>NC_084925.1:3715000-6115000 GCF_958298935.1 Phragmites australis
CTCTCCCTCATTCACTTCATTTTGGAATTCTTTCCTCTTTTCTTTCATAAATTTCTTTTAAAAAATAGTTAGAGAGGAGAGAAAATAAAAAGATACGAGAATAGAAAAGGAATCCGAAAGAGAATAAAACAAAAAAATATAGTTATAGATGGTCTATCATATTTTCTCGTATAAAAAACAGAACAAAATAAAAATCTCCGACGACATCTATTTAAGGCGAAATCCACCTTGGTTTCGTGGCCTCCTCCTCATCGCTTCCTCTCCCCTCCCCCTCCCCCTCCCTGACCAGATCGCGACACCGCGAGATCCGAACGCCGACGACCCCCCTCGCCGGCGGCGGCCATGGCTCACAGCGACCGCATGACCACCTTCGAGGACTCCGAGAAGGAGAGCGAATATGGTTACGTCCGCAAGGTCCGCGCGCCCCCTCCTCTCCCCTTCCCCCGCCTCCTGCTGCTCGTACGGCTTCCGCTTAGATCCCGCCGCTCGTCCCGCGCGATCTGTTGTGCGCGCGAGCAGTATGTCGTGATGTTTACGGTTGCGGCATCTGGTGTGATCCGATCGAGCTGAATTGCAGCCAGATTTGATTTAGCTGCGAGGTCTCGGTTGTATTCGGGTGGTGGTGACAGCTGCTTTTTGTGGATCTCTCACCCGCAGCTGGCGATTTGGAGAGGGTGGTGGGATCTAGCCCGCATTGGTGGGGAGTTAGCTTATTTCAGTAGATTTGGAGATTTTTGTGGTGGTATTTTGATCGCTAGTGTGCTATTGTTCGATCTGTGGTGTGCCGCCACTAACAGTTTAGGTTGTTATGAATAGGAGGTGTCTCATTTGTTTTGATTACTTGTACACTTACGAATAATTGGGCTCTTTGGTTGGTGTTGCTATGTACTTTGTTGGATTAGCAGAAGACAGCAGAAGTTTGTTGTTTTGGTGGAATTTAGATGCCTTTTTGGGATTTTTATGCCATAATGCGTCTGCATGTACTGTGGTCTTGGTTTTCTATATCCTAGTACCGAACTTGGCTCTTCAGTATGTATTTGGCAGAGATAGCGTCTTCTGCCAATCTGCTTTACAGTTATATGTATAACAACTCTTTCTTTCTTCATGATGTGTTGATTGACCTTGATGCTGGGTTGTTTTAGGTCTCTGGACCTGTGGTCGTGGCTGATGGAATGGGAGGCGCTGCCATGTATGAGCTTGTTCGTGTTGGGTATGATAAGCTCATTGGGGAAATTATTCGTCTTGAGGGTGATTCAGCTACAATTCAAGGTATGCATCAGGAGAAATCTTTCTTATACATTTGTACACTCAGGAAATGTGGTAGTAGATTTTTTACCATTGAACAATTATAGTACATCAACCTCACAAATGCTGTCACTTGTATGTTGCAGTTTATGAGGAAACTGCTGGACTGATGGTTAATGACCCTGTTTTGAGAACAAGAAAGGTGCATTTTAGTTATCTTCTGATCTTACTTTATCTCTAAAGTTCTCGTCTGGCTATTTTTAATGCGTAATAGCTATTCCCATGCAGCCTCTTTCAGTTGAGTTGGGACCTGGAATTCTTGGAAACATTTTTGATGGTATCCAGGTAAGCTGAACTTGTAAAGCTCCTTTTTCAGTTCACTCGTTACTTCTTTTTTTATTGTCTTGACCCCTCTATTATGTTTGCAGCGCCCTCTAAAAACCATTGCTATTAAATCAGGAGATGTGTACATTCCCCGTGGTGTTGCAGTTCCTGCCCTTGACAAAGATGTATTGTGGGAATTTGAGCCAAAGAAGCTAGGTAATGCATTATTGGCATTAAGTACCTGCAATTCTCCAAATGTGTGTGTGTGGGGGGGGGGGGCATGCTGTTTATGTTACTTTTAAGTTGTATATGTGGTCGGTGATGCTATCTAGATGCATTCTCTCATTACTTGTTCAGGTGTTGGAGATGCCATCACAGGTGGAGATCTATATGCTGTAAGTTCTTGTGATGTTGAATTCCATTTTATGGATATTATTCTGCATAACACTAGCAGTTTGTGGTATTCAGATGCACGTTATTGACCCATGTTTACATGCTAATGATTGCTGACTGTGTTGCAGACTGTCTTTGAGAACACATTGATGCAGCACCATGTTGCTCTTCCACCTGGTTCCATGGGGAAAGTTAGTTACATTGCACCAGCTGGTCAGTACAACCTGCAGGTTAGTTGATGCTATTGCTGTATATTAAGCCCTATTGATTTGTTGCGTTCTATCTTTGCTCAACATTATCTGAAACCTTTCTATTGCTTTTTGTGCAGGATACAGTGCTAGAGTTGGAATTTCAGGGCATCAAAAAGCAATTTACCATGCTTCAGGTAAAAAAGATAGTTCCTTTGTGAAGATGGAGTTCTCTGAGGATCGAAGCATTGGTTTAATATGCTTAATTCATTTCCTTGCAGTCATGGCCTGTGCGTTCACCAAGGCCTGTTGCATCGAAGCTTGCTGCGGATACACCTCTTTTAACAGGGCAGGTTTGTATAGAAGTTGCTTTGAGCTTTATTGTCCATAATGAAATGTTTAATATATTTTTTATCAATATTTCTTTGTTAAAAACCTGAAATTACCAAACATTTTTAGATGCCTTTTCTTTCTTATTACACTGCTCCATTAGATCTTAAGTCTTGTCTACTTTCATGTGGTTCCAGCGTGTACTTGATGCATTGTTCCCCTCAGTTCTGGGAGGAACATGTGCTATTCCAGGAGCGTTTGGTTGTGGGAAAACTGTCATTAGTCAGGCACTCTCCAAGGTGACATTGTTTTTTGATTCTTTACTTATGCTCCTGCTGTCGTAGCCCTATCAGATACTTTCTTTTATTGTCTTGATGGCTACATCTTTATACTGAGCCAAATGGCATCTACAGTACTCCAATTCCGATACTGTGGTTTATGTGGGCTGTGGTGAAAGAGGAAATGAGATGGCTGAGGTCCTCATGGACTTCCCTCAGTTGACAATGACATTGCCTGATGGCCGTGAAGAGTCAGTCATGAAGAGAACAACACTGGTGGCTAACACGTCTAATATGCCTGTCGCTGCTCGTGAAGCATCCATTTATACAGGTAATGCCCCCATTGCCTTGATATTTACATTTGTCCACATAGGCACATATATCAAGTCTGTGACACTGTGCAGTGCATTTTGTTCTTGCCAGTTTTTGGTGCTGACATACAGTATTTCAGTAGGAAATGCATTAATACCTTAATACCAGAAATATGACTTCATGGCAATTTGTTCATGTATTCCTGAAATCTAAATATCACATGGAAATTTAGGAGAAAGTCTCGATGGTATAGGTGCCTCCCTGTCAGGCTTTCAGCTGTATCTCTGCCTGTTGCTGTTTCTGTAACAGTCTCATATGGTATCTTTTTCCCTCAGGAATTACAATAGCTGAGTACTTCCGTGACATGGGCTACAATGTCAGTATGATGGCTGACTCCACTTCCCGATGGGCCGAGGCATTGCGTGAGATCTCAGGGCGTTTGGTATGTTGCTCATCTTCAAATTCTAGAGAGTGGAAAGGAAAATTTAGTTTCTCCTGTTCATCAAGTGTTGTGCCAACATGATCTTTCATTGACGTTGGATTACTCTTTCATTTTATTTTTCATTTGTCACAATCTAATCATTTATCTAGGATTTTTGTTGCTAAGATAGTCTATTTTCACATCTCACTATGATGTCCTGTTTATGGTACTGTTATTTAAGCCATGTATGGTACCGTTATTTAGCTATGTAGTATGTGCTAAGATTGACCCATAAAACTAAGTTTTTAGGAACATCGCTACAAAGTTCAAATGTAAATGCTATGCTACTAATTGGTCACTCAAGCTTACATAGTGGTACTGAATTAAGAGATAAGAATTATTCTGATAGCCACGTGTTAAGTTGGGAAGGAACCTATATCACTGCTAAAGCAGTTTGAGTGCGAAGATATCATATGAATACTTTGGACTGTTGTTTCATCCATGTTGATTATTTTTCACGTCCTGTCTATTTGACTAAACTAATGGTGCATTTTTTTGGTCCAGGCTGAAATGCCTGCTGATAGTGGTTACCCAGCTTATTTGGCTGCACGATTGGCATCCTTTTATGAACGTGCTGGTAAGGTAAAATGTCTGGGGAGTCCAGATAGGACTGGCAGTGTCACGATTGTTGGGGCTGTTTCTCCTCCTGGTGGTGATTTTTCAGACCCTGTTACCTCTGCAACCCTCAGTATTGTTCAGGTAAGGAAACTTCCGAATTACTCCAATCCTTTAGTCCAAATTACTCCAGTCCTTTGGTCCAACATTGTTTATTATTTCAGTATTGTTGAACCATGTGCTGCTCTTGTTTGCAGGTCTTCTGGGGTTTAGATAAAAAGCTTGCTCAAAGGAAGCATTTCCCATCGGTTAATTGGCTCATTTCCTATTCAAAATACTCCCAGGTTATTCACTAACTTGCTTAAACTGTTTTAGTGTACAGTTATCTTAAAAGTTTCACTCAAAATATGGGCACGAGAGAAGAAACAAAAAAGTTGCTGAAAATACCACATTGATCTGTTAAATGGTTGCATTTCTGCTGCGCACATGTTTATTTACCATAATGCTTATATGTCGGTTGCCTTCTTTCTCCCTATTATATACGCAGTTCTGCACTTGTGTTAGTATTTGCTTTGCATGACTCCAATGTTGATGTTATGTGACCATACAATTATCTTCCTTGCAGGCCCTTGAGTCCTTCTATGATAAGTTTGATTCAGATTTCATTGATATTAGGACAAAAGCACGTGAGGTGTTGCAGAGGGAGGACGATCTAAATGAAATTGTGCAGGTATTATTTTGTGCATCTTAAAGTATTTACTCACACGGAATTCCATGATGTTTTAACCTTTTGATCTTTATTATGTGGCCTTTTTTGTGCATGGCGTTTTGTCATGCGGTCTGCTAGTGACTAAAATCATATACGCCTTCACATATATTTTTTTGTGTCCTAAAGGCTACAGATAATTGCCATGCACAACAGTGTTTGATATTTTTGTCTGAATATTAGTCCTGTTAAATCCTTTACAAATGACTAGCACTTGCCCTCCATGATCTTGATTGTTAACTTATTCCATATATTCAGCTTGTTGGTAAAGATGCGCTGGCAGAATCCGACAAGATTACACTGGAGACAGCAAAGCTTCTGAGAGAAGATTATTTGGCACAAAATGCGTTTACCCCGTGAGTGTTGCCCTGATTAATTTGAGACATTTTACTGCCCTGTTTGTCTCCATACTAATTCTGACCATGCAAATATACTGCTTAATACAGATATGATAAGTTCTGCCCATTCTACAAATCTGTTTGGATGATGCGCAACATTATTCACTTCAACACATTGGCAAATCAGGTAAGCTCTCTACTCATTGTGCCAGTAATTCTATGGCCTTTTAGTAGTGTTTATTTTCCTGATTGAATCTATGTAAGCTTTGAGTCTTTGACATGACCTAGAAAATTATGTTAAACTTCAATTTCTACCCATTTTATCCTCACTGATGAATGTGAGCATATCTGTAAACTACCATCTCCTGGTTCAAATTTTGTTTATGTCAAGGCTTTTATGAGAGTTAGAGTTACATTCGAGTGCGTGAAGGGCTTATTATTTCACAAAACTGTATGTCTGGTCCCTGGGAGGCGCAAAGGGCCAAGTCCCAGGACATACATTGGTGCGGAACTGGCCTGGAAACAACATGCATCATAGGAAAGGAATCACAATTGTTTATGCTGGACCCAGTTTTGATTTCTGGAACCAATAAAGTACTAGCTGGTTTTGACATATGAAATTTTAGGTTTTGGGCTGTTACTGGTATTTTGTCTTTGGACTCTTTTTCCCTGAAGTTAAATATTCAATCTGAAGTTAGTTTACGAAGAATGGTTAGGATATGTATAAACTTTGTAAGCTTTGGAGTGAGCTGAACTAATAAATACGTAGCTTGTGAGATAAATGTTTGCAGTTTCTTATTTTATGTTTTTATCATTTGTAGGCTGTGGAGCGGGCAGCTGGTGCTGATGGCCAAAAGATAACATACAGTGTCATAAAGCATCGCTTGGGTGATCTATTTTATCGCTTAGTGTGAGTATTTCTACTCTTATCTACTTTCTAAACTAACGTTGGTGGCATCACCACTAACAATCCTTTTGATAATATATTACAGGTCTCAAAAGTTTGAGGATCCTGCGGAAGGCGAAGAGGCTTTAGTTGCCAAATTTAAGAAACTGTACGATGACCTTACCACTGGTTTCCGCAATCTAGAAGACGAGGCACGGTGAACTGTTGTATATTTTGTGTAAAACATTAAGGACTGCCAGATGTTTCATAAGATACGGAAGTCGTAGGTTGTGATGTACGAGAATTTCTGCACCTCTGCACCACCGTTTTGTCGGTACTACTGTTTTGGTCACCAGTGCTCGATGGACACAGGCATTTGCTTTGATGTATCATCTATTTCTATCATTGTAATAAGCGATGGGCATGCTTGTAGTTGAATAAGTACGATGTCCATGTATTTAAACATCAATTATCATCTTTATTTGTTTGTTGAAAAGCTATGTTGCTTTATTTGGTTGCGCCGGTTAGTGATGCACTGGGAAAGGGCCATGCTTATGGATAGACATCCGACCTTCTTGTTTGTACGGCAGATGCTTCAGCCCATGACAGATGTAGAGTAGCGAAGATGGATTTATAGATGGTCCGACATTAGGTACTACGTAGGGACAAATTGTCAATGCATTTTGCAACAAAAAATGTTTTAACTCCCTTCGTTTTGAAGATGCATTTTGGTTAAACATAAGAATTGAGGAGTTGGCGTTTACTCAAATGTCGAGACAAAAGAGGGCGTAACTGTGTTTTTGTTACTTTTGTTTCCCATTCTCTATCCTGGTTTGTGCCACCTTTTTGATCGATGTCATCTGTTGAAATGTTTGTCACCCGTGTGCAGTATTTTGCATCCACGGTACTCGAGCAAAAAAAAAAAAAAAAACATCCACTGACCTGCATCATTCAAGCGCTTTTAGATGCCCATGCGTCACCTGGTCATGGAATTTACAGTCCCTTATCTCCAACTACAATTGCATTGTAAACTGAATCTGAGTGCTCGACTTGCAAAAGAACTCAATCCATGTCAATTACTGAATTTATATTGGTTTTTCTTCTTCCTTTTCTTAGATCATGGTTTTCTTCTTCTTCCTGGCTGGGTCAAAACAGACCAAAGCTGAGTGGCTGACCAAGATGACCTGCCTTCCGCTCTCTAGTTCTCTAATCATCTTTTGGAAAAGTATCTTTAATACGCTTAATGATTGGACATTTTTATACACTCTGCATGGACATGTTCGACCTGTTCTGCCGTGTTGTTATTTGGATCGACAGGTTGTTGTTGGACAAGATCCATGTGGAGTGTTTCCACAAGAATTCCCTCAACGCACACCAAATATATAGAAGGAAAACTATTGAGATTCCTTTTGGAAGTATAAGTGAGAGCTAGCTTCATCATCCAACCTTGCCTCAATTGACAGTTGTATGCTTCTTGTTCTTTTTACCTAACAGGGCACCAATTTGGCTATATTTCAAAGAACCCAAAATGCATTGAAGTAATGTTTGGGCTCAAGCAGGCATGAGCAACTCTTGTTGACCATCAAGATTTGATATGCTAATTACTCAAATCTAGCATGCTTGATATCAGCATGTTAGGAGAAATGGTAAGCCATATTTTAAGCTGTGCCATATTTCATCGTCCACGGCAAGGCGAATATATGAAATCGAGCAAATACAAAACAGAAGTCAAGAATAGCAACGTCGTGGTCACATCAAATAATCCAACTGTCAAGTACAGCCCTAACCAAGGTCCAAGGACAAGGACGGACGCCTGAACATAATTTCGTTATAAATAATTTCAGTAGAAAAAATATTGTCTGGTATAGCTAGTCAGTGATGGACGCACATCCGGTGAGTAAGGATCTCTCTTATTTCTCCTCCGTCTTCTTTTCATTCTTTTCTCTTCTGCTTCTTGCTCCTCTACCTCTAATTTTCAATGGAGTTTCAGCAGTGATCTGCCCCTGCTTGAAGCTAACATAGCTAGTGTTTTTCAGATCAACATGATCATATATATATTCCCAATGTTTTTACATACTAATAAATTTGATACTGAAATTCCTCCTATCTTAAGACCACAACGCTACATGCATCAAATTGTTTTATAGTGTACTAAATCTTTTGCCAGAGTTTACATGGTTAACTTACTGACCACAGTTAATTTTAGGAATAATTTTTTTTCTCTACTGATTATTAGTAGTGACATCTCTGCTGCCTTCCTCCGCTGGCTTTTCCAGTCATGAGCGGAAAGCGAAACTACCCCCATCCCAACAAAAAATGAACAAGTTAAGATATTAATAAATAATAACTAAACATCCGTGTGTTGCAAGAAAATATAAATGAACGTCGTAATATTTATTATAAATTTAAATATAGATATGTGAATGTATCATGATAGCATCGTTGAATAAATATGTCAGGAGTAATGTGGTAGTTTGATTTTAGATGGGATTTTGACAAAATACGAAGAAGCTTATCCACTAATTTTTCTTTTATTTTTTATTTACTTTTATTAATAAAACGAGTCTCATATCAGCTGATAAATTATTTAATTTTAGAGATTTTTATTAGATAAGAGAAAATTAAAGGAAAAGTTGACGCGGAACCAGCTCCTGTTTTATACAGCGGAGATTAACTCCACGCCGCCGTTAATTAATCCCGCTGCTTAAATTCCTCTCCTCTTCCCTTCGTCCACCACCACCTCCTGCTCCTCGTCTCCCACCTCCGCCGCGCGCGAGCCCTAGCCCGATCTCGCCGGTGCCAGGCCCCAGATCCCGCCGCCCGCGTCCCTCCGGGACGCGCCCCGCAGGATTCGCCGCTCCTCGCGCTCCGGCTTGGGCCAGTTTAAGTCTCCCCGCCGGTTGAGCTCGGCCGCGGCCCTCCCGCTCGCCTCCTCCTCGCATTGGGCTTGGTGCTCCGCGGTTGGGTCCGTCCTCCTGCGTCCTAATGCTTGCTCGTGTTGTTGTAGCCGTGGAGCTTCGATTTTCCGCGTGAATTCTCGAGGCGATTTTGGTGTGGGCGTGTGATTTGGTGCGTTTGGGGTGGTCGTGATTGGGTTTGGATTCAGAATACGGTGGGAACCGCGGCTGGGGTCGGAGGGTTTGGTTAGGAGTTGACTTTTGGGAGCTTCCACCTCCTTTGGTGTGGATGATTTGATTTGGGCTAGGGGGATCGCCTACTGTCTTTGTATTCTGATCGATGAGATAATTGAACAATTGAAGTATTTTTTTTTTAGCCTTCGAAATCTTGTTCAACTGCGATGTATCTAGTCACAAGCCAGCAAGTAGGAGCATCAGGGTATTGACAAAAGACAAGTAGCAGATCTCGTAGAGTCCGTAGAAAAACCTTAGATAAGTAGAGGAGGGGAGTTTGCCGTCCGCCTGTAGCGTTGCATCTTGTTCAATTGCCTTACTGTACGTGACAGATTTGTGATTTGGAGCTTTTTTTTTCGTGGATTAATGCTGCGGATACCTTGCATTGCAGGAAGGTGGCAACTCTGGGGGCATAGCGTAATTCACCCTGTAGGAGGTTGCTGCGTGGCATGTAGTCTTGCAGTATAGGTGGAGGCTGTCACCACAAAGCTACTAGTTGTGATTTGGCGATGGCGTGGTGATGAAAGTATCACAGGTGTGGCAGCGGAGCAGGGACATGACAGCCATGCCCCCTCTGCGCCACCGAGGCGCTGCTAAGAAGCCCATGTGGATCATCGTGCTATTGTCGTTGGTTTGCGTTGCGCTTATGGGGGCCTATGTATACCCTCCACGGCGCTACTCTGCATGCTACTTCTTTGCTTCGAGTGTCTGTACTCCGTTCAAGGATTGGCTCCCTACTGTGGCCCGGGAGCGAAGTGATGAAGAGATTGTTTCATCTGTGGTTATTAGGGATCTCCTTTCAATGCCTATGGCTGTGTCAAAGAATCCAAAGATCGCCTTTATGTTCTTGACACCAGGTTCATTGCCTTTTGAGAAACTGTGGGAGAAATTTTTACAGGTTTCGTACATATATACTCATTATCTGCTTTTTTTTATGTAATATATATGAAGTTTGTATCGTGTCTGCCTTTACCATCATCATCTAGTTACCAAATAGTCAATTTAATTTGCTTGGATTTCTGTGTACAGGGTCATGATGGGCGATATTCCATTTATATCCATGCATCGCGTGAAAAACCCGTACATTCTAGTTCTCTGTTTGTTGGCCGTGAAATTCACAGTGAAAAGGTACTAACATCAAACACTACTTTGTATATGTTTTACTTTTCTTTATATTAGTTCATACTATTAATAGGTGATCCAATCAATAACATTATCATCGTATCTTGACAGCTCTTGCGGCTTTTGAAAAGAAGAAAACTGCGTCGTTGCTTTTCATTTCAGTGCATTGTTTTTATTAAGAACTTACAAAACAATTATAGATCAATCATATGGTAATCAGAAACTTTTTTCAGGGTCTAGCTCTCTAGTCTAGGGCTTCTATTGGGTAGGATATGGATAGTACTTAGCTGAAACAGCCACACTCGTTACAGTTGCTCTGAATAAGATTGCTTCTGATTTCAACAGAGTAACAGACTGACTATTTCCCAATTTGATAATGGAAAATCAACATGTTAACCATAATAACACAAACTAACCAGACAGTTTGTGAAGAATCTTGAGAAAGATAGCAATCGTAGGTATAATTTGAACTGTTCAGAGGTACTAGGAAAAAGATATTAGCTATGTTGTCCATCTTACTTAATACCCAAGTCTAGTCTGAGCATAAACCATATTATGACATGTATAGAGTAAAGATTTCAGATGTATGTACTGTTTGGAGTTCGTCTCATGATTTTTGAAGCTACAGTGCGATTAAAATAAGAGTGAGTTGCACAAAACTACAAGTATTGTGCCTAGTAACACAAAACTACAAGTATTGCACACCAATTTCACACAAAACCCTATTTTAATTGAATTCATTCAAAAAATGGTCTTATGTTTATCCAAAAATCCTAGAACTTTTTGTACGTGTTCCATAATCAATGTGCAGCTCATTTTAATTGGATTGAACCCAACAAACTTGTGTAGAATTTAAATTAAAATTCTCCAAAAAAGTTACTTTTACAACTCCTAACAATTGTTAGGGCCTCGAATAAAATCCCAAAAATCTAGAAAAATTCACTAATATTCTTCTTATATGATGGACTAATTTCTCAAATTATTTCCAGCCCTATATTATATGATGAAAAAGTAAGTTCCTTTGTAAGTATATAAATGAAGCATTACAAAGGAAATCACCTTTTTCACCATATAACATAGGGATGAAAATAATTTTAGAAATTAGTACATCATATAATAAGATTATTAGTGAATTTTCCCAAATTTTTGGGATTTTATTTGAGACCATAACAATTGTCATGAGTTATAAAAGTAGCCTTTTTTTGGAGAATTTTTGTTTAAATTTTACACATGTATTTTGGGTGAATCCAATTAAAATAGGTTGCGCATGGATTATGTAACACGTACAAAAAGTTCTAGGATTTTTGGAGAAATATAAGACTATTTTTTGGGTGAATCCAATTAAAATCGAGTTTTGTGTGAAATTGGTGCACAATACTTTAGTTTTGTGTTACTAGCCATAATACTTGTAGTTTTGTGTTACAAATAGCACAATATTTGTAGTTTAGCTCACTCTTAAAATAAATTAACATGAGATCTGAAAGATCTAAAAGGAACTGAATTAGTTTTCAAACTGTAAGCCTGTAAGTGACACTATTTTTACATTGAATTTACGTAATGCAAGGTAACCTTTTAATCTGTCTTTGATTTGTTTGAGGCTTTATGGGTGGGTTCTCCTAAGATAAGAAACCATTATATCCCTTTGTAGCAAAAGAACTATGACTCGTCTTCTAAAATTTCACCAATACAAACGACCTTGTTATTATTTTTTTGTATCCAACTTCCTTTTTCTTACACATCCTTCTAGTAATTTGTGCTTCATCTTCTCTATTTTTTGTATATATAAAACACTAAAATGCCTTTAAATTTCAGGTAGTATGGGGGAGGATTTCAATGATTGATGCAGAGAAGAGGCTACTAGCAAATGCATTGGAAGATGTCGATAATCAATTTTTCATCTTGCTTTCTGACAGGTTTTGAATGATTTTGCACTCAAAAGAGTTCCTTTTTCATTTTTTTGCTAATATTTTAAGAAACTTTCTTTGTGTGACAGTTGTGTTCCATTACATACATTTGATTACATATATAATTATCTGATGGGAACAAATGTCAGCTTCATTGACTGGTAAGAGAACTGCCGCTCATTTGGGTCCTTGTGTGGATAGGAAAATACAGAGAGATAAAAACTAGTGTCGGAGGACGTAGTTATGTTAGTTTCCCCATGTACTGAGGGCTACACCTCTATTTCTAATAATCAAATTCACGTAGAATCCTATTTATGGGAATAGTTATGAATTTTGGTAACCAGGAGTTGTTCCATTCCATCATGCACATTGTATTTCACAATCAATTTTTCACTGGCATTAGTTACTATAAAGAAATGAATATATGATATCAAAAGGATAGTCTAGGAAACATAGCTGTATAATCTAAAAGAAAAGAACATGGAGTTATTATCACTGTTCAGTTTTATACAACTTCATTAACTGTGAGTGAAAAATGTTCATGTGTGCTTCTTCTGATCTGTCCATGTTATCAGCTTCCTGGATCCTGGTCCACATGGAAGTGGAAGGTATTCTACAGAAATGCTTCCTGAAATAGAGCAGAGGGACTTCAGGAAGGGTGCCCAGGTACATGTTTGTTATACAGCCTATACTAGTTTAGTACTCTACAGCGTATACTAATTCAGGAAGTGTTCAAGAAAAAGAATGATGCTGCTCCAAAGTCCACTAAATGCACTCATATATATTCATAATTTATATCCTTATAAGCCATTAATGTGTGATGGTAATTGTATTAATGTGTGATGCTCATTTACAATTTTTTCATGCCTTTCTGAGTAAGTTTTTGTGCTTGCTGTAGTGGTTTGCTATAACACGAAGGCATGCTTTACTGATTCTGGCAGACAACCTTTACTACAACAAGTTCAAGCTGTATTGCAAGGTTTGTCCCCTCCCCCCCTCCAAGTATTTTTTTCAATAGAATGAAACCAGATGCAAGTTATGCCATTGCTATTACATGCGTACAATGCTAAGTGCAAATGAAGTTCCTTGCGGGGAAAGAAGAAACTGCAAAATGAAGTTGATAACAGAGCTAGGACGTTTTTTAGATCTGTAGTCTAGAACTACCGAACTACTTTCATGAAACTTCGGTAGGATAATAATTCAGTAATGACCTGAAAATGTAAAAATTGGGTAAAAGGCTTCTGTCGCTTAGTTCCAACTGCTACAGGCAATAAGCCACTGGTATGAAAGGGGGAGAATGTTTTGAACATACACTCACAAAACTTTGAGATAGTTGCCTTTATTTCCTCTGTTAGTGTGCGACTATAGCACACTTTTATGACTTACAGCTGAGTATGTTACATCTAACTCAAATAGCCACATGACAGGCGGCCGCTGTATAATAGCTCTTTCCAGAACCATAACCAGATCAATGCTTATTAGTTACATCTTACAGATTAGTTTATAGTTTCTTGAAACTTGGTTTTAGCTAAGCAATGTCTTCGCTTCTGTGATTTGCAGCCAGCAGAGGGACGGAACTGTATTGCTGATGAGCATTATTTGCCAACCCTCTTCAATGTCAGTATTTTCTTTTGAATTGATATTTACCTTTTCTTTTTTCCGTGGCCCCTTGCTTTTTTTTTTTATGTGGTTGGACTTTAATCTTCAGATGGTAGATCCTGGTGGAATTGCAAATTGGTCAGTGACTCATGTTGATTGGTCCGAGGGAAAATGGCATCCAAGGTCATACAGAGCTGCAGATGTTACCTATGAACTCTTGAAGAACATAACGGTATGCTATTATCGTGCTAAATGGAAAACATGTTTTTGCTCCTTGTCCTCTTTATATTACATACTGATTTCTTTGCTTTACTTTGTGCAGTCTGTCAATGAGAACTTCCACATCACAAGTGACGATAAGGTAAGCATTGTAATTCTTCCTTATCTCCCAAGCACAATATAGTAATTTGCTATTACTAGGATCTGGTGATGGTTACTATGGTATTGCGCTCAAGAAATCAAACTGCACCTTTGTCTTCGGGTAGTTAAGTTAGAGGCAAAGGTGACCTATTTCAAAATAAATGTGTGTGGTTACTCTTTTTGGATGACACGTTAAGATACTTGGTTCCAATCATTAGCTTGCATTCTGAAGAATATTCCCCTCAAATAATTCAACATATTTTCTAGTTGAAATTACGGTGTTGTAGCATCTACATGGAATGTTGATGTGTTCCTTTATATCTATTGCAGAAAGTTGTGACAATGACCCCATGTATGTGGAACGGAACAAAAAGACCGTGCTACCTTTTTGCTAGAAAGTTTTTCCCAGAAGCTCAGAACAACCTACTGAAGCTATTCTCCAATTACACATCCGCTTGAGTTCTACATGATTCTTTGCCTTTGGCCTAGGATTACCCTAGGATTTTTTTTTTCTGTTCCATGTAAATTGTGAAATTGATACTTAGCTGCTTAACACAGATCCAGAGCCCAACGTCTTGTAATTCTGAGTCCCTAGGTAGGGCTGAGGTGCTACTTATTTAGTATTGACACTGCCCTCCTTGTAATTCGTTGTGCCTTCTGTATGTTTCTGTTAGCTCTTCTCTTCACCTTTTCTCTCTTGGTCCCTCCCATCTTCTTAGATTCCTAGCTCCCATTTATTAAGGAACAGGGGTTTTGTCAATTTGAACTGTTATTATATGATCCATTCTTTTGTAGACACGAAGAGATTATGAAATGAGTATCACCTTATAGTTTAACCTGATCTTGTTTTGAGTTATGTCGACATTTTCTACATTTCTGGCATGCATCTTTACCCCCCTCTGCTGGGTAAATGTTGTTCTTTTAGCACTCTATATCCACCAATTTAACCATGTGAATAATCCATATTTTACTCATCTGTACAATGTCAAAACATCAGATGTGCATCGATAGCTAGAGAACTTGTTTAATTTTGTTACAAAATCATCGTAGCCACTAGTTTTGGTTCATGATGAGTATGCAACTGGTGCAGTTTCTTTTCCTGTTTAACAGCATGGTTTCAGTATACAATGAGCTTCTTGTTCCTGCATAAGTATTCAATGTAGTAAATATAAAACTACAGGACTGGTACTAGTCATGTTATATTCCAAAATGTGGATGCTGCAAAAAAATTAATATACACCATTTTAATCCAGCAAAGAAACTCAACCTATACAGGTTGCTGCTATACTCAAGTGACGATGATCAGAACGGAGCGACCAGCTCAGAGAAAACTTGAGTTGCCTTGTTTTCCTGGAGCAGCCATTGCTACAAGGTCACTGAAAGGATCACCAAATGGATTTGAAGGTACGGAGGGAGGTGCAGAATACTGATGCTGCTGCTGATGCTGTTGTGGTTGGAAATACTGCTGATTCTGCTGTGCCTGGTAGTACTGCTGCTGAGACAACATTGCCAACTGAACATTAGACGGTGGCGCGAAACTGCTGGACATGGCAAACGGATCCTTGGTGTCGAATGGGTTGGCTGCTCCAAGGCTACCGGTGTATGTCATGCTGGCGATCTGCTGCCTCCTTGCCTCGTCTTCGTAGAGGCTGTCGAGTAACAGCTTGTCAAAGCCTCCAGCCTGTTGATCAGATGCAAATATGCAAGTGATTTAGCTCTGGGTTACTCTTAATGTCCAGTGATGACTCGCGAGCAATGTCTCTGAATTTGCCCAAGGTGGATATCTGAAAAGCAGCTTATGGAGTAAGGATTGTACATACAAAGTTGGTGTCAACTGCTTGGCTAATGTGGGTGCTTGGAGCAGTGACCAGTGCCAGCTCCCACCCAGATGCGTTGCCATCAAACAGATCTTGAGATGTTGAGGCCTTGTTTTGGTCACCTAAAAGCAAGACCAGAACGGATCATGACATTTCCTTCTCATTGCGTCACTAAATAGCAGCAATGCAGATCAAAATTTATTGGACAATTTGGTATTCAATGGGCCAAGGATTGTACTTGTGATGCTATTCGGTAGGAACAGCAGAAGGATCTGAGTGGTCTACTATACCTGGTGCAACAATGGCAAGTGCCAATGCATTGCTTTCTTCGAGTTCCGCGACCAAAGGATTCACCTCTGCATCCAAGTTCTGCACACAGCACAGACCCAAGAACATAAGGTGACAAGGATTCAGATAAACATACACTAGAGTTTAGCAGAAATGGATCAGGTAAATGGCTGGAGAATACAAGTAGATGTCCAGTTGTTTCCATCGGCTGGGGTTCTGGTTCAGGCTCTGGTTGAGGTTCGGGTTCTTGTTCAGGCTCTGCGGGCTCTTCTTTCTCCTCTTCCGCCGGCTTTTCGGGTTCCTTTGGAGCTTCTTGGTTACAGGTCAGTAGCTTCCTCTCCTCACTCTCCTGCTTTGGCAACATTAAGAGTTACAAACAGAACAGTACAACAGAACTGCTCTAGCACTTCTTTCTCAAAAAGAGCTGCACTCACCACACCCTTAATTGAGGGACGGGGTGCTTCTCTGATGTACTCTTCCATTGTTGCTAGGAATGATGGAGGTGGCTGCAGAACAGTCGTGATGAACGCACATTAGAACTCCACAATCATGGGAGCTTTGCAGTTCATGTGGTTTAGCCCGTCCCATGGATATTTTTGCCATTTTATGCCGATTGAGACTTTTAAGCGTTAAGCCTCACAGCAGCTCTGAATCATGATGGAGAGATGTAGAAACAATGTAACTGACCTGCCTGAGAGTAGGAAACTGGAATGTCCTGGCAAGCTCAAGATGTTTGCAGAAGTCATAAAATTCAGCAAGGTTTTCTGCCTGTGAAATCCATAAATAAATACCATTTTCTCGTGACAAACATTTGGTGAGCTTGATACGCTAAACTTCAGTTCAGTATAACATGTGGCTACAAAAAATTGACACACCTGCAGGCCAGCTCGTTTATAAACAGCCAGAGCCTTGATAGCATCATACTTTGGCATCTCAAAGAACTGCACCAGATTGGTAGGAATAAGAAAATTATGGTTATGATTCAGCGACAATGCAAAACCATGGTCCATGTGGTAGGATGCCATGAACAAGTGATACTTTACCATATCAACAAGATTGATGATGCCATCATTAATTGCACAGTAGATCTTGAAGCTCTCCTTCAAAACCTAAGAAATGCAAGACCTCCATAAGATAACTAAGAACAAAAAATATCTTGCAAAATGTGAAGAACCTTTGCAAGAAAAGAAAATATTTGCAGCTTACCAGGGCTAGTGCATATTGAACAAGGTAATTTGAGCAGGCAGCACCTTCAGGCTGCAATGGCGAAAACAAGGATGCAACTAGTGAACAACATGCATTCAACAAGTTCACAACTTACAAGATCTTAGCAGTAGAATTTGGGCGTGCCAAACCTGGACGCCTATGAGCCTGAAAAGCAGCTGCTGCAATGCAGGCAACTGCTCCAAAAGATCAGGGGAAGGTAGGGTCCTGGTTTTACTATGTGCCTGTATTTGCCAGGATTACAAAACACAATCATGAGACAAAGTCTCTATAACGTCAAAATGTTGAGCAGTAAGTGTGAGACAGAAAACGAAACCTTGCTAGAACACTGGGGAGATTTCACCAAACGCTCGGTTTCGATGTCGTATTTAAGAACCCTAAAGCACTCGAGCCGTTCCTCCAGGAAGAGCGCGTAGGTGCGGACCCAAGCGGAGCAATCCCAAGCTGCCAAATTAAGGACAAATGAATTGAAGCATCATATCATTTACATGGAGGAAATGTCATTATAGCTTCCCTTGAAGTTCATCTGGATGCAGAAGAACAAACCTAATGGGCTCGAGTCATCCTTGAAATTCGCTAAATGCAAAATGTTTCCCCTGTACGAGTAGGCCAGGAACTCTTCTTTGAATGTAGGATCACCTTCTCTCAGAAGCCTATGTACCACTATCAATGTCTTCAATGCAACCTGCAAGAAGCCATGTACACACTTGATAATCAAGATTTCTTATTACAGAGAGAGAGGGAGAAAAAGGGATGAAATGAGGAATTAATAGGAGGCAAAGAGGAACAACACCCACTATCCAGTTCTTTGTCTTGGACAATCTCCTTGCCAATGCATATATGCAATATGAAACGTCTGCACGAGGGCGATTTACTGAGGTTGCGAAGAATATTTCTGGAATGCGAAATGAAATTGTAAGAATATTTACTAGGCGTCTGTTTAGCTCTCTCTATTGTGTGCATATTAGAGATGTTCGGTGCTGTTGTGTACTAACAGTCTTTATTATTTGATCTTTTGTAGTTTCTCACCCCATTCGTTTTGAGAAGGGGTGTAAAAACTCTTTTCTTCTTTAATGAATGGCAGAGCTCTTACGCTCTTTTTAGAAAAAAAATTGCAAGACTTGTTCATAAAATGTGGCGAGGGAGTAGATTGACAATCTCAACGTACAAGAGAAGGGAACAGGATGACTACTCACTTCTGACCTGCCGTTCCTTGGGAGGGCATTCGACGTGGTTGGTCGCCTTCACAATAGCAATATCCAACTCCTTTTCAGACAAACAACACACACATCAGTATAGCTAATGACAATTCGTCAACATCGATTTTAACAAAATGACAGGAGAGTTAAGAATCCTCAAGAATCAGTCAGGGGCAAGAACTATATTCGGAATACGCGCTATAATCAAACCAATTAAGAAGAACACGAAAACAAATGCGAGGGAAAAAAATAAGGATCAGATAAAGAAGGAACAAGAAACGAGCCAAGATCCGACATCCTGGTCATTTCTACGTTGTCTCGGATCAGAATCGAGAGATAAAGCCAACAATAAGCATCATTTTCCCGTGATCGTGATCGTTTGCATCGCCATGGTTCACCTTGAAATCGCTGTTGACCTTGGCGAGGCCGACCTTGGTGGAGTCCTTGAGGGCGCCGTAGGCCTTGCGCCACGACCCCATCAGGCCGTGATCACCCAACCCACTCTGCGCCCTCTCCCCTCTCTTCCTCCCAATCGCCAATGCCACCCCGCCGCCGCTCCCTCCTGCTTCACCCTACCCTGCCCACCACACACCTCTCCCTAATTTTAGCCTGCGGCCCATGCTCGAGCAGAGAGAAAGAGAGAGAGGCGTTGCCGCCATTTGTATCCGCCCGGTATGCGCGGGAGGACGACGAAGCCTTTTATGAGGCCCACTGGCAGAGAGAAGAGAGGATGGAGGAGGAGAACAGAGCCGGAATTTTTATTTTTATATTTTTTAAATAAAAATGTATGTATTTATTTTAAAAATTGTAAATCTAAACTCTTGTCATCTGTTGGAAGCAGGCCCATTGGACAATTAATTGTTTGAGTTAAAAAAGCTTAGAGAGCTAGATGATAGCATCGTGTACACCACATGATTTTTTCAAATTTTTTATGAATATTTTGATAGTATTTTAAAATTTGAGAGCATTGAAATATGTTATTTTTTATTTTTAAACATGAGGCGACTAGACGTATATATTTACAATTTCTTATTAAAAAGATATATAAAGATAAAAAAGTTGGAACAAAGCCGACCACCACTCTCTGTGTCAACTGGGCCCGTACGCACCACTCATATTGGCCAAGAAAAGCCCAGACCTCTCACCAAGAAAGCCCAGCCCAGCCCAGCCCAGCCCAACATCCCCCGCTCCCGGTTCCCGAACAAATTCCCCTCCCTCCCCTTCCTCCCACCCCACCCACGCCGACGAGCGAACCCAATCGCGAGAGCGAGCGAGAGGCCGTGTCACTCACCATGGCGCTGCGAGCCCTGTACAACGAGATCCGGGGGATGAAGGTCCGCGAGGTGCCGGGGTACCTGAAGCCGCGGCTCACCTTGGAGAACGTCAAGAAGAGCACCAACCAGGCCGTCGACCGCTACATCGAGAAGTACATCGAGACCGGGTCGCCGGAACCGCTCTTCCACGTCTGCTTCGGCGGGATGGCCTTCTCCTACCTCGTCAACCTACCCTGGGAGCGCGCCCACCTCGCCCACCTCGAGGAGCTCGAGAAGCACGGCGGGAAGCACTAGATCCGTCGTCGGCCGCGCCCGAGGTGACTCCGCGGCTCCCCGACTCATCTAGTCTGATATGATCTTATCATGTGCGATGTGGATCGGTCCAATCGGGTTAGTCGCGGCTAACCGCATGTCGCATATGGATGGATCATGGAGGAGCTTAGCGTCGTAGATTTGGCGCGTGGTAAACCTAGATGCGGAGTATTGTTGGTTACAGATTCGAGAGTTTGTTGTGAGACGTGATTGCCTAGGCTGGCTAGTTATTGCGATGATTGTTTGCCTGCGTTAGTGCTCGACGGATTGTGATAATGCGATGTTTCTCTCTATGGACGTGAAGCATGGAATGTGAAATGGAACAATGCCCCTTAACCCTGAAATTCTGAGCTATTCAAATGTGTTTCACTTTACATTTAAATTTGGCATTCATTGAATTTACTGCCATTGCATCTTTCATTGATCTTGGTGTTCTTTTTTTTGTGTATCTATTGTATGATTGTTCAGGAAACTCAGCTGTCTGACTACCTATTCATATCACATCAATAAAGTCCTGCTTAATTGGTCAACTATTAAGTAGGTGGTAATTGCATCATGCATTGTGTGCTCTAAGGTGGATGTAAGTTAACTGGCTCTACTCATCTTGTTGAGTATAACAGTGTTCTAGGGTAAGGTTTAAAGATATTATGTTGAAATGGAAATATCGGAATTAGCAAACTGGTTTACTCAATGTTACTGGGACTCGTGAGTCCGAATTTTTTTTTTGCCATGTCGACACGCATTGGACTCATCTCTGGCGAGTCCAAGATGGAGAGAACGGACGGCGAGGGAGGCGGCCGACAACGGAGATGGTTGACGGGCCCGCTGGCGCCCACGGCCTTGAGCTCTCGCAACGCTTGTACGTTAACTAGCTCACATGGCGGGAGGCCATGGGAGCGTGCCAACGCATCAGCGAGCAGCGGGGTAGACGCAGGAGGAGAGGTTGCGCATCAGCGAGCGGCGGGGCAGACGCAGGAGAAGAGGTGGCGCATCAGAGAGAAGCGGCGAGGGGGGGGGGGGAGAGGCGGTGTCGGTAGCTCTGCGTGGAGGAAGAGAAGCGGCAAGGGGAGGAGAGGCTTAGAGGCGACGGCTGTTGGCGCTGGGGGAGTCAGGACTAGGACTGAGAGGGGACGAGGGTAGGTAGGGAAAGCTGTGTAGATGGGCTAGATGGGCTAAAAAATAGCAGCCTAATAGCTCATTTATTCTTTTGTTCTCCTTTTCTTTTCTTTTCTTTTCTTTTTCTTAGTATTTGCTTGTGAATTTATGTAGATCAGTTATGAATGTGAAAAAATACTAGTTGAATCTATTATGTGTCTAGTCGTATTGTAGTTCACTGTTGTACCACTCTCTAGTTACGATCTCAAAAGCAGTATAGTTGATATTCACAAGATAGTTCAGTTACTACAAATATATATGGCTGTGACTTTGTAACTTCTCTAGCCGTAATTATGTATTTTTTGTCATATGATCGTAACTTGTTCACCTCTGTGCACACCTCCAGTTACAATCTCAAAAACAGTATAGTTGCGATTCACAAGATAGGTCAATTACTACAAATATATATGATCGTAACTCGGTACCTTCTCTGGTTGTAACTCGGTATTTTCTTCTGTCATAATTATATACTTTTTGTCATGTGATCGTAACTTGTTCAGCTCTGTGCACACCCCCAATTACGATCCTAAAAGTAGTAAATTACAATCCACAAGGTAGGTTAGTTACTACAAAAGCAGTATCATGTTGTAATTGTATAACGATCCTAAAACTTCATCAAAATATACCCTTCATGGTCCCCTCCGCTTCGGCCGTTGCAGACCGCAGGAGTGAAGCTTCCATGGTAGAGGAGGCTTCGTCTGCGCAGCCGAGCCCCGTGGCCTCCCACCCGATCCGCTGCATCTTCAAGCTAGGTGCTCTCTCGCGCCCTCCGCCACGCCATGCCTCCTTTTCCTTGTGTGTGTATGTAGCCCTGTACACCTCTTTGGCATCAGTTGATTTGAGAAACTATGGTGGGGTGGCGCAGGTAGAGGGGTGATCACGAACAAGGGCGAGCTGGAGAGCATCAACGAGGGGAGCCTGCAGTCGGCGTGCGCGCAGCTGCGACAGGGCATGTCCGATGCCGATGGCGTTGGCCCCGAGAAGGTTCTGGGTATGGATTGGAGCAGGAGGCACGGCGATCCGACTCGGTCGGCCACAGTGGCGCAACGAAAGTATGTTCTGCGCTTAGGCACAGAATAGACTTGAATAGACGTGTTGTATATATGTATATGTGTATGTATGTATATATGTACATATGTATACCTGCAGAATATATATACAGTGTATATATTAATCCCTGAGTCCTGTTATTTAGAATTTGCCGGCTGATGAATTATGAATTTTCCATAACTTCGGGCCCGAGTCGGATTCCGACACCCTTGTCTATGTCCGTGTAACATTGGGTTTACTGCCTTGGTGAACTAGCATTATAAGGACTAAATAATTTCCCTGTCGTTTGCACAATATTTAGTTCACTTTCAACAATGTGTCTATTGACCAGTAAATTTTGTGGTTATCTCTTGAAATTAGAATAAATTTATTTATGAACTACAGAGCCAACTTTGTTTTGAACTCGTGAGCTTACTGGGCAATAGGCAGCAAAAGCGAAGTTGTCTTGTATCTGAGTCATGTAGGAGACCTATATGCTGCTCATTTTGTATGTCAATGTCTCTGTCCCGTTCCGAGAAGAATAGTCTCATAACTTTGTGATGTCAACAAAATGAATTGCAAGTGATTGCTAAACATGATTTAGAAAGGACTTCAGATATTAATTGCATGATTATTTGTTATTTAAACTTTAAATAGATGTATTCAAGACTACGGTGATGTGAAAATGTACAATTTTAGTAAGAGATAGTATTTTCTGTGTCACCAAATGACATCTCCACCCTTTTGTTTGTGCATCGTCTGTACCTCTTGCTAATTTACCATTTGAACCTTGATCTAAAGGTTAAGCAGCCTTTCGATTAAAGCAACTTTGTGATATTCTTTCTTTCCATGTATTTCAGGACTGGTGGCTTATCTGGGTTCATTCATGCTGATGGCTTCTGTTTTCTTCTACTGATAAGCTCCTGGAGTCGATGTTCATTTGATGGTTTATTTTGTACTCAGCCTGCAAGAAACTGTCCAGCTTATTTTTATGTTCCTCAGCATCTCACCATAAGCAGCTTCAAACTTGAGAAGTTCATGCATTGTGATTAAAAACGTTTTCAGTAATGGAGTACAAGTGCGTCGTGGCATAATATTCCAGTAACATTTTGCTGCATTGCTGTATCATTGTGGTGTCTATTCGTCTTCTGACGCCGAGTTGCAATGGTGTGTTGGTTGATGTTTGTATGCCTCTTGCTATCCCCGCTGTGGATTTTCTCTCTTATTCACTTTCTAAAATATTTGAAGGCAATGTGTAACGCGATTGTGTTGGAACGATAATTGATATACCGCCTTACTCTCCCTATCCAACGGGTTAGTGTATTTGCAAATAATTTTTTCAATGTTATGTATCAGTCTTGATATCAAGAATCACATATTGTCATTATAAGTCTATTTGGTAGAATTCTCTTTGATCTAAATTATTCGTGGGAAGTGATTTTTTTCGTAAATTTTACGAAGAAAATGATTACGTAAAAGAAATGAATATGGAGAACTAGCTCTCTTTAGGGGAGTGATTCTCTCTATAAACGCTATAAAAAAATAATTTTATAAAGAAAATGAATCAAAAGAATTATAAACTGTTGTTTAATAAAACTCACTGATTTCACTATAAGAGTTAAAGATGGTCAAGTGGGCCAGGCTAAATGGACCATTTTAGCCCGACTCAGACATGGCACGATGGCTAACGAGTCGGACCGATACGGCACGACCCATTTAACTGTTCATATTTTTATAGTATTTTATATAATTTGTTTAGATATAATACCATATAGTATATATGGTACAATTGTAGTGTATTTGACTCACAAGTAGAATGTCGGATGTTCGATTTCAAGTGAAAGCAAGTTTTTTAATTTTTTCTAATTTTTCATGAATTGATAGGTAAAAAAATCATCGAACTTACCATACCACGAACCGATATAATACGAACCATTTAGATAACGAGCCTAAACGGATCGTGACTCAATGGACTCATACTGATAATGGACTCATACTGATAACGAGCCTCAACGGACCGCCTATTTAGCGTCTCTGATAAGAGCTCCATCAAGCAGACCTTATATATGCCACCATGTGGCCATTACTGTGTGACCCCACCTGTCAGGTCTCTCCCTAACAGGCCTACCGCGCTTAGCTCCTGTCCAATTTCATACCAACAACAAAATAACACAAGCAAGAGAAAGAGAGAGAGCTAAAAGGAAGAGGCCGAAAGGGTGGGCAACCAAAATATCGACAGATCATTGAACTGTTTGTTCTTCATTGGATGTACATCGTCCATAACCATTAGAGCAAAATTTTCAACAACGCTCATAAACATTTCAATTCCGACACATCCACAAAGTATCCTGAATTTTTTTCCCTGACATGCTCACCAACCGTATTTCGCTTGAGTTTCTGCTTTTGTAAGAAAGCCCTTAGAGCGCCTCTCAGCGAGCTCCATCTCCTTTGACTTCATGTCATAGAATAGAGTGCCAATCTGATGCTTCCTTTTATGCAACTTGGATGGCCTTCCCTTCGCTGAAGGGGCAGGCTGTTCAACAAGGTAGAAATCTTGGGTAAGGACCATAACTATATCGATATAAAATAGTTTTTTCGTGCAAACAGAAATCCTGAATGAACACTGATGAACAGATATTTTGAGTTGGCGACAATCAATCGGTAAAACAAGCCTACTGTTGACAAGGGAATGCTGGATCTGCCGAACATGGTTCTCAACTGGGAACCATGTTATCCTATAGTCCTGGGAGTACATTAATCGTAAATGTTCATACATTCCCGAATACCATATTACTGAAACAGTGGAACCATATAGTGATACATGATGTCCTCATATTTATGCAATTACACAAGAGTACTTTAGTTCATGAATTGAAATTGTATTGTTCAGGTGACCAAACCCATTCTTTCAGCTACAAATTTGGACAAAACTGACAAGATAGATATAACCTAAACCCAGGATCCTACTTACATCCTAACTCTCATAACATCATTCATATTACAACAAAGACTAACCTATGTTCACTGGCCAAAACCTAGCATGTCTTGATGCATCATTAGTTTCTCCATGTACCCAAAATCCCATAGGAAAGGTATCAAAAGCATTAGATCTGGAGTAACAGATACTTTATGTCTTTATCACATGCAGTCAGACCTAATAGGTGCTTCTATGCTCCACCCCTTGAGAGCTGCGCATATTGTAAATCACAAACCAAGGGTGGATTCCAGCTACTTAACCCTTCGAATACTTCAAATTTGCGCAAATACATTGAAGGGGTGCAGCACGGAAGCATCACTCGCTTCTTTTTCCCTTTTTAGGATGATACAGCTTAGTTAAGAATGAAGCTGTATCGTTGCCCACAAAAGAAGTGTAAGCCATAAACAGAAACACTGTCTGTCTGTATGAACCATAAGCAAGCTCAACAAGCATACCTATTTACATGAAAAACATTTTCTAAAACTAATTGTGAATAGAATGACGTTTTTTGCGAGGAATAGAATGTCTGTTCATTTCATTAAAGTACAAAATATAGCCATTAGCTCCACAGAAGATCTGGCAAACAAACCAATGGAAATATGACTTACAGCCTAACAGACACATTTACTAAAGTATATTACTTGCTTCCTGATGAATTAAATTTGCAATGAAAAACGAAAACAACGTGGCATGCTTGCACGCATTTCCAAGAATCATTGCTGGTGGACTAACTTCAGACCCTATACCGCACCTGAGGATGTTGCTTACTGTGTGACTGCCGGTTAAGCATGGAGCCAAATTATGTGATACCAGCTGACAATTCATAGCAGTAGCTATAGTGTTCAGGTGTTTGAGCAATGAGCAGATGGTTAACCATCTAGCAACCCATCCCACTTAAATGTTCTACTCCCTCCGGTCACAAGTACTTACGTTTTGGACAAGATTCGGTCAAACTTTTGAAACTTTGACCATCAATAACTTTTAGAAATTTAGTTTGGAAACATGAAGATAATATGTGTAGATTTTTCTTGAAGAACACTTTCATAATCTCGTAAATTTATTAGATTTTATAAATATATTTTAGTAGAAGATTGTGGTCAAAGTTACACATTGGAGACCGTGTCATGTCCAAAACATCAACTATTTTTGACTGGTGGGAGTATCTGCTAAGCAAGATAAATTGTTCAAGCATAACGAGTTAATAGTGACATACTGTAATACATGCTGAGCAGAAGTAATACCAAGTTAGCATGGGGTGATGGGTTTGTACCTGGTAACTAGGACCAAAGGCCAATCCAGTGAGCTTGGACTTATCCTGCTTTGGTCGGTTCTTCATCAACTCTGCTTGGTTTACCTCTACAATCTCCACCGGTATATCATTCCTACCCCTCTTCCCTCCAATCCTACCCACCACTGGTGGCAATACAGGTTCTTGCGCTGGTGGCAATGTTGTTGCTGCCACCTCATGCCCATATCCTCCAGTACAATCTACTCCGTATGGCGCCGCTGCCACATGCCCGTATCCACCACCCTCTCCTCCCTGTGAATGAACATAACCACCACTTTGCTCTCCTCCATATGCAGCATACTCTGCTCCAGTCGCATAATTCACATTGCCACTAGGATCCAAGCCATAATTCGCACCATATTGAGCGTAGTAGTTTGGATCCCAAGCATAGGCTTCATACCCACTGGTGCTCCCAACTCCAGCATCATAGCCTTGCTGTTGCTGCTGTCCAGCTCCAGCATCGAAACGCTGCTGTTCTTCGTGCCCCTCCTGCTGCTCCGGCACAGGCATGTCCTCCTCACTGCCGCTATCATCTGAATCGTCGTCATCGGCAGCACCAGCATCAGGCCTTTCTGGCGCTCCCGTGTTGGCAACCGAACTTGAAGGCACAGCGGCGCCAAGATTTGATCTCTCCAGCGCAGCCGTATCTATGGCCGACCTCCTGGCGCCGGCCCCGGCCCCGGAGCCGAGCCCGAGAGAGTGCTTCGGCGGCGGAAGGAACGAGGACACGGGCCCCGAGCCAACAGACACGGGTGGGCGCGCCTCGGCGGCGCTGGCGCGGCGCTTCTTAGCGTCGTCCTCCTCGTCGTCGGAGCTGTCGCCGGTGGGCTGCCGGATCGGCTGCGGGCGGTACTGGACGACGCGCTTAGGGTTTCCGGAGGAATTGTGGGGCGGGATGGCGGAGAAGGTGGGGCCGGATTTGGGCGCCGGGAGGGAGGAGAAGAGGGGGGCGGACTTAGGCTGCGGGAGCGAGGAGAAGATGCTGCTGCCGCCGCCGCGGAAGGATGCGGCGGCGGGCCTCGCGCCCGCCTCGCCGCCCGGGGCCGCGGCAGGGACCGGAGCGGGGGTACGGGCAGGTGTGGTTTCGTCGGCGTCGTCGTCGGATGAGGCGTAGCTGGCGAGGAGCGAGTCCATGGCGGAGTTGCGGTGGCCGATTACGGTTTCGCTCGCGGCGTGCGGCTGGGGAAGGAAGGGGAGGGGAAGACGGCGGCGGCGGCGTACGGCTCGGGTTCGCGTGGTTCGAGTGGGCTGGGCATTCGGTTAATACGCGTATTTCGGTTCGCTTTTTTAATAAAAATTGGAAACCGATTTATCCTAAGAAATATAAAAAACGAACCCAATTAACATATTTATTTTATGAGCGGTGGGTTCGCCGCGCAGGCAAGGAGCGAGAGAGCTTGACCATGTGGGTGAGAGACAGGGTACAAGCAGTGTACGGATAGAGCTCGTCTAACGTAACGACAGAGGATAGGTGTCGTTGATATGTGAGCTATTCATATCTAAATTCACGTGTCAGCGATAAGATTATCTCCAATTATATTTCTTTTATTTTATTTCCTTTCTGATTCCTTTCCTCGTTCTTTTTTCTTTTATTTCCTCTTATCTTCAACAGCTTCCCTTCGAGAGGAATCACGAAGAGAAAGGAGAGGGAATCCCGTCCTGGAGGGAATGATCCTGCGAATCCCTTCTCAACGGGAACCGTAAAGGGAAACCGTTGGAGCGCTAAAGGGAACGAAAATCCCGTCGTGAAAGGATTTTGGATCCTAAAGGGAAACCGTTGGACATAGTCTAACTTCTCTCTTCAGATAAACCGGTTCCACAGTGCACTACGAGATGCAGTGGCTACAGAAAGACCTGATGCTGAATAGTTATTGCCCTAGGCTTATTAGATTGGTTTAAAGATGTATTTTTATGGTGTTTGTGTTAATTTGATTTATTAAGTTAGTTTGGTTTTTGAAAGTTAAAAATTAAAGTGCAAACAAAAAATCAGTTAGTATCATTTAGAAACCAAATAGAAAACCGTAAAAATCGTTTCGATTTCAGTTTCTCTATTTGGCTTTTGGATTATTCGCCCATCCCTAGGTTTGAGGTCAAGTCGTCGGCACCTCGACGATGGCTAGGTGCGGAGGAGGTGGGTGCTCTCATGGGTAGGATGCTGAAGTATGAGCTTTAGACTAGTTATTTTGCATCGTTGATAGTTTTTTTACTATCTGATCTAGTTTTGTATGAT
The DNA here is from genome assembly GCF_958298935.1 of Phragmites australis. NCBI lineage: Eukaryota > Viridiplantae > Streptophyta > Magnoliopsida > Poales > Poaceae > Phragmites > Phragmites australis. Next base: position 3,744,006 of record NC_084925.1, read on the forward strand.
AATCTACGAAGCAGGATTCCTATATATAGGTTACCTTTTTTTAACTGGCAAGCGCATGATACAACTTGAGTGACGACTGTATAACTCCACAGTGCCCCTTTTCTCCCTCACGTCTCCCCGCCTAGTGCTCGCACAATGGCGCCCTTGCTGCTCATTACTCATCATCATTGTTGATCCTTCCCACTGCTCACCAGTGCTATCTTTGGCGCCAGCGAGTCTCTTGGTCGAGCCTGAAACAAAGTTCTAGAGACAGAAAAATGTTGCAATCAAAGTGAGAGAAGTTCCAACCATGGAGTGAGAAGTTCCAATCAAATGGGGGAAGTTCCAATTAAAGGGGAAAAGGGTTCACTCAAATAGGAAAAGTTTTATTCAAAGATAGAAAGTTCCAACAAAAATGATAAGAAGTTCCAATAGAAAGCGAGACGACAGAGCATGAGAAGGACCATGATGATGGTGCAATTCTGCGAGTAGAGGATGGCGGTGGGCTGCAGGCATAGGAGGGACACGATAGGCAGGCTTGGCGGTAGGAAAACAAAGGAGAGGTATGAGATATTGTACCAACGGTACATAATATTTTAGTTTTAGCTTTTACATAGGATATTGCTTAAAATTAGTGCTATAGGAGTGGATGGCCGAGACCAAGGTGGGTGGAATGAACAACCAGCTATGTTGGGAGGGGAGGGGAGGGGAGGGGAGGAGAGGGATGGCTAGGTTATTAATTAGTTTGAATCTCGAACTTCAAATGCACTTTTCTCTTAAATCGTAACTCTGGTTTTAAATTCGTTTGAACCATGTTGTTGTTTTAGAATTTGAATTCAATTAAATAAGATCCAATATGAATATATTGTTTTTTTTTTTCATAAATCAACATTTTGAATGTACTATTTCAACATTTTCAATATACATTTTCAACATTTTCACATAAAATGTTTAACTAGTGTTAGAAAATTGTTGAACTAGGTTTTACAAAAAGTTGAGTCGATTTTTTCAAATTGTTGAATACATATGAAGACACAACATGCAAGAATGGACTGTGAATTTGAAAATATTGAATTAGTGTTCCAAAATTGTGAACTAGATTTTGTAAAATGTTGAATCAAACTTTTCAAAATGTTAGATGCATATAAAAAGCACAAAATTATAAATCAATAATAACAATAAATTAGTAATAAAAATTAGAAAAAACAAAAAGGGGAAAAAGGGAAATAAGGAAAATTACGTTCTCATGGGTTCTGACCTATGTTGGTTGGCCTCTCATGGCCGCATGGGCTGACCTATAGGAGATACGTGATCTGTAGATACGTGGTCCTGTGAAGTGTGTTCATCGGTCGTCAGCTAGTTACTTGTCCTATCCTTGTTTCGTTTCGTGTTGACCAGTAATTTGGAATTCAAGCACGTGTGCGAGAGACTTCATCACAGATAGTTTTGTATTCAGGATCATGTTTTTTTTAGGGAAACCGATAGGAGGACCGTCTATTGTATTAATAAGAAAAAAAATCCAATAGGCTACACAAAAAGTTTGAAAAATTCAGATACAAAGCAACGGCACATCCCAAACCGTAATGAGAGAGCCTACCTTGCGCTAAAAGGCGCACTGGATGGCACACGCTTGCAAAAACCCAGAGAGCGGTTTCATACTTGATAGAGCAGATAATCTGGGCCATGACCTGCTCTCGAAGGTCAAAAGCATCGATTCTGTTCCTTCCAAATCTCCCCAGAGACGAGCATGATAAGGGATCTGACCCCTTTTCGCGAAGTGTAATGTGTGTTTGTCATTGCCAACCACCATTCATGCGTGGAATTTGAAGGTGGCCATTGGTTGGGGTCGATTGCCAGATGGGCTAGCCATGACACAATTTGCCCCCAAATATGTCAGGTGTATCGACAACCCACAAAAAGATGATAAGAGGTCTAAGGGTTTGCCGGTAGAGGTTGCAGGCAGTGTTTGCATCCCACCCCCTCTTTGACAGACGATCCGCAGTCCAGATCCTATTCTGAATAGCCAGCTAAGAAAAAAACTTGCATTTCAACGACGCACATGCCTTTCAGAAAATGATAGTGAAGTCGGTGTCGGTGCAACCCCAAAATTGCATCTTATATGCCGAAGATGTGGAGTATACATGTTGGCGTTCATCCTTCAAACGATGTCATCTAGAGCCTGGAGCCAAATGAAAACATCATGTGTGGCTTGCCACATGAGGACTGCCTGGGTAATATGTTGATGGAATATCATCTTGTTGTAGTCGACATCATCGGTCCCAGAATTGTTATGCAAGACTTCGCATAGGCTCTTGTGCTTAGCCCTGCACCCATTGAAGTGAGTGGGACGAAGTCCACATGCCTTCAGCCGCCAGCCGAGGCCAATTGTCAAAAGGAGATGAAGGTACCATGGAGAAGTAAAGCACGAGTAACAAACTTGAACTGTGAGCATCTTGTTTCATCGACGATAATCGGTCATGCAGTGCTAGGCATAGTAGCTTAAATTTGTATTTTGTCCCCTTAAAAACAGCTCAAAGGTGTATTTTGTTGTGGCATGACCATAGGTATGGACGTTAATAGGCAAGTTTAATTATGGTTGCGTATGAGATGACATTAAGCCAAATTAAAAAGTATATGCTAACATTTTCTTGTACCTTCATACATCATATATGTCACGCAGCAACCGACAAAAGAACAAAATGTTGCTTCCTCACAGCCTAATGACACTAAAAAATCTCTTACTTCCTTTGATAAAAAATGCATAACGCTTTTAATTTTTTACGGTCTTTAACGTATAATTTTAAATACTATTTTATATTAAAATATAACTATAATATCTAATAAAAATATAATATTATGATAGTATTTTTCAAGATAAATCTATAAGTATAATTTTTATATTTCTAAACTAAATATTTTGGAAATTATTGATGGTTAAAGTTTTAAAAATTTGACTGAATCCAGATCAAAACATCAAGTATTTATCACTAAGGGACTGCAAGATATTATTGTGGTCCTTTTACGGGTGTCGCGGTTGGGGAGCAAATAAATCATCTAGCCCACTCGAGTTTATCTTAATGAAGAGCTGGGGACGTCTTCCCCACGGTCTCATTCATTTTTTAAGATATATTATCATTTGCAAAGTACTTGCTTTAGTTACAGATACTATAAAGTCATGCTATTGTGAAAGTGTATTTTCAAGACAAATCTATTCATATATTTTTTTATAAAATCATGTTTCTAATTTATATACTACCTCCATTTTTATTATTTGTCACAAATAATTTACTGTGGCAATTTTTATCATATGTTTTTTTTCAAAAAAATTATGAATACTTAAAATATACAATACTAATGAATATGTTTCACAACAAATCTAATGATACGAAAATTTTAGATATCTATAAACTGTTTGTAAAAAACGTAAGATTAAAATTACTACAGTAATTATTGGTGACAAGTAAACGAAAATAAAGGTAGTAGAAAATAAACAGAGGATAGATAGTAAAATAAATACCAGTATTGTCTGAAAATTTTGTGTAGCGGATCTGACGTTGATAACATTCATTTAGATCTTCGTCACCAAGTAATGTTTAATTCACCTAATATCTGAAATAATCAAAGTAGTTAAGTTGACACTTTCTAAACAATACCTAATTCCTTATGTACTGATAACTATGGGACCTAATTTCATGGGGGCCGTTTGCGGCCGCACAGCTCGCACACCCCTTGTGACGGGCCTGATACACGCATTGAGTGACATACTTACATACGCAAGCGTTGAGCAAACCGGCAAATCATCAAATCGACCATCAGCATGCACTGCTCCTGTCCTGTGCCATTCGCTCCCTCCCGATGCGCCGCCGCAAAGGCACCCGTAGCCTTTTGCCGCACAGCCATAGCTGCATGCTATGCAGGGAAGGCACAGGAGAGAGAGAGAGAGAGAGAGAGAGAGAGAGAGAGAGAGAGAGAGAGAGAGAGAGAGAGAGAGAGAGAGAGGCTCGGTAGGGCAAGGAACCTTTTCCTTCCTTCCCCTCTCACAGTTCCTAGTTCCCTTCGGTTTGGGCATGGCCACCATGTTGAGTTCTTGCACGCCCACGGCAGAGGCAGCTGCCGTGCCACCAGCGCCATTCCGGTCGCTGCAAGTCGCCACGGCCAGTGCCACCGCCAAGGCGCCAAGAAGAAGCGGCGGCCAGCCGGCACTCCTGGTCAGGGCACATGCATCAAATTACGCGGAAAAATTACACACCGTGAATACAATACAAGTACAGAGAAAAGAAACTCTCTTTTTTATTTGACTACTCTTGCGCGTTGTTGTTACAATGGCAATGGCGACGGCCTTGGGATGGTGGCATGGGTTTTTCTATTAAGGATCTTCACACACAGAGGGTGATCCTTCGCTGTGACAGCAATGGGGAGGTGTACCCTCTCTCGTCCACACCTTCGGTCAGCCTCTATGCTGCAGCTATCCCCGTCGATCAATATCTCAGGCATCAACGTCTTGGCCACCCCGGCCAAGCTGTTCTCAATAAAGCGCTGCGCTCTTTTGATTTTTCTTGTAATAAATCATCACCATATCTTGTCACGCATGCTAATTAATTAGGCAAGCATGTGCGTTTACCGTTTTCACTTTCTACCACAAAATGTCATTTTCTTTTTCAGCTTGTTCATGCTGACATCTGGACGTCGCCAGTTCTCAGCAATTCCGGTTACAAATACTACTTAGCCATTTTGGATGACTTTTCTCACTTTGTTTGGATGACTTTTCTCACTTTGTTTGGGCATTCCCTTTGCGAAATAAGTCTGAAGTGCTTTCAGCCTTTGTGCATTTTCATGCTTTTGTTCATGCCCAGTTCAATCTGCCCATCCTGTCACTCCAACCTGACAATGGTCGAGAATTTGATAACCACGCAATGCGGTCTCATCTCTCTTCTTATGGCATTAGCATACGCCTCTCATGCACACAAACTTCTCAACAGAATGACAAAGCCAAACGAATACTTCGCAGTCTGAATGATTGTGTTCGTGTTCTACTGTTTCATGCTTCCATGCCTCCTGCATTTTGGGCTGAAGCCCTTGCTACCGCTACCTTTTGGTTGAATTGTTACCATGCTCTGCAACCCCACATGAGCTTCTTCTTGGCTATCCTCCGTCCTCCGATCATCTGCATGAGTTCAGGGGTTGTGTTACCCAAATATTGCTTATGTTTCTCCACACAAATTGACTCCACGATCCACTTTGTGTGTCTTCTTGGGTTATCCTTCCGATCATCGCAGATACAAGTGTTATAATCCGGTGACAATACGTGTGATCACCTCCTGTCATGTTTAGTTTGACGAGACGGTGTTTCCTTTTCAGCAGCATAACACATTGTCGTCACATCCTTCGCTGTCACCGGTGTCAATTCCTGCTGATGATCCATTCCCACCGCTTGCTCGGGATCCACCTCCACATCCTACTATCCCACCTGTTATGCGGCCGCCTGCTCCATCACCAGTGCCGACTGCCCCACCACTGTTCCTTGTCCGACAAGAGGATTCTTCCTCTGCTCAGCATTCCTCATAGGTGATACCTGCATCTGACTCAACAATGATTGATTCCTCACCCTCACATACATCTCCAGTGACAGTTCCCTTACACCCCATGATCACTCATGGCCGTGCTGGGATTCGCAAACCAAGTCCTAAATTCGCCAATGTTGCCACCCTATCTAATGATGTCTCCCACATTCCCTCATCTACCTGCTCAGCTCTCCGGGACCCCAACTGGAGAGCTGCTATGCAGGCCGAGTTCAATGCCTTGAAGTCCAACTCCACATTGACTCTCGTGCCATGACTTCCTGGTGCCAATATTTTTTTCGACAAATGGGTCTTTCGTCACAAATGCAACCAAGATGACTCCTTAGATCGATATAAAACTCATTGGGTCGTGCGGGGGGTTTCTCAGCATTTGGGCATTGATTTCACCGAAACCTTTATCCCGGTCATTAAACTAGCTACTATCAACACCGTTTTGTCGATCGTCACTTCCCGGCAATGGCCATGCCATTAGCTCGATGTTTCTAATGCCTTTCTTCATGGTTCTATCATTGAGCGTGTTTTCTGTTGTCAGCCCACTGTCTTGTTGACACTGATCGTCCACATGATGCTTGCAAATTATCGCGGTCTTTTTATGGGTTGAAACAAGCTCCATGTGTCTGATACATGCGCTTCTCGGCTTATATCAAATCCATTGGTTTCTCCCCAACACGCTCTAATTCCTCTCTTTTTGTTCTTCGTTGAGATTTTGAACAAGCATTTATTTTACTCTATGTTGATGATATGATCCTCTTGGCCTCATCAGCCTCGTTTCTTTCTCGTCTCATTAGCCAACTACAATCTAAATTTGTTATTAAAGTTCTCAGGCCTCTGTACTATTTCCTTGGTATACAAGTGACATGCTTTTCTTCAGGCTTTTTTCTTGTCCCAAGCTAAATATGCAGAAAATCTATTAGAGTGTGCTGGTATGGCTAATTGTCATTCCATCTCCACTCCAGTCGACACAAAACCAAAGCTATCAGCCACTGGTGGCACTCCCTACCATGATCCTTTGTTCTATTGCAGCATGGTTGGTGCCGTACAGTACCTTACAATGACACGTTGAAGGTTTATCTAGCCTCTAAGTGTGATTTTAGTAATTAATAACAATATCTATAAACTAACAATTGTGTTGAGAATTGTTAATAGGTTATTTCATAGGTGATGCATGGAGGATTGAGTATAGATTTATTGAGAAATATCATGTGATTAAGAGAGATGTGTCAAGATTAATGAGCTTTAGGTGATGCTCATGAGATAAAGAAGAAGCTTAAGAAGATTGATGATAAGCGTGAATACTAAGTCTCTTGTGAAAATTAAGTGACTAAGGTATGGGATTGCCAATTGAGTTTTATGGACTAACCTATGTGCTATGTGCTTGAGAGTGAGTGGAGTTAGGTTTCATATAAAGATTGACAATAAGAGTGAAGGTCAAGTTACTTGTGAAGATCAAGTGATTTAAGGTATAAAGTTGTCAATTAGATTTTATAGACTAACTCATGTGATTTGTGATTGAGAGTAAATTAAGGTTAGGTTCTATAAAAAAGTATGAGTTGAATTTAGATATTCAATATGCTAAGTTGGAAGGGTAAGATCAAGATAAACTTAGTGGACAATTTATATGCTTGATGTTTGCAGTTTATACCTTGATGGTGAACCAAATAAAGATAATGTGAAAAGAGAAGCCTTCCATGCTTGGTGCATGAGAAGCAATCAAGTGAATTTTATCAAGCTTCCAGAGGATCAAGAGATGATAGAGATGGGAAGCAAGGATGAACATCATCATCAAGCTCAAGTGAAGAGTTGATGACAAGCCTATAAGAAGTAGCGAGGCTTGGATGATGTGTTCATCAAGTCTAATAGGATATTCAAGGCAAAGATATAACTAGAATAGATTTTCTAATTTTGTTGATCTCAAGAAATTTGGTGGGAGACCGGATTATAAGATTGATAACCATACTATCAAGAGGGACTGCCGAAAGCGTTGCTCGATTGTTGTATCGAGTGCTCAAACCATGTGCTTAGTGCATGATAAGTTTATGTTGAGAGTTCTTTCTACGAATCCAGTGTATCTAAAAGGTCTTTTAGATTTAACCCTTTGTTGTTGTCAATCTTGGTGCCGAAAAGTGGTTATGGTCAAGCCTTAGTGGTGCTTTGGTATGTTCTATGTGGTATCTAGTTTAATCTTAGGGGATTACATTTTGTACAATAGGTGAAAGTGTCCGAATCAATTTTTAGAGTGTTTCTAGTTTTGATCTAATGTGGTTAACATCATGAATTCAATAGGGGTGTGTAGCCCTTTGAATAAACTTTCCATATAGTTCGAGATCATCGAAATCGGACATCAGGTTCAAAAGTTATCGTCGTTTTTCAAAGGGTCAACTGTGCTGATTTTGGAAGTTCCGATGTGTCAAAACCTCCAATTTTTAGAAACATGGGGCTCTCGGGTTTGAGTTATTTTTTGATTGGATGTTTCAATCCAAACATCGGATGTTCTGATGTGTTGTTTTTACTAAATTCGACTGTTGGGATACATGGGATAAAATGTTCTGATATGTGCAGTTTGAGTCTAATGGCTAGGTTTTCAGAGTAGGGTTATAAATACCTATTTGCCTTCTTATGTGGGGCTGGTTGCTTGCCTGCCTTTGTGGTGCTTGTGAGAGGTGTTAGAACCTGATGTGCCACCTTTGATGCTCTTCTCCTCTCTTTATCAAGAATTTATGAGAATCAAGCCTTTGTGGTTTAGTGGGTATGGAGTGAGGTGTATGGAGCTTGGGTTGCTCGCACGTGTCGTATTAATTGTGTGTTTAAGCACTTGGTGTTGATTACGCACAAGTTTGAGAGTTTATTACTCTTGTAGACCACCGTCTTCTAGATGGCTTAGTGGTAGATTACCGGTAATCTCCTCAAGTGAAAATTGTGAAGAGGCCTGAAAGTGGTAGCGGAATTCACCATCTTTAGAGTGGAAGATGAGTTGGCCATAATAGAGACGAGAAGTGTATGTGTGCAACCTCGTGAGGAAAAGGGTTGAAAGAGACATGACTCAAGTGTGACCGAGTTTTCTCAATAGAAACATAGGATATCGATAGATATCTGAACTTCAGTAACAAACTATTTGTCTTCGTATTTCCTTACTCTTGTATGTACATTGATTTAGTTTCTTATATTCTTATTTGTATGTACATTGAGTAAATTTTATGAGATTCAATCTAGCTGTTTTTAAATATATCGGAACATCCGATGAACAGTAGTATCGGAACATCTGATGAATAGTATAAGACCTTCTGATTAGAGTTTTTTTATATATTTTGCTAGATTTGAATAATCTTTGTCACACTAGGGTTGTAACCTTCACATTTATTTAGCGTGATTGTGTACTTAGTTGAACCTAACATATTTAGTTTTTTCCTTGTAAAAAATCAATTAGTTTATTTTCGCTACGAGTTTAGACCAACTATTGAAAAGTGGACGAAGTTTTCAAAAACACCTATTCATCCCCTCTAGACAACATCATTCGCAGATATCGCCTCCGCTGTCCAGCAAACTTGTTGCATATGCACGCATCTCATGATCGTCATATGGCCCTGATCAAGAGGATTTTGTGATACATTTGTGGCACTTTTTTTATAGGCTTACACATTTAAAGCTCGGGTTTATTGGGCATCATAGTACATTCAAATATCGATTGGGCCACTTGTCCTGATACTCATCGATCCACATTGGGTTACTGCATTTTTCTCGGAGGAACCTTAGCTTCTTGGTCCTCGAAACAGCAAGCTACGGTTTCAAGATCGACTGTCAAAGCTGAATATCGCGCGGTTGCCGATGCTGTGGCAGAGTGTATTTGGCTCCTGGCAATTGCTTGACTGAGCTACACTATCCTGTGAAGAAGGCTACTATGATAACATATCTTTGATGTATATAGCGTCTAACCCTATTCATCACAGGCGTACAAAACATATTGAATTGGATATATATTTTGTTCTCAAGAAGGTTGCTATGGGGAATGTTAGGGTGATTCACGTTCCTACAAGCCAATAGGTAGTTCCACCCACGACGTTCAACGAACTCCGTTCCAGTCTGTGCATTACTGAAGGAAATGCTACGACTACTGGGGGTGTCAACGCATATCCTGCGTTGGGTTCGGTTCTTCAGCGCCTCCACAACCTGTATGACCGGATCTCCAGCGCCTGCAAGCCCGCATCCCTGTAAATGTTCGTGCTACCGTAATCGGCTATAAATTGCCTTGAATGATAGCAATACATGTGTGAGTTCCGTTGCAATCCTCTTTCACAGACCCTGCCGCGGAGGTGGTGGCGCTGCTGGAGTCCCACCGGGACCACGAGGTGCCGTGGAAGCTGCCGAAGCGGGAGGCCGGCGAGGCCGAGGCGGCGCGGAAAAAGCAGGTGTTCGTGTGCGCAGAGCCGAGCTGTCTGCACTGCGACCCCTCCCACGCGCTGGGCGACCTCACCGGCATCAAGAAGCACATCCGGCGCAAGCACAACGGCCACCGGCATCCTTTTTCTTTTCGTGACAGGAACGGTCGGCGCGGACCATTTGAGGACGCTATCGGTGGCGGCTTGGTTGGGACGTAAGGGCTCTGGACTGGTTATTTTGGGCTGCTGTGGCTTTACTGTCAGGCCTGGTTTCATCTGATTTCAAAAGCCTGTGAAGTTTCCTCGAGCTACTTGCCCAAGTTGTTTTAGGCCTTGCTAATTAGAGCGCGCTAGCAGGCCCCATCACGCACGACCGTCCTTTTTCAGGAAAGGCACAACTCCCCCCATCGTTTCCTTTTATAGACAAAAGCAAGACGGCATCCGAATCCCCTCTCTAGTTGCCAAAGAACGTACGTTGGAGTTGTTGTCATTGATCTTTTTTTCCCCCGAGATGGTCATTGATCTTTTGAAACGACGATCGGTGCTACCTTCTCCGACAAACTACGCCACCGAAGTGTCACATGTTAGACTCAAGGTCGTGTATGCAACTCGCTTTATGTATGATCACGAATTGCTGGTCATTCGATTTGGTTAGACGGAAACTCTACTGAACACTGACCGAGATGTTTACCATCAGAACTCGAGAACAGCATATGCCGGTGGCCGACGGCGGGTGCTCGACGGGCCGCACGCGCACAGGCCAGGCCGAGTAATAGGCTCGTGCCAACCCACCCCGCCGGCCCGGGTTGGAGTGCGGAACCGAGCCATGCCCCGGTCCCCCGCCGTCCACCGGCTCTCGCGCGGGGGTGCGACGCGTCCGGGCCGGCGATTCGACGAGACGTCACCGCGCGCTTTCGGCAGCAGGGGGCGCCACGCCCACTCGAGTTCACGGACACCGGCGAAAAAAAAAAAGATCTCAGTTATTTAACAATTTAATTTTACCGCATCGTCTAGATTTAGATATGTTAAAATATACTCTCGCATCTTTTAGCGCTTTAGGCCTCGTTTGGTTCGATTTCCGTTTCTTGGAGAAACATTTCGCAAAACAACTATTTCCGATTCTCGGAGAAACCAGGCGGAGACCGTTTCACATTTCTAACCACCGATTCCAGAGTCACCTGCGGAGAAACATTCCACCACATCACGTCTAACTGTCGAATTCGATGAAACGATTGAGAATCAGAAGCGATTCACTCAACTAAACGGGGCCTTAGCTTCGCCTCTAACGGAAGGGGAAAGAACTCAAGCGGTGGGCCAAGACCTCAGTGTTTGGCTTGACCGCTCCTCCCGCACAGCTGGCGCTACGTTAGTTTGACACGAATTCCACGAGGCCATGCACCGTTCAACCATAGTGGAGCAATATCAAATTCCAAGCTCACGCTCACTTTTGCGTGGCGGACCATCGACCACTACCTCAGAACGAGCGGCAGGGAAGCGGGCTGGAGAGTCGGTAACAACTCCTGGATGACAGGACAGCCTGCATTTTCCTTTAAAAGTACGGAGGAGAGAACACTTGGAAGACCCTTGACATCGAACCTAACCAACGCTGTCCATGTGTGGTTTAACCGAAAGGAATGTTGATGGCTACGTTGGGCACACGATAAGAGCCGAAAATATCCAACCATTGGCTTGCCGTCTTGCCACCACCAGCACAACAGACCACACAAGTGACTAGTCCAATCAAAATATCGCCTTTCATGGCTCTGTTTATTTTTAATAATTTATTGTTATAATCTGAATTATGGGAAGAAGTTCGTTTCTATTAAACTATGAATTAAAAGTTTTTATAGTACAATATGACTGTAGATGATGATAATCAGCTTTAGATTATGATTGTTTATTCTTGCTTTTACTTTTAAGATTACAATCTATAATCCAAATAAAAAAAATATGACCTAATTAGTTAATCACAAAAGGGCTAGAGGCAGCCACCTCATACTCCCATGTTCCATCCATTTGCCACAAGATTTTTGCAACCTGATAGTTAATCTAGCTAATTAGGGACGAAAAGAACAAACAAACGTTGCCCACATGTTCCATTCTAGTATCTCCAGACTTGGTACTGGTTCAGCTCGTGCACAGCAGTGAATGAGCACTGGGCCCGCGGCAGCCGTGGGCCGGTCTGGATCAGGAGCACTCGGCCCAGCCCTCCTCGGCGTCCTCGGACGATGGCTGGCTCGCGGCGCGCGCAATCCTTGACGCGACGGTGAGAACCAGCCTCGCCGGCACGTGTGCGGCGGCCTCGAGCCGCCCGAGCAGCGCGGCCTCCCCGCCGAAGACGGCTCCGGCGGAGGCAATCTCCGACCAGAGCGCGGCGGCCATCGCGACACGGAGCGGGACGCGCGCGGCGGCCACGCCCCGGCCCAGCGCCCGGAGCGCACCCGCGGCCGCGGCCGCACGCCGGCGCGCGGCACCGGCCGCGAAGCCCATCCGCTTGGCCCAACCCTCGAGCACCGCCTCCGCGCGCGGCCGCCGCTCCCGCCCCCTCCCGGCCGCCGCCTTCGCCGGCGCCGGCGCCGCGGTCGACTCCGCGGAGTCCGCCGTGGACACGCAGGAGCTGCTCGACGCGGACTCGGCTCCCGCGGCCGCGCCCAGGCGGCGGCGGAGGTGCCTGGAGGCCAGGAAGTTGGCGCCGTGCACCTTGGCGTCGCAGCGCAGGCAGAGGAACGCCGAGTCGGCGGCGCAGTGCACGGCGGCCACGCCCCCGCAGAGCTCGCACCGCGTCCCACTCTTCCCGGCCGCGTCAGCAGCCATTTCTTGAATCCTTTCCCTGGTTCCCTTCTCCTCCTCAGACTCCGGAACCCTGGTGTGAGGTCGTAGCGAGTGGTGTCGAGTGGACGATGAGCTGGTGATCGCCTCCCGGGAGCGACGGACACGCGGCTAGGATATATACAAGTCCTCGCGAGACGTTTCGGGGAAACCGGCGGGCGGTGTAAGTTGCGCGGTTTGAGGAGGAGTGAAAACCGCGGGCGGAAGCGGAAGCGAAGCGGGGTTCGGATTGGAAGGCTCGGGCGATCGCGTGGCCGGTATTTAAAGGGGCCCCGCCCCGCCCCCCGACCACCGGCTTGGAGGAGCGCGCTACCTAGAGATGGCCATGGTGTGACTGGTCGCTGGCATTTGGACGTCCTAAGCTGCGGGAAGCATGTTTTCGTTAGTCTCGTTCCGTGAATACAAATATATATTTTCAATTTGATCGGTTGAGTTTCATTTTTCAATCTGACTTGGCTAATGGAGGAGGGCTTATTTTTCAATATTATAAAATTATTTTTATACGAGTGATCAATCACAATTTTATTTTTACATCTGTTTATATAACCTCAAATTCAATCGACTAAATATAAATTTAACATAATTTATCAAAAAAATACAACTAAAAAAATATTATTTTTTTCAACAAATATAAATCCACCCACATGTATAAATGATCCATATAGCTCAAATTCAATCAACTAAAAAGAAATTTAGCTCAATATATCAACAAGATATAACTAATCAAACATTTTTTAACAAATATAAATCTCTCTCTATATATGTATATATGGGGGATCCATATAGATAAAACCCCATTAAAACAAACAATCATACGTGTATAAGTTCCCTTGACTTCTCTCTCCCTCTCTTCGTTGGTGGCCTTCCTTCAATGTTCCTTTTCTGACACATGGAGAAAGAATCTGTGTAGCGTGGGCTAATTTTGGGTTCGTTTGGACTGTAGTGCAGCAGGTTCAACGCTTCTTTGTGGTCTCCATTTGCGATCGAACCAACACGATACTTCACCGAAGGTTTTGTCGAATAGCACTAGGCTACGTACGTGCTACTTCGTCTTCACGAGCTCATCTCCTACTTTTACGATGAAGATACATATGCCTTGATCCGCATGCAAATAACAAATCCATGGGAGCTAAACTCTATTACACCATGGCTGTTGGGAGAGCTGGTGAGCCCGGTCGGCTCCAGAGGCCAGTTTTTAGTGAAGTAAATTATGTAAGATCTCAGAAAGAAAAATTTTATGGAATCTTTATCTGTGCTATATATTTTGGATCTAACGGTCCATATATATACGTGTAGATGTGGTGAAAGATATGTGTCACGTAGAGGCAAGAATCTACGTGTGAGATCTGATCTTACAGAATTTGCTTTTAGCTCTTAGGTTAGACGATTCAAACCCAGACGCTTCGAAGATGCTCTTCATCTATCTGTAGTTGAGCGTGTGGGCCTTTATAATGAAAAAAATTGACTGTTAATCATATCGTATAGACCATTCAAACAACAATTAAGACACGGACAGGCTACTAAAACGCTAGCTCGATCTTGTTTAGTTTCTAGCATTGATCGGAGACGAAGCTTGTGCTTGCAGTTGAGTTACGACATGACAAATCCCCAGAGCTTCTCTAGCTTATCCAACTCCGTTCCCGTCCTTCAGCCTTTGAGACGAAAATAAAAGAAATCGCCACTTGTGACCAATCCGGCATTCAAGTGTACTTTGCACGCAATGCAAGTGTGGAATAATATATATATAACTGGTTAGATAAGCGGCCACGATTAAACGATAGAATAATAATAATTTTTATTTTAAAATAGACGATGTTTTATAGTTAAGTATAACTACTAAAGTAAAAGATAAAATAATCATCTTACTTTCTATTAATATCATTTATTATGTTAAAAATAAGATTTGTATTAGAAACAAGTTAGTTAATGGAAGAGGTAAGATTAAAAAAAAATAGATTAAAATTACTCAAAATCATAAAATGAAGGTGAGAGGGCGGGGCAAACAGGAGCCGTTGGTTGGAGAGCAGTGCAGGAGAGGAGCCAGCGATCGTAGAGCGATCCATGTCCACGAAACCTAGGCCGACTTGAAGACCCCAGGATTTTGTTATTCCTTGTCCAGTTCCCCCGTTCTGGAAGCTTAGCCAGCTGCTCCCTGTTTCTTTCGGTTTCTAAAAGCATGTTTGTCTTTAGTGGAATGAAGTGGGCGTGCGTGTCGGAAGTCGAATGGAGTCGACGTGCCGTATTCTAAAGATCATAATAACGAATATATTTGTTAAATATGGATGGATGTTTATTAGGAGATTTTGTGTTTGAAGTTTGATTTTTATTATGTTTATGACTGATATTATATTATCATTTGTTATTTGTTGATCTTTCTTTTGTAGTCTATGGTTAAAACTATGTAATAATAGATGGTCATATGTATGTCTTGTGCATATGCTAAATAATAAAGTATTCTTTTATTCAAAAAGCATGTTTGTCATACCTCCTGTAAGATTCCCAGATCCGGAATCTCCTGTATCTCATATATATCAACATCTTGATCAAGTAACTGATACTCACAGTATAATAACTATAATATTACAATCAAATTTTATACATAAATACTAAGATTTAAAATACATAAGGCTTACAAACCATATAATAATAATACAGTCCTGGCCGAACAGCCAACACAACATAGCGTAAAGTAAGGACACAAAACCACAAGCAGTTAGGGTGCGAACGCGACTTCTAAACTACTCTTCATCCCCGCCTTCATTTCCGACAAAGTCAGCATTTCACTTCTGAATGACAGTAATATTGAGTATAGAAGGTACTGAGCAAGCTCTATACTATTCAAGGTGTTAATATATGCATAAAGGAGTAATTCAAGAATAAGGCTTTATAATTTAGTTTTAAGCGTAAAGCAGTTTATGCAGTTATTCAATTGTATCATCTATTATTGACTTTAAAACAGTTTAAATAGTTCTAAACCTAATAACAAGCTATATTTGGAGGGTTTCGATCCTGTGAGAGGTTACACCTCTGTCGGTGTATTTAGAACCAGGGGTCCCTAAGTCCCGAGGCCAGGCCGGCCATCCACCACATGTCACCACCCTGCAAGGTAGGTAGAAGCTAAGTCCCGGGAGAAGGTGCTCGGGGCCGCCGCTTCTGGTTCCCGAGCACCCTAGTTCCCCGATGATCCGCAGAGCCCAAATACCAAGAAGGAAGTGCTCGGGAGAGAGTGCTCGGGGCTGCACGTGGCAGCCCCCGAGGACTCGGTGCCCCGAAGGTCCCATCGAAGTGCTCGGGAGAGAGTGCTCGGGGCTGCACGTGGCAGCTCCCGAGGACTCGGTGCCCCGAAGGTCCCACCGAAGTGCTCGGGAGAGAGTGCTCGGGGCTGCACGTGGCAGCCCCCGAGGACTCGGTGCCCCGAAGGTCCCACCGAAGTGCTCGGGAGAGAGTGCTCGGGGCTGCACGTGGCAGCCCCCGAGGACTCGGTGCCCCGAAGGTCCCACCGAAGTGCTCGGGAGAGAGTGCTCGGGGCTGCACGTGGCAGCCCCCGAGGACTCGGTGCCCCGAAGGTCCCACCGAAGTGCTCGGGAGAGAGTGCTCGGGGCTGCACGTGGCAGCCCCCGAGGACTCGGTGCCCCGAAGGTCCCACCGAAGTGCTCGGGAGAGAGTGCTCGGGGCTGCACGTGGCAGCCCCCGAGGACTCGGTGCCCCGAAGGTCCCACCGAAGTGCTCGGGAGAGAGTGCTCGGGGCTGCACGTGGCAGCCCCCGAAGGTTCGCGCAAGATCATTCAACGATCCGAAGGGTCCCGTCGTCAGGGTGTCATCCAGTCAAAGGCCCAATGCCGCATTTAATAGGCACGCGCGGTCTGACATCCTGACATCCTGACATTGTCAGCTGCCCACGCCCCAGTGTCAGACCCTGCCATGCACTGGCAGGGGGCCGTGGGTCCATTAAATGCACGGGTCCCGTCCCGTTTCATCCAGGTGCCTCGGGATAACGTTGCCAGAATCGAAGCGCTCCGCCTGCCACCCTGCCCTGGCAGAAGAACAAGACAGGGTGGGCGCACCGGGCACCTCTGAGGCTGCCCGGTGGGCCCCTTTTATGGCGCCCCGAGGCTTCCGCAGCGGCTGGTGGTCGAATGCGCGCCGCATTTCTCCACCGCCCCTGTCACTTCGCCAAGATGAAATGATTACGCCTTTCTCCGTGGCACCTTGGCATTCGCGTCCCCTCTTTCCCATTCAGGATATGTTGAGGTCGGCGCGCCTATAAAAGGAAAGGATGGAGAACACTAAAAAAGGGAGGAGAGAGCAACAGCCCCCGACCACAAGACGACCAAGAGACCAGACAACCAACAATCTCCGGCGAACTAGGCCAAAGATAGATCGACAGACACTCGAACCAGCTCAAGTTAAGCTAGAACATAAGAGCCTCAAGCTCTTTGTAAACAGTTCTCCCCTTAGAACCAGATACCTCCTTGAAGAATCCCCTTCAAGGATAAATATAGCGCTCATACAGGAGTAGGGTGTTACGCCTCCGTGCGGCCCGAACCTGTCTAAAACCCGGCGTACCCACTTTTCCTTGCATTAGGGTGATCGTCTCCCACTAGCCATCGCATTTATTTCCGTTCCCGCTTATTTCCCACACAAGCTTTTCCAGGATCATCCCCCCGGCCGAATCTCTAAAAAGGGGTCTCTCGGGATCCCTGCGACAGGAGTTCACTCTCCGACAGCTGGCGCGCCAGGTAGGGGGGAATATCCCTGGATTGTTTGTTTCACTTTTTTTCCACAGGAAAAGATGGCCGGTGGGCACCGTCTCCAGCGTTCCGGCTCCACTTCTAGTAACGGAGCGCTGCCCCACGACCGAGAAAGCCCCGTCGCTGCTGCGTGCCCGCGGCAGCCGCCATCCACGCGCGTGGTTTTTCCCGCCCAAGGGGATCAAGGCGCTGGGCCCATCAGCGCCGCCGCCGCTGCCGACGTACTTTCCGACCCCCAGCAGGTGGTCGGGACCCCGGCCGCCAGGTCCGCCTCTGGACCACGTCGGGTGCCGCCTCGGCGCAGGCTCGCTTTCAGTGAGGCCAGCCCAGGGAGCGCGTTGCTTGCAGCACATGCTCTCCTCAGACACCCGCCCATTCAGGCCACGCCAAACACTCCGGAAGGCCGGTGGATGCAAGATGTCGTCGCTTTGGTCGGCACTGCTCGTCGCCAGGTGCAGGCCGGGAGTCCTCGCGCCACTTCTCAGCACGGTGCCGCCAGAGCCGGCTCCTCAGCGGGCAACACCCGCACGGGCCGAGGGGTCTCCAGGCGGAGTGCCGTCCCCCTGGCCATGTCCGGAGCCCGGGACCTTCGTTTGCACCTTGACGAGCGGAGGGGCCACGAAGATGCCCGGGTCACTCTCGAACGTCAGCGGGAGACCCGGTAGGGGGTTGGGGCAGAGGACCAGGCTTCCTCTCTCCCGGCCCACGACCACCGGGGATCCCCGGCTCGCCGCTTCTCGCCACCGAGAACCCCCGCTCGTGCTGCGGGGTACGGCACCGGTTGCCGTGCCTTCACCACCGAGCTCCGCCGGGTGAGGTGGCCTTCCAAGTTCCGCCCCGAGCTGCCGGAGAAGTACGACGGGTCCATCGACCCCGTCGAGTTCCTCCAGATCTACACGACGGCCGTCCAAGCGGCCGGAGGCAGCGAAAAGGTGATGGTAAACTATTTTCATGTTGCCTTGAGGGGTTCCGCCCGCTCTTGGCTTATGAACTTACCCCCAGGATCTATCAGCTCCTGGGATGACCTGTGCCACCAATTCGTGGCCAACTTTCAGGGCACGTTCGCACGTCCCGGTTTGGAGTGCGACCTCCACGCCGTCCAACAGCAGGAAGGGGAGACGCTACGACGATTTATACAGCGTTTCAGCCAGGTTCGCAACACTATTCCGCGAGTGGCCCCCCATGCTGTTATTGTTGCTTTCCGGCAGGGCGTCCGTGATGAGCGGATGCTCGAGAAGCTAGGTACGCACGAGATCGAGACCCCTGCGGAACTTTTCGCACTGGCCGATAAGTGCGCCAAGGCTGCGGAGGCCAGGGCGTGGCATGCTCCTCGCCCCGCTTCCGATCAGCCAAGTTCTTCCCGCTCTGATAAGCGGGAAAAGAAAAAGAGAAGGAAGCGCGAGGCCGCTCCCGTCGAGCCAGCCCAAGTCCCCGCTCACAGGGAGCCGCAAGAGCCCGATCACCGGCAAGAGCGTCGGCCGGGTGTCGATCGGCGTCCCGTCAGGGCCCCTGCTCGGGCTCCTCCTCGGGCCTCTGTGCCCGCGAGGGCCCCGGCACCGGCTAGGGCGCCAGCTCCAGCAAGAGCCCCGGCCCCTGGCCGAGCTCCTATTCCAGCGAGGGCCCCCGCTCCCGCGGGGCCCGAGCCAGGTAAATGGTGTCCCATACACCTGACCAGATGGCACGACCTCACGGAGTGTCGTACGGTCAAAGGACTCGTGGAGCAGCGCCAGAGGGAGCGCGACGAGTCCCGCGGAGGAGGCGATACCGAGGTCGTCCCCAACAACGCCGAGCTCGGCTTCCAGGAGCCCGAGCATGCGGTCGCCTTCATCGACGGGGGCGCTTACACACCCTGCTCGCGCCGTGGCATCAAGGTCATGCGGCGCGAAGTGTGCTCGGCAACCCCGAGCGAGGAGGCCACAAGACCCCTGAGGTGGTCGGATGCTCCGATCACGTTCAGCATGGCTGATCACCCCGTCAGTACTGCAGCCGTGGGACGGCTACCTCTGGTAGTGTCTCCCACTATCTGCAACGTTAAGGTCGGCAGAGTGCTGATCGACGGTGGTGCCGGCCTCAACCTCCTTTCCAAAGAGGCTTTTGAGAAGCTGCAAGTATCTTCCCGACGTCTAAAGCCGTCACTCCCCTTCTGTGGAGTAACTCCCGGGCACTCCCTGCCCCTCGGGCAGGTTGAGTTGCCTGTCACATTCGGGAGCCGGGACAACTTCCGCACGGAGTGCGTCCTCTTCGATGTTGCGGAGCTCCCTCTCCCCTACAACGCCATCCTCGGGCGTCCGGCGCTCGCCAAGTTTATGATGGCCGTGCATTATGCATACCTTACGGTTAAGATGCCCGGCCCCGCAGGCTCTATTTCCGTGATCGCTGACTCCGGCGGCGCTGTCTCCTGCGCCGAACAATCATACATGGCTCTGGTCTCAGCGCAGGCCGAGGTTGATGGCTCTTCAGGGGGCCCGGGGCCCTCTTCATCCAGACCCCGACTCGCCGCCGACACCTCTGTTCCAACGAAGGAGGTCGAGGTGGGCGAAGACGCTACCCAGGTTGTCCGTATCGGCAGCGACCTGGGCAACAAATAGGAAAGCGCGCTCGTCGCCTTCCTCCGGGCTAACGTGGACGTGTTTGCCTGGCAACCGTCCGACATGCCCGGGATCCCTAGGGAGGTGAGCGAGCATCACTTGGCTGTTCGTCCGGACGCCCGCCCAGTGAAGCAGAAGGTCCGGCGGCAGGCGCCAGAGCGCCAGGAGTTTATCCGCGAGCAGGTCCGCAAGCTCCTCGACGCCGGATTCATCCGAGAAGTCCTCCACCCCGACTGGCTAGCAAACCCAGTCATCGTCCCGAAGGCCAACGGCAAGCTTCGCATGTGCGTGGACTACACCGACCTTAACAAGGCTTGTCCTAAAGATCCCTTCCCCTTACCTCGCATTGATCAAATCGTAGACTCAACTGCGGGATGTGATCTTTTGTGCTTCCTAGATGCAAACTCTGGGTATCACCAGATTCGCATGGCCGTAGGGGACGAGGAAAAAACTGCTTTTACTACCCCGGTGGGGACTTATTGCTACATGTCAATGCCTTTCGGCCTGCGCAATGCTGGATCATCCTTCCAGCGCGCCATTCGTATCACTCTTAACTCGCAGGTTGGCCGCAACGTCGAGGCTTACATCGACGATCTCGTGGTCAAAACCTGAGACCGCGCCACCCTGCTCGAGGACCTTGCCGAGACTTTCAACAGTCTCCGCTCTACCCGCCTCAAGCTCAACCCGGAGAAATGTGTCTTCGGGGTGCCGGCGGGCAAGCTCCTTGGTTTCTTGGTCTCTGGCCGAGGAATCGAGGTCAATCCGGAGAAGATCCGGGCCATCGAGCAGATGCGACCCCCGGTTCGACTCAAGGAGGTCCAGCGCCTCGCCGGCTGCATGGCAGCCCTCGGGCGCTTCATCTCCAAGCTCGGGGAGCGAGGGCTCCCCGTCTTCAAGCTTTTGAAGAAATCCGGTCGTTTTGACTGGACGTCGGAAGCCGAGCAGGCCTTCCGCGACTTAAAAAAGTACCTTACCTCGCCACCCGTTTTGGTGGCTCCCTCCCAAGGTGAGCCCCTACTACTTTATGTTTCGGCCACTCCACAGGTCGTGAGCATAGTGCTGGTGGTGGAGCGCGATGAATGTTCGGGGCCGGGTGCTGGGTCCCAGCTCCCAGAGACCCCCGACCGTTCACTTATCCTCGCGGCTCCCCCTGGGCAAGGGGTCGAGCCCGTACACACTGCTCTTCCCAACCAAGGAATCGAGCCCGAGTGCCCGGCCAGCCCCGACCATACCGCCGACCCTGGGGGCTGTGGCAGCCCCCCGGGTGGGGCCACCATCCGGGCCCGCCGGGTACAGCGACCGGTGTACTTTGTCAGCGAGGTCCTCCGGGAGGCCAAGACAAGGTATCCCCAGGCGCAGAAGCTACTCTATGCCGTGCTCGTCGCCTCCCGGAAGCTGCGCCACTACTTCCAGGCGCACAAGATCTCGGTGGTTACCACTTATCCACTGGGACCCATTCTCCGGAACCGGGAGGGCACCGGGCGCGTTGTCAAATGGGCGGTTGAGTTGGCGGAGTTCGACCTACACTTCGTCTGTCGCCAGGCAATCAAAAGCCAGGCACTCTCCGACTTCTTGGCAGAATGGACGCCCGTCCCCTGCGTCATCCCAGAAGAGATCTCTGCCTATCCTGGGCACGACGCGCCCGGGTACTGGGTTATGCACTTCGATGGCTCCCTCTCGCTGAAAGGCGCAGGGGCCGGAGTGGTTCTCACCTCCCCAACGGGTGAAGAGCTCCGGTACGTCGTACAGTTGCAGTTCCGCGCATCCAACAACATGGCGGAGTATGAAGGTCTCATCGCCGGCCTCCGGGCTGCGGTGGGGCTCGGGATTCGTCGCCTCCTGGTCAAAGGGGACTCCCAGCTGGTCGTCAACCAGGTTTCCAAGGAGTACCAGTGCACGGATCCTCAAATGGCAGCGTACGTGGATGCAGTCAGAAAGCTCGAGAGACGCTTCGACGGCCTCGAATTACGGCATATCCCTCGCCGCGACAATGCTCCAGCCGACGAGCTCTCTCGCCTGGCCTCCTCACGTGCGCGCGCCCCTGCCGGAGTCTTTGAAGAAAGACTCGCACGGCCTTCCGTCCTGCCTGCCGAACAGGATGAAGGGGAAACCTCGAACTCAATTCAGGGGACCCCGGCGGTGCCCTCAGTGGGAAGCCCCGTCAGGGCGCCGCCGTCCGGCGAGTGCGCTGTGCTCGCCGAATGTTCTCAAGATGCATCTCTCGGGCAGAAGGCGGCGATCTTCTCGCTGAGGTCCACGAGGGCGAGTGCGGTGGCCATTCATCGTTCCGCACGCTGGTCGGGAAAGCCTTCCGGTAAGGTTTCTACTGGCCTACAGCTCTCCAGGATGCTTCCGAGCTGGTTCGGCGCTGCAGGGCGTGCCAGTTCCATGCAAGGCAGATTCACCAGCCAGCTCAGGCTCTCCATACCATTCCCCTGTCATGGCCTTTCGCGGTCTGGGGTTTGGACATTCTGGGTCCATTCCCCCGAGCAGTCGGGGGCTATGCATACCTATATGTCGCTATCGACAAATTCACTAAGTGGCCGGAGGCGGTCCCAGTCATCAAGGTGACCAAAAACACGGCGCTCCAGTTTATTCGCGGCATCACTAGCCGCTTTGGTGTCCCCAATCGGATCATCACCGACAACGGCACCCAGTTCACTAGTGCCTTGTTCGGGGACTATTGCGAAGATCTCGGCATCAAACTTTGCTTCGCTTCCGTCGCTCATCCTCGGAGTAACGGGCAGGTCGAGCGCGCCAATGCGGAGATACTGAAGGGCCTCAAAACCCGGACCTATAACGTGCTCGCTAAGCACGGAAAGGGATGGGTAGACGAGCTGCCAGCCGTACTGTGGGCCAATCGGACTACGCCAAGCCGCGCCACCGGGGAAACTCCTTTTTTCCTCGTCTACGGCGCCGAAGCAGTCCTCCCCTCCGAGCTCACTCTGGGCTCCCCTCGAGTGCATGCATACTCTGAGGGTGAGCAGGAGCATCAAAGGCGCGACGACGTGGACTACCTGGAAGAGCGCCGGCGGAGTGCTGCTGTCCGGGCGGCTCGGTACCAGCAGAGTCTGCGGCGTTATCATCTGCGCCATGTCCGGGCCCGGTCTCTCGAGGTGGGGGACCTAGTTCTCCGACGCATCCAGTCGCGCGAAGGAATGAATA
Source organism: Phragmites australis (assembly GCF_958298935.1). Classification (NCBI taxonomy): domain Eukaryota; kingdom Viridiplantae; phylum Streptophyta; class Magnoliopsida; order Poales; family Poaceae; genus Phragmites; species Phragmites australis. Next base: position 3,767,270 of record NC_084925.1, read on the forward strand.
AGTTGTCCCCTGTGTGGGAAGGTCCCTTCACCGTGATCGCGGTCCCCCGGGCAGGTTCTTTCAGGTTGGCGACGGAGGAAGGACAGCCACTCCCGAATCCGTGGAACATCGAGCATCTTCGACGCTTCTACCCGTAGATGGTCGTGCTCGCGGTTCAGGTTAGCAAGGCCGGGGGCTTCTCCCCGCCCGAGCAGTCTGAAGGCTTCGCCCCGTGGGGTAAGTCGCTATCGCCCAACCTTGTAAATATTGCACATTAAGTTTTTCAATAAGCAATCGCTATGTCAAAATACTCTTTCTGGATTCCGTATGTTTAATCTGTCTGGTGAGGAGCTCGGTTGTGCGAGAAAAAGTTCGCTCTCTCTTTTTCCCCGCTGACAAAAGAATCCCGATCGGTATGCATGCGGGCAGTCGCCGCTGACTTACGTCCGCCATGGTAGGCTGTGGTGTTCGGTGTCGTGACAGGCTCCCGGGCACTACCGAGTTTCGGGGTGCTCCGGGTAATCCCATCGCTCGAGCTGCTCGAGTAGTCCGGAGCTCGGGCCCCCGGAGCGGGCTGTCGGTGCTCGGTCTGGTCTGTCATACCCGGGCGCCACCAAACCATAGGACCTCTGGGTTATGCCTCTGCCCGCTCTTGTCCGCCGGTTTGGGTGTTCGAGAGGTCTCGGGTCGAAAACGAGAGCAGTCTATAGCAAGTACCGCACTGACAGAGCGCACCAGACAAAGAAATCCTATTTTTTCTCTTAAGTCACAGGCTGGCGATCACGAGAAGCTCGGCCGCAAGGGCTTCAATGCCCCGGTCTCTGGTCGGCTCCAAGGGTCCTCGGGTGGTCCTACCACTTAGGCATGGGTGGTCGAGATCACCCGACCCTAGGAGCCTCGTATGCCTCTGGGCACTCGGGCGCTCCGTTGAAAGAATCGAGTCCCCGGGCACCCGAGCTCGGAAGCACATCCCTCCTGGATCGATGAGCTGGAAGGCCGACAGCTGTCCGGTGAGTGGTTATATTCAGACAAGTCTGCTTTAAGTAAATTCATGTCCTCGAGTCACTCTCGGGGGCTCTCGCGGTTTAATCTGTTCGGCGAGGTGGCCTCCTCGCACACAAAACCCTGCCGCGTGACTATTTTTTCCCAGAACGACAGAACGGTCTGCAGAAAAGAGTAGCATGCTTGCGATAACGTCTGACCGAAGCCCTTCGTGGTGGTCGTGGTGTTCGGTCCGCTTTTAAGGACCCCGAGCACTACCGAGTCCTCGGGTGCCCTGGGTAATCCTATCGCTCGAGCTGCTCGGGTAGTCCGGAGCTCAGGTCTCGGGGGCGGGCTGTCAGTGCTCGGCCTGGCCCGTTTAAAGCCCGGGCACCACCGGACCGCGAGGACTCTTGGTCACATTCTCGCCCGCACGCGTCTCCCTTCTACTAACTGAGTGGTCGCAAAGTGAAAAAGTGTTCATCAGGCACGGCATGTTCCGGGCGGGATCGATCCATCTCCCGGGCAAGGAAGTCTCTGTCTTTGTTCTTAACTTAGGCGATACGGATTCGTGAGAGCTTGAAGGCCGACTGTGCCAGTAACAGCGATCAAGACAACTTCATCCTCGGGGACGGGAAGGTCGGGAACGGCCCGACTGAGTACTCCCCGGGACTTCGAAGTAAAACATCGGAAGAAGCATCGAACACACAGAGAAAATGGAGTTGCGAGCCCAGGGAAAAACAGTCATTTAATATTCACAGGATATTTCCAAGGCATTTTCTAAGGGTTCACTCCTACATCTACAACAAAAGAAAAGAGGCTACAAAAGATCTAGTCGGCGGCAGAGGCGTCGGCTGAATCCTCTGAGTCATCCCCGGGGGCTGGCGGCGGCGGCACCTCTCGCCTGAAGCCGGCCGCCACCTCAGCGGCGGTACTCTGGACCGCTGCCCGGGCGGCCTCCCCCTCAGCCTCGACCACTCCCTCCCGCGCCGGCTCCAGTGGAAAGTTCGGGTCCCTGCTTCGGTAGCAGGCCAGGACGTGCTCGGCCACGGCACGTGCCAAGCCACGTCCCTCCCGGGCAGCAAGTTCCTGGACTGCCCAGGGCAGGGTCTCGAGGCGCTCGCAGACCTGCTGCAGCCCCAACACTTGTCGTGCGGGGCCGTCTCCCTTCTTGTCGTCGACAAGCCGTCCGAGACCACCCTTTTCCACGGCCCGTCGCATCCGCCGGAGTATGTCCTCCAGCATATGCTCAAGGTTGACCCGCGAGACAAAGGCAGTCTCGATTTTCTCCTTGGCGGCCCGCAGCTGTGCCTCGAGTCCCTGGTCCACGGCCGGACCGGAAGAACCGCCAGCCGCGGTGGGGGCGGCAGCCTGCTTCGTCTTGGCCACTATCTCGGACAAGGCGCGTTCGCGCTCGGCCAGTTCCGCCTCGTGCTTCGCATTCTCCTCCGCCCTGGTAGCCTTGGCGGCCGTCGCAGCAGCAGCTTCGCCCTCTCGGCGACTCAGTTCGCCTTCTCGGCGACTCAACTCATTCTCCCGCCGGGCCAACACATCCTCCTGCTAGGCCACCGAATCCTCCCAGGCACCGAGATCCGACGCCGATAGCTCGTTGTCCACTTCCCGGAGGGAGACGTCCTCCTCCCAGCGCTTGAATTCTTCTCTGATCTTCTGGAGATCGTCTTCCCAGCGCTGGAGATCGGCGCGCGTCTTCTCGGCCGCGCCCTCCCGGCGGGCCAGCTCGGCTTGCCGCTCCTCCGCGGCCTGCTCCCGGGCTGCGACCGCCACCTCCCTCTCCTGCACCTGCCCCATCCTGGCAAGGGCCTCGGCAGCTTGCTGCCTCGACGCCTCAGCCAAGCCAGCGGCGTCTTCTCGTTCCCGCGCGGCTTCTGCCCGCGCGGTCTTCAGAGTTTCTCGCTCCCGCGCGGCTTCCGCGCGGATGTCTTCTAGGAGCTTCTGCTCCCGCGCGGCTGCCGCACGGGCCTCCTCCTGGGCGCCCGCCAGCTGCGCCTTCTCCAGTACCAGGCGGGCGCGCTCGGCTTCGAGCTCCCCCTCCTTGGCCTTCACCACTGCGCCCAGCTGCCCGACTGCTACTTGGACGCCTTTAATGGCGGCCAGGAAGGGATCGGCGGGCCGGCCGGGCACTGGGGGGGCCCAGGCTTCTCCGCGGGATGCCTCCAGGGGGGCCGAGCTCTCCGCCGGGCCTTGCGCCGCCATCCACCCCGGGCTCTGCCTCCCCGGGGTAGTCTCCGCCGAAGCCAAGGTCTCGGACGGCGGCCGCATTCCCGCATCGGCCGCCCTGTCCGCCGGCCCCGGCAGAACATCCACCTCCACCATTATCCGCCCCGGGCTCTCCGCGCCCGGGGTAGGTTCCGCCGGTGCCCTTCTCTCAGCCGCCGCCTCCGCCTCTCTCCCAGGGGCCGCCACGTCAATTGGCATCTCCGCCGTTCCTATGCCGGCCTCCGCCGTCGCAGCGGGCAGGCTCGGCTCTGGCCCCGGCGCCTGCTCTCTCTCCGTCACAGCAGCGCCTGCAACCGGCCTACGGGAGACAAGTGAAAGTTGTCAAAACTCAGTTCGGGCCGGAAATGCCCATGGAAAAGCAAGCAAGAAGACTCACCGATACCGCCATTTGGCCGCTGGGAGCCTGATGTCCGGGTCCGGCACTGTCGGTCCGGACTCCTCCCGCCGCCTCTTCCGCTGGGGGCTCGGCTGAGCCGCTGCGCGGGCCACGGGTGCCGTCGTGCGGGTCTCGGTCTCCGCCGCACGGGTCTCGGTCTCCGCCGTGCGGGTCGCGGGCGCCGATGCAGGCCCCATCCGCACCAGGCGCGGCTCCAGCACCGGAAATGCCGCCGCTGCCGTCGGCGACGGCGGAGAGTCCGGCACCAGGATCAAGGCCCGGGGACGCTTTCCCCGGTCTCCCGGCGCCAACTCCTCAACAACTTCAGTGGCGCCCTCCTCTCTGGCACGGCGGCTGCCGCCTGCGGCGACCCCTTCGCCAGCCTGCGCCGAGCTGCCAGCAACCTCATCGCCAAGTAGTTCCTCCAGCCCGGGGAGTTCGGAGGCCTCAGGACTCCGGCTTCTTGGCCGGTCCACGGGCCCCTGGGCATCGAACTCCGGCAGCCCCGCCATAATGGCCACCCGGTTGGGGTTGGCGCAGAGCGCCATCTCCGGCCACGGGAGCTCCGTCCGGCTCATGTCCTCCGTTCCGGTGATCACTCGGGTCATCCCCCGCAGCTCCGCCTGCCCCAGATCCCAGCTCGCGCCAATCTGGGTCCTGGTGATGTCCTCCGGCCCGGTGTAGAATCAGCTTGGCCGGGCCCGCTCTCGCAAGGGCGCCAGCCGACGGCGCAGAAAGTCCACAACCACCATGACTGAGGTCAGCCCGCCCTCGCGCAGTTCCAGGATGCGCTCCAGCACCGGCTTCAGTCTCGCATCTTCTGGTGGCGGTGCCTCCCACGTTGATCGCCGAGGTTCCGCCGCCTTCTCTGGCAATTCGAGGCGCTCGTGGGGGTCGATGTCGACGAAGAACCAGTCCCGTCGCCATTCCTCCCACTTGCTGCGCATCACCTGGGGAATGTAATGGTCCCCCAGGTCTTCCCGGAGCCGAAGGTTGCAGCACCCCGCGACGTCCGCCGTGGAGTGCCCCCTCTTCTTCCCCACCGGCCGAAGGACGAAGAAGTGGCGAAGCAGCGTCGCCGACGGCATCACCCCCACGAACATTTCGCAGAGATGCGCGAAGACCGCCAACGCCACGACAGAATTGGGGCTTAGGTGCACCAGTTGAATGCCGTACGTCTCCAGCACTTGTAGAAAGAAGGCGGAGAACGGCGGCACTAGCCCCGCTGCCACGAAGGAGGTGAAGAGGACGGTCCGCCCAGGGACGGTCGTCGCCGGCGTCAGAGTCGCCGGCCTCACCGCCACAGCACCCTCCTGACCTTCCGGCACCAGCAGCTTCTTAATCTTGTCCGCCGCCTCCTCGTTCCTCAGACGAGACTCCGGCAAGATGCTGTCCGAAGTCTTGTCCCGGCGTCCTCCTCCAACCCTCGTCATCTCGGCAAGATGGGGGATGTTTTTTGGTGGTGAAAAGAGAGAGAAGGGAGAATGCTCCGGTCGCCTGGGAGTTTCCTGAGGGCTTCGGAGCACGAAGAAGGCAAGAGCACAAGTGCAAGAGAGCGTAAAAAGGGGAACGGACCGATCCGTTCCCCCTTTTATAGCTCAAAATTCAAAAACTGCCGCCCAAGACGGTTCGCTCGGCGAAGCGTCGCCTCGATCGACGCAACTGCCAGGCGAATCCCCCGCCGATCGCGCGATATCAGCGGCTGCCAGGCATATTTTCCTCGATCTGCGCGGTAACCGCGCGTGCCGCCCATATGGTCATCATACCCTTCGGAAGTTGTGAGGACACGCGTCTACTCATTTTTTCCGCAAGGGCCATCTCTCAAGAGTTTGCCACATGGCGTCCGCACCAGCCTCGGCCTCGGTCGCGACGAAGGGCCCATTCGTAGTCTCCATCCCGTCGGCTACCAACGGGCCCGGGGGCTACTGTCGGTGTATTTAGAACCAGGGGTCCCTAAGTCCCGAGGCCAGGCCGGCCATCCACCACATGTCACCACCCTGCAAGGTAGGTAGAAGCTAAGTCCCGGGAGAAGGTGCTCGGGGCCGCCGCTTCTGGTTCCCGAGCACCCTAGTTCCCCGATGATCCGCAGAGCCCAAATACCAAGAAGGAAGTGCTCGGGAGAGAGTGCTCGGGGCTGCACGTGGCAGCCCCCGAGGACTCGGTGCCCCGAAGGTCCCACCGAAGTGCTCGGGAGAGAGTGCTCGGGGCTGCACGTGGCAGCCCCCGAGGACTCGGTTCCCCGAAGGTTCGCGCAAGATCATTCAACGACCCGAAGGGTCCCGTCGTCAGGGTGTCATCCAGTCAAAGGCCCAATGCCGCATTTAATAGGCACGCGCGGTCTGACATCCTGACATCCTGACATTCTCAGCTGCCCACGCCCCAGTGTCAGACCCTGCCATGCACTGGCAGGGGGCCGTGGGTCCATTAAATGCACGGGTCCCGTCCCGTTTCATCCAGGTGCCTCGGGATAACGTTGCCAGAATCGAAGCGCTCCGCCTGCCACCCTGCCCTGGCAGAAGAACAAGACAGGGTGGGCGCACCGGGCACCTCTGAGGCTGCCCGGTGGGCCCCTTTTATGGCGCCCCGAGGCTTCCGCAGCGGCTGGTGGTCGAATGCGCGCCGCATTTCTCCACCGCCCCTGTCACTTCGCCAAGATGAAATGATTACGCCTTTCTCCGTGGCACCTTGGCATTCGCGTCCCCTCTTTCCCATTCAGGATATGTTGAGGTCGGCGCGCCTATAAAAGGAAAGGATGGAGAACACTAAAAAAGGGAGGAGAGAGCAACAGCCCCCGACCACAAGACGACCAAGAGACCAGACAACCAACAATCTCCTGCGAACCAGGCCAAAGATAGATCGACAGACACTCGAACCAGCTCAAGTTAAGCTAGAACATAAGAGCCTCAAGCTCTTTGTAAACAGTTCTCCCCTTAGAACCAGATACCTCCTTGAAGAATCCCCTTCAAGGATAAATATAGCGCTCATACAGGAGTAGGGTGTTACGCCTCCGTGCGGCCCGAACCTGTCTAAAACCCGGCGTACCCACTTTTCCTTGCATTAGGGTGATCGTCTCCCACTAGCCATCGCATTTATTTCCGTTCCCGCTTATTTCCCACACAAGCTTTTCCAAGATCATCCCCCCGGCCGAATCTCTAAAAAGGGGTCTCTCGGGATCCCTGCGACAGGAGTTCACTCGCAGTCCCTATCATCACCTCTGGTATACCTATAGTACCACAACTTCTAGTAGATTGAGCTAACAACTTTATCACACTGATATCTAGTCCACATACTCATTCATCAAAATACACGCACTCAGAGTCTATTCAAATGTGACCATGCCTTTGTATGTCCATGACCGTGCACATGGCTATTTGAAAAGATTTACACTCTGCAGATGTTTAACAATGTACTGACTTGATATGCTCAACCTTCAACCGTTGCAATCGAAGGAGCGAATCATACCAAGACACTCCAAACACATTTTGTGTCGCGCTTTTCTATGAGATTTATCCTCAAGTACTTATGGTCTCGTACTAAACGCCAGGTTCCCTTTTTAAGTATTTACCGATCTCTTCACGCTCAAACAGAGGGCCACATAGTCACTTGATTACTCATTGCTGTCGGTGAATCAGGAACCGGGGGTCCCCGAATCCCGAGGCCAGGCCAGCAATCTGCCATGTGGCGCCATCCCGCGGGGTCACCTCCGCGAGGTAAAGAAGACTAAGTCCCGGGAGAAGGCGCTCGGGGCCACAGTCAGTGGTCCCCGAGTACCCGGGTTCCCCGATGAACTACGAAGACTAAGTAGAAGGGAAGAAAGTGCTCGGGGAGGTGAACAGTGATCCCCGAGCACCCAAGTCCCCCGACGACCAGGAGAACCGAGTACCAGGAGAGGTGTGCCCGGGGCTGCGAGCAGAAGCCCCCCGGGCACCCAAGTGCCCCGAGGATTCAACGAAGGAAGTTCCGGGAGAGAGTGCTCGGGGTTGCGAGCAGCGGCCCCCGAGCACTCGATTCCCCGAGGATCTGTACAGTCAAGACCGGGAGAGGGTGCTCGGGTCGTGAACAGTGGCCCCCGAGCACTCGATTTCCCGAGGACCAAGAAAGGGCATTCTCGGGAGAGAGTGCTCGGGGAGGTGAGCAGTGACCCCGAGCACTCGGTTCCCCGACGACCTAGGAAGCCCCCTGACAGTGGCCCTCACAGGGGTCCAGAGATGAGGTGTCAGCCAGTGAAATGCCCGAGGCCGCATTTAAGAGCGCGCGTGGCCTGTCGCCTCCAACTGCTCCCGCCACGCTCGGTGTCAGTTCCTGCCATATTCTGGCAGAAGGGCGTGAGGACATTAAACGCACGGGTCCCATCCCGTGCCATTCGGCGCGTCTCGGGATAACGTCATAAGGCCTGAGGCGTTCCGTCTGCCGCGTTGCTGTGGCAGGAGAACAAGACGGGGCGGGCACGCTGGGCCGCTCTGCCGCTGCCCGGTGGGCCCTCTCCACGGTGCCCGTTGCAAGCGCCATCATGACGCTTGATGACCGGGCGCGGGGCGTGTTTTCAACCCCCGTTACTTCGCGTAGAGGCTATGATGACGCCCTTTCCATTTATGGTGCCTTGGAACTCGTGCCCTCCCTTTCGGGGCACGCTACTGCCGGCGGGTATTTAAAGCTGCCGGCAGCACGGACAAAGACAGGTTAAATCACTGAACAAGTTTTGGCAAGCTCTGCACGGTCGAAGCAGTTAAGGAGGTAGAGAAGATCGAGAAGTCCAAGGGCACCCAAAGCCAACAGATACACACAGACCGAAGAACAATGAGCCCCAGGTTCGAGGATAGACAAACATTCTTGTAACCAGCAACATCCTTGAGGAACATTCTCAGGACATTTATAGCACTCATACAGGAGTAGGGTGTTACACCTCCGTGCGGCTCGAACCTGTCTAAACCCCCAGTGCATTTACTCTTTTCTGCATTGGATCATTCCACCCCACCAGCCATCGCATTCATATCCATTTATTTCTCCAGCAAACTTATTCAGGATCATCTCCCTGGCCGAATCTCTAAAAAGGGATCCATCAGGATCCCTGCGACAGAAGTTAACCCTCCGACAGTTGCTCTCAGCCTCCTAGTATGATACCCAACTCAGTTCGATGAAGAAAAAGTCAAGTTATTCCCATTAAGAACGTATGGTTGCACAGGGGTGGCTAAGCATGACGGTGCAATGACTCGGTTCTTAAACAGTCAGGGCATACTTCTTCTGACAATGAATACCATAAAGGTAACTCAAGCCCCTAGGAACATCCTCATCTAGAGTACTACCCCACATGTCCCCACCAAAATAGTTTTCACCTATTTTTACATACCACCCTCCACATCCCACATGACATCAAGGATTTCACAACCATCAAGGATTCATAGTATATGAGTTATCATTGATAACATTGAATCTTATCTCCAAGAAGAGGTGTTTTAAAAGCGACGTCTTCGAGGAGACATATTCAATCATAAGCATGATAAATATCAAGACGTTGTCTGCCATTAATATAGATAACAACAGGTAATTCTAAGGTGATATGTATTTTGGACGAGACATTTAAGGCACGGCATGTGTTTAATAGGATTAACTAACTTAAGTAGTTTATAAAAGCGTAATACATAGCACATATGATAATAAGTCAAGTTTTAGTTGATTATGTAGATTATTTGAAAACATAGGTTCAATATGATCAAGAAAATATGACTTTCTTTCTCTGAGGTTCTCTTCAAAGTCTTGGTTATAGTCAGAATCTTCTTAACTCCTGATACTTCCCACTCAGCACTCGCAGAATTCTACAGTTATGACTACGATAATTAACGTGATATGCTAGAGAAGAATCAAACAATATCAAATGGAAAGCAAAATGAGCTCTAATAGATATCAGATTGGGACCCACTGAACAGTAGCTGTGACTAACATGAATAGTTGTCTGATGGTACCCATAAACAATACTCGGGTGGGCCGAACGAACGCACAGGCACCAGGGTTGTTGATTGCTGTTTAGATTCTGTTCGTTGCCGAGCAGTACTCTTGCTGATTCAGCAATAGGCTATATATAAGACCTCAAGATGATCAAATTGTTCATCGTGATGCAAAAACCGTTTTTAAAAACTGTATATAAGCTATAGGAATTCGTAAAATTAAAGATACGAGGATATTAAGATTGTTTGGATGTGCAATTTTATTTCTATTTTAGTCTAAAATATAAACTTAAATCCTTTTTTATTAATCTACAAATTCAAGATTTAACGTATAGCTTTGAAGCTAGAGCGCTAGCAAACATGTCTAAATCTATCACACTTGAGAATCCCAATCTCGCCTGAATTATTGCTTACAAAACGTTATCTGCCTTTCAGATCATTCGGCTTCATCACTGCCTGTCTGTCTAGTACCCCTTTTGATCAGATCACGATCGTACCTTTTCTGGATAGAGCTGATCGGTTGATTTATTATTAATTTGGGTATTCATCTTTTTCCTCTTTAGGACCCGATCCCCATCCACTAAACAGAGCAACAATGGATTTAAACCCGTAGTGATTAAGCTGAATTCTGCTTCATTCTGGCTGGGCCCGGTTCTCCTTCAGAAGATAGGATCGAGAGTTGATTTACGCTACGGCGCCGTGCGTGCCTTCGTAAACTAATCTTCTTCTGGCAGACACGTCATGGCGAAGAAACTAGAAATATCTCCTCGATCTTACCTATGGAGGGAATGGACCAGTGTCGACTGCATGCTGAGACCAGCCAAATATCTACTCGAACTTAACCTAGCTATCCGCGATACACTCCTTCACAAGTGTGGTCGAAACTTGTGGACTATAAATCTATAATCTCGCGGGCTAATCACTGTACCATTATTTTCAGCGATAGCCCGCCATACGACTTATTTAATTAAATCCTAGACAAGTACGTCTGGCCAAAATAGTGTTTATATATCTAGGTTCAGATCTCTGAGGATATCTTCTTGGAGCTGAGCAAGCCAAGTACTCCGTCGAACAGGATCACGTTAAGGTTTGTTTGTTTGGATTTTTATTTTTTTCTTTAAAAAGATGTTCTTTTGGTTTTCTGAAAAGCTATTTTTGATTTTAGCTGTTGAATTTTACAACAAATTTTTGACTTCTCAACACACTATTTCTTAGAAAACTATTCTCAATAAGCTTCTCAGCTTTTAGTTTATTTTTAAAATAGACTTCTGCTTTCTTTAAAAGATACTTTTCAGCAAAACTATTTATTTAAGCTTCTGATTTCTGAACTAAAAAAACAGATCCTAAGTCGTGCAGCTGCCAACCAGACAATCGACCCCTCTCCTCTTCCATTTATGCATGCACGCTTTCCTGATCTTGCTCGGCCACCCGTTCTTTATTCCTCACGCGATGCTCCTCCAACGTACGTCGTCCCTGCCCTCGCCCTTGGCCACCTCGCTGCGTACTTTCTTGCCATCGCAGCAGCCGACGGCGCCATGACCTCCTCACCGTGCCAACGCTTGCAACGAGTAGCTAATAGATAGCAACTTCAATGCATGTTTAGTGGCAACCTCTGTGAAAGTTCGGAGCAATTTATGTGAAAATTGAGCAGCAGCTTCAGTAAATATTTGGTAGTAGCTTTGATAAATGTTCGATAGTAACTTATGTAGATACTGTATAGTGACTTAGAATTTGCTATTGTTTGTATCTGGTAGCAACTTGAGTGAATATATGGTAGCAACTTCGTAAAAACTGTGTAACACAATTTATGTAGAAATTTTAAAAATCCAACACAATGACAATATCTTATATGAATACTGTGTAACAACGTGAGCGAGTATTTCGCAGCAACTTCAATAATATATTTAGTAACAATTTGTAGGGACTATGTAGCAACTTTATTAAATATTTGTAACAATTTATGTAGAAATCGTATAGCAACTACATTTTATATTAGGTACCAATTTATATGGATATTTCATTAGCAAGATTACACGTCGCGCGCTGGCGTCGGGGCACGACCCGTCCCCTCTTAAACTTATCTTGTCGCTGTAGAAACTCTTGCTGCCAATGACTTGGTCTAGCGTTAGAACATTCGGCTGCCTTCAGTGACCGTCTTATCGTGGAGCTAGCCGAGCTTTTCACATATGTTTATTCTATCTTGGTTGCCGTAACATACCAGCACTGCGTATTTGCATCTTAAAAACGAATTTGGTCGGCTATCTGGAACTTCTCATTAGACTGATCAGCATGCATACAGGTGTAGTCTGTTTCCTGCTTGTTGCATTTGTAACTTGCCTAGTTTTTTTTTAATCTCCACAACTCTACAAGCTACAGTAAAATACTCCCTCCATTTGCATAATATAAGACAGATTTTATTTTGAAAAATTGAAACATCGTAAATTTTGACCGAAAATTAGTGAAATTATATCTATATTAGGTATACAAACTTTATTTTAATAAATTAGTATTTCAATGTACTTTTAACATGATGTTGATTTTATAGTAATTGATAATATATTATAAAAAATTAACAGTTAAGATTTACTTTTAATAAAATTTTAAACAAAATATGCTTTATATTTTTGAACGAAGCGAGTACTAGCGTTCTAAAAAAAGCCAAAATACGTACGTTTGCACGCGCGCACCCGCTAATTGGATAACCGTCTCCCCATGCTGCCTAGCCGTAGCCGTCCACAAGTTGTGAGTCGTGAGCCGCGCGCACACCCGACTCGGCGAGCTCGCGCACGCGAAGCAAGCCCGACCGCCCAAGTGACCGGTGATCCCGGCCCCAACACGATCCACCACTCGTCACCACCACCGGACCGTTCGGCGCCGACCGGTCCAGGAGTACCCGGGGGCCCGCGCGTGTGTGGTGATCGCGCGCGAAATATCTCGGCATGCCCCCGCGCGCGCGCATCACGGCGCGGTGTCGGGCAGCTCGGGCTCGGCTTGGGGCCGGCAAGGGGCAACGGCGCGAGGGGGCAGGGCTGTGAACTCGCGGGGCAGGTGAGCGGGCGCCGAGGCATTGGTGTGGTGGCGACGCAGACGGCTCACGGCTCCTCCTAGTCTGAAAGAGTCTGATAAGGAAAATGTAATTCTATATATTTTTATACACGTACAGTCTATCTAATATTTCTTTGTTCGTTAATTTTTTTTATATTTTATAATTTTTTACTATTTCTCTAATACAATTCTCAACACAAATAAACAATCCATTTAAACTATACGTCCATATGACTAATAGAAATTTCGTGTTCGTCCGGTCAGGTGGCGCCCGGCGTGGGCTAACATTATTGCCGGGCTAACATTGCCTTCCTTGGCTGAATAGTTGCCTTGTCCATGAGCGAGTGGACCGGCGCGTCGGTGATGGGTGCGATCCCGATGCGCCGTAGGGGGGCTGCAAGTTTGTTAATTTTCGTCCACCTGTTTGGCAGGCTGACACGCAGGTCGTCATTGTGTCAGGGACAGGTAGTTGCCTCGGGAATGGGAGGAGGCACAGTAAATCCCATAGCCGCACGCACGTGCATCAATATTGGAAATGTCCTCTCTGTCCTCGATTTTCTGAATGGCTCATCGCTGACCTCTTTCTTCCTCCCTTTCCACTTTGCTCCCTTCTGCTGAGAAATCTACTAGATCGGGCAAAACAAACTTCGCCCGCAGTTCCCTGCCTTTGTTTTTCTAGACGAGAAATCGAAACCTGCTTCATTATGCATACCACTATACTGAAAAGAATCAAAGATGGATAAGAAAATGAAGCAAAATAGGTTGGGAAATAGATCAGCAGTCGTGGCATAAACCTTGTGCTGCAATGCTAGCAGTCGTATGATCGCCGCAGCATTTCTCACCCCAAAAAAAAAAATCTAATTCCACTCACCATCATATGCATTGCTGTGTCATCCGATTCAATGTGGGATGCATGCAGTGAAGGCATGGCAACAACAGGACACCCACTCGCGCATGCAATGAAGTGATAGATTCGTTTGTGGTTCAGACGTTTCCGCATGCAGTTCCACGTAACTTTCAGCGTGGAACTTCCTGTGCTTACCGTATCGACAGCCCATCATGAACAAAACCAAGGAGTAAGTTCGACTCCATAACAGAAAGTGGTTCCTGCTGTCCTGCGAGACTATGGTATCAGAGATATGCGGAATCAGGATTCCATTATTCGGTAACCAAGTGCAATCTACAAATATATGCATGATAGTGAAAGGGACTATAATAACTCTGGTGAATAAAAGCCAGACTGCTATGTGATTCATTGTAAATTTAGTTACATTTGGGACAGGTATAGAAAGTAAAAAAAGAAATCCTCAAAGTATTCATGAAATTTTGTGATCCCTGATCTGCTATGCACTGTACTGCTATTACTCAGCAATGCATATGATCACATTCTTCTAGAACAGCGGTGGATATTCAGAGGGCGCAGGAGGGGCTCAAGCCCCCCCCCCCCCCCCCCCTTCATTTTTTGCAAGAGGAGAAGAAGAAGATGAGGCGAAGGAGGAAGAAGAAGATCAGCTCCCACCTCTATGACTTTGTCATGTCCGCCACTATTCTAGAAAGTTCTCAATTATTTGTTGCGGTTGGGTGACTTTAGATACCTCGCTGATGGGAAACTGTTCAATGTATCCTGATTCGTTTCAACGGCAACCACAGAACAATGTGATAGCTGTGGACCAGCATACCTAAATCAGGAACGCTATGTCCGGCATCCTGATCAAAATATGGACCACTAGAGACATAAGACCTAAACAATATTATATTATGATAGTATTTTCCTGGCTGAGGTTTAGGGGGGAGAAAGCGAGGGGTTGGCACTTGGCAGAGCCTCTGCCTGAGAACTCTCGCCAGCCTCACAAAAATGTGAAGTACGTTGCACATTTACACTATTTGCCCAGTTGCCGGTTGCCACCACCCACATGGCATGATAAACTGCTCCTTCTCGACTCCTGTGGCCAAACGGATGACCACTTGTCACTGTCCTTGAGGAGTTTGCGATTCTCATGGTTGTAGAGTGCACAGATCGACCCAAATTGTGTTCAAAGTTCAAGCCAGTCGTCTTCCTAGAAAAGTGGTCTGAAAACAACGTCTAGGAGTTCATTACTCCACTAAAGTAAGTAATGAGTTTAGTCACCAAACAGTTCCCCAATTGGAGAGGAAGGACTATGTTTTTCTCAAAGTTATGCAATCAATTTTTTCTTTCCTCTGAAAGGCAAAAGGATGCTATTATTAATTCAAAGCATTACAAATCTAAGCCAAAATAGACTTCTGGTACTAGAATCAAATTTTCCTTTACCACTATAAGCTTGAAATAAAGAGGAAAGCAGTCGAAAAGTCTCGGACAACTAGAAGTAAATATAACAGTAAAATGACAAACATACGTAGCATAGCCATAATTTATTCTACGACTTGATGAAATCACACGAAGGAAAGACAGCACGAGCCAAGTGCACGAGCCATACCTAATACAGTACTTTTTCTTCAAGGAGGAGGATCTGCATGTCCAGAGCGGCAGAAGACACCATGACCATGAACATATCCATGCCAAGTGAGCTCATCTGCCTCTGCACACAATCTCCATAATAGTAGACTTCTAAGATTAACAAACCATATGGAGGTAGCAATGCTATTTATTTTAGACTTCTAAGATCAACAAACCATATGGAGTTAGCAATGCTATTTATTTTTCTGAAGAGAAAGATGAGGCTCAAAACATGCTAAAAAACATCATATGAACATCACTAGCTATAATGTAATAAATTAACCAAAAATTAGAATTAGTTACAAGAGATACAGCCTACAGGTGAAATAATCATGTCTAGAGAAGCATAGGAATCTGCTCGGCAACAAAGAGAAGCCACATCTCCACACTGGCTGTACCACACTACCACTACCACCTTTCAAGTAAATGAGGCTCCAAAATGACATGTACACTAGCCGACAATCTCATCCAATATAAATGCCGTCCGGGTGCCCCTCAAAATGCGCTAAAGATGTATTCACTGAGCGTCTCACTAGTTGCACGAGCTGACAGATGTACTGTCCCTCCTTGATTTGTCACTTTGATTCCTCACCAGTAGCACCTACAATCCTAGCTAGGTCCTGGACGATTTCAGACATTGGCGGCCTGAACTCTGGTTCCGGCTGCATAAGAAATTTTCAGATCAGTCACATGACCCATAAATTCATCTCATCTTGGTGTTCTGAGAAAAAAAAAGCTAAATACAACCAGAATATAATAGTGAATAGATAAACAAGTACTTCACCTGAATGTGATGAAATATCAAAAATTACAAAACAGACACATGCAATAGAATAACTTGACATATGACTGAAATACGCTTTTGACCTTCATAATATTATTAATTCCCTAATATGAGTAAACTGCTGCAAGTTAATCTGACTGATTATGATGGCTCTGCCCTAATTAAATAACTTTGAATGAAAAATCTGAGCATGTAGAACCTAAAAGATGTGCTAAGAAAGCAGCACATGCATTATCATGTATTAGCTCAACAGATAGAATTACCAGAATACATCGACTGATGATGTCTGCAAAACGTGATAACAGCATCTCAGAACACTCTCCTCGAATAGAAGGATCGACCATCTTTGACAGGGACTCAATGTCATGAAGCTGAGAACCAGCCCATCTAACAAGATGTTGTTCAGCACGCGGGCGAGAACTGCATATTCCAACATAAAAAAAGTTAAGTAAAATGAGAGAGTTCATTCAGATACTTTTTTTTTTTGGAGAGAAGTGATTTAAACAATGACAAAAGGCTCCTGATTAACATGCATGTTACGGTGGATCTCTGACCTGTCGTATGGTTTACGGCCTGTAAGAAGTTCTAGCATCACCACACCAAAACTATAAACATCACTTCGATCAGTAAAAGCCCCAGATTCATGGATTTCAGGTGCTTCATAATTGAATAGAGCCCGCATGCGACCTGATAACTGAGATCAAAAGGAACACTGTTGTAAGGTGTTTCAAATTAATATCCAACAGAAGTACAGAAACAAGTATAAATGGTCATCAAATAATCTACATCTGTGGATAAGTCAATTTCCAATTCTTTCTTCCAACAGTTCATGGCGTACAATAGTTAAAATGTGGCAAAGGCTAACCAAGTTTGGAAGGAAATCATTGGCACAGACCCGATTGCTGCCACGGATTCAGAGCGCTTAGATATACATGCATCAGTATTCTTCAGGTTTGGATGGTATGCAAGCATGTTTGTGAAGTTGTTATGCTCTATGAGTTCATTGTCTGATAACCAGTGACTAAAGGATTATGATCTTCAGAAAAGAAAACACAAACTATGCAGCAAACAGACGGTTCCAATTGTAAAGAAACATAACCTGAGTCAGCTGTTTTAGTCACAATTTCATTATTGATTACGACAAAGCTGAAGCATCAAAACCACATGGTCTACATCAGATAGAAGATACTACCTGTGTAACAGAATTTGACAACATCAGTTCTGCCAGTCCACATTCAGCAACACGTACTGAGCATCCATTGTCAAGGAGCACATTGGCTGGTTCAAAATTCTGATGCACAACTTGAGGTTCACAGGTGACATGGAGGTACCTGAAAGAAGAGAGTAATTAGGAAATATAAATACTGTGACTGGCCGTCTCTTGACAAGCTAGATTAAACACACACAAGTTCATGAACATAATATTTAAGTTGAATATAGCTTACTCTAAGGCTTTTGCTGCATCAAGAGCAACGTGGAGGCGAGCATTCCAGGATAATGCATCATCTAGATCCTCTCCTTCGTGTAGTACATCATGTAGTGTTTTTCTACTGAAGTGGTTGTAGACAAGTAACCGTTGTCCATATTCCGCACAGTATCCAACAAGCTCAAGAATGTCAGGGTGTCTAATATCTGATATACGCGCAACAAGCTCTAGAAAGTCATCTACTGGTATTCTTCCATTAGCGTTGTCGATCTTCATAACTTCCAGTGACTGCATAGGACAAAAGAAGATCACCTTATTTTCAGCATAAAGTCCCCTTAGTAAAAGAAGTAATACTTGATACATACTTTGCCTTCAGGAAGTTCTGCCAGATACACTTTTCCCAACCTACTCTCTCTTAACAAATTTCGCTCCTTGAAACTATTTGTATATTGCTGAAGTGATGCAACAGAAAAGGATGCTGCAGATGTCGAGGGACCTGTCCTTGGTGGAGTGCTAACTCTTTTTTCTGGCCTGAAAATGGGATTTACAGTTACTGTTTCAACAGTAGGTTGTGGAGGTGGTGTTGGTGGCGGAGGTGGCGGTGGTGGAGGTGGCGGTGGCAGCAGTGGTGGAGGTGGTGGTGGAGGTGCTGCAGCAAAGATCTCCGATTCTGTTCGCTCCAAATTAATTACATGCTCTTTTCTCTTTTCAGGAGGCTTCTCATGTGCAGCTGCGAACAGTTTATAATTATTATATACATCTATAATTCGACAGGTGAATAGCATTAAGAATTGATTGGTCAGATTTGCATCTTGCGAGCATCTATACCTGGTACTGCTAAATTTATTTCACGAGCCTGCTTCCTATCAGGAATCTCAGCTGAACCTGTTAGTGAGAACCATGCATTATGATACGAAAGCAACAGAAGAAAACACAAAAATACATTAGAGAATAGTAAATGAATGTTGACCTTTTTTAGCATCATTCCTTGACTGCACTGAAGCTTCCTTGATTTTTGGCTCCTCTACCCTCTGACGCACCCTCCCCACCTGACTTGTGGCATAGTCACGTCTCTGTCTCTCTTGGTACTTGGACAGGCAGAATATTAATAGCAGCACTATAACTATGAATAGCACAATGGCAAGAAGAACATATCCAACGATTCTGAGGGTTGAAGACTTGTGTTTCTTGGATGATGGAGAGCTGCTGTCTCGTGCAGTAGATCCACCAGAAGAGTTTGAGGGTGTACTAGATGGTGGAGGAGCTCCTGAAGAGGATGATGGTGTTTGTGTTGGTGTAGAGCCTGTAGGAGTTGAAGAGGGAGGGGTTGAGGGAGTTATGCTGGAATTAAATGGGTTCCCATCATTTCTGTAGGCAAAAGCAGTTAGTCACTTTATGAGTTATATATAATTCACCCAATCATCAAAGTACAGAAAAGTATAAAGTACAGAAAATGATGTTTATGTTGGAGAAGAAAAAACATTATGTGAATAATATCAAGAAATCTGCAATAGGTAAAGGAAAAGGTTTCTTACTTGAAGTTTGGTATGTTGAGCAGCTTCGGAGGAACTGGTCCAGAAAACAAATTATTCTCTACATTTCTGTTTCAAGGTAAATAAATAATCAGACAGACCCACAGATATTGTATGCATAGCAGATTATTTAGGATAACAAATTATACTGATAGTGTTTTCATCATGAATTGGATTTACACCAAGTCAAGTATATAGCACATGCATCATGTGAAAGGGATGTCGGCATATGATTCATGATACAGGCTGGTGTTTGTTTGTAGAAATCTGGTTGGAAAAAACAACATTGATGTATCCATTGTCCTTAGCAGTTACTGGACCACAAAGCAGAACTAGTGCAATTATATTAGCAAAGGTCTCCAATAAGAGACAGTGAAATAACTTGTTTTATCAACTGTTTTTTCCAACTAGCAAAACTGTGGTAAAGGTGTATTATCTTTTTACAAAGACAGGAACTGAGGCTAGCTCAAATTTGAGTCCTCTTCAACTCGAATTTGAGTGCCTATTTCTTCTTAATATAGTGCCACCTAGTTCCTCCTAGGTCGGTCGAGTTTTTTAATTTCTTTTTACAAAGACTACAGAGTGCATTATACTCCTGGAGCCAAATGTTGTGAAAACCTTAAAGAATACTTAATTGCTAAAACATTTGCCAAGGAAATTCGAGATGACTTTGCTAAATAAAGCAGAAATTTGAAGCAGTCGTATATATTGTTACATTGCAAGTCTAGAATTTTAAGTTGATCAGTCATCATAACTCATACTTTGAATTCTATACGATAGGCCTAATAAATATTACTGTGAAGCAGTCAATGTTTTTATTACTATCAAGTAACTGATCAAATAATTGCAGGTGCTCTGCCTAATTTGTAGATTATGGTGCTCTAATATAAGGGAACCAGTTAACTGACAACAGAGAAGAGAGTGTGAGCATACAAATCTTTGAGGGGGAGATTCTGCAAGACACTAAGGGTCCCAGATAGTTGATTATCTTGCATGTGACTGAAATAGCAAATCATGAACGAATAAGTAAAAAATAAGCGGGAAACAAGACAAGAAAACAGTTGTAGAATTACAATGTAGTTAGTGATGTCAAGCTTCCCAATGAAGGTGGTAATGGGCCACTGAAGTTGTTGAAAGAAATATCCCTGTGATGAAAGGCTAGATGTCATCAACCAGTGTGCAGAGAGAGAGAGGGGAGAGAGAGAGGGAGAGATGAAGATCTTACAGATTTACAAGTCCTGTGAGTGAATCAAAAGCATCTGGCAATTTTCCATCTAGATGGTTACCATTCAGTGACCTGTGAAAAAAGACAGATCTTGAGACAGTTCATAGACGAAAGTAGAAAACAACACGGTGTGGCTCTTTTGTTTAGGAAGGAAAGAAAAAGAATTACATTGCTGTTAGACTATGGAGTTTTGATAATGACATCGGGATGCTTCCAGTGAGTTGGTTATCCGAGAGAAAGCTGCACCAGCAAGGAACAAATGATCATCCCATCATCTTATCGCAACTAATGAAATTTCTAGAGGAAGAATAACACATACAAATTCTGCAGTGTGAGAGGTAGATCTTCCGGTATAGTTCCACCAATATAATTGTTGCTAAGATTTCTACAACAAAAAGAAAAGCAAAACAATCACAAAGCTTGATCAGAATACAAACACAACATAACTTCTACCAGTATATAAATGCTCGCTGTTAACCTGTTGAAAAAGTACAGTAGAATTGGTACAACCATCAACCATGAGCAAGCAAAATTGCAAAGACACTGCCCTTACATTTCAGTTATTGAAGTGAAGTTCCCTAGGCTGCCTAGCTGTCCTCCCAAATTTGCAGCATTGAAAACTCTACAAACAACGAGATGATAAAAGCACAAAATATAAAAGCCCAAAGAAAGGGATCATATAGAAGGAACTGACATACATTGAGGTTATACTTGAGCCGGTACATGTGACACCCTGCCAACTTTCACCACAGGGATCTCCTGCACTCGCAGACCATCCAGGCAGCTTTGGTGATCCAAGTGCGGCATAAAATCCATTTATAGCAGAAACTGCATGTAAAAGGAAAGCAAAAACAAGGCATTAGTAACACAACGAACGCTTCCCTAATATGCAACCACACCAAATCAATATACATTATAAGATACTCAATCAAATTACTCTGCATTTATAATACAGGTCTTTATTTGTTAAATGCTTCGTCAATTGAACTACTGTAAACAGAATGCAGCACCGCAATAAAACGAGTAGTAGAACATTGCCATGAAAATCACTCATTTAGCATTCACCCAACTCTCTGCCACTCAAACCTCTGCCTGTGTTAACACTTATCAACGACCGAGACTGTAAGCTCGACTAAGATCAAGTTCTCATTCTACCACAAGTAACCTCACCAATCATCCATCTCTTTATCCTGCACTATTTTCAACAGCCACTGAATCTATAGGGAGCAGTCGTGCTCATCCCAAATTGCTATAGTCGAAGGATGATAAATTGATAATATACGAAGCTGAGGCCACAAACGTCCCTCCAGAACCATAAACATCCCTCTCGGTCTCCACACCCAAAAGCACATCCCAATTGCCGCGTATCATCACTTTGTTGCTTCCACAGGCAGGCAGGCAGGAACAAATTCAACGGCGCCATCAACTCCTGAAGTACGACACGAGTACGCCATGAATCCGCACAAGCAAACTGAATGAATCAACCAGCGCAACCAGATCAATCCACATTTCTCTCCACCCACCCAAACCCCAGTGCAATAATACATCATCAAAATGAATCCCGCCTTTTCGCCCACACTCCGCAGATGAAATTCACCACTCTCCAGAGCAGTAAAACTCGAGCCATCACCACGCAAAGAGTAGAATCCAACCAAGCAACCGAAACTAGCACAAGTGCGCAACCCGCGCAGACAACTCGTGGTAGAGTTCAACCAACTAGAGGGAGACGCGCGTACCATCGGCGGTGTCGGTGGCCGCTAGCGCCCCACGCGGCAATGCCGCCGCGGCGATCAGCAGGAGTAGGAGGACCGGAACCCCGGGCCCGAGGCGGTCGCCCCCAGCCCGCATCGCTCGCTCGGGGCTCGGACTAGCGCACCGCCGGCGTCTCGGAGCACCGCGCAAGCATCAGCGAGCTCGCCGGCGCCCAGGAGGCAGGAGCAACCGCCGCAGCGATCGCGGAGACCGAGGCTTGCGTAGATCGAGAGAGAGAGAGAGAGAGAGAGAGAGAGAGAGAGAGAGAGGGAGGAGCTGGGTAGCCTGCAGGGGTTTGCTTTTCGGAGCACGATTCTTTCTCAGTTCGCTCTGCTTCCGTCTGTTTTTGTTGGCTTCCAGAATCTAGCTCTAAGGAGAAGAGAGAGAGAGAGAGAGAGACTGGGAGTTTTTGTTTTTTTAGGTAGAGAGAGACTGGGAGTGGCGGCGAAGTTTAGAGAGAGAGGGGAGCGTGAGTAAGCAACGGGCGTGAAAAGGTGGAGAGAGAAATGAGTGCTGACTGGTGAGCGGTGAGGGAAAGGAAAGAGAAAGGGGTTGTGATTTGTGTGTGGGAAAAGCCGGAAAGGAAAGGGAATTCGTTTGGCATTTTTTTAAACCCTGATAGAACACACAGCACACACTCACGCTAACGTTTATTAAAGATAGATATTATAAAACTTAAAGATTAATAAGATTATCACAAATATCTCATAATCAATCGATACGTCACTTACCATAAAAAATTCTAACTTATCATAACAAATAAGTAAATCTGAGATTCCATCCATGTGTAAGTTTTTACTACCTACCCAAGGCAAGGCTTGATTTTCCTTGGCATTTTTATTCTCACGGCACATTGAATGGAACTCCAGGCAGGGGAGCGGGGTGGGGCCTTGCTGACGTGGAGCTCCGTTGGATCCGTTGGGAATTCGGACGTTTTGCAATTCAGGGCACCGTCAGGAATGGAGCGTGTTACTAGCACAACATATCTGTTTGAACAAAGTTCTATTGATACTGTCTGATACCATCGTCTGAAATAGATCTCTATTGATTCTTTTGCATATCGTTGTGTCATTATCCACCAAATATCGTAGTAATTTGCTTATGCTCAGCAACCAATTCGGATCAAATGCTACCGTACTATCGCAAGAAAAATCTTCAAAATTTCTCTCGTGAGGACGGAGAGAATGTGCGAGGCGATCGGCGTGAGGATGCAGCGCGGCATCGCGTCACATGGCCCGGCCCCTCCCCCGCAAGCAGCCAAGCAGGCACACCAAGCAGTCATGACTGATATAGAGCTAGATTTACGAGAAGAACACCTGCCGAGAATTAACGAGGCCAACCAACAATAGACAAATTTAAAATTAACTCCAAACTTCATTGAGAAAGACCGTATCAGTGGCATAAACCGAATAAATTTTTTATCTAATCGCGCCAACTAATGATATGAAGCAATGATTTTTTATGAACCAGTATCATAAACCTAATAATTCAAAAAACTATGACAAAAATCAAAATGGCAATTGAACTAATGGCATAAACTTAAATTTTCCATCAATATCTATCTAGTAACAAGGCAACGTGGCAGCAGCTTTGAAAGATTTGCCTTGGCCGTGAAGCACCTGCCACTTTCAAGCCTAGAAAAACCTAATAAAACAGTGGTTCGACAGAGACACCCATCCATGACACGTCACGATCGACCTTGGCCTACAGAAACAAAAACACACTTGAAGCATATCATCCTCGCTCCTAAGTCCTAGTAAGCATTACTTAGAATGAGAAGTGATTAGCCATCCTTATCTTGCACCTTTTTTTTTTTCCTAAAGTGGCGCGATAGGGAACCTGATGAAGACACGTTAGGTCAGGAGAGGGTCCAAGGCCAATCAATAACAAGTCTGTCGCATCTGTTTCTTATCAAGCAAACGTGTTGATAATTAATAGCATAAGGTACGATCTCGTGTAAACAGTAACGGATACGGAGAAACAAAGTAGGAAGACCATCTTTCTCTTCTTCCTACTCTCTTATTTCTTCTTCATCTTCCTCATTCATGAAAAAAATTATTAGAAAGGTCAGAGGGTTTCTATTATCTGCGAAAAAGTAGTGGGCCAGCCCCTACGTGTAAATTACAAAAGTTGCCTCATCATGATGTAATGTCACATAGTTGATTAGCACGATGTGGTGCAATCATATACAGTCGTATTGTACCAGACGATAACATAAAGAAATATATAAAATGATCTCTCTTTCTGTTTATCTGAAGTGCCCCAGGATTGCAGCTCTAGGAATATTACCGCGATGAACACTGAATCACTGATACTGAGTATGAGATGCGTTTAGAATTTGCCGGCTGAGAATTTCGCTGGGCCGGAGCTGGTGATATAGTTACCGCAAAATTTCCTGACAGATTCCATCCAATGGACCCTTGCATGCTTCGCTTCAAGATGCTCATCTCGTGGAATCAATGGAGGTGAGCAGTAGTGCAGTACTATTCATCAGTCACGGGGCAGGGGATTCACGAAGCACTTGTACCGTGTCTGTAAATTCAGCACCGCATGCAACTTCACATCTTTAATTTTTGAAGCAGCTGTAGGTTCATAGCGACCCACAAAACATTAACAGAATACACGTGAGAACAGAAAAATCCAACAGATAACGCAAGTTTTCGTCGAAATAGTTGCCATTACACAATGTTGAGGCAAAACATATCTGATTCAGAGCCTTTTCAAAGGATTGTCTCATCCCAATATCCCAGTCCTAGCCGAGAGCATAGCGCAGGAAGACAGTCAGGCACCGAACTGACTTTGTCAAAAGCTGTACTAGTGGTATCGGTGAGAAACGATAACAAAATCAGCTGAATAATTGACAGTCGTAACACTTTTTTAACTTTTCTGATTAACAAAAATAAACTCCTCTTTATCTATTGCGTCTCTCGAATCAGCAATGGTATAATGATACAAATAACTATTCAGTCAAAAGGTGTAACTTTTTGCATTCGGTGCATACTCTTGTACTCCATCCGATCAACGTTTTAATCAAGATTCAGTTAAACGTGTAAAACTTTGATTATAAATAGTTTTCAACATTTAGTTTAAAAACATAAAAATTATCCGTATATATCTGTTTTAAAAATTACTTTTATAAAAATATTTTTTATTATACATTTTAACTATATTCTAATAGAAAATAGTTAGCAAAGTTGCATATCGAAGATCATAAAAATTAAAAAATATTATGTATTTTTAATAAGAGAGGGTAGTTCTGAATCAACAAATAAACCATCAGTTAATCACAGATTGCTTCAGGGAGCGGTTCGATCAGCAGGCGTGTCACACCCTTTCAGACACATCAACAAGCAAACCCAACAGTCAAATCTACAATCACAAATGCTGTGCATGATTTCAGTGCGCAATTACCTGGAAACATTCATTGTACCACTAGCAAAATTAGCACCAAACTAGTATATATATATATATATATATATATATATATATATATATATATATATATATATATATATATATATATATATATATACACACACACACACATGAATGTACAGCATTTGTGATTGTACAACATGAATATTTCGAGGGTGTACATACTCCCTTTCAATCATAGTCGATCACGTTATAATTAAAATATATATACTTTTTTATAAGTGAAGTATATAGTTTTTTAAAATGTATATACTACTTTTTAAGATGTATATATTTATTTTAACATCTATTAGAGAGGGAGTATGTACAAAATATATATATATATATATATATATATATATATATATGGCAAGTCTATTTTGTGCCTAGGCTCATACCAGACTTGCGCTGTGCCACTACGGTCGATCGAGCCGGATCGTCGCACTTCCTGCTCCAATCCATACCTAGAACCTTCTCTGGCCAACACCATCGGCATCGGACATGGCCTGCTGTAGCTGCGTGCATGTCGATCATAAGCTCCCCTCGTTGATGCTTTCCAGCTCGCCCTTGTCCATGATCATCGCTCTACCTGTGCCACCCCACCATAGCTTCTCAAATCAACCGATGCCAGAGAGGCGTATAGAGCTACACATGCACACAAGGAGAAGGAGGCATGGCGTGGCAAAGGGTGCGAGAGAGCACCTAGCTTGGTGATACAACGGATCAGGCGGGAGGCCGTGGGGCTTGGCTGCGTAGACGAAGCCTCCTCTGCCATGGAAGCTTCACTCCTACGATCTAGAATGGCCAAAGCGAAGGGGACCATGAAGGCTATATTTTGATAAAGTTTTAGGATCATTATACAATTACAGTATGATATTGCTTTATAGTAATTGATCTATTTTATGAATCGTAACTATACTGCTTTTGGGATCATAACTGGTGTATGTAGAGGTGAACAAGTTACGATCACATGATAAAAGGTACATAATTACGACCGGAGAAGATACCAAGTTACAACCAGAGAAGGTATCAAGTTACGACTATATATATTCGTAGTAACTGACCTATTTTGTGAAGCGTAAATATACTATTTTTGGTTCGTAACTGGGGTGTGCGCAGATGTGTGAACAAGTTACGATCACATGACAAAAAAAATACATAATTACAAATAGAGAAGGTAACGAATTGTGACCATGTATATTTATAGTAACCGACATATCTCATGGAGCATAACTATAATACTTTTGGGATCATAACTAGAGAGTGACGTGACAACGAACTACAATACACCTAGGTACATAATAGAGTATGTACTCCTCGAAGCATATTTGGTACTCTCAGGAGTATGTACTCCTACATACGTATCTCATTACGTAAGGAGTATCTCATGTGATAAATGATATGTACATGGAGCATGTGATTATATAAGATAATCTAAGTGATATGTATAGTTATTTTAAGTGGTTTGCATATTTTTTTTTAGTATATTACATTTTATGTACAAATATAAATGTATTATTAAAATCTAATAAAATTGATGAGCTTCTTTTCTATTTTTTCATGTAGTTCACACTAGAGTATCTTAGAATGAGTATATAAGTATACTCATAGTGACAATGAAGTATATCATAGTAGGTAGTATGTACTCTGGAAGTACATACTACTTTTCCTATATATATATAAATATACTACTTGTGGGGTAGTATGTTTATATTACGTTTATGCGCAGCGTACCTGCAGCATGCGCACAGATCGTGCACTCGTCCGGCCGAGCAACCAACCAAGCTCTGACGCGCGCGTCAGCCCTATTTACCTAGTGTGCTCCCACACACCTACCCCACGGGCCCACTGGATGACCAAACACGCTCCCACCTCGTGAGCAGCAATTACAATTAGTTGTAACTATGTGTATAGAGCGGTTACAACTGTATATATAGCAAGATTGTAACTTACATATCCAGGTTTACTGATTGTAACTAATTACTATCATGTTGCAATCAGCAATGTTGTGTAATTATATTTTTCAGCATGTTGTAATTAGAGTGTCTATCATATTGTAACTAGTCCACATTCGATTATCATGTTACAACTAGAGTGTTTATCATATTGTAACTAGATTATCTACCGTGTTATAACTAATACTCACTCGATAATGTATTGTCGTAACTAGAGTGTCTAATATATTGTAACTATACCGTTCAGCATGTTGTAATTCAACTGTCTCTGAATCACAACTACAACTCAAATTGTAACTAAAATATAGCACAAAATACAACTGGAAGTCTACTATATTGAAACTGTATAACGATCCTATAATTTATAAAAATATAGCCTTCGTAGATCTTATTTTGTTAAGCGTATTTTTCTAACAATAAGTTTTAAACGGATCAAAAATCAAGATTATAATTTTAGAGATATTACATTTTAATAATTCAAATCAACAAAGAATCTCCCCATGCAGGATTTGCTGAATGGGTTGGATGTGTATGTGACATAAGGCCCAGGTAGAGGCAGCATAATACGTGTCGCGCTCTGATAGGCCGAATTCGCTGCAGCCGGCTATAAATAGAGGGCATCCACTAACCCTAAACCCCGTGCCGTGCTCTCTGTCTCCGCCTCTCCAGCCGCCGCCGCCGCCGCTACGTCTCGTCCTCGTCGAATTTGTCTTCTAATTCCTGTTTCCCTTCTTTCTCTCGGTGTGTTCTTCCAGATCTGTTTTGTGAGGTGCTCATACCTCGTTCTCGCTACGGTTTCTTCGATTTGTTCCTCCTTTCTTTTTTTCCCTGCGTTTTTGGTCAGAAATGAAATGCGTGATCGGGCGGGCTTCTATATCATGAGTCAACGGCAGGCGCCGTTCAATGGCGTCCTGACTGCCGCATGGAGCCTAGATCGATGCCCAGCCAGGAGAAGATTGTTTGGAGATCCATCTTCTGTTAATTCCAAGCCACAATACCTGGCCACACGTCAAAACAAACACGCACCCAAATAATTCCCTCCTCCCTCGAAGATGTGTGCTCTGTGTTGTCTGAAAATGCTCTGGTTTGGTTTGGTTTGGTTCGCACTTGGGAGAGGATGTGGGCTTTGGATTTGGTGTTGAACGGGCATGAACAGACGAACGGGTGCTCTGTTGATCTCTCCATCGAGAGACGCCCTTTGCAAGGTGCCCAAAGAGATGCCGGCCGTTGCACGATTGGATGGGCGCGTCGTGTCCGCTTCTGCCCCCTCCAAATTTAAAGCGGCCATATCTTTCTCGATTTATCCATTTTTGCATATGCATTTAGTTTGTCCGGTTTGATTTCTCTTTTATTACAGATCCATTTCGAGTTATGTATGCTCCACTTCTGCTTCGATTTCACTCTTTGTTTTTTCAACTGGATCTTGGATAAACTGAATAGATAGCAAAATGCCATACAAAGTTAGTACAAAAGAGTATACGGGATCTGTGGTCCTTCTACTGGAACGGCAGGCGTGTGATCCTTAACAACCAGGCCGGATAGGCATAGGAGATAATACATTGAACGAGGCGAAAACAAATTTAGCCAAATTTCATAGTTACCAAATTGTAACTGTACATATGTTTGGATAAAGTAAATTCGATTTGGTTGTCCTACAGAAAAATAAAGTCCGTGAAATTCACATGCGATGGCAACATATGATTTCTTTGCTCACGCAAAGTTTCATTTGGATTGTCTCCGCACTCCTGCATCCAAGCTGAGTATTGCACAGTTCTTGCCAGTTCCTATAAATAACAAACTAGTCATGATCCGTCAGAATTTGCTAGCAGTACGCCGGGGGAGCAAGAGATTTACCACTACAGCACGTGCAACCAAGCAACACGACGGCATAATGTTCATATCAGGCATGAGGCAAAGTAGCAGTGCAATGAACTCGACATATTCACACAACGAACAACCTTCCAAGTGTCACCGTAATACAGCGTTGTGGTTGCATTTATATGTACATGTCCACCAGCTCATTCTAGTGCAAGGTTGACAGAAATCGACACAAGAAACATGTTGAGCAAGGGTGTCTACTCTATAAGCAGAGCCATTGGACGAGTTGATCTGAACTCTGAACCGGCAACACCACTTCAGATTGGCGGGATGTTTGAAAACGAGAAGCCCTTGTAACCTCTGTAAGCATAGTAGGCGATTCTTGTGTAGTAGAACCCGGGGATGAACATTACAATGCCCAATACCATAAAGAAAATTCCTGTTCCAACAAAGAGAGGCAAAAATTCATGTAACTTAAAGCTGATATCTTCATGAAAGCTACTGGAAAGGTTCACATTGCATCAGTATCTGAAAGGTGAATCCAACGTACGTGCAAATTTTCAAACACAAACTGTTCCGATTCTGAATGTACCGCAGGCTCCTAGCATAAACCCACAATCAGACAATACAACTAAAGGCAAGGATATCCTTGGACCTCTCGTTACTATCTATCAATTTGCACACTAGTGCATCCATATGAAACCATAATACATCTCTGTTGCTTGCACATTTCGCTTTACCGGAGATTTGAATACAAAGGTGGCATTCAAATGCCTCCAATTCCAACACCTCGAGATCTGAGATAACTTGTTCTAATTCCCAGTTAGCCATGTGATGTGCATAGTGTAGACCAAAAAACTGTATTTCCCTTCCCATGAATAGGTCACCCCAATTGCCACCCAGCCAAGTAAAGTCATACCATAAAATGAAAACATGTCATACTGGAACTTTAGAACGAGAAATTACTCTATCAATCACAGTCTACTTTAGGCCAAATCCAAGCTATATAATATCCTTATAAATTAATAATTACGAACCAATCAATAGATTATCTCTTTATCTTGTATCTTTACCTTAGTCGCGCAAGCTTAAACCAGTCATCATCGAAATAATCGAAAGACTACTGAGTTCTCATCTCCCAAAATCACCACTCATACGTGGGCACGCGTCAACCCAAGTAAAAATTCCTCAATTTCTGACAAGTGACAACCCTAGGCACAGGACCCTAATCCCACAGCTAAAATTGAGATCTGGAAATAATCAGGCAAATTTCCTAGCACCACGGGGCCCCCCTGAGCGCATACACGAAGGAAATCTAAGCTGCTCGCATCGAGAGAGAAATCTAAGCTGCTCGCATCGAGAGAGAAAGGCGGCTGACTCACCGTGCGCGCGGTCCCCTCCGACGCGGTTGACGGCCATGAGTAGGCCGGCGACCACGCCGAGCGCCCCGAAGGCGAGGAGCGCGGCGGCGAAGGCGATCTCCTTGACGGGTGCGCCGCGGGGGCCCCCGACGGCGCCGCCGACAAGGTCGTCCTCGTCGGAGATGGAGAAGGCGTGGTCCACGTACGCCATGCCCCCGCGGCCGAGCCGAGCTGAGCGGAACCGAACCCAACCAAACCCTAGGGAGGGGAGGAAGGTTAATTGGGGGGCGGATGGATTAGTCCGATCGCAAAAATGGATGCGGGGAAGGCGAGCACGGGAAGGGAGGTCGGGACTGAGAGAGGAGAAGACCGGGCTCAAGCCTCCCTCTATGCGCTACGCAATTCCGCTGCTGCGGCTCCCGGATTTGGTGGATGCGCACGGCTCTCGCCGCTCGGCTGGGTCAACCTCGGCTGCCTCGACGGGCCAGAATGAGCGGTGCTAGGCCGGGTTGTTGGATTGGGCAATAAGGCCTGGTTAGCGTTGGGCTATGCTGGTTAGGTTTGGACAGACACTGGGCCTAGATTTTTTTATTTGTATATTTTTACTTTTGGAATTTGCAAATATCTACGCCTATTTTGAAAATTTACATATCTATACGTCTGTCGCCTGTCCAACGAGTGATAAGAACATGTCGCCTGTTGAACAGGCAATATGGCTACGTGGCCCCATATTTCTACCACTCCACTTATGTGAAGATTGTATATTTTCTGAGTAATCGAACTACTTCGAGAAATTTAAGTTATATGAAGAGGAGAGTAGAAGCCGATATTTTTATTCACAAAGGTAGAAGTCTACGATTATTACAAAGTTTACGGTATATGGTTTTAAATATTACAATGTCGGAGATAGAATAATGATTCTACTACGTGGAGCAAGTATATTTCCCCTTCTCTCATGTACCACTTCACGCTCCTCTACCTTTTGGCGACGCAGGAGAGCTTGATGCATCTGAAGTAGTTCCTCATGCCTATGCAGTTTAGCCTACTGCCTCCTTAAAATGACCTCTAGAAGGCGGCGTTCCTCCTCCCATCTTTGAAGCTACTTAGCCTGCCGCTTACGTTTCTGTTCTCGCCACTGACATTCCTATTGCCGCTCCTAATGTGCCTCTTTCCTCTGGCATGCTTCCTACATCCTGATCTCGTACTCCCATTTGGTTTCGACCTCTCTAATCCATCCCCCATTGAACGATAGCCTCACCACGTGATCCATTGCTTGAAGCACAATGTTGTGGTTAATAAATGTGGCATCAATATGGCGTTAGGAGTATAGTTCAACATATAGAATTGGCTGGTGCAAAAGAGTGAGATAGAGGAACACACCATAAAATCGGGGTCAATTTCAGGACACATGAAGAACCTCCTATCAAAGGTCTCTACATGAAAGGACGTCAACATCAGAGCTCGGTTACCACACAAGCACAACAGACGCTCAGGCCAGTGTGACACCCTAAGGGGGTGGTTTCTCCATGTATCGATGTCATCCACGTAAGATATAACATCACAATTTTTGACATTAGTAAGCAATTAGTAAATAAAAAATTAGCAAAAAATGAAATGATTATACTGAAGTAGTTAAATTA
Organism: Phragmites australis; assembly: GCF_958298935.1. Lineage (NCBI taxonomy): Eukaryota > Viridiplantae > Streptophyta > Magnoliopsida > Poales > Poaceae > Phragmites > Phragmites australis. The sequence continues at coordinate 3,799,214 of NC_084925.1, forward strand.
GAATTAGAAGTAATTTAACATCTCCTTAAGTAAATATAACCTGACATTTAGTACAAGGTCTCTAGTACTTTGGTTGTCTCATAGAAAAGCCCAATAAGAAAGGTGATTTAAGTGTCTTGATATGATTCGCTCATCCGCTTGTAATGGTTGGAGGCTGAGCATATCGTATGGGTATAGTGTACAATCTCTACAGAGTGTAAACCTATTTTAATAGCTATATCCACGATCATGGATATGCGAATGTAGAGCCTTTTTGACTAGACTCAGGGTGTGTGTCTTGATGGGTGAGTGTGTGAACTAGATGCCCGTGAGATGAGGTTACTGATTAAATCTGTCAGGATCTGTGTGGTACTAGAGGTACACCAGATGTGATGATAGGGATCGCAGAATGAGGTGTAGCCCCTCTCAGGACCGAAAGCTCCCATATATGACTTGTTACTTGGGTTTGGACTACTTCAAATTGTTTTAAGTTAACAATAGAGAGCACAACTGAGACCTTGCATAAACTGTTTTGCGTTTAAAACTAAACCGTAAAGCCTTGTGCTTGAATTACCTTTATGTATCTATCAAACTCTTGAAGTAGTACAAAACTTGCTGAGTACCTTCCGAGGGATACGGTTGCCGAACAAGACAGGATTTTGCTGTCCTATTTTCATCCCTGGGTCTAGCTATACCCTTGTCCACAGAGTGAAACCCCGACATATCTACCTATTCCAAACCATAAAAAAATCTTCTCTTCTCCAATTTATTTTTAAAATACCACTTATCCGATATATCTACCCACGATCAACAATAAAACTATATTATTATTTCGACTTACAACAAGTATATGTGCACAACAACAAAATATAATAAAATTTAGGTCAAATGTTTTACTCCCTAAATACTCGACCAATTAATCCGGACTATAAATCCTAGATCCAATATTTTACTCTAAAAACCTAGATGTAATAACAGTACAACTATCCCTAAATTAGATATGCTAATATTGCTCTAATATCACTAAACCCTAGACCTAATGCATAACATATGTTTGAAACTAGATCTGATAACTAACCTAACTGGTTTGTAAAAAAATACTAAGATTAAGATCTTTACCTCAAACACAGATGAATTTCGCCAAGGTTTTGCAGCTGTCCCCTCCCCTCCCCTCCCCTACTCTCTCTCTCTCTCTCTCACCGCTGATGGGAAAGGAAGCAAATGGCCACAATGTTCAATGGAGAGGCTGGCACGGCCTTTTATATCTAAGGTTGTCGCCAGCTGGAAGGGTGATAACTTTTCAATGGGCCCCATGGCACCGCGCACGGGCGTTGCGGTCGTTGACCCATCCGACAGGCAACTGGTTTGTGGCATCCAATGCCACCGTGGACTAGTTGTCCAATCTAAGGGTTTTGACTTCTCCACATATCTTTGGACGAGTGACATGAGTATAGATATGTAAAATTTGAAAATAAGAGCATATATTTGAAAATTCCGAAATTAAAAAATATATAAATAAAAAATAGCTGATCTGTTGGGTCAGATGATATGCACTTTGAAGGCTATGTTCATCCGTTTTCTGGACCTTAATTCGGCCCGTTTTCTGGGTGCCGTCCATCTTTGCTCGACGGATGGTGTACGATGGGATGGATTTTGTTTGCTATGAAATTTCTGCGTTCTAAGCATGCCTTTCAACTGCTAATCGTACCAACCAGCTTTTGTGGAGATCAACACACTCTAAGCCAGGCCTTTAATTATGGCTTCATTTGCGCTATGACGGGCAGCCATTGTTGACTTACATTACGTTCAAGTGCATCCTACTTCCTAGTTCCTACCAATAGGGGCCAAGCTAAGTAGAGGTACCGTATGGTGCCAGGTAAATTAGAATTTAAGTAGTAATTATCTTATTTTGATCATATGTGCATCATAATAAATTAAGCTCTATGATTAATATTTATTTTAGATTGTGTATTTTACACCACTATCATTTAACTTCTAACTTCGCCCCTGCCTACAAAGTGTGTTCATCCCTACAGGAGGCTTCTAAAAACAACACTTTCCAGCTTCCAAGCCTTGAGAGCCACTAGCTTTATTTTGCCTTTTGGGGTAAAATTTCTGCTGCATAGTAGTAACTGACATTCTATTGGGCAAAGAGGAACAAAAAAAGCAGCATCATTATTGATGTTATGAGGTGGGGAAGAACATAACTAAAAATAAAAAAGAAGTAAAAAGAGCCGGTAAAGAATAAGACGCCCACCAAAAAAAAAAGAAAGAGAAATGCCTTCACTTATTACCCAAGGCGCGTAAATGTTGGTGTGTCCCTGAAGCAATATTACGCATGCAATGGTGGGGGACATACGTGCATGCATACACAAATTTGTTGTCCAATATATGTCCTCATGCATTAGCCCAAAATGATAAGTCTATGTCCATGTGGTACATATATACTCCCACTAAGCAATTTACACATCTCAAAGGCGCCAAGGCAGCTCGAGATAAGAAGAAGAAACATCATTCATCACGTAGCCGCACTGGCCATAACGCATGACAGTTATATATGCTTGTCTATCGATCGGCCTCACCTATGCCCATGGACACTCCCTTAATTTCGTCCTGAAGCAGGGAGCCATATTCTACGTATAACCTGTCCAGGCCACCACACCTGCCACATTAGGCCGCCGGCCCCTGCCCCTGCCTTGAGCGCACGTGTCGTATGGGCCCTGCTCCACGCGCCCTGGTCCGTGCCTACCCCACGCGATCCTACCCATACGTCACTATAAAATTACTGAATAATTACTGACAACTACTGATACTATTAAACAAAATTTATTATAATTTGGAAAAACTGAACACTACAAAACAACTCCAGAACTATTACTGAACTACTAAATAAATACTGATGACTACTAACGCTACTGAGCAATTTTTCGATGTTGCTTGGAGTCCCCTCTCTTTGCAGCCACAACAAAGTTGGTTGATTTCAACTGCCTTATCTTCACACAAAGTGTTGCTTGAAGAGATCGGTGACGTTCTAAGAGGGAGAGGGGTTAATTATGACACTTAGAACTATTTCGGCTCTAAAAATAACACAAGATAAACCTATATCAAATTTTATCTAGATGTGCTTTAGATCTATCTAGTGTGTCTACTCTACCAATCAAAATGCTTGCAACCTATCTAAGAACGTAAATTGCAAGAATGTAAATACGAAAATATAAATAAGGTAGAGAGAATAAACTCGCTACAAGGATTTTTTCCCGTGGTATCGATGGCATAAATACCACCCCTAGTTCACATTGGAGCTCCACCAAGAATATGCTCCCGGTCAGCAAGTCACAAAGACAAGATCTCCACCCGGATGAGCCACCAAACTATCAAGGCAATGTCTCACCATTAGCCTCTCTTCCGGTTCCTAACCGTCGTGATCACTTCTAAGCTTGAGCCACCGAGGCAAGGGTCTTCGCATCCCCGCACAATCGCCTTGCCGCTGCTCCACACTAAGTTGGAGGGTCAACAAGCTTGCCGGTGAGTCACCAAGAATATAAGGTACCGGCATACCACTTGGTATAAGGTTGGATCACTCGTTGATCCACCCTCTAGACAGCAATCACCTAGCAACACGCCCTCTAGGCCTATAAGCACTAATCACTAACTAATCTTATGCTTAATTACCTTGATAATTGTATTAAACACTTTAGTGGCTTGGATGTCTTCTCAGGTGTACATGAACTTCTCTGGACTCTAGCAAATGCCACACCTTCAAATGACTAAGTGAGGGGATATTTATAGCCTCAAACTCATGTACTAGCCGTTAACCCAACGGTCCAGAAAAGTTGTTAACACCGGATGATCCGGTGAGAACAAGAGTACTAAGATCATATCATCCGATGAGTACATCCTCACAAACTAGCCGTTGGAACTCCACTCAAGCCTCTATGAACATCAGACTCTCCGGTGTATACTTTATCTCCATCACCGAACTATTCGGTGAGTTATCCTGAGCCATCCAAGCGTTTTCTTCTTCTCTATGTAAATTACTTCGGTGAAGACATCCTGTGCACATCACTTCATCATCGGACTATGCAGTGAGTTGACTTTAGCCAAGCTAGCCAATGCAACCCTCTTTGGAAATAATGCTCCGGTGTGCACAGCTTTTATCACCGGACCATCCGACACGTTGAACTTCATTCTACCTCTTTGCATTGTTCATTGTCTGGTGTGTGCAACACATTGATCACCGAACCATCCGATACGTTGACTTCGTTCTTCATCACTTGGCGCCCTGTGTAAATTAGTCCGGTGATAATCCTCTGGTGTGTACAACACATACACCGGACCTTCCAGTGTGTTGAACTCCTTCTGTCCATTTGCACCGTTTATTGTCCGGTGTGTGCAACCCATTAATCACCGACTATCCGGTGCTTTGATCTTCAACTTCAATGGTTGCAATCTTCTCTGGACAAAAATACTCTGGTGTGTATCTTCTCTGATCATCGGACCTTCCAGTGAGGTCTTCAGGCCTCTCTCCCCTTTGTCAAATATGCTCTAACGAGTTCAACACCCAGAGCACCGGACCATCTGGTGAGACAAGTCTTCCCGGGACTTCTCTAATTCAGTCCAACTTTGTCCCGGCTATGGTGGCTTCTTCATATATTGCATCTATGAGAGCTACTAACATATATTCTTGACAAGCATGTTAGTCTCATTAAATATGTTGTCATTAATCACTAAAATCACAATCATGACCTAATAGGGTCATTTTCACTACACTGCTACTATTATTTCTCATCACAAATCATCCATTCACGCAAAGTGTTGATGCTATTATTTCTCATCACAAATCATCCATTCACGGATGATTTGTGATGCATGCATGCATGCATCCATACATAAAGTAGCTTGTCCAGTAGTGTGTGCATGCATACATACACGGATGGTGGCGAAACAAAATCCAACATATACATGTTGTGTGGGCCTTGAGTCATGGATGCGGGCGTGCGTGACTGGGTGTGACAACGTGGCGTGGGGGCACGTGCTAGGTGGGAAGCGTGGCTGGGCGAGCACATGCGGGGGGAGGGGGCCAGTTGGGAGCCAGGCGCGTCTGGGTAAGCAGGCTGGGTTGGCACGTGCGCGCGGGGGCGCATGAGCTGGGCAGGCGAGCGTGAGGATAGGTTGGGTTGGGCTAAACTAGGTGTAGAATAATTATTCTACATCCTAGGTGTACAATAACACTTATATATATATAAGGTAGCACTATTCTACACCCAACTTGGCCCAGCCCACTAGCAGGCCACCTCGGCCCAGCCTGCCCCGCCCCAGCTAGTCGTGTGCCCGTGGTTGCCCGCTGTGCGCGCGGGTGCCCCCGCATCTACTAGCCAAGTGGTGTATCGACTATGCCCACGCCCCGCGTGCCCCTGCCCCCATGCCCACCACATGTTGCCCTCACCCCGTGCGCCAGCGCCTCGATCCTCCTCCACCCGCATCAACTACTGAAAGATACTAGGAACTACTGATAAACTTCTAAACAAACTACTGAAACTACTAGAAACTACTGACAACTAATAATACTAATGACATAAACTATTGATGAATTTTACTATAACTTAAAACTACTGTCGACTACTGCTACTATTGAACAAAACTACTAAATAATAACTACTGACACTATTGAACAAACTGCTGCCAACTACTATCACCACTGGCACAAGCTACTATACAATTTTAGTGTGACTTAAAACTACTAACAACTATTAGCACTACTGACACTACTAAATAAATTACTGATAACTACTAACAACTACTAAACAAATGTACTATAACATGGAACTACTGATACAAACTACTAAACAATTTTACTATAACTTGAAACTACTTAATACTAAACTACCGATGACTACTGAACAATTTTTCTATAACTTGAAACTATTGGACAACTACTAATATAACTACTGACAACTACTAAAACATTCAAATTATAGTAAATTTTCACACTTTTACTTCAAAACATCTGAAACATAGTAAATTTCCAACCATAGTAAATTTAATTTACATCCCATAGTAAATTTTCATACTTTTACTTGAAAACATCCGAATTATTGTAAATTTCCAACCATAGTAAATTTAATTTCCATCATATAGTAAATTTTCATAATACTTAATTTTCATCCTATAGTTTCATCCTATAGTAAATTTTCATACTCGGATGTTTACAATTATCACACTTATTAGCTACCGAAAACCTACTCGGATGCTACAATAACCGACGGGGGAGTGGGTTTGCCTCGCTGCTACTATAACCAACGGGGGAGGTTGGTTGGGCTTGCACTACAGTACCAACAAGGTGGGTTGGACCGGATGCTACAGTGCCGTGAGTATAGATGGCAACGGGTAAAATACCCGCGGATATAGGTTACTTAAACCCGTACCCGCGAGCTTATATCCGTGCCCGCACCCGTACCCGTTACCTGCCACGGGTAAGAAATGCTACCCGCGTCCGCTACCCGCGGGCATCTTATACCCGCGGGCGCATCCGTATGCCCGCTCAAAGCACGGGTTTGCGGGTAATTAGGGTGAATTTATATACCTAAGCTCCTAGATTATACACCTAGTGGTGACTTGAACCCACATGTAACGTGATTGGAGCGGGTTTACGGGTTCACGGGCACGGGTATGCTTTTTTCTTGCCCGCGACCGTTTGCCCATCGGATTTAAGATCAAATCTGTACCCGTACCCGTACCCGCGGGCAAGCATTGAAACCCAAACCCGCACCCGTCGGGTTTCTTACCCGCGGGCACGCAGGTAATTCCTACCCGTTGCCATCTTTAGCCATGAGGGAGTGGGTTAGGTTGTTTTGCTGGTTGGTTGGGTTAGACCAGGTTGGGTGTTGAGCTCTAGGCTGTAAAATACTATTCTACGCTCTCTATATATATATATATAAACAAGCACTCACACACGTACACTATACTCATATCCACATACATCCACATAAATATATCATAGCAGACGTCTAAATAAGATTACAAATATAGAATAATAGTATAGGAGTACAAAGAAACACAAAAAATCTACTTGTGGCACTGACAAATGGGTATCATGAAATTCCAACGTCAATGAGGCCCGAGTATATACCACTGAGATTTTTCTATTAAATAAACTTTCTTTTGCATTTTTCAAAAGAAAATATCCTAAACTGGAATATTTTTTTAGAAGAAAAGGAATAACACTAGCGTCGCCTCGAAGAGCGGTGTTGCAGAACAACGTTGTGTACTACAGAGGTAGCCACAGACATATTTTTTATATAAAAAATCAACGTTGGCTGAGCGTGGGCGCACACATTATATATGGTAGTTTATTTAAAATGATTGTTGGAAATTATTTCTTGTGAGTTGGTGATAAACTTATTTAAATAAAAATATCGCTGTTGAACAATTATAGGTGGAATTTCGTATGACCTGCACGTATTCTAAGGGTGGAACCGGGGGTCACTAGGTGGGCCAATGTCCATCCAAAAAATTAGAATACCCTATATCCTCCTGGCCCAACTCAACTCCAAGCCTGAAGAATTGCTCGGCTCGCCCACGCCTAGACGCCTGAGTCGGTGAGTCCCGATGCCTTGCTCGCCCTAGCCGCCTCACTGCGACATCACCCACGCGGCCACGCCATCATCGCCACCACCGACCACTGGGGCACCAGGCTGCTCTCGGCTCTCGCCGTGCTCACACCATGCAGACTACCGCTCTCCAGTGCTCTAGCCCTGCCGTGATCGGTGACCCATTGACTTGTGCTGGTGCTGCGTCCTCCGTGGCTCGCCGGTTCCACGCCTTCGTCAGCTACCGGGAGCCCCTAGTAGCCAGTGCCCCATGTCAGCACACCCCATCAATTGTCGCCTCCACAGGACTGCACCTGCGCCCCCATGCCATGACCCCATGGTGGCATCAGCACAACCCAGTGCACGTAGCCCCGCACAACAAGCAACCACAATGCTGCAGAGTGTGCCCTCCGCCCCTCCCCAGATATTGTAATCTGTCTAATTAAGGAGACTCAGAAAGTTAGAAGTTAGATAAGAGTTCTTTTTCTGTCAGGTTGTAGCAAAAATGAACCTATTAGGTTATAATTGTGATTTTGATGATTAATGATAATATAGTCAATGAGACTAACATGTTTGTCAAGAATATATATTAGTAGGTCTTATGGATGCCATACATAAAGAAGTCACCACAGTCGGGACAAAGTTAGACTGAATTAGAGAAGTCCTAGGTAGATTTGCCTCACCGGATGGTCCGATGCTGTGGATGTTGAGCTCACCGGAGCTTATTTGACAAAGGGGGAGAGAGGCCTGAAGACCTCTCCGGAAGGTCCGATGATTAGCAAATATGCTCACCGGAGCGATTCTTCTAGAGAAGGGTGTCGTGCTGAAGAATGAAGGTTAAGCCTCGCCGGATAGTCCGGTGATCAAAGTATGGTAATATTGTAGTGTTTCTGTCCAAAAGGTAGAATTGAACAACCCACAAGATAGTCCGGTGCTCAGAGGAAGATACACACTGGGGCATTTTCACCAGAGAAGGGTGTAACTGTGGAAGATTGAAGATCAACACGCTGAAAGGTTCGGTGATGAAGCAAGGCTACACCGAAAAATACACCGGATAATGAATAGTGCAAAGAGATAGAACGAACTTCAAGGCATCGGGATAGTCCGGTGATAAAGTGATGTGCACCGGATGTTTTCATCGGAGCAATTTACACAGAGAAGAAGGAAAGGCTCGATGGCTCAGGATAACTCACCGGATAGTCCGCTGATGGAGATGAAGTACACCAGAGTGTCTGGTGTTCACAGAGGCTTGAGTGGGGGTTCCAACGGCTATTTTGTGAGAGTGTACTCACCGGATGATCCGGTGTTAGTACTATTGTTCTCATCGGATTATCCGGTGTTAACAACTTTTCTGAGCCGTTAGGTTAACAACTAGTGTGCGTGTTTGAGGCTATAAATACCGTCATTTGAAGGTGTGACATGCTGCTGGAGTCTAGAGGAAGCTCACACACACTTGAGAAAACATCCAAGCCACCAAAGTGTTTAAAGTGATTATCTAATGTAATTAAGCATAAAATTAGAGAGTATTTATTGCCTATAGGCCTAGAGTAAGTTCTAGTTAGGTGTTGCAGCTTGAAGAAGGGATGAATGAGTGATCCTAACTTGTACCTCTTGGTACATCGGTGCCTTGGAGTCTTGGTGACTCGCCGGCATCTTGAGCTATAGTGGCTCAAGCTTGTTGACCCTCTGACTTGGTGTGGAGCAGCGACAAGACACGTGTACTTGGACGTGGAGACCTTTGCTTTGGTGGCTCAAGCTCCGAAGTGATCACGGTGGCAAGGAACCGAAAGAGATGCTAGTGGTGAGACCTTACCTTGTTAGCTTGGTGGCTCATCTGGGTGGAGACCTTATCTTTGCGACTTGGTGGCTCAAGAGCCGTGACCGGGTGCCGATCCAGAGCATATCCTTTGTAGTGCTCTAATATAGACTAGAGGTAGTATTCATACCATCGATACCACATGATAAACATATTTGTGCCGAGTTTGCTCTCTCTATCTTATTTACGTTTTCGTATTTACTTTCTTGCAATTTACCTTTCTAGATATGTTACAAGCTCTTTTGATTGGTAGTGTAGACTCACTAGATAAACCTAGAGCATATTTAGATAGAAATTGATATAGGTTTATCTTATATAGTTTTTAGAGCCGAATAGATTCTAAGTGTCCTAATTCACCCCTAGTACGTCACTGATCCCTTCACAAGTTTATTGGCAATCCTAGGCTTGTACTGATGTAGGTTTGTACTTGTTTCATACTTCATAGTTCATACTAAATTATTGATTTGTTTGATACGGAATTGTTAATAGTTCATACTGTTTGATACTGATGTAGGTTTATACTGTTTGTTTGTTTGAATAGTTAATACTGAATTGTTTGATACTGAATTGTTGATCTGTTTCATAACTCTTGTTCATACTGAATTTCTTTCGACAATTTATAATTTATATTCATGTAAAACCAACTGATACTCTTGTTTGAACAATTTGTATTGCATGTTGCTTAATTTGAACCTTAATCTCATTAGCCTTGTGATATAATATGTGTGTATGTGATATGTCACGTTTCTAAGAGGATAGATGCATGCTTCAATATTTGTTACTAATATGGGAGTGACTAATAACTATCTGTGATTTATATCTCACAAACTTTTTAGTTTTACAAAACGAACACATATGATGGTCATTCACAACTTAACTGAACTTTCTGTCACATCCTTTTCCAGAAAATACAGCAGCAGTGCTATAGTTCAGCATAGACAGAATCATTGAATCCCTGCAGACATGGCCCTAGAGAATTCAGATCTGAGTGGCATTAACCACCTTTTCTCTCCAGATCTATTCTTCTGCCCGGCTCCTCTCTGAATTGCCCTGCCCCTGCTCATGCATGCATCCCTTTTTAGGTATCAAAAGGACCAAGCCAAGAGGACACCCTTTGGAAGTTCTGTCAGTCTCCTTTCCTCTCGACCCATTACCTGCAAGTTCCTCCTTCATTCTTTCTCTCATTTCGTAGATCATTATACTTGATTTATATGGATAAATAAACGTAACAAACCATATAAGTAAAATACAAAACTCAAGTAATAACAACACACAAAACATAAGAGAATTCAGTTAGCTGATCTCAATAGCTTGGCCTTGGCATCCGATGGTTTAAATATATGGTTGTACTCGAGTTGTACTCAAATGGTTGTACATGAAGCATTCCCCAAATGAAATCAGTTGACTTGCAGGTTCAAAGGGTCAAGAGCCATGACACACAGTTCTCATGTCATAACATAACATTCAGCTAAGCAAGAGGACCCTGAGAATTAGTTAATCCTCAGAAAAATCATCTGTCTCTAAGTCCATTTTGCACTTTGCTGAACTACATACTAGTAGGGACTACGGGTTAATCAGCAATACATGCATATACAATTTGGTTATTCAAACCCCAAGAAACTAGAGTAAAGTAATCTAAGCAAATTATGCTAAAGTAGCTGCTAAACTAAATTAGACATGCTGTGGTCATCGCTTCAGCTCTCCTAGCAAGCCAAGAACTGGGTGGACGGCCAGGCGCCATGAACGGCTTCACTGCATGCACGTACTCGACTGATGAAGCAAAGGAACACGCATTGTACGTACGCGCGAGCCTGTTCGTCAGCGGTCAGCCCACGACGTGCACGCGGATCTTCTTGCCTGCCGGCGGCCGGCACGCCAAGGCGGGCCGCGCGACGAACAGCGCGGCGAGGTCGTGCGGGACGGCGATGAACCACCGCGGCGCCGCGCAGTGGCGCTGCAGCTTCCTCTTGGCCGGCCTGCTGGGCTTCCTCGGAGCCAGCGGGCACACCGACGGCGCTCGCAGCACGTTAGACGCCGACGTCGGCGTAGCGCAGCCGTCGTCGTGGCCGTCCAGACGTGTCATTGCTGCGGCGCCCGCCGCTGCCGTCGTTCGGATCGGCGGGAGCTGGGTGGAAAGCAGCTCGAGCTCGAGGCCCATCAATTAACCGGCGAAATAATGCGGTGGTGTGATCGATGGCAATGGTGGCGTCGGCGCTCGTGGAGGAGGCAAGCAGAAGCAAGGTAGGATTGTGCGAGTGGAACTTAAGTAGACGAGAGCCGAAGATATGGAGTGAGGGCGAGGGAGCAGGCGTGGAAGGGAGCAGGGATGGCAGTGATGATGGCGACGATCGAGGAGTGAGAAGGGGGAGGAAAAGTAGAAGAGAACAGAATTATATTGGGGGAGGCAGCCTGCACCCTGCAATGGAAAAGGTTTTGATGAGAGAGACTTGTGATGGAAATGATTGTGATAGGAATGAAGGGGGGTGAATCGAAGCTAAGATTTTACCGTTTCGAGAGATCCGATTCAGATTCAGATTGAGGTGGCCTTGAACAATTCCTTGCATGTTAGAAAAGAAAGTTTGGAAAATTTCGTTGATTCTCTCTTTTCTCATCTATCCTTTAACATGAATCTTAACATAAATATACAGCCAAGATATATATAAGGGATGGTCGATCCAGATGGTATAGACAAGTTGCGGAGTTGCATTTCCCTCTAGCGTATTCACACAGCAACCACAACAAAGAAAGGTTAATTTACGGCTTCCTGTTTCAGATTGGCATGCAGTTCTTCACTGACCAGATTGCAAAGTATAGCATATAGGCTTGAGTTGATGTGAAGTACGTCAGTACGTGATCCAGCTCAAGTGCCACGTATTTGAATGAGGCCGTACTTCACACTCACACTCTTTCATGATCGGTTGTCTGAAACGGCGCCAGGCAAAAACACAAATTCATGAGTAGATCGAGTGACTCATACAACGTCCGTGAAGAAAATTTCCAGACATTTTTCTGTCATGAAGAATAATTTACATGATTTACCTCAACTTCTACTACCCACAGTTAATATATAGGAGAGAGAAAAAATTTCACCATTGGCGCAGATCTGGCTATTTCATTATTTGTACTGTGGTAGTGGAAGTGAGAAGTGACAACACTGCAGAAGAATTTCTCATGGAGGTAGGTCAAGCATACTAAAATACTATGATGTTCAACACACATGAAAGTTAAACGCACAACAACAACTGAGCATATAGGTAATCGCAAAAAGAAAAACCTACTCCCTCTGACCCCAGATATAAGGCCATTTCGACTTGCGCAAAAGAATTAAAATAAAGGGTACAATAACACTAAGTTGGGTGACAAGTTTACTATATTAATTAACAGAGTGCATTTAAGTAGACACATACATGAAAAAATAAAGCAAAAATATACATCAGAGTTGTAGATGAACTTATTTGGTGAATTAGAAGTCTAAATGTGTTATAATATAGGCCTATATAATAAGCTATATATTTAGATACTTAACCTAAACTAGGCTCATGATGGCATAAGCCTTCAGTCCATTTGTGATAGGAAGTTTAGTCTATATTGCTCATGCACGTAAAATAGGTCCTTCCTCCCCCATGTAAGCAGATGAGGGGTTCTCAAGTGGTCTTCTATGTGATTATTACAATAAGTAGAGGAGGGGTTCCCAAGTTATCAATAAAGTGGAGCGGTATCGAACTACATTTTGTGTCTTCTATGTGATGTTCTTTTAATTTTTTGTTTGATTAGTGCGCGGTAACGTGATTATTACAATAAAATAGATTTATATTTGGAATCAAAATGAGTAAGCACAGTTGTAGGGTAAGTACTGGAGCTGGCAATGGGTTAGGTCAGGTCCGGTGGAGTAAAATCATGCTCAACTCGAAACTCGACAATCCCAACCCGCCCCATACCTGAATGACTAATTGGGTGAAAACTCAAACCTGAACCCAAACCTGTTGGGAGCCCGTCAGATTTCGGGCGACCGTCAGGTTATCCTATGTGCACGTGGCATTTGCCAGGCGGCGGCGGCGGCGGCGGGGCTGGATAGCGATGGTGGGGCGGGGTAGCAGCAGCTAGGCGATGACAATCGGGCAATGTGGCGGGCAGTGGCAGTTAGGCGTCAACGGCGAGGCAGGGCGACGACAGACAGATGGATTTGCGGCCGAAGGATGCCGGGCAGCGGGGAGGCGATGGTGTGGCGAGGAGGCTAGGCTACAGCGGCGAGGCGGTGGGGAGGCCGAGCGATAGTGGGTTGATAGATCTACAGCCGGAGGAGGTCGGATGGCGGGGGGAGGACATGTTGTGGCAGTCGGGTGGTGGTGGCTACGGGGAGGACGGGCGGTGCTAGCTGTGTGGCGAGGGGGGGGGGGGCGACAACCAGTAGCCTGATGTGGCTGAGCATGGGAGGCGACGGTGCATGCGTTCATGAATGTGTGCAGTGGGCCATGAGAGTTAGGTTAGGCCTCTGTGGTCACAACAAACTTGTGGACTAGGAATGGATTTCGAGCTAACCGTGGACATCTACGGGTGAAACTGAAAATCCGAGTCCGACCCATCCTATTTCGGTACCCGACCTGCTAGATCCCTAAGCGAAAATTTAGATCTGTATCTAAACTCGTCAGGTGCAGAACCCGTGGGTATTCAGACCCACATCCAATTGCCACCCTAGTAAGTTTGCACTCTATTACTACTGTAAGTAATTAAATAGGAGAAGGGTTAGTAGAAGTGATTAATAATTAAGTCAAGCATCATCAGCAAGCTGTTCATGTGGCCGTACCCGTAGTACGAATGCGATGCTGCTCGAGGAACATTGTCAGGTGGGCTCCAGCGGTGTGGTCGCAGCTAGTGGGCCATCCTATGGCTCGATATCTTTGCGATGGACCACGGCCGGTGTCATCTCGAAACAGCATGCAAATTAAATGGAGTACCTACACCTGCAGTAGCTACAGCGTAAGCCGTAAGAACATTTTACAACCAACCAATTGCCAAATCTCCTGGCCTGGCTACCTATACAGATTATATTCATGCAGCATGCATGCATGGGGACGATCTGAATCTGATGATCGTGGCCAGGCCTGCATCATCTGCATTCGCGTGTTGACATCTGACATGTTTGGTGAAATTAACACGACCTGGAAACTACCAGCTGCAGAGAATCCTATGTCATCCATGCTCGTCGCCACGCCGTTCTGTGTAAATATCGCACATCTCTCTCTCTCTCTCTCTGGTTGCTGGTTGGAGGGCACATTGATGCGATGACTAGCGAACAAAAGATTAGCTAGCTGACCTGTTAAACCTTGCCACCAATGGCAGTATACTGTCGCTTGTCAGGGGTCCATGGCTCAATGTACGTACCCTTGTTCATAAATTCTGCCATGCGTCGTCTTTGGACCAGATCAATTCGCGGAACCGATTAAGCAACAAAAATGCAGCTCCTCCATACACAAAATGCTGCTGGTTGGTACGGGGTACTTGGTACTACCGCCTTCCGACTTCCGAGACCTGAAAACTCTTTCGAAATTCTCATACGTTCCAAATACGCTCTATTTCTACACGTGACATCTGGATGAACTTGACTAAAAAAAGTTTCCATAATTCATGTGATTTTTGGAAAGAAATCCATAGACCCGTAGGTCGTTTAATTTTATCGCACGCTCATAGGTAGGTGATATTTGCTCAGAGTAGCCACAGTATGCCAACACGACGCACTGAGACATGATATGGTTCGCTTGCTGCAACCTGCATGCGAACTAGAACAAATAAAGCCTCGCCGCACCGGTCTCCATGATCACAGCATGCATGCAGGTTCGGAGCTCTCGCGCTAGAGGTAGGCACGCACCTGCCTCAAGCATCCGGTGTGATGCGACATTTAAGGTCGTACTTAAAAAAACTTTATTAACTCTTATTATTATATTAAAATATGTATAAAAATCTATTCTCGATCTTTGCATATATATCAGAGATGTACACGGATAGAACAAAAAATACAACAAAGACACTAAGACAAAATAAAGTAGGGCCGAACGTTATTATACGTTGGTTTGAATGCGGAGTCTAGATTTTACTTACTTCTTCCGTTTCATAATATTTATTCACACCCACTATTACGTACAAACCAAGAAATACTGAAATCGAGTGAAATAATGCAGTAAGATGACCACGCCACCCCTAATTAATGTAAGGATAAGAGCAAGTAACCCACCAGTGTTGGAGTAAATGCATGCATGCACTAAGAGCATAGTAAAAAAATAGATCATAAAGCATCATTAGTTACCGTAATTGACAAATAATTAGAGACATATACTTTCGAGATTATAGACAAACATTACGAAACGGAGAGAGTAATTGATAAAGATCCTACTTAATTTGTACTTTTCAGTGAGCTAATTAGCCAAGGTTAGATGCAGCAGATCCTGTTAAGTCCTACTCTAATCTCTCTCGCTGCCCATGATCCCAGCCAGCGCCCGGCCACTAATGAAAAGCGGACGGCCGGCATCCATGCCTGCATGAATTAAATGTACCAACGGGGAAAGCATCATGATTTGGGTGGGAGCATGGACATGTGGCCTACTTATTGGCTCCGCGACATGCTTAGGTAAACAAAGCAAAAGGGAATTTGCACGCAATAATGCATGCCTTGCCTTGTTAACTTTTTTGACAAAACATCCCATTTGAGTCTCAAGCTCTATGTAATTCTCACTTCATCCATCTATGTGAGACGCATTTTAAAATAAAAAAGTCTTTAAAACATATTTTGATATTTAATTTCTCTTACGATATATTGTCAATGACTACAAAATTAACATCATATGCACTTTGAAATACAAATATACTGGTACAATTTTTGTAAGGTAAACAATTATATAGTTTGATTAATTGTTGATCAAATCTTAAAAAGTTTGACTTTTTCAAATAAAAATATGTCTTAAATAAATGGCTGGAGGGAGTAGAACTCTATCGATAATTCGCATAGTCAGCTAATTCTGAAAGAAACGAATGAGAACCTGCATTATACTATGAAATTGCAAATTAAGGATTTGCATGGGGCAGCATGTGCACACGATTGTCAATAAACACTCACCTCTAATACCGAATCCTAAACCCAAAACTCAAACCACGATGAGCCACGTCGTCTGTTTGACTAGAGCCGTTAGATCATATACAATACGGATCTTGGAGCATACGATAGCAAAGGAGCTGTGCTGGCGGTTGTGGCTGCCTAGCGTGCGTGAGGCCCTTGGGTGAGCTCGGGTGGCCAGGGCCAGGACGCGTGGGCTAAGAGAACGTGGGCCTGCAGAGCTCGGTCGAGGGCAGCAGAGCGGTAGCAGCATGTGGCCTGACCGCGTGGGAGCGCACAAGTGAAGCGCTAGCAGTGGCAGGAGCAAATTCGTGAGGCTTTTGTTGCCTACGTGAGTTCTCTGGAAGAAGCAGTCATCGCTACGGTGTTATGTGTCGCACAGCTACACCCGGAGAAGAGGAAGCGCGGTATATAGGATAAGGCAAGGCAGACAGTAAAGATGGTTAAATGGGCCGTGTTTATTGGATCGGCCCGAGGCACGGAACTGTAGGCACGGCCCAGGCACGGTCCGGTCCGAGCCGAGATGGGCCGGGCCGGCACGGCACGAGGCCACGGGCCGTGCCTGGGCTGAGCGCGCGGCACGGCGGGCCGGCACGGGCCCGGCCCGGCCCACGGGCGGCACGGGCACGGCACGGCCCGGCACGGCCCGGCTCAAGCACGGTTGGCCCAGGAGGCATGGCCGGGCTGGGCCAGCACGGCACGCGGCGGCCCATCACGACACGGCCGGCCCGGCACGGCACGGCCCACCGTGCCGGCTCGGCACGCGGCGGCCCACGGCACGGTCGGGCCGGCACGGCCCACCGCGGGGGGCACGGCCCGGCCGGCACGTGGGGCACGATGGGCCGGCGGGGGCACGCGGGTTAACGGGTTAAACGGGCCGGCCCGTTTAACCCGTTAACCCGATATTTTTGAATTTTATAGCCGTTTTGTGACCGTTTGAGCTCCAAAAATTCGAAAAAAATTGTAAAAATCACCATTTTTCACCTATAAATAGAGGAGCACCTTGCCCTTCCATTCCACACCAGCAACACCATTTTCTCTCTTGTTTTCTCCTCTCATTCTTGTCTCAAAGTTCGTGAGAATTAGCGATAATTTGACAAAATTAGTTTGAATTGTTGCAAAAAAATCCGAGCAATTCCAAAATCGTCATCCTGCTGATTTGCTATCTTGAAGTTGAAGAAATCTTGGTGATTTTTTTGCATCGTTGTTGAGTCTTATTTTATTATTAGTTTTATTATTTGATTATTTCTAACTCTGAATATTTGCAATTTTTGTAGTGTCATTCGACATTGATCATGGATGCCGGTGATCATGATACATCCTTAGATCATGATTTTTTTTTTCTCCAAGGACTCACAGGGGACTACGGCCCCTTTGATACTAGTGCTGCAGGTGATGATGGACCCGACGGTGAACCTCCGGTTGGTTCACATCCAGATCTAGGTGATGCAGCAGGAGTGCCATCGTCAGGCTCTACAAGTGCGCACACATTAGCAAGCAGCGGGTCTAAAAGATCAAGAGCCGGTACTTCCGAAGTTTGGCAAGACTTTGAAAGGATCTACAAAGAGGAAGATGGGGTAAGTGTCAGGTATGCTAAGTGTTATATTTGTAAAAATGAATTATCTGCAAAGCCCTCGGGTGGAACGGGGCACTTGAAGAGGCACGCCATAAGTTGCAAGCGAAAGAGTGGAGCAGCCATGAAGCAGACGGTGTTGCAGTACAACCCCGACGGCTCTGTTCATCATTGGGAGTACGACTCTGCCAATGCTCGAAAAGAGCTATGTCGCTTCATTGCAAGAGCGGATCTACCACTCAATATCGGTGAGTCTGCTGCATTTGAAGATTACATTAAGCAAGCTCATAATCCTAGGTTCACGCATGTTTCTAGACAGACAACTAGTAGGGATATGGTAAAATACTACAATACGTGTCGTAGCAAACTTAAAGAAATGTTGCAAACATGTACATTTTCAGTTGCTTTGACCTCGGACATATGGGCAGGTAGGGCTAGAGAGGATTATCTTAGTGTGGTTGCTCATTTTGTTAATAATGATTGGGAATTAGAAAAGAGAATAATAGGTTTTCGCTTGATTGACAACGCGCATACCGGTGAAAATATTGCTGAAAAAATATCTCAAGTAGTTGCAGACTTTGGCCTCACGAATAAAATATTTTCTATCACTTTAGATAATACCGGTGCAAATTTTAGAGCAATGGATATTCTTACTCCGTTGTTTAATACTTATGCTAAATCTTTCTTGTTACATCAACGTTGTGCTTGTCATATTATCAATCTTATAGTAAAATCCGGTTTGAAGAGGTTATCGCGATACTTAGAAGATTTTTGTACTGCAATATCTTTTGTGAACTCCTCTAACCAACAAATTGCAGCATATAAACAGTATTGTGTTGCAATGGGTGTGCGTCCACGTAAGTTTGCTCTGGACATACCGGTGAGATAGAACTCTACTTTCTTGATGCTTAAAAATATTATATCATATAAGAGCACATTTGGTGTGTTTATTCATACACATTACCATCAGCATGGGGGTCAAACTTTACTCACGGAAGCGCATTGGTATGTTGCTGAAAGGATACTGGAGTTTCTTGAATTTTTTTATGATTCAACTGTGAGTTTATCAGGAGTTTATTATCCAACATCTTGTTTAGTAGTGCATAATATTGTTGAAATTGCTACTCATTTAAACAACTATGAAAATAACAATCTTTTAAGAGATTGTGTAGTTCCTATGAAATCTAAATTCTTAAAGTATTGGAAAGAAATTCCTTTGTTATACGCTTTTGCCTTTATTTTAGATCCTAGAGCTAAAATTGCAACTTTCTGTAGAGTTCTCGCAATTCTAGGTGATGCTCTTGGCCATGATTATTCTAATTATTATACTAATGTTCGTTCTAAGTTATTCGAAGTTTATAGTAAATATGAAACAAAGTATGGCGGAGTTCGCCTGCAACGACCTCCACTAGCACCCACAACAAGTAAGAAGACGACAACGTGGGGAAAAATATTTGGTGCAGGTTCTTCATCAAGAAGTTCAGACTCTTCGTCACAATCGTCTACGGGCACCGGAATTCCAACATCCGGAGGGGAGCTAACTACCTTCATCGACAATGACGTTATCAGCCACGAACAAGAAAACTTCAACATACTGCAATGGTGGCATGAGCACAAGACGAATTATCCAGTCCTTTCACTGTTAGCGCGAGATTTGTTAACGGTTCCTGTATCTACAGTTTCTTCTGAGGCTGCCTTCAGTCTTACAGGAAGGATAATCGAAGAGAGAAGAACAAATCTGTCAAGTGAGATGGTTGAAATACTCACTATAGTAAAGGATTGGGAACAAGCTGAAGCACGAATGCAACACACTGCAGAAAATACTGAGCTTGAAGAATCATTCCAAAATTTGTATCTAGATGCTGATGAGAACGTGTAATTTTAAATTTTCTGAGCTAGGTTGTACTCTTTTTTCCTTTGCTAGAAAGGTTTTTAATGAGGCAACCTATCAATAAAGCTCATTTCTAGAATTAATCATGTGCCCCTATTATTTCTAAGTTTTTTTAATTCATGTTTTTTGTTTATTTTTTTAAAATACCCCCCGCGGCCCCAACCCACCTACCTCTCCTCTCATCGTGGCCTATAAATACCATCTACTCCATCTCAAACTCGATGTATTCTCATTGCCCACCCTGCCCACCCATCTCTCTTTTCCTATTTGCTAGCCAAGTAGCCAGTATTCACTTCACATCAAGAAACTAATTCCATATTTCAATTTATGGATCAAGATGCCGAGAACTCAGGTGCATGGTCCCAAGTGTGGCAACATTTTGAAAAGGTCTTCAAAGAAATTAATGGGGAACAGGTAAGATTTGCTAAGTGTAATATATGCAGTATAGAAATAGGTGCCAGATCTTCACATGGAACGGGACACTTGAGGAAGCATATTAAAAATTGCAAGCAAAATTCTGGGGTTTCTAATGAAACAATGTAATTTTCGGAGCATAATCATTGGTTGTACTCTTTTTTCGTTCTAGTAGAAAGGTTTTTAACGAGGCAACCAATCAATAAAGATGTTATGTATTTATTTTCCATATTTTTTTATTGTTTTTTGGATTTTTTTAGCTATTATTTTTGATTTTTTCCTATTTTTTTGCGTGCTGACGGGCCCACCGTGCCGGCCGGGCCCGTCGTGCCTTCCCGTGCCGACCTGGCCCGTCGTGCCTCCACCGTGCCGGTCGGGCCCGTCGTGCCAAACGGGCCTATCGTGCCTCCACCGTGCCGAACGGGCCCATCGTGCCGGCCGGGCCCATCGTGCCGACCGTGCCGTGGGCCGGCCCGACACGGCACGGTGACAGTTGGGCCGTGCCGTGGGCCGACGGCTCGGCACGCGGGCCGGCACGGCACGGCCCGTAACAGTAAATGGGCCAATCGGGCCGTGCCGAGATGGGCCCGTGCCGGGCCGGCCCGATTGGCCCATTTGGCCATCTTTAGCAGACAGTAGCATATGTAAGCTTTGGATATCGCAATCGGACGGGAAAAAAAAGTCCTTCATTCTTTCAATCACCGCATTCGATTGAGGTAAGATGGCTGCGTTCTTTCAATCCTGCCTCAGGATCTTTGTTTTCTTTCCTCTCTGCTCCTCCCCGCCGCTGCGCTCTGCCCAACCACCACCAGCAGCCCGGCTGCGCCGCTTCCAGCTGTGGTGCCCTCTCTCTCTCTCTCTCTCTCCTGCAGCCATGCGCGCGTAGCCGCCCGCGCTGCTCCCGCCTCGACTCGGCCGCTCTCCGCGTCGTGTCGTGCCACAGGGAAAAAAATTATCACCGATAGAGATGCTGATAAACCTGATTTTCCCGTTTACCGGTGGGGCCCAATTTTTTTTTTGATGCCGGCCAAAATTTTCAGATTTTTTTAATTGTCACCGGCTCACACCGCGCATACAATTTCAGCCCAGCCCACAACACGCCTCCACTCCACTCTCCACCAACCCTGGCTCTCTCAATCCCCAATTCCCCAATCTCCACCCGGCTCTGTTAGACCGGCCACCGGCATCGCCGCTCAGCTTTTGCCTTGGTTGCCTGGCTGCCGGCCGTCAATCCGTCCTCCTCGTCCCGTTCATGAGCTCGCAGGTGGCTTGCCGGCTTCTGCGGCGCGCACGACGCGCCGTGCGTGGTCGAGGCCGAGTGCCCCTGCGCCGGACTCCCGAGCGGTGAGCGGAGGCGAGCTCTGGGCGAGTCGGCGCCGAGCTAGCACCGCTGCGAGCGGGACGGCGAGCGGCGCGCGGCGGCGACTGCGTGCGGGATGGTGACTCGGCGCTGCTAGCGAGACGGCGAGCGAGACGGCGGCGCGGTGCTGCTGGCGAGACGGTGAGCTCGGGCGGGGCGGCGCTGCTGGCGACTGGCGAGACAGCGAGTAGGCAGGGCGGGCGCAGGGCTGCGCTGCTCACTGCTCAGTGGCCAGCGCTCAGCGCTCTCTTCTCAGCGCGACAGCGCCCAGCGCTCTCTACTCAGTGCCAAGCCCGTGCACCGGTGACGTGCTCTCTGGTCTCTGCTTGCTGCTGAGCCCCTCTGCTCTTTGCTCTGTGCTGCTTTGCTGCACTCGGCCATTGGAGGAGTCTCTAGTGTGTTGCGATGGTCATAGAAGGTGAGGGAGGGGTGGATCGAGGCAAGGGTGTCGCCGGCGCATCATCCACCAGTGGTGCTGCTGGTAGGAGTACGGCAATAGACGGCGCTGTTGAGGTGGTCACTCAAGGAGGTAGTAACCTGTTATTAGCACTTGCAATGTATTGATTGTATTCATGAACAACAAGCACTTAAATATGTTTTGGCTCATTGATCATTTGATGGATATAAGGATGACAAAGGTAGACAGATATAACCATTCACATTTGTTTGGTAACTATGTTCCTATTTTATGTGCATATCATCATATTTGTTAGCGGCTATATTATCTCTTTTATATGCATATCATCATATTTGTTAGCGGCTATATTATCTCTTTTATATGCATATCATCATATTTGTTAGCGGCTATATTATCTCTTACACATATGTTCCTATTCTTGTATGGTACTGTAGGGAGACGAGTGAAATTAATGGGAAACATTGAGAACCCTTGGAGCCATGGTGAGCCTCTTGGCAATGACTTTAGCTGCAATTATTGCCCTGCTCGTATTAAGGGTGGAGGTATGAGCCGTCTCAGGGAGCATTTGGGTGGATTGTCTGGGAATGTGGCGTCCTGCAAAAATATGCCTCTTAATGTTAAGGCATTAATGACGGATGAAGTGGCAATCCAGAGAGTAAGGAGGAAACGAAACAAGGACCTTCGTCTCTATGTTGAAAAGGAGGTTATGCAAGCAAACAGAGATTTTGGTACTTTTGGCAGGGCAAGAATTCCTCCTGATGAAGCTGGGCAGATTGAGATGGCGGTGAGAGAGTCATTGAGGGAACATGCCAACACTTCGCCTTTTGGTAAGACTACTGGAAGTGGGTCTGCTAGTTGTTCAGCTAATCAACAAAGTACACTTGACAGGTAAAGGCTTGCATAATTGAGAAATTGATGTTGAATGCAATAGTACTAGTGTATTTACTTTTGTTTTTTTGTGCATGATTGTACAGGTTCTACTGAAGTCGAAGTGTTTCACAAGCTTCCTTTGACATAGATTTGGCACGCAGCAAGGCACAAGCGCAGCCTCGGGTGGACATTATGCTCATGGGGGATGGCAAAGAGAAGCTTGGGAAAGCTTTGGCCAAGTGGTTTCATGCCAATGATATTCCAGGACGGAAAGCAGACTGTCCATACTTTCGATCAGCTATTAAATTAGCCCAACAACTTGGAGAAGGAGTGCACATTCCTAATGGAAGAGAAATAGATGGCCCATTTCTGGATATGAACTATGAAGACATGGAGGCTCACATGGTTGAATTCAAGGATGAATGGGATGACTATGGAGTTACCATCATGTGTGATTCATGGACAGGTATATACTTGTATAATTGAGGAAATAAAATTGAATGCAATTGTATTTATGCACTTCTGTTTTTTTTGCATGATTGTACAGGTCCTACCATGATGTGCATTATTAATTTTATGATCTTTTGCAATGGACGCATGTTCTTCCACAAGTCTATAAATGCAACTGGTTCTATCCAGAATGTTGTGAGGAGATTGGGGCTAAGGTTGTCGTTTAGATTGTCACAGATAATGGCTCCAACTACAAGAAAGCATGTCGGCAGCTCATTGCTCAGTATCCACATATTACTTGGCAGCCATGTGCATCTCATACTATCAATTTGATGTTGAAGGACATAGGATGTTTTCCAGAGGTCACGGAAGTCGTGGACAGTGCAAAGCGAATTTGTAGATTCTTTTATAACCATAACAGGTAAATACTTGTATACTTGAGAAATTGGTGTTGAATACAATTGTACTTGTGTGTTTACTTTGGTTTTTCGTTTTCAGGCTGCATGCTATGATGAGGGAGCAGATTGGTGGAGAGTTAGTTCGGTGGAATGCCACCAGGTTTGGTACAGTTTTCATCTTCCTTGAAAGTTTCTGGGACAGGCAAGATAAGTTTAAAGCATGGATGGTGTCTGGTGAGTGGACCAACAGTGCGTGGAGGGATGAAGAGGACCATGAATTCACATATGATTGTTTGACAAATAGAAGATGGTGGAGTGACATGGAATTGGTGTTGAAAGCTGTCACACCAATATACTATGTACTTCGCTTTGCTGATCAGCAGAAAAGTGCATCTATATCTGGATTCCTTCCAAAGATGTTGAAAGTCATAGATGGCATACATGCTACATTAAGCAATAAGGAAGAGCTCCGTGATAGGATAATGGAAGTAATCAACACGAGACTTCGATATCTTCTCAATGAAACACTCATGGCTGCAGGTAAGGTCTAAAATAAAATTTATTCATGCATTATATTGGTCAAAGCTACAATATTTCTCAACTTGAATATTGCTGAAGTTGTTTCTTTTTCTAGCTGCTGCACTTGATCCCGAAGCACTATATAGGTCAAAGCTTGTGAAAAAATCATCTTCCAGACACGCCGTCACACTAGCCCTCAAGAAGATTGCAAGCTCATCTTCGAAGGCATCTATTGCAATTGATCAATTTGCTTTCTTTAGTGCAAAGAGAGGGTTATTTGGAGGAGAGGAGGCTCGACGATCAGCACTTTTTGGCCGTACGAGTGCAGGTTTTGTTTTGTTTGCAGCTTTTTAATGGTGTCATTGCAAGTTTTTTTTATTACTTTTCTTGTTGTGATAATTGTTTTGTCATTTATTGTAGCTGATTGGTGGGATTCATATGGAGGAGAGCACAAAGAACAACAAAAGCTTGCACGGCATATTGTTTCACAATGCATGTCCTCTAGTGGGTGTGAGCGAAACTGGAGCACATTTGCTATGGTTCATACCAAGTTGAGAAATCGGTTGGGTTACGATAAGCTCCATAAGTTGGTTTATGTCCACTACAATTTGAAGTTGCACATCCAACATTTCGAAACTAACATGCAAAGCTTCCAAGAAATACAAGGCTCTAAAGAAAGGGAGTACGATCCTTGTAGCATCATGATGGATGTTGCCATGTATGATGAAGGCAATCCAATCATGGATTGGTTGTGCAACTCTAGGAGTGAGTCTGCACCTATTCTTGATGAATATATTGACAACGAGCCTGAATCCCTAAGCCCAAGTAGATTTCTTATAGAAGAGTTAGGAATGGATGAAGAAGAAGTGGCCATATTTAAGAGGAAGCTTGATTTTGGTAGAAAGGGTGGTAAGAAGAAAGGGAAGGTACGATTGGAGGAAGATGAAGAAGGTATTGCGGACGGTTTGAGTTGGATTCTTCACAAGGTAGTCCAACTTATGCTGAATCAGGGGATAACAGTTCAGATGATGATGCAGGTTGTGGTACAAATGATAACTCAATTGCATATGTCGTATTTAAATTCAAATTGATACCTATATTACTTATATTTAAATTTGTAGTGCTACACGTGAGCAACCAATCCCTATCCATCCAAGATCAACAAGGCAAAAGAAACTCTCTATCAAGGGCCACTATCTTAAAAAGGTTTGACAAACCTCTTGTCCTCGTATCTACATATTGAATTTCTATTTTCTTTTGAATCGTTTCCTTCCAAATTTGAGTATATGTCACTATTTGTAGTGATCCAAGCCGCCAAGGAGTATGGACGAAGTTAGTGATCAGCTCTGAGTATGTCACCATGTTGTCCTTTTGGTTTATGTGCTTGTAATATGTGAGACTATGGAGTAATGGCTAATTTAGTGAGAAGATATTGAGCCTATGTGGTCCTGTTTTGGTTTATATGCTTGTAATATTTGAGACTACGGACTGATATTTATGTTGTGTATTTTTGTTCAAACTTGTAGTATTTGGAACTACGCAAGTGTCACTTGCAATCCACAGACTATGGATTGATACTAATGTTTCCTACTTTTTTTCAAATATATTCTATTTGAGACTATGTCAGTTGTTATGTTTAAATCTAATGGACTATGCATGTGGAAGGACATGATCTTATATGATGTTTTGTGCACTTATCAAATGTAACATATTGAATGTGTGATATGGAAGTGTGATATTATCTCATTTATATATTATTAAGCGTTATTTTCTATGTCAAATGGTTTGGATACAATATATGTGATTTTTTAGAAAAATTGAGCTATTTTTTTCAAATTTTGTCCGAAATTTTTTGTCTATCGCCGATAGAATTCCAATAAATCCGATAATCCTGTTTACCGCTAACCTCCGATATTTTTTTTATCGATAAATTTTTCCTTGCGTGCCACTATGTTCTGCGCTCAAACAGCGCCACTCCATGCCGCCGAGACAGCAACTCCGCTGGTACCAAGCTGTGCCACTGTCGTGGACCCTGCTACCGCTGCCGCGCTCTGCGCCCCGCCATGGCTCGCCCCGAGCACAGCCGAGCAGCGCTGAGGAGCAGTGGCGCGGAGGAGCAACGCTGAGGTATTAGCGACCTAGCTAGAGTATCCATTCTAAAGAATTTGGTGTCGATTACAGTACATCCTAGGATTTTGCATGGTGAAAGTGATGAATTCAATAATTTTTGCAGCATTTTCTTTTACCACTTGGTTCCTAGCCCTTCCACTTAATCCCGACAATGGCTGCCATCTCCTCTTTGTTTGAAATCATGTGCATTTGTATAAGATAATATTGCTACTTAAAAGTTAATCACGGAAATGTATTCTTTTTCAGAGTAAAATCATCAATAAGAAGATAATCACAGGAGTGGCACAAAGAAAAGAGGGCAAGTTAAAGGTACGATCTATCTCTTTCATGTCACACCATGAGAGATAAAATTAGTCCAGCATTCATATCTGGCCACAGCAAAAATATGGAATATTATTCATTAAAGACAACATTAGTACAACATTTTATTTAATCTCATCAAATAGGCAGATGCAATCACAGAGACAGATATTTGTTAGTGCATAGTTCTACTAAACTGGCAATTTCTATATATCTAATAGGTGATTGTTAGTTGATATTTTGAAGTCAGCTGTTACTAGAGTCACATATACTTAATCTTTCCTGAAATAGTGGTATATCTTTTGCTGATCATTGAGTTTTCTCTATTGAAAAACAAGAGAAGATTTAATAACACAGTCAGAGATTATCTGACACGACACAAGTGAATATAATTGGTTCCTTTCTAACTGTACATAGAAATTTAATCTATTAACCTAATGACCTTACCTGATATATTGTGTTCTATAGGATTTTGTCTAGCCCCTGCAAGCTAAATTATGTCTGTTCCTATCTTATTCACGGTTTTTATCCTCATGAAACCATTTACCTTGCTTTCAAATTTATGAGTTGTGAAGAGTTAGTACTGATTATAGTTCTATGAATTATGATTCTATCTTGTGTGTTAGTGTGTACTCTGTACTGGTATGATAATAATAATATGGACTTTATGGTATTGATAGTTCAATTTATCTGTTATATTCCTGTGTGGTGGTACATTTTTCATCCATAAACAATAATCATGGTTCTATTATGTGTCTTTATATAATGACTGATGTATTACTTTGTTTTTTCTTTGGTATCACTGTCAATAAACGTCTGCATCCATCTACAAAAGATTTGGGTGATGTCTTGTACTCTTGTATACTTATTACAACTAGTCTAAAGCTATCATCTCTACTGAGATAGCAATAATATATCTTCTACTATTGTACACTTATTTCTTTAATTTCTGAAATCTTTTTTAAATTACAAATAAAGAAAAAGGAAGAAGTAACAACTCGTAGAAATAAAAAGGTATGTATGTATGACGTATTGGATTACATTATTGTCACTGTTTATTCAACTATCACAGTATCAATTAATCACTGATCTGCTGCAAAGAACATTGAAATCAAATGGAATAGAATTTGCATCATTCCTAACTAAATATTTGGAAAATGGTAGCCTGTTAATATATCCTGAGGTTGATTACTATCCCTCTGGAAAAATCATCTTCCTATGGAGAAATGCAAGTAGCAACCATGTTGTTAAAAAAAACATATAGCATTGGAAACAATACAAATGCTCCAAATGATAGCAACTGATGCTCTAAATTTTAGTAAAAAACTAATATGTAGTAACAACTATGCTGATATGCACAAGTACTGGTCCTTTTCTATCTAAGTTTGCTAACTTTTCACGTTGGTTGTAATTTTCTTTGAATATAGATTATTTGTTTATGTATTATCTCTTTAAGCTAATTGTACTAACTTTAGGTTTGCATATACATATATACAAATGTAAAGAAATAGCACCAAAAACTACCAAAAGAAAACATAAGCTAATCAGGTGCAAGGTGACAACAATAATAGTACAGAAAAAGACAACCAAACAAAAAAAACACAAAATCAAATGTACAAAGAAAACGAAGGTCTATACAAGTGGTAGATAATGTTATTTTAAATAATGAGTACAATATTAGTACATTGAAAGAAAATAGACTAAAAATCATAAAATAACAAATGAAACGAAATGCAAGCAATTAGATCCTCACGATATCGGTAACCTTCAAATATCTTTGAAACAAATAGTGCTTAGACTTAGAAAAAAAACATACATACCTATCCTTATCTTGTGGAATGATATATTTTTCCACCTGAGTACATTCAATACCTGAAAGAAATATACAAGAAAAGATCATACTTCAGTACACCAGACTATATATGTAAATACTATGATGCTATATTTTGGTTTGAAGAACGTAATAAATGGGAGAGCAAAGGAGGTAATAAATATAGTATATTTCTAATTGCTGCAAATATGGTAAGATATGTATACCTCCGTTCCAAGAACCACCAGCATTTCTAGCTAAATTACTTGACTATAATGGAGATAGTCATTCCAAACATTTTCTACAAAAGATACGACAATACAACAACCTATTTGCTTTTACATCTATGGAAGGTAATATCGATAAATCAATAAATAAAGGTGAAGGCCCTTATGTTTTTCGTGTAAATGATCAAATACATCATCGTATAGGTTCACTATTACCCAAACCATGCACAATTCCAAAATTTGATGAACTCTATATCTTTGACACTCAAAATGAAATTGAAAATTGAATGCAAGCATTAAACAAAGAAGAACCCGAAGAAACCAATATTGATTTTACCATAGTTGAAGGTTTAAAGAGAATGCTTGATCAATACAACCCATTAGTAAAAACAATTCGACATGCCCATGACCTATTTGAACAACATAAGGGCATTGATTTCGGTATTCAAATAGTGGGTGCCAACAAAAGTGATCCTATACAATATGAAATGCCAAACAAAGAAGAATTAGCAATTTTAATTGTTGGTGACATCTCATCAGAGAACTACAAGAGATATGTCGTTACCGCTTATAACAAAGGGCTACAACGAATATCAATATTTCATCCTGCATACATGGTATTGTAATACCCTTTATTATTTCCATATGGAGAAAGAGGATATCAACTTGGCATACATTACCATGAAAATAAATAAAAACAATACAGATACCAATAAAAAGAACAAATGTATCAATTCATGAATTTTTCAAATACCATATGCACTATAGGAAGAATCAACCAAATTCTTATTTGTGCTATGGCCGACTATCAAAACAGGCAATCGTAGATGCACGTGCGACGGAAGATGAAGATAGGTTATTATTTATTGTTAGAAACCGAGAAAAATTAAGAGTTGCATTTATTCAAAGGATTTTTGATGCAATAGAAAAAGGATTAACTGAAGGAAATCAAATAGGAAAAGGAGTACTCCTTCCTTCTAGCCACACTGAATGTAGACGCTACATGCTTCAAAATTATCATGATGGAATAGCGATATGCCGTGCCTACAGACCATCTGATCTTTTCATAACATTCACTTGTAATCCAGTCAATCTTAGAAGGCCAACAACTTAACGATAGAGCTGATATTATAGTGTGTGTATGCCATATGAAACTACAAGAATTATTGAATGATATAAGAACAGGAGCAATCTTTGGTCCTATACAAGCAATAGTATACTCCATAGAGTTCCAAAAATGAGGACTGCCTCATGTGCATATTTTAGTTTGGTTAGATAAAGAAGGAATCGAAATAACAATAGAGATTATCAATACCTGGATATCTAGTGAGATATCTGATCCTACCATAGATCCTTTAGGGTATATACTTATATCTGAACATATGATGCATGGATCATATGGAGAGAAAAATTTAAATTGCCCATGTATGAAAAAGGAAAGGTGCTCAAAGTTTTATCCAATAGAATTCCAAGATGAAACAACCTTTATAGATAATGGCTTCACATAGTATCGTAGACGAGACACAGGTAGTTTCATATGTAGAGATAATCACAACTTAGATAATAGATGGGTGGTACTTCATAACTTATTACTGATTAAAAAATACCAAGCGCGTATAAATGTTGAATTTTGCAACAAAAGTAAGATTTTGAAGTATTTATGTAAATATGTGAATAAATGTCCTGATCGAGCAAAAATTATATTTGAACATATAAAAAATGGTCAAGACACATCAATTAATGCTGAAACAAATAAATTAATGAGATAAAAGAATACCTAGATTGTAGATATATATATATATATATATATATATATATATATATATATATATATATATATATATATATATATATATATATGAATAGGATGCCCTTTGAAGGCTACTTGGATACAAAATACACCATCATTGGCCATCAGTTGAGAGGCTTACCTCTAATAAACACAATTAGATTAAAAAACAATACCAAGTTAGAAAAAAATTATTCAAGATCCAAAGAATAAAAAAACAATGCTAACAGAGTGGTTTATTGCTAATAAGGAACATAATGATGCTAGAGAATTAACATATTATGAGTTCCCAGTTAGATAGAGATGGGATGATACAATAAGGAAATGGGTAAAGTGTTCCCATAGATTTAAAATAGGTTGACTATACTACGTAAATCCCGCTGAAGGAGAACGATTTTACTTGCGTATGCTACTAATGATAGTCAAAGGAGCCACTAGATATAATGATATAAAAACATATAAAGGAATTATATATCAAACCTTCAAAGAATCTTGTGCAGCACGAGGATGATTAAATAATGATAATGAATGGTATAACACATTTGAAGAAGCTGCAACATGGGTGACACTTGCACAACTACCAAACCTTTTTATAACAATGTTACTATTCCGCAATATTCAAGATGAGAAAAACTTCTTCGAAAAAAAACTGGAGAAAAATGGTAGAGGATATTGAGCATATGCTGACTTTAAGATATTACCCAGTTCAATATTTACCTATAGAAAATGATCTAAAAGATTTACTATTACAAGAATTACAAGAAATGCTATCAAAGAATGGAGTAAATATAGACACATTCAACCTTCCACCTAAATCAACTCAATTTAGAGAAATTAGTAGTAACCATTTAATAGAGGAAGAGATGAGCTATAACATCAATTACCTACAAGAAGAAAAAAATAAATTGTGTTCTCAATTAAACAAAGAACAAAAATAAGTTTTTCATCAGATTATTCACAGTATACTAAATAATAAACCTTTTTTTTTCATATCTAGTCATGGAGGAACTAGAAAAATATTTCTATGGAACACTATAGTTTCATACCTTAGAGCACAAAGAAAAATAGTTTTAACAGTAGCATCATCAGGAGTAGCTTCCCTATTGCTACCAAATGTGATACTAAGCGTGGAACTATGCTAGCTGAGCTACTTATTGAAACATCATTGATAATATGAGTGAGGCTCTAATGACGAATAAATAATACTTTGAAGCACTAGACATGTCATTAAAGGATATAATGAGCCAGATAGATACAATGGTTAAAGATATACCATTTGAAGGCAAAGTTGTTGTATTTGGTGGGGACCTAAAATAAATACTACCGGTAGTTAAAAATGGGTCTACATCTTATATCATAAATGCTTATTATAAAGTCATATCTTTGGAAACATGTGCAAATTATTTACCTCACAGAAAATATGTGGTTGCCAAAAAAAAAAATCTGAATAGTCTAAACTAGAATCTTCCAGCAACTGGGTTTTAAGCTTAAGAAATGAAACTTTAACACCATCATGCAATAATGATGACACAAACTGATACGTACTTCTGGTTCTAAAATCAAAGCATTAGTATACATAATATATCCTGAATTTCAATCAAAATATTTACAACCGGGTTATCTAAAAGACAGAGCAATACTAGGAACAACCAACAAAATAGTTGATGAGATAAATACTTATATGATAAAACTCGTACTAGGTGAAGATAGAGACTATTTAAGTGCAAATTCTATCTCAAAATGTTTGGATACATGCAACGATGCTTACATTTTATACCCTGTTGAGTATCTTAATATATTAAACGCCAGTAATTTTTTGCAACATAAAACTTCAGCTAAAAGTAGGAGTTCCAGTCATGCCACTAAGAAGTCTAAACCAAAGTTTGGGACTATGCAATGGTACTAGACTAATAATAACTAATTTGGGAGACAATGTCATAGAGGCGATTATAATAACAGAAACACATTGGTGAAGAAAACTTATATTCCACGCATTAATCTAACAACAAGAGGATGTCAATGGTCATTTACTTTAAACCGTCGTCGATTTCCTATAAAAGTTTGCTACTCAATAACTATAAATAAAAGCCAAAGACAAATATTGTCAAAAGTAAGAGTGTATTTAAGAAAATCTGTATTTACTCATGGGCAATTATATGTTACAGCATATCGTGTTACAAGTAAAGATGGATTGAAAATACTAATAGAGAATGATAATGGGACATGTGGATCAAGGACGCAAAATATAGTCTACAAGGAAATATTTCATCATTTCTATAAAAAAATATTATACATTCACATGTTCTTTTTTTTACAGATGAATATTAGCTTGCTTTCACAAATGCAACCAGAAAGGTACAACATATTATTTGTGCAAGAGTTTATACGGTGTGGAAATTTAGAGGAAGAAATGAAGAGAATGAGGTTAAGCATCTTGACCTTGTAATCACTTATCAAAGGGTAAATTTATAAAATATTTCGAGCTTTACAATCTAGATTACTATATTATATTACTTATTATTAGCTATTCCTATTATATTCTAAAATAATATGTTTCCTTTTACTATGACTCCATGTATGCTAAAGTTCCATCTGATACAATACCAATATTAGAATCACGCCTACAGGAAGGCCAAAACCATGCTCAACGGTTTGATTTGGCCTGCAATATGCTGATCTCTACTGATGAAGAACCTTATGGTAATATTTAATACAAACTTATTTCAACAATGTACTATTTTGCTTAAGATTTACCTAATTACCTTCATCACGTGTTTGTTTGTTCATCACGGCGACAAAGCCGGATGATACGGAGGCCCTTGTGAATGATGCACAAATCCTGACCATTGCAGTGGTGAAAAATCCCTTGCACTTTCCTGTACATGTGACTTTCTTAATGAATTATTTGTTGTTGTGATAACTTAACTGTATGACAATTCATATGTATAGCCTGATCCCCTAAGTTGTTGTATTAAGTGCTAGTGACTAGCATGTGGTCTTTAAGAATTGTGTGCCAAACGCTTGCAATGTAACAATTCATGAATTTAATGTTTGCAGCTCATTCAATTCATGTCTTATTCAGCTCTTGTGGAGTACAACTTACAGGATTAAAAATGCTAAACCATTTTAGTTTTGCAAGATTAAATATACATATTACCATGCTGCCATGGCAGATCATCTTCTTTTGTTTGTCATAGTTTATGTTATTCTGTAGCTTCTTTTTAGTTTCTAGCTATTTTTTCAATTCACGCTCACCTCTTTTATTATTAAAGGCTCCACCTTGTAAAATCATCTACCTATTTTGAGTATTCTCTTAGATGCTGGTGTTGATCTAGATGCAAGAGTATACACTATACCTTTATTACCTGAGTAACAATCTTAGTTGTATCAAGCTACTATCGCATTGGACATTCTGCAGATTCTATGTTTTGGTAGAGAAAAGCTTGTCCACAGATATGAAATAAAATGGATTTCTAGTGTGCATTTTCAAGATAATTGCTATTGGTTAAGTCCATCTGTATATATACATAACCATGCTGTGAAATTTTTTATGTGGATTTAACCTGATGTTGATTTTGTCTAAAGATTTCAGACAAGGTGCACGCATGCAATTCACTTGTGTCACTGCAGAGTAATGTTTTGCATGAGCCATTGCAGAGTAATGTTTTGCATAGCCTCAAAATAAATTACGCTTGCAAGAGAGTTACCACATGAGGGCACAGTGGCGCGCCAAATTTTCTAGTGGATGACTAAACTTGCAAAATAGACATACACAACAAAATAAAGAAAAAAATTCAAGCCACACTACTGGAGTTCTCAAATTATGTTCAGTTCCGACTTGGGAATCTGGATGGCCGTACCTTGCGCTTGCGGCTAATCATAGTATATCATTTTCAATGCAAGTATAGCCGTATAGGCGAGCCTTCAATGATGGCTACCAATAGAACTTGTTGGACTCTTGCATGGCACCATTTGTATTTCTAAAACCCGTTGAAAAGACCGACGTCAGCCAGAATGTAAACAACACTAGCTACAGTCTACAAAGTATGCACAACCAATCGCAACAAATACCAAAGGTAACTCAACAAAGTCGGCCAATGTACATTACGGAAGTCAAACCTTACAACCACACCCCAGTAGCATTCAGATGGCAACCAGACTCCACACCAAACACGAGTATCTGGTTAGACAAAATATTCTTGACGACATCTAAAAAGAAAGAATATAGGGAAAACGAGCTACGCTTCACTCCTGTCAAAAAAGAAAAAAATGTTTATAGCGATTTTCCCGACTTACACCATTCCAGAATCGGTTGCACAACTTCTGCAATGTACCGCTGGAGGTCCTGAAGACCTGAACTTCGTTAGGCCAAGGAGAATATCTTTTGTTAACATTGGCTTTAAATTCTAGATCATGAGTCAGCAAGGAGCCTCAGAATTCAGGTAAAAAGGTAGCATGGTTAGAAGAAATCAGCATCCCAAAGTAAACAACCATCTATGTGCACCAACACTAAATTTCAGCATCTGATAATTTTGGACACTTGGTTAGGTAGTCTCACACCGGCGGTGACTCTTGTTCACCCGGTGGTGATGCTCTTTCGTCACCTGCACATTAAGAGACAGGAAACGGTTACATAGTTATTTAAAGACACAAAATAACTATCGTTCCAATAAACAAGCAACATAAGAAGCGAAGTGTAGCTGCTATACAGTCGCTAGATCACAGATCTAAAGAGGACATGGTGCAGCTGCAGTACATTTTCAATAGCTAGACCAAAACACAGTAGGTACCTTGCTTCCTTTTGGGCCAACACCTTACGATGAGATCCTTCAATGGTGTGTTTGGAACAGGAATGAATTTTCCAACAAAAGCCAAGGGCCAACTGCATGAACAAGGCAATAGTTAACTACAAGCAAGCTACAGTCAATCCTCCAAATAACACCCATCACAAATTAATTCCCATCCGTCTTTAACTAGCACTGCTAAAAGACTAACAATTGAAGTCACAAATAAATTAGGAAAAAGTTTCGATAACCCCCATGAACTTTGAGGCAAAGCCCACCTGACGCCTGGAATCAATTGAGGAGTCTGAACAAATGAATAACAACATTGGGCAGTAGAAAACCCAATCCCCCAACACCCCCCCCCCCCTCCCCCCAAAAAAAACCCCGTCAAGCTGCCTCCAGCATCTCGCCATCTCCCCCCACTTGCATCCTCTCCAGCAAGCTGCCACATCTCCTCTATCAAACTGCTGTCACCTCTGGGTCTCCTCTCTGCCACCATATCCTCTCCAGCAAGCTGCTGCCGCTGTTTTATGTCCTCTCGCTACCACCTCCAATCTGATACGGAACACATCACAGCAAGGAGGTCCAAACTAAGGACACCACAGTTATGTGCAAAGATGCAGATCCAGGGCAAGCTACCATCACCTCCAACAAGGAGTTGCTGCAGCTCCCAATCTCTCCGCCTCGCGTCCTATCACCATGGCCTAGTCACACTCAATGCCTGGAGTGAGGAGGATGGAGATGAAGGTGCTGTGACATATTCTGTTTCCGTGAGTTAGCAAGAATTTTTCTTTCTTTTGAGGGAGAGGCAAATCGACAAGGCCCTTTCCCACTAGGAAGGCAAGGCAAAGGTGGCTAAGAAACTAAAATGCCTGAAGCCGCCGCAGCCGAGAGAGGTCACCGGAGGCTGCTGATCAGGACAGCAGTGCTGTCGTGTGAGAAGAGGAAAGTGAAGAATTTAGTGGAGTGGGAAGGAGGAAGGGAAGAGATGGGGGTGCTGAGATTCAGCCCAATCCTCCTCCCTGACGTGTTGACTCTCTGAGTGATTGTTACAAATTGTCCACATCATCCGCCAACCAGCAAAACTGGCTTAGGTTAAAATGTATCTGTTCTTTTTTTAACTGAAATGTATTTTGTATTACGAGTTCAGGAGTAGGATGTCTGATTTTCTATTTCAGGTGGTCAGGTGGACTTTGCCCCAAAGTTCAGGGGGCTATCTAGACTTTTCCATCAATTTTATTCAGAAACATAGTTCCCTACAACAAAATAGATTCATAAAGTGAAGCAGTATCTTACCTTACAAAAGCAATAGCTAGAGAAACAAGCCAAAGCTCCCAGTTGAGTCTCACTGTAGATGTAAATTTCCCAAGGAACTCAATAATTACAACCTGACATAAAAAAAAATACGCAAGTCAAATGCTATATCCATAAACACAAATCCTACATTTGTTGGTACATTTATCTTCAACTCTTTCATACCTGCAGCACAACAGTAGTACTCACTACTACCACGAAAAGATGGTTTCTTGAAACACCATCAAAGATGTTCAATTCTTCTGGTTTACGGGAATTGAACTCATTAAACACCTATTGTGAAACATGAAAAAGTCAAGAGTTTTCTCAATCTCCAAAATGGCGCACTCATATGCTAAGCGTTACTGACATGTAATATCCTTAGTTCAAATAGGAGTGGGGGGGGGGGGGGGGAGAACATTCACAATGGAACGTTAAGGCTAGAAACGTGCCTCAAGATAATGTAAAAGAGAAGGCACTTATGCAAAATGAGTTACCTGACACAAGACAAAAGTATTGAATATAACTGTATTTTTTACTTTGCTGGAGTGATCGAGAGTGTCTTGAGTCAAATGCAAAAGATTCCGGCCCCTAAAGTTGAGAGTCAGAAGAACCACAACTTGAAAGACAGCCTGTGGTTACAAAAGGTCTCAGTATCTGACTAAAAAATCTCAGTAAAAATATAACAGTTCAAAGTTAACAATCACCATCTGACAAGACATTCATACCTGAATGAACACGTTTCTCCACATAATATTAGTCACAAGTGGTTCTCTGCATCAAATGCGCAAGAATGTTAATTTTTAAGCATATACAACAATTCCGCTAGCTGCGAATTATAGATAAAGATTGTTAATGGATGTTTTTGTATTCAATTGATTTGGAATGCAAAGAACACTATTTCTTGAGAGTTCATTTCACCAGGAAATTACATTTTGAAGGCTAGCAATAAGAATATCCTGTCCCACCCTGCGACCGTTTCCCGTTTTTTCCCGGTCAGAACAGGACAGAAACAGGATGATGATGTCAGGAAACGAGGCCGGAAACGGTTGAGCCCTCATTCCGTCCGTTTTGTCATAATCCTGTTTTTAGCAAGGATATTCCCGTTTTTAGCCTGTTTTCCACCTCCTACAGGCCCACAACCACAGTCCACAAGCCTAGCCCAGAACTTGCAATGTCAACCCTAGCCTGTTGGTTGCCGACTTGCCGCCACAACTTGCACACGCGAGACGCGAACCCGATGCCCTCGGTCAACTTTGTCTACTTTGACTCCATCGATGACTTCTCCCTCGATGACGTCGAGGAGGATGTGCTCAACCATGTCTATAGCTTCTCAACGACAACCGTGTCCGAGGAGTGGTCAGAGGCGGTGATATGCAACCTCACCTGGACGTCCACCGATCGCATCTTCTTCGATCTTGGGTCGATGTCCAACTCCATCCTAGCTGCGGCCACCATCACGAACACGTCCCCACCGGTAAAGGCGAAGGCAGAAGAGCCTAACCCTGACCCCAACGACGGCCAAGTCAAGAGGCAGCCGTGCACGTCCACATCATCACTAACGAAGGGGAGCATGACGGTGGCAGTGGTTTCAACGGACCCATACGGGGATTTCCGCGCTACCATGGAGGAGATGGTGGCAGCGCAAAAACTTTGCGACTAGGCGGCGCTGGAGGAGCTCTTGACGTGGTACCTTCGGATCAATGGCAGGCACAACCACCCCATCATCGTCGGTACCTTCGTCGACCTGATCCTCGACCTCGCGTCGTCACTGATGTCCACCGCCACCACCACGTAAATTAGAAGACAAGTGCGGAAGGCGGAGCTTCCTGGCAACCTACAGCTATGCACCCCTTGTTTGTTGCTTGCTTCATGTGCTTGAGTTGGGGATTAGAGAGAGAGAAAGAGAAAACTGAGGAGAAAGGGTCGATAAGGAGAGCGACAAAAGCAATAGGATAAGGATGAGGAAGAGCAATGCCTATGAGCTGAATAGCTGATAAATGTTAAGGGTATTATAGTCCTTTCCTGTATTCTAGGGTTGGAGGTTCTCTTGTACTACATATACCCCTTTGGGGCTGGATAATAAACAAGCTTCACATTCGTAACATGGTATCAGAGCGGAGCTGAGAGAGGAACTCATGAAACCGAAGAGTCTCTCTGACTCCTGTGGCGATCACAGTACACGCAAGTGTCAGCGCAACAGAACTCCGCACCTAAGTTGTCCAGGTGGTGCCAAACTGCAAGCATCTGACGATGGAACTCCTCCACAGTGGAGTCCAGCTGACGAAGTGACTGAGCCTCCTCCACAACAACAAGGTACATAGCCTCATTACGAATCTCGTAACTGCGACGCAGTTGAACCCACATCAACTGCGTAGTGGAGATGCCCTTAAGAGACATCGTGAGCTCAACCTCCGTGCTCGCAAACAAGATCGCCTTGGCATAGGTCTCCTCATGCAGCCAGGTCTCATAGACGGCGAGGTCAGACTGGTAAGTCTCCATCTCAACCTCGAAAGCGTTAAGAAGTGTGGTCTTAGTATCATCATCAATCTCCGATGGGTAACTGGGTGGAGTCGGAACAGCGAAACAAAGAGGACGTGCCCGCTCGCCAGTGAGATAGCCCACAGCTACTGACCACTCATGTGGATCTCCATGAGAAAGGCAAACTCCTAGTTGGTGCCATTGAAGAAGACCGGACACCGCGGGACCAGAATGGCACCCGGCCTCCCAGAGGACGCCATGAAGACAGATAGGAACAGAACAACAAACCTATTTTATGTTCTTTCCCCTTTTTTTTTGGAACAAACTCACATAAACCTAGTTAACAGACAAGTGCACACATCGGAGGGCAGACGCACGCACACGGTGGAGGGCAGCCTCAGGCACTTAGGGCGGAGGCGGTCCTAATCGGTTGCGGTGGCGACGGTCCGATTCGGCGCTGTGGCGGACCAATTCGGGGCGGAGGCGGGCCGGATCTGGAGCAGCATGCAGCGAGGCCTTCGATTTGGACCGACGGCGCTGGATCCGGAGCAGAGGGCGGAGAGGGAAGAGAAAAGGGGTGGAGTTTCCTTCACCACAGTCGGCGGTGGCGGCTCACTGGCGACTGGCTAGAAGCACGCCGACGGTGGCGGAAGTGAACCGAGGATCGAGAGCCATGGTGTCTGGTACCATGTTGAACTGGACAACTCAATCCATCCAAATTCGCTACGTTCAAGCCTTGAGTCGTCCGTGCTACGCGAGTCCATAAAATCTTTGTCGGTAGCTGATTGCTACGTTTCATTTTTGGTTGGCCATGCTTTCGGCTAATCACTTCTCGTCGTCGTTGGTGCGGCATTGCCTTATCAGTTCTTCTGCAGCCCCTAACTGCTGCTTGTAGCTTCGCGAATTGTTCGGTCCAGACCTGTTCGGATTTGAGCGGCACTCATCCGAACGTATGCGTGACCCATCCATTGCTACTCTTTGTCGCCTCTATTGCGACTCTTGACTAGAGGCATTTCTTTGTCGTTTATCATCACGACTCTCTACCTTTATCTTCTCTTCACACCTCTTCGGTTTGGCAGGGTTCAAGATTTGCAAGCTACACAATGGTGGAGACTCGGCCTTTGGATGTTTATCTAGCATTGTAATGCGTCCAAGTCTAAACTTAGTGTCATACCCTTTTCAAATGCAACGCAATTGCATACGCCTTGCATTTGAGAGGGCGTTAAGGGTATTATAGTCATTTCCTATATTCTAGGGTTTGGGGTTCTCTTGTACTACATATACCCCTTTGGGGTTGGATAATTGACAAGCTTCACATTCGTAACAATAAGAACGTGGACCTACCATTTTCTTGGGCCCATCAATAGGATTTCTTTTTACTAATGTTTTTTAATAACTTGCATATTTCCTAGTTGTTGTCTGTGACTTGTAAGATCATATCCATAATGCAAGGGTATGGATTCATGCTATCGTTATTTTTATTTCAATGTTTCAAGTAATGGACTCATGGTTCTGAGGTTCGGTCTTCTCGATTTTAATCATCGATTTTTGTCCAATATCGACATATTTCCGTTCAGATTGGTTTGCTTTCGTATAACCGGCAATCCCATGTTCGTTTTTGTTTCCGGCTTTCACATTTTTTTTTTCGTTCAGTTGAGAAAATGTGAAAGTGAAAACGGTTAGGGGGTTTTTTAGACCATTCCCATCTGTTTCATCCCTAGCTGGCAAAATATTGCTTTAAGACATGTCAAGACAGAGAGAGGTTACACAACCCATGATAAATTAGTAACCAGAAATATAGTAAGACTGGCAAATAATTACCAACAATAAAAATAGGATATATTTGTTTCAAAGTAAACAAATAAACATAAGATAGCCACTACCTTCTACTCTCTGTAAAAAATAAGGCACTGTTTGACCTGGCAGTCTCCAAAATTGAACTTTGGCCACTAGTTTCTTTCACACATATCATCAATAACAATATGACTGTAATAATATAACATTATTTATAAATATGAATTGAATGGTATCATTTCCGTGTCACTAAATCTATATATTGTTGGACCAAATTTACAAAGTATGACACTTGACATGTGCACACGCCTTACAAACTAATTGGAGTATTTCAACAACCTTTATTAGGAGGAGAGCTATGAGATCCACAATTATGTTACTGTAGGTTGATTATTGAAAATTTTGAAACATAAAAGGCTGATTGCTAACCAAAAAAGGTTGACATATAGAGAAGAATAAAATGCACATACAGATTTTGTTTTAGATAATGTTTCAAGAGAAAAAGAACTAACCTCCATCCAACAGGTGACCGCTTCATAAGTTCATCTGTTGGTGGTTCCGTGGCCAACGCAAGAGCCCCAAGCGTGTCCATGATGAGATTAACCCAGAGAAGCTGTATCAACAACAAAAGAAAGTTAATATTTGGTCATGTCCAACTCAAATAAAAGCTTAATAGTTTAACTACACTTCTGTTCATTAACAATTTGCTTTGGCCCATGGCAAGTTGGCAATATTATTTTCACAGTGGTCATCATCGACATTTCCTTGTAGATAATCTTTGCAAACCGATGGTCTTTACAAGGTTTTCCTCAAAAGAAAAGACGCTCTTCCTAATATTATTACACATTAGTGCTACCTTTGGATTTTATAACTCTATACCAAATTTCTGTTTACAGATAAGGTCTCAGTTCACCTAGTCAAAGAAAACTACAATAAACAAGCAGAATTCGGTTCACACTTCACAGTAGTAGGCTAGTAGCACAAAATGGAAAGTAACTAGACATACTAAGTATACAATGATAACAATCACATACTGCAATCTGTAATCATTTCCATTTTCCGTTAACCAGAATAATGATTCAGGAAACTGCAAGTTGGGGGGAATTTGGCATGACATCAAAACCAAGTTATCTTATCTATCGGTATTCAGACATGGGTACCAGTTAAGCTATCAATATGAAGAAGACACCAAATATCTTATTTGGTACAGCAGTAACTATAAGAAAAGCATACAAGAAATGTTCATACAAACCTGAACAGCATTCAGAGGAACATTTCCCGAGGAAACAGCAGCAACCACATTGATGACAAGAGCCGCAACATTTACGGTGAGCTGGAACTGAATAAACTTTTGGATATTTGCATAAACAGAACGACCCCAGCGGACCACCTAGAATTTTAAATATGAAGAACGTTTAAGGCATTCACTGTATTCGCCTATTCCCTGCCGATTAGAAGATCATTAGATTCTACGAACTTGCCTAACCTTCACAACTGAAGAAAAATTGTCATCCAGAATAATTATGTCTGAGCTCTCTTTTGCTACTTCTGTTCCTTGGATGCCCATAGCAAGACCAATATGTGCCTGAAAAATGGGAGTAATGATATATTGAAGAAAAGAAAAATCAAACATCAGCATCGACAAATGCATGCTAGTAGTACGTAGTACCAAACAGTGTAGCATACAATCACATGCATGATTCATCCTTTTATTCGTTCAGAATATAAATGATCGGGTGTCTCCTTTTATTCATTCAAAATATGAACCCCCATTTTGTATGTACCTCATGCAACGCAGGAGCATCATTTGTTCCATCACCAGTAACAGCAACAACATCGCCTCTTTTCTTAAGAGCTTTTACAAGGAGAAGCTTGTCACTAGGAGAAGATCTTGCCATTACCTACACATTGTTGAAATCTTGTTATTCCCAGTAGAGAAAAGTGGCAACCACAAGAAGAAAGATTTGCAATTAGGCAAACACTGCACTCAATATTTCTCCAATATGATTTCCATGTTTAGAAAGTATTAGATGTATTACCCAACTTCAGTCTATATACTAGTAGAGTAAGCAAAGAAACAAATGTGCAAGACAATAAGTTTAGTCAGAATCCAAAAGTTGTGAATGAGATAAATGCAATTGACCTCAACTAAAATATGCTGCATAGTATGAAATACATCAAAGCATTATACGGAACTGTTAATGTGAAGGGAAATGACTCCAATTAAAATATGCAACACAATGTCAAATATATCAACAGTATGCCAGACCAAAAAAGACGATAAGGTAAGGCAAGACAACATGCCCAGCAATTAACATTTCAGAATGATGAATGGACCCTAAGAACCTAAAACACATGTTATTAGTTACAATGACAAACTAGAGCCACATTTATATTTTTGCAAGCACAAATGAGTTGTGGTCTTACAGAAATATTTCCGGCAATTTTCTCCCTTTCAGCGTCATCGTAAGCACGGAATTCTTTTCCCTCTATTATATCTCGTTCAGATACCTCAGAGTTCTCGAGTATTCCACACTCAAGTGCTA
Source organism: Phragmites australis (assembly GCF_958298935.1). Lineage (NCBI taxonomy): Eukaryota > Viridiplantae > Streptophyta > Magnoliopsida > Poales > Poaceae > Phragmites > Phragmites australis. Next base: position 3,842,750 of record NC_084925.1, read on the forward strand.
TCGCTCTAGCTGTTTTCAGATTATCTCCAGTTACCATCCGTACCTACTTATTTAGAAACAGAAGTTAAGTCAGGATAGAGTCATGAGAAGCACTCCAATAATGCAGATGGCATTTTAGGAAAAGTTAATAAGGACAATATTCTGCGCCTTTACACAACCACTAAAAACAGATAATGGATTTAATTCCTTTGGAAGATTCACTTTATGATTTTGAGTTGCAGCTCAAAATAGAATTATTCATATACCATACTTAGCTACCCAGTTAAAGAATACAAATTCATGAAAACTTTACTCAAATCTTATGTTAATGGAGCTTAAGATACATCTAGAGCTGGTTTTCTAACATGTGTATTATATTATTAATAATAATATTTAATAATGAAATATTTTGCAAGAAATTGCAACACACTAATTGTCTGAGACAAATATGACTTGTATTCTTTCTAACAATTCTGGCACCCTTGTGTAACGTATGAATGCAACACACATGCACACCTTTACACCAGCCTTGATGCACAGCTCAACAGCACCTCTTACTTCAGGGCGACAAGGATCCTGCAAATAAACAACGGTGACTCAGCAACAAGCAAGGAAAGTATTAAAGAAAGTTACCAGAAAAACAGAAAATGAACTACTAGAGCTACAATATGCAACATAATTCACCATTTGCAAATTCTTGAACATATACCTTCATCCCCGCAATTGCAATAAGTGTCAGGTCATTATCAGGCAATTGCCAGTTAATTCTTTGCTCCTCACTTGGAACATCCTTCAGATCAAGATTTCTATAAGCAAAAGCAACACATCGAAGACTTTGCTCAGCCATATCTTCTATAAGTTTCTTGAGTTGATTAGCCTGAAAGATCGAAGTGAAAATGAGAACTGTCGAACTAGATCTTCTGCTCTCAAATACTGTCATTCTAGTTTTCCAATGTTGTTCGCGGACATGATACTCTATGATTCCGAGATGATTTTTACCATCTTTTCCTTACGTACCCCCCCCCCCCCTCATAATGCATGGCTATTTCCAAGGCTATTTACTACTGCAGACTAGCTTAAAACAGACCATCCCAAGAGCAAATAAGTAACATGATGAAGGCTTTGCATGAAGGTAATATAGTCTTCTATATGAGCCTTGGTTTATGTACATGTGCAAGATCCTAGAATGACATCTATTTAGGAATGGAGAAGGTAAATCCGAAAAAGAGTCAAAGTATTCCTACCTTATCAGGTGTCATTTCATGAGTTGAGCCATCCACATCAAGCCAACTTGTGCATAAGGCGAGAACAATTTCAGCAGCTCCTTTCCAGTGTACATGAACATCAGAATCTCTCTGAAAATAGCACATGAACAAGTTTACCGCTCCCTTCAGTGGAAATTAAGTGCCTCTGAGAATGCTTGAAGTCAAATATTTCAAAGTTGACCAACAATATATTAGGAGTACTAGATCTTTCATATGAAAAATGATACAACCACATTTGTCTCGAGAATACTTCCACACTGTAGCTAAAGTTTTTTTTAGGAGTAGCTAAAGTAAATTAAGAAGCCAATATTATTGCACTTAAGTGCTAGCAAATGGACAAGTTTTGAAAATTGGAAGGGCTTCATTGATTAAGTTATTTTACACTTACATAGAGTTAAAGAAGATGCTAGAATCGCAGTTATGTCTCGGCTAGATTATCTTTCTTAATTTTGGCTCCTTTGCCGTTTCTACCTATAGCCCTTCTTTTGTAACTTCAGATATGTTTATTTATACAATACAACATTAGGGGCTTCCCTTACTATATTTCCCTAAAAAAAGGTTGTTTTGTAATTGATGTCTGTGCCTGAAATGTAGTCTATGTTAGCCTAACTTTTTTAGTATAGTCCAGTTAATTTAGAGAGGTGCCTTTTCGAACCCAAAAAAAAGAAACTTAAAAGGAATGTAAACTTATTCAACAGATAACAAAAGCTTTAGATTTGTTGGTTCTTTTTTACTTTCAACATTACTTTCTACAAGGCATACGTAATTATCTATTAGATATATTTTAGAGTTTAGGCATAGGTGTGCAAAAAAATGTCAGTTCTCCGTATTATATTGTTCTCAAAGCACAGCAACAAGTTCTGAACTCATAGCATAGAACAGGCAAGTAATGGAGGATGGTTGAAAAGACAAACAATCTCAACACATAAGATGCAATACTTTGTCCTAAAGTAACATTCTGAACCCAATCAATATACAGAAGAGATAGAAAACGAAAGTAAATTTGAGCATGCAGTGCGCCTAAAATAAATATGTAATTATTTTAAGTTCCATGGAGCCTTGTCTTTGAGTAAAGCCCCAGTATTATTTCGTCTCATCAAAGTATTTCAGCAACACAGGATGCCAGGAACAATCTAATACAGTATTAAACTAGATCTCTAGGAAACAATAAAGACAGTGAAATGAAGAAGGAATTACCACAACCACTGCAACCCCAGCGCGTTTTTTTTCTGAGTTGAAGGGAGAAACATGAATTATAGCAGATTTTGATCTCTCCTCCACAAATTTCATATGAAGCTATAGGAGGCATCAACAGGTTAAGAAAAAAATGGAGTTATCAGAAACGATTACAAAAGTAAATTTAACAGTGTCACCAGAAATAGAAGTAAATTTTTAACAGCAAAGAAACATTACCTCAACACCCCAAGAAAGGATTGCTTTTTCCGTTGGTGAGCCTGTTACCTCGACACTACCATCCTGATAAGTCCAATTTAGGATGTTATCGAAGGGCAAGATACACATATGAGAATATGAGATTGTATATTGAAACAAAATAGACCACTGTAACTAGCAGTGATGATAGCAGCAGACGTAAAAGAAATGGAAATATACAGATGACAGTTATGACTGCTGACATTTAAGATACGCCAAATGTAGAAGACAAGAAATGTCTCAAAATAACCATCACAACAGCTTGAACAGTAATCAAAACTGAAAATTTGAATGTATCCAAAGTACATAACTAGTACACCAAACTGGAAATGAAATGATTTTCCATCACATTGATATACCCATATACCTACTTGAACAGTCAAAGTTAGAACAACAAATATTAAGTAGCTGCAATTGACTTGCAAAAATAATTCATATACAGCAATCCAAGTTCATGAATGTAGTCTAAATGCAGGAAAAGGAGTTCAGTGACAAGAGCATGCGACATTACCTCTGCCTCAAACACACTGCCTGAAGTATTCTGTGCAATTCCTTCAAGTAGAAGTGAGATTACAGTAGGTGACAAGTTCTCAAAAGTACTCGACGAGTTATCAACAATAGTAGGAGGTTGCAGCTTCATTCCACCAACAATCGATTGCACAACAGTCATCTAGAACAACAAAAAGTTCCAGAGAGTTGAATAATCACAAAACCAGAGGCAATTTACTACTGACCAGTAGAGAATAAGTACAAGGCCCATAATAATCCAAAAGCAACTAACCTGGTTCAGTGTTAATGTACCGGTCTTGTCACTACAAATTGTTGTAGCCGAACCCATCGTTTCACAGGCAGAAAGCCTCCGCACCTGAAATTGACATGTTTAGCATCATATGATAACCAAAAGAATACACCATAAACTAATATGGATAAATATGTACCAGTGCTTTGTCAGCCATCATTTTCCGCATGGAATATGCCAGACTGATGAAATAAAAAAAGACATTCAGAAACTAAAAGAAAATGGAGCATGAAGGGGGGGGGGGGGAATCCAAAATATATCAACTCACGTTAGTGTTACAGCCAGTGGTAGACCTTCAGGTACAGCAACAACAACAATAGTCACCTAGATGATTCCTTGCAGTATAAGATTTAATTAAAAAAAGAAGTGCTAATGATACAGTAAAATTTACTTCACTACATACTGCAACAGTTAATATCTTTATTGATCCAAATATTGTAGATTTCACACTTGTCTGCCCTTTAACAAACTGACCAGAGCCATCTGAATTTGTAGTGTGTCCTGTAAAATATCTGGAAGCAAAGAAAAGGATTTTAAGTACACAGGTATACAGCAGATACTAGAGCAACAAAAATCATTGCACATATGCATGTAGGACCAGGGATAACAAAGAACCGGAGGTAACCAGCTTAACCGGTCTACAACAACAACAAAGCCCTTTAGTCCTAAGCAAGTTGGGGTAGGCTAGAGATAAATCCCAACAAAATCCAACTGTTAGATATATATAATGTTCTGTGTAATATCCCCAGACTATAAGGGGCTCTTTGCATATTGCCACCTGACATGTGTATATATACTGATCTAAGGCCTCCAAAGAATACAATTTGTTATTCCTAACATGGTATTAGAGCTAAGGTTTCTTTTTGGACGCATTAACTTGACCGTCTAGATCTAGTCCACGATCGTCGTCAACTCTTTTCGTTGGCTCCAGATCGATATGCTACAGTAGATCGTTCTTTCTCTTCCCTGTTCTGGCCACCACCGCTCCCCTGTTCCCGGCTGCCACCTCTTCTCCCGATCCAGCTAGATCCGCCCTGGCTCAGCCGGATCTACACTGTCGCCGCCCCGTGCCCCCGTGCCTCTTTGGTCGCCGACCGACACGCTCGACCGCCAGCCCCGCATACCTCTAGCCCGGTTCCTCCCGTCGACCGCCTCCACCCCGACACGCTCGACCACCGGCCTCAGCCCACCTGCTGGCCAGCCGCCGGCTTCTACGCCCACCCGCTCCCGACGCTGCTAGCTCCTGCTAAGTCACAATTTTGACTTCTTGTGTCCGTTCGGTTCTTATCCAAACAAGCTTGTGTCTGAGCTAAAAAAAAAAACAAAAAAAGAAGAAAATTGCAGCAGCTGCCGCTTTTCTTTGCAGTCAACCGCCGCTCCCCTTTGCGCTCTCGCCGTCACTTGTCACCCTCTTGTTGTTGCTTGCCGCTACCTTTGCACTCTTGCTATCGTTTGTCACCTCTTCAGGACATCGTTGAGCAACGTTTCAGTTCCTCGGTGCTCAATGATCTTTGATGGTGCCAACTACAGAGACTTCAAGCAACACATGCGCGTTCACATGTGCGGCCTTCGTCTTTAGGGTGTTCTCTGTGGCACCGTTCCTTGTCCATCTTCCCTGGAGCTTCCGATGAAGCCCATGTAGCTAAGACTGTTCGTTCGGTTTTTTCGGTTCGAGAAGTACGGTATATCGATAATACGGTATCGTTTGCTCGGTTAATACGGTGTTTCATTAGTGCACGGTGCGGTTTTGCTTAATACCAAATTATTTCGGTGTGGTTTTGGTTAATACCATATTTACTAAACTTGACGCAAATTGTAAACATGACTCATCACAAGTTAGCCCAACCCAAAATGAGAGAGCCATATGATCATGTTTGACACTAAATAGAGAAAAGTCTTGACCAAGAAGAGAACCTTTATTTTGTTCCCTTTTTATGGAGCCGAGGAACCCAACATGACTATATAAAATGGTTAAAGTTTCTTCCAATAGCACACGACAAAGCTTTGGCCAAGTGGTTAAGGCATGTCTGCTAAGTACATGTTGTTTCCCACCAGAGTTCGAATCCTCAGACCATAAGGCGTCCTGTTATTTTTCTTCATTTTCAGTTAGATCAGTTTATTCGGTTTACAACCGGTTTTTATCGAGAAAACCGAACTTGGAAAATTCCATATTTCTCATAACCGAACTGTACACCAAAAACAGGTCAGACCGAGTTGACCGGTCCGGTTCGGCTTGCTCGGTTCGGTGTCATAAATGCACAGTCCTACATGCAACCGCTTGTTGACAAAGGAGACAAAGCAGCTATTGACATCACCACAGCTACCTATGTGAAGGTTGTCTCTGCCTATCAAAAGCTTTGGAGCAGTACCGTGATCGGCTGTCTGACTGTGCTCAGTGGATGGATGATGCTCGTGCAGCGTCTACTTTGATTGCTAGTGTGGAGCACATGTTTTCTTCTGAGATTGTTGAGTTCTCTACTACCTTTCAGATATGGACTCATCTTCGTCGGACCTATGAGACATTTGGAGATGCTTTCTATTTGTTTGTTGTTCGCCAGGAGCAGTATCTTCAGCAGGGTGATGCCACAATTGATGCGTTCCATGCTCAGATGTCGGATGTGCCGTGTCAGTTGGACTCTTTCTGTTGTTGGTCGTCACTCGTCAGTGCTGCTTAGATCTGCGTGTTGAACGCGACTTTCGACGCCTCTACGAGTTCCTGACTCGCCTTCTTCTGGAGTTTGAGCAGCGTGGGGCTCAGCTGCTTGCACGACACCCTCGTGTCACACTTTTGGAGGCTCTTACGGAGCTACATTCTGAGGAGACTCATATGCATGGTTCTGGACTTATGCCACTTCCTTCAGTGTTGGCTGCTCGTCCACCTGTTGCGCCTACGTCTTCGACTACACCGTCATCTGCTCCTCATGTGTCTCCTTCGCCTTCTACAGCCTCTTCAGGTGGTAGTGGTCACCCTCGCTGCACCTATTGCATCAAGGAGGGCTATGTTGAGGCAAACTGCTATCGGAAGAAGAAACATTTTCGATGTTCCTCTGGTGCTTCTACCTCAGCTCGGCTACCTCCTCGACTACCTCTTCGACTGACACTCAGCGGGAGGTTGTGACGCTACTTCGTCGCCTGGTTGCTACCTCTGGCTCTGCACTGACAGGTTTTGCTAGTCATGCTACCATCTCTTCTGTCACTGAGAGATCACCTTTTACGCAATCATGGTATCGGAATTCAGAGCCAACTATCCTCATGGCTTCTGCTCCCGATCTATCTGTGCGCCACTGGTTCCGTCGTTGCCATCCCAGTGGGCAACGCCATCGAAGCCACCCATGGCGCGGTCAACATCAATGCTAGTCAACATCAATGTTTGTTGCCAAACTTGAGGAGATAAGATCAAAGGCTTGATATCTTGTTAGTTTGGAATGTTATCCTTATATTGATTTGGTTGCTTTGGATAAAGGTTATATTTTATTAATCAGGCCGGATATATGAGCACAACACCCCCTCTATCAAATGCAAATAAGAAGCACTAACTTTTCCCGCACCTTCTCGACTATTCCTTGCCCCAGCTGCCAGTTCGCTGTCATGGCGACTGGACGCTGAGGTTACCTACCAATCACAGCTACCAACCCAGGTTCCAATATTTGGCTGTATAAAACTGGTACAGATCAAGGTTAAGTTTTTCACGTATCCGCGTTTTGAATCCTTGTATAGGATAAACATATCTGTTAAACCAAAGGTGTATATATAAATCTAAAGTCCAATCGGTGTGACAGACTGCCCTTCAACAACAGAAAGCCTTCCAGACATTGTTATTACCTTGCAACATGAGCTACGAGAACCATAACAGCAACAGAAAGACTTCCAGATATTTCTTCATGAGCTATTCGAATTTAATTGTCAAAAAGACTTCCAGACATTGTTATTACCTTGCAAAGAGGACTATGAGGACCATAGCAGCAACAGATAGGCCTACGATACCTATGAGTGTTGCTACTCCATTCAACCGCACCTTAAACAGAAAAGATAAAGCCATGAGTAAACCATAAGATGTAACTAATGTTTCACAGTTTTATAGTACTATTCCTGATCAAATAATCAGAAAAAGATAAAAGGGTGAAACCTGCAAAGGAGTTTCTTCATTATTGTCTTCTGAAATGCTAGCCATTAATAAACCCCATTCAGTGTTAAGTCCAACTGCCGTTACCTGCAAAGGACTGTAAAAGTTCATATACACACAACATCCAACGCCTCATTGCAAAACTTGTTAATAAACACATTTCCTAAGGGTACCAGGACCTAGCATGCATTAATTGCTCTAGCCAAAAGAGTCCTCCCTTGTGCAATCTAGTCTACCAGACTAAATAGCAGTAATAAAAAATCCATAGATACAAATAAATAAGCAATATGGAATAGGTCCATTTTATTAGGAATATAGAGTCCTTATCCATTACATATAAGTTACTAAAGTCATTATCCTGAACTCCCTCATGTACTCTATATAATGCCCCTAGGGACTACTATTGAATACAAATTGTTATTCCTAACATGGTATCAAAGCTAGGTTTTTTTTTATGCTACAACTCATCCTGATCCAGCCACCCACCGACGCCGACTTTGTCTCTCTGGTCGACCGGCTACCCCTTCATCCAACAGGTTACCGTTCGTTTGATACTGTTCATCCCTCTGGTAACTGCTCATTGTGCGCAATTCTGAAGCGATCTGCTCGTCACGTGCGATTCTTCTACGCAAAGTAGTCACGGTGCGAAGCTGCTCTGCTTTGTTTTTTCAATGGATATGCTATTGTTGCTCCCGTTTGGATCCATTGAAGGGTTTTCTCTTCCCGTTGGTCTTCATGCTCCTTTGGATCTTGTCGTCTTACTTCGGCACGGATCTTCGCATCGCTGCCGAAAGCTCTATGTCATCACTTATCACAGCACGCTCTGTTGATTGCCATATGGATTTTGTTGCGGTCTGGTAGGCTACTACTTTTTTGCTTTGTTGTGTGGTGCTACTCCTATACTAGGCTGTGTTTTGGTGCTATGTTGCTAGCTTCTTTTGCGTCTAGCTTTAGTATTTGCTTTTCCGTTGCGTCCAGCCAAGCTTCATTCTCTCTTTGAGTTCGTCTATGCCATGCGAGTCCACATATTCCTTTGTCAATTAGTCGATTTCTTTTCCAGTCGTTATTAATGCAACTTAGCCATCTAGATCTTTCTGCAGCTTTAGTGACAACTTCATTTGTTGTCTCACTACTTGTCATTGTTGTGTTTGCAATTCTTGAATTAGGGCATTCTTGTGTCATCTTGATCTTTCTGTAGCTCTAGTGAGAATTTTGTTTTGTTTGTCGTATTGCTACTCATCGCCGCTTTGTTGCGATTCTTAATCAAAGCCATTTTTTGTTGTCATCATCATGACTCTACTACGAGTGCTTCACTTTGCACTTCTTTGGCTTATTTTGACAGAATTACCAAGGCTCCACTCTACGGTTGCTTTGAAGAGACAATTTTTTATGTTTTAGTCTAAGTTTAGTACTTAGTGTCATCTCTCTCAAATATAATACTAATGCATACGCCTTGCATTTGAGAAGGGGAGGAAATATAATCTTTATCCATTACGTATAGGTTAATAGAGTCCTTATCCTGTACTCCCTCATATACTCTATATATTACCCTCAAGGGCTACTATTGAATACAAGTTGCTATTCCTAACACATTTTAACCCCGAAAATTTACAAAACCGGGGCTTTAACCTTTAAACATTCTAAAACAAGATCATTTGCACCCTAATTAGTGCACCATGAATACAACTCAGTGCTATTTTGTTCACATCAGTGACGAGGTCTATTAGCATCTAATCAGTAGAAAATGGGCAGAGTCAGCAAAAAAAAAAACTCTTTGAATCCACGGCGAGTTTGCGATCGTGGTGGCGTGGAGCAAGAAGGGCACTAGGAGGACTGAAGGAGGCCTATTTGCAGATGGTCAGGCAGGAAAAGCAGAGTTAAAGCAATGAATCTGATCAGGGAGCTGCTGGAGCCATACATTAGTACCTCAAGTTCAGGCAGGAATTGGCATACTAGAGGAAAGGGAACTGCATGGCAACAGCAGCAACCTCCAAGTTGTGTGAGGCCTGTAGCAGCATGGTCATGGAAGAGAGAGGAAAAGAAATAAACGGGATACCCCTTTGCCTCCTTTCTTGCCCATGCAAGCAAATCCTCGCTTATTTTAGTACATGTCAGAAAAATCACCATGCCAAAACGCCTCAGGGTGTAATTTGACCTAGTTTTATAAAATTGAGGGGAATAAAATACTCGGTTTTGTAGTTTGAAGTTGTAAGTTAACTATTGGAAAAGTTCAGGAGGCAAAATACGATCACTCACCAACATGGTGCCATAACCATCAGCTACTTTGCATCCTGCCATTAAAAAAGGTGTCTTCTGATCCTTCATAACCTAATAGAAGCACTGTTTAGTGTGTTTGCTAACAATGGGAAAACTGATTCTAGGTTGAATGTAAACTGCAATGTGTCACTTACAATCTTGCTTTCCCCAGTCATACTGGACTCATCAATGGCAAGAGAATAACCACTAATTAAAACACCATCAGCTGGGACCTAAAAGGACATTTTGGTTCCATTATAATATCAGAAACACAAACAGCGTAATCATAAATCAAAGCAAAATATATTTGCTTACTTACCTGATCACCGATTTTTAGAGCCACTACGTCACCAACTACAATATCAAATATTGACACTTGAATCCTTCTACCACCCCTAATAACCTGAACACCACGGCATGATGACACTACATTAGAGGCCTAAAATCTAATGACTGAATAGCCGAACTTGTTTGTTAGTTCCATATCACAAACCTCCACTTGTATGTTTTGCTTTTCCTCGTTGAGGTATTGGAACTGCAGGGACTGTTTGTAGTCACTGACAGCTAACAAAATAAGAGGGGGGGGGGGGGGAGTTAGGGGCAACAAGTTTGTTCTTAATGGATTGTCATTCACGGTATTGTGAGCAAAAAGAAGGCAGCAAAGGCAAAAAAAATGGAGTATAAAAAACTGTATACAGCAATCTGCAAGCATATTAGTAAGGATTAAACCCTCCAAGAAAGGTCTGATATCTATCTTCCCAAAACAATACAAAAGGCAAACTGCAAACATATTATTAAGGATAAAAAAAATCCGGTACTCTATCCTACAAAATTAAAGCATTTAGTCATAAAGAAGTTCAAGAACATTAAGTGAAGCCAAGATTTGCATCTTCCTATTAATATTCCATCTATTGCATTACTTAAAGCGGATCAGTAAGTACAGAGTGAAGGGGTGAAAAACAAACAGCATACCTGTAACGACTATAACAAGAAAGACCGCGAATGCAATACTTGTGCCATCATACCATCCTTCTTTGATACCCTAGTGAAATCCTTGGAGTTAGAACTAAATAAAACATGTGATTAAAAGGGTAACTGCATAGGTGAAGTGCTCAGCTATAGCATCGTTTATGGAAATTTATGAAACAGATTTAAAATTCATAAGGGGATAAGCATATATGACTAATGATAGACTAACGACAATACAAAAGGAAGATGAAAAAGCATAGGACGGACTAGGAATTTACCTCCGTTGCAATCCCCAATACTAGAGAAATTACTGCCGCTATGATAAGAATAACTAGCGTCAAGTCCTGGCAGGCCTCCCAAAGAAAAACCTGTAGTCACAAGAACGAACCCCCACCAAAAGAAAATAAAGTTAGTTGTTGAAATTGCAATAACTTTAACAGTGTAATCATAGTTGAAGTGGGTAAAGAAGCTTGCCCAAAAACTCTTTCCTTTCTTGCGAGGATATCTGTTAGCCCCAAAAGCATTCGCCCTGCATGACAAATCTGCCTCATCTCCATGAATTCCCTTCTCTAAGTTGGTTTTCAGTAAATTCGCGAGCCCTTTAACCTAATTTTCAAAGAAAGCATGCCTTAATTGGTTGTCCGTAAACTGGAGACTTAAATTTACTTGCAAACATGAATGGTACATGCCCCTCCATATTCTTGAATAGTAGAATAATTATGATCCCTAGTCAACACTGTCAGCTGCTTCTCTCCAATTCCAAAACCTCGTGGGGGAGTTTCTGCATAAAAGAACAATGAGAAATTATTACAAAAGTAACATTGCCATTTTTGCATGACTATATATCAAGATGCAGTTAGGTCCTCAACTTAGTAGCAACCAATCCATGACAAAAATGTTGATCATGGGGATAAATGTCAGTGATAATTACAACTAAGAGACTGACATTCTGTTTTCTCTGCAACCCTAAAAGGCATCCATTCTCCATAGCAGTTACCTGGTAATTCCCCACCATTCGGCTCTTCTCCAGCCTCTTTGAAAAGTAATGCGGCCTGATTGTATTCAAAACTAAATCCATCAAACAAGAAAAGTGTAGCATGATATAAAAAATACATTGCAGAAACATAAGATTGAAAGTATACCCTTATGACTTGAGCATGGGCCCTAATCTTCCTCCTTATTTGTTCCTTTTCCTCGTCCTCTTTTAGGTCAAGCGTATATCTGAATCGTCGACAAGCATTGAGGACTAGTGCAGCTTCCTGCCAATTGAACAAAACCATAATAATAGTGAGTAAGAATAGTGAACAGGTTACAACGTTAGTTATGACGGCATGCAGCAGCACTAGTTAAGTAATTGTTGAAAATTTTGAACAAGCATACAAGTTTAATAGGCCAACTTTCTAAAATCTGTCAATATATTTAAACAATATAAACTGGCCATATGCCTGTATGCAAATTATATCACTAGATTTACATTAAAACAATGTTTGTAATATTATGATTTTATCAACTTTTACTAACATATAATAATGACAGTACTAGTTCGTCTCACTAAATTTTGGTTGGGTGACGAAGTGAAATGGAACGAGCAGTTAAGGTTTGGAACATTCAGTGCTAAGAACAGTAACTTACTAAACCAAATACCAAACCCCCCCCCCCCCACCCGATCACTCTGGTGCTTTAGTAACCACAACTCAATACATGTAGCATAAAATCGAGATGGAGAATGCAAGCATGTAAATTCCGGAATATATGCTTCACCAGATCAGACAGCAACACAATGCGTGGTACTAATAGCCAAAATCCCGCATGCGACCAACCCATAAACCACATTGCGTTGGAAGCCACTACCACAGAGCAAGCACCCTGCATCCTCGAACTAGCAGAAGCAGAGGTACAGCATAGCGAGTTCAAATTGCAGAGGTATTCACCCTCCAGCGCCGCAGACGCTCGACGGTGGCGCCCTTGGCGGGGATGACGAATCGGTCAGCGCAGCCGTAGTCGGTCTCGTCGGGCCTGGGCGACGCCTCGGGCGCCTGCTCCCCGGCCATCGCCGCGCCGCTTCCTCAGGAGAGATGACACCCGCACCCCTTGATCTGCAACGCACATTCCACACCAGCACATCAGTTAAGCCACCACGAAACAAAACCACAAACCCCAAAAACACAACGCACGGATGGAGCGTCCACGCGCGACGAGTGACGGGGCGGCCACCTCGGGGGGCGCGCGCGCAGTGAGAGCTACCCGGCGCCGGCGCCGGGGATGCACCGGGTCGCCGTGGTGGGGAGAGGTGGTGGGGTGGGGTAGTGGGTGTGTGAGGAGGCGCGCGGCGGAGGAAACGAAGCGGCGGGGCGTGGCGGGGGCAGAATCCGGGGCTTGTCTCGCTCTCTTTCTGCGTTGCTTCCCCCCACGCCTGCTTTTTCCCGCCTCACGTTCTGGAGTCTGGAAACGAGAAGGCCCGAGGCCGGCGAGCGGGCGAGGGGAACCGGGTCCCCCTCCAAAAGACGCTGTTGCAATTGAGTGGGTATGGAACAGGAAAATTGTCTGTACGCAACTAATTTTGTTGCGTTTTCAATATTTGCTATCTTAGCCTATATATTATTGATATATATGATTTCATACGTTAGTGAGAGAGGTGACATTTTATTAAAATAACAATATAAATAATAATAACTAGACAAATCCCCTAGAACTAGATTGAGTTTAATCGTGACTAACCAACCTCACCGGCACCTCCTGCTCACTGCTCACGACCTCACAGTCACGACCGAAGCACTAGCTAGCCCGGGGTATGTCTTTGACTCACATTGACGCGGCATGATGGATGTTGCTATCATTTTTTAAAATACAAGATTAAACACATAATCACCTACACACCACGCTTACGTCCATAATGGGTGTTGTTGTCTTTTGTGTTACGGGCTTGCGTGGTCTTATGTTTTGTTTGGTTTGGAGTAGTCAGGCGAGTTGCATGGGTTTGTTTGATGGAGATATGGGTCATGCTTTGTATTTGTCTTATTATGCAAGCGAGGCCGATTTTTTTTTAATTCCCTCCTCCTTTTCAGCCGCTGGCGTCATGTAGCTAACCAAACCGTGCTCTTTAGTTGTTGTTGTGGTGCTGCTTTTGTAATATAATGATTAGGGGTGAATTACATCGGATACGGATAGATATAGTTTATCATATATTATATTTTATATTTTTTTAAGTTAGAGTTGGATACGAATATTTTTTTTAATTGGAGTCGGAGCAGATAGTGCCGTAAGCTTTCGATTAGTTAGATAGATAGAAATTTTTTATATCATTTACATCCTCAGACAACATACTAAACAGTATACGAGTATAATTAAAATGAGCACATAGAGAGTGATTGCTGATATATGAAAATAAGAACGTTCAGTATTATCTGTCTACGAATGTGTAACAATTTAATTATATATTATCGTATTTTTAAGTAAAGTCATAATAGATTTTATAATAATACTTAATGTTTGGATACCTCGAACCGATATCAACCATCTTGTATCCTATTTTAATTTTTTTCTCAAATTTAGAGTTGGACACAAATAATATTAAATAGTATCAGACACGAATACCAATTATTTTGCAAGCCTTCAGACGGACGGACAGAAAATATCCGTCCTCTTGTTGTCTGTTAAGCTCAGTGACCAATAGGCCGATAGGGTTTTGCTCTACTATTTAAAATGTGGAGTGATGTACCAAAGTTACATATCTAGCCTGAGTAAATAAATGCGCAATTTCAAAATTTATCAATCTATTATTTTGATATAAAACTTTAAGCTGGACCAGGTAATAAAAGTTCAACAAATATTCATTTTTTCTTAGAAAGTATACTTTTTGCCATTCTTTGGAGAAATAATACAACAATTCAAAAGATGGATTTGTCTATGATTTATCTTACTATTTATTTTTTATAATAAACCGGATAAATTAAACTGTTCTTTTTTGTTTGTTATTGTGTCTATGAAATAGAAATGGTCGTGTGGCAATTAATGGCTTGTTTGGATAGAAAGAAAGATCTGAAGGCCCGATATTTATCTTATTTGTACTAAAATGCTTGAGTTAATGTCACGTACACAATGGATTCGAGCACACCAATCGATCATACGCACATCCAATCACCATAAAACTCAGCCACACTAACCGGTGCACATATGAGAGGAATGGAAGCTTAGGCAGGGAGAGCAGCTACACAGACTGGAAGGAGAAAGGGGATGTGAAATGAGAGCAGCAGAGGGAGGAATCGGAAGAGGCAACTCAGGAGAAGAAAAAGACAGGAGGAGGAAGACGGTGTCTTTGGTCTATTCTTTTCTTCCCGTTCTGTTGTGTTCTCCTTTTGTACCTGGTGGCCCAGCCAGCCCAGGGATGGCGCCAGCCTGGCCCACGGTGGGTGCCAGCCAAGCAGGGTAGTCTCTGACATCCCTTCCCGCTTGAAAAAGCAACTTGTCCCTAAGCCGTTGCCGTCACGCCGCCCAGATCCCATGGGACTTGCATCACCAAGATTGGATGAGTGTAGTGCATCTTTGGTAGCAGCAATCGACCATCCTTGGCTTTCTTCCTCTCAGGATCGTAGCCGATCTTTAGAGGGATGAACTCGAAGCAGGTGACATTGGGGAGCACAGTGAACATGGTGGACTTCGGTGGCGGTTTTGGCTCTGCGTTCGTGCTGACCCACCCCTCGGTCGCATTGTACCCACGACGATCAAGGGTAGGCCATTGGCGTGTTGCCATAACTTCTTGATGTAGAGCTCCATGTACCTCATCATGATGTCGTGCATGTACTTAGTGTTGGAGAACAGCGCTGGGATCACATTGTACCAGTTGCTTAGCGCGACGCACTTGCACTTCACTGCACCGGCAAGCGCGGGGTTCAGCGTGAGGAGGGCCAGCACAACGACCCTTGTGGACGATAGGACGCCGTCGCGGATGTTGATGCATAGCTCCTCCCACACCTGCTCGAACGTTTGGAAGACGAGCACGACAATGTGTGTGAAGGGGGCTGACATGATGTGGACCTCAACGGTGTAGAGCAGGCCACGGAGGAGGTAGCAGTAGAGTGATTGCGCAAAGTTTGGGCCGAAGATCGCAGCGCCAGGGCTGCAAACATGTGACTGGATGGCACGCATCATAGGCATGAACTCCTTATTGCGATACACATTGGTGGTCGCGGTCATCACCGTGAGGCTGCCTTGGTCGTGAGTTGTTGCTGTCGTAGAGGAACAGCAATACCCTATCATATGCAAACTCACCGCTCTCCAGCATCATGCACCCAAGCTGGTGCAATGCCAGCTACTTCCATCATGGTAGCTCCGCGCATTCACACCGGCTCCAGTAATGTCAAGGCACTCTCAGCCCTCCGGGCTGCAGAGTAGGCGTGTAATGTCCGGGTTGGTGAGTGACTTGGGAAGTTTCCACATGAAGGTCTGAAGGCAGGTGGTGAAGAGGAAGTGGGCGGCCTTCTCGAGGCCGAGGTTGATGAGGGAGAGGGTATCATCGACGCCACGCACCATGGCTCCGAGCCTGTTGTCGTAGGCTGCCTTGAGGCCCTCACAACATAACTTATTGGAGAAGGGGAGGAGCTCGGGGATGGTGTCAGGCGAGAAGTCATCGGTGCAGTTGTGGCTGCTGTAGGTGGTGATGGTGCACATGCTGCGTGACGTGATGCCATCGCGGGTGAAAATTAATGTGGTCACACAGTGAACCCGTCGTAGAGTGGCCACTGAGTGAACAACGACGACCACCGAGCAGGTCGTGCATGCGCGAGGCGGTGCACCACGTCAAGGCATGGACAACATGAGGGGTTACGCAGCGAAAACAACGTTGTGTCGAACACGTGGCATGCGTCTGCTGGCGGAGCTCGGTGGTGGTGATGATGATGCGGTCAGTGTCAAGCTCCAAGGACACCATGGGCAGGACCAGGGCGAGGCCGACGCTCGGCATGAGGTCCTTGAAGACCACCACCTCATGACACGTCGGGTAGGCAAAGTTGACATGGCGGAAGTCAATCTTGCAGCGGATCGACTCCACGAACCCAACGGATTCGCCATCGTGGACCATCTCCTACGTGAGGTTAACGGTTTTAGCGATAGAGCTAACGGTGATGATGGGGTTGCTGTTGCAATGGTGGAGAAGGTTGTGGTGACGTAGCAGTGAACGAGGTGTCCTCGGACAACGAAGCGCCACAGGCGATGGCCAAGGATGCCGTTGCAATGGTAGACGATGAAACGGTGGTGGATGCAGACGTAGGGGCAGACACCATGGTGGGTGTAGACGCATTGGCGACGAAAGCGAGGTCGGAGTGCTAGACATTGGTAGAGGTGGAGTGGCCGAGGGTGTCGCTGTGGTAGCCGTGGCTGAGGTCGTGGAAGAGAGCGCCGACTCACCAATGTGGTTGCTAACGCAGGGAAGAGGGTGCGCGCACTAGATGTCCAATGAGCAGCATCCGTGGGTGGCATGCCGAGCTTGCTTAGCATCCTAGCTCGTCCGGAACCAGACGAGGGCCTTAACACACCACACGTTCATCGTCGAGAGCATATGCACCATCATCGGCCCTGTACATGTTGTAGACCTGGTGCAACACTTCGTTGGTCACCGGGTAAAGCACGTGGCTCACGCAGACGCAAAGCCCAGCGCCCATGAAGCTTCCCAACTAGCCCATCATTTCACTGAACATCTGGTGAGCGCCTACTCCTTGAACACCACCTCCAACAACAATCCTCAACATCTCGCACCACAGACTGCGGGGATCGAAGGCTCTAATACCAATTGTTACATACCCAGTGGATTCGAGCACACCAATTGATCACGGGCATAACCAATCAACACAAAACTCATCTAGTTTGTTGCCGATCCAATTCAGTCACACTAATTGAGTACGCATCTAAGAGGAATGAAAGCTTAGGCAGGGAGAGCAGCTACAAACTGAAGGACAAAGGGGGTGTGAAATGAGAGAGCAGTAGAAGGAGGAATCGGAAGAGGAGGTCAGGAGAAGAAGAAAAAGACGACTAAGAAGGAAGATGATGTCTCTAGTCTATTATCTTCTTCCTGTTTTGTTGTGTTCTTCTCCTTTTTTTAACCTGGTGACCTAGCCAGCCCATGGGTGGCGCTAGCTTGACCTATAGATGGCACCATCATAACAGGGCAGTTCCTGACAGTTAATAAAATACACGTCTCTTCCAAGCACGCTGTTAAGAATCATGCTGCTTAGTAAAATTCATCACATACTAAAAAAAAATACACCAAATATTATTTAGGGAAAATTATTCAACTACAATCCAAGTCCAAAGTGTGTAACACATGAACCCTGCCTCCGGTTGACGACACACATGAACCCTGCCTCCGGTTGACGACAATGCACTGGGCCTACTTATTTTGTAGTATGCCAAACGAGAATTCCAAGTAACATGGAACTAGGGACGAAGGGATCTACCGAATAATAGTGTACTCCGAGTATTATATAATAATAACTTCACTGCAATCTCGCTAGTTGATTAAGCAGGCTAGCTCAGCAGCACAACGTGATTCCGTGAGGAGATGCAGCAGCTGGCCAGCGGACATAGGTAAGTACAAACCGAAGTGAATAATGTGATAAAGAATAAGGTAAATAGGACCCTGAGAGAGAATAAGGTAAATAGGACCCTGAGAGACTCACATGTCCCACATAGATAGAGATCATCATCAAAGTTAATGTAGAGTACTGTTCATCATCCGTACTGGCTCCGATTTAGTGGTACCATAACAAGCTACAGTCACTATAGTGATATAGTAACGAGGTACAGTCACTATAGTGATACAGTACTGGAGATATGTTTCTAAATGAATGATGATTAATTAATGTAGAGCAGTGTAGCATGCATCATTTCACTGTACAACAGTATCCCTGCATTAATGCAGAGGATCGAGTCCTGGTGCTTGAGAGTTGAGACTGTCTGCTGACACTCTTTACTTTCTGAAGCTTGACTGTTGAAGCTTCTGTGGTGTTTTGCCTATCATGGAATATATCCCCGTTAGTTTAGCTAGGTGTGTGCCTAGTTTCAAGGCGATTTTAAATTTGCAAATCCTAAGTCATCTGTCACTAAGATTCGAGATTAGACAATCCTATTATAAACCTAGCTAATCCCCGTATTCATGTCTTACAAGATTTAGGTCAACTTAAATCTAGCAAAACGGATAATTTAGCATGATGACACCATTCCTTGTGGTTGAACCAATTTGTGTTATGAGAAACGGTGTGATCCGACTTTCAAAATTATCTGGCGTGAATACGAAGTACTGCTCTTCAAAATATGAACAACACAAGGTTTGTGTTCTTTTTTTCGTCAATCAAACCAACCCATAAACGTAATTAATAAAGGCTTATATGAGTACTCGCTTTAATCGGATTTGGGCATCGGAACCGTCCGTTCCCAGGATCAAGCAAAGACGACATGTCCCTCCACAAAAGCAATCTAAAAAGTGAAAGGGAAAACGAGAACAGACGAAAGGAATCAAACCCGCTGCCGACGCAACAGCATGTAAGGCGGCGCTGCGGGCCGCCGGTGACGTACCTCTCGGCTCGGCTAGCTAGCTGCCCGGCCGCGGCGCGGCGCCGGAGAAGAAAGCGCCGGCAGAAGGATGTGCCGGAGGCGCGTCTGACCGCGCGATCTGCTTGCTGCGCTCGCTCTGCGGCCGAGGTGAAGGGCTTTTTCTAGTGTTTGGATTTGGAGTAGCACGCACGCTTGGTACGGGCAGGCGGACAGCAGTGTTGCATATATATATATATAGGAGTGGTGTGTCCACCGTAGCTTGTTTAGCGGGAGATTGATTGTTCGCATTCAGGGATTTTGGCTCGATGGATGTCTATAATTTTAGAGAGAATTGTGTTTAGTTGTTTGTATATATTATTTTAATATAATCTAGCAGATGTAAATATATGTCCGGAATTTGACTCGGGAGGGAAGCTTCTGGCTCGTATATGAGCTTTCCTGCACAGCCTAGCTCAGCGGATGCAGGCTTCTAGGTTTGTTCATGCAGATATACTTATTTATCAGTATCATAAAATCACTTTTATGCGATCAATCAATTAGAATCTCAGCTCTTGCATCCGCTCATACGACCTCGGATTCAGTTAATTAAATAAAAACTCAGCTTAGCATGTCTAGACAAATATAATCAACCAAACACTTCTATTTTCAACACTTTTATATTCGCTCAGTCTGTTTTTCCTCAACTTGCGTATATAATCTATGCAGGCAACAGGATATATAAGCAATCAATCACACTCTTAAAGTCCTGTGACCGCTGATCTTGCGAGGGAGCTTGTTTGAGGAGGTGAGCAAATGAGCTCTATGCTGCCGCTCTGTGCTGGCTTCGCTTATACTCACTCCAGTTTTAAAAACTTATAGTTTAAGACTCGATTAAAATCTTAAAACTTCAATAGTTAATAGCTTTTAAAATATTTAGTTTAGAATCATAAAAGTTATATGTATATGATTTTCATAGTTCTAAATTAAATATTTTGCAAGCTATTAATGATTAAAGTTTTAAAATTTTAATTAAATATTGATTAAATTGATAAGTATTTAAAATCAGAGGGAGTACTTACTAGTTACTAGCTAGTAGTAGCTTTTAGACATTGCCAGTGCTTTTGTGTATAAGTACACCGGTGGTATACATTATTGGTGTCTTCGATCGGTCTGCATCGACCTGGTGTGACACAGTGTAATCAACCTCTTGTTTTATGTATTGACTCACTTAGCAGTTTTGTTGTTTTCATTGATGATTTGGGAGAAAATTGATGGATGCTAAGGTGTCAATGGGGTTGAAAGGAATCTGTAAGATTGACGGATGGCATCAAGGAGAGGAATCTTAACCTTTCTTTTTTTCTAAGGTTTCGGCTACGCTGGCTAAATCTTTGGTACGTAGCATCAACTCAAGAGATTTGGATCCTATGTTTGTAGTTAACTAAAGTGCACACAGCTGCCGTTACGGCATTTTCTTCTGCACAGCCACTGGATTCGATTTGGAGCTTTCAAGTTTCACGTACATGGTACTGATGAAGCAGAGGTGAGTGACTGTGGGTGGATAACACTGTGGCTGCTTTGACAATGACTCTAGAGGTTAATCCTTTCCATCCAAACATACCGATCACTACAGCGGATAATCATCTAGCCGTCCTTGTGGCTGCTTGGGCACTGTGATAATGACCAGCATCACTGAACCATGCATCCATGCAGCAACTAAAGTGCCCAGAGTAGAGGTGGAAAATGGAAACGGATAATCTGCCGGACATCCCTATTTTTTTTAAAAAAACACCATCCGTATTCAAAATACAAAATGAGCAGGAATCTGAACAGTATCTGGCTTTTTTCATCCAATATTCGTAATGCTATAATCATATCTGTATTCATATCCGAGGAAAGAAATTCAGGTACTATCCGTTTTAGTATTTATTTCTTCATTTGAATGTGGATTTGATAAGATACTATCTCAGACACAAATATTAGACAAAACAGATTATAAGTTAACATCTTTCATTTAGTAATAATTTTAATTAAACTTTGTTACTTGTTAGGACATCAGCATTCGACCAAATCAGGATTCAAATTTGGTACAATATTTGATCCGCATCCATATTCGAAAATATTCAAATATCCAAATCCGTTTAAAAAATATGCATCCATATCCATATTCGGGACCATTCCATCGTATTCCCTCCGATTTCCACCCCTAGCCCTGAGTTGTCTCTGCAAGAGGCATGCTCAATCACTGTGCTAAGTACAATATGTGATTTCAGATCATTTAGGTCATTAGATGTCTCAACCGAACTCTCTATGTACTCGCAGTTATGAATTATTACGAGCCTTCCATGCAAAATTTCGGGACGTTCTCCATAATAAATATAGAAAGCTATATTGTATCTGGTAAACAAAGATACATATAATAAAATTACTACTTATATGTTTGCACGATACACATGCTAAATATGTAAGTAATTAATATTCAATATTGAATTAAAATATTATTTAAATTAACATGAAAGTTACATTGAGCAAATATTCAATCTTCTTATAAATTGACACTGCACTATTAACATATTCATAAATTACTTTGCACTGAGTGAGTCGAGGTGAGCTGCCATGAGTTTTTTTTACTAATCAATTTTGCGCTAATTACTATTATACAATCTACTAACATAAGTAAATAATTACTATTACATACCAACATGCTAATTACTATTATACAAATCCACGCTAAGTATGAATTACATATATAATTTAAGTATTTACTGTAACTGAGGTAACGTTCTCCAACTATTCAACAAGCGCTGGAGCTCCTCTCCTCGCGCTGATGCTGCTCCTCTCCTCGCTCCTCGCCTCGCGCTACTGCTCTCCTCTCTTTGCGCTGCACTGCTACTCTCCTCGTTTTATAGCATGCACAACCACCACGCGACGCACCGAAAGCTAAAAAAACAACAGCACGCGGATGCACAGCACCGGACGACGCGACGTGACGAGTGGCCACAAGTGAGCTGAGCTGCCATGACGTGACGAGCAGCCACGGACGCACAACACTGGGTCACGAGACGGCAGAGACAGGGTCACATGATGGCAGAGGCTTTTGGCAGCGATGCGACATCACGCGGACCCGGCGGCTTTCGGCATCTCAGCTATCGAATACGGCACTGTTTACTGTATTATGTAGCTCAGTTGTCGAATACACGGAGATTTCAGCAACTGAAGTGCCAAATATGGTGAACAATGCCGTTTTCGGCACCTCAGTTATCGAAAAAGGTGAGGCTGGCCCGTTTTCAGTATTCGAGTTGCCGAATATAAATGCTAGATTTATAAATACGCCGATCTATTGTCTATTTTAACAAATACGTCTGGAACCGAATGCAAGGGCCCAATCTCATATTCTCAAACACTTAATGCCTTTTATTAGGTACCGCAAAGATTTGGGATCCTTAAAGGTTTAAACCGCTATGCACATAAGTACCTCTCTTTTTTTTTTAAGACTAACGCACATAATGCCTCTCAGTGCTACAGTGTAGCTGATTTCTTAGACATTAATTAGATATCCAGCTAGGCAAAAATTGGTGTGGCAAGCAATTTAAAAAAAGAGAGAACGAGCTTATTTCTTATAAAAAAAACTAACGTTTTGACTTTTTAGCAATTCTATACCAAAGACATCTCTATAAAATAATTAATTATCTTAGAAGACTAAAAAATAGTAGCATATATACATGTATTAGAAGTTTATTTCTTAATAATAAATTCTTGCTCTGTCTCCTTAGACATTATCTAAGAAATAAAACACATATTCTCTGTTCTGTTAGACGTCACTTAAGAAATAAATAATTGAAAGTGGCCTAAGTGCCTTACGATTGCAAGAGCTCAACTTGCTTGGTTATGTTTTGTTACGTCGCATCGCCACAAAGTTCCTCGAACACACCCGCATGGATCGAACATCAGCCGCGAAGCAACTTTCCAACCAATTTCCTTGAAATGGTATATATTTTCCCAAATTATTTATTTCAGCTTGTTCCCCTTAAAAAGGAGAAACAATTCATAGAAAAATCCAAATAACTAAACTCTTCGTCATGCTTTGGTCAATCAATAATTATGATCTCCATTTTTCTTTTAAATAATAATAATATCCAGTGTTGAGCTGCTAGTATATGCTAGTTCAGCCAGCCCTATTTGCGGTAGCTTAAAAAAAAAACTAACTATTAATGATAACAGATTATCATCATGGTATATTTTTGTCATAGAATAATAATAGTGACGTATTTATGTGGCACACACTTCATTATAAAACCTACATTATAGAATGTATTTAGTGACGAAGTCGATAAAATCATCATGTAACGTCTTACATTTTATGATAATTATACTGTTGTCATGGAAGAGAGACTATTTTATGATATTTTATTTATCATGTAATGTGAGATTAAATGTCATTATTGGCATGTGTTTCATCACTAAAATTCCCACAACCATTGTTTATCTGTGACAAAAAAAAGAAGAAATCATCATGCAAAGCATGATCGTCACGTAGTTCTTTCTATATTGTCACACATCCTATGAGAATATTAGTAATATAGAAATACATTATTATAAAACAATATGAATATTTAGACAATCTCATTACATTAAGTCACGTAATCTTTCACAAAATATAGACATCATAGGTCATTTTGTCTCTAGCACAAGTGCAAAATATTAGCATGTCTACATCTTAGCATGCATGTAGTCATCACAGACTTCAAAAGATACCTTGCACTATATTCTACTAAAAACATGATTAATCTAAACCATGCATTCATCAAAAACTTCAAAAGCTACCTTGTACCATATACTACTAGAAAGATGATTAACTGAACATATGTTTGACGATTAGCTTATGAGGCGCAGAAGAATCTCATCAGTTCTCTGTTGCTTGCCTATGAGAAGTGTCATATGGTCTTCATGATTTTTGTTTGACTCCTTTACTTCCTCAACTTACTTTGATCATGACAACTTGATCTAGATTGGTGAAATAGTTTAGACAAGACGTTCTACACAAATCTATTATTGGTGGTTAGTGAGTATCTGTCACGTCCTAAAAATTAATCACATAATTAAGCTTTCTTAATCATTATCGCATGTGTTATACATATTTTTCTATTAAAATGAGTTAAACATATTCTAAAAGTATGTAAACATAGTTTAGAGCTTGTTAGAAAGATCTTAAATGCCTTGGAGTTAGTGAGGTATGCAAAGAACGGAGACTTAGAAAGATTTCAGCAAGAAACCCCACTCGTGGTTTGATCAGGCTTACCCGCGGTCTGATCGCCAGGTGTGCAGTCACGTGGATTTATCGCGGTCTGACCATGAGCATTGACGGTTTGATCGCCAAAGTGCAGAGGCTCAACTTAAGTGAATTGATCACTCTCTGTTGCTCTCTCTCTCACACACTACCTCACTCTTTTCCCCACTCAACCTTAGAGAGAGAAGAAAAGCTCCACCTCGACGTCCATGATAACTGGAAATAGACGGTGAACCTCCCCAAGCTTTCGGAGGACTTCCCCGAGCTCCTCCCCTCTTCTAAACTTATGACAAAATTTCTCAAATCATCACCAAATAACCCCCATTTTGTGACATTTCCACAGTTTGTCACGATCATTTTTGTTATTACTTAAATTTCTTATAGTGCTAGTTGTGCACATGTTTATTTCCTAGTTGCTTTGCATGCAGTATGGGGTACATGCTGCACGATCATATAATCGGGTATTTATCATTCTTAACTTTTACTAAATTTCCTTAAATCGTCATGCATATTACCACTACGTGCATTAGAAGAACAGTTACACCTTTCCGGCTTTGACCCCTGCACAACTGTTCCAACATGCATGTTGAGCTTAAAAAATGTTTCGACTAAAAAAACCGAGCTTAATTTATAGATAACAGTGGAAGGTGTTATGTATCTATTTATCTGGTCGTTGTATATATTATATATGATCCACGCTATGGCTATAGTATATATAGATTAAATTTTTATTTTACAGTGATCCATCATATATAATAGTCTACATGACGTTCTTTAGTCTAACAAGTGAGATATTTTATTATAATATAGTCATATGTATCGATCACTCGGTCATTTTTGTTATGGATATGCCACTATATACACACACTTGATCTTAATATTGTCATCTATCTTTCCTTTAAAATTAACTTAGTTAGGGCTAGCATGTAAATTGATCGCTGTCATTGGCGGTAAGCTAATTGCCTTGCTTAGAAGTTAGAAGAAAAGAGATCGATCGATGGAGGAAATAGATCCTGCAGTGAAGTTATCCCTGCAAAGGATGAACAGTGATTTGCATTAGGATCATTTCTCAACCGCTGGATCAAAATCCAAGGGAGCCTAGCAGATGATACAGTAAACCGCAAACGGTAGAAAAAAGATGCTACAGTAAATGAATACTTGTTCCTTCTGCAGTGTCATTGCATATCACTGTTTATCTCTTCACATATCACTGTTGCGGTTACTACAGTCCTCTGTATGGCTTTCACCACTGCAGAGGATCCAGGTCCCGCACTGCAAGTGCATCTGATCCTCACGCGTTTTCTACTCGGCTACTGGCAAAGATGAAAAGAGCTAGCTGAGTAAAAAAGGTGAAAGGCCCACGCAGCTGCAGCGCCAAAATTGGCGTCTTCGTAGCTTCTTTTGCGAAAGAAAAAAGTTCTGCTGGCGATGAATGGGATAACGGTTTATATTCCCTTTGGAATGAGATTTGATTTCTTCCTATTTCGGGAAATATACTGTTCTGAGCGAAATTCTTGTGAAATTTACACATTCTAATTAAAGAAGCTTTTACCATGCACATGCAATAACCTAAAGTATATGCATGTGTCAGTTTTTTTAGTTCAAGGGTTTTATATGTGTCAGATATATATGTGCCTTTTTCCTTTCTTCTAGAGTTGTCCTTTGTATAGAGACTACCGTTAAAGTTCATTTAACCTGATTACTTCATCCATGATGAAACAACTGCTCCCAATGCCGTTCACATGTTGCGAGTGACCTAAAGTATATGCATGCGTTAGTTTTTTTTAGTTCAAGGGTTTTATATGTGTCAGATATATGTGTGTCTTTTTCTTTCTTCTAGTGTTGTCCTCTGTATAGAGACTACCGTTAATGTTTATTTAACCTAATTACTTCATCCATGATGAAACAACTGCTCCCAATGACGTCGGCATGTTGCGAGTGACCCTTCAATTTCTTGTGTAAAGTAACAAAACCGGTCTTATCCAACCCTATGCAGTATATATAGATTTAAGGTACGTTTGACAGTAAGAAACATTTCTAATTTTTATCAGAAATAGGAGAATCTCTGGTAAATGGGTAGTTTTTTTTTTAATTCTTGTAAGAAACCTAGAGAAAGTTTTTGTTTTTTTAATAACACGAGAATCACTCAAAATAATGTTTGTCATTAAAATCACCTCCCCCTCTTACTTACAATCTTTAGAAATCTGAATAACTATATTAGCCAAACAATTGCATGTACCATAGAAATATTTTCAGAGAAAAACCAAATCCGAAACATTTGGAACCGTGTCAAGCGAGACCTTGAATAGTACCTACCTCAACTACGCCAGTAGAGAACAGGGGCGGACCGACATTAAGGCTCGGAGGTGCACAGGACATCGGATGATTTTTCATTTTTCAGTGATCTATCATATGTATCAGATTTATAGGACACACTCGAGCTTAACAAATGGGACATTCGAACCTCTAGCCTAATAAGCGGGACACCTGTTATTTTTTTTTTCCGCTGGAGAAGAAAGCCGTGCATGCATGATGCGCGCTGCAAGCTTTATTCCTCTTTCGGTAAAGCTGTGCTGTGACCTAATCTGAGCTACGGCCGGTGGAGCTGGACTGCTGGTCGTTCTCGCATCTGTATGCCTGGGACCAAGGTATAAAGTCCGTCTCGCCGGAGCCCACATCTTCGCTGTCCTAACGGACCTACGGGCTACGGATGCTTCTTTTTTCCTTTTGAAGACATGATCACCTCACCTTACCGGTGTGTTTCCTACTCGTACTTGGCAGGCACGGGACCCCACCAGTACGGTGTGTCGGTGTGCTTCTCTCTGCCATGGACGTCAGAATCTTTCCGAGTGCAATGCAGTCCAGAGCAGGATTCAATTTATAGTCTGCTCCGTTCACATAGTATTTATAAATTGTAGTCTGCTCCGTTCACATAGTATTTATAAATTGAGTGGGTATTGATTAAACTCAAATTTAAAATTTGAAAATTTAACAAAATTTGATGATTTTTACCGAATTTCACCAAATTACTGTGTGTTACCATCAATGGGCGGTTTTCAAGGTCCAAACGCATTTGGGAACCTTGGTCCGGAGAAAAAAATTATATTTTTTTCCTCTTCTTTTTTCTTCTTGTCATTCTCTTCTTCTTCCACTTCTATATTAAAATATTAGAGAGGGTTTATGGGTTCCAAACATTAGGGTAGTGGCTTGAGCCTCTCAGCCCTCGTGGATTTGTGATTTTTTTAAATAATATTATTTTTATTAGAAAATTACAAAAAATAATACTAAAAAATCTTATATTTGTAGAAATAGGTACATATCTATATACGGAGTACCGACTAGAGAACTGTTAGCACTCCTCGTGAGAACATATGAAAAAAATTGTATCATCTATAGATACAATTTTATGTAAAGATCATCTTCATTCGAGAACATATGACAAAGTTTTGAATTTTCTTTTTAATATTATCTTCGCGACATATAACCTATTGGACTGCCAACAGGCTCTGGAGCCCACTACCACATAACATATCGGCACGTGAAATACCGATATATAACTATTTCTACAAATATCGAGTTTAGGTATTATCTTTACAATTTCCAACAAAATAAGATTATTTCAGAAAAAAGTTCTGGATCCGCAGCTGAATGCAGGAGGAGAAACACTCCCTTTTTTAAGAGAGATTGTCTATATAATAGCCAGCTATTTTTCTTTTGGATTGCAGTCAAATTTTTCAGCCAATAGCAAAGTGACACATAATCCAACACATTTTATTGGAACCACAAAAATCAACTGATTTATTTTTGCGTTTAAGTCACTTTTTGGGCCCCAAACAACAAGTCAAAAATTGACTGCAATATATTTGTATTGCAGTCATTTTTTTTAGACAACTGAATTTATTTGGTATTGCATTCAAAAATCATACATTCATTCTGGCCACAAACCCAAAAGTGAAATAAACTACCAGGTGTGTAAACTATCAGCAAAAATTCAAAAACAAACAAAGAATCTATTCTAAAATTAACTATAATTTTAGTATAAATGAATATAATTTACGAAACTGAGATTACTTGAAAAATTTATACGACCAAAACCTCTTCACCTCCTTAATGACTCTTTAACTTGCCAATTCAATGGCGGGTGCGCGTTCGGGTTCATAACAAACTAGACATGAAACTTGAGCAGTTAATCAATTTAGTAAATTGCCTTACCGAATGTGTACTTTTTTTTTTGAACAGCGCTTCCCAAACTGCACGAACTTCTTGGAGACCAGGGGGTGCGGGACAGGGGCTTGAGTCCCCGCCGGTTCGACTCCTCTCTAGGAGTCTTATCACCGGGCTCCATACCTGTCCGCACCTCATCAATTTCCTTCAAAAGAGATCTGCCTTTATCCTAAACTACTTATACTAAACAATGTTTTGACCTAGAAAGAAGAAGATTAACTTATGTCTTAATAATTTGTGGACCATCCCCAACCTAACCCAACATTTTATAATAAGTTTTTTC
This sequence comes from Phragmites australis, assembly GCF_958298935.1. Taxonomy (NCBI): domain Eukaryota; kingdom Viridiplantae; phylum Streptophyta; class Magnoliopsida; order Poales; family Poaceae; genus Phragmites; species Phragmites australis. The sequence goes on from NC_084925.1 coordinate 3,871,886, forward strand.
AAAGTCTATTTGTTGATGATTTATGAACCACCGATCTAACGAACTGGTTAAAGAAATAGAGAATACTTAATTGGTGCCTAATGAATAGTGATCATACGGGTTTGAATTTCTTATTCATTGTGTGAATAGGAACTACAACAAACAAACAAGAATAAAAATAGAAAAAACAATCTGAAATATAAAAAATCAAATACAACAAAAATACTAACCAGAGATTGAGGCGGAAACAGAATTAGGGTTTCATTTTGTTTGCAAAATTATTGAAGTGTCAATTTTAAAGGTTAACAAACAAACGGTATCAAAAACAAAAGCCCCAACAAACAGCGTGAAATCACCACCCCATCTCTCTCCCGTTCATAGCGCGTGAAATCACCACCCCAGCGTGACAATTTTTTGAATTTTTTTAATTTAAATTCGAAAACCGATCGAATTCAGAATTTGATGGGGACTGAATTAACTGGTTTTTGCGATATTCAACCGATTTTCAACGAATTTTTGGAACCTTGTTATCGCACTCTCATATCCACAAATAGAAGTAGCGACTCGACTCGTCTCTCGCAACCGGGCCGTAAACAAAAACATGAAAGCCCACACATGGAATAGAAAAGAAAAAAAAAATCAGCTCACAACGCATAGCGAGCGCGCACAGAGGACGTCTGCGGCACGAATCGTCAAACGGCATCGGACAGACGGAAAATCAACTGCAAACACAAAAATAAATAGATAACAACTGTTTAGCATTCACGTTTTTAAGATGAGAAGAAGAGGCTACTAGCAAGCCCAACGCGGTGACTGGGTGGGCTGCATCTTAGAGGCCCCAACTAACGCGAGGAGGCCTTGGGAGCTGGGACTAAACGCCGACGTAGATCGGCTCGAACGTTTTCGTTAGTTCGATCGCTGGGCGGCCCCGTCGCGCGGCCGCAGGTTCGTTGCGCTCGGCCGTGGGCTTCGCGAGGAGTCCGGCGGCGGTGCGGGCTTGCAGCGTCCGGGACGGAGCTTCTTCTATTTTTATTTTTCTAAATCGGAAAATTACAAAAGTAAGCCTTCTTTTTGAAAAATCGCACTTCTATACGCTCTTCTTTCGGGACAAGTTTTTAAAAAATAAACATATCATCCTTTCCACGAGCGACAGGTTAAAAAATTATATAACTTTTTAATACTATTAAAATTCAAAATACTATTGATATAGTCATAAAAATTCTAAAAAAACATATAGTGTAGATGATACTATAATTTAGCTTAAAAAAATGAACCTAGATCTCATAAAAAATTAACTCAAACAAATTACTTGTACTATTAAATTTGTATTTATTGTTTTTTATTATATAAATCATATTTTTATTTAGATTTTTTTAGAGCTAAATCATAGTATCCTCTACTTACTAATTATTTTTTAAAAATTCCATGACTATTGCGATAGTATTTTCAATTTTAAAAGTAATAGAACGTAATATTTTTATTTTTAAGCCTATCACCTATTGAAAGGGTGAGGTGTCTTTATCATCCTTTCCACGGATTAAAATAGATACCTATATTTTCTATTTCTTCTTTAAGAAATATAAAAATAAAAGAAATTCGCCAGCCGTTCCACGCCGGCACCGCATCTGATCGAGACTTCTGAGGGCGGTGGCGGTAGAAGAAAATTTTATGGGACCAGGTCTTTCGTAGAGACCCGTGTATCTATTTGACACGTGTCCTTGTGTGCACAGTCATGCACGCACGTGAGCCGTTCGATCACACGTGTATGGCACGGATGAGGGTCTCACGGAAGTCTTATGTGAACAGGTCTCATAGAATTTTTCTCCGGTGGCGGTGGTCCAAGCCGATGGTGCCCGTTGTGCCGTGCAGAGCCGGCAGCACCTCCAATCTGCTGGGACCGGGAGCGTGGGACTCGCGCCAGGCGACGAGACCATCGGGCCGACATCACAGTACCGCAACGCACACCAGCACGTGCTCCTGAATCCAAATGGGAAAAATAAAAAACCCTTAAAAGTCACTTAATTTTAACTTTTCCCTAGAATTTGTTTTGCTATAAAACCCCCCAAAGCTTGACTTTGTTATAAAAAACCTCCAAAAAATAAAAAATAAAAAATTACAATTTTTTTTATAAAAAACTAGAGACAATTCTAAGAACTTCTGTGAATTTTGTTTTCAAAAATAATATCCTTTGCATCATATTTCATGGAGAGAAAGTTTGAAAAAAAAGAAAAATGTATAGCTCATTTATTAACTCATGTTATTTTAATTTTGTCATGTCTATCATTATTTTTCCTACATAAATAATTATTTAAGTAAACTAATTTAAAAGTGGTTTCATTAATTTTGGTGTTATGTATTAGCTATGAATTAATCTATCTGCAACATATTTACTCAATCTTGCACGTTACAATAACTATTTTAAGATTTTTTGTATTTTTAGAAGATAGAGGATCATGTAAGAAGATTAAAAAAATTGGTTTCATGATTTTTGGATTAGTAAATAATTAACTATGCATTTAACTCGAATTAATAAATGAGCGGCATGTTTTTCCTTTTTTTTCAAAATTCCTCTCCATGAAATATGGTGCAAAGGATATTATTTTTGAAAAAACAAAATTCACAAAAGGTCTTAAAATTGTCTCTAGTTTTTTTAGAATTTTTTTGTGATTTTTTTATTTTTGAATTTTTGTGGATGTTTTTGCAACAAAACCAAATCTTTGGGTTTTTTTGCAACAAAACAACTTTTAGGAGGAAAGTCAAAATCCAAGTGACTTTTAGGTGTGGGGGGGGGGGGAGGATTTGCATTTTTCCCAATTGAAATCGATCCGCCATGATTCCCATCGCCATTTCGCCACATGAATCCGGGCGCGTGATCTGCAGCACATCCGCGGCTGATGGTACATGCAGCATGCCCAATTATCATATAAGCGAACCGAGAATACTCATATTCGTCGAAAAAAATATTTGATTAATTGAATTTGTCTGTATAGTTTAGGCTATATTTCTGTTTGTGGATTGAATCTAAGGTTGAATGTAAAAGTTAAAATTGTAATTGGTTACTCGTATAAAGATGATTTTGTGATAGTATTAAGTGGGCACGAGTCTGCATCTGTCGGATAAAGCTACAGAGTAAAACTTGAATCAAGCTTCATTCATGAGTCAGAAATTGATCGTATATTTATATCTGTCAAATCAAATTAGAACCGTGAACCTATGTAACTAAACACATTCCTTTATAATATTATACATACTTAAGCAATCAAACACACCCTCTCCGAAAAAGACGGGAAAAGAATGCTCAAGCTAGTAATCGTGAAAAAACGACAACAGTGTTCATCCGCGCAGACCCGGCCTTGCTAATTAGTATTTATGGGCTTATTTGGATTGAAGTCTGGAGCTACCCTGAAATTTTTTTTTGGTGTTGACTGAGTTCATAGGTGTTCATTTGGATAGATGCTAATAATTGGCTCACCCGTTGGCTCTCTCAATTCATTTCTACATCAACGCACGAGTGAAAACGCTGGTGGCCAAATAGTTCGCTAACTTTTTGCGCGCCGGTGGTTTGGTGGGGCTAGCACGGCACCATCCAAACACATCGTACACGCCCTGGGATCCTGTACGCATATAAGATCATCTCTAATCATATTTTTTTATTTACTTTTTCATTTTTATTTTTTTTATTTTCTCTCATCTTCAACAATTTCGCTTTGTGATTTTAAAGGAGAGAGAATCTGATCGAGAAGTGAATGACTTTGAGAATCTCAAAATAAAGGAAACTATGAAGCGAAACTATTGAAACGCTGAAGAGAACAAGAATCCCTTTATAACAGAAATCTCGTCCGCGAAAAAAAACTGTTGGAAGTGGCCTAAGACTCATCAGCAGCATTGAGTAGCATTCATAGGGAGGTTATTGAGGTGGCTTGGTTACATGCCTAGTTGCGCGTGACGGCAAGCGTAGCTGTCCGGCGCAGATAGCACGCACGTAAGTGGCGCGTGCCTAGGTGCTGCGACGTCCGTCGAAGCCACGGCGAGGCTGGGAGGTCGTGTCCGGCATCCGGCGGAGCCGGCCGGGGCGCCGACGAGGGAGACGAAGGTCGCGGGGACGCGCGTCGTCGCGTGGTGGCGCGCGAAGGGTGGTCGCGCCGGTGCGGCGCGCAACGGCGGTACTGGTAAGCAGCTACCTTAGCGAAGCTTCCTGGTTTCTTTCTAGTGCAGATTCCTCGACTGCGTGCTCTCTCTCTTTAGGCTGAACGACGTCGCAACAGGAACAGGGACAGGCAAAGATCGATTCCCTAGGCTTTGCGTAGTTTCTACATGTTTGGTTCCACGAGGATTAATTTGAAGAAAAGATTAGTTTCGTAGGAGAATTTTGATGTGGTGCCGCAGGAATTTCCAAAGCTCGAGTTGCTCAGCATTTTGCTCTTTACCAGAATCAGAACGGAGGACGAACAGCATCAAAGAAACGGTCCGTTCACAGGAAGAAATGGGCGGACATTACTACAGCATCTGTACGACCAATGTCCCTTAGCTTTCAACGACCTGTTTGGACATACATGGGCAGCTTTTGCCTTGGTGTCTTGGTTTCGTCACCTGATATTTTTTTTCCTTGTTAGCCACTTTCTGCTGTCTGTAATTCCTCTTATCTTTATCCAAAAATGTCATGGGAAACTACTCCCACCCTTCAGAATACTTGTCACCGTTATTAACAACTTTTTGAGAAACATCTCTACAATGGTGCATGCACACACTCACTCATACCACCACATGCACTGCTGAAGAATACAAAGCTTAAAAATTGACGAAATAACTATAGATATCTCGCTATCGATGTATACATTATTTTTCATAAAAAATTACATTTTATCTATCACTGAAAAAATTCCGGCTTAATGAGATACATGAGGAGCATACTTAAAGTTTGATATTGATAGGTAAAGATACAATTACATTCACTAACCATCGAGTTAAGGCTTGGTTCTTCCCGTTATTTACAACTTAACATGGTTAACTTAGGGATTATTTTTTTCTTTCAAAATGTCTGTTTCACTGTGTGCAGAGAGCACAGGAATCGTGTATCTCCACAGGGACGTCCAGACCTGCGGGTACCATGACGTCCAGGTGATGTGGGAAATGCTTGGCCTGGCGAACGGGGTATCCAGCGCGCCGGAGCGCCGGAAGCGGCCGCCATTCTGGACGCCGTCGTTTTGGTACGCCCGGTCGTCGCATCGCATGGCGGCGGAACGGTGAGCTACGTGCTCGACATCGTGAGACTGGAATAGATGACTATGATCATGGCAGTGTGGCATCTCTCGCTATTGCTTCTCCAAACAAGGTCCGCTACTACTGCTACTATAGTGAGATGTACAGGCCAAGCTGATCACTTTCAGGCTATAATTAGGTTTTGTTTGGCGCAACTTGTACATCCACACAATTCGCTTATTGAGAATCCGGTGAAAAACAGACTCTATTTCTTCAGATTGTATAGTTCATTTTCATAATCTGCTACAGAATCCTACTGTTTGACATAGCTTCTATAAAATTATCTAGAATCCACAAATAGAAAATACCAAACAAAGCCTTAGACGAGGATGAGAGCCCAGTTTTACTAAACAATGGTGTGTATATGTGCAGCCACATTGCACATTTTAGAAAAAAAAATACATTAAAAAACCAGCTTTAATATCTCAATTTACTTTGGCTCCAATATCGTTTTGCTTTGTTCTGTGATATGACTACTCGCATCCTGACATATCTATCAGCAATGTAGCATTTCAGAATTGGACCTGACTGCTGGGCTTGATGTGAGGCAAAACCACTGTGCTAAACAGAATCCCTCTCGGCAGCAGTAATGCAAAGTCTGAATACAGCAGCTCTATGACCCATTTTCCCCAGATAACACTGAAAGGAATGTGTGACGCATACAATATACAATACAATTCAATTAATATCATACAATTTTTTGTTTGCCACGCAGCACCAACTCGGGCTCCTTTTTATAATACAATACAATCATATGGTATAGGATATTTGTTACGAATGATACCTCTGCTACCAAGTAAGGGTGAAAATTGTCCATCTTTTCTAATATTAACCGGGTGGTATTTTCAATTCCAATGTTGCTCCAGAAAAACCACACGCTACATTGGAATTGGAAAAGAAAGCAAAAAAGCTTGAAAGTCCACAGACAAAATCCAAATTATCAAATTATATGGCGCCACGAGTCTTCCTGCAGCAGAAGAAGTGCAACTTTCAACAACTAAAAATACAGCAAGTTAGTAAAGATCTCGTCGTTTTAAACAAGAAATATTTTGAAGAAATCGAATGATGGCTAGACAGCTAATGAAGGTTTTTTTTCTTCTCGAACACGCAGGAGAGCTGCGTATCTTTGTATTAAATAGAGAAAAGAACGGACCCAGTACAATGGTTTTTCCAAAAGGATGAAACAAACACACACACCCCTCAGGCTTGCCATACCATGCGCGCCACTTACAAGGATAAAGAACGACCACGACTTAGCTACTGAAGGTTTACATGAAGCATTCTATAATAATCAGTTAAATGCATACTAGTGATATTACCCTGTAAGGATCAAAATGTTTTGAATTAGTAATAACATCTAAGGATCAAAATGTTATACATATGAGATCCTTATAAGTTATAATAGCCTTTTGTATTGCTATCCTGAAAACATATCTCTCCATTCTCTATCTCCTTTCAAGATACACCTCTCTCATCTATAATCGCACACAGAGCCCATACCGCAAAACCTGTTCCTGAGATCATGCCCATCTTTTACTAGCAAATCCCAAATGTCACTCTTGAACTATTTTAACAGCGACAGCGACAAACTATTCATAATTAAACATAGGCTTTACAAGTAAACACAGGTGGGTAATAATTTTTTAGACCAGACTGTGGTACAAAAGAGGCACAATTTATTTGCTAACCCAACGTAAGAACTCAAACAAGTCCAGAATACTCACATAGGAGGCAATAATAGAGAAACTTAGATTGTTTGCATCCGACAAATTAATTCAGGATCCAATTGTCCACTGCTGTAACTGGATGGCACGGCAGAAATTTCCTGCCTTCCTTGCCACTCTTCACCAGGCCTTAAAGTAACTGGCTTCTCAATAGCTGCAGCCCCTACACATAGCATGTTTTTGTACTCCTCATCTCCGAAATCCTTCATTGCTTTGGCCTTCTTGTCCCAAGGGTTCCAAACAACTGCAAAATAAGAAGTGGTAAGGATATACCATGGAAATAAAAAAAGGGACCAAAAGCAACTGCTGGACCTACTTTAGAAGCCAGTATTTCACACAACGACATTATAATCTGAGAAAAAAGGGGCCTAACTCACCGACATCAGGAAGTCCGTCTTTCCTCAAAACAAATGTTCTTTTCTTCTCGTGGTCAATGATCACAATCTTCGGTGGAGCACTCAAATATACCTTGTCCACCTTACTCAACATGAACGTAATTAGTGTCTCATTGGCACTGAAATGGCTTCGAACTATGAAGTTTAGTAGAACACAAGCTTACTTCAGACTCGAATACAACTGCATCTCCTTGTTCAGTACAACGAGTCTTAGATTGCAGGTTGTCAAAATAGTCCAAGGTCTCCAAACCTTCAACCCGCACTTCACTGGAATGAGAAAATATGTTTCATGGATTGGAAATAGAAAGCAGCTAAGTTGTCTATCACAATCTATCTGGTGATCTGTACATTAAATTTGGAGTACTGAAGTGTCCTAGTGATAGAGCACAAGGTTGTAGATGCTGTGGTTTCAAATATAAGCACGTCCTCGTACGTAGTCTCATTTTTTTCTTGAAGACTTGGATTTCCTCAAAGAATTGAAAAAAAAGGAGACTTGGAGTACTGAATCCGAAGTTGACTAGTTCAACATGGCTCAGCATTAAAGCAAATTTCCTATAAGAAATACTGAAAATAACTTGATGCAAACAAATACCATTATGAACTGTACCTGATATCAGATACTGAAAAGTATGTATGATATGCAAATGTAAATTGGAACGGCTTGCCATCTGAGTTGGTATTTTTTATTCGAGATGTGAGAATAAGATCTCCCCTTGGACTAAGAGCAACTCTCAGACGAAATTCATAACTGCAAGGCATGGACAATGAACACAATTAATTCAGTATGGAGGCCAGACGAATATAGAGATAATTTTTATCTGACATAATAATTAGATAAGTTTAATGATTTAGTAGATGGTAACCTATGTGGCCAGACTTTACAATCCTCTTGAGACGGCTTGAGTATCAAGTTGATATGACAGTTAGAAGTAGCAACTGGAAAAGGAGGAGGACTTTCATCAACGCTCCAAAATCGGTTCCTTGCAAATCCATGCTGTTCAAGAACTCCATGGTTACCTAACTGCATGATGACATTGTTCATCTGGGTGTCACAGGACAAACAGCTTCCATGGGAAACATAACTCAACTATAACAGCTTGATGACCATACTTGAGGGAAGCAAACTTGGATGCCACCACGAATTGCTTTTGGCGGTTTAAAATAAGCCTGGCAAGAAATTTTCAAATGCAGAATTACTAGGCTTAACAATAAATGAATATAGTCAAACTCAAACTATGTCTATCAGTTTATATTGTAAAAAGTTGCAACACTTTGAATAAACGGAAAGCACAGCTAACAGTCTAACACTAAAAACTCCCTGCCAGCAGTGGATATTCAGGTGCTAATATTGCAATAACATAATTCCAGAGACTAATAATCCAAAAAAAACTAACCTAATCCTAACATTGTTGCAGAGCGAACAATGATAAAAAATAAAGAATAATCATCATCTAATAAATAAGAAATAAAACACACTCTGAAGAGCTGTTCACACACTGATGTTCTTTCTGAAACTAAAGGATCTGAATACCTTGTTACTGACGAAAAGCAGTTGTTGACCAGAGTTATTTTTCCAAAACGTCACTTGGCCTCCGTATAAATATACCTGATAATAGTTAAGTATAGAAACTGAGAGGACCCCTGATACTTCTTGTGTGATGATAACACATAGAAAAAAATAACTTTGAACGTAAAAAACATGACCAACCCATGACTATCAATGTCTATATATTCTTGTGCAAATGGTTAGAAAATAAGTAACCAATGGCCATGGATTTATGGTACAGAACTCACTGCTAGCAGTGTATTGTTCTTTTTCTTTCTGGACTGGTTTCTGAAAAGCTGTCCATAATCAAGATAGATTTGTACCTCAGGCCTCAGCTAGATTATAATTGTTGGAAAGCTTACGGATAAGCTGATACTTGGATTTGTAGTACTTACATATAATTGTTGGAAACCTTACACACAGAACATAGTCTGGTGCAAAGAAGCAAATTAAGGTACTGAAACAATTTAACAAATCATGTTTTATACTAGCCATTGGATCTTCTCTTATAGATTCCTCCTAGAATCCACCTCAGCAGATCATGTGCCCCCGGGTCCAACAGAGGACAAAGAATTATATAATATAATTTCCATAGTAATATTCACCATCAATACTGCCTGAATGATCATGGCATGCATTTCCAAATATAAAAGAAAAGACGCTGACGATTTTGATATGGGAAATATCCACATCAATGTGACATGCCATGAATGTCCCATCCAGGTCTGATAGGAGATAAACCTCATAAATCATTATTAGCCTAGCTGTCTCCAGAACCTTGATATAAAACAGAGGCGAATAGGCCAAAACATGGCATGCCCATTCTTTCAAGAATATGCCAGGCCTGGCCCTTCTGCATATTCAAAAACTAAAATTCTGAATATTTAATAGAATAAAAAATAAGTATTTTATACATTATTCAACCATGACCAAGCAACCCCAACTGAAAAAAAAGGAAATTAAAAAAACAGACATGCTATCGTAAAAAATACATATTAACAAGTCCGGGCGGAACCACAGCTTAGGAAAGCAACACGGAATCCTACCCAAAACCAATTCCAACCATCTATCCACATTGCTGAACAATCAAATCGACCGGCAATACAAAATAGCATTATGGAGCGTGAAACGATCCATCAACTAGCGAAGGGTCAAAGACTCGATCGGCACTTGACCAACCAACCTTTCACTACATGGTCACCACGCCGTGACAACTGGCAACACTATTCGGTGACCACCTTATTCCCATTCCTCTCATAACTCTCAATTAACCATAATCACAAGTTAATCGCACAATTACCCTACCGGGAAGATGCAATTGTTAGGTTTGTAGGCGATCCGGTAAATCATAGCACTCCCCTCCGAACGAGATCAATTTGCGGGGGATCGGCGAGGGCGTCAAGCAGATCGAGCAAAACCTTCCATTATCGCGAAGAACCAACTCAACTAGACGCATGTGCACATAGCAATCCAGTAGTGGAGGTGGTTGGTTAGGGAAGGGCGACCTGACCTCGACGGAGCTGCCTCGGGCCTCGCGGAGGACGAACTTCTCGAGGCCGGTGGCGCGGTCCCTCACGCGCTCCACGGAGGCCGTCCCGGCCATTCCGGTAGCCAACGGCGAGGGAGGGCTGGATCGCACTTCCGTCGCCGCCTCGCCAGACGACTCGCCGTAAATGAAGAGGAAGTCGAACCCGGAGAAGAAGTGGCGGAGGGAACTGTGAATTTTTGTGTTCGGGTGAGCGCTGATTTATAGGCCGCGGCAAAATGCCCGCCTGCAAGCGTGAGCAGGCAGAAAACAGATAGAACGTATTTTGACTCGCGAAAGCGTATTCCACGAGTACGCTTCTGCAGTGACTGTTCGAATGTGACAACCTTTCTTTTTTTTCGCTACCAAATCCATCGCATTTTTAAGCAACTTTTATAAGGGAAATGTTCTGAAGTTTATTTAATACCCTGGGAAATATAGTGAGAATAGTGTAAAAAAATATGATTAAAAGGGTGTTGATCGTGCGTTATTCTAAATGAGCAAAAAATGTTTTTTTTATCTATAGCTCAGATGAACGATCAGAGACCGTAGATGCATAGATCTTATCAAAACAAATACATTCTATTATTCAAACGGCCCGTTTCAACACCCGATGAACCCGTAGTAAATGCAACAAATTTAGATCATTGGATAAAAGAAAATTTCCAACTAACTAACCAACAGACTCGGTCTGTTGGTCGATCGCCACATAGAAGGGTCTTGAGCCCTCGATTGATCGATGCCCAAGACACCAAATCCCTAACCCTAATCCTAGCCGTTGCGCCGCCGCCATCCTCTGCCCTCCGCGCTGACCGACGTCACCGACGAGTGCCGTCATTCCCACTGCGGCTCGGCTCCACCCGCGCCGCCTCTTGTCACACCTACCGACCACCGCAATTTAGCCAATAGTCGGCCGCCGCCCCTCGCCGCCACCGCCACCAACCACCGCTGCCCTGCCTGTGCCGCATCGTGCACACCGTTGCCCTTCGGGCGCCCCGCCGTTTGGCCGCGTCGCCAATTGCTGCTTGAAGATTTATCTAGCCCTTAAGTGTGGTTTTGGTAAATAATGGCAGTACCTGAAGACTGACCTTGCAGGCTACGCTTGCATTCTTCTGCTAGATTCTGCCTCTTCTTTTCCATAATGAAAGCTCTGTCTACCAGCATCTAAAAACTGACGTACTCATTGGCTGATAGGGCATACTGTAGTCCTGTGTTGAGCCCTTCTAGGAAACAGTCCTGCTTCTTCTCATCGGTATCAACATCATTGGGGGCGTATCAAGAGAGCTGTGTGAACTTGGTAAGATGCTCTCTGACTGACATGGGTCCTTACTTCAGACTGAGGAACTCTTTCCTCTTCAATTTCACTTTTCCTGCAGGAACGTGTTGTGCATGGAAGCTTTTTCGGAACTCTGTCCATGTGATCTCCTGGGGATCCTCATAAGCGGCAGTGTATGCTGTCCACCATTCTTGTGATGGCCCAATAAAGCTGATGGGAAGCATAAAGAAATCTTTCTCTTCCGGTACACTAGGCTATCTGCAGCTTGCTGTTAATAGTCTTTAGCCAGTCATTTGCCTTCATGGGTTCAATTGCCTATGAGAAGGTGGGTGGCTGAGTACTCAGGAAAGTTTTGAGCTTAGACTGCTGCTGTTGTGGTGGTGCTTGCTGGATTCGAGGTTGCTGATTATTGGCTATAGCCTGCACCAGACCTTGGAGTATCGTCATCACTTGGTTGGCATCCATCAAAAGGGGGTGGGGGTGGGAGATTTTGCTGGTTGGCATTGATGGTGTTGTTGTAAAGGGGGTGAGGGTGGGAGATTTTGCTGGTTGGCATTGGTGGTGGTGTTGTTGATGTTGTTATTGTTGTTGGTGGTGGTGTTATTGCCACGCCAGGTGTTCACCATATGTTGGTAGCCAAGATATGAGCGGGGAACATAAGAGAAAAGTAAATGCGGAAAAACAAGACAAGAACAGATATAGCACGAAAGAAAGGGCTCCCAACTATATTATATTATTAACTGATGCAATGTAGAGAAGGAGCTCGCATATTACACCAACACTCATATAAAGATCCAACTCATAACAAAGTTCACACCATAGACTAGATCAGAGGACACAGGACAACTGAAACAAACAGGTCTAAGCGATTTATTCTGCTAAGGTCATCCTCCTATCTCAATACTACTCCTCGTCTGCTGGACCTGCTGCATCTGCTAGACGAAGCCTCTTGCGCGAAGGGGAATGGGGTGGTGCAACTACGGGTCTCTCGGGAGCGTTCTCCAGAACCTGGTTGGGATCCTCCAGTAGTGTATGAAGTTCGTAGATGCTCTGCTCCTGCTCTGCGTGATGCTGGTGCAAATCCTCAAGCTCGTCAAGGGCACTGTCAAGCTCTGCATACAGGGCAGCAGTGAGGCGGACCTACTCTCTCAGACAACCATCTAGTTTATTGTTGACAGGCGCGAAGATGACCTCTAGACTGGCAGTCGGGCGCTGTGAAAACTTGCTGAACTGAGTAAGGTGAAGGACCTGTCTATTCTCCCTGCAGAGAACAGCTAGAGACTGACGAGTGGCGTCCTCGATCCTAGTCTCAAAGGTAGCTCTAGGGGTGATGGCGGAGTGAACATGACGAACTCGATGAAGACCGTCGTCAGTAGCCTTATCGAACATAGTGACCTCAACTGTCTAGGAGTAGCCACGATCTGCAAGGGCAACCATGACCCCATTGTAGTCTGGGGCCTTGTGGAAGCCCATACCCTAAAGCATGTACCACAACGTGTGGGGAAAGTAGCCGGCGTGTTGTCCATTGGAGTGGAACTTGGTAGGGGTCTAGAGCGCCCCAGACAACACCCGTGGGAACCTCCTAAGCAGGGACTAGAACACGCTTGAACATGGTGATCTTCGCGTGGGCCATCTAAAATTTTAAAGAAGAAAGAAAATTAGTAACAATTTTATAAAGAGCAATAGACAGAGTAAGTCAAAACTAAAATGAAAACAATTTTGTAAAAGTAGTTTGTACAAACATAAGTCCTTAACACGTCCTTTTCTATCTAGGATGCGTCCTACGGTCAACATGGCTATGATACTGAGTTTTAAAGGAACAAAACCAGATACAACACATGTATACCAGGATTAAGTTTCATACATATGTTACATCATCAGTATATCATCACAGTACCATTATTACAATAACATCATAACTAATTACAAAAGGACCCGAGGGTCTAGCAGAAAAACACAGTGAAAAAGATAAACTCTAGCACTATAGGGTCTTCCATCTTCCATAGGCGTCAACCGGGGAACACTGGCCTAGAAAAGGAGCTCTGGGTCGAAGTTGTCTCTATCGAAGGGTGTAGCTTCATTGACGGCTTCTGAATAGGTGTAGAATGCAATAAAGAGGAAGCAACGTGTGTGAGTACACAATATACTCCGCAAGTGTAGGAGAGGATGATATGGGGCTTAAGTCAAGAAAAGGTTAGACACTAGTTTACTGCACTAAGCAACTTTAACATATAACTCCAACAACATGCATCCTATTTACTAAGTGTGAAGACACCACTTAAACAAGGAGAACAGCTCATCAGATTCCATCCAATTACGAAGACTCACCAGATAAATCCATCATCTAACTACCCGACTAACCATACCAAAACCCTGATCCCAACTAATGAAGAAGAAGTCCAAGCCGCTCTTGACCGTGAGCACGACTGATCGATCAGTTTGATACTCTGTAGAGTTCGCTCATCTTTCCCTATATGTCGTGATTTCATCACCCACATTACTAGGTGACATTCTACATGTTGCAGTGCTTGCCAACCACTTACACACTTTCTATTGTGTGTCGTCAGGAGATTGATGAGAGGGATTAGCGGGGAGGGTTAAAGGGTGATTAATGCCTTGGATCCAGTCGTTTCTAGGAGGAGAAAGTGTGAGAGGGGGAACGGATTTGGCTGCGGCCGGTGGCGGGGATCGAGCCGGGCGGGGGAAGAAGAAGGGGAGATGACGCTTGGCGGCTCGGTGCGACTGTGGTAGCTCGGCTCAGCGCAAGCCCACAAGGCAAAGGGGTGCAGCCGGCTCGGGAGCAGAAAGAGGCCGGCTCGGCGAATGGGCTCAGCCCGAGGAAAGAGAGGGAAAAAAGGAAAATGGAAAATGGGCTTCGATCCATTCTGGAAGAGGAAGGAGAGACCGACCCGAGGGAGAAAAAGAGAGAGGAAGAGAGGGTGTTTGGGCCAGATTTGAGAGAGAAAACGACCTGAGAGGATTTAAGAATTAGGGAATTGCTTTCCTTTTTTTTATTGTTAAACCATTTTGGCAAAGAGCTTTTAAACGAACGCCTAGTAGTGAACTTTTGCAAACATTTTTCACACAAAAAACCTATTGCAATTACTACAACATGAATGCATCAAACATAAATATAACCTATAGCAAATTAAATGTAGAAATTATTTTCCTTGTAAATTGAACAAAATCTAAAACTCCTATTTAATTCTAACAAAATTTTAAACTATTACGAAAATTGAGAATTTAGGGTGTTACACATAGAGTCCAAAATCATAGAAATCGAACATTGGGATAAAATTTATTGCCGTTTTGTGCTGATTTTGGAAGTTCCGATCAGTCGGAATATCCAATTTTCCAGAACTTGTTGTTCTCGGTTTGGAATTAGTTTTTAATCGAAAGTTCCAATATGTTGGTCGAAAGTTCCGATATGAGTCGGACTGTCCAATTTTCAGAAGTTCAAGGCTCTCGAATTTGGATAAATGTTTAATCGGAAGTTCCAATGTGTTGTTTTTAGCAGATCTGTGAGTGAGTTTCTCCCAGATTCGGCCATTGGGATTAATGGAATCGGAAGTTCCGATCTGTGTAGTCTATGTCCAACGGCTAGTTTTTCAAAGTAGGGTATTTATACTTCTTTGCCTCCTTGTGTGGGGGCAGGGCTTTGGAGGCTTTTTGGTTGGCTTCGTGGTGCTGAGAAGTGGTGTTAGAAATTGGTATTCCTCCTTTGAGTGCTCTCATCCCCTCTCTATCAAGAATTTATGACACTACAATAGAACAGGTCATCTGCACCGGTTCATCAGTGTCGGCTAGGCTAGAACCAGCACTGATGAAGTATCACTGTCGGTTGGTAACATCCTGCGCTTGATCAATGATTGAGCTGGAGTAAGTATCAGCGCTGACTAGTTACCTTGAATCAGCACTGATATTTTTTTATCAGTGCCAGTTTGCGTTAGGAGCCAGTACTGAAAATTGGATCGGACCAAAAATTTAACTTTACTCTTACTTTGGCTTGTGTTTGAGGTCTGGCTCCATCCATCTCTCCCTTATATGTTCCATAGCGTTCCTCTCTCTCCCTTATCTCCTAAGCACCATACCTCTCTCTCCTTTATCTCTTCAGTCCCCACCACCATCCTCTACCAGCTGCTGCAGCACCCCATGGTGCCAGACCCCTCCCGCTCCTCCCCTACTCGCCCTCCACTTCATGACCCCACCCTACGGTGCCGCACTTGCGGATGCGCTTCTTCCTCATTGTCTTCTTCACGAGCTTCGCGTACTACGCACTATCAGGGTACCTGCTGCCGATCCAGACCTTCTTCTCGTAGTTGTGTTGGGTCTGGTCGCACAGCATCACGGCGCAACAGGTCAAATCTGGGTACCATGGACTGGTGTTAGCACCTTCATGCTCGACTGGGCGAGCATCTCGGTGTATCACGACAGCCCACCGGTGGCGCCATGGGTGTCCATCGCCAACAAGGCCGTGGGATTCATCATATCCATCTATGTCATCATGCCGCTCTGCTACTGGTGGTTCAACACGTTCGATGTGCGCAGGTTCCCCATCTTCTCCAACCAGCTCTTCACGGCATCCAGTTAGAAGTACGGCACTACCAAGGTGTTCACCAACTACAACAAGCTATACCTCTCGCTATTCGCCATGTCCATCGGCTTCGGCTTCCTGCGATTCATGGCATGCATCATCCATCTGTTTGAGATGCTAGTTTGTTTATGAAATCTTTAATTGTAGGTCCAAGATTTTTGGTCTAATCTAACGTGACATAACTTTTGGTTTACAGTAGTGATGCTGTCATGTTTGTGCCGATCTTGTTCCGTTCTTGCATCTTATTCTCTTTTATCTCTCTTTATGCAGATTTTTATTGAATTATACTTGTATGATCATGGTGCATTGTCATATTTTTTTCCCATTAGGAAATTTCAGATGGTTACATAAATATCAAATCATGACTGCCTTATAGTAGTAGTCCAATTGATATGTAGATTGTTGTAGTTGTGCTGGTGTCTATTGTAACATGTGTATAAAATATGCTATATATATATATATATATATATATATATATATATATATATATATATATATATAAGGCTACTACATTTTAGCTGAAATTATTTTTGTTTCTAAAACGCGAGCTTTTTTTGGCCCTGTAATATGTATCAGCACCGGTTGGTAATAAGAACCGGCACTGATATTATCAGTGCTAATTCTCTATTAGGAACCGACACTGATATTATCAGTGCCGATTCTAGTGCTAGCATCAGTGTTGGTTCTGTTTTATGAGAATCAAGCCTTTGTGGTATAGTGAGGATAGAGTGAGGTGTGTGGATCTTGTGTTGCTCGCATGTGTCGCATTAGTTGCATGTATTGAGCACTTGTCGTTGATTGTGTGCGAGTTCAGGAGTTTGTTACTCTTGGAGACCGCCGTCTCCTAGACGGCTCGGTGGTGGATTGCCATGAATCTC
The DNA here is from genome assembly GCF_958298935.1 of Phragmites australis. Classification (NCBI taxonomy): domain Eukaryota; kingdom Viridiplantae; phylum Streptophyta; class Magnoliopsida; order Poales; family Poaceae; genus Phragmites; species Phragmites australis. Next base: position 3,889,062 of record NC_084925.1, read on the forward strand.
CTCAAATAAAGATTGTGAGGAGACCCGAAAGTAGTAGTAGAATTCACTATCTCCAGAGTGGAGGAAGAGTTGACCATAATGGAGCCATCTCCGGAGTGGAGAAAGAGTTGACCATAGTGGAGGCGAGGAGCGCATGTGTGCAACCTCATGAGGAAAATGTTTGAAAGAGACATGGATTGTTACCGAGCTTTCTCAACGGAGACGTAGCATATCGGTGGATATCCGAACTTCGGTAACAAATTATTTATCTCCGTATTTCCTTACTTTGATATCCATGCTTGTATACTTATTTGTATATGCATTGAGTTAATTTTGTGATATTCAAATATGTTTTCCTGAGTTGATCGGAAGTTCCGATAAACAGTATCAGAACATCCGATGAGTAGTAAAATTGGAATATCCGATGAACAATAAAATCCAAACTTCCGATGGATAGTATTGGAACTTCTGATGAATAGTAATTTTAGAATTTTTTATTAGAGTTTTCTTGCTAGATTTGAATAATCTTTATCACACCTTAGGATTGTAACCTTCACATTTATTTAGGGTGATTATGCACTAGTTGAGCATAACATATTTAGTTTTTTTTTTGAAAAATCTGTTAGTTTATTTTTGTTGCAAGTTTAGGCCAAATAGTAAAAGGGGACAAACATTTCATAAAAATGCCTATTCACCCCCTCTAGACGATATCATTGTCCTTTCAATAGTATCAGAGCCAACTCTCTCTTTAGGGCTTTACTCCCCCCTAAAAAGTAAAGATATCTACTAGTGGACTAGTACATATAGAACCGCTCATACTAAATGGCTCAAATTATTTTGAGTGGAGTACTCGCATACTTACTATTTCTAGAACTTGGGTTCTCAAATAGAGCAAGTTGTAGATGTGAGCATTTATCCTCCTAGTGATAAACTCATATCATTCGATGAGGAAGAGAAATGCGTACATCTCAATGCTTAAACTCCTAATACTTTATTCAATGCTTTGAGTGAATATGTATTTGACACAATCATACCGCTTGAAGATCTCAATTTAAGGAAGAGAAGATGGTTAGAGTTGATGAAGGACTATGACCTCAAAATTCAACACACGCCAAGCAAGCCAATGTGGTCGTCGATGCTTTGATCCACAAGAATATTCCTCCGACCTTGAGTTGTTTGATAATGGAATTTGAACGGATGGGTATTTCCTATTGCTATACTGGAGTGACAGGAGCAAATACACTTGTCATTGTTGAGTCCTCCATACCAAAGCGTGTGTTGCAAGCACAACTACATGATCGATTATTACAAGAAGTGAAAACACGTAATGGAGAAGGGAACTTGGGAAATTTCACATTAGATGCTTTTAGAGCGGTACGATTTTATGGTCACCTTTGTGTGCCATAGAAATTCCAAGTCAAAAGGATATACTTCGAGAGGCACATCGCACACTGTACACGGTACACCCTGGCAAGAACAAGATGTACATGACCTAAAAAAGAGCTTTTGGTGGAAGAGGATGAAGGTAGATGTGGCGAAATACGTGGCTTTGGATTTGCCAGCAAGTTAAGGCTGAGCACAAGCGTCCTCCTGTGAAATTACAACCACTAGAGGTTCCTTTGTGGCCGTAGGATGACATCACTATGGATTTTATGGTTGGACTACCTCGTACCTCATGAGGAAAAGATGCTATCTGGGTTGTGGTGGATCACCTTAATAAGGTGGTGCACTTCATCCCTATCCGCTCCACCAATTTAGCCGATGATTTGGTCCAGCTCTATATGCGTGAGATAGTGAAGTTGCATGGGGGTACTGCGTTCCATTGTTTCCTACTGAGATGCTAAGTTTGCCTCTAAGCTATGGGAAGGCTCAAAGTGCCGTAGGTACTGAATTGAGACTTGGCACCGCCTATCACCCTCAGATGGATGGACAATCTGAGCATACCATTCAGGACCTTGAGGATATGTTAAGATCATGTGTGATAGGTAGTTGGGAAGGATATTTGCCACTCGTAGAGTTTGCCTACAATAACATTAATCATGCGAGCATCCATTAAGCACCTTTTGAAGCTCTTTATGGAGAGAATGCATATCACCACTTTATTGGAATGAAGTTGGTGAGAAGGCAGTTTTAGGACCAGATTGGGTTCTATAATCAACGCAATGCATGGTTGAAATATGACAACATACGTTAGTTGCCCAGAGTAGATAGAAGAGCTATACGAATGTTAGGAGATGTGATTTGGAATTTTAAGTGGGCGATGAGGTACTTCTCAAGGTATCCCCCACCAAGGGTGTTGTAAGATTCGGTGCCAAAGGAAAGCTTAGTCCAAGGTACATCGGCCCATTCTTGATAGTTGCACGAGTTGAAAAGTTAGCATATTGGCTGGAGCTACCAGAGTCGCAAGTATTTGCGAGATCTCAAATATTATATAATATTGGAACCAATGACTATTGAGCAAGATCTAAGAGTTGAGTCCCGACCTGTGAAGATTTTGGAAGAGTCCGGAAGAGTGTTGAGGCGTAAGATGCTCAAGTTTGTCTAGGTTCTCTGGACAAATCAGACAGAACATGAAGCAACCTGGGAACTCAAGTCTCGAATGAGAGAAAAATATCTGGAGTTGTCCATGTCTAGTGTGTAGTGGTCTTCTTGTTCATATCTAGTTGTTTCCCCTCCGTGAGTATTGTGAATAATGAATTTGAGGATGAATTCTGTTGAAGGGGGAGAGAATGTAATACCTCAAGTTTTGGGAAATGTAATGAGAACACCGTAGTACAAAAATCATGAAACAAAGGGCATTGATCGTGTGTTATTCCAATTGAGGAAAAAGTAGTTTTTTATCCATAGTTCGGATGAACGATCCACGTCGATCTTGTTGAAATGAATCCGTTTAACTATTCAAACATAACATTTCGACACCCAGAAGATCCGTTGCGAGCCCAATAAATTTAGATCAGTGGATAAAAGAAAAACATCCCAACTAACAGATCGACCGACTAGGTCAGGTCGGCTGCCAAATTGATTGACCGATGCCCAAGCCACCAGAACCCAAATCCTAACCCTAGCTGTTGTGTCGCCGCCGCCACCATCCTTTGCTCGCTGCATCAGCCGTCATCGCCGCCTTCTCTGCACCATAGCCGTCATTGACGAGCACCACCGTTCCCACCGTGGCTAGGCTTCACCTGTGCCGTACCACCTCCCATCACGCCTATTGACCATCGCAATTTAGCCAACCACCGGTCGCCGCCACTTGTCACGCAGTCGTCCGTCACCGCCACCACCAGCTGCCGCACACATCGTCGCCCTTCGGGTGCCCCACCATTTGTTCGCTTAGTCACGCCGCCAGCTGCTGCTACCGATTCTCACCAATGTTGGAGCGGCCTTCTCTCGGCTGCTGCTATGCAGTGCTACCATAGAATAGCTTATTGCTATAGGGTCGGTCCAGGAGTAGGAAGAACAGAGAAGGAAAGAAAGAAAAGAAAAGAAAAAGGAGAAAAGTAAAGGAGGACGAAGGGGATTTTTGGGGATTTCATTAGATTCATCGTCAATTCGTGATCCACGTGTCAAGGGTAACCTCTACGTAGTCCTTAGTGTTCATAGATGGAATTCATTGGTTGATTTGTCGTCAAATTTTGAGATTAGTTGGTCAAATCTACGTGCAGCGGTGTATTTGCAAACCATGAGTGTTTGGTGCCAGATTCGGCTAGAGATAGTAGTTTCGACATCCAACGTAGAGTCACGTGGGTATTTTGGGACAGCCTATGAGTATGATCTTGTTATAGGGTTTTGGGAGTGTTAGTGCGAACGACATGAAGCCGACTTCTTGCCATAGTTAAGGCAATTGCATGACAAACCCATATTATGGCATGATTGTGCTCGACAGATGTTTTACTGATTCTCTCAATTGTGTTTGTTAAATATTCGTATTTTCCTATGTTCATATAATTGAATTTCACAATTATGATCATGTTGTGTTATCAAGTTTCAATTATTTTCTTTAAATTCCATTCATTTTCTGAGGAAATCAAATGCACAATTTGGTTCTTATATTCATGCTCCTGTGAGTAAGAGCTAGCCCCACTTGCTTGGCTTTACCGGTAAACGCTAAGGATGTATTCAAGATTTGTCTATTTTAGACGGAAACTACTATTTTAATGCTATTTTCAAGAAAAAGAAAATGAAAACTTCACTATTTATCGTTCTTCATTGATGATCATGATGCTTATGTTCTTCTGGTTCGATATTGTACTTGCTTAATGGTTTTACTCACTCTTATGTTTCATTTGGTGTTTAGATACCCTGTGATCCCGACCATGCATGGAAGGGAATAATGACACTTTAAAGCACACTTATAATAATACTTAGTCTCACCCATCCTGCAATAACTCTGTAGTTATTCATGTGGTAAGTAAAATAGCCTAGGGTTATTTTGTGTCGGGTCCTGGTTTTAGACCGTTACGCTTACTTTCTGTGTGTATTTTTTCTTGTGCAAGGAAATGGTAGTTTTAGGGGAAACTCTACCGAAATTTCTAATATTTTCTGAACTGATTAAGTTTTTTAGATTGGATTTTGTAGCATCCGGGTTCATTGAAACCCGGCGTGTTACAGTTTAAGGCATAGCTCATAGATACTCCCAAGGCTAATTCCTTTGAGAATTTAAAGTACTTGCACCTATAGGTAGATAGTCCACGAAAGGTTATTTTTTGTTCACCCTTAAAAAATGTTATTTTTGTGCTAGAAAATCAGATGTCATATAGGAATGATAAGAAATTTGGATGCAAGGTACAATATTCCGTCGTAGCAAAATGTGTATGTCGACGATTGATAAGTCAATTATAGTAATACTTATTTAAAGTAAGCTACCTATTTATCAATGCAAGAATCAAAGAAAAGTACACGTGATTTTAAACAGGTTCAGGCCTCCCTTCAGCATTCTTCCTCCCCTTCTTATATAGTCGGGTTGAGGTGACGTGGCATACTCAGAGTCTCGAGTGTTAAAATAGAAACAATATAGATAGATGGAATTCTATTTGTAGATTTGAACAAATGATTCTTTACCGGATTCAGTTGTAATCCTATCATGTACATGCATATACTTGGTGTATAAATAGATGACAAGCCGGCCAGGTTTTCCTGCGGTAAATACTTCTTCAAACTTGGTACCGGAGCCTAAAAGATCCCATCTATCCCCACAACCATGACCACGCTGCTCACCTTAGGCACCAGCAATTCTGGTGCCTTGTTTCCAGCCATCCTCCACCAATCTCATCGACCAACCTCATCACCATTCACCTTGATCGCACCAATTTTCTTCTCTGGAAGATCCAAGTGGTGTCGGTACTCTCCGGCCAAAATCTCCATGGCTTCCTTGATGGTTCTGCGATTGCACCACCCCGAACCATATCTGAGGGCTCCAGTGATGTCGTCCTACAGAAGCCAAACCTAGAGTATCTTCGGTGGTGGTAGCAAGATCAAAGTGTGCTCAACACACTGCTCTCCACCATGATAGAGGAGATTCTTGGCCATATGATTGGTTGCATCACTTCCTCCCAAGTGTGGAGTGCTCTTCACGCTATGTTTGCGGTGTAGAACAGGGTGAGTATCTGGCAAATTTAGCTTCAACTGTCCACACTGAAGAAGAAGGACATGAGTGCTACCGAATATTTCCACAAGATGAAGGGTTTTGTCGACACCATGGTGACCGTCGGACATCCTCTGTTTGATGATGAGTTGATCGACTACATCCTCGTCAGTCTCGGGCCATAGTATGATGCACTCATGGCATCCCTCACTGTTGTCAACACTACAATAAGCCTCAATGATTTCTACACATATTTTCTCTCGTATGAAGCTATGCAGGAGCAACAAACCTTGTCCAAAGATTTCGATTGTGTTTCTTTGACAAACCTTGCCGCCCGTGATGGTAATATAAATGGTGGGACTTCTTGCTCCCATGATGGCAATGGTAACCGTGGGGGTGGACGTGGATGACAAGGACGGGGGTGGGGACATGGCTGTGGCCGCAATGGAGGCGGCCATCCTCGACCTAAGTGCCAGATTTGTGGCATTTTTTGGTCATGAGGTGCTAAAGTACTGTCAATGCTTCAATCACACTTATTAGGTAGATGATTACCGCTCCGGCATTTCAACGACCGTTGGACATGTCGACAACAACTGGTACATTGACTCAGGTGCCACCGAACATCTCACCAGCTATCTTGACCGTTTGCACGTGCTCGAGTGCTACACAGGCAAGGATTATGTTCAAGTAGCTAATGGTGCAAGTTTGTCAATTTCGCATAATGGCCATTCTAGGATTTCTGGCTCTTCCAATTCCCTTGCTCTTAATAATATCATTCATATTCGTAGTATCAGTAAATGCCTTTTGTTTGTTCATCGACTTGTCTTTGCAACAATGTGTTCATTGAATTTCATCCGGGTTCTTTTTTGTTAAGGATAAGGCCACGAAGATGGTCATCCTGCACGGTAGGAGTCATGGCGGCCTCTACCCCATTCTGTTTGTTCGAGCCTCATCTTCGGCCTCACGTCATGCGTATTCGGGTGTCAAGGTTACTGCTCAACAATGGCATCAACATTTTTGTCATCCTCCAATAATGTCGTCCAATCTATTGTCAAGTCCAATAAACTTTTGTGTTCCTCAAATTATGAGTTCGTAGTTTGTGATGCTTGTCAGCGTGCTAAAAGTCATAACTTCCATATAAGAATTCTAATCGAGTTACTTCTACACCACTTGAACTCATTCATACTGATGTTTGAGGTCCTGCTCTTCCCTTTTTTGGTGGTTTTCAATTCTATGTGAGTTTTGTTGATGACTATAGTCGTTTTTGTTGGAACTATCTCCTAAAACACAAGTCTGATGTTGAGGACATTTTTTATGCTTTTCATAATCATGTTGAACACCTCCCTGAACACTAAAATTAGAGCCGTGCAATCTGATTGGGGGGGGGGGGTGAGTATCATAGGTTACATCGCTACTTCCAACGTGTTGGTATTGCACACCGCATTTCTTGTCCACACACATCACAACAAAATGGCGTCACTGAACGAAAACATCGGCACCTTCTTGAGACTAGCCTTGCGCTTTTGGCACACTCCTATCTTCCTTTGCGATTTTGGGATGAGGCTTTCCTCACCGCCTGCTATCTTATAAATCACTTGCCAAGTCGCTTTATCAACAATACCACTCCCATCACTTGCCTCCTCAACATCACTCCTGACTATTCCTTTCTTTGCACATTTGGTTGTGCGTGTTGGCCGAATCTCCGAAAATACAACTCCTGCAAACTAGAATTTCGTTCTAAAATGTGTGTTTTTCTTGGCTATAGCCCCATGCATAAAGGATACAAATGTCTTGATTGATCCACAGGACGTATCTTTATCTCTCGTGATGTTGTTTTTGATGACCATCTATTTCCGTTTGCTACACCGGGTGCCTCCATCGATCTGTCTTTGTTATCCTCCCATGTTTCCTTTTCCCAGGATGAGCCGGTTGTGCTAGGTGGCCTTGTGCGAAGTTACGACATGTCCATGATGTCTACTAACCCTGCTAGTGTAGTTCTTGATTCGTGTGTGCAGGTCCCTGGTGGCTTGCCATTTGATACTGTGCATGGCACCGAACAATCCGGCACTCCACGGTCTTGCGGCATCAAACCATCTAGTGGCGTACTGTCTGATACCGTGCATGACACTGGACAATCCAGTGCTCCATGGTCTTGCGACACCAGACCATCCGATGTCCAACAACAATGTGGTATCGGAAACTCCGGCGCCCAACCTGTGGCACAAGACGCCATCGTGCCATGCTCCTCCAGGCTTCCAACATCAAACGGGTCTTTGTCTCCACCTCCAGACCCTGCGTTGGTGTCTATTCTATGGACAATTCCACTAGTCCACTGGCATCGGAGTCTCCTATTTCTCCCTCGACATCGGGGTCTCCACTACTTGGCCCCATTGATTGGGTTGTCTCTACATTACCAGCACTGGTTAATGCGTATCCTATGCGGACTCAGTTCAAGGATCATCTTCGTCAACCATGTTAGTTTACGGATGGTACTGTGCGCTATGATCCTTCACGGTGCACTTTTCTTGCTGAACTGGTGTCACACCGTGTCACTCTTATAGAACCAGCCTGGCACACTGCTATGGAGGAGGAGTATGTTGCCCTCTGTCACAACCATACATGGACGCTTGTGCCACATCCTTCTGGTTGCAATGTCGTCGACAGCAAGTGGGTGTTCAAGCTTAAGTATCGCTCAGATGGTTTTGTGGAGAAGCACACAACGCGTCTGGTTGCTTGCGACTTCACTCAACAGCATGGCATTGATTATCACGACACATTCAGTCCAGTGATCAAACTTGTTGTTGTTCGTCTTGTCTTGTCGCTGGCGGTATCTCATGGCTAGACCTTGCACCATGTGATGTGAGTAATTCTTTCCTTGGTTTTCTTGATGAAGAGGTATATATGTAGCTACCCCCTGGTTTTGAAGATTCTCATTATCCCTCATATGTTTGCAAGCTTTAGCGAGCCCTCTATAGATTGAAGCAGTCTCCGCGCGCGTGGTATGTACGTGTTAGTGACAAGCTTTATGAACTTGGTTTTCAGTCTTCCAAGGCCGACACATCTTTGTTTGTGTTTTCTCAAGGAGATGTTACCATCTTTATGCTCGTTTATGTTGATGATATTGTCATTGCTTGTTCTACACCTCATGCGGTTGACTCACTTGTGCAATCTCTCTCAACTGCTTTTCCTATTAAGGATCTGGTCCAGTTAAATTATTTCTTAGGTCTTGAAGCTGCTTACAATTTAGGGGGCATGGTGTTGACTCAACGCAAGTATGCTTTAGACCTTCTTCATCGTGCAAACATGACGAATTTCAAGGAAGCTCCAACACCGATGTCTGCCATGGACAAGCTAGCTTGAGATAGTGGAAAATTGCTTGGTTGCCTTCAGATATCGCAGTGTTGTGGGAAGTTTGTAATATCTCACCTTGATATGCCCTAATATATCTTTTGCAGTTAACAAGATGTGCCAATATTTGTCGAATCCCACAGATGTGCATTGGGAAGCTGTCAAGCGCATCTTGAGATTTGTTAAAGGAACTGTGACAACCAGGTTACGAATACAACGATTATCATCTACTTTGCTTAGTGTCTTCACAGATGTCGATTGGGCAGGATGTAGTGATGATCGTCGCTCAACATGAGACTTTGCTATTTTTCTTGGGTAAAATCTCATATCATGGAGCTCACAAAAGCAACCTATTGTATCCTGTTCTAGCACTGAGGCAGAATACAAGGCTTTAGCTAATGTGACTGCAGAAGTTATTTGGGTTCAGTCGATTTTGAAGGAGTTAAGTGTTCCTCAGCCTCGGCCACCTGTTATATGGTGTGATAATGTTGGAGTCACTTATCTGATCACAAATCCGGTGTTTTATGCTCGCACGAAGCATATCGTGGTGGATTTTCATTTTGTGTGAAAGAAGGTAGCTTTGGGAGCCCTTGATGTTCAGTTTGTGTCATCGGAGGATCAGATAGCTGATACTTTTACCAAACTGGCTACTCGTCAGATGCTTGACTGTTTTCGACGCAATCTTAACCTACTATCATCAGTTCAGATTGAGAGGGTGTGTTAAAATAGAAACAGTATAGATAGATGGAATTCTATCTGTAGATTTGAACAAATGGTTCTTTACTTGATTCGGTTGTAATCCTACTATGTACATGCATATACTTGGTGTATAAATAGATGACAAGCCTATTAGATTTTTCTATGGCCAATAATTTTTCAAATTTCGAACGTGACATTCATAGATTGTGTTATTTGGAGGATTATTTTCTAATTCGGGAATAGTTACCGTGTAGAACACGATAAACTAGGTAAAATATCCGCACATACCTTATCTACCCTATGTTAGTTATTTAACCTACCCTGCAAGATGACTCACGTTTAGGATGGTACTCCATTCTTATAACATACTATATTTCTATCAATTTTCTATTACTAATTATTAAATCTTCATCGGCATCATAATAAATCACGGTACGTTCCATCGAATCAGCCCAAGGTATCTGACCAGTGACATCCATTGCAGATGGTTTTGTACATGAGGGAAAGAAAATAAAAATAGCTAAACCCACAAGGGAATCAAATAATGGAAGCAAGAAATTGACAGCTCAGAAGTCAGAACACCGAGAAAATCAATAAATATTTTCTAAACAGAAAATTTATTACACGCTGCGCGGAACAAAAAAAGAGGGCCTGGACCAAAAGAAGTACAGCATCTCACGAGGCTCCTTGTTTTGCACTCTTCTTTCAGGCCCATCTTGCTCATCTGCGCTTTCAGCCTTAAACATGGAGCCGACATCTAAATACCCAACCTTGCCCAAACATTACCAAACGGCACACTACTTTTCGGGCCGGACGCTCTAGATCGACTGGTTTAGCATTTGGATCCCTGACTTCACAGGGTTTGAAGTTGCGGTACTGTAGTTGGATCTGGTACGGACGTATAAGATTTAGTGATATAATAACATTACAAACAGTAAATGTGATAGTATTTTAATGAATGGTAAATTTACACAGTATTTAAAGTCAGAGATAATGTTATTAACTGTAGTATCAAACACAATTTACTGTTGCCCTCTGGCTTGAGCAGAGGATCCAAATCCACTTGTTTAGGCCAGACTGCGATTGCTACAGTACTCACGATGCTTCCGCAGTTGCTGGCTAGCAGCAGTATAATTTTCCATTTTTACACAAATGGGACTCATTGGTAGCGTGTTTGTCAAAGAAAAAGAAAAGAGAAAGAAACGGGAAAATCATTGATCGCCAGGGTGGTGATACTTTTAGAGGAAAACAGCGGTAAAATTCCGACTAGAAGATTAAGAAGGTAAAATTGTGTGTTCATCTCCGCGTTCGATCAATTTCTTGGTGTGTGCCGCCGCGCGAGATGGTAGAAAAAGCTGGGGGCATGGAAGAGAGAGGGAGAAAGCCAACAAGTAGCCCATCTCCATCTGTCTCCGGCCCAATCTGACCACACCTAGCTAGATACTATAGTAGCTAGCCTGCTAGCCGTCAGACGAACAACAGTGTTGCCCTGAAAAGGCGATTGGGCGGGCACTCCGGTGATGATGGCTCCATCAGATTGGAAATTAAGCTGGAATGCCTGGATCATGAGGCTGTGGCGAGTTGGTAAACAGAACGAGTTCTACTTTCCTCTAGTAGGTGCATTTGATTGCACGCATTCTTTTATGTCTAAAATTTAGAGGTACGCTCAAGCGACGGTTCTCGACAGCGGTTCCCAATGGGTGAATGAGGGGTATCTTCGTCGCGGAGCTTAGAACAGGTCGGGGGAGGGAGATCACTGAGCTTAGAAAATGATTCATTCCATCCATACTCCGAATGAAACTTATATTTATTAATTATTTAGTAAAATATGGATACATGATATCAAACTTTCTCCATTAGCTAAATCGACCGAGTGTTAAAACTTAGTCCCATTCTTCTTGCACTTATCGAAATAACAACGCATCAATTCAAAGTCCTTAGGATTCGAATACAAACACTACAAGCGGGAGATCACTGACAGGTAACACATCACCATGGCAGGATTTCTTCTCTTCTTCTCCGCGTCAGAAGAAATGTCTTTTTTATCACAACCAGCAATACTCTTCTTTTTCGTCGTGTTGGCAGAAATATCTTCATCCTCATAATCACTATTTTTCTTGTACCGACTCGTATTACACACCGGGCATCTATCCAAGGCTTCATACTCTTTACGGTAGAGGATACATTGGTTTGGATATGTGTGTATTTTTTTGCACATCCAATGACAATGAGTAGATAAGCTTCTTCACTTGATAAGTGGCGGTGGGCAATGAGTTAGGCTTCGAAAGCATGTTTGCCAAGAGGCTCAACAGATCCGAGAAACTTGTCGAACCATCCATTGCTGGCCTTCAACCTTAGAAGTTCAAGCACTGAATGCAACACCATAAACTACTTTTCACAGCTCTTTGATTTCTCATACAAAAGTTTCTTCGATGCCTTCTGTAACGCCGCAAAATTATCTAAACCTCTCACGTCCCTAAAACATGAGATTCTACGTGATGCAATATTTCTCCAGATCAAAATCATCATCATCATCCATCATAACATCAGTTTCACCTTTGACTCTCTTATCATCACCATCCACTTGATCAGCAACGATATCATCGTTTGATTCGCATGTACGTTTTTCACCGTGTTTGGACCAACATGTGTAATCCTTTACAAAACCTCTCAAGATCAAGTGTGATTTGATTATGCTTGATTTGTCTCACAATTTTTTGTTCTTGCAGTTATAGCATGGACAGTGTATTTCCGTTGTCTTCTTAGTCACAGCGTTCTTCTCGGTAGCTTCAATAAAAATAGAGAATCCTTTGATATATATTTGTTCATATCTTGATGCATTGTATATCCATGCATGCTCTGTCCATCTTTAATTTTAACCATAAAATTTAGTACATAAATTAATTAATAAGAAAATCATAATAAAAAGATTTTTTTAAAAAAGAAAAAATTAGGCTTGTTATGATTATAATATATCTACGTAATTGAATCTATATTGATGAAAATTTATGGCTTAAACCAATATGGATTCATTACTCTCTCTTCATCTACATCTACATCTAGATCTAGATCTAGATATATCAAATAATCTTTATTCATAATAAAACCTCCTAGAGACTAAAAACATCAAATTCTAGCTACATTTTTTAAATATAATGCTAGAATAATGTGAATCTACATAATTTAATCAGTATTAGCATTAGCTAATTCGAGAATCTAAATGGCTAGAACTATAAGCATCTCTATATCACATCTAAACCCTAATTAAACCTTAAATCTAAATCTAAACTTCAAAAAGATGCTAGCCAGGGATGAGATACCCTCACCTTAGATGGCTCCTCCAAGAAATTCAAAAACAAAACCTCCCCCTATGTTCAAAACTCGCAGTCACCTTTGAGCAGTTCTGTTCAGGCACAACGAGCTCTGTCTGAATATAGCTCTCTGTAAGGAGGCATTGTTTATAGAGAGATTATCATAGGTGGTTCACATAAAGAATCGTCTTTAAAAATTAGTATCTAGAGGTAGTTCCTTATGTAAACTACCTGTGTAAATGACACATTTCTATAGTTGGTTAACATAAGAAACTACCTATAGAAATAACGTATTTCTACAGATGGATCCTTATGTGAACCGTCTGTAAAAATAGACTCCATTATCACAAGTGGTTCATATAAGTAACTATCTATGGAAATAAAATATTTCCACAGGTGATTACTTATGTGAACTGCCTGTAGAAATAGAGTTATTTTCAAAGATGGTAACTGCATGTGGAAATTAATTTCCACATGCGGCCTGAAATCGCAAAGAGCCCCAATCTACTACTCAGGCAGTTTGTCATATATACCGCCTATAGAAATGGACCCTAGGTGTCTCGAAAAATATATTTTGTAATAGTGAATCGTCCTCATGCCCTCTTGGGTTAGCGAGACAGCGACTCAGTCGTCTTAGCGTCATGGGGATTGGGGGATGGCCTAATGGGGCGTGGGCTGTGTGAGTCATGGGACGTCGGTGCATCTGCACGATGCGTGTGGTAGTGGGCTATGCTAGACATGGCTCGTGCGTGGCAGTGGATTATCCCTCTATTGGACAAATAACATAACGAATACTACATATAGATTTTTTTTTACAAAAAATTAGTTGTACATATGTACACCCTTGTTTCTTAGTGGGCGTGCCCTGGTTGCCTGTATGGTATCTTGCTTGCATGCATGGATCATATATATATAGGCTGAGCATAGTCATATTTGTTGAAAATAAAGTGTTCGGTTGGTTGTATCTATTTGGATATGCTGTGCTGAATTTCTATTTAGTAAACTAAATTTGAGGTTGCATGAGCGGATGCAAGAGTTGAGGATATGATTATTTACTCGTATGAAGGTGATTTTGTGATACTAGTAAGTGGTTTTACCTGCATGAACAGATGCATGCTAGACCAAGCTATGGACGTACATTTACATCTGCTGAACCAGACTGAAACAATACATACGGATAACCAAACATATTTTTCTCTAAGATTATACGCATCTATCGAGCTAAGGTCCTGTCAGAAACCATCACACCCAAAGTTCATCACGAAGGAACACTCTGCTCATTGCGTTGGTGACTGAGCAAGCTAGGTTATGTTATAATAACTAGTCTTATTGACGCGTCTATGGTACGTTCGTTTTTATTTTGCTGTACAGAGCATGACAAAAGAAGATTAAAAAATTAGGTTCACAAATTTTGTACATTTCAATATTTATCTATGAATTGATCAATATTTAACACATTCAATTAATTATAGAGAAAACAGTAGTACTTTTGTGTATGCATATAATTTTAACATGTAGATAAAAGTAATACTAACCTAAAAAAATTTGTTTCATATTTTTGAGTTTTAGATATTTTTCTTTGCATTTTAGATTTTTTTAGTCGATTTATCAATATAACTAATATTTATTTCGATATTTTTCTAGAATTTCCTAAAAAATAAAAAATTACATATATATGTGTATGTATATGTACACATATACATATGTATAACCAATACTATAGGCCCACTGCTACAGTACTACTACAGTTGTTACAGTACACTACAGTAACAGATGGACTGAGAGGCCGCAGAATCTTAGCTCCGTAGTATATTTACTTGATGGGATCATGCGTTGGCTTCTGATCGAGTTCTCTTCTGACAATCGATTGATACTGTGCCTGCTTCATGCATGCATGGAGCGGAATGTGCACGATCGTACAGCACATGCAGATGAGAAAGCTGCAGCAGCTTAAAACAAGCTACTACTAGACAAGATGCATGTGACGTCGATCGCAAGGAGAGTACTGCATGCATGCTGATCAATCTTCATCGGCTAGTGACACTATAAAAACCTATTTTTCAACATACTTAAAGATAATTTTCTATAGGTGATTTATTTGAAAAATTATCTAAACAATTGATGATAGCCTCCTGCAGTTACGGACCGTCTGTAAAAATATATTTTTACAGACGGTTTCTTATATAAATCACCTGAGATAATAGATTATTATCACAGGCGGTTCATATAAGGAACCGCCTGTAAAAATGGTCATTTTCAGAGGCGGTTCTTTATTCATTAAAAAGTTCACAATTTTTGAACATGAAATCGGATGAGGAAAAAATCTATATGAAAATTTTGGCTCTCGATGAGATCTACAACTTTGTAGTTGAAAGTTTTTTATTTGAAGTCATTTAGATATCTAAATAATCGTTTGAAGTTTCAAATAATTATTTGGGCATTTAATGACTTTAAATGAAAAACTTTTCAGCTACAAAGTTGTAGATCTCATCAAGGGCTACAATTTTCATATAAACTTTATCCTCATCTAACCTCGTATAAAAAAGTTATGAATTTTTAAAGATAAACTATCACACATTTTTACAGGTGGTTCCTTATGTGAACCGTCTGTAAGAATGAACATATTTTTACAGGACCTGTGGAAATAGATAATAACTTATTTTTAAAAATTCATAACTTTTTCATACGAAGTCGGATGAGGATAAAGTTTGTATGAAAATTGTAGCCCTCGACGAGATTTACAACTTTGTAGTTGAAAAGTTTTTCATTTGAGGTCATTTAGATGCCCAAATAATCATTTGAAGTTTCGGATTGCAGATATCAAAAGAATTACATATGCTCCATGTTCGGTTGTCGTTCTCTGGTGTGATGGTGGGGAGGAATCGCGCGACCCGACAGGTTTCGAGTTCGAGTGCCAAAAACCGCGTAGCGCTCGTATTTCGCGCGAAAAAAACGCGTGACTTATGACTTCGTGACCGTGTGGGGTTCCTGATCGGTCCAATTTTTGTAGTAGTGTGATCAAGAATTGTATGCTACCGCGCTCCACCTGATGTATTTGTTGAATCGATCGACCTGAAAGTATTAGTTGTTGAGGTAATACGCAGTGCACTTTTTCATTATCTGCTAGCAGCAGGGGTGGAGCTTCTTCGAGACCAAAGTGGGCCGTGGCTCCTCCTGCTCTCCGACCCTCCTGTCTATAGGAACCGTGGCCTCTCTACAATCTTCTCTAAGCTTAGCTTCTTGTAATCTTCTTTCTTAGTTTGGCGCTTGCAATCTTTTTCAAGCTCCGCCGCTAGCTAGCAGGTCATGCTATTAACAATCAAAGAATCTTATATTTACTTAATAGAAGGTTCCTTTTGGTGTCTCCACATTAATTCTATTTTTTTTTAAAAAATTCTTATAAAAAATAAAATATTCAACTATCGAATTAATTGATTGACTAACTGTAACTATAGATCAACAAACAGACGAAACAATATAAAAAATTAAAAAACAAATAATAGAGTCCAGCCTCAAGACTACTTCTTACCTTGTCTTTCCTTCTCTTTTTATTGTAGATATCATTTGCCCAGCAAAATTACATTAGCAAACTCTAACTTAGTTACGTTAGCAATCAACACACTTTTCCAAATCAATTATAATCAAACATTACAAAATTAAAATAACAAAACATAAACATATTACGGATTATCACACAAAAATAATATCAAAGAATTTATCATGTATTTAAAAAAATAATATGAGATAAGGTGATGACATTAAAAACAATAATAATTTCAAAAAATCAAGGAACAAATAAAAGTCAATTTGCATAACACATAAAATGAAAATTATAAATTAGATCTATTTACAAATAATAAACATGATTCCAATATTATGAATAAAAAATATATTTATATTTTACATTCTAATAGTTAAATATAAATAATTGATGTATCTTAGCATAACTATTATTAACATAAATATCTATAATTCAATCGTAAACTAAATTTCTAGCTCGTGTCGTCGCACGAATGGATGCGCTAGTGTCTTACGAAGCGGAACACAAGAATTTCACACAAAACGGTTCAATTCCTGAGCCCACGAATCGGTAAAAGTTTCCAGCCTTCACCATCGTAATGTTTTGAACCGTGGTACCACTCCAGAATTGGCGTGTTAGAAATCCAGCACGACGCCGTGTCTTTCAATTCGCCTCCAATTTTAAGCAAAATAAATGCCGCGTACTTGTGCTATCGTGCATCCATGCCTTCCCATATATATATATATCGCGCGCGAAACACTGCAAACCCTGGTTAATTATTAATTGCAGGTACCAGCTGCCTGCTGCCGCACGTACAGTACGCGCCATTAATTTCTTCGCATCAACAGTAGTACCGTGATTAATTTCATATCCATAGGTGATCTTATGCCACCGCTACTAAAAAAAACCATCACTACTAGTAATTCATAATTAGCATTACTGTTGGAATCTGGCAGTGGTAATCAGATCCCAAATTCAAATTTTAGATGCCAATTTTTTTTTTTTGCTGCATTTGGACTACATCATTGTAGTATCTACACCCTTGCACAAATTGCGTCATTTTTGGTGCACTTGAGGTTCATGGGATCCAAACCCGTGGCCGCTCGCCTTGAAAGTCAGAGAAGAGTTTTGAGAAGTACATTTTGTATATACAGCATGTTAATCTTTATTATTGATTAAACATTGCATATATTATTATTTCACCATAGGATTACTAGTTTTTTCCTTTTTCATGTAGTTTAATAGTGCTAGGTACCATATGAGTGAACAACGAGCCCGATAAGTTACAGATGTCAAAGTATTTATAAACCGTATTTATGAACCTATATGACTTTAAATAAAAAGTTTATCAACTACAAAGTTATAGATCTCATAAAAAATTATCATTTTCATATATATAAAGATGGTCTTCATCCGATATAGTATAAGAAAGTTATGAATTTCTTAAAAAAATGCAAAAACCATTAGTAGTGTCGGTTTTTAATATGAACTGATACTTAATACTTCCTTTTTTTATCATTATCAATTTTTAACATGAATTGATACTGATAATAGTTTTTAGCTATCGATTCTTGATATAAACTGATAATAATAGTATTAGTGTCGATTTTTAATACAAACTCGAAGTGATACGTTATCACTGTTAGTTTTTAAATAATCAACAGTGATAAAAGATCGTGGATTAATGTTTCTACAGTAGTGCACTTTAATGCTACTATGTGGCGCCAACAATGAGACCCCTCGACAAAGCAAGATCCTACGTACGTAATGAGTGCATCAATTAGTTGCGTGCCTCTCATTTTAAAAATTAAGATAATGCATTGAAGGGATGTACTCAATCTCAATTAATACGGGGTGTGCTCCATGTGGTGAAGTTAATTTACTCGATAGCAAATCAAGTGTAGCTGCGTTAGCAAGCTAGGGAGGAATCCCGTGTGGGTGGGGTACGTTGCATCTCCCACCGGTTAAGCTAAACATAGGGGGCGTTTAGATGGCTGAATTCGTATCAAATGCGTCGATCTGTAGGTGATTTGGCTGAGAATTGGATCCGAATGATTCAACATTTTGGCATGAGATCAAGTATAACCTTAAAACTTGATGATTCACTGTGATTCTCGTCCTTAATGTGTAGATTTCCTTATATCAAATTGAATCCAGTTAGCTAGCTAAATGGTTTCCAGAAATGATTCTGATTCACACCAAAAAATCATTTTCAAAGAGATCCGGATCTGAAATGTTTCTTAAGAATCCAGATCCACCGAACCAGCCCTTAGTTACTTACAACCTTACTTATGTGTATATATACAGAGAAAACTCACTATGATGCAAATATCATTTTTGGGAATTTCTCCGATTCATAATCTAATTGGTTCCGGTCATTAAACCACTTCATCTAAATCCTGTAGACGAGGATCTCCACATAGAACATGCATGCCTTATACCCAACCCTTGTTGTTGCTGCCAGAGCTGACGACAATTAATGCGGCATCTGAGGAGTTGTGGTATAAGACCATCTCCAACGGTTTCCCTTCAGGGACCAAAATCCCTTCACGACGGGATTTTCGTTCCCTTCAGCGCTCCAACGGTTTCCCTTTACGGTTCCCGTCACGACGGGATTCCCAGTGTCATTCCCTTCAGGACAGGATTCTCTCTCCATTCCCTTCGCGATTCCCCTCGAGGGGAAGCTGTTGGAGATGAGAGGAAATAAAGGGAATGAGAACGGGGAAGGGAATCGGGAAGGGAACGAAATGAAGGGAATATAGTTCCTAATATAGGTCAAATTCCCCTCTAATCGATAATGTTTACAGTAAATTTTGTTTCGGCACAACAATGGCGTTGAGAAACTTTGCCATTTTGTATTTGCAGGAATTTGACCTATATTAGGAACTATTAATCCAATTTTTGTCACAAAATGGGGGAAGACCTTATAAGCCCCTCTATCCAAACAAGCCTTCATATTTAATCACAATTCAATGTGGGTTCCTTACCCTTAGACCTAGCTAGCTACAAACGTATTTTATTTTGGTTTGATCTTAAAAGTAGATTTTAATCATTATTTTCTCATAAGAATGTAGTTATATAATTTTTATACACTAAATATATTTATAATTAAATAATTATTTGATCAAAATATATAAAGTTTGACATTTTAAAATAAAACGCATCTTGCATCGTTGAACGGTGGGAGCAGTACGTGACGAGCAGCTAGCTATAGCTCCCATCGCATCGCATGCATATGTCTATGTAACAGTAAATTGGGTGGGCAGAAAGTACGTGCCTGAATGAGCACTTGAATACCCCTTGTGCTGTCAAATCTCCCCCCTTCTCTCTGGATTTTAGATACTCTCCGCTGAACGGTAGTGCCATGGCATGTGATGTTGGGCTCTGTTTGTTTGCTATTATTGTTTATAGTTTCTCTAGAACTAGAAGCTAAAAGTTAATAGTTCAAACAAATGGAATGGTTGAAAAATGATTTTAAAAAAGTTAGATGGCTCTTCTGGGGTATAAATTAGAAACTGTTGAAAAATTAAAAATTTATTATAAAAATCAACAGTTAAAATCTAAAAGCAATTTTTCAGAAAAACTAAAAGCATAATTTTTCAGAAAAACCAAAATCAAAAGCAGCAAACAAATATGCCCTTAGTACATGACACAGACTTAACTACTCTTCTCTAAATCTAAGTCATTGAAGAATTTCTAAGTATTTTTCTCTGTTCTTCTTTCCTCGCCATTGCTTAATAAATATCACCACTCTCACAAATAAATGAGGATGTCACTAATGCATGACCCTGCATGCACACTCCGATTAGGAAAGCACCCTGGGATAAGAGACCACTATTTCTAACCAACTTGCCTGCTTAGTTCGCGCGGAGTGTGCAAACAAAACATAAGAATAATCCATCTATTCTTTCCCTATTCACCTAGTCAGATAAGTATTTTTGTTAAAAGTTGTAAGCAAACCAAAATGAACTAGAAGCAAGTTGGAACAAATGTGCAAGCAAATTGGCATGAACTCACAAGTCATAAAAAGCAAATAAAAAAAATATTTGTTTCGGTTAAAAAAATAGAGCTTGCTGGTGCAAGCAATTGGCCGACAGTGACGACCCTTATTACTGCCGGTTTATAAGCCACAATAGATGATTCTTCTCGTGCGTTTTATGAACTGGCAATGATGCTCCATCACTACTGGCTCATTAGGTACCAGCAGTGATGGGCCAATATATATGACCGATTTTGTAGTAGTGAGAGACGCAAGGCAAGCAGGGGAGGTGATACCAGGGACGAACACTATGACAGGCGTAGGCACCAAAGCTGGGTGGCTGCTGCTGCGGGGGAGGAGAGGGCGAGTGAGGACGCATGCGAGTAGAGGGGAATGAGATAAGGAGCAACATGTGGATGCAAGCATCGACACATAGACGGCGCAATTGCGATCGAACGACAGAACGATGTACAGGCGGAACGACAAAAGAAAGCATGTTCTAAATTTAGTTTTTGCGAATAAATAAGTCGTCCTACTGTAAATAAAGGAAAAGTAAGATTATTTAATCTAATTTCTTAATCCTTAGGCACAAGTCAAAGAGTTATATACGTTTGCAATATACGGAGAGAGTGATGTTTCACCATCCCTTCTCTATATAATTAATACACGGTTTACGAGGGCATCTATCTGGCTATACATACCTACGTACGGTGAACATCAGGGGGCCCAGTCGGTGTCGTAATTATGGTCGGCACGTACGTATATGTACGGCCTACGAATTCCCTGCAAGGCTGCAACCATGCTGGTCTTGGTATGTAGTAGTGCATGCGTGCGTATTTACGTTCATGCATACGACTCGCACTATACTCGTCTTTTTTTATCTCAGTTAAGTGTAGGTTCGTGCGTGGTCCATGCTCGTTTGATCTTGTTTACGTGATGTATGCTTCCATGCTGCATGCATGCAAGTACGTACACATGTGTATACTTTTTTTTTTACCCTAACTGCTGGCTGCCTCTGATCTCACTAGTCGCCACTCACCATATCGGTCGACAGGCAGTTAGGTACGTACGAGGCATGGTAAAAATTTAAGGAGGATGGCGGGTCTAGCATTTTCAATTTGGGTGTATATATCTATTATGATCGTGCCCGTATGCAGCCGTGTGCGTCGCGCCTCGCTCATGCCCGCGCCGTCACCGCTCCCCACCTAGTGTTTGGATTCTCTCATAAATATTTTGGTTTTAGATTCTCTCTGAAACTTTTTTTTTTCAGTAACAATAATTGACATACATATACAACATGAGCATCATCTTTGATCATTTTTGAACAATTGTTGCATGCATTTGCATTTAATTAGAATTGATCAAATTCATGAAAAGTGAGGTCATATGAAGAAGCTTGAAATTTCACTATATAACTTAGATCTAGGGATAATTTTAGAAATTAGCCCATTAATTAAGATGAATATTGGCGATTTTTTCCTTATTTTTGGGAATTCTTTTAAAGCTCTAAAAATTCATGAAATGTGCAAAAACAATCAACTTTAATGAATTTTAATTTGAATTCTGTTCTAGCTTTTTAAGTGCAATCAGTTAAAATGGGTTGCTTATAGATTATACAACCTACACAAAAATTGGTAGATTTTTTGGAGTCTTTTAGAAAGTCTAAACTTATAGGGAAAAGAGATTGAAAATATGAATTTTTGAGATAATCTTGTAACAGCTGAACAAAATGGCTGAACCGGAAAAGAATGGGACAAATATTTGGGTGTACATCTGTACACCCATGTACACCCATGACCTCACGTGTGCCCGCCCCATGTAACTGGGCATCCATGCATGGTCATTCGTCCATCGACTGCTTTTGCTGTGTACATGTAGATATATACAAATGCCATTGCAGAATTTACCGAGTACTATACGGATTACTAGTAACGCGTTTAGGCGCGCGGCATATATACTTTCTCGTACTTTATGTTTTTTTATTTGGACCACACTAGTTTAAAATCCTAATTAAAAACCCCAATGTATCATGAAATGTTGAAACTGCACACTGGCAACAAATATTATATTGCCGACTGGAAAATCTTCAGAAGCTCAAACTAATTTCTGGCAGTAACCTTTAGCAATTAAGACTGAGGAGGGACAAATAATTAAGGTGAAGGAAAAGCAGCATATCTCTGGTCCCACCTGTGTCTGATCTTCAGAATTAAAAGGGGAAGAATTACTACAGGGCAGGCAGTGATAAGCTTGATCTTGATCGGCTTTCTTCTTTCAAGCATTAATTCATGCAAATTAAGGCAGTGCCCAGTGCATAGCATTTTTTTAGATAATTGAACAAAGTTCCGACCTTTTGCATCGTGTGATACATATAATCCTAGTTTATTATTACATCATCTCAGCTCATAGTTGAATGTTAAAGAAAATGCAAGCGTAAAAGATTATATGAATGTAAATAATTGATCGCATAGTCTAGTATTAAACCGTCACCCATTCTTGACGAAGAGTTCCATATACAGTGCATAGCATCCAATAATGCAAGCATGGTATATACATATTCAGGTGTGTGTGTTCACCTTCCGGATAGATATGTTCTCAGGAAAGTTAATTTGATTGGCATTAATGCAAAAGTCATCAAATTCTCCAGTTATAGTTGCTCCTGCCAGCAGATAGGATTTATACAGGATCTAGAGTTTTAATTTACAGAAACTTCCAATCATGTTCATCCAAATTCAGATCAGAAGCACTGGTGCAGTGAAGTACTGGCATCACTCCTTACTTCAAAAGAACAAAGCAAACATTTGGAGGGAATTGAAGATTAGTTGCCATCAAATTAGTGTCTACCCCTCCTAAATTTAGATCAGTGTTGCATGGCTTAGTGTTTTGAGCATGTTTTTTGGATTTATTAGTGCATTCTGAGATCTTAGAGGGCTAACTGGATATATGAAATGCTTGAAATTTGTACATGGTTCTTTTTGTAAAAATCCAACTGATGAACCATAGAATATATGCATTGTGCATCCTCTCCACTACATAATATAATGTTTCTCCCTTTGCTTGACTTTTTAAAAAATATATGTCCACTAGGAAAAGCAAAAGTGTATTGCAATGTTTCCACGAGAGGCGGAGCTAGAATCAGCCCAAGCTTAGGCTGGGCAGTGCCTTCTTTTCAATTCCTTGAAGCTTTTTTCTACTAATTTTTCAATCAAATTTCTATATGATTTTAGTTCTACACCTAGGGCTGGAGCTCAGGCTGACATAGGCCTGGCTCCACCACTAGCTAGTTCCTCTCTCTAAATGACTAGAGAGCTGGCATAGACAAGGAGACAACAAAATGATTAGACTACGCTTAATTACTCTAAAAAGAACAATATTCAATACATGCATGTACACATACAAAGTAATCCCTCCTTTTAAGAATACAAGTCGTATTTTGTTTTGGCTCGGTCTCTAAAGTTAGACTTTGACCATTATTTTATCATAAAATACACACCACTTCATAAAATATCATCACTACCAGTTCAAAATCAGTATCACTTTAAGTTTTTAAACTGGTAGTGATTAAGTAGTAGTCGATAGTATCACTGTCAGTTTTGGAACCTGTAATAGAGTTATCACTGTGAACTGGTAGTGATAGCCGGTCCTAAATCCGATGTTTTTGGGACCAATTTTTTAAAACAATATTTTTGGCCCCCAACCAGCCCCTCTAGATTACACACAGTCGTAACTCACAAGTCATAAGTTTTTTCGCACGAATTATGCATGTGTGGGGTTTGTGGGAGTCGAACATGAGATATCTCACCTGGTGCATAGCCTTCTTTCCATCTCACATATCACTGATTGCTGAGTGCAATGTGATATTTTTTTTCCTTTTGACTCTTGTCAACTAAAAGTTCTAACAATTATTTGAACATCAAAATTATTTCAAATGAAAATTTGTCAACTACAAAGTTATAGATCTCGTCAAGAGCTACAATTTTGATATAAAGTTTGTCTCTATCTGACTCTATTTGAAAAAGTTATAAATTTTTGAAATTGATCATCACTAATGATTCGTGTTACGGATCATCACAAGTTATGAACAATACTATCATTGCCGATCGATCCGTAGTAAGAACCGGCGCAATAAGGTATTTTTTGAATTGACTTTTATTATTCATAATTTGTGACGATTATTTGGGCATCAAAATGACTTTTCATGCATTGTTCAGTAAAATCGGCATAACTTTTATATACAAAGTCCAATTTTGATATTCGACCTCTATTTTTTAAGCTAACGAGGAGACGCATCTAAAAATACCGGTGTTTATTTGGGCATCTATATTGCTTTAAGTAAAAAAAGTTATCAACTACAAAGTTAGAGATCTCGTCAATAGCTATAGTTTTCATACAAAGTTTATCTCCATCCGGCTCAGTATGGAAAATTTATGAATTTTCAAAGATGAACTACGTTTTATTGTCACTACCGGTTCATGGCTAGAACTAGCGGTGACAATCAAATATCAATATGGGTGATTACTGTTGCTTTTTTGGGTAAAAATTAGTAGTGAAAGGGGGTACAAATGACCCTTTTTGTAGTAGTGATATAGTTTATGGCTGCAAAACCAATATAGTTTGAAAGTGTTTTGAAATATGAATCTAGTTGTATAACTTTTATACACTAAATATACTTATAATTTAACAAATTATTAGTCAAAATATATAAAGTTTTATTTTTTAAAAAATAAAATACATCTTGTATTTATGAATAGAGGGAGTCAAATGTAGCTATTCATTAGAGGCATACAAGAATAATGCACGTCTATTTTGCATTGGAAACACTACCTCAGAACAGGTTATTACAGACGTATTTTAATCCCTATCACACACACCATTGGTTCCATCTCTATAAAAGAGTATGTGATATTAATCTTGTTACAGACGACTACAACTCTGTTTGTAACAGAGATTTGAACAAATGGATTTTCTGAAAAACCATCTGTGAGTACTAAGAGTCACATACAATTTTTGTTGAAACTCGTGTGAATAAGATGTCACAAACAGATTTTTTTGGAAACTATCTATGTGACCCCCCTAGAAGCCATTTTGCTTCTTGGTTGCCCTCATGATATGGCATACGCACTTAATGATTCACAAATTAAACAACATCACATGCATTAATCATTTACATATCACACATTGCCACATTGTTTAGAACATCAACTACACATTATTCAGAACTTCATCACAGACATTTACATATTACAAAGTTTAATGACATCACATATTATTCAGAACACATAAACTTAACTAGCTATACACAATCCCTAGCTATCCATGTTTTGCTTCCAGAAGGGTGAGATGATTGACATCATTAACATCCAAGGGGCCCTTCACTACAGTGAAGAACACAAAGTCCACATGACCGAAATTGATGCTAAGCATCCGCACTGTGGTAGCAGATATAAGGACAACCCCATCCTGCTAGCACCTGATAGTGGTGAATAGAGACATTGCAGATCTGATAGCACCTGATAAACACCACATTATACTCAGTTACACAGACCAAAGCAATCACTAACAAACCCTATTAAACAGCGATGAAAACCCTATGATACTCACCTTAGTGCAAGGAAGGGGATTCGACACCCGGATCTCTCTCCTCCGAAGCTAAAAAATCCTAGCTAACCATCACAGAATGGGCTCACATATGGCAATGAGGAGAGCGAGGAGGTTGAACACTCATCGTTGCTTTATATTGAGTGAGTGAGGGAAGATGAGTGATTGTGTGTGTGGGAAGTCAAAGAGCGAGGGAGACAAGCATTCAAATTTAAAGCAATACTCGAGTCTTTAACTACATAAGTTTTTTTTTTGCAGAAAATCTGTTTGCCTATGAATGACAATGATGTCGCCTAGAGGGGGTGAATAGGTATTTTTTTAAACTTCAACCCTTTGTTCAATAGTTGGCCTAAACTTGCAGCAAAAATAAACTAACGAATTTTTCATAAGTGAAAAATCTAAATATGCTAGGATCAACTAGTGCACAATCATCCTAAACAAATATGAAGCTTACAACCCTATGGTGACAAAGATTATTCAAATCTGACAAGATAGGCAAGAAACTCTAATCGGAAGGACTGTACTGTTCATCGGATGTTCTGATATATTTAAAAATAGCTAGATTGAATCTCATAAAATTAACTCAATGCACATACAAATATGCATACAAGCAATTAAATCGATGTAATACACAAGAGTAAGAAAATACGAAGACAAATAATTTATTACCGAAGTTCAGATATCCACTGATATCCTACATCTCCGTTGAGAAAGCTTAAACACACTTGAGCTAGATCTCTTTCAACCATTTTCATCATGAGGTTGCACCCGTGCACTCCTCATCTCCA
Organism: Phragmites australis; assembly: GCF_958298935.1. Lineage (NCBI taxonomy): Eukaryota > Viridiplantae > Streptophyta > Magnoliopsida > Poales > Poaceae > Phragmites > Phragmites australis. Next base: position 3,915,862 of record NC_084925.1, read on the forward strand.
CTATGGCCAACTCTTCCTCACCCCATAGATGGTGAGTTCCACAACCAGTTCTGGGACTCCTCACAATCTTCACTTGAGGAGATTGCTAGTAAACCACCACCAAGCCATCTAGGAGACGGTGGTCTCCAAGAGAACAAATTCTCAAACTCACACATGATCAACACCGAGTGCTCAAACGCACGCAACTAATGCACCAACCGTGGGCTACCAAAGCACCACACCTCTCACATCTCTCTCTACTCACCAAGACACAAAGGCCTTGGATATCACCAAGCAGTCCTAGGGAGAGAAGGGGAGCACTCAAAGGTGGAACACAAAGTTCTAACATATCTCAAATCTTTGCAAGCACTAGAAAAACACCTTAAACCCCTCCAAATACTTGCCCCCATGCAAGGAGGCAAAGGGGTATAAATACTCCAATTCTAAAAACTAGCCATTGGACAAACTCTGCACTGATCGGAATATTCGATCCTTTGAATCCCAACGGTCAAACCTAAGAAAAACAACACATCGGAACATCGGATCCAAAACAAGCTCGAACATGAGAACACCAAGTTTCTGAAAATTGGATGTTCAGATGGATCGTAACATCTGAAATTAGGATCAAAACATCCGATCAGCATAGCTGACACTCAGAAAAACAACGATAACTTTGACTCTGATGTCCAATTTCAATGATCTCGGACTCTACGGAAAGCTTACTCAGAGGGATACACATTCCAACTGAGTTAATGACCTCAACCACATTAGATAAAAACTAGGAACACTTCAAAAGTTGATTCGGAGACTTCCACTCATTGTACAAAGCACAATCTCCTAAGATTAAACTAGGTACCACATAGAACATGCCAAACACTACTAAGGCTTGGCCACTACCACTTTTCATCACAAAGTCTGACAAAAACAAAGGGTTAAATCTAAAACACCTTTTAAATACCTCAGGCTTTTAAAACAAATTCTCAACACAAACCTATCCCGCACTTAGCAAATGGTTTGAGCACTCGACATAACAATCGAGCAACGCTTTCGCCAGGCCCTCTTGATAGTATGGCTATCGATCCTATAACACGGTCTCCCACCAAACTACTTGAGACTGGTAAAACTAAAAAACCTATTCTAGTTATACTTTTCCCTTGAGCAATCCCATCGAACTTGACGAACACATCATCCAAGCCCCGATGCTTCTCATAGCTCTTCAAGGCTCGTCATCAACTCATATTCTCTTGATGACGATGATCATCCTGGCTTCCATCTCAATCTTCACTTGATCTCCGAAAGCTTAATGAAGCTCTCTTGATAGCTTCCCATGCACCAAGAATAGGAGACTTCACACTTCGCGTCATCATCATTTGGTTCACCACCAAGTCATGAATCGTAAGCATAAGCATATAACTTATCCACTAAGCTTATCTTGATCTTACTTTTTCAACTTGGCATATTGAATATCTCAATTCAACTTATATCTTCTTATAGAACTGAACCTCAACTCACTCTCAAGCACAAAGCACATGAGTTAGTCCTTAAAACCTAATTGACAACTTTATATCTTAAGTTACTTGATCTGCACAAGTAACTTGACATTCATTCTTGTTGTTAATCTTCACATGGAACCTAAATCCGCTCACTCTCAAGCACATAGCACATGGGTTAGTCTATAAAACTCAATTGATAATCTTATACCTTTAGTAACTTAATCTTCACAAGTGACTTAACATTTACGCTTATCGTCAATCTTCTTGAGCTTCTCCTTTATCTCATGAGCATCACCTAGAGCTCATTCATATTGATGCATCTCTCTTGATCATATGATATTACTCAATGAATTCATGCTCAATCATCCATGCATTACCTATGGAACAATTTACCAATAATTCTCAACACAATTGTTAGTCCATAGGTGTTATCATTAATTATCAAAATCACACTTAGGTGCTAGATAAACCTGTAGTCTATCATACAGGCACAGACATATCTTACAAGAAATCGTCCATGACAATATCACAGATGAGTTTCTCTAAACATTATCTATGTCTGTATGATAGAAATAGACAGATTTGTAAAAATTATTTGTGAATTTAGGTACACCCAGACGATGGTCTTATTACAGACACATTTGTCTTAACAACCGTTAAGGGTATTTTTTCAGTGACGGGTCCTAAAAACCATATGTGATATTTGATCTGCTTTCACTAATTTTGTGGTAGTAAAGGTGAAACAAGCATTGCATTTATAGACAAGACCATTCAAAATACTCACTCTTATTACAAATGTTGGTCATTTTAGCTTTCTAAACTCTTCTCTAAATGCAAATCACCTTATAACTTCTGTGCACCTTTTTTTCCTTAATTGCCCTTGCTTAATAAATTCTATCGTTCTCACAAATAAATAAGTCATCTTTTCTAATCTAGTATAGATGAAGGGTAACAAGATCATTTAATTTACTTTGTTAATTTTTGTGCATGAGTCTAAAATGGCATGCATTTGCAATAAGGAGTATGAGCATAGTGTTTTTTATGGAGGCACTACTAAAAAAAGGCCAAACACAACCGTCGTTCAAAAACATCATCTTAGTCGGTTCTTTGCCCAATCAGTTTGTCCAAAGAACTAACTTGTAAAAGGTTTGTCCAATCGGTTCTTTGCTCCAGAGATCACTTAGAATTGCACATTTGGGTTTGAAGCCAATAACACAGTCAATTTTCTATGACAACTAATTATATCTTTTCCCAATCGGTTCGTGGATAGAACCAATTGTGAAATGTAAATTATCATAGTTGGTTCTTGCCAAGAACTGACTGTGATAATCCTCTATAGTATAGCATCTCCCCTGAGCATCTCCTATTTAGACCAAGTAGAGCTACCCGAACAGTAGCTGTTGTGTTTGAATAGGAGCTCCTCAGGGGAGGTGGCCATTTTCAAGATTTCATTTTAAGTGGCTCGGGTTTTGGAGAAGGCTTTAATTTTTGGTGATGCAAGGTGAGTAGTTTTGATCTATCAAGCTTGATTCCATATATTAGATCTAGAAATAGTTAGTTACCTAAGGTTTAGGTGTTGTATGAGATGCATATGGTCCTGGACATTTGGGCTTCAATTTTTGATAAATTCTTGGTGCATGGCAAAGATCGATCCATATGAATCTAGCCATCTAGTCATGTAGAGATCCAAAATATTGCTCTAAATTAAGGTGTAAATCTAGATTCGATTTAAGAAGGTTCACTAATGGGGAATTTTATATTTATTTAATTAGACGAATATGGCAAGGTAGCATTAGATGTGCAATATTCCATCTCCGTTGGATGAAATTCGATATATTGGGTTAGCTACATTTTTGTATTTTAATTAATTTTAATTACTTATAGTTTCATTAATTAAACTAATTGACACTTTTTTTTTCCTAAATTTATAGATGCATTGAGAATGGATGTACGAAGCGTTGAGACATGGCCAAGAGTACATCGATGGTGCATCTGCTTTTCTAAGAGCCGACGAGGAAGACAAGTTAAAGAAGAATAAACAGTATATACTTCGCCCATGCATTGATTGGGGCAATTAGAAGATGTGGGACGACTCAAAGCAGATCAGATCACACTTGATTCGAAGGGGTTTTATTGAGAGGTGTACATGTTGGACAAAGCACGGTGAAGAAGAGCAAGAATATGGTTATTACATCACCAATGGTGAAGAAGAGCAAGACAAAGGTGGTTATAACATCACTAACGTTGAAGAAGAGCACGATGAAGATGAAGTTGTGTTGGATGATGGCAACATTAATGTGGAACAGATGTTGCACGATGCAGAAGCTTTATGTAAAGATAAAGGGTTTAAAAAATTCGAGGCCTTGACCAGAACTTGAAGAAACCTTTTTGTTTCTATGTTGTGATGAGAAGTATACATTGTTGCATACGGTGCTCGAACTTCTGAAATTGAAGGCAAGGCACTGTTGATCCGGTAAAAGTTTCATGGAGCTATTACGTCTCTTAGTAGACATGCTTCAGAAGAGAAACGTATTGCCCACTAGCATGTATGGAGCAAAGAAGATTATTTATCAGTTGGGATTAGATGTGCAAAAAATACATGTATTGCAGTACCACTATATCCCTCTATCGTAAAGAGTATGCAAACATGGTTGTATGTCTGGTGTGCAAAGCATCTCGATACAAGAAAAATGATGACTCTGATGATGGTGAGGTGCCAAACAAAGGAACTCCAACCAAGGTGACATGGTATTTGCCTGTAATTCCTTGTTTGTAGTGTTTGTTCATAACCCAACAAACTCTTAATTGCTACATTGGCATTCCGATAAGTGTAAGAAAGATGGAAAGTACAATGTTAGTTCACAAAAAATGGCAACCAAGTGGCACCGTGCTCTGTGGATACAATGTTTACCATTATATGCGTGCAATGAAGATGAACCTCAAAGAACTCATGGAGGTGTGTCATTCACCAAATATGGTACTAGTTTCACCTTTTCATGTTCAATTGATTGTGACATGTTTTTTCCTTCCACAGTGCAAGGAACGTGATCAGAACGCACTTCGTGATTCTGAGCTCTCAAAAATCTGATGCGAAATGTGCTACTTCTTACTGAGAGAGGTCATCAACTCGACATGAGAGTTTTATGACAAGGGTTAGATGAAGGAACCATGATAAACTTGCCACTTATGATGGATTTGTAATAATGACTTGTGGTACTGAACTTATCTTTCGTCGATGCTCTTTTGATGAGCTTTGTGACTACATGTTAATATCTTTTGTTGATGCTCTTATTTTAGTGATTGAGACTGTCGGTCTCTATCTTTTGTTGAACTTGTGCTACTCTATGTTATGATTGTTTGTGTTTGTACATGGTAGCAGGTGAATTGTGAATGTATGTGTGTTTGTTGCTTTGTTTCAGAGGGCATGTCTAGTAATTCCTGATGCTAGCCCACATTTCAAATATATGTGATGCTTGCTGTACAAATCACAGTCAACTTTTTGCTTGAACCGACTATGAAATTGAATCACAAAACAATCGGTTCAAGCAGAAATCAACCATGATAATGTTAATACCACATTCGATTCTAGCTATGAACCGATTGTGATAATGATATTATCATGATCTGTTTAGTGTTGGAACAAAATGTGATAATGGTATTATCACAATCGGTTTAGTGCTAGAACCAACTGTGATAATGAATATCATAATCAGTTCTACAATCGATTGTGATAACCCTTAATATCACAATTTGAAACCCAACTGAGATATGGCTTCCGAATCGACTGTACGTAACCTTAGTGAGGGAGTACTATATGAGATCACTACTACAAAAACTATTTTTCAGGACATCCAGGGTGCCTTTCTACATGTGGCTCGGACCACCTATGGAAACAAATTTACATATGCGGATTTTTACGACAACCGCCTATGGTAATTGTTGATTTCCAAAAGTGGACGATAAAAGAAGCTGTATGTGTAAAAGGTCATTTTCAAAGGCAGTTGCTTATGTAAACCGTCTCTGGTAATGGATGATTTCTAGAGACGAGCGACATAAGAAACCGCATGTGTAAAAGGTCATTTCCAAATATGGTTCTTTATGTAAATCGACTCTAGTAATAGGATGATTAGTACAGGCGGGCCACATAATTCATAACTTTTTCATACGAAGTCGGATGAGGACAAACGTTATATGAAAATTGAAGCTCTCGATGAGGTCTACAACTTTGTTGTTGAAAACTTTTCATTTGATGTTATTTAGATATTCAAATAATCGTTTGAAGTTTTAGATAGAAGAGATCAAAATGATTACATATGCTATTAGTATCACTAGTACTTCTATTGTGGGATGGTAAGGATGTATCGCGCAAGCTGAAAGGTCCTGAGTTTGAGTGTCACGAACTGTATGCGCACGTATTTTGCGCGAAAAATAACATGACTTGTGATGACGCGGCCACAGGGGTGCCTAGTTGGGTCAATTTTTTTCCGATTTTTTGGGCCAAAAACGTTAAGGACTGACTACCAAAGGCGGTCTGCTTAAGAAACCGTCTGTGGATATGAGAATTATCACAAACGGTTCCTTAAGTGAACCGAATTTAGTAATCAATTTCCACAGTCAGTCTTTTTTACGTTTGTGAAAATCGTCCATTTCTACAGGCCTTCAGCCAGAGACGAGTGGCTAAACGTGTCTGTAAATTTATTACCACCCATCTTTGTAAACTGTTTCAGTAGTAGTGGATGAAGGGAGTAGTTAAGAAGATATAAATTTCGTGCTAGTAGTTGCGTTGTTATCATGGTTTGCGTTGTTGGATATAGTTAGATTAACTACAGCAATTATGTGAGGTGGAGTACATGTTTTGCCGCGGCACCATATTTAGTGCGTACTGTTATGGCATAACTATGCCAATCTTGAGCTTTCAGTGCAAACAAACAGACGCGTCCATCTTACGTGTAATCAGTTGTTAAAAAAAAAACTAAACTCTCGATGCATTTGCGTCTAGCAAGCTAAATCCAAACGAAGCTATGCATGCATGGGGGAAATAATTTTGCACGACGAACTTTGTTGGCCAATTCTAGCTATGCTGTTAATTCTGAAGGACCCACCAGTGATAGCATGATCTCTCCAGCATCTGCCTGCAGCCTACTTCATGTGTTTTTGTTGTGCGCCGGCCAGGCGAAGCAGAGAAAAGCCTACGCACCCGGAGCCTTCCCATCTCCTCTCTCTCCTCACTGCTCCACGTCGTACACCCATCGACATGACCTTTCTTATCTGATCAAACTGGTAACATGACAAAAGTCCATGCATTATACCCGCCTCTCTCGCTCCAACGTTGATGTTACTGTGTGGCGGCCACGTAACTCGTACCAACACAGGACTGTACGCTTTCTGGAGAGAGAGAGAGAGAGACCAAAAGGGCAAGCCCACGAGCAGCTTCTTGCCTGCAGCGCGAGGAACCCACACACAACACTTATTACCGTGCATAACATGCAGCGCACACAGAGCTCAATCTCTCTCTCTCCACTGCCTTTTTAACCAACCACAGTCCACAGACCCTCTGCTTCACAGTTCACACACACAGCTCTCGTCGCTTTTCCTGTGCTCCACCCCCTGCACCCAACCATGATGAGCGGTAGGATGATGGACACCAACGCGATGGCGCCAACCGCCGACGTCGACTTCGCCTTCGCCCCCATGCAGCCCTACGTCGGCTTCGACGCCGGCATGGCCATGTCCAGTGTCGAGAGGCCGCTGCTCCAGCATCACAACAACCTCTACGACAATTTCGACTTTGCCGCCGCCACCGCAGGCTTCCCGTTCCAAGAATCGGTTCTCCTCCCGCCCACGAGCCTGCCGCTGGCTCCGCCGCCGAGCATGGCGATGGCAATGCCGTCATCAATGCAGATGCCGATGATGACGCTGCCGGGCGTGCCGACGGCGGAGATGTACCCCTTCGGCGGCGGGTTCCTGAAGCGGGAGGACGGCCCCTTCGTGGACGCCGGGGGCGGCGGGAGGATCGGGCTGAACCTCGGCCGGCGCACGTACTTCTCCCCCGCCGACGTGATCGCCGTGGACCGGCTGCTGACGCGGTCGCGGCTCGTCGGCGGCGTGGGCATGGGCGTCCTGGGGCTCGGGCTCGGCGCCGCGCACCAACACCAGCCGCCGCGGTGCCAGGCCGAGGGCTGCAAGGCCGACCTCTCCTCCGCCAAGCACTACCACCGCCGCCACAAGGTCTGCGAGTACCATGCCAAGGCCGCCGCCGTCGTCGCCGGCGGCAAGCAGCAGCGCTTCTGCCAGCAATGCAGCAGGTACGTGTACGTCGTCCCGTGCATGCATGCATGCCACTGGCAAGTGCTCCCGTGTGAACGCACACGTACGCGCACCCCGTCGGCCAGACCGTCACACAGCTCCTGCCTACGTGTGCCGCTGTTGAGATACCTTTCCTTGTCTCTTGCATTGTCGCTTTGCGTTGTCACGTAACTTACGGGCACGAGTACGTGATGCATGGGCATGAGATGCGATGCATGCACAGCTAGGCTCCACATCCATGCATGGATGCCTGAACACGATGACCTCTAGCGTACATGTAGAGTGGTCTTCCTCTTCTAGTCTGGTTCCATGCAGGTGCAATCATGCAAGCATATACACTCCTACCTTGCTACTGTTCCTCCATCTCTCAACTGATCACTTCTTTCTACAGACTACATAGTTGTTGCAAGTAGCTAGCCAAGTACTCCCTCCGGTCAATGCATGGAACTACGGAAAAAATATCTGTGAAAAGGCTGCAACCTTTCCACTCAGCAAGCTAGGGCCTGACGCTGTTGATCATTTCAGATGATGCGTATCACATCAGATGTGATCAGATTATATCAAGATCCGGGCGTCAGGTCTGAGCGTATCGGAATATTTTCCACTTTACAACTAGCTACCACACACTCATCACTTCAACTGGTCATATATACATATACATATACATACATAGACATGTATACATATATATGTGTATATATACATTCATACCTACCTACGTACCAACAGGTCATGTATAGCTGGGTACATATACACATATACATGTATTGAAAATAATAGTGGTATTTATCTTGGTTTATTTAATTTTTGGTTAGGTTTCATGTGCTTGCTGAGTTTGATGACGCCAAGAGGAGCTGCCGGAAGCGGCTCACCGAGCACAACCGCCGCCGCCGGAAGCCGGCCGGCGCACAGGGCAAGGACTCGTCGCCGCCACCAAAGAAAGCGGACACTAGCATCACCGCCTCCTACAACAGTGATCACAAGAGTAAGCTAGCAGCCTGAGCTCTAATGTCAGTATGTGGCTTTTTTATCTTCTAACCTAAGGGAGGACTTAATGACAGCATGCAGGGAGCATTTGAAATAATTTAAATTTGAAATGTCGACTTTCAGATCCAAAGGCCAAATAAAACCTTGGTTTCAACTTTCAAAAACAGATCTAGGTTCCATTTTTTTTTCTTGTTCTTTTCAGTGTGCAAGCTGGATATCCATTTTTTTTTGTCAAGGATGAATTTTATAAAATAATCTAACATACATAGATCTTCACGACTTCACCATACTATCTGTGAATTTCATTTATCTCAAGTATCAAATAGTTAACTATTCAGTACAAATTAAGCTCAAGTACATCAGTAGAAATAGATCATATGGACATGATGGCAAGATGTCACAATCATGTAAATTTATTAGTAGGTCCCTGTTTTAAAAAGCAAAATCACCTTTTTTTTTCTCACTGTTTTCTCGAAGCTATGTATATAGCTCCACCACAGTATATTTATCCAACTGCTCAGTAGTAGTACGTCTCAAAAAAAATGCTCAGTAGTACAATCGATGTGCAAGAACGTTACAACAGCGTTCGACCAGCTAGTATATGGCTATATGCATGTATATATGCCAAATGCCATGCCACCTGGATGCTACTTCATCATATCTGACCTGATATATGTCTGGTCAGATTTTTTTACCCGCAAAAAAAAAAAAAAATCCGACCAGACGTACATGCATGCATGGTGCCAAAGCTTTGACGTATGTGTAGGATCATACTACACACACTAGCTAGATTGCAACCCCTGCTACATGTGATCAGATATATGCATGCATGCTTCGATCTTTTAGCTTTCACCAACTTTTTGAATGCTATGTACTACTCCGTGCTAACGTGCCCATGATTACGATAACCAGATGCGAGCACCACGGCAGCCAAGTTGACGGCCATCTCGCCGAACGGTAGTGGCGTCAGCTGCCTGGATGTCATGGACAACGGCCAGACGAGCAGCGCGGCGGCGCCGACGGCCCTGTCTCTGGCCGCGCTGCCGCTGCAGGAGAAGGACGGCGGCCTAGACACCATGCTGATGCAGCAGGTGCAAGGCCGTGACGATGAAGAGCACCAGCACTTCATGACCTCACTTGTGCTGCAGGCGCAGCAGCAGCAGCAGCACAACGGCAACGGCCACGGCCACGGCGGCGGCGACAACATCTTGTCGTGCTCGTCGGTGTCAGATCATCAGCAGAACAGCAGCTGCAACGGTTTCTTTGAGGTGGACTTCATCTAGTGCGATGCATGCACGTAAAAGGAGAGGGGGAAAAGCCTATAGCATGCATGGCTGCATTATGAGACGCGCGTGAAAGAAAGGAACAAGTTAGTTGCACTAGGGTAGCCTAGCCTTTTTCTTTTTACTGTGTTAGTACTTGAGCTAGCTAGCGTTGGCCTTTTACTAGAGGGGAAAATGCAGGTGCTTGTGTATTATTTTGTCTTTTGGTAAAATGTAAATTAAGTGTATGTGTGCTAATTTAAGGTGTATTGTGTGCATGTATGTGTGTTTCTTGGTTGGCTAACTCTTCTTAGATCTTGAGTCTTTACTTTGGAATCGACCTGCTTGTCCTTGAAGTTGATTGGAGCTGAACTGAACCGTCACATATTTCAGCCTGTCTTGTGGTAAATGTTTGGACATCTTGACACGGTCCTCAACTAGCAACTTTGCTCTCAATTTAAAAGTATTATATCAGAACAGTACTCTTCATATCGATCTAATGGTATTATTTTTATGCCACCAATCCGGAGGAAACATTGGGGCATATGAATTTTACGAGAAATTTGGAGGAAACAAGCAAGTCAATTCCCATAGGAATCGCAAGAAATGACTGTGTTCCTCCAAAAAAAAAAATTTACAAATCTTAAGAGTCAAAGTTGAGGAAGTTTAACCACTCAAATTTAAAACATCATATATTCTCGGAATTCCTATACTATTCTAACGAGGGACTACTACTAACTACAGTACACCACTTATATTTTGAAAAGGAGTATACAACCACACTGATTTGTTGAATGAAGTAGCAACAAAAGTAGAGTAAATTCTACGCCACACTGAAACATCGTTCTCATTCCCATTACTTGCCTGAACACTGGATCGAATTGAAAGACGATCTTTCACCGCAATTAGGGTGTATCTGCGTATTGAAAGCTTGGATCGCCACACATTTACTACTTCACTGTAGACTGTAAGAGTTTATTATGGATTCTAATTAATGGAAATTAAAGAGGTAAGTACGTACGATCAAGGGGACCGGCCAGTAGCCGGAATCGCATCGAGCGGTCTAGCATGCTCGCATGGATTGATTGTGTTGTGAGTTAAGTCGAACGGTGGGCCAGGCCTAGGAGAGAATACGAGAGGGGCCAGAAAGTTAGAACACGGATGAATTATATATGTCCAGAGACGATAAAAGACGGGAATATTTTATGTACTAGCATTTTCACATTTTCTACCCTCCAATCAAAATTCCATTCTCTCGGGAGCGGCTGTTAAAGAAAAAAGGTGTGTGTCGCAACTTATCATTGACTTTATATTTAGATTATGTATTTCCTTGGTCTCTAGTCCTGTATGCATGGGGTTACAGATAAATATATATTAGATTATGTATTTCCTTGGTCTCTAGTCCTGTATGCATGGGGTTACAGATAAATATTGTGAAAGTAGCGAGTGGCCCGCGCAATTGCGCGGCTAGAGATAATATAGTTTTGATGTGTGGAATAATATAAGTTCATTTAAAAAAATAAGTATTAGCTTTTTTGGAAGAAAATAAGTACAAAATTATTACTCGTGTTTTTATGTCCCATACTAAAACATTAGGATCGGATTAATGTTGGATGCGTAGTAAAAATCACTGGTAGAGGTATGGTAAAACATGATTATTCCCGAAGATGCTAATCTAAAAAAATATGACATGGAAACTATGGATTTTGTACAATAGCTAGTAAATCATGGCCCAGGTATGGCCACGAATAGTAAATATCTATGTATACATATAATGAGCATATAAATTGAAGTTCTAAATTTCATGGTTCAAAAATAATGAAGTTCTAAGTTTTTTCGAAATGATGGCACGAGTATTTCCGATTTTATTATAGAAGAACATAATTGACCTAGTTTATGAGAGAAATCGGGCCTGAAAACTATACACCTGCACGGTTAATTAGAGGAAAAACCGACAAATTAAACCCTAAAACGACAGGACGACACCGAATCAACTACAACTAAACAACCACAAAATGGCTCACAAACCACTCAACACAGCTCTAAGATGACAAGGTTTGGCATTGGTCATTGTTGCCTAGCTTGTCGTAAATGACATAGCAGCTCTGACTTCCCATAGCGGATCATGATCTCCAACCTATCATCATCACGCTCGCATCCATAGTAACCATTGGCACCTCGAGACATACCCTTGCTTCATGTCATCGTTGCCCAACTCTGTCGTACCCCATCAACGTAGCAGCTCCGACTCCACCGCACAAGCTCCTCTCAAAGCGTGTCAGCCGTCCCTCGAAACGCAAAATGCAACTTCTTTTGAGCCTCCAAGAGGCAAGGTGTAATCAAAGCCATCGCCGAACTAACCAATGCTACACCAAGACGTCGGTGACCACTAAATTACAGTGATGGATTTCCAAAGCGACACCTTCGAGGAGGACATGACGTTTTTGCACCGCTGTTGCACGTCCGGAAGGTCGAATAGGGTTTTCACCCGAAGAATCCCCCATGGGTGGGACGAGGGAAAACGTCATGACAACGCCTCTAGGGAGAAGAGCGGCGCCCGAGGACGTCACCATCATCGACACCGGTAAAATGCTAGGCAAGGCTTTCGCCCGAGCCTCCCCCATCCCACCCTGCTTAAGGCAGCAACCGCACTTCATCTCCTCGTACCTGCCTCGTCCCCGAATCAATATGCCACCAGGCTCCCTGCGGGCCAGATCTGTGAGAGGAGAGAGATCAAGTAAGTGGAGGGGTCTGGCAATGACACGGGTCGGGATGGAGCACGAATGACAGCAAATGGGGCTCGGCTTCGATGAACTGCATGCACAGCACTAAGAATGGCATCGTTGTGCACGGATTGATCCATGTCATCCTACACAAAGCCGCACGGAGCCATGATGCCCAGCTCAGAGTAGGCTCCAAAGTGCCAAAGCTGCTTGGCAACGAACCCTGCACTACCAGCACCCTGGAAGCCAGCAGACTAGCGGATCCCATCATGGAGATTATGGCATCGACGATGTGCACCCTGCGCGCCCGATGCCTAGCCACCACCGTCAGTCGAGATGGTGTAGCCAAAATGGACATATTAGATCGTGATTGTGATTTTGGTGATTAATGACAACATAGTCAATGGGAATAATATGTTTGTCAAGAATATATGTTAGTAGGTCTCATGAATGCAATATGTGAAGAAGTCACCGTAGTCGGGATAAAATTTGGTCAAAATGAAGAAGTCTCAGGAAGATTTGCCTCACCGGATGGTCCAATGATGTGGATGTTGAGCTCACCGGAGCATATTTGACAAAGGGGGAGAGAGGCCTAAAGACCTCACCGAAAGATCCAGTGATTAGCAAGCGTGCTCACTGAAGTAATTCTTCCATAGAAGGGTGTCATGCTGAAGAATGAAGGCTAAGCCTCACCGGATAGTTCAGTCATCAAAGCATGGCAACACCGGAGTGTTTCTGTCTAGAAGACAAAATAGAACAACTCACCGGATAGTCTGGTGATCAGAGAAAGATACACACCGGAGCATTTCCACCAGAGAAGGTTGCAGCTGTGGAAGATCGAAGATCAACACGCTAGAAGGTCCGGTGATGAAACAAGACTACACCAGACAATACACTGGACAATGAACATTACAAAGAGGTAGAACGAAGTTCAAGGCATCGAATAGTCCAGTGAGGAAGTGATGTGCACCGGATGCTTACACCAGAGCAATTTACACAGAGAGGATGCACTTAGCTCGGATGCTAAGTATATATTCACCGAATAGTCCGATGATGAAGATGAAGTATATACTAGAGTGTTTGGTGTTCACAGAGGTTTGAGTGGGGTTCCAACGGCTAGTTTGTGAGAGTGTACTCACTGGATAATCCATTGTTAATACTATTATTCTCACCGGATCATCCGGTGTTAACAATTTTTCTAAGCTATTGGGTTAACAGCTAGTGTGCGGGTTTGAGGCTATAAATACCCCTCCACTCAGTCATTTGAGGTAGCTGGAATCCTGAGAAGTTCATATACACCTGAGAAAACATCCAAGCCACTAAAGTGCTTAAGGTGATCGTCTAAGGTGATTAAGCATACCATTAGAGAGTGATTAGTACTTATAGACCTAGAGAGTGTGTTGCTAGGTGATTGCTGCCTAGAGAGTGGATCAAGGAGTGATCCAAGCTTGTACCTCTTGGTACGCTGCCACCTTTGAGGCTTGGTGACTCGCTAGCAAACTTGTTGACCCTCCGACTCGGTGTGGAGCGATGACGAGAAGCATGTATGAATATGCGGAGACCCTTGCCTTGGTGGCTCAAGCGCTGAAGTGATCACGGCGGTAAGGAACCGGAAGAGAGGCTAGTTGTGAGACCTTACCTTGGTGGCTTAGTGGCTCATCTGGGTGGAGGTCTTATCTATGTGACTTGTGGCTCAAGAACATATTTTTATGAAACTCCAACGTGGACTAGGGGTGGCACTAGTGCCATTGATACCACTGGATAAACATCCTTGTGCCGAGTTACCTGTACCCTTTTAAGCCAGACATCTTATGTTCTCTCTACCTTATTTATGTTTCCGCATTTTACATTCTTGCAATTTACCTTCTTAGATAGGTTGCAAACGTTTTGATCGGTAGAGTAGACACACTAGATAAACCTAAAGCACATGTAGATAAAAATTGATATAGATTTATCTTGTGTAGTTTTTGGAGCACTAGACACACTAGATAAACCTAAAGCACATGTAGATAAAACGTTTTGATCGGTAGAGTAGACACACTAGATAAACCTAAAGTGTACTAATTCACCCCCCCTAGGACGTCACTGATCCCTTCAAATGGCCGCAGCCAGGTACCATCGTCGACCTTCGTGTGGATTATCCTGCACCCTCACTGATCTAGCCACCGCTGCGTGGATCTAGCCACCGCTGGTTCGATGTCCTACAATGAAAAAAGAGAAGAAGATTGTCATGGCGGCGAGCACCAACGCCGCGTGGCACCATTGCGCCACCACCCGTCGGCCCAGCCTCTGATATGGCCACAGGCCACTCGGATCTGCCGGCCACTATGAACCTATTGAAGATCGGGCCAGCGACCTCAAGCCCCGCTACCGTCAATCACCATTGTGGGAGGAGCAACCCCGTTGTCGCAGTCCTCGCCACTACGTAGGCTTCCGGTAGCCGGCGTAGGCGGCGGCTAGGTAGGAGGGAGGGGGTGGCGGCACCAGGGGTGTGGAGCTGCCCATGTCACCCCCTTTGCTGTCTTTTTTCAGTTCTATTTGGATGATTTCGCGAGCTCATGAAGTTCTAAGTTTTAGTAATACAATATTGTATTAAAGTAAATGCAAACCATATACTTCAATACCCAAAGCTCTAATTCACTTCATTCTTCATATGTTGTTCGTAAAATATTCGAGAGCTAAACATTCTAAAATTCTAAGGAATAATCTAAGAAACTTATTCTATAAATCTCCTTTTTGTTGCATTGTCTCGTTGTCGTAATGCAATTTCTTACTGCCCTCATGAGCCTCACATAGTGCAAGCTCCAGTATCAGGTGTCTAGAAAACTACATCGGCCAGACATGCCATTATCACACGCATCCTTGCGCACAGGTTGCACAATGCGACGTGTGCACGGAGCTAGGGACGCATTGTCTGGTAGCTCGGCCCTCGTCGGTAGTGTATGCTACACGAAGAAACAAAAAACTCGTTTGGATCTTTACCAGGTGACACTCTATCCAACACCCCCTTAGTTTTCTTTTATAGCTCAGCAAAACACAAAACAAAGTCCGACTTGTACTTGACTTGAGAACCTAACCTACTACTACTATGTTACGGAAAAAGAAAATAGACCTGCCTAATCTTCTACGTAGTGGAAACACAGACACCTAGTCCGAAACCAACTAGACAACAAAGATTAAACTAACAATCTCCACCTTAATCATGTTGTCTTCTGTTGATAATCCATACGCCAATCTTCTATCTGTTTTCAGCAAACTTCAACCTTCTGAGAGACTTAGTTAGGATATCAGCAGGTTGGTATTTTGTGCAAATATGTTGCACATCTATCATCCCTGATACTACACATTCTCTAATGTAATGGATCGTGTGTCGAAGTGTTTGCTCCTCTCGTGGTATACTGGACTCTTGCTCAACATAATCGCTAACTGATTATCAATCTTCAAAGTTACTTTTTCAAACTTTGTCTTAAGAATATCAGCCAGTAACAGCCCTAGCCATACCCCTTGATATGCTGCTGCATAAGCTACAATATATTCTGCTTCACAAGAAGATAATGCGACTGCCTTCTGCCTTTTTGTGAACTCCAACTGATTGGACTTTTTCCAAGGAAAAACACCATGCCTGAAGTACTCTTTCGATCATCAGTGTCACCAGCTAGATTACTATCCGAATAACCAGCAGACACAAATTCTCTTGCTTCCCATAGATGCACCCATAGTTCAAAGTACATTTCACATACCTTAGTATATGTTTAACAGCAGCCATATGTTTTGTTGTGGGATTCTCCATATACTTGCTCACCATGCCGACCGAAAATGCCAAATCCAGGTGCATGTGTAGCAGATATCTCGAACTCCCAACTATACTTCGATATAGGATCTTGTCTACAACCGGGTTTGTGCTATTCTTGCTCAACTTCAAATGTGGTTCCATTGGCACTTGTGTTGGATTACAATCCTTCATGCCAAACTTATCCAACACCTTTGCTGATTGACAGAGTGTTATTCTTCCAGAGCTCTGATGAACTTCAATTCCTAAATAATAACTGAGTAACCCGAGATCACTCATGTTAAACATCTTCTTCAATTCATTTTGAAGACATTGATCTCTTCCATACTTTCTCTGGTGATGATTAAATTGTCCACATAAACTCCAACCAGCAAGTTCCTTTTTCCTTGGCTTCGCTTGTACATAACATGCTCTAACGGACACTTCTCAAAATCAAGTGCTCTCAAAGACTTGTGCAGCTTTGAGTTCCAAGCCCTCGGAGCTTGATGCAAACCATATAACACTTTGTGCAGTATTAACACTTTTTGTTCCTCTCCTTTCTTTTCAAATCCAGGAGGTTGCACTACATAAACTTCTTCTTCCAAATCCCCATTGAGGAAAGCTGATTTAACATCCATATGAGAATATGAACTGTCTCTAATCTTGCAACTAGGGCAAAAACTTCATCAAAATCAATGCCTTGTTATTGAACATACCCCTTTGCAACTAGTCTCACCTTGTGCTTGACAATCTTGCCTTGAGTGTCTTTCTTCACCTTGTACACTCACTTCAAACCTATAGGCTTGTGGCTTTTCGGCAATGGAACAAGCTACCATGTTCCATTTCTTGGATAGAAGACAAATCTTCTTCCATGGCTTTCCTCCATGTTGGGTGTTATTTTGCTTCTTCAAAACTCATGGGCTCTTCTTCCCCCAAGCAAACAAAAATACGAGTCTTCCAACTCTGTTGGGGATGTGGTATCATAGATGCTTTTTAGGTCACACATTAATTCGTTGTGGTGCTTCAGAAGAGGAGCTCACATTAGGCTCCACACTCTGTGGGGCTGCAGCCGATGCAAACGCTCCTAATGTAGTCGTAGGAGTGCATGGCGTTGATGGATCAGGTGTCCTTATGTTCGGCGTAGTAGGAGAGTGATGCACCAAAGATGGAACTTCTCCGATCATCTCAGAATTATCCACGTTGGAACACCCAATACTACTATAGGGATCAGCATTTTCAACTGGAAGGTAATGTATTGTAAATATATCCCCAGCTTGATGTATCTCTAGTACGGGTTCTTCACTCCACATGCACTTCTCCTCCTCAAATATTGCATCACGTGTCACCACAGCTCTTCATGCTACTGGATCATACATCTTATTGCCCTTTGTTTTTTAGTCATACCCAATGAACATCGTTTGCTTACTTCGCTCTGCTAGCTTTGAGAGATGTGGTTGTCGGTGACACAGGAACCAGGGGTCTCCGAGTCCCGAGGCCAGAACAGCAGAGTGCCATGTGGCGCCCTCCTGCGGGGGTTATCTCCCCGAGGTACGAGAAGACCAAGTCCCGGGAGAGGGTGCTCGGGGCCATGAACAGTGCTCCCCGAGTACCCGAGTTCCCTGATGACCCGAGAAGACCAAGTACCAGGAAGAGAGTGCTCGGGGCCGCGAACAGTGGGCCCCGAGCGCTCGAGTCCCCCGACGACAAGAAAAGCCAAGTACCGGGAAGAGGGGGCTCGGGGCTGTGAACAGTAGCCCTCGAGCACCCGAGTCCCCAGAGGACCCAAGGGAAGGCAATTCTGGGAGAGAGTGCTCGGGGCCATGAACAGTGTCCCCCGAGCACTCGGTTCCCAGAGGACTCGAATAGTCAGTTCTGGGAGAGAATGCTCGGGGCCATGAACAGTGGCCCTCGAGCACTCGGTTCCCCGAGGACCAAGAAAGGGCCTATCCGGGAGAGAGTGGTCGGGGCTGTGAACAGTGGCCCCCGAGCACTCGGTTCCCCGAAGGCCTGAGAAGTCCTTCGCCGGTGGTCCCCACAGCGGTCCAGTGGTGAGGTATCAGCTGGTGAGAGGCCCAATGCTGTATTTAAGAGGGCGTGTGGCCTGTCACTTCTAACTGCCCCCCTCCCCCCGCTTGCTACCAGTCCCTACCACGGCCTGGCAGGGAGGCGCGGGGATATTTAATGCACGGGTCCCATCGCGCATCATCCGGCATGCCTCGGGATAGCGCCGCAGAGCTCAAGGCGCCCCGCCTGCCGCCCTATCGTGTCAGACCTGCTCTGACCAGGCGAGCACGTCGGGCTGCTCGGTGGCTGCCCGGTGGGCCCTCCCCGCGGCGCCCGTTGAAAAACGGCATGATGATGAACAAGACCGGACGGGGGCGTGTTTTCAACCCTCCCCGTCACCTCGCGCAGCAGCCCATGATGATTGCTTTCCATTTATGGCACCTTGGAACTCGCGCCATCCTTTCTGGGCACGCTATCGCCCCGGCTGGTATTTAAGCTGGGTGGGCTCCCCAGAGAAAAAAAGAGAGACCAAGTGGAGGTTCAGTATGAGCTAAGTGCAAGACAGAGCAGTTCGAGACCAGTTCGAGATCAGTCGAAGAACAAGGAGCACGAAGCTCTAGACTAGACAAACATTCTTGTAACCCAGCATATACTCAGAGAGACATTCTCAGAACATTTATAGCTTACACACAGGAGTAGGGTGTTACGCTCAGTGCGACCCGAACCTGTCTAAAAATCCTCTGAGCATTTACTACTTCCTGCATCCGATCATTCCATTCCACCTGCATCTCATTTACGTCCATTTATTTCACCTGCAAAGCGGATTCAGAATCATCCACCCAGCCGAATCTCAAAGGGGGTCCCTCCGGATCCCCGCTTGAGGAGTTCACCCTCTGACAGTGGTGTTATTGTCTTCACAAGCGCAACACTCACAAAAGTGCGTAGGTGACCAACACTTGGCTTGTGTCCATAATAGGCTTCGTAAGGAGTTTTTCCAATGATACTTTTCGTTAGTGCCCTATTTAGAAGATAAACGGCAGTGGATACCGCTTCTCCCCAAAATTCCCCTGGGATTCCCATCCTCTTCGACAAACTCCTTGGCATGCGACCACCATCCAATTCCTCCTTTCAACTACTCCATTTTGTTGGGGAGAATAAGGTGTTGTCAAATAACGCCTAATTCCCAACATATCATTGTAGTCCGTAAACTCATTGGAGGTAAACCCGATGCCTCGGTCAGTGTGCAAAGCTTTTAGCCTTAGATCTTTCTCCGTCTCAGCTGCAATTTTAATCTTCTTGAATGCCTCAAATGTTTCATCTTTTCTTTTGAATAAAGCCAGCCATATATCTTGTACAGTCATCGACCAATAATACGAGATATTCTTTTCCTCCATGTATAGTAGGGGCGATTGGGCCACACAAATTACCATGCCAGAGCTCAAAGGGATGAACTGCCCTAAATAGTGATGTTGTCGGAGACGGATTCTACTGTTGTTTACCAATCATACAACCATCGCAGACATGGTCCACATGCTCGATGATGGGCATACCATGGACCATCCTTTTGCCACCTAGATCTTTTAGAGCACGAAAATTCACATGCCCGTACCTAGTGTGCCAGTGCCGCGCCTCTTTAGTGCTTCTTTCCAAGAGATGCTCCAGGAGAGTTGGGTTGATTTGTAGCACATACATTCAGTTTCTCAAACTGCTCACTTTGGCCAGCAAGTTCCGTGATCTACCCAGGATAGATATCACACCTTCTTCTATCTCAACCTTGCAGCCATTCTCATCGAGCTGAATGATACTAATTATATTGCTTCTAAGCTTCGAAATGTAGTAAACCTACGTGAGGATATGATGTTCACCACCAAAACCCTCCAACAACACCGAACCTCTTCCTTGTATCTCCACAGTTGAGCTATCACCAAAACTAACGGAGCCTCTGACAATCATGTCAATCTTAGCAAACTTCTCCACACAGACAGTCATATGGTTACTTGCTCTAGTATCAAGATACCAAGCCTTGTTTTGAGTGCCACTTAGCTTGGGCACTACCTTCTCTTCATGCAAGCAAAACACGTCATTATAAGCCAGTACAGAATAAGTAAACTCGCATACCTCATCCATCGATAGTTGGTGATCTTCATTATTCTGCTTCACTATAAGATTGGTTCTTTCTCTGTGGTTTGGCTTTGGACAATCCTTTGCAATGTGCCTGTATACGTTGCAATTGAAGTACTTGCATTTTTCAGAGTTTCCTGATGCTCAATCATTTGATTGATTGCCATTTCCTGTGCCTCCTCCTTGTTCGTGACCACGCCCTCAGCCTCTCCCAGATTGGCCTCCTTTCTTGGCTCCAGAAGAACAATCATCCTTCTTGAACTTTGTGCTTCTCGCTTCCCACTCAGCTTGGGTGATAAGAAGTTGATCTCCTCCCTCCTTTAATTCCCATCGTCCCTTGAGTCCTTCCTCAAAGGTTCTGAGACATCCAATCGCCACAGGGAGTGACATGGTTGCGACATCACTAAATTGTTCAATCGTTCCAATGATATGGAGGAAACGATTTGGAACCGAGCTGAACAATTTCTCGATGGCATCGCTATCTTCGAGTTTGGCGTCAACCTTCGAGTTTGGCGTCGAGCGAGCGAATCTCGCCCACCAGCTTGGTGAATTTCACAGAGTACTTGGCGATAGTCTTCAATTTCCCTATTTGCATCTTGTTTAGTTGTCGTTTCAGCACTTAAGCGTGTGTGTCGGAGGGTTAACTCCTATCGCAGGGATCCTGAGGGACCCCTTTTTGAGATTCGGCCGGGAGGATGATTCTGAATATGTTTGCTGGTGAAATAAATGGATATGACTGCAATGGCAGGTGGTGTGGAATGATCTAACGCAGAACGCAGTAAATGCACTGGAGGGATTTTTAGACAGGTTCGGGCCGCACTGAGCGTAATACCCTACTCCTGTGTGGATGCTATAAATGCTCTAAGAATGTCTCTCATTAATGTCGCTGGTTACAAGAATGTCTATCTATCCTAGAGCTTCGGGCTCCTTGTTCTTCAGCTTCTATGCTTGTACGAAGATGTTCTTCGATCTCTGAGCGAGTGTCTGAGAGTTCAAGCGTTCCTCTGTTCGCTTATTCACCTTGGATCGCTTCAACTTTGTCCGTGCCTATCGGCTGCCTTAAATACCCGCCGGCGGTAGCGTGCCCCGAAAGGGAGGGCACGAGTTCCAAGGCACCATAAATGGAAAGGGAGTCATCATGGCCTCTGAGTGAAGTGACGGGGGGTTGAAAATGTGCCCCCCGCCCGGTCTTCGATCGCCATAATGGTGCTAGCAACGGGCGCCGTGGAGAGGGCCCACCGAGCAGCCGCAGAGCGGCCCGGTGTGCCCGTTCGGTCTTGTTCGCCTGCCACAGCAGGGCGGCAGACGGGGCGCCTCGGGTCTCGCGACGCTATCCCGAGGCGCGCCGGATGACGCGGGATGGGACCCGTGCATTAAATGTCCCCACGCTCTTCTGCCAGAATATGGCAGCGACTGACACCGAGAGTGGCGGGAGCAGTTGGATGTGACAGGCCACGCGCACTCTTAAATGCGGCATCGGGCCTTTCACAAGCTGAAACCTCACCGCTGGACCCCTGTGGGGGCCACCGACGAAGGACTTCTTGGGCCGTCGGGGAACCGAGTCCTCGGGGGTCACTGTTCACCTTCCCAAGCACTCTCTCCCGGAAATGCCCTCTCTTGGTCCTCGGGGAACCGAGTGCTCGGGGGCCACTGTTCACGGCCCCGAGCACTCTCTCCCGGACTTGACTGTATGGATCCTCGGGGAGCCGAGTGCTTGGGGGCCGCTGTTCGCAGCCCCGAGCACTCTCTCCCGGAACTACCTTCCTTGGGTCCTCGGGGTACTCGGGTGCCGGGGGGCCACTGTTCGCAGCCCCGGGCACACCCTTCCCGGTACTCGGCTCTCCGGGTCGTCGAGGGACTTGGGTGCTCGGGGGTCACTGTTCACCTCCCCGAGCACTCCCTTCCCGGTTGCTTGGTCTTCGCAGATCATAGGGGAACCCGGGTACTCAGGGACCACTGTTTGTGGCCCCGAGCGCCCTCTCCCGGGACTTAGCCTTTTTCGTACCTCACGGAGGTGAACCCCGTGGGAAGGTGCCACGTGGTTGATTGCTGGCCTGGCCTCGGGATTCGGGGATCCCTGGTTCCTGATTCACCGACAGCGTGCTTTCTTGATACGATCTTCTCCTACACGTATCTCCTTCAGTGTGTTCCATCCTTCTTTGGCTGTTTCCTTCTCCGCAATCGGCATCATCATGTCATCTGGGATGGCTTGACAAATGGCCACCATCGCACCTTGATCCTTGTCACCGTATCTGTCCCCGTCTTTGATTGCCGACCATACCCCTAGCGAACGCAAGATTAAATTCATCTTGATAGCCCATATGTCGTAATTTGTTTTGCTTAATATCTGATATTGGATCAGGATAGAGGCGCTTCTTGTTGTCGTCTTCATGATCTTGCCGTCAGACTTGGAATTGGAAATCTTTGCAACATCATCATTACCGGCCATTGCTTCGCACGTTTAGGCTCTTGATACCAATTGTTAGGTAAAATTACCCAAGTAGCTAAGCAATGCTGCACAAAAAAAACAAAAAAAAAACTCGTTTGGATCTTTACCAAGTGATGCTCTATCTAGCGCCCCTTTTGTTTTCTTTTACAGCTCAGCAAAACACAAAACAAAGTCCGACTCGTACATAACTTGAGAACCTAACCTACTACTACAACGTTACGGAAAAAGAAAATAGACCTGCCTAATCTTCTATGTAGGAAACACAGACACCTAGTCCAAAACCAACCAGAGAACATAGATTAAACTAACAATGGAGGCACTGCAGCAACCCAAACATAAGCTTGTGCCACTCACAGGTATGTACCAGTGCCTCGCGCCCTCACCCAAACATCACTAATAATTGAACCATGCGTCCCGAGCAATGCTGTTGCACCACCACTACTGCCTTGAATCACCACCTCGCTCACTTTGTCTTCGTGTCATCTTTCTCTCGCGTGTCTCCCAGCAACTCATCGAGTGGTGCCTACACTGCTGCACCGTGCCAAGCGATCGATATGCTTTCCAAAGTCACATCTGATCTCGCTGTTCGCATATTCACCTCTTCCACTATGCCCTGAGTCTCAATAACTTGCCTCCACATCCTCACCATCGCTGGTAATAAGACCCATCACTAAGTTGTAGAAAATGTCCAACCCTTGAAAAGGAGTTCTCAACTCTCCCAAGGCCACGTCATGTATATATGTTGCTGACCAAATGACAGTAGATGTTACAAGTCAAGTCCTAGCCAGATTGTTATACCAACTTGATCACACATGATAACAGTCCAATCAGATTCTAATAGATCATATGGGTCACGTACAAATCAATTCTATCTCTAACACAGCCGAGACTTATCTTTATCTCTAACATTCCTCCTCGACTATAACTTGTCTAAGTTAAGACTGCACTTAAATTCTTCTAAACTCCACACTAACAGCGGTTTGGTGAAGCACTACTACAAAACCATAGATCATTGTCGGTTGTAAAGGGCCTTTCATTGCCGGTTTCACATCCAACAGTGAAAGTCCGGGCCAATCACTGCCAGGTGCACAACCGGCAGTGTTTCCCCCTCTAGGAAATAAAAATAAATAAAATAAGCTGGCTTGATTCTGAGCCGGCTCGGCTGTCGCTCCCGTTGAGCGGACGATGCTCCCGCCGCTGAGCATTGCCACCACCAGAGAGGAAGCCGGCGTCATGTCCCGTGCTCCATCCTTGTCGCCGGCCTCCAGAGCTGCCCAGAGCACGTGGTCGGTGACGAGATCCAAGTTGGAGGGGAACCCGCTGGCGAGCAGCACATCAGTGGAGCATGGCCTTGCTGCCGCCACTGCCGCTGCACAAGAAAACGCAGTGTCACGAAGGCCACCACCACAACATACACGTGTTCCCAAACAATTCAAACCCAAATCTTTTCACACAATTGTAAGGTAGCTCAAGAAGCAGCCCAATCCCGCACCATATTCTGCAAATTTCAGCTCATTCATCCCAAACGCAACTCTGAAATGTACACTTTCGATGCAAAATCCCATCCCCAGAACACGACCAAACCCCATGAGAAAACCAATCGAGACCCGACCCGCAGATCTAGGAGCAGTTGCGCCTGGAGCCAAAGTGCCCATCCTAGATCTAGATCCACATGCACGATCTCCTCCTTGAGCTCGGGGATCTCCCCCTTCTTGGTGGTGGAGAAGTATTTGGAGTCGTGCCCGCTCATCTCACCCCGGTGAGCTGAGCCTACCCTGCCGACAAAGCTTTGCCGCAGCCAGTGGTCGTGGGGTGGGGGCGCTTGATCTCGTGCACCGTGGCGGTGTGTGGGGATGGAGAAGGCCGCAAGGGGAGGGGGTGGGAGTTTGGGGATATGAGAGATCGGGAGGTGAGGCAGAAACGACAACGATGGAGATCTGATCGATTGTGCAGCAGCAAGGGAGCAGAAGCAAGGGAGCGACGGTGTGGGAGTGGGAGGAAGGGGAGCAGTGGAGGGGCAGTGGCGGGGGAGTGAGAGCAGGGGAGCGGTGGCGCAGGAGCAGGAGGAAGAGAGGCAAAGAGATAGAGGTAGGATAGAATGAGCGGTTGGGGAAGATAAGAGAGGCGAGCTGGATGTGAGCCCTTAGCCAAAACTGAAATCTATTAAAATTTTGGGTCCAATTTAAGTTTCACTGTCGGTTCATGGCGAGAACTAGCACTGATACTAACTATCAGTGTTGGTTCTTAGCTGCTCCATCATCATTCGGGCGCAGAAGGTTAAGAACCGATAGTGATGAGCCACCATTTATGGTAGGATCTGTAGTAGTGAACTCATTTGCAACTTGATCTCCAGTTGGCACAAACTGAAAGTCTAATAATTTTTTAGCAACACGCTCTCTAACAAAGTGATAATCAACTTCAGTATGCTTTGTTCAAGCATGAAAAATAGGATAAGCTGAAAGATAAGTAGCTCAATATTGTCACACCATAACCGCGCTGCCTTGGGACTTTTAACCCCTAATTCATCAAGTAAAGTTTGTACCCACATCACTTCAGCTATTGCATTAGCCAACGATTTGTACACAGCTTTCGCGCTAGACCTCGACACAGTAGCTTCTTTTCGTGCACTCCATGATATAAGATTTGTACCAAGAAATACTGCAAAGCCTTCAGTGGATCTTCTATCATCAGAGCATCCAGCCCAATCTTCATTAGAAAATTCACTAACCAACATAGAGGATATAGACCTCCTTCACATGTGCCTCGAAGTAGAACTTTCTTCATTGCCTGATCCTTGATAAAGAAAAAATGAGGATGAAATTCAAGGAAGATTTTATTGTCGGTGACAAGACGATGGACAGAGATGAAATTTTGGTAGCTTGAGGAACATGAAGAACATTATTCAAGTGAAGATTACATCTAGGGGTATAAACAGTAGTATATCCAATATGGTTAATATTCATACCTGCACCACTTGACGTCTTTATCTAATCTTTGCCACTGTATTTCTCATGAACATTCAATTTGTCTAGCTCGCTTGTGATGTGATATGTGGCGCCAATGTCTGTGTACCAATTTGTATCCACTCCATATGAATTTGTAGCATTTGCAACACTCCTCTCATCTAAAACAAAGTCTGGATCAAACCAATTCAACCAATTTGTCGATGTATGCCCATTCTTGTAACACAACTGACACTTAGGTCGATGAGAGTTGTTCTTGTCGATGCTATTGCTATTGGTCCAAGAGGTATTTGAGTAGTTCCCTCGGCCATGATCTTGGCCACATCCATGCCTGTCACGATCACCCCGTGAGGCAACATTGATAGATGATTGGGATTGTGAGCTTCCTTGCAATAGATTCATCCGGGTCTCGAAGCTTAAGAGTTGTGCATATAGTTTAGTCATCGTGATAGGTTCTACTCTTGCAACAATAGCTAAGATAATTGGATTAAACTCGATGTCGAGGATAGTAAGAATATATGAAACCAACTCTTCGTCATCCAGTGGTTTGCCGGTGGACGTCATCTCATCACCCAGCATCTTCATCTTCCTAACATATTCAGCCACGAACATGTTGCCCTTCTGTGTAGTAGCCCATGCTACGCATTGACAGACCTCGCACACGTTTGAGACGAAAGCATGTCTTTAATGGCTTTCCAAGCTTGTGCAGCAGTCCTCATTGCAACAACTTGCGTGAGCACCTATCTAGAGAGAGACGACAAGAGATAGCTAAGGACTTGTTGGTCCTGAGCTATCCACTGCGCATAGGCTGGGTTCAACGCCTTGACCGGTTGATCTCTGGCAATGGCATCAATTTCCTTGGGTGGAACTGGCTCGATGCCATCGAGATAACCTTCCAGAAGTGCACCACGGACTGCAGGGAGTACTTGCATCTTCCACAGCTGCTAGTTGCTCTTGTTCAACTTCTTAGTGACTGGATGACCTAGTCCTGAGGTCACAATCAAGCCTCCTGCAGCACCAGACAAGCTGGGCACTGTAGCAGATGTCGCAGTAGAAAGAATTTGTTATTACGACGCACAGAACAACAAATGAGGGATGTCGCATTACCAATGGAGAGGCATAGCAGGTGTCGTGTGTCGTGCGTCGCACAAATAGATGGGGCCACGCATATGCGACAGCCAATAAGACATCGTAATAGCGAAGCAGATGCAACAACCGACAAAGTCAGGTGGCAACAAGAAAGAGGCAACATTGCAGTAGCGAGTGCATCAACAATGGAAGCAAAGCGTGGCCAGATTCCCCAATCGGCGAGACAAACTAGATGGAATCGATGGATTTGTAGAGGAGAGGCTCTGATACCATGTAGAAAATGTCTAACCCTGGCAAAAGTGTTTTGACCTCTCCCAAGGCCGCATCATGCATATATATTGTTGACCAAACATGTAGAGATTATAAGTCAAGTCCTAGCCAGATTCTTATGCTGACTTGATTGCACGTGATAACAGTCCAGGCATGTTTGAATTCGATTGTAATAATCATCTTGGTCACGTACAAATCAATTCTATCTCTAACACAGCCGAGACTTATCTTTATCTCTAACATAAGCTGCTCCTGGCACTGCAATGCCTTTCTGGCCGTCGTCGACCGCTTTATGATTTCCCTTCAAGCCATGTGTGCACTCCAAAATGGGATGCACTACGTAAGAAACCCATCAAAGGAGACACATCATTAGTGACGACCCCTCAGTACACATCACTAATGTGTTGCCTAGGCTGAGACCTGGCTAAAACCTGTCACTAATGAGAGGTCATAGTGATGATGAGGGAACGATCCATCACTAAAGATATTAGTGACTGGTCACCTCAAAGCCTATCATTATTGATAGGTAGAGAGAGTATATATCACTAAAATGTAGCCTCCTTATTAGTGACAGGTTGTGAGAAGACTCGGCACTAATGTGCTGAGGACACCGATCGCTAATTAATGTCTCACTACTCACTCTCGTGTGCCATCAACCACTTCACTCTACTCACTCTCGCCTAAGCCATGGACGCTCCGATGCCATCACCATCTCCGACCACTCCATAGTCTCCATTGCCACCACCGACTCTGCTTAACCCTCCCACACTGCCTTCGTCCGATGATGAGGTAGAGGTGGCACTGAAGTTGTCGGATGATGGGGTGTTGTCTGCCAGCTCTGGCAGATCAGAGGCCTTTAATCTTGACTGGGAGCACTTCCTTTACGAGCCGACTCTGAAGAGGCAGTGCTTGGAGGAGGAGGAGGATGAGGAGGAGCAGGAGGAGGAGCTAGAGGAGGATGACGACGATGGGTGGGATGTATGGGAAGACTTCGACAACGACGACGACAACATGGGCCCCAACAATAACTTCTAGACGTCGATGGTGTAGGCACAGCTAGCGACAATGATGGCAGGACTTTAGTTAGGGTGTAGGATGTTCTTTTGGGATGTTCTATCGTGATGCTCTTCTGGTTCTCTGCCGAAGATCAACTGACACCCCGGGCCCTGTTCTTGCTCTTCTTGTTGTTGGAGAGCCAGCATGGTTGGTGTCACCATGGCAGCTTCATCTCCCTAAGCCTGTCGACATGGCCTGTCTTCTGTGGTGTTGGTGTGCTTGGTGGCCTCTCACGCGTAGAGTCGTGAACAATGCCCAACTTCTCCCAAGTTTTGTTTGTCTTGGTGCCAAGCTAAGGGATTGCCTTGGCATTCTATCACCGGTAATTAGAGATCCTAGCTTTGCGTGCTTGCCATGGTTAGTCTCAACCATGGCAACTTGTGGTTCATCGTGCAGCTACACTACGTAACAAACCAACATTAGTAACACCGCATTAGTAAAGGCCGGCTAGAACCCATTAGTGACGGATCCAGTGTTAACGCGTCAATAATGTCACCTCAGGCTAGGACTCGTATTAGACCCATCACTAATGACAATAGTGACGGATCACTTGATAAGCTATGACGAATGACTAGAACCCATTAGTGATGGATTATGATGACATCGGTCATTAGTGATGGGTAATAAAAATACCCATCACTAATGTAAAATTCATCAGTAACGGGTGTTAAAAAACACCCGTCACTAATGGGCAGGCTCGTGCGGAGGTAACCTTGGCCTGGGCCGCATCAGTCTTTTTGGCCAGCCCACGGAAGGCACACATAGCTTTAGGGTTTCCCTCACCAGTGGCAGATAAAAGGAGTCGGCACAGAGTCACAGAGGGGGAGAGAGACCAACGGGTGAGAGGGCGGTGGTGTTGAAGAGATTGAGGGGCGGCAGCGTGGTTCAACGGCACCGACTACAAGCCAATCCGGCTCAATTGAGGTCGACAAGGAGGCTGGGACTCGTGTGGTGTTAAGGGGAAGAGCGGCAGCCACGGTCTTCTCAAGGGGGGGGGGGGAGGGCTCTCGTAGTGGTGGTGCCGACCAGATCCCGCGACCATAGTCTGGATCTGCTCCAGACCAGTGCAGATCAGCGGCCAAGGGGCGTGGGGCGGTGCGGTGCGGTGCTTCGGCTGGTGATGGAGGGAAGCCAGAGGCGGCGCAATGCACGGGTCAAGGCGGTGCAGTGGCCGAGCGACAGAGGCGGAGGGAAACGCGGTCAGGTGGTAGAGAAGAGGGGAAGCCAGAGGGGTAGCAGAGAGGCGGTGACGCCGAGCCCCTCCATGCTGCCACTGCCGCCGGGCTCCTCCAAGCAGCAGCTCGAGTTCTCCATCACTAAAGTCCGCGCAAGAAAGGTAAGTACTTCTAGTTCGATCAATTCTTGCAGTTGCAGCACATCAACGAATTGGCCTGCTGGTGCTCTATGAAATTTGATCAATTTCTTCTTCCTCTATTTGGTCGTTTCTTCTGCAGGATCATGAGCGCGCCTATTTCGACTCTGCTGACTGGGTCCTTGGGAAGGTATCCAATCCTTTTCATCCAAAAATGAGCATCTCTGCCTTGGCAAGTTTTTATATGTACATAGGCTGTTCTCTGAAACCTTGCTTTCTGATGCTTTGCTTCAGCAACCTGCAAACAGCAGCAGTGCACGGGCTGCTATCGAATCCTTGAAGCCAAAGCTAAAGGTCAGTAAAAAGAGGCCAGCCCAGTGACTTTCAGAACAGCTGCACTGTACTGCACGTATTTATCATTCAGTGTGTTGCATTGTGATTGAAGCAAGAGAACTACGTTCTTCTTTTTGCGTGCAGAGGACGCCTCATCACCAGCTTCCCCCTCGCAAGCCGACCCGCGTGTCCGGCTGAGCCGGTGCAGCAAGGTAGTAAAGCGTCTCATGTCTGAAACTACAATCTCTGAAACTCGCATGTCCTGATCTCTATATTCCAGTTAGCACCGTGAGATGTGAACAACAATTCCTGTGTGATCATGCAGGGCTCACAGGGAAATGCTGAAGTGATCAGAAGAGATGGGGATTGTTGGGATTAGTTATTTAGTTTGTTGCATTTGATAGAAAAAACAACTCTTTCATCGAGTGACTAATGCATATTTGCTTGTACATTTGCTTATAGCTGCTGAAACTAATACATATTTGCTTGTAGACCCGACCTGTCACTGATGTATAGTCAATAGTGACGGATCAGGATCTAAACCCGTTACTGATATATAGTCATTAGTGACAGGTCGGGATCCAGACCCGTCACTGATATAAGTTATTAGCGGCGGATCAGAATCCAGACCCATTATTGATATAGTCATTAGTGAACGGGTATGGATCCAGACACGTCACTGATATATATAGACATTAGTGATGGGTCCAGACCCATTACTAATGCGTCCATATTAGTGATGTGTTCAAAGTGACGGAAACTTTACCCATCACTAATGAGGGTTATCACCCGTCACTAAAAATATGTTCTGATATAGTGCTACTTCTATTCTTCTCTCAAGATTCGTGTGTTTGTGGCCCACTACAATGTCCACTCTGTCTCTGGGCCTTCTGCCATGGTGTGCCTTTAGTCAGGATATGGCGTTGCTTAATTTCGTGGCAATGCAGGTTTAGGAACACCAGGCGAAAGCCTAGTTCGGCATCCTGCCGATGCTAGCGCCGACAATGCCCTCGAGCATTGTTTTCCTCTCTAGAGGCAGTGTGTTGGTGTTCCCTGCTGATCTCAGGAAGGTCTTCGGGTGAAAACTCATTTTCGATGTTGGATCGGTCGATGGCGGCATCTTCGGAAATGTGCCCTCCTTGGAGGCGTTGACTTGGAGAGATCCTCCTTGGGGGTTTGACTTTCTTTTGCTTCGGGGCATTGTTGGCCATCTGGGGCCTAGTCTAGCTAGGCAGATAGCCAAGAGTTAGGGTCATCTGTGTTTCTTTGCAGTGCTTTAGGACTAGTTTAGCTAGGTAGTGTGCCTGTTGTGTGTCGTGTTGTTTGCTCAATTTTTCCTTAATTAACGGAGCACTTTTGCCCATCGGATTTTCTTCTTAATCAATACAATAGGCAGCTCTCCTACCAGTTTGTTTCAAATTTTAGCAAAAAAAATACTTTTTTATGTATTGAGTTTGGATACTTGAAGATGACACGTGTAGATTTATCTCGAAAAAAATCTTTCATAACAATATACTTTCTGCTATGTTTTATCATATATTACAACAAAAAATAATAGCCAAAGTTGTATTTTGAGAACTATGTCGATGTCCAAAACACACCTATTTCATACTGGAGGGTATAATTAAGATAGTTTGGTTTTAAAGATATATGACGTGATTCTCTTAGTAAATTTGTCCCATCAAATACAACCGAAATACATGGTGTTAACTTTGAATCGGAACGCATGACTTTCACCGGATTTCAGGTGAAACAGTTGGATAAAAATCCGCCTATCCAAATGTCAGCACTAGCAGAATAATTTAGCCGTATGAATTTTAAAAGGACACAGATCTATTTTGGATTGTGGAGTAATGACTTCAAAGTTACATGCATTCAGATCTCGAGCGCTGCGTTTCAAAAGGAAGATTTAAAGCATGCGGGCACATTGTGTAGGTTTAACGACTCTAGACTTGACGGAAAACCTAGCGATTGATGTGCATATATATCATAGACTTGTAGGCCGTGCATGAGCCGAGCCGACCGGATGCAGAAGCTACGTAACATAGCTGCAGCTGACATAGTGGAGTACAATTTAGCAGAATATATATGTGGGGTCTACAACGCTCTGTGGCGGTAAAGATGCTACACGGCTAGCCTGGGAACGGTTTGGATCATGTAGGTAGATAGGCAGCTGCGAATCCAGAGCCACTGTATAACCAAGGTAATCTCCCTTCTTTTTTCTCCTTTTCTTCTCTTTTTCTTCATATTCCATGCCTAACAATTGAGGGAGCTGGGCTTAAAAACACAGGTTTAACTAATCAAGGAGCATTTGCCAAGATATGTACATAAAAGAACATATTATACAGAGTTCATGCTAAAGTAAGGTTCATCAAGACCCTCCAAACCTAAAAGTACGGGTGGGTTGCGGTGCAGTAAAGGAGGTTACAATGAAGGCTGGGATCCTGGAGTAGCAAATGCGCCTCTGGCCAGAGGTAGTGGAAGTGGCTGGCCGGCAACAATCCGGACTTCCGGAGAATGTCCACGGTGGCGTGGAGTGGTTCATCGTGTGAGTGCAGCAGCGAAGACACAAAGCTCGCCGAGGAAGAAGGAAAATGGAAAAGGAAGCTCGACGGATCGTTAGTTGGGAAAGTATGAAGAGATAAGGTGAGGTCCTGTAAGGTCAGGTTGTTCAGCATTTTGTTAGGTGGCAAACATTTGCAATGAAGCCTACTGAAAAATTATGGGTTCTTTGTTTACAATGCATAGGCAAATGAACTCTTTTGGTAGTTAGTTTGAGTGACATCACTTAATTTTGACTCGACTATTTATAGAACAAATTTAAATTCAAGTTGTTATTGATGCTAATTAACTCTGGGTCAACTTATTTTCTGTTCGGGTCGGGAAGCATGGAGATCAGATTTGGTGGGTGTACACCATCTGTAGCTAGGCTATTAAGTTTGTGTTAGGTATAGCAATAGCTAAGAGCACCTCCAACAATGCCCAAATCAGATAGCTCTACGGTACCACGTTTATTTCCCGTTTCACACTGAAGGATAGAGAGGACGAAAAAGGCTAGTATTATCGTGTGCAAGAGCACTAGTCTTGCACGTGTCCCAAAGTCAGCCACGGGACCCACCATGTCCCTCCTGTGAGAAAGATGATCGAATGTGGATGAATAAAAAACATTTTACATGCAGGATCCATAACAAAGTGTTAAAAATTGGATTGTTAGATGAGTAGATTTTTATGCTATCTTTTAAATGAAGTGGTAGTGAAATAGCATAGAGCTAGCAAATAGCTCTAACTTTTTTTTCAGCCGGTATTTTTTTTAGAACTTTTACAGTACACCTAAATGAGTGTATGCCGTCTATTTTTCTCATCCGGTGGTTTAGATTGGCCCAATAATACTCTATCGCTCATCAGTATCATGGGTATCATTAAAGAGTATCATGGGTATCATAAGGGTAGGATTGGAAACAAAAAACCATGATAAACTTGTAAATTATATGTTTAATTAGAAAAGGTCAAAATATTAGTTTATTCTTCGGATAAGCTTTCACTTATTCTGTTCATTTCATTTATTAGGGTTTCCACCCTCCGTCGATCGATCTTGATGGATGGTGAAGGTCCGAAGTCCGGTCAGTCAATGACGTAATTACCCCTAAGGGTATCAAGATAATTACAATAATACCTACTAAAATGAACGGTTGGATCACAACAATGATACTCTTCACCATCTAGTATTATAGTGTACTGTAAAGGTTCTCTTTTTTTTTTTCAGTGGCTAGCTGAGCTAGCTTAGGGGTGGCACAAGCATCTGCACCCCTGGACACCCCATGGCTTATACATCCATGAATTCATTGCGACATACTGTAGTACTTGTGGGCATCAAACGACAGAGCAATGCAAGTTTTACATGCAGGCAGGCATGCTGGCTAAGCAGAAAGTCTCCGTGGGATTGCCATGTCTTGTTGTCTTTTGCCTACATGTCTGGTTTGTTCATCCGTATTCGCTACACATTGTTTTAAAATATTTATCGCCACTATTCAGGATGTGCCACCAGTGTGTTTCACTGACATTTGAGTCTAAAAGCATTAGCATATAAGAGCACCTCCAGTTTTGCTCCAAAACGAATCGAGAGAAATCCATAGTTCGATTTTCGCCGATTTATACACTGGAGCAGGCGAACTTGGAAAAAGATTCCTCTGCTCAAATTGTGTTTTCAGTTTGACACGAGGGAATAAAAAAGTCGAGTGGCACAACTGATTTCCGATCGTCGTCCTTCCCACCATATCATGGACACGAGAAGATAGAGAGCTAGATCTAGGGAGCAACCGTCAGGGCATCACCCCGTTAGAAAAAAATGAGGTTATCGCCCCCCACTAGACAAATTTAGAACACGTCATTCTCCTTCTATCTTCATCCTCCACTCCGACCACGGCATCGTGGGTGTGTGGCACCAGAGAAAGAGAAAGGGACGCCGGTGGAGGAGGAAGGCCAAAGGGTGTGCCGTTGGTGCGCAAGACCAATGTAGAAGCTCCATCTTCCCGCGCTTAGTTGTTTTTTTACCAAACACAGGTGAAACATAGGTGTTTAATTCTTGTGCCAAACTTTTAGCGAGCCAACGAGTTGGCAGGGTTAGTCGGGGCTCAATTCAAATGAGCCCTAATTCTTTTGGGCATTAGGCTAATTCGTGTGTGGTTCTTTTGCCGGTTGCTGGTCTGACAGTGTAGCCCTCCGTGAAGGTTGTCTTACTAATTTGTGGACACCATATGGCCGTACCCAAACCATTGCGACGCAAGCAAGCAATGGCCCCCATGTCGACCATTCCATTTCGCTCCGGGTAAGGCCGTAACTACTGCCCAAATTTAACCATACCACCAAATGAACCCCCGGATGGCACACATGCCGCACGCGGCCAGAGGCGGCGGTAGCCCACCCCACAAAGAGCGGAGCAGCGTTTTAAGCCCACGAGCGTGCATGCATTGCCAACATGGCCCGGGAGAGATTGCTTGCTTAAAAAAAAAAGGCATGGCAACTACACATGACTAATCAAGCACATGCCTGCGTCAGACAGAGGAAACCAAGAGAGCAAGTCTCCTGCTCCCATACGAAATACAAAATAATTCTACGAAAAACGGATGGTAGTGAAACGACAATAGGATTACGCAGAAGGAAAAAGAGAGAAAGCAGCTGATGAATAATCTCTCGCCTGGCTGAGGGCTCGCTCAGTCAAACCCGCAGGCAGCAGGCGGTGGACGGATGGGAAAGGCCGATGGGCCTTTGCTGTGACCATGCGATACGAGAGGTGGCCAGTGATCCGTTAAATCCAAAAAGCCTTGTCTGCAGGTGGCACGCTACGCAGTTGCCTCGGCTCGGCACATGGCAGCCTGCACCGCACCGGCATCTGGTGGGGCCAGCCACCTCGTGATTCGTGAGGGAGTTCACGGATGACCGTCAACACGCCGTGCCAGAGAACGCAGGAGTTCTATGGTGGCACCATCTGAATCTACTCTAATCTGCTCTGCTCTTCTAGTTGTACGATTCGATTTGCATACATGCTGGTTGGATTGAATACGTAGTTGAAGAGGATAGAGATGAAAATAAACGGAACGGCCAGAAAAATCTTTAGCTTTTTCATTTTCATATTTTCTCACAAAAACGAAATCAAAAATATAAAAACCAAAAATAGGTACAAACTCAGAAACATCTAGATATAAAACAAACTAATCCAAACAAAAACATACTAATATTAATCAGAAACCGATAACTAAAAACAGAAACACCGACCTAACCAGCGAAACTACCATTCTATGAGGTACTATGAAGAGCAAGTGCTTCCGATATATGTGTTATTCAATATTTACAATTTCTGGCAGCTCTCTGTCGCCGCAGTTCGGGGAAAGCGGCAGAGGACAGCACAGTGGAGCTCCTCGGCATCAGAGAGAGCTGGGTGAAGCACTGGAGCCATGGGTCTTAAGTGTGGTCCTTCACGGCAGTGCCGACAGAGGTGTCCCACGGCGCCGGAGTTGGAGAAGAAGCCATGCGCGCACGAGCTCGGCTATGGATCAACGGTGCGGAGCTATTGCCTTGGGTCTATATCTGAGACGACTGCAAGGGGTACTTCACCAGAATCTTTCAAAACAATCTCCTTTCCAAACCACAGGAAAACACTTAGATTGACGATATAGATTTCTCAAAGTAACCAATATACCACTCTTATGCTCAAAGAGAAGTGCATGTTTTAACATGTAGAGCAAAATTGCATAAGGTTACAGATGCAAAAAAAAAAAAAGAAGAAGCGGCCATACCTTGTACTGATAATCGTCGGATGCAAAATGTGCCCCATTACCATGATCTGTTCATTGTGAAAAACAAAATCAGGAAAATCATTTGAAGTTTTCAGTAAGCAACATTTACAAAGCTCATCAACAAATACAACAGCAGTGAACTGAGAAGGTTGTGGGTTAGCGGTGGTTAGATATGCGGTCCATGGCCCTAACAGAGAAGGTTGGGAACTTTGGCATACAGCCAGAGGGGTATCTGCACGGACACCTACAGTCTAGAATGATCAAATGGATTTAGGGTTGACATCATTTACCATATTACCCCTTTGGTGTTGAACCATTGAACCATTTGAATTCTGAAAATAAATCCCTAGTGTGAGAAATTAAACAGAAAACATTAGACATTACATGCGCATAAATACTTTACCTAACACATACATAATCAACATCGAAGCAAAGACCCTCCATCATTAGTGAACACAAAATGAACTTCGAACAGGGAACCCTAGCATTCTCGATGTTCCATTAGAGATTTTGCACCGAACACCTCAAGCATCCGATTTCCCCTCTAATTGCGCGCTCGTGTGGTGCAAACACACAATAGCACGGCATTGTGCCCAAATCGACTTCACTGGCTAACTACACGGTATCGAGCTAACCCAGTCGAGAGCCTAACTTTGCCTGAAAACTATTGCAAGTAATCATGGCAGCCGCGCCACCATCTCCACTGAGCGATGATGCGACACACGGAGAGGAGATGATCAGGGGTTTCACCTACCACCACTAGCGCGAGGCGGCCTCCACGAGACAGCACGGAATAAGGGCGCGCTTTCACACAGCATTTGGGATTGCGACGACTCTTGGGAGGAGGAGGAGGAGGAGGAGGCGGCGGAGGATTCCGGGCCGAGGACGGCGGCGAGGAGGCGGCCGGCGCCGGAGACAAGGCCGGCGATCCATCCTCCCGGCTGCGGCGGCGAGGAATCGTCCGCGGCGGCGGCGGCCATATGCGAGGAGAGGAGTGTTGGGTTGCGGTGCTTGAATGGTGATAAATTTTTGAATTTCCCAAACGCGCGGCGCAACCGCCAGGAATGCCTCGGAGGCCGATCGGTATACTTTGCAATTGCAACTAGTAACTCATTCTCAACTGTCAGATGCATTAGGATCTCTTTTCAACTGTCGGATCAAAAATCAACAGATCAGATCAGATGCTACAATAAAATGTATTGCCTTCTCCACTACAGAGGATCGGGGTCTCTCGGTGGTGGTTACACGTAGAGCTGTCAAAAAAAAAATACTCAAAGCTTGGTTAAGTTTAACTCATTCTAATTAGATTTGAGTTTGATTTGATCTCAAATCGAGTCAAACTCGAGGCTAGATAAAGACTCGCGAACCTTACAAGCTCTAGCTCGATAAGGTTTGAATTAACGAGTATTACGACTTTTATTTAAATTTACCATCTTATCTGATCTTCAAGGTCTAAGCAGACTTGTAAGGACCGAAAGAGAGGGATCATTGTAAAAGCCTAGCTAGATGATTATATCACCACAACTAATTAAGATGGTGCTTTGCCTACTTGAGTTTTCTTAAGATTTCTTTTGTTACCCAGCTTAAGCGAGCCAAATGCAAACGGGCCCGAGATTAGCTCAAGCCTATCCTCAAGCTCAATAGTCATTGTAGTCTCGCTCCAGCTTAGCTCGATCTTTTGTCGAGCTCGAGCTCAGCTCGTTGGTAGACCTAATTACATATGGGTGGGTTGGTTTTCTCTCACTGAAAGCGTATTTCACATCCCTCTTGTGGGACCCGCATGTCATTTGTTCACCTGATTACGGCTTCCTGTGGAGAATACGAATACAGGGTTTTGACCATCACCTGTTGAGGGATGCATCAGGTACAAACGCGTCTTAACACAAGAAGGCCCCGAACGTGTAGCTATAAAGAGTTGAAGACACACGAATTTAGCTGAATTCATAAAACCATCTCAATCGGCCTAGGATCGAGAAAAAACAAGGCTGTTGTTTAGTAATTAAATTATGATCCATGCGTATGCACGAATGCGCCTCTAGATTCAGGGGCGGATCTAAAGGGGGCTGAAGGGGTTCAAGCCTCCTACTGGTTAGAACGCTATTGAAAGAGAAGGTAGAGGAGGAGGAAGAAGAATAGAGAGAGGAGCAGAGGAGGAGAAAAAAAAGGAGAGAAGAGCTATCTATATCTCGTTTCTGCGTCCGCCACTGCCTAAATTTATAAATGAGAATTGTCTCCGGCACAATTCAAGAACCAAGAGACGAAATCGCTTGATACACGACCATGGAAGTGCATTGTCATGGCACAAGACATCACACATCAGCTCCAGGACCTTGTGAAGTCCTGATCCGTGTCGAACGCAGGAAGTGGTCAGATGCCCAACTGTCTGAACGCCGCTTCTCACTCCCTTCCCGCCACCTCGACCTGATTCGCTTCCCACTACGTTCACGCTATATATACCGAGCTGATCGCCACCTTAAAGCCCACTACGTTCGCATCTGCATGCTCCCGCTTGGCTGCATGGCGCCCAACAAGCTACCCTTCCTCCTGGTCGCGCTCCTCCTCGCGGCGCCCAGCCTCGCCTCCGGCTTCGACATAACCAAGATCCTGGCCGGCTTCCCAGAGTTCAGCATCTTCAACACCATGCTCACTGAGACCGGCCTGGCGCCCGCCATAAACAACCGCGAGGCCGTGACCGTCCTCGCGCCCAACAACACCGCCATCGCCGCCGCGTCCCGCGGCGCTCCCCGCCTCCCGCGCTCCTTCGTCGTCGACCTTCTCGCGCTCCACGTCGTGCTCGACTACCTCGACGCGCCCAAGCTCGCCGCGCTGCAGCGCGGCCGAAAGGGCGAGGGCTCCGTGCTCACCACGCTGCTGCAGTCCACCCGCGCCGTGCCACGCGGCGCTGGCTTCCTCCGCATCGCCTCCGGGGCCGGTGACCGCATCACGTTCTCCTCCGCGTCGCCCGGCGGGCCCCGGAACGCCACGTTCGAGAGGCAGGTCGTCGCTCAGCCGCACAGCGCGTCTGTGCTGCAGGTGAGCGGCTTCGTCGTCCCCCCGGGCATCAGATTCCCGCAGCCGTTTCCTCCGAGGGCGAGGCACATGTCAGGGCCTCCGAGCCAGGCGCCGGCGCCGGCGCCTGGGCCCCAGCCACCGGTGTCTGGGTCCGGCCCGCTGGTTCCGACCCCGATCAGGCCGGTGCCTACCCCTAACCTCACAGATACTCCACCGCCGGTGCCAGAGGAGTCAGGAGTCATTCCGATACCTAGCGTGCACGGCGGCATGGCAGCGAAGCTACCATCGGCCGCCGGACACGGGGCGGAGAGCTGGTGGAGTGGACTTGCCGTGGCGCTCGGGATCACGACTTGCCTGCTTGGGCGTTTGTAATAAGTAGGGTAGCCTGCCACAGATTGATGGGCAGCGAGTCGGCCATGCTTGGCTTAACTTAGTTTGATCCATTTTATCCCTTCCATTTCGTGATGTGTAGTCAGTTTTCTATAAGATGCAACATGCAAATTTGATTTGATATGATACTAGTATCGAACAAAACAGAGTTTTGCCTTGATTTGGCTACGGATAACGTCCAACACATCTCTCACATTCACATTCAGATAATTTGATTTGGCAGGTAAAAGGAAAGGAATTGCTCAAGAATTCCGATCCTTCTCACATTCAGCAGAATGACAGTAGTCTAAATGAAAGCAGCTTAAAAAGCATCCCTAGTACCAACTGCCATCATGTTTCATCACTCATAAGATTAAAGCT
Organism: Phragmites australis; assembly: GCF_958298935.1. Taxonomy (NCBI): domain Eukaryota; kingdom Viridiplantae; phylum Streptophyta; class Magnoliopsida; order Poales; family Poaceae; genus Phragmites; species Phragmites australis. The sequence continues at coordinate 3,956,033 of NC_084925.1, forward strand.
AGGGTCCAGCAGAATTGGTCATCACAGGCTCACCCGATGACCCGAACATACATGCTAGAGGCATATTACATCCATAATCTAAACATGGTGCACGTCTTCTCACTCCGCATCCTCTATCTCTGTATCCTCTGGAACGCCTCGAAGATACAGAACGTTGTTGCACCTGTCGATTGAACAAACATAAATGAATCATCGTGGGACAACTGGGTATGCTATGCAACAGAGCTCAGCTTGATCAAATATCATGCAGAACTATTGATAGAACATCCGAATTCTAAAAAGTTTACAAACTCAAACTGATGTCAGTTTTCATGGATCCCTAGCTTCCTTGACATGTAACTTCTGCAGATCCAAACTACCGTATCTTCATAACATCAGAAGTCAGAATAGGACAGCAAGATGATAGCATGCAACCTTTCCCCAGGTTATATCTAGATTAACAATACTATACTACTTGACACAAGCTATAAGCAAAGGATCAAGAAAGACTACCTGATCAGAATCTCTCCCAGGTTTCCAGAGAATTGCCCATCAATGTACTCCTCTGTGTTCGCAAGCTGCACGCAGTAGATAAAAGGCAGTAATAAGCATGATGTTATATATTCAATAGATAATAAACTTTAAAAAAAAAATCAATAGATGATAGTTCTAATAGTAGGACAGCCAAACTGTAGTACCTGAAGATTCATATAGGAGTCCACAGAAACAAGATACCCTGGGAAAGTAAAATAAATGTTCATCAGTATAGTTAAGGGCAGGGGCAGCATATGGAAAGTAAAATGTAAACAAACTGAACACAAAAAAGAGAGAAATTACCTTTGTACTCCATACCCCACTTAAGTTTGACAATTACAGGCTTCCCTGTCAGATTGTTTAAGAAAGGTTTTGGGTTAACTGGCACAGTCTGCACAAAGTAAGTGAGCCATAAGGTCATGCTTTATAATGGCTGGCATATACATAACAGACTCTCATTTCACTCCTTTGACTTCTTTAGTTCTTCTTCTTTTTTAACAAAAAGGCAGGAGCACTGCCATTCACTTAAGAAGAAAGCAACTTGTTTAAAGCGCCAAGTTTTTGACCGGAACCGGCACAACCCGAAACACCGCATGCGGACTACTCCCAAAAAGGTACTTCATTTAATCTTCATTATTAGCAAAGTCCAATGGTAGCTTTCCAACATGAAATGGTGAAGGAAGGCACAATATTTTACTACATGATAACACATCATTCTGGTGCATAAATAGGATCAGAACAATATGGGCTCAGCCTTAATTGAACATTGGACTAATCATCCTGAACAAATTGGATATCATGGCAGAGATGTGTAAACAGGTTAATCAATCAAGAACGGTATCTGCCTATCTAAACATGTCTCCTATTGTTTCTTAAATTTCTAATGCAGCTATAGCAGTTGAACATTTGAACAATAGGGTAGGAATTATTCTTAACAGCTTAAACCTTGCCTAACTCGTTAGGAATTGCTGCTTTTCACCTGAAGGTTGATATGAATTTAAAACTTATTCTAACTAACTGTGCATGGATCCACTTGCAGACAAATCATAAATGTGGATAAATCTTTGGATCGAGCTAACAGAAAAACAAGTGCATGTCAAGCTATGAGACTATAACTGGTACTGGCAAAGGTGAAATGGCATCCATGACTGATACTGCTATGAACTTTCGATGGTGTAAATATGACTGAGATAACAAGCAATGGCATCCATGGCAAGAATACCAGATACAATCATATAGGCAATCCACAATCGTTGGCTACATGTGTACACAAGTATAGTGGCCAGGCAAAACAGAAAAAAGTCCTATCACGGTTTCAAATCTGGTTCTTGGCTAGACAAAAAAAATTGGCCACATGCCCACAACAATGCTCAGGTCAAACAATCCCAAACCAAACAAAGAATTAGGGTTGTCAAGCCCTAAACTTTGTTAAACAAATCTGTTTCTTAATTAAACTAGAGATAGATATCCAAACAACCCCTAAAACTGCAACGGTGCGCTCTTAAAATTACGACTTCTCTGTTTACCTTGACCCAAACTCCTCAGTGGATTGACACAAATATCCCAAATCATACATCCAACATGTATCCATCTATCTTGCTAGAATTCGACCTAGGTGTCTCAATACCCTATGTCCTTAGGCTGCGCACTACTCCCAAGCACGGCATAAGCAACATCAGCCGGGTACGAGAATAGTTGACACCAAATCAAACGATGATTACTCAGAAGAGCAAACAGATCCAGTTCATAAAACGCCTAGGACGAGAGGCAGAGAGAGCCAGAGGAAGGAGGGGAGCTTACCGCCATTGGAGTAGACGAGAAGCGGCCGCCGCCGGCGCGGATCGAGGAGAGGGAGAGGAAGGCGGCGAGGGCGAGTAGATGGTGCGGGGGGCGGATTGAGGCAGACGAAAGCCGAAGCGGGGTTTAGGTCTTGGGGAGAAGGAGACTGAGTAGGGGGCGAACCGCCAAGGTGGGTGGGCTGGGCCTGATGAGCCTGTGCCTGTTTATTTTCTTCATGGGCCTTAGTGTTGACATTTTTTATTTTTTTATTTTTTCTATTAAATATTTAAATAAATAGACTCCTAGCGGCAAGATTTGCAGAAATACCCGTCTATCGTCCTCTGAAAGTGCTGCAGCAGTTTCAAAGAGCGGTAAGGATGGTCACAGTGGCAGTGTCGCCCTAACTGCCCTCTCAAAGGGCGGGTAGGCCCAGATTTAGTGAAAATTGTTTGTTTTTTAATTTAACGTTTGTATAGCTCAATGTGGAAAATAGTGCACATTTGTTCGGTGAAAAATATTTGAAATCGATATGTTGTAAATTTTGGATTAAAATGGTCAAAAAGTGGTCAATACGGAATCATGGAGTAGTGATATTTTGGAAATTGTGGATCGTTGCAAATTTATCGATATTTGTTTATGTATTTGATGTAAAATTGTATCAATAATATTTTAGTGACATATTATTGAGAGGATACGAAATCTAATTTCGTGAACAAATTATAGATATGAAGCACTCTTAGCATATTACCCGACACAGAGGTTACAAACGGTGACAAACATTACATGAAACATACGGTGGTAAATATTACATAGGGCCCTAACCACGAAGATATGATGACAAAAAATGGTGACATGTACGATACTCATAAAGACATGCTTAATAGTGTGTTGTTGCTAATCCTAACATATCTTAGAGAGTGAAAACATGCCGGGTTACATTATATACTTTCTACTGAGTGCATCTAGGATATTTGCTCTTTCTCAGGGCATCGGGACCAGCTGCTTTAGCGCGACAGGCTCTCTTCCGCTTCCTTGCCCTATCAGCTTCGCGGGCTTGAGCCGCGGTATGGTCATGCGCTGTCTTCCTCATGCGCTCCTCTTCCTGCCACTTCGACCGTAGTTCCTCTTGCTGTTGCTCGTACTCCTGGCGTGCGTACGCTTACCTCCTCCACCACATGCTCATGTCGACCCACCGCTTTTGGTCTTCATTTTGCTCAATGTCGAGCCATTCAATGAAGTCACAGATAGCTGTAGGAGACTGGAAAAATAAAACAAGATGAGAGATTAGTAAAACAGTGCGTGAAATTGGGAACAAGATGTGGAAAGTGTCACATGACTGATCTATGTCGCTATACCGATGGGTACTCATACGGTTCATGTTGAGGCTTGTCATATTGGTAGTTGGCACACATGAAGAAGTGTAGGCCATAGGTGTAGGAGATGTCCTGGGACTCGCAAAGCCTATAAAAGTCGTGATAGAAGCACATTGGTGGTTCGACCCCCTGAGGGATAAAAATCCCCTAATATTTTTTGGGTGAGCTTGGTGGAGTTGAGGAAGATATTGCAGTTGAAAGAACTGAGAAATGAGTGGTGTATCCATGGATGAAGGTGGAGTTATTTATGGTGGCGGAGGCAGATGCATAGAGTGAGTGTATGGGCTTGGTGGGAGGTTGGAGCATTGGATTCCCTACTTAAAAATGTAAAAGTTGTGGCATTGATGCTGGGCAGAGATTCTATGTGTCAAGATACATGTGTTGTCATTTAATTTATGGTTAAAGCTCTCCCGTGTGGTCACTTCTTGTCTACAGCCTGCGTTGGACAGATGTGTTGTCATTTCATGATTAAAGTTGAGTCGTGCGGTCACTTCGTGTCTATAGATTACGTCAGAACAGAGGTGTTGTCATTTCATAGTTAAAACTGAGTCATGTGGTCACTTTGAACATAGTCAGTCAAAAACACCCACATGACAGGCCACGTGCGCAAATTAGTGAACATGGACAAGTTTTTTACCTCAGTGATGTTTATGTGACGCTTGGTGCGCAGGCCAAAGTACTTCAGACTTTAGCGTAATATTGCAGGCTCTGCATATGGGTTTATCGTATTCATTATAACTGTATAAATTATGTAATTTTCAGATGTCATACTTGTTACTGTTTCGTAATGGTCTATAATTACATTGCTTAATTAAGATCCTGGTGCTTTCAGACCTCCAGATTAAGGGATAAAACACTTATAGAATAGAAGAATAATGCAAGATCCTGAATTCACTCAAATCAAAAAAGAAAAATATGACAATATAGCTTCGCAATGTGTAAGAGATCACACCATGATAGTATTAATTATTAATTCATGGAGTCGTACTATAATTTGAAACAACTGTCTACTGATTAGAGCAAATCAGCATGAAATACTAATCTAATTCGGTCAAGGGTGCAGAGTTCATCACAAACGGCTGTAGTAACCTAATAAAGCGAAAAAGGTTATGTGTAGAAATAAAGCATAGAATGGTCCAGAATTTTTTTTCCCCAAAATGTTTAAAATTAATGGTTGACTATTCCAACAAAATGTTAACCAGCTTCCATCACATTCAACTGCCACTCAACTAAGAAATGCTCCCTGTTGAACTTGCAGTTTGGACCTAGCAGGTTGAGATTTTGGCACTAAACTCAATAATTAATGTTGCCAATGCCGTTTTTGAACGGCAAGTAGAAATCTGCGCTTCATTTTCTGCCAATCTAAACCACTGAGCCAGAACCTGAGAGCCTACATGTTATGCCTCCTGTGAAATTGCATTATTGCAACATTGTCTGATGCCATTATGTAACAATCAATACTGACTACTTTTCATCCCTTTCTAATTTCAGTTGCATGATTAGAAGCTGCTGTTCAACATTTCTACAGGCATCCATCTCATGTCCTACGAGCATGAATAACACGGGGCTAACGCAAGCACAAGCACTACTGTATGAGCATTTCACTCTTGCCAATTAACACATCCAGTGCAACAGGACGAACTACGATAGTTGACTAAAACTATATGTCATAATGTAAAGTTTGCGATTCTCATCAGCAGCTCACCAGGCTTGAAGAAGACGGAGAGTCCGAAATCGGTGGCCTTGAGAGAGAGCTCATCGTCCTTGTTGGCGAGCAGGAAGTTCTCGGGCTTGAGGTCCCAGTGCATGACCCCGAGCGAGTGGCAGGCCTCGACCACCCTGACGATGATCCGCGTGAGCTCGGCGGCCTTGCGCTCGCTATAGTGGCCACGCTGTATAATGTGGTTGAAGAGCTCGCCACTGGTGCAGAGCTCCATAACGATGTGCACGTAGAGCTGGTCCTCGTACGCGCCCTTGATTGCGACGATGTTTTTGTGGCCGGAGAGGTGGTGCATGATCTGGATCTCACGGCGCACGTCCTCGATGTTAGCGCCCCAAGCGGAATCTCTGATCTGGTTGGGGAAGCGACCGAGCGAGAGAAGAAAAGGTGGGTGGGATTTGTGGGGGAGTAGGAATTTTAATGGGTTGGGCAAACGGGAGGAAACTGCTACTGCTTCATGGCGGCTTCTCTCTTCTCTCTTTGCAGCCGAGGTGGCCAGCGTTGATGGGGTCAGAGAGGGAGGGAGGGAGAGAATGGGTTGGAGGAGGCGGAGGCTGCGGGGGGGGGGGGGGGGGGGGGGGAGGACGGGAGAAACGATACATTCTAGATGTTACATACTATCCGATGGCTCACGTTATCGATTACTCTATACTAAAGTGTCTGGGATCCCTGGATTCTCAGGACCCGTAGTACTGTAGCTACTGTTTATGTGGGACCTACGTATATATACACACATATATTTATACGTATATATGTGCATATACTTATATGTATATGTATACATATACATATAGTATATGCATATGTATCCGTATAATACAATTTTTTTAGAAATTTTAGAAAAATAGCGAAAGGTATAATAGTTATACAAATAAATCGGCTAAAATAATCTAAAATGCACAGAAAAATATCTAAAACTAAAAAAAAATGAAACAAATTTTATTAGGTTCGTATTACTGTCGTCTACATATTAAAATTATGTGCATACATAAAAATACTACCGTTTTCCCCTTAATAAAATGAAAATATTAAATATTAATAAATTTATAAATAAATATTGAGATGCCTAAAATTGGTGAATCTAATTTGTTTAGTTTTCTTTGTCATGTTCTGTGCAACAGAAAAAAAAAGGCGCGACGTAGGTGCACCAATCCGCTAGTTTTTGCTAACGTGGCCTGGAACGTGACTGCGTTTAGAGTTATCCAAATCAGTATTCTGCTGGGCGTTGGCCTGTTGTACTCTATAAATTACAAAGAAGATGTTTAAGGAGACTTTTGAACAAACATGTAGAGGGCAAAAAGGAGAGATAGGAAAAGAGAAAAGAGCCGATCTGACTTGCTAGAATGCTTCCAGCAAATTGAATCAGAAGGAAGCAAGCAAATTGAATCATAAGGAAGCAAGCACCCATCGTGGCAGAGAACCGTCCGATCAAGCTGACCTCATAGCCCACCACCGCACCGTGTCCTTGGCCCTAAGCACGTAGGCGTAGCTCCGGCACTTGGAGTAGGACAGCACGCCGCCGTAGAGCTTCATCTTGACCGCGTCGTGGGGACAGTGAGAGACGGCGGTAGTCCAGAAGCGCAGTGCAAACGCGGTGGTAGTGGCGAGGTGTGTGGAGTGGCGACGAGAGGGTGCGGAGCACGGGTACCAGCCGCCGGATTCGAGGAGGGAGCTGCCGGATCTAGCAATCAACCCTTCAGAGAGCGTGCAGAGTGGGCGAGTGGAGGTGGTGATGACGGGCGCAGAAAAGAGGCAGCACTGGCGGCGAAGGCACGTGGAGTGGCGATGGCGAAGGTGGCGGTGACGGCACAGAGCCGGAGTCGCTCGTTGGTGGGGCGGGGTCAAAGCGGAGGTGGGTGGCGATGTTGCGAGCAAGGAGCGACCGAGCGGACGACAGTTCCATATTGCACGGACTTTAATCGCTGCTGCTCAGATCGAACGGTCCAAAACAATTTTGATGACGTGGATAGAGTGAGAAGACAGTTCCATATTGCACGGACTTTAATCGCTGCTGCTCAGATCGAACGGTCCAAAACAATTTTGATGACGTGGATAGCGTGAGAAGCTTCAAATACGACTGCATTTAGATATAGAAGATTAGTAGTACATGTCTCTGTCTTGAGTGGGAGCAGCGCTTTAAATAAAGCAATAGCTTGCAAATGCAAATAGTCTTTTCTGATGCTATGAACATCACTAGATCTTCGTATCCAGAATTTTTTTTAAATACCACCATGCCTCACATATGAGTTAGAGAATATTACGTGTATATCGTGCACATTTATGCAGAGGACAAGTCTTAAAGCAATAGCTTGCAAATGCAAAAAGTCTTTTCTGATGCTATGAACATCACTAGATCTTCGTATCCAGAATTTTTTTTTAAATACCACCATGCCTCACATATGAGTTAGAGAATATTACGTGTATATCGTGCACATTTATGCAGAGGACAAGTCTACAAGTCCGTGTACAGTTGTAACTTTACAAAGTGTAGTCCCTGAGTATATGATTGGGAAATCCTCGAAGTGGCATAACACTTAGAACACTACAAATGCATAGTGTGATTAGTGTCTATATTTATTTCTTAAAGGTGTGAGGATGCATTAAATTGGTGTATATAGATAAGTACTTCAATGCATAGTGTCTATATGACTTATCATGGCTAAAAGTTAAATATCATAACATATATACTTCAAGGACGCTAGCTTACTTCAATGTATATTTGTTGGTTTGTAGTCTCTTAGATATTGAGTTCGTTTTTTTCAAAGACACTATCTCATTCTCTTTATTTCTTAACTATCCTGCCACGTTATCTTTCGTCCTACGTGAATGTCTAATTAGTTACTAAGACAATAGCACTGGAGTAGCCTTAATTACTAACAAAACATCCCAGGCGGCAGGTACATGTGCAAGAAAAATCTGAATTGCAACCAGGATCAGCTACCAGGAATCTGTACATGTGTTTTCCGCATCAGAACATGTGATCTATGAGCCTTACCTCTCGTTGGGACAGGTTCTTTTAGATTTTTCTAAAAAAATAGGAGCTATCTAAATAATTGGCTTCTAACTTTTATTTCTGCTAACTTTTAGCTGGTTGAGAAAATGATTGTGACTAAAGTAAACTAAAAACCAAAAAATATATTCTAACGAGCTTTTCTAGCTTATTTTCATACTAAGAAACTAAAAATTTATTATAAAAAATAACAATTAAATTCAACAGCTAAACCACATTCACTTACTCGGCTAGCTAGAAGCTTCAAAATCATAACCTATATAAATAACCCCTTAATCTCATTGCAGAACACGCCACGGTCAGTCATACAAGCTCACAACAATAATCAAAGCATGCCATGACCCCATGATCCATGAACAACATTGCTGATTATTATTTTTCCTTAAATAACAAGGAACATGATTGGTGCGATCGGTCGGTCCGTTCGTTTGTTCGGCCGTCCAGCCATTTAAAACCCGGTCAGTGGAAGCGCACGAGCACGGACGGACGAACCAGTCAGGATCGATGTATGTCCGTGCCGATTAGTAGTTGGATGGTGCACTGGCACAAGTGTCAAGAAAAATTTTAGTAGTAATTTATTTATATCGATCATATAAATTTGTGTATCTCATTAGATATATAGCGAAGTGGTATTAAGATTATTTTATCTCAAACTTTGCTCTCGCCTATTAGTAGTATTAGTATAAAACAGTTTGAAAAGGTCAAGGTGTGTAGTTCCATAATTAATCCGTATGATTAAGCGCTGCTCCAACGTGTTAGGTGATGCGAAGGATGCAACAAGGTAAGCATATCGTCTCTTCCAGGCTAGCAGCTGTGCCATTTCATTTTCAGGTGGAGTACTGGACAGCCAGGAAAGGCTGTGGGAATCCGCGCCAGAAAGACTGGCGGGCCCCACTTACCCTTTTGAAAAAAAAATCTGAAATTTTATTCTCAAATCTTTTCTGAGCAAACTTTTTTCAAAAACTTTTTCTTAACCTTTTCTCGTGCAAACTTTTTCAAAAAACATTTCGGAAAATTTTTCTTGATACATTTTTCCGATAACTATCTCAATAACTTATCCATAACTTTTATGGGAAGCTTTCAAAAAAGAAAAGTTACAGATAGAAAAGCTTTCTAAAAATGAAAAGCTACGGGTTACTATGTCTTCGCGTGTGCGCCAAATAGCACGATCCAATCCGCGCGTATCACGTAGCAGCCATGCGTCGGCTAAGCAAATGCCTTTGCTTAGCTTGCTTTAGTTTAGGGTACTACGTTCGGTCAAAAATATATGATGTTTTTTATTTTTTATTGTCTACGACACAACTTTGATTATTATTTTTTATTAAAATATAGTTATAACATCTAATAAAAAATAATATTATAAAATTATTTTTCAAGACAAATCAATATGTGTGATTTTTATGTTTCTAAACTAAATATGTTGGAGATTATTGGCGGTCAAAGTTTTAAAAATTTAACTAAATCTTAGTCAAAACTATCAATATTTATTACCGAAGGAAGTACCTTGATGCGACTTGCTACAAGTTTAGGGTTTAGGGTCCGTTAGTTTTCATTATCACGTCTAAAAGATACTAGAATTTCTTAATATCACAACTTTTTGCAGTTTTGAGGAAAACCCATGTGTGTTTGGATGTTCTAGTATTTAATGCAATATATCTTTGGAGGGATAACCAAGCTATTGAATTTGATGTTAAATTTAAAACAACCTTTCGAAATTTAAGGAGAAAGTAATGGATATATTTTGATTTTATTCCTTGGAACCGTAGAAAAGAAATGAAAGAATTAGTGCACCATATGTGTGTATAGCATAATGCATGCATACTATTAGAAGGATAACATGCCAAAATGTGATGGACATGACGCGATGCACATGCAAGTGAGCAATCAGTTAAGCACGGTTTTGGAAAAAAGAAAGAGGTGCGGAGTTTATCTTTAGAAATTCCAAAAATATTATGATATTGATCATACCTTGGTTTACGAAACTATAGTATTTGTGGCATCAAACACCTCAAAGTTTTTAATATTATGGTACTTTTAGAAAACTATAGTATCAACTAAAAGCTTCAAAAATGTTCTTTTCATTCAAAAATGTAAGATATATTTTGTTTTAAAAAAGTAAAAAATATTATGATATTGGCCATACCTTGGTTTACGAAACTAAAGTATTTGCGGCATCAAACACCTCAAAGTTTTTAATATCATAGTATTTCTAGAAAACCATGGTATCAAAAACTTCAAAAATGCTCTTTTCATTCAAGAAGGTAAGACATATTTTGTTTTGAAAAAGTCAAATTTATAAGTTTTGATTGACACTTAGTTAAATTGCATGCATATTTAGTATACAAAATTTGTTTCAATACATATATATTTCGAAATATTTTTAATTTGATGTTAATTTTATAGTAACTGACAGCATATTTTAATAGAAATTAACGATCAAAATTTATCTGTGATGATTTTTTAAAATAAAATACGCCTGAGACTTTTTGAACGGAAGAGTACCATGTATCCAAACATGCGGTTGACAAGTACACCAAAAGTACCATCGATTCTCCTAACGCAGACTCGTGGTTATCATACTGATTTTTGTTGCATCTCTGTGTTCACCAAACTAGCCCAATGCTACTAGCCTACTAGTAGTAGTTTTTTTCTTTTTTATTTCCGCCAACTTGGTCCATGCCATGTGAACGGTGGGCAATTTTGGAGCAAGTGATTTGTACTTTGAAGGTTGAACCCAAGTCTCAACCAACCAAATACGTACACCGTGCATATGCTTACCTACGCGAGCAAGATTATTTACACGGAGGGACTAGTGCAACACGGGCCCACCCAACAACCCACCGTGCGTCGCCTGGGTTTGGACGGGACGCACAGCTTTGTTGGACTTGGGCGGTTGCGTTGGACCGGCTTTCCACCGGTATTGCTGTACAAAATTGATAGTAGATAAAAAATAGGAATAGAGAGTGAAAATTTTGTATTGGTTTATAAAGTGTTTATATATTTATATATGTTGAATATATATGATGAAAATATATCTATTAGAAAGATATCTTTTCTTAATAGATGCAACTTTAAGTAATTGATCATATGTTAACACTAAAAGTGTCTATTCGTAACACTCTCCTTTTATCAATTATTCCAGTTGTAAACTCCTTATTAAAAACTTCTCTAAAATCCTAAGAAAAAATATAAAGAAAAAATAATATATTGACACGTTGATATGTCATTAAAACTCATTATGCAAAAATATGAGGAGAAAATGATATGATATATATTTGTTATTATCTCATTGTAAGCTCATATGAGAAATTTAGATAGGAAAAATTTATCAATGAGCTGAAAGAATAATAATTATAATCTATTGATCATATTAAAACCTTCGAAAAATCTCTTAGGAAAATAGAAGGAATAATAGTGATATGCTATTAAAACTCTTTTAAAACTAATGAAAAAATAATGAGAAAGGGGTACAACATATATTGATTAGTGTCTCTTTGTAAATTCATATGAGAAAACCTTTAAAAGGAAAAATCATAAGCGAATTTAGAGAACAATAAATATGTCTTCACCTCCTTTAAAAACCCAAAAGAAAAAAAAATAAGAGATATGATATATGATCTTGTATAGATATTGCCTCATTAAAAATTTTATATGAGAAATAATATAGAAAAAACTCATAAACGAAAAGAGTACAATATAATATGAACATATTATTATTCAGGGATTAACTCCCCGTGAACCTTGCAAATCTCTTAGTCGACGCATACAAAATCTATGAATATATTTTGGAATGTGGAAGTTGGTAAGAATTTAGTGAATAAATCAATAAGGTTATCACATGATTTAGTTTATAATATTTTTTATCTCCATATTATTTTGCGGTTCATAAGGATAGAATAATTTAGGGGTAATATGTTTAGGTTATATTGCTCTTTATGTAACTTATTTGTATTTGAGCAATGCATGCAGAATTATCTTCATAGATAATGGTTAGGCCATCTCCAAGAGAGTCCTCAAATCTGCCTTTTCCCGTGCTACAGTGTTTTGCGGTCTACTGTAGTACTGGAAATTCATCTCCAACAGATCCTCTGTCCAGTGCGACAGTGCTGCTACAGTAGAAAATATAAGGGATGCTGTAATAGTGATAGGGAATGCTGTAATAGTGTTTTGAGGATGAAAATTTGAGGTAGCTGTTGGATATGATCTTAGTGATTCAATATAACAAATATCACATGATAGTTATATGTGGTTTATCATTCTGCGAAACCATACACATGTATGTGATGTTTCAAAATGATAGATGGAATTAGCCACTTTAATATGATTTGATGACTCATATGAGAAGACTCTATCACCAAGAAATCGATCATTGATGTAGAGTTATAGGGATCAGTTATATAGCTAGTATCTGGATATCCCACTATGGTCGTATCTTGGTTTTTCTGATAGAAAACCAAGATCTTTGGTGCCATAAAGATATATGCGGGATATCATCTTTGACTCCTACCTAATGGTGTTATTGGAGCTGTGCTATTTAAGCTAATAAGTTATTTGCAAATGCAATATCAGGCCTGTTGCAATTTTCAAGATACATGAGCACTTTGATAGCATTAAGATATATAACTTTAGGTTCAATATCTTTTCATCATCCACCCAAGATATGAATCGATCTTGATTTATATTTAGAGATTGAATGATCATAAGTGTTTTGATGGATATGATTGTTCAATATCATTTGGATATTGGTGGACTGATAGATAAATATTCAAGAAGGAATATGCTCAAGTTGTAGACTTAAGTAAAATTTAGTTTTAACTAATCATTCATCTCAAATTCTGTCATAAGATGATTACATACTTTGCTGTGTGTGTTTTTGGAGATGATTCAAAATTCAATTGAGATTTCATTATGAACACACATATGTAATCGTTATGGTTGGAGTAATCATTCTGTGAAAGGAACTCATTTATTCAATTATACCACAATCAATTTGGCTACTTAAAGTCATAGAGTGACTTTAAGTTGTATACAATATATATTACGATTTGCATTTAGATTCAGAATATGAAGTCTATTAGGGACTTACATGTTCAAATCTATCCAATTCATTTGATCTGCCAATGATATTGAATATAAGAACATAATTCCCACACATACTATAGGGTATGTAGCATCATAATTGATACCGGGTCTCTATATGAACCCTTGTGCTACAAGCTTCACTATTTCACCATCTAATGGGAAAAAAAACCATTTTGCTTTCGTAGAAAAGATAATTTGTTGTTGAGCAAAAGCAATTCTCTTTAATTACCACATTTGGTTTGACCAAGTTGAGTGCTGAAGCACTCTGCCTAGGACTTTTGGTCAGAATCCAATTGAAGGTGTACGACCATTTTGAGGAGAAATATATGTCGATAATTTGTAGTCTTTGGTATTGATTGAATCTATGGAATCAATATAGTTTGTGAAAATATTATCCTATTTAACTCCGTGTATTTCCCAAAACAATAGAGTTAAGGTGTTTTCATGACCCAACGTTTGAATTTGTGTACACATTTTTGCTAAGCATTTGAATGTTGAATATCCATAGGTGTTTGGATAGTGAATATTCATAAGGTATTTATCAACTTGATGTTGATTTGTATTTACTATCTTGGAGGATGTTCTCCCACTGTTACTGAGAATGCTTGCAAGAAGTTATATCCCTTGTGACCAACCATTATTCTCCCCCTCTTATTATGGTTTCGGAGTTGAGTGTTTTTGTTAGATACCTCCACTCTTTTTGGTACATTAATAGCGGGAATCGAATTTGATGACATCTTGATGATGAGTAAATGCATCTGACAGATTATTTGTCATATGTTATAAATATAAGATATTCTGAATAGGGGTTTAGATCTTTGGTACATGGATATGAGGACTGAATGTGAACGTGTATGACATTCTTTTATGATTCCTGACATTCTTTGTGGTATTTATCTCCTCCTAATGCTGGGAATTTTCATCACAATATTATGAGCATACGGGCAATGAATATGTCTCCTTTGGGGGACTCAAGGTATTATATGATTGATAAATAGTTATACCTCATATAGATCCCTAATACTCTTTGATGTATGATGTAGGGTGGTAATATTGGTATGTGCAGAACATAACAATTCACAGATGGGAAATACTTGGTTGAGGCCAAATTTCCACGTATTAACTATAATGGAGGGAACCGTATGATTGCAGTTAGATGAATTTGGTTTAATAATGCGATGTGTAAAGCCGCATGTCATCAATAAAATATTAGCAAATTGCAATTCTATGGTTGGTCATGTGAATGATTTAATGAGAGATTCAGCTAGACTATTAATGTGCACATAGGATACTTAATACAGTAGTGCTCAAAATCAAACAATAATTGAATGCACGTTAAGGAATGACATTATCTATGTGAATGGATTTGATCCTGCGTCCAGGATTATTTGCTCTAATTTTTTTTATTAATTGAGCAATGAGTTTGGAAAAAGTGTAGTGCCTTATGGATAAGGACATATTTTTGTAAATACGTCAATCAACATTATTAAGTACCTATATGCTTCATAAAATTACTGAATAGAGCCTCTTGAATGCCTTCAAGAAAATGGTTTGCACATTCTGAATTCTAAATTCCTTGCGACACATGTGGTGCACACAAATCTGAAGATTTTAGGAATTGATACTATAACCAATAGAGTTGTTAATAATTTTTCTCATCATCTCTAAGGTAGAGTGATCAAGGCAATCATGTCATGTCTTGATGTGATCAAGATAGAAAAATTATTTTGTACGCAATATGTGGTACGGGAATTGATATATGTATAGTATAATACAGATGGTATATAGAGAAGCTTGTCATATCCATTATTTTTTCGTTAAGAGGAGAAATTCCTCTTTTTTGTTATCATGGATTTCAATATAAGATCATTGTGATGGATATCTCTATAACTTAGTAGGGTACGAGTTGAATCGAGATACAATAGTGCATTGTCGATTATGATTTGAGTACTCATATAGAGAGTAATTATGGTGCGACCAATGCCAACAACCATAATATTGCGTGCAATGATTGTCATAATAATTCATTTACTCTTTTTAAGAGTTTGAAAATATTTGATTTCCCTAAGTATAGAGTTAGTGGTACAACAATCCAATAAGCATATTTTCTCTTCCATCAGATTGAATCCCTTAGAAATCTATATATTGAAATGAAAAATTTAATATAAAATTCTTATTAGATATATATAGAATACATACAAACTTTATGTAGTATCATAATACTGATACAATATTGTATTACAGCATTTAATGGGACGTAGATAACATGGTATCTAAAGAATTGAGAGACTAGTTAAGATCTTAAAATATGTCGTGCGAAGAAAATTTGACAAACATATTTTTTGTGCTCATGGGATCTTCTAATTGCAGAAAAGGCTGGTTGTTACTTGGTTCTTGTGGAACATGTTGTGAACAACTAGCCTTCTTGGTGGAACGTGCTTCCAATCTTTGCCTTTAAGCAGGTTAGTTACGTCCCACAGATTGTAAATACAGATCAACTAAATATCTCGGGTTGCGGCATTTCTAAGTCTGCTTCTTGTTGTGTTTGTGTTTATCATTGAAGTTCTTTGGATGACATCTAAGAGAGCCATCAAACTTGTTGTTACACTAGTCATTAGCATGTACTTCAGGTAAAGGAGCAACGCCGATTGGATGCTGATGATGAGTCTTTAGTCATTCATTAGGTTTTTCAGTCTAAAGTAATACATGTATTAAGTCAGAATAAACTTGGTATTATTTGGCAAAAAGCAATTTTGAGCAGATTTTATGAACAACATGATTGTATTCTCCGACGGACTTAAAGTCTTAGAGTCGGAGATGTGTTCATTCATGAAAAATAATTTTGCCTTCTGCTGTTCATATCTAGATCTAGCCATAGAGTGCTCGGATTCGCTTCAATCAAATACTCAGATTTGAGATCTGGATAGATATCGTAGCTTATTATGTATAAAGCTCCATATTTTACTTCATCTGGTAGTGGTGGATCTCCCTTTTAAGGAGGTTTGAGTGCCGCTACTATTTCATGGAATGCTAGACTAACCTTGACGTCTATTGCCCATGTAAGATAGTTGTGACCGTCAAGCTCGAGTTTATCAAATTCTTTTACGGTCATTGTATCATACATGGATTTGACCATATATTTGATTAATGTACTATAGGTAAATTAAAAATCATCATGATAATGTTGTAATAATGATGCAAAATTTATAAACTCAAGTTGATACTTGATTAATGTACTATAGGTAAATTAAAAAAATGAGATGTCATTCTTCTCCAACGCTATGTTCAAGGTATGACTATCTTCGATCTGCCTTGGTGCTTATAATGTGTTGATGCATTGGTGCTTATCGACGATTTTGACAGAGGCAAGAGATGAAGAACGGCATCGTCCAGATTCATCAATGAGGTCAAGATCTCCATCTGTTCTTCGTGTCGCGTAATGGCGAGAAGACCTACCGATGGAAGCCAGTCGTGTCTGTTATCAGTGCTCCATTACTTGCCTACACCACCAGCCTCTCTTCTGCACCACCATCGAATGGCTTCTCATTATGTTCTGGGTACCGCCTTCATGCGGATTGCCGATCTATCATTGGCCACCGTGCTCAGATTCGTCGTGTGGTCTTGTGTTCTTCACCGATGGCTTGTTATGCTCGTGATTATAGATCAAAAGTGTCGATAACATATTGCAGTAGAAAACATGAAGTAGAGAATAAAGAGTGAAAATCTTGTATTGATTTATGGAGTATTTACATATTTATATATGCTAAATAGATATGATGAAATAATATGTCTATTAGGAAGACACTCATTTTCAATAAACATAACTCTTAATAATTGATCATATAATAACACCTAAAAGATGTCTATTCATAACAACTGGCATCAATACCCCAACCGCCCATCCACACTACAAGTTCACCGGTCATCGCTTTCTGCTCGACCATTCGGAGCCCTTTTTCTCTAACAAAAGCTTTCCTAGCCATATTACTTATATCATATCATATGTTGTATTTATTAATTAGTGGCTCCTTTAAAAGCTCTACAGTCATATTTAGATGAGATGTGCTAAGAAAAAAAGAGAAATACTAGAAAAGCTCATAAAAAACAAAACATATAGTCCTTTATTCGGCTACTTAACAAACCGTGAGCGACGGATTTTAGTAGACTAATAATCGTGTGCGGTACAGAGACAAGCATTGGCAATGAGATTTTTTTTTTTAACTGAGGCAAGAGGGATGCTAAAAAATTTATAGAGCATAAGAGTAAAAGAGAGTTGGTTACATAGTGAATAGTCTCGCGGACGCTAAGTATGGGAAGTTACATTGTGTTAACAAAGAACACGATTATCCTAGGTCTAACAAGTCGCCTAATTTATAGGTTCCTACTAAGACACACGCTCTTGCTTCGTCCTTTATTTTCCAAAATAAGATCGGCACCGATGATTCAGATTATTGAAACACTCTAGCGTTTTGTTCTTTTCACATTTTTCCTATCAAAATATTCGGTTTAGATTTGTTAACCAGATTTCCGCTAGGTACACATACTGCCATGGGTATCCGTCCCGACTCGCGTATGGCAGACTAAAAGCAAAAGATTATTTAGGACCGAGAACGACGACTAGAGAGGGGTTAAATAGGCGTCTTAATAAAAAAAATTATGGCCTTTTCCTATGTTCAGCCAACACACTTCAAAAATGAATTCAATAAAACTCAACGTTGAAAACACCGTTAATCCGGAAGTTCTGGATTAGATCGGAAGTTCTGGATTATATCAAAAGTTCCGACCAGAACAAAACAGAACAATGATTCAAAAATTTAGAATCCAAACTGGAAAATCAAATTAATAGTGGGTCTCATGATTGGAATTAAATAATAGGTTCCACAACATACCAATCCATAACTGAACCCCACATAAAGCTTGAATCTTGAGAAGAAACACCCAAATATAAAAAAGATGAACACCGGGTGAATAAAGTCTCTAAGTTGATACATAAGAGCCAAGAGAGTTCAATATCCAATTGTATACATTTGTATACGAATTTTATGCCTGTGGCAATGAGAAAAACCATTCCAACAAGGTGAAAAATTTCAGCTTAAGCACGAAAACAAAAATCACAACCGAATGATGAAAAACTTGCAAACTAGAGGAAAACTAGAAGCAGGTGAATTCAAGCATAAGAGTAAATATAAATTTCATTGCTTACAGAGGTCAGCTCTATCTTAGCCGGATTATAAAGATTTTTATTTACACAGCTCTAACTTAATACATAGGCTAAACACTCATCTTTTCCTCCTCTAAAACCTCGCACAAAGCTCTCATATGAATGGCTCAAGAGGCTTAAGTAGTTGGTTCATCTCCCCACATAGTCCTACCCCTCTATTTATAGATCTTGAGAGCTTTCTTGTATACCAAGTTTTCTTATTTATAAAATATGTCTATCTTATAATACACTCCTAGTTACCACTAAGGGTATTTGGGTCTATGTTCTCCTCCATCCATCGAACGACCGTGATGTCTTTATGACTTAGCTTTATCTTGATGCAAGCTTCGCGACAATGTCACGTGCACTTTCACCCTTCCCACAGTTTTGAGGCTAAACCGCGAAACCTCTTGACTTACTACCACTTGCCTCCCGATGTCGACACGTGTACTCTATTTTGCGATCTTGACCGTCAGTAAGTCTCTCCTACTCTCGATTCCTCGGGTCATCTTGTCACTTGCACCAGTATCCCTTTCGCTTTACTTTGTCAATACGTTGTCTCCATCCATCTTTAATACTTTGCTTGACCTCCACGTGTACAGCTAGGATCACTTTTAACTCCGTCCGACCTCCTTGATTGTCTGACACTAAGCACTCCGCTTGACCTCAATTATCCTGCCGTTAACTACCAAGTTGTATCAATTACTTACACATCATAAGACAAGCAAACACATTTTTTCAACTCCAACTTCAGTTAGTCTATAATCAAAATTCTCAGTTGAAATTATATTCCCAAGAATAATCATGAACATGAGACAAACTGACTTCATTTAGAATACCCAGAAGTTTCGGTACTCAGAAGTTTCAGGTTCAATTCAGACAGGGGCTCTCGGTTTCGGTTTTCCTGTGAAACCGAAAGTTTCGGGTCCAAACCGAAAGTTCCGGATCCATACAACTGAAACTAACACCGAAAGCTCCAACGATACAAAAATTCTGAACACGGGATAATCACTGGATGTTCCAGGTTCAGACTGAAAGTACAGATTCACCAAAATCAACATGTCAAAGTTTAAACAAAACCGAAGATCATCAAACCAAATCAGTACGCTCATTATAAGCAAACTAAATCATATTTCAACTTATTCCTAACATTACCGTGATGCTCTTGCTAAGAAAGAAACTCCCGGAGTGGTACGTGACGTTAAACGAAGTCATCTTTCCAATGAATACAAAAGCATGTCTGTCGAATAACCAACTCTTCGCTATGAAATTAACCCTAGCGAGCTGTATCATTAGCATCTTGGAGAACAACTCTTATTTTATTATTCATTTTCATGATCGTTAAAGTTGGGTTATGATTATTGCTATAATTGTGCTAACTTAAAGTAGAGTTTCCAAGTTTGTATATTACCTCCAATCTCGATTTTAACTAAAGTTTTGCTGTATCTAGAGCTACATATTGAGCCATAGTTTTAATTAGCCTACAGCAAAATCGCTGAATGATCTTTGTATGTACTAATTATAGGACCCTCACGTTATTATTTAGATGAAGAAAAATGGAAATTTCTACATTAATTGTAGAAAAGTATAGCTATAAATTATCAAATTAATCCAAGTAAAAGAAAAACATCTAGCAATTGATGCATGGTTGAACTACTATTTGTTGGTTCAGAATAACTTACTGGCATCATCAAATATATTAGGTAGATAATTCTAGCTAATTCCAGGGGAAGATTCCATGTCATATACAACTCTAGAAATTTATCTATAGATACCTACTTATATTTAAAAAATAAAAATAGGAAAGAAACCTCCATATCAACCATAAATAATATACAAGATATCTATTTCTATTAATAAAAATTCAGATTAAAAATTGCAGAAAGATAATGGCTGTCTCCGAAGAACAAATATATAAAGTGTCCCTACAAGCAATAAGGTTCTATCTTTAAAATTCTAAATAAAATATTGATTACTATCCAAGTACAAATATATAAAAAATCCATATGCAATTAGTAAATATGAATTAAAATTCCACAAAAAACATTGACATATGTCAAAGTACAATTATATCAAGATTGTATGTATAAGAAAGTTGAAGGTAATTAAGCATACAAGGATCTATTGTATATTGACCGTTATTCCTAAAAAACAAAAGTGAATAAGAATGGATCCAACAACTAATCTTATGAAAAATAAAAATTAAATAGATCAGGGACTTCATCTTTAGGACCATTGTCAGAAAGTGGGTTTTTCTTTGGCCAAATAGTAATTCAAACTTTGAAAAAGCATGAAGAGATTAACAAGACTTCCTTTTCTTTTGATTAAAAAAAAGTAAAAGTTTGATGTAGAGAGAGTGTGAGGGAGGGAGATAGTGAGATTTATCTTTAGTTGGGGGTCCAAGATTTAAGAGTGTGTGTAAGGAAATAAACACTTTATGGAAAATGTTATGATATGTATAATAATAGTCCCTCTAATACCATTTAACAAGCTAACTTTTGTTTAAAAACAACTACATATATAATTGTCATAGAAAAGTATGTTTCTGATTTAACTCATGTTTGTTTTTATTTTGGATTGTCATAATCTGAATTATATGGAGAAACTCATTCCTACTATATTATGAATGGTGAAATTTTATAATACAACTTAACTTTTAGATTGTGAAAATAAAAAAAACAATCAGGGAATTAAATCGTGGACATACAGCTGCTGATTATTTCATGAAATTCTAGAATTGGTAGCCCATGCGGGGTTGATGAAATCTATTACAAATATTAAGAGGTCAGGTTACGGTAGATATTGTTCATGTAGGTCTCACATATATGTATATATATGGATATATATTGTATATATACATACATATATATATATATATATATATTCGTATATATATGTATACATAATTTTTTTGCAAAATTCTAGAAAACTAGCGAAAGGAATAATAGTTATATGGATAAATCGGCTAAAATAATCTAAAATACATAGAAAAATATCTAAAATTAAAAAAATATGAAACAAATTTAGTTAGGTTCGTATTACTGTCATCTACCTATTAAAATTATGTGTATACATAAAAGTATCATTATTATTTTTATAATTAAATTAATATGATAAATATCCATAAATTCATAAATAAATACTAAGATGCTTAGAATTGATGAATCCAATTTTTTAATTTTATTTTGTTAAACGTGCCAATCCACCTAGTTTAGTATGGTTAACCCACAAGCCGCAGGGGCCGCACGGCAGCGCGCATCGGCAGCTCCCGTTGCCCGCCACGGCGCTTCCGCGCTTGCAGTGCAGCTAGCCGCTGCTCACCGTACGTCGGGGCGCCGAGGGCGATCGGACGCCTCCCGTTATCTTGCCCTCTTGCGCACGTCAGCGTGACGTCACCCCCCGCCTCCTACCCACCGGGCACGGGCTGACCGAAACGCACGGTTCGCGTGCTCCCGCGGTTGCTCCGGTCCGTGGTAGGTGAAGGCCCGGCCGGGTCCAGTCGTTGGTCTAGGCTAGGTGAAAGTACTGGATTGCCCTTGAGTTTGACTCACTGTTTCGTTTATAATGAACTGTTTTTCATTACAGCAATAACCGCATCATGTGGCAGCAGGAAATCTATCTTCAGCATTCTTTTTGTTCGCATTGGTCCGAAGAGCATTTGCGGCCTGGCGCCAACCAAATACTTGACCTTTTATCAAGCTTTATTATGTCGCTGATACCTGATACTAACATGAGTGATGAAATTTGATTTAGATTTAGATGTTCGATTTGATAAAAAATTTAGATATACGAAATACAATTCAAAATTTGATATGATATCGAAATCCAACTCAGATTCAGAATATTCGATTAGTAATAAAAATTAGACACAAATATCCAACAGCACTGCCAAATACTGTACCACAGCCTGCCCTGGATATATTGCTAGCTCGCCGGCCATGTTCTATAGTGCAGCATTCACTTGCACTGGATCTGCAGTCAGTCACACACTGCGAGAATGTTTAAGCTATACTTGAATATACGTTTGAAATGAATTCTTTTGCAGGGCGAATTACTGCATATTCAGTGCGAGATATTCCGTTGAAGATCTCTTCTGCTCCGTCCATTTTTTCATACTCTGAAAATCCAGTAGTCTCCAATGACCGGCCTTGGTTTACGCCCTTTTTCAGTACATCCTGTAAACAGTCAGGCCACATGTACCACTGTACGGTGGGTGGCTATAAGGGGAAAAAATATGCTCCATAAATTTGGGTAATCGGAAAAGGTTGAAACTTGAGCTAATACAGACCTCAAGGTTTGAAAGTCTGCAAATATAATTTTGTATGTTCTTATACGTATATGACCTACCTCGATTGTTTATTTTTTATATAATACTCATTTAAATATTAATCACTCATTTACTTCATAATTATTCTCACCTATTCCTCCAACACAATCCTCAAATCAAATAAACTATAAACCATACCTCCACGAACACGAGTGGAATTTTCATGTAATTGGAAGCCAATCATCATCATTCATCAACCCCAAACACACACCATCCTATTTCCTATTGATACGGGACATTTATTTTTTTCCACTCTGATAAAATGATAATTATTTATTTATCATCCTATTCCACATACATAGATTTAAAACAACCCATATATCTTAACAATAATTACAACTTCTTTAAAGTGGTACCTCAGTAATTATCCCGATCGATACAAATCTGGGTCGCAGCCTGGCAGGGAGGGTTCTTCCTTAAAATTACCAAACTGCCCAGCCGCCGCTAGTGGGGTTGGTAAACACGTCGACGTGGCCATGCTCCAGTCCCAGCAGTCAACGAACCACAGCCCCAGCCACTCTCACGCACCAACCCCAAAGCCTCGCCTACCACTCTCCCACTTCCACATGGGTCCTACCAGTCATCCCCAGGGGTCCCACCCACCAACTCCCAACTCCCTGTGACCTTATATAACCCTCCACCTTCCATTGCTCTGCTCTTCAGGAGATCAAGCCAGCGAGCTAAGCACGAGCCATCTCCTTCCTATCAATCGCCCAGCGCAACGTCAGCTACCTAACTAGCCAGTTCATCCAAGAACTCAGTCGCCGGAGAGATGGGTTCCGTGGCGGCGGCGCCGGAGGAGTCGGTGGTGTTCCGTTCGAAGCTGCCGGACATCGAGATCAACAGCAGCATGCCTCTGCACACCTACTGCTTCGGCAAGATGGCGGAGGTGGCGGACCGGCCCTGCCTCATCGACGGACAGACCGGCGCGTCCTTCACCTACGCGGAGGTGGAGTCCCTGTCGCGGCGCGCCGCGTCGGGGCTGCGCCGGATGGGCGTGCGCAAGGGCGACGTGGTCATGAACCTGCTCCGCAACTGCCCCGAGTTCGCCTTCTCGTTCCTCGGCGCGGCGCGGCTGGGCGCGGCCACGACCACGGCCAACCCGTTCTACACCCCGCACGAGATCCACCGGCAGGCGGAGGCGGCAGGCGCCAAGGTGATCATCACCGAGGCCTGCGCCGTGGAGAAGGTGCGGGAGTTCGCGGCGGAGAGGGGCGTTCCCGTGGTCACCGTGGACGGGCGGTTCGACGGGTGCGTGGAGTTCCGGCAGGTGATCGAGGCCGAGGAGATGGAGGCCGACGCCGAAATCCACCCCGACGACGTCGTCGCCCTGCCCTACTCGTCCGGCACCACCGGCCTCCCCAAGGGCGTCATGCTCACCCACCGCAGCCTCATCACCAGCGTCGCGCAGCAGGTGCCATGCCCACCTCCAAATCTCCCCCTCCCTCTGAGTCACCTGTGTTGCGCCAGCATCCACGGTGGGACCCATCTGATGTCCCCACAACCGAGCCAGGGTTGAAATAGTCAACTGCACTGCACCAAGAATCGCGCTGATGGTGCCAAGCCCGTCTGATGCGTGTGCCAAGAATCGCGCTGATACGATTTTTGTGCCAAAACATTTGTTCTGATCTGATGGAGCTTTATTATTATAATTATTGTTATTATTATTATTGATTGCCGCTGAATGCTAACTGATGATCAAATTTTCGTCTTCTTTGCGAAGGTGGATGGCGAGAACCCCAACCTGTACTTCAGCAAGGACGACGTGCTGCTGTGCCTGCTGCCTCTGTTCCACATCTACTCGCTCAACTCCGTGCTGCTCCCCGGCCTGCGCGCGGGCTCCGCCATCGTGATCATGCGCAAGTTCGACCTCGGCGCGCTCGTAGACCTGGTGCGAAAGCACGGCATCACCATCGCCCCCTTCGTGCCGCCGATCGTGGTGGAGATCGCCAAGAGCCCCCGGGTCACCGCCGAGGACCTCGCCTCCATCCGCATGGTCATGTCCGGCGCCGCGCCCATGGGCAAGGAGCTCCAGGACTCCTTCATGGCCAAGATCCCCAATGCCGTGCTCGGACAGGTCAGTAGCACCCAAACAAACATTACCTGATCAATACAGACAAAAGTGGAGAAAATGCAACTCCGCTTTCTCTTGATACTGATGGAATTTTCGTATTCACAAAAGTGGCCATGCTCGACAAGCAAAACTTTATGTAGTGTATTGACAAGGTCTTTCTTTTGCCCGTAACAGGGATACGGGATGACCGAGGCAGGGCCTGTGCTGGCAATGTGCCTGGCCTTCGCCAAGGAGCCGTTCGAGGTCAAGTCCGGGTCGTGCGGAACGGTGGTGCGGAACGCCGAGCTGAAGATCGTCGACCCCGACACCGGCGCCTCCCTCGGCCGGAACCTGCCCGGCGAGATCTGCATCCGCGGGGAGCAAATCATGAAAGGTGCGTCCGGTTGCTGCCCTCCCTTGTACCTGAATTGATCCTTCCAAGGTTGCACTTCATAGTTCATGCCGCTGGTGTCTGGTTGCCATGGTCACCCCCCCCCACCCCCCCTGACGCTGATGTGGCACTGAAGGGCCCATGTGCTGTTGCTGCAAGACAGCGCGTGGGCCCATCAGTTTATCTTAACTAGTATAGGTGTGGCATCTTTGGGGAGAAAAGTAGGCACATGTTGATGACGTGGACAATCGAAGTAGGGTTCCAAATTGGACATTACGGGCGGTATGGGGTCACAGGGGTGAAAATTCCACGCATGGAAACAACTTGGAAATCTAGGGCGCGCTTGGTTGTGTTTGATGCAAGTTGGGTAGTTGGAGACCTTGTAAAAGATACTTGTTAGTGGCCTGGTCCAAGTTCCATGCTTAATGATTGGTTGTGGAGAAACAATTCCCGTCCACTCCACGTCTTGCGTTAGCAGCCGCGGGCGCGTGGTTGCTGGCACGAGGCACGCACATATTCTGCAACGGCGGCCGCGTGGTTGTTGGCAGCAGCTACCGGCGACCAGCCATTAGCAAATCATTCTCTCTCTCTCTCTCTCTCTCTCTCTCTCTCTCTCTCTCTCTCTCTCTCTCTCTCTCTCTCTCTCTCTCTCTCTCTCTCTCGTCTAGTTGCCTGGAACAGCTCATCATCACCATGGCACGACTGCACGATCCAAGTTGTTCTTTTGGATATGCCGTAGATAAGTAGTGGTAACGGTAAGGAAGTCAAACTTTGGTGAAGGAAGATAGATTGATCGTGGCAACTCCTTTTCAGAGAAGGATGATCCATCTATCTGTCGCAAAATAGTGGAGCAGACCCTGCCAATGTGCGGTGTGCACCGACATCGGGAACCAATGCTTCTGGTCTCCGGTGGGCAGCCTATCTAGACCATTCTGTCTGGTCCACCTCGGGAAGTGTGTTTGGTTGGGTGGATATCTCTGCATGAGAGATAATCATCTTATTTTTAGGTATGTTTGATTAAATGGCAAGCTGGATCGTATAGCTAAGCAGAGAGAATATTACTTTTAGATGCTGGATAGTGAGCCGGCTATTTTGGTCAGATGAGGCCATCCATACCTTTTCTGCTGAATTTTCGAACAATAGTTCGTTACGTTCTTGGTCTACCTAAGAACAGATTATTAGTTGGTACTTGGCATCGCATCACGTTTGGTGCAGAGTCATGGTCATTCTCTCTTCCGACATCGATCAGTCCAACCAAACATATCTCTCCTGGAAGGAAGGAGCAGGCGTTGCAATGTCCAACCTGAATGCTAGCAAATGTTTGGTGATCCGTTGTGTGTCCAAGAAAAAGCTCCGGTTGGGTGAGCGCTCACGTATCCCAGCCGGGAAAAGAAACTGTCAATTCTGACCCTTTTTTTCTTCTCTTGAAGAGTCTATCTGAACAAACCTGACCAAACCAACCTCTAGCTCCTCGTGTTGCATCACTGCAACAGGCTGGTCTCCCTTGTTCATAGTTCTTTGATGGAATCTACACAGAATCTTTTCGATCAGCAACTTCTTGCATCCTCTCTACGTCTGAATTACCTGACAATTTCTGCTATTACTGAATTACGTGTTTCATTTATCAGAACTGCAAGAAATAAAAGTTATTTCGAACTAACTATTCCTGTTATGTGAACTAGGTTACCTGAACGACCCAGAGTCCACAAAGAACACCATTGACAGGGACGGCTGGCTGCACACCGGCGACATCGGTTACGTCGACGACGACGACGAGATCTTCATCGTTGACAGGCTCAAGGAGATCATCAAGTACAAGGGGTTCCAGGTGGCACCTGCAGAGCTCGAAGCCCTCCTCATCACGCACCCGGAGATCAAGGACGCCGCCGTCGTATCGTAAGTTGATTATCGATATATTCAGATGGAATCAGAAGTCTATACTGCAAGTTCCATGGATAGAATTCTGAAATCCTCCTGCTTTGTTCCTCTCTCAGAATGAAGGATGATCTTGCTGGTGAGTTCCCGGTTGCCTTCATCGTGCGGACAGAAGATTCTGAAGTCACCGAGAATGAGATCAAGCAATTTGTTGCAAAGGAGGTAATAGCAATATATTCATGTTTCCATGTACTCAACTCATCCTTCACAAATAGCAACACCAACAAAACTATCACATATAACTGTATAAGCACCTAAGAAGTATTGGTTCTGCATTAAATCTTCAGAGGAACAACCAGGAATTTTTTTTGCATTTGTGCAGAAACTATTGCAACTTAATACCAGAACACTGTTGCATTGAGTTTTGCTAATAAAAAACAAGAACTCAGGACTAAAATTTCACGCAATGGAACAGGTTGTTTTCTACAAGAAGATCCACAAGGTCTTCTTCACCGACTCCATCCCAAAGAACCCTTCGGGCAAGATCCTAAGGAAGGACTTGAGAGCCAGGCTCGCCACCGGTGTCCACTGAGGCCGTTTCCTTTTCAGTCAGTCGCACTGTTGTTAAAAAGCCATGTAATATGTGGTAAATGGCGACAGAAGGGGCACGTAATCCTGTAAATGTTGCCAAAGAGGTTTTAGTTTGTTGGTTGGCCCTGTTTGTGTAATGCTCAAAAACGATATACATATATAGATATATCTATATTGTTTTTGACCAAAAGAACAAGGCTGATTACGACAATACAATTATGTATTCCATGTTTCCTTGAGATGTCATGCTGCCATTTCTTTTTCAGCTTTGCTAATTTTCAATTGTTTGAATTATACTTAGAACTCATTCACCCAAAATACAATTATATAGCTTAAAATTGCAATTCCATGTAAATTGTTGAATGTTAATCTAATGGTAAAAAATGGCTGAATAGTAAAATAACTTCAATCAGTTGAAATATAGACAGTTCCTTTCTTTTTTAGAGGTATGGTATAATCGGATTGGCTAGTGTACCCACACAACATATGCTCACATGCCTGATTAACAAACAAATTAGAAAAACACCAGCAGCGTTCTTCTGGTCGTCTTCTTCTATCTTATCACTCCAGACGCTCACCGAAGCCAAGCCAACAAGCAGCTGCCTAGCTGAGGAGAATGCCCAGGGCGGGATGTAGGACACCTTCCCAATCCAAAAAGGTGACCCCAACATCGCATTGTCGCAAGAGATGTGTGCAAACGAGCGCAACCACATGGCAAACCAACTCCTGCACATGCAAAGGTTGATGAACGAACATCTGCCATCACATCCACCGTCCTGGAAGGAATCAGATCTAGTGCCGTAGTGTAACTGTAGACCAAGCAAACCAGTTACCCAGAGAAAGGTACGATGTCACGAACGAGGAAGCCAGAGAACTGGATCAACCAACATCCAAAAAGGGGACAAACTCCTCCATCTCAATCGCCGATAGGCTGAGGAAAACGTACCTCAAAGCATGTTGTCAAGGAGCTCGCCGGAGCCGACGCAACCGTCAATGAGAGCATGGAGAGAAACTAACCTTTTGACCTCTAACTGATGCCGGAGTAGGACCTTTAGTTGTTTGTTATCTTGTAATATCGCCTACAAACGTTTACTTTCTTTGACCTTCTTAGGTCGTTGCATAGCGTATGTACTCATTTCTTCATTTTTTCTTAATACAAAGATTTGTAACTCTATTGTGTATTTTTTAAAAAAAATTGAGAGCATGGAGGGAAACTAATCCTAGTGGCCACCACACTAACACAACTACCGTAGGAAAAACCTATCAAACTAGACTAACAGACTCCACTTTAGGAAATTTATTGGAGCTTATAACTACTAAAGGTACTAGATCTACAGAGAGGGGGCTCTCCGCTCCTTGTCACCGGTGAGGTCGCCGGAGTGGGAGAAGAATGAAGGCACCTAGCTTAGTGTAGTTTATAATTAATGTAACAAAACAAGATCCAATATAAATATATTTTGAATTTTGAAAATTACCAATTAGAGTGAACTATCTCAACAATTTAACACACAATTTTAATAGATCACATACAAAATCTTGATCATGTTATCGCAAAATCATTGAAATAAATATCACCAATGAACATATCTTTTTAAAAAATTCAATTAGGTAATAAAAATCATTGAATTAGGTTTTGCAAAATATTTAAATAAATCTTTTTTATTGTTGAATTTTGCAAAAGAAATAAAAAATACAAAAAGAGAAATTGAAAAACAATTTGGCCTAATCACGGCTACTTCATGGGGGTGTGTGTGCACTGTTTAGAAAGCGCTCTGCATATTCTCACCCACTCTCACTAGACCCATGGGCTGAATGACAGTGCCAATGGATCGATTGCTACACAGGTGCCCTCTTCTTTTTTGAATTTTTTATTTTTAAAAATAACAGAAATATGAATCTATATGGATCACCCGTACATTGGGCGATTTATAAAAAATAATAAAAATACGGTGTTCCAATGTTCTAAAACCTTCAAAACACTGTCTAAATAGTCATGAAAATAATAAATATGGTAGTGCATAGTATGCTACCATCTACCTCTCCACAAATTTTTGAACAAAAATATGACATGTTAAATTTGTCTTTTTTTATTGTACAAGTAATTGTTTCAGTTGAAATTTAGTTCAGCGCTAGATAATAGCATATTGTACACCACATTTTTTTTAAAAAAAATTGTGACTATTTAAACAGTGTTTTTGAAGGTTTGAGATCATTAGAACTTGGGATTTTTATGGTTTTTAAATAAATGTCCCAGTGTATGGATGATCCATATGGATCACCCGCTGAAGAGGCGATTTATATTTTTGTTAATTTTGAAAATAGACGTATATTTTTGCTATTTCTAAAAATAAAAAACATATATAAATAAAAATTCCTTCTTTCTCTAGTGCTACACTCTTCCCTCCGATTACAATTTTCTGTAGATTTTAGGTTAATAGTCATCAGGGATGCAAGTTTTATATATATATTTTTTGTCATTGGATCGATCTAAGATTAAAAAATAAACTAAAGATCCACTCTCACTTAATTAAGTTAAAAGATGAATTAAATAGTGATCCAGAATTATCCATTAGATACCTATTTGTATCCCCAATTGCCACCAAAAGAAAGAGAGAGAAATTAATACAAAGTACATAAGGTCCATGCATAAGGCTCACTTAACAAAACCGAGAAAGCCCCCTAGCCGTGCATGAACTCCCCTAACGTGCGCTGGTTTGGAAAAACCCTCTGCAAATGATCACCCGCGGTACGTAACTGAGTGAGTGGCAAGAAAGCATGGGGGTCGTCAGACTCATCGATCTAAAGTCACCTCCAACCCGAAAGGAAGTGTATTGATATCCATGCCTCCCACCGAGTTGAACTCAAATTGTTTATGCGCCGTCTTCCCACCGCGTTAAACTCTTCTGCATCCTCTCTTCAAGGATGGCGTCGCCGGTTCTCCCCTGATGGCTCCGGTGCTTCACCAACCCAACAACCACCTCTTGACGACTTCGCGATGTGCGAGACAGCACTACGCTCTCGTGCGAGCTCCTGCTGTAGTCCTTGCGCTCGACCTTGCCACGACCGGGGTGGTATAATATAGCTGAGCTTCGACAGCTCCATGTACCACTACAGCTCTGCGCATGCAAGCATTGGCCAAGAGAAGAGCTAACAAAACTACAGCTGTGTAAACTTTACTTACCACGCCAGTTTGACGACGCCTGTCATAGCCTACAAAAACAAGTGACTGAAGTACTGGACTTAATGGTGGTTTTACCATAAGATAGACAAAAAGAGTACCTTGTGTCAAAATGTGAAGAATACAAAGGTTACCGAGCCCTAGATGTACAGTTGAAAGAATCCTAGAAGGCGGCCTTCGAAGCCTTTATCAGGTGTGCGAAGCACCTGAGCACGCACGACCTCGTAGAAGAGTTCATAGTATCTGAGGTGTGGCCTCTGAGTGAAGGCTGATCAATCCCAACCTTTGGTGCTAGAGGGTCGAAGGGTCTTTGCCGCCCCAGCCTGATTTTAGAAGTTTCACTGGTGTGTATGTTATCCTATTCTGTGAATCGTGCTTTGGTTCCCTACTATTTTCTTACATTCTATGCTTTTGAACAAATTTGACAATGGTTGAAGTGGAAACCAGAGCCATGCTTCTCCTGGGAAAGTTTACCCAAGGCGAGGCTCAACTTTGCGCCAACCAAGCACTTAGTCATCGGCTCAATCGAATTTTTGATCTGCGGGGGCTTGCTTACAAGGACATGTAGAAGTTGTCCTTGTCCTCCACGGGTCAAGCCGAAGGTGGACATTCCATAAATGCTGAGACCGGTGAGGCCTCTGCTACTCAACACCAGAAAAAGAAAAAAAACGAAGACCCTCCATCGCAGGGAGCCAGAAAGAAGAAAGCTCCATCTCTAAAGAAAAGGCCTCGTCTACTGGCCTTCGATGACTTAGTGGATGTGGAAAGTCTAGAAGGTTCTGAAGACATTCATGCAATGCCTCTTTGACAGGTGCCCCGGAAGGACACACAAGAAACATCCACAGCTTCGCCGAAGTCTGTTGCTACTGCCCTAGTGGACCTCACCATCCTCATACTCAGCAACGACGAAGATGACGAACTGCTAGATCTGCATGTTGCTACAGACACAGCGGAGGGAGGTGGTGAGGAGTCCAAAGGAGCGAAAGATGCCAAAGGGACGGGAATCAGGTCACCCTCTAGCTCGTTGTCCTCCAGCTCTTCTGTTATGTCTAGCTCCTCCGAGGGCCATAGGGCCACTGATACCAAAGGGGAGCGGAGAAGTTCGCCAACTCCACCTTGCCATGCTGGCAAAGGTCCTATTTCTTTTAGTGAGGTGCGTGATGCTAAGGTAATCGACACTGAAGCATTGAAGCTTGCTTCGTTTGCGCCAAGCTCTAGAAAGGTGAAAGATGTGAAGAAAATGTTCACCAGCTTCGCCCTTCCCGAGCTCGAGATTCAGCTCATGCGGAAGCATTCCACTGAACTTTTGGACACTTCAGATGTTGCTATTGGAAAGGTATTTTGTATTGTTACTTTGCCCTCATTCGTATACCCATGCTCATACTACTGCACTACCGTAGGTCATGCTTCTCTCATGCACTCAACGCAGACATGCTGAGCACTTAGAGGCTCGCGCAAAAAATGCCGAAGCTCTAAGGGCCATGTACCATGCACGAACGAAGAAAGCCGAAGCCCAGAAGAGGGATTTATGTGCGACAGATGAATGAGGCCATTCCGCGATCGCAAGAGCTCGAACGAGAAGTGGGGACCCTTCGCTCGGATAAATTATGCCTAGAGGAAGAGGTAGTTGTTCTTCTCAAAAACTTAACGACGTCCGAAGCTAACGTGTCGGAGCTTCAAGCCCTCTACCATGCTGAAAAAGCTAAAGCCTAATGACCGTGTGAAGAATTAGAGTAGGCAAAGCAGCTGTCTACCAACGTTGTTAAAGAGCGATTAGACATCCTGGAGCTGAAGGCTGTTGCGGCTAGCAAAGCTATTAGCAAGGCTTTTGAAAAAAAATCGGTGCTTCAGCTATGCCTCCAATGCTTAAGGATGTTAGGCTAGGTGGCCTCCCCGGATGGATCAACGATACTAGCAGTGGCCTTCTGCCAGCAGATCAACTATATGGTGACTTCTGCACCATAGTCTCAGCCATAAGTGTAGTCCAATCAATTAAAATTACTGGCTACGAACATTGCACGAAGCTTCAGAAATGATCGTTTTGCTATCATTCGGATATGTCCACTACGACTGTGACAAAGGCGTCGAAGGCTACTGCATGATCATTTACCACCAATTACTGGTGTAAACATGGTCGCGAACTGGCCCTTCGAGAGACATAGAACAACCTTCAATGAGTAGTCTCCTTAGCTACACATTCAGATTTTTTTTACTACCTGCCCGCATATTTATGATCTTTTCGTCCTGCAGGTGAAAATGAAGGGTGGTGCCTCTTCTGCAAGACCTTTTACCCCTCCGGCCTCACAAGCTACCACTTCGCAAAATGTTGAGGAGACCACGAAGGTGGTCGAAGATAGAGGGAAAGTGTGAGGAATGAGCGATGTGTTGTTTTAGACTTGGAACACTATGTTGCTTATTGTAAGATACACTTATTTCTTGTTAAATGTTTTGACTGCCTTCGCTCCCTACGCAGGTCCTCCCTTCGGACTCTGCGCATGTAGCTGAAATATCGTTCCCATCACTATGACGCGGGACAATTTTTTTATGTCCTGATCTTGTTGGGATTCCTTCCACTGCTGTCACCCAGCCATCGAATTTGACAAGTACCAGAGAGCGAAGTCTAGGGCGTATGATAAGATGAATGTTAACTGTAAAGCATTTTGAGAGTCATTTTGTCCTTCGGTTTTAGAGATTCAGAGGGCTGAGCAGGAAACCTTCAAGATTGCGCGTGGAGACTTTGTGCCTCTACATATGTTCGTAGAACCAAAACTTGAGCCAGAAGATAAAAATTATGGACTCTTGCTTGGTCATTTTGAATTTTGCTACTGCCAGGGGCCTGAATCTTCGCAAATAATGTGACATATCGAAGACAGAAGTGCTTCACCTACGTCCTCATCTAGCACCTCTTAGTCTAGCTATATTGGATCCCTGTTAGTTCCAACACATCCCTTTCATGCTAGTTAGGGCATTGCTTTTCAATTTGGTTTCAGCTGAAGTATAAATACTTTGTAGATCCCGACGTTGATGAATTTGTGGAATAAAATCGTTGAGCTTGCAACGATTATTATCTTGGGCCATTACATGTTGAACGTATCTACTGGGTCGCTGCTCCCATTATCTTCTACGTTGTACGGGCCTTCGGTAGCTACGTGTGCAAAGCGTCAAAGGAAGGAACTCCGCACCCCCCGACTTTTAATCCATAGGGACCTTAGGTGTCTATGCGCGTGAAGCGTCGATCAAAAAAATGATGTCCCCTTCGACTTTTAAGCCAAATGGACCTTTAGCAACAACGTGCGTAAAGCGTCGATCAAAAAACACCGCTCCCCTAACTTTTAAGCTAAAGGGACCTTCGACAGCAACGTGCGTGAAGCGTCGATCGAAAAAATGCTTCCCCCCCCCCCCAACTTTTAAGGAAAGGGACCTTCGACAGCAACGTGCACGAAGCGTCGACCGAATAATACCATCCTCCCCCTGACTTTTACTTCGTAATTATTATAAAATGGAAACGCTTAAGCACTTTTTTTGTTTCTCGAAGGTCTCTTTTGCCTTCAGTGCGAGGGCGGGCACTCTTAGCCCCTATCTTTTAAGTTGAAAGGTGCACCACCTTCTTGTTGAGGTCGGGCAGCATTTTGGCTTTTACTTTTGAAAGTCTCTTTTGCCTTCGGTACGGGAGTAGACACTTTTAGCTCCCGTCTTTTAAGTCGAGAGGTGCGCCACCTTCTTTTTGAGGTCGGGCAACACTTCGGCTTTTGCTTCCGAAGGTCTCTTTTGCCTTCATTGTGAGGGTAGGCACTCTTAGCCCCATCTTTTAAATCGAGAGGTGCGCCACCTTTTTTTATGGTTGAGCAACACTTTAGCTTTTGCTTTTGAAGGTCTCTTTTGCCTTCGGTGCGGGAGCAGACACTCTTGACCCCCGTCTTTTAAGTCGAGAGGTGCGTCGCCTTCTTTTTGAGGTCGGGCAACACTTTGGTTTTTTCTTTCCAAGGTCTCTTTTGCCTTCGGTGTAGAGGTAGACACTTTTAGCTCCCATCTTTTATGTTGAGAGGTATGTCGTCTTCTTTTTGAGGTCGGGAAACACTTCTGCCTTTTCATGCGTTAAATAGATATGCCTGGGTACAATTGAATAACAATTACCTTGCCATAAGAGCGAAAATGTTGTTGAAGGATAAATGCTTTAAAATAAGGACAACTACAAAGTAACTTATATGCTTCGGACCTTTGCCATGGGTTTGCACCCATCTTAAGTCGAAAGGTCAGATTTCTTCCATTTAGACATTCCATACCTCGACTTTTATGGCAAGTCTTTGGCTCGTATCATTTTGTCGATTGGTGTGCTTCCTTCTATTGAAGGCCTGCACCACTTTGATGATGAATTTTGCATAAATTCCATAGATGTACATGCTTTCTTGGAGGTAATTTCATATAAGTTAAAGAGGGTTTACAAAGGTTACTGCCTTGTTAAAAACCTCACACCCTGACGAAGGATTCCACCGGTAAGAAAAAGAGTACACCACATGTACATTGTTTTGATTAAAATGCAAAATTTAAAATTTCATAAATGTAAAACTGTTGCGGGTACTTCGCTCATTAATACGAAGATACCTTTTTGATCTTCACTACACATAAAACTTGCAAAGGCTGTCAGCATTCTAAGTGTGCGGAAGCTCTTCCCCTTCGACAGTAGCCAGGTGATAAGACCCAAGCCTCAATGAAGTCTTTACCAAGAAAGGTATGTCCCACTTGCTTTGCAATTTTCCCACAGTTGAAGCATTGGTGAGCCCTCACAGTACTAGATCTCCAGGAATGAACTCCTTCGGGGATATTTTCTTGCCTCTCCATCTTTTAGTTTTCTCCTGATATTTTGTCAAGTTTCGATGGCCTGCATTCTAATCTCCTCTAGTGCATCCTTGGATATCAATTCTTCACTTTGAGCTGATTCAAACATGACTCGAAATGATTTATTTTTACATTCATCTAGAGTCATTGCTTCTTTGCCAAAGAGCAAACGAAATGGCCTGAATCATGTTGGTCTTGTTGTAGTTGTCCTCACTGACCATAAGACCTTTGATGATTCTTCAACCCATTTTCCTTTTGGCAGACCTTGTAGACGCCTTGCGACACCAGTTAGGATGATACCATTCACCCTCTCCATAGCTCCGTTTGACTGTGGGTGATATACTAACGCGAAGTGGACTTTAATTTCTAGGTCTGCACAGAATTTCCTGAACCCTTCACTGTCAAATTGCGTGCCATTGTCAACCGTTACTTCACGAGGGACACCAAAGCAGCAGATGATATTTTTCCACAAGAATTTTTTGATATTTTTTTGATATTATGTTCACCAGCGTCATTGCTTCCACCCATTTGGAGAAGTACGTGACCGCGACGATAGCATAACGGAAATTTCCTGGGGTAGCTGGTAACTATCCAATGATGTCAATTCCCCATTGCGTTAAGGGCCAGGCCGATGGAATGAGCTATGTCTTTGTTGAAGGCCTGTTTGAGCCCTTGGTCGAGTATTGGCACTTCACGTAGCTTCGGACTATGGACTCTGCATCAGAGATGGCCTTCGGCCAAAAGAACCCATGCCTGAATGCTTTCCCGACAAGTGCTCGAGTGCCGATATGCGAGCCACACAATCCTCTATGTATTTCTTTCAGCAAGTTTAGCCCCTCTGCCTGGGATATGCACCAAAGTGTCGGTGCACAAACTCCCATTTTGTACAAGTCGTCTCCCACAATTTTATAGTTTCTGGCTCTTTGCGCCATACACTTCGCCTCCACATGATCTTCGAACTCATAGTAGCCCCGAAGGTAGGCCATTATAGGGGACCACCAATCTTCGCTCTCAATGACAGTGACAGAACGTGTCGCCTGCAAAGGGGCCTCGACAGCTAGTACCTTCAACTTTGGATATAAAACATCTAGCGGAATTGGAAGATGTTGCACTGTGACCTTTGCGAGGTCATCAACCTCAAAGTTATCATTCCTTGATATTCTTTTGACTGTAAACCCCAAGAAATGGTTTTTCATGCTTCATACTGCTGCCATATACTTAACCAGTTCTGGCTCATTCGCCTGAAATGTCTTGTCAATTTCGCTTGCGACCATCCTAGAGTCTGTCTTGACCATGACCCTTCGGGCGCCCAGTGCTCACACCTTACGAAGCCTAAGGAGAATTGCTTCGTACTCTGTGATCTTATTTGTCAACCGAAACTCAAGCTTGGCTGTGTATCGCAAATTCACACCCGAGGGCGAAGATACCACCGCTATCACGCCAGCACCCAAAACCCCCCACACTCCGTCACAATACACGATCCATATTGGGTCTAATGATATTTCCTCTAGAGCTTCGGCATGCGGCGTCTAGTCTGTCGAAAACTTCGGTAAAGCCTAAGATTTTATCGCCGTCCTTGCGACGAAGGCCAACATGAATGGTGCAATCTCTGTGGCTGATTTTCCAATCCTTCCTGTGGCTTCACGATTTTCAAACATGTCGTGAAGGGGTAAGGAGGTGGCAACTGTTATCTTGTGAGTTGTGAAATAATGGTGAAGCTTTCGCGATGCCATCACCAGCGCGTAAGCCATCTTCTCCATCTTAGAGTAGAACCTCATCGGCCCTACCAAAGCTTCCGAAACATAGTATACCGGAAATTGCTGCAATTTGTCATTTACTTGCATCTCTTGCACAAGTACAACATTTACTGCCGAAGGAGATGCCGCTATGTACAGCAACAACTCAGACTTGGGATCTGGGCTAGACAGGTCCATGAGCTCGTCAGATATTTCTTTAACTCATCGATGACATTCTGCTGCTCCACGCCCCATTTGAAAGGGTTAGAGCTTTTAAGGGTTTTGAAGAAAGGCAGGCTTCGCTCGGTAGATCTAACAATGAACCAACTTAGAGCTACCAATCTTCCTGCTAGGCGTTGTGTTTGTTTCCTGCTCTGGAGAGGTCTCATGTCAAGGTTTTCTTGTATTTTCTAAGGATCTACTT
This sequence comes from Phragmites australis, assembly GCF_958298935.1. Lineage (NCBI taxonomy): Eukaryota > Viridiplantae > Streptophyta > Magnoliopsida > Poales > Poaceae > Phragmites > Phragmites australis. Next base: position 3,994,121 of record NC_084925.1, read on the forward strand.
CAATGCCCCTTGTTGAGACCAAGAAGCCCATCAACCTTCTAGATCGTACACCAAATGCACATTTTTCCGGGTTTAGCTTTAGACCCGCACTTCGTAGATTTTCAAAATTTTCTCGAAAGTCATCGAGGTGTTTGTCATCTCTGATGCTTTTGACTACTATGTTATCAACATATGCTGAGACATTTCACCCCAGTTGTGACTTTAGCACTATTTGGACCAATCTAGCGAAGGTGGCACCAGCATTCCGAAGGCTGAAGGCCATCCTTACAAATATATACTGAAGGAGGTTCTGAAACTTGTTTTTTCCTCGTCCTCCTTTGGCATCCAAACCTGATGGTACCCAGAATATGCATCCAGAAAACTCAACATCTCACAGCCAGCAGCGGAGTCCACCAATTGATCAATGTGTGGCAAAGGTAAGTCATCCTTTGGACAGGCTCTTTTAAGGTCTACAAAATCTACACACATCATCCATTTGCCATTATTTTTCTTGACTAGCACTGGGTTGGCCAGCCACTCAGAATGCAACACTTCGCGTACCACTCTAGCGTCAAGCAGCTTCTACACCTCAATCTTCACTGCATCTTCTCTCTCTTTTGAAGCCTTCCAAAGCTTTTGCTTCTTTGGATTTGCATTCGGTTCAACATTTAGAGTATGTTGGATGATTTATCTATTGACTCCTTGCAAATCCTTCGACGACCAAGCGAAGATATCTTCGTTGTTGTGAAGGAATTGTATCATCCTTCACTCAGCTTCCTCTGTGACCTCAGCTCCAATGACAACTGCTCTGTCTGGCCTGTCTTGACATAGCAACACTTTCTTGGTCTGGCCTTCGGGTCTAGCCTTCATAACCTGCTGTGTCGATGACTGTTCTTTGTATTCCTCAGGTTTCATCAGAGGTTCTGCTACTACATGAATGTTTTGCCTGCCCGGAGTATTTCCTATTTCAATCCTACGAGCCACTTGTTGATCTCCAAACACCGTTATGACACCTCCTGGACCGGGCATTTTCATGCACAAATACCCATGGTGTGGTATTGCTCTGAATCTATTTAGGACTCCCCGTCCGAAAATTGCATTGTAAGGATAGATGATACCAACCACATCGAAGATAATATCCTCCGTCTGAAAGTTTGACCTTTCTCTAAATGAAACCAAGATCTCTATTTTTCCCATAGCATTAATTGTTTCCCCCCCGAAGCCTAGCAATGGGGATCCAGCCTACCGAATATCATTTCATTACAAGCCCATCCTATCAAAAGCGTCGGGGAAGATGATGTCTGCCGAACTTCCACCATCTATGAGGATTCTATGCACTTCATTTCCTAAAATGTTTGTAGTGATGATAAAGGCGTCCGTACGCGGGTAATCTAGGACCCTCATGTCCTCCTGTGAAAAGGTAATGGGTATATGGGACCACTTTGAACGGACATAAGTAGGGCCTATACCAACATGGTTACCTCTTTGATTTGGTTTCCTAACTAGATCCTCCAGTGATTGTCAGTACAATATTGAATTTGTGTTTACTGTGTTCACCGATCTGCTAGTTTCTAGAGGGGCTTTGATTGTTGGTCTTAGCAGAGGGGGTGGGAGTTTTGCTTGAAAAGCTGCCAACTGACCAAAAGTTTGGTCTGGTGGAGCCAAGGTGCAGGAACGTATGGCTATAGTGTAGCCATTGGTTGCCACTGATTAGCGAATGCCGAGGGGTTTGGGCCGTGGGTCTGATTGGATTCCCATGCGTCACCTTACCTGAAATGTGCGACATGATGCACGACTCTTGCAGGATCGAAGGGTTGCTTCCCTAGGCTTCCTTTCATGGCTATGACCTACGGGCACTACTTAGTCCTATGACCAACACCTTCGCCATGTAACTCACAGTATAATGTGGCTAGGTCCCGCGGAGCCCATCCTCCTTGACCCCTTCGACCTCTGCGACCTCTACTACTTCGACCGCCTCGAGTACCCCCACCTTGTGTTTTGATGAACTCTTGCACAACCTCAATCGATCTGGAGTCTATCTAGTTGATTTCTTTTTGCTTTGATGTGTACTCGAACATTTCATTTTTTTTTCTTGTGCTTCGGCTTATCCCTCAACTGGTCAGCGTTGATGTCCCTACTTGATGAATTTGGCCTTGATGTCTTCAATGCTACCAGCTCACTTTTCCTCCAAAGATGGTCCATTTCAGACCCCGCATACTCCTCCATATTGTTGAAGAGCTCGTTGACACTCTTTGGCCTTTTGCGTGTAAGCTTTCCTGCCAAAAGTCCTCCCTTGATGCCAGGATAGCAATGTCGATAATAGTATCTTCGCTCAAACCCTTCACCTGGCAGCGAACATGCACAAAGCGACGCATATAGTTATGCAGCATCTCCGTCAGCTGTTGCTTAGCTGTGAAGAGGTCGACGTCGGCGACTTTCCCTGTCCATTTGCCCTGAAAATTACTATAAAATGCATTACACAACTGCTCCTATGAGTAAACAGATCCTGAAGGCAAAGCGGAGTACCACGACCTTGCTATTCCCTTGACCACCAACACAAAAGCCTTCGCCAGCGTTGTGTCATCTCCCCCAACGAATTCAACTATTGCCTCGAAACTCATAACGAATTCCTTTGGATCTGACTCTCCGTCAAACATACCACCCTTGGCATCTTGAAGCCCGAAGGCCATGGCTGGTTTCGTAAACCGACAGAGAGTGGTGATTTTGTATCGCCAACACCTGACCTATGCCGAAGGTCTCGCACCAATTGTACTGTAAATGCTGACGAAGGAGTGATCGCGTGGGTCTGCTTGCTCCCTGCTGCAACCTGATGATTTCTTCTTGTATCTTTTCCAGAGTTCTTCTGGCTTCATCAGATTGATGACGATACTCACGGCCTTCCGACTCGCTGCCAAGGTATCCAGCGTACGCTTTTTCTGTGCAATTTGCCTCTCCTATTTTTTGGCTTATAGCCTGGTCGCCCTTTCTTCTTCTGTTTCTTCTTCTTCGCCTTCATACTCTCCCAAGTTATCGAAGTCGTCAAACTCTTCAACAAGATATGATTTTCCACTTTCTTCTGCCGAAGCTTCGAAGTGGACACAAAGGTTAGCTTCTACCCTTCGTATTGCTGCATTTGCATTTTATTGAAGAGGTTCTTCGTGATGCGCTTCGCCATCGCTTTGGACCACCACATTGACACCATCGTGTCCTTGCTGGTCGCCGTCGTCTCCACCGATCGAAGTGTTGACCGGCTCCGACACCACCACCGAAGGGAGTGTTTCGGCCGAAGCTCCCGCTGGAATCAGTTGCTCCAGCAATTTTACTGATGTACCAGGTGGCTTCGACTTCTTTTTGGGTGGCATGGCTTCGAAATGTTCGATCCCCCGGACGGCGCCAACTATTGGTAACTAGGGTAACCGAACTCAAGGATGGGCCTTCGGCTTCTCAGTGGGAATCGAAGGTTTTTTCATGTGACACACGATTACAAGAAACTATGTAATATTGTTAATGTCATATGTCTTTTCAGTTATAGTGCCGGCCTATTTATAGCCCGTACTCAACCCCTCTTGGTTATACTTTACAATATTACCCCTCTAATTGCCACATTCTCAGCATATTCGAGAGTATTTTGGTACAATCCTAAGTATATTAGCATATTTACAACTGTACCCTTCACCATCACATGGATTCCAGTGAACGTTGCGCCTTCGCCTGAGCTCTCGAAGGTCTATCGCAAATGGGGCCTTAGGCATACCTTTGGTTGGCTTCGTCATGGTGTCATGAGTTGGCCTTCGGTTGGACTCTGAAGACCCACCAGAGGCTTCGACTGCGATGATACTGGGTGTCATGAGTTGGTCTTTGGTTGACCTCCGAAGGCCCACCAGAGGCTTCACCTGCAATGATACTAGGTGTCGCGAGTTGGCCTTTGGTTGACCTCCGAAGGCCTGAGTCGCTTGCCTGAAGAGTCCATTTGTCATCTAGCATTTCCTAAAATAACACAATTGTATTCTTCATCTGTAAATAACGTTCACCAGAGGTCTTCGACTCACCATCCGAAGGGGACGTGTGAGACTATTCCACAACAGTATTGTCTATGCCAGGTGACATTCGTTGGAGTTCTCATTACAAGACTGTATTGCATATTATTGCTATGTATTCTACAATCCGTAAAGTACTCATAAAGCTAGGAAAAGATCCCTCCCACAAGGATGATCGGGGAAAATCCATGTGTATGTGGAGCATTTGAGTCATTTGATTTCATTTTCATGGCACACTTGATACTAGTCATACTTGGATACACATATGACTCATGTAAGATTTGCAAAGGAGGGAGCAGGATATTGCTAATGCTATGATATTTGTTCACTTGGTTAAGAATAGATTGCGGCATATGAGGGACGATGGATGGGAAGAATTTCTTCAAGAAAAATTCACATCATTTTGTAAGCATCGTATTAAAGTTCCTAATCCCAATAGTAGATATAAGCTTTTTGGAAGATCCCAACATTTTTACTCAAAGCAAACAAATCATGATCATTTTAGAATAAAAATATATCTTGGTGTCCTTGACACCATTCATCAAGAGCTTGATAACAAGTTTGACAAGTTTAACATGCAATTGCTTGTTTGCATTTCATCCTTAATTCTTTAAATTCTCTTAACTCATTTGCTTCTTATCATCTTATGTAACATGTTTGACAAGATTAATATGCAATTGCTTGTTTGTATTTCAGTCTTAAATCCTCTCAACTCATTTTCTTTTTATGATAAGGAGCAGCTAATGAACCTTTCCAAGTTTTATCTCAAAGAGCTTTCAAGTATACATTTGATAAGACTTTCTTTCCAACTTGATAACTTTATTATTAACATGAGAAGTGATGGTAGATTCAATGGTCTAAAGACTCTTGGTGAGCTCTCTGTCAAGCTTGTTCAAACACAAAACATTTGACATACAACTTTACTTATTTACTTCTCAAATTGGTATTGCTCCTACCGGTGGCTGCGGCAAGTGTTGAAAGAGTATTTTCTGCTATGACTTTTGTGAAGAGCAAGTTGAGAAATCGTATGGGTGATTAACTATTGAATGATTGTCTCGTGTCATTTATAAAGTGAGATATGTTTTTAAGGGTTAGTATTGACGATGTAATCAAGCGTTTTCAAAATATAGGTTATCATTGTATGCTGTTGAATTTGTAATTTTATTTAGATAATTTGTAATTTATATTCATGTAAAACTAATTGGTACTCTTATTTGAACAATTTGTATTGCATTTTGTCTAATTTGAACTTTAATTTTATTAGACTTATGATATAGTGTATATGATATATGATATATCTTACTAGAACAGGCACACCCTTTTTAATTTTTTTGCATCCGCCACTGCACCAAACACAACACAAACTAGACTACCCAAGTAGCAGATTGTGGAGTTCTCCGGCGGCACACCAAAGTGTGGCCTCATCTGCTACTGTCCTCAGGATCTCTGGGATTTATTGATCTGTCGATTTTTTGGAGGCTTGATTTGATCGTGCTGTCTTTTTGCAGATGGTTCCTCTTTTTGTTTCAGGGATCCACATGCTTTGGTTATTTGCTTATAGTTTGTAGAAACAAAACAAAATATGCCGAAATAAAATGGAGAAGTGTAAGTTGGTGATTGGATAAATGGAAAGTGAGCTTTGTTTGCAGAGATCCACTGATCAAAGCCTAAAATCTGGACGAAATTAGTTTAGTCAACAACATTTGCTGTCATAAATTAATTGCAAAAAGATCATGTACAAGTGCATGATGCTAACGGTTGACCTCATCCAATTGCAGGTCCACGAATCCATGTGCTCGGGATTCCCTGTTTGACTAGAAGATTTACCTGTCCTTTTAACTTTTTAATAGATTATAAAGTGGTCCTTTTAACTGCAAAAATGGCCGGGAGGAAAGGGCATAATAATAAGCAGTTACATGTTGAAATTCCAAGGCAAGGCAATGACCATCTTATAAATCGCTGAATATTGCCAACAGAAGAGTAGAACAGAAAACAGAGTCTTTTAGAACATAATTCCAGAAGTAATACATCAATATACACAAACTAATCTTTGCATTAATTCACGCTGTTATAATATTCTGCGCAAAAGAGCAAGAAAAAAAAAACAGATACACTGCATACCATCGAGTATTATGTCGGAATTAGCAGAACAATGTTACACAAGCAAACGGGATACAATTTTTTTTTTTTACAAGATAGCAGAACTAATCGTTGTACATTTCAGAAACTTGTTTCAATGGATATCACGGTGATATGAGAGCCAAATAACTAATTTACAGCACCAACATCTAACTGTGACCCGCGTTAAGACACGATGTCAATCCTCCAGCTCAACAAGCTGCGCCCTCCTCTCAGCAGCTTTCTTCCTGATGAAAATTCCCCATCTCATAGCTGCCTTTATCTTGAGCCACCCAACGACAGCTTTGCCAGACGAATGGCTGCGCTCACCTTCGAAACCAAAGCTTGGTAAGGGAGATGGCATGCAAGACTGGAAATTGTACGCATCTTCTGGCAAGCTGCTAGAAGCTCCACCCACACTGAAGACCCTGCTGAGCAGCTGCTGCATGTCTTCGCTCTCAAGCATTTGGTGGCTTTTGATGCGAATATCTTCTTCGGTGAAGCCATCAGAATACTGAATATCACGGTGGCTGGAACTGGGCCAATCAGCATATCCAACATTTGCTGGCTGAATTGACTGACTTTGTGAAATTACTTGATGCAACTGGCCCAGTTCCAGCCCCATGGCATCATTTGCAGTTTCTTGATGAACAGGCTCTGTCAGCATGTTAGGCGGTAAGAATGAAAATGTGTCATCATATGGTGGAAGGACACTGGTGGATGTACTTTGAAGCTCAGGTGGATGCGTTGCTGATTGATCGACATCATACCCTATGGAATCAGTTCTGCCTGAAATAAATTAATGAAGCACGGTGTTCAAATTTCAAAGACCCAACTACAGTGACATAACATTTTATGTGCTCTGTAGTTCCATATCAAATGCAATATCCCTATTTTATGTATAACATCATTTAATTAGGCTTTCCAGTTACCCCTAGCTACAAACTGAAACAGCAAAAAAAAAAAAAAAAAAAAAACTTAGGTAACGGTATCTAAGCCTCAGATGCTGCTCACCTGCTGGTGATGGTCCTGGCATGCTCAAAGAGACGTTCTGTTGATATGAAGCAGAACAACTCACAGGAGTAGGATGCATCTCAGCTTGACCAGTGGATGCAGCCTTTTTCTTTGGTTTAGGGTTCAAGAGAGCTTTACCATCATATTCAATGACATAAATCCAATTATCATATGCTTTCTTCACCAATGCATCAGCAAAGATCTGTAAAGAATGATGAAATTTTAATCAGCCTAGGGGTTTTAAAGAAAAAAATCACTTCTACTGCTCATCTGAGCAATGCAAAGAGGGTTCATACGGCAGCTCATCAAACAGAAAAAAATAACATAGTAGCAATTACGACAAATTCATACATCTCAAGAACAGCAGTCAATAGAAGGACATAAGTGCGACACATTGAGCAAAGTGTTTATAAATTTCTCAATGATTTGATGATGGTTTCCATACCAAATACTTGGCAGTTTTAGACACTTAATACACATTTTCAATGCTCATCATCCTTGAATATGCAAGTATGGTGTGTAAAGAAACCAAGATTGTGACCAATGTAATATAGCATGAAGTTGAAACTACAAATCGTTGACATTTCAAAGTTCCACAGCTTGACGATTCTAATAGCATTAACTTTCACGATTTTCAAAAAATATCATTGACTTCCATGAGTGCATGCTGACCTGAATGAAAACAATATTTTTGTTTGATCTTGGAAGACAACTAGAACATACATAACTTTAGTCAATATCCTGAATATATGCTAACAATACTAACCTTTTGGCTATCATCAAGACTCTCAGATGAATAGAATTGCTCACCAGAAACCAACCCACAGAATGCATAGATGTTGTTAAAAATACCACCAACAGTTCTGCTATCATCAGAATAGTATATGTAATATTTTCCACTTAAGACACAAGTCTTTGCATGTTCCACAAGGGTTTCCCACATCCTGTTGGACATGCCGCCTCCAAGTATCTATCACAGAACAACATTAAAAGTTAGAACCCAACCCCCAAACACACAAACCAAAAGAAACCCAAAAACACACACACACACAAAAGAACTTACACTGCGCAACTTCTGTGGGTCCCGAACCACAAGCCTAAGGAAATCCTCAACTGTAGATATTCCAGATTTGTTCAGCCTTTTATGGAAGGACCCATCCTTCCCTATTTTTTCCAACCTCCAGACCTCATCTTTCAGTGTAGGTGGATAGTGCTTCTTGTACACTGAGAAATGAAATAAAATAATTCACGTATATGTCAAGGAAAAACACATGTGATTACTTTTGGAACTTACATTCTCCTCTATGGTCCTTAACCATAAAGGCTTCCGTTTTTGCTTCACGGATGCGAGCACCCTCACAAAACCCTGAGACAATCTTCAGACCAAGCCTAAATTTCCTACTTCTTATCCAGCTAGAGTTATCTGTGAATGTAAGCTCCCCAATTGTGCCAACACCTTCTTTTAGTGTGACCTGTAGATCACCAGTTAAAATAGGTCGCTTTCCCTCACGCTCCTTCACTATGTGACTTTCAAACTCTTCTCCTGTCCATCCCTCCTCATCTTCATTGTTGAAATCACCTTCCAGAACAACAATATCAAGTTTGGCAGAAGACTCTGGTCCAGAAGATACAACACAACCGGTGACGGCGTCAAGCAAAACAACATGAATTGCAGCTCCTTGCTCCCCTTCAACTTTTCCTCCAGTAAAAAGAGGAAGTGAAAGCCTTGTCCTGAACTGGAGTTGCAGATTTCTTCCATCGGGACCTTCAATTCGTTTTAGAGAAGACCTGTTTTATTTCAATCAATAGTATAACAATTGTTAGCATCAACATGATTCCTTGATTGGCTTGCAGGCTTTAAAGTTTACCTACTTGATTTTAAAGTGCTAACCCAGCATGGCAGGTAAGTCAAATGCCTATCCTTAATAGGTTGCACAAATAGGTCATTCATAAGAATTACATTTTTTAAAATAATATTATTTTAATAATTAATGGAACAAATGATACCCAATCCAAAAGAATTGTGAAAAAACAGCAGGCTTTCAGCACGGGAATGGAAATATTGACAGGGAAATATCACCATTATAAATGGCGATAGGATGACGTGGCATGGCATCCAGCTTTCAGAATAGCAACAAATCATCCTATTGCCAAAGGAAAGACCGACTGGATGACACAGGCTATTGCCAATTGGAATGGCGATATCCCACGGGAACTGTGTCAAGCCTTCAGGAGCTAGGTAGAAGAGGAAATCAACTAAAGTCAAGTACACGGCGGGGATTCAAAGATAGTGGTCATCAAGATCGGACGACAGATAGAGATATCCATTTTTACTGCTGGACAATTACCTTACGCTATTACTATTAGTTTTTTATCAACGTTAAATGGTGTTACATCCTGTAAAATGCAATTCTGATTGCGCATCTATTTTTCCAAAGCTGTGGATTCCTTTATTGCTTAGAACCCTAGAATACTCTCCCACTTTCCCTAATTTCTTCCCTTCTTACCCCAAAATTCTCCTCAATTTCAGTCAGATTCCTCCCAGGTCCTCAGAAACTGTTACGGCAAAAGAGTAAATCATAGAAAGAACCACACATGCTTAACTCTCGTCCTGCATGCATGGCCATCAGTGGCCGCCCTGAGCGGTTCCATGCATGTTCATTAGTCGCCCTACTCCTGTCCCTTTGTCTCACAATTGCATGCAATCGCTGCATCTGATCTCTCCTGTATGCATGTAAATATCCATTCCTCCATGATTAGCTTCATTTTTTTGGCAACTAACCTAACCAGATCGCTAACGGAACATCTTCATATGCTCCGAAATCAGTGGTAGGATCTCCCATAGTTGCGATAGGCCCCGACTGCCCTTTCCCTTGGTGATAGGATGATTTGTACGTCACGTCACTCTATTGCCATTTCTATAGCGATATCTACTTGGTGGTATTTCCCTTGCCAAGAACCTACTATTTTTGCAATTCTTTTGGATCGGTACATTTTTTTATAATAATATTATTTTGAAGAAAAATCGAGAACTACTGGCATGTACTACTTACATTATTAAATAGAGTAAGAACAGGGATCTTTTGTCATTTACTGCTAGAATATTGGTAACTAGGAGTACCACCCGACACTTGCGGTTGTTGTGGGTCTGGTGCTTTTAGAACATATTTCAAATATTGCTTGTTAATAAATTTGCATTTTTATTTATGCCTTATACTAATTCTTAAACTATCTTGGGTGAAACAACTGAGATGTCGTATGTGCCACTTGTTAGAATATTGTGGTGTTTTCATTAATGAAATTTTGATTCCCTTTGTGTCAAAAAAGGAATGTCCCAAATGAGTTTTTATATTGCATTCGTAACAGGAAAAAATGATTTTGTTTGTGAACATCGGCGCTGCCCGGCAGTCAACCATTCGTAATTCGTGAAGAAGTAGATCCGGTTTGGCGATAAAAATGGAGGCATAAACTCAGTTCACATGCGCTCAATGGCACCATTTCTCCAATCCTTTATGATCCTACCAAGTGACGAGGTAAGTCTCAAAATTCTTTCACGTTGTGCATGGTGGTCTTCATCTATGCTGTGGCAAGGGTCGTCAAGGGCTTGAGGTACAATGCTGAAACTGAAAATAAGGCCTTCTTGGAGATAGTTATATTGAGTTGGTGCTGTGGTTCTAATGAGATGAAGGGGCATGAATGTCCCAAAGGGGATGCCATGTTGTTTGCATCATGCAAACTAACAGCTTCACGCAAATTGGCATATCAAAAGGTTATAATTTCAAAAATAATAATCAAACGGTTGTCGATTTCTTGATGACGTGGGTCAATGAGAAGGCTTGGTCTGTCAACAATAAAGGGTAGAGAGGTATGTACAGTTCACTAGTCGATTGGAATACATGCTAAGATGCTCACAGATAAGAAGATATATAACCAATGCCTACCTTCCACTGATTGTTGCAGGACCAAATCTGCCCAGTGCGCGCTCCACTTCTTCACTGACCTGAAAAGTACATGAAGAATACAGTTAAAAGTAGATCGTAAAAATTAAATACCCCAACAGAAAGGAACATAAATATCGTATAGATATTTAACAATTCAATAAAGGATGATGGTATTTCTGTTTGATCGATAATTTGTACAGGTTGTTCTTACTACTCTACGAAGAATTGGTTCCAATGATGAGCAGAGCCTCTGCAAACTATCCATCTTTAGTGCCTCAACAATAACACTGCATAGAAGAAAGAAAGACTATTTACTAGTACAACTGAAACGTGTCAGGTCACAATTCATTCTGTTTATTCAAATGATAAAGTAAGGTGCCAAGCTTAAGCAACAATTACACAAGCCAGATAACCATATTTCGCAGCAAAACAATATTAAAGGGTAAAGCTCTATTCTTACTAATTGTTCTACAATAATCCATTGATCACCTAATCCATCTAGATTCATTGCATAGGCTTAAAATAAAGAAGGTACCATCCGCTCAATTCACTAAAGATCCGCACATGCCTTGTTACAAGCACACTGGACAGTGGTTGCGTCGATTATTCAACAGAAAGGGGGAAAAGTACCTAATTTGTCTCTGAAAACACAACCACCAAAACATTATCACTTATATCTGACTTAGAACATGAAGACATACATTGGTCAATATTAATATAAGAATAATTGCTTTTTTTGGATATGGTCACCCTACTAACACGGCTATGCTGTACTTCTTCTCACACTTATTACATACCAAACCTAAAGTAGGTGCCAAGATGGGGGAAAATCCACAGTTCAGCATACGAGTTTGCCATCCATGCAGCCAATTTAGTCCCACTATACACCGATGCCCCAGTTCAAATGCTGCTCTTAGTACTAATCAGTAACCACTGAAGGTGACTTCAGAGTTCATACGATCATACCACCCAAATAAAGGGAAAAGAACAAATCCCAAAGATTTATGGTTCAACACAGAAACCACAGGTCTTCTATCATTTACATAAGAGCTTATAGCCACTTATCCCCAGAAAAAAAAAATCATGGGACCATTTCTACAGATACTCAAATTACACAGTACCAACTCGCCGGCAGTAATTTTGCTCAAGCAATCCCCAACTCTCAGTTGTACACTAATGCAAGGCACCACTGAACATAACGACGCAGTGCTCTGGCTAGCATTTGCCATTCGTGCAACGAATTCCACAGCTAGCCAAACAACAAGACACAACGGAATTAAATAAACAGAAGAGCGAAATGAAATCCCGAGAATTTGCAACCTGGCCAGAGCCGGCGGCCGCGCCCGTTTGGCTTCAGGGCGTCCGTCCCCGCCGCCTGCCTCGAGCCCGCGCTTCTCCTTCATCGCCGGCACGGAACCCTGAGCCGATATCCCCGTTAAATCTGCGCCGAGTTCAGGGAAATTCGCGTCAGATTTCGCCGGATTTCTTCCCCTTGTGCAATTCGGCAAGCGCGAAGAATCACTCGAGAGAGAGAGAGAGAGAGAGAGAGAGAGAGAGAATTTTTGCTTGCCTGGTTCGGACGCCGGAATCGGAGATGAGGGAACAGATCGCGGGGCAAGGTGAACTGGGGAGGGAGGGAACGCACAGGCAGGGCAATGGAGTAATATTACTGACACAATTTCGCACTCGACCATTCTCTACACATCTATGTGAAAAGTCACTGACATTAGATTCCCACAGCGCGTCCGGTGCGTTGGTCCCACCCTGCATTGGAGGCACGAGGCGCGAGTATGCGGTGGAACTGGTGCGACACGTTGCGGGCCCCCAATGAGAGTGACGTCGCCATCTGCTTGGGTGACTGGTCTCGGCCCACGCTAGTGAGCCCTTTTTTATTCTCATTATGAATTATAGCACTAAAATCAAAAGAAAAACAAGCTGTTACCACTTAAAAGTTGATTTTCATCATTCATAATCCATGTTACTTTATAAAATCTCATAATCTATAATCAGTGAAAAAAATTTCTTTACAAAACCTAGATCGTGATAATTCACAATAAAAACAAACAGGCTGAAAACATGTTTATTTTAATTTTAGATTATGATAATCCAGTTAAGTCTGTAGAATTCATAAAAGCTATTTCGTATTAGATTATGATTTATATGATTTTGTAAGTATAAACTAACTTGTGAATTGGAAAATTTAGTTTTTATATTATAACAGTTTTTTATTTTTAAAATTAAAATCCATAATTAGAATAAAAAACAAAACACACTGGTGAGCACATGCGCCGGTCCACGTACGGCGGCGTGATCTTTTCGCAGGGGTAGGAGAAGATAATGATTAACAGCATATGGAGCAAACGAGGGAATAATTGACACGTTAGTAGGCTCATCTCCTGGCCCGGAAGCCCAACTTGTAATTTGTTTAGCATAGTCTTCCCGTTGCAAATCATAGTTTTCTTTGGATACTTGTATGAATGAAAAAAAAAATCTATCATGATATGTTTTTGAAATTATATCCTATGTTGTTAAACAAGAACTATAATATTCTTTTAGTCCATGTACTTTTCACGGCACGTCATGTTGAAAACCCTTTGTATTTTTTCTCGATTATAATTCACATTATGCTCGGTTGGTCTCCTATCTTTTAAATGATATGTGATTGCTTGCATATGCATTCCACACTAACACTATGTAGTTGTTTGGCCGTTTTACGAACGCTCGTGGCATCACCCAATCCTCCTAAATGTACATCTATGGCCCACCTGTTCAGGGAGATTTCAGATCCAAATCATTTCGAAGATTCGAAGTGTCCAAATCATTGTAAATTATGAAATATGTTGTTTATGGTAAAAATTGAAGTCATGAAGGAGAACAGTAAAATCATATGGCATGCATGCATTGCTGTGCAAATTCTACTCGATTAGGATCAATTACTCTACTGTAGAGGTACATGTGGGATTTAGGTCTGTTCTGTGGAGTTCTTTCTGATCTAAATTTTACGTGGGGAGTGATTCTTTGGAGGAAGGGATTATGTGGCTGAAAGTGATTCTTTAGTGATTCTTAAAATAAAATATATAGAGGAAGTGATTCTATTTGGAAAGTGAATCAGAGGAAACTGCTTTTTTCAGCTCCCCAGCTTCTAGTTCATTTTAAGGCCTGTTTGGTAGAGCTCCACTCCCTGATTCTCTGGCTCTAGCTCCTGATTCTCTGGTGGAGTGATTTTAAGTGATTCTTTGGTAGGAGTGATTCTGGCTGATAAAATCGTTTGGCAAGCTGACTGTGAAGTGATTCCTGAAAGAGAAGATTGCTCTAGAATTGTCCATAGTACCCTTGGTTATCTAAACTAATGTCTGCAAGACATATCATGTACAGAGACCCATTTATTTGATACATTTATGTAATTTTATGTGTAAATATCAAACTGTGACTACAGAAATTCGTCATATAAAATATATAAAGTGCATACATTAATTAACAATAGTTAACATCATATTGTACGGTACAATCACAACATCCAAGGTCCCATATATTACAACAAAATGTTCAAAAGAGAACAAAATAATCCCATACAATACAAGAGATTATGCCCTAGATAAAGTGATTGCCCTAGCAAGGTCATCACGGAATCTATCCATAGTCCTATCGTTGGCTTGTGAGGTAGACACATCCGAGGCATTTTGAGAAGGGGCATGTTTCCTATACCTTGTTGGTATGGTGGGTACATAATCTGGGTCCTGATCACATCTATGAAAATCGTTGTCAAGTGCATGATTTTCACGGATAAAGTTATGGAGACACATGGTAGCCGCAACAATCATCTTTTGCTTCACCATCGGATAGCTTGGCATCTTGAGAAGAATTCTCCATTTCATTTTCCATACACCAAATGAGCGCTCGACAACATTACGAAGACTTGAATGCAAATAGTTTAAGACTTCTTGCTCACCATTAGGCGCCGGACCGCTTCTCCAATCTGGAACATGGTACCTTTGACCTTTATATGGTGATAAGTATCCGGGTCTATTCGGGTATCCAGCATCAACAACATAGTATTTTCCTAACACGAAGTAGTGCAAAGTCAATATAAAGTGTTGACGGAAGAAAAAATGAATGATAAGAAACAAAATTACCAAGAGGGGGATGTGGAAAGATATCTTCATCAGCTTGAAGAGCATTATAGAGAACAGTAGTGTCGTGCATAGAGCCCGGTTGACCAATAGATGCATAGGTGAAGCGCATGTCAAAATCAACCACCGCCATCACATTCTGTGTTGCTTTACCGGACCTCCCAAGATATCTAAGAAAATCTTTTGGAGGTGGTGTTGCACTAATATGAGTCCCATCAATAGCTCCAATGCAATCTTTAAAGTGTGGCCACATCCTTTGATCATTTCTTATCCTATTGTGCACATTATGAAAGTTTGGATCCTTAGGTCTGATATAATGCTTGGACATGCCGACTACACAATTTAGAACCTCAAAAAATTTCCTACTAATTGTCTCCCCAGAATGCTTGAATTTGTTCTGAACAGCACCGTTTGACCAAGAATGACCACATGTGAGGAGAAATATAGCAAGTGATTCCATAGAGCTCATATGAATAGAGGAAGTTAACCCATAGTCCCTCACCAATATGTCATGCAATTGGTAAAAGAGAGGTGCATCCATTCTAAACATCCTATGGCTTTCACCTGGAGTGTTCAATGTTTCCATTAGCCAAGCAAAACCAAGTAGCTGTGAAGTCCTTGGCGGATTCTTGTCATGATAGGTTAAAAAATAATTGTTTATGAGGCATGCAGTAAGAGACAAGTTTGATTGATTTTGTCTCATAAGTTGCATGACCCTCATATCAAACAATTCATCATCTTCTGATTCACTACCATCCATATCACTTTCAGAAGAAGACATCTGTATAGTAGCAAATAAGGAACAGATCATTACATTTGACCACTAGGACATTAAACAAATAAATAATAGGTCATTACACATACATGGATATGAGAGGCCAACAAACAAATAAGTAGCAGATAATTAAAGAACACATGATAGAAATAACTAATAGGTCTAGAGAAAAATTAAAGAACACATGATACAGATAAACATGCAGCATGCATGTAACTCACAAGCTCCCACTACTTAGGCCTTCTTGTTCATAGTCATCCACTCATGCTTCATTGACAGCCAATTAAAGCGTTCCTCGGGCGTATCCAATGTCAAGAACATCTCTCTTTCAGCTTTCTTGGTAAATATTTGAGTTGCAATAAAGTGCTCTTTTGTGCCAGCTATAGCACCACATGCCTTCACTAATTCCATTATATCTTTTATGGAATAGCCAGGTGTGTCTTGTGTTCTTGCCAAGACAACAGATTCACAAGATGCGGTTGTCCTCTCATTCAATTCTACAATTTTAGCCATATGTTCCTGCATCCACTGTCCTCCACTAGTCTTTGCTTTTTTAACCTTCTTTTTGTCAACCACACGACGTCTTTTTGCTTTAGAACTAGAAGGTGTGCCATCCTCGCCATCACTATCATCATCATCGTCCATGTCGACATCCTTATTATTATCATCTCCTGGCTGTCCTTCAGTACCTTGGGGTAGGTCACCACTAGTTGGGGCCCAATGATCATCACCTGTGTTCCGAAGATCTTCAAACATGACAGATAGTTCATCTTCATTTTGAAGTGCTCGGTCTTTAAACTTGGATATGCCTTTGAATTGCTGCACACGTAAAAAAAAAAATGTCAGCTATATATTTACACAAACACATACATCACAAGTAGGCATTGACAGGAAACAAATACACTATAAACTTACATTGTTTGTCTTCTTCCACCACCAATCTGGAGCGGTATACATTTTCTTTACAGGGTCCCAGCCTGCCCCTGTTTCTCTTCCTAATTGTTTCCAATTGCTGTAATCTTTCTTCATCTTGTCCCATTTATTCTTGAACTGCAGCTTTGTATAAGTTAACCCAGTCCTCTCTTTGAACTGTGCAATTACATTATTGTAGCCTTGCCTGTTTAAGTGGGATCCCGATCGATTCTTGGCCCTAACTTGCTCGGCAAATAACTCACAAACTATTTTAAGGTTCTCATCACACCAGTCCGCACTATCATCCTTCATGGTGCTGTTATTACACAAGCATGAGCAATCAAATAATTGCGTGATAGGAGCCTGCTGTTTTCAATTACACAAATCAAGCAAGATTTATTTTCTCAATAGCATCTATAGCACTAGATACTATTTTTTCCAGCAAGATATGGGCCAAATGCATGCAAGTGCTTGTCTAACAACTTGACAGAGACATCAAATTCATAGTTTTTCCTATACTGACAGCGCTAGTAAATAGGATCAAATTTTCTACACCATAAATCTATATAGAAAGCCTGTGTCACGCCTCCTATGCATGGATTGGCTTATCTACCTATCAAATCAAACCTTAAACAAATATTATTCTTGCCATGGCCTACGGATCTGAGTGAGAGAGGGAAAAGCAGGGCCTCACCTTTGGCCTGGAGAGGAGTGCTCGGCTGCAGCCTGGAAGGAGATTCTGGGCTCCTGGCAGTGCTGCCCCCTAGCGGACGGCTGTGGCCTGGGGACGAGAAGACATCGGTGGCTTTGAAGGGAGCGGGCGCCAGCGGCCTGCAGGGGAGTAGTTTGAGGCCGATCTTCACACAAACGGATGACGACGGCCTTCAGGCGAGCGGGTGACGCAGCTGGTCGACAACGCCGGCGCAGGTCGGGGCAACGCACGTCGCAACCCTAGTCACCACTCCACCTTCAGCGCAGGTGCTAGCCGTGGGCAGCGCAGGATGCGAACTGGTGGGACTTGGGAGGATTGGGGATTTTTGCTGTCTATATACCAGTGGCAAAGGTGGGTAAATAACTCCGAACTTGAGGCCTAGGTTCGTAATCGAAAGGGTGGGGAGCGGGTGGTGGAGCAGGAGAAGCAGGTTTTTTTCACTCTCAGGTTCTAGTACAAAACGGGAGAGCGATTCACGTTGATTCTACCGTGGAGCAGCCCGTTTTTTTGCTGTTTGGCTAATCTAGAGCGATTCTCATAGAGGAGCCGAAGCCAGGAGCACTACCAAACAGGCCTTTAGAGAATCACTCCTACGGATTCCACTCAGGGAGCTAAAAGCTAAAAGCTGCTGTTTGACAGAGCTCCTCTGATTTTAGTCAAAAAGCTGCTCTGAAAGCTCTGCCAAACAGATCCTTAATGACTAAAAACAATTTCTACGGCCTTGTGCCAAGAGGGCAACTCATATATTGCATCCATTCATTTTGTTAGTAGTGATTGGACGCGAAATAGTCGCTTTCTCCCTTGCATGTTGGCTAAGAGTATGTTTGTATATGAGCAGTTCTATCCATGCGGAATGTGAGCAATTCTAACTTTGCGACATGACGCATGCAACAGTAATCTTGTGCATTCTTGATGAGGATCATCCGGCATCTAATCAAACATGTTTGGGATCGTGTGTTAACGCCAAGATTTATGTTCCACAACTTTTGAGCTCTCTTTTGTTCTTTTTCCTCTAATCCATCGGGAGGGAAAAAGTAATGTTATTTCTTGTTCTCAATTTAGCACTTTGAATTACAACATTTGTCGTATAAAATATTTTATGCTTGTTATTATTATTCTATGTTTTATAAAAAATATTGTTGAGATTGTGATTGTAACATGGTAAATATTACCATAACCATGTATGTAATAATTATTTATTTCTTGTTACTATATTAAGTGAGTGAGGTATTTATAGCCACACCTCAATCACTATTGTCATTATTACATTTTTACCACTTATTTACAGAAATATCCCTTCTAACACTAGAGAATATCCTAGAATATCACATGGGTATTAAGGACATTGTCTACCTATATTGTCCTAAGCAACCAAATTCCGACACGTGTCCTGAGGGACCCACATTGGACCCTCCGTTGAGGCTAATGATGATCTCACTATGGCCATTTCCTCATCGGATTTTAGCTAACTTGTGAAACCTTTTTTAGTTAGCATTCGTTCTATCACCAAAAGTCCTCGCATCGCCTCCATTCGGCCTTAGGGCTTCGCTATACTCTTTGCCCTTCGAGTTTCGTCGCACCCCTTCGGCCTTCAGGCCTTACCTTCAGGTTATGTCCTCTGGGCCTCTGAAAGGATCTAATGGCCATAAAGGAAGGTGAATAAGGCACTAATTTAAAACTAAACCAACTACCGATTTCTAGAACAAGAAGCAACCTTAGCCTATAAGGCAACTAGACAACATAACAAGCTAGAAAGGTAAGATCACACATCCAAGCATATAGAATATAAGTAAAGTGCGGAATTGAAACTTACATGAAAGAAATGCTAGAAGCAAAATGCGGAATGTAACAAGAGTAGGGAAAAAATGACACCGAATTTTTTTTTCGAGGTATCGAAGAGTTGATACTCTCCACTAATCCTCGTTGGAGCATCCACATAAGGATGTCGCACCCTCTTAAGTCACCGAGACTCAAGTGCTCACTAGTGATTGTCACTTCTCTATCTCCGGATTGGCAGGCATCAAACCAAGTACACGAGCTTCCCAAGGCTCCCACAAAATATCTAAGAGCTCATCGAGAACACCTCTAATCTCCACAACCGGATAGGTGTTACCAACCACTAAGAGTAACAAGCTAATTGGTCCACTTGATCCCAATCAAGCCTAAAATAATAGCTAGATGCACACTCACTACTCTTAGAGCACTAATGATGTTCTTAATCTTCAATTAAGAACTTGCAAATCACTTCAAGTGCTCTCCCTTGCCTTTAGATGACACACAATGTGTATGAATGCTTCTGGGTTGCAAGAGAGATGAATGAAATCAAGTGATGGGGTATATATAGGCTAGAGGTCCAAATCTAGCCATTGCCCAACCATTCACTTTTTCTGTGAACACCGGATGGTTCAGTGCACACGTCTCTGCTAACACCGAACAATCTGGTGAGTTAACTTTTTTCACCTGCTGATTTGACAATTGTCAGTAGCCGTTGCAAAATGCTCCGGTGTTCTTCCATATAGCATCACCGGATAGTTCTGTGAGTTATACTCTATTTCCTCGAAAAGATGAAGCTTCTGTTAAATAGTCCGGTGATGACTCATTTAAGTCACCGGATAATCCGGTCAGTTCAACTCTGATTTTCTCCAAAAATACCGAGCTTCTGTTAAATAGTCTGGTGTATGAACCCTTCAGATCACTGGACAATCCGGTGCATATAACTTCACATTTCTCTGAAAAATAATTCTTCTGTTAAATGCTCCGGTGTATAGTTCCTTCCATCACCGGACAATCCGGTGAGTTCAGTTGAAGTCTTCTCAGAAAAGATAAATAGTCCGGTGAGTAAAACACCTTCTCACACTGGACAATCCGGTGAGAACAAACTTCCTGCAACTCGTCCAATTCAATCGACTTTGAGTTCTAACTTCTCAACTTTTCACACATGGATTTCTTTGAGCTACCTAGTGCTAGATTTTCGCAAGTGTGCATCCAACTATGTCTAGACTCAACTAAATCAAACTACAACACTTAACCCCCCTTTATAGTACGGTCAAAAGACAAAAGAAGACATATAACTACTCTAAGTGTCCTTCGTCACCTTGTGACACTTAGAACTAGAAGATCCTTAATCTTGACGTAAAGTCCTTTGATCGACCAATAGAATTCTATAAGAGACCAAGAAAACTATTCAAACATTGTGAATTAAAGAATTTGAATTCCTTCAAAACATACGTATTAGTCACAATGATATAGTTATCATTAATCACCGAAACACTTACCACTTACGTATGGGCCTATATGCTACAATTTCCCCCTTTTTGGTGATTGATGACAACACAAATAAATAAGGAAACGAGAATGAAGAACACCCTATTAAACTAGGTATAGAACGACATATAGCAAATAAGTAAGAGAAAGCCTAAATCTAGAGCAATCTATCATGCTAGTAGAATAAGAATTAAAATAGAACACGAAAGGAAGCATAATGCGATGACAAGAAAAACACATCGATTAAGAAACAAATAGCTTGTCATTACATCAAAATCCATGAAAAACCAACACTCTGACCCTATACTACCCAAGCTCCTAAAAAACTCACTAGTCACTCATCTACCTCTCTCCAAAAGACTCCCCCCCTATCACCTAGACTCTCTCCCGCTTTGGCATCTAAGCACCAAAAAGAGCACACTCCTAAACATCCGGAGGGGAGGAGGAAGTCGGCGCTACTGGCGACAGTCGCACCTCGAACTGTGAGCCTAAGTTTGTATTTGAATCCGATAACTCAACAGTTGCAGGGCCAACAGCTAGCTGAGGAGGCTGAGCTGTGTCTGACGATGCCTCTGAGACTATAGCTGGGGCTGAGCTGGTAGCAGTAGTGGTGCCCTGAGTAGCCATCTCCTGAAGTGCTGCATCGAGCTCCTTGAAAGAAGACTGAACGACTGGAGGAGGCTGAACGGATGGCTGCTGAGAAGGCATAGTCGGTTGTGGAGAGTCCTGAAAACAAAGAGCGCCAGTCAAAGGAGTAGACAAAGAGGGTAGAACTGGCCTCGTCGTAGTTCCGGTAGGCTGAGAAAATACACCAGTGCTGAAGAGGAGTGATAAAGGGAATGCAGACACTAGTGTTCCCAAGAGACCACTGACACTACCCGGGAGAGGACTAGGTGCTGGGCCTGGTGCCCTAGGAACAACTGACTGCTGAAGACCTGAAACCTGAAAGAGAGACCCAAGACATCCAGATATAAAAGTGAACATGCGATCATTGTTGTCTCGATCGGCCTGAAGGGCTGCTAAGGAAGCCTACTGCTGCTGCTGGAGTGACTGCATCATCATGAGCTGCTGCTCCTGCTGCCGAAGCATGTCCGCCTGCAGCTTTGCCTGGGCTGCCTGCTGTTGCTGCATCTGCTGAAGGATAAGAATGAACTCTGAAGGAGGTACAACGGGGGGCACGAAGGTCGCTGTCTCAGGTACTGAAGGTACTGTGGAAGTGGGAACAACCTGAGAAGACCCTCCAGCCTCAGCATCATGTGACCTAGTGACTGGTGGGAAGAACTCAAGATCTGAAGAATCCGAGTCATTATCACTCAAGAAGAATGAGTGCGGGAGCTCTGCCACGGCCACTGCAAAGGGCTGCCTGAAAATTAGTCAGATCTCGTCGTCTGTCGGGAAGACTCCACCAACGAGAGGACGACGGGGTGGCTGAGCATGAGAATGAACAATCTCGTGTAACCAACAGGAGCTCACCTGAAGACCCAACACCTTTAAGATGTTGTTCTGGTAGAGTATGAAGTTCTCACCCTGGAACATAAACTGAATGAAGTTCTTCTTGGGTGCAATCCAGACTGTGGTATAGAACACTCTCACACAGTCCTCAACATACTGGCCCACTCCAGACACCAACTCTGCTAGTCCAGGGATAGACTCAAAATGAGCTCTCATATAAACTCCACCAGCTGCCAACTCAAGATAATGCCAGTTGATCTTCTTGTGCATACTTAGACTGACTCTCCTCCTGAGATAAGAAGCGTGAAAGCTCTCATGGAGAATAGTCCAAAACCTGGGGTTGACCCCTTCATCCCTCTATGAGGTAAACCGCTCATCAATCGGCACAAATCTGAGCTCCTTAATCCTGAGGGACTTGTAAGAAGTCAAGTTCAGTAACCTGATCTCCCCCTAAGGTTGTGGCTGCTCTGACGGCTCTGACTCAGTCTCTCCTTGAGGCTCCTGATGAGCCCTCGTCCAGCTCTCCTGGCCGGATTGAATCGATCCCAACCCAATAGTCTGACGAGTGTGGGTGGACCAACGCAGCAGAGTCATATCTGTGTCTCTAATCTGCAGCACGCGCTGAGGAATTGAAGCATCGGCAGCTGCAATCGCTCGATCCCACTCCTTCTGCTCCTTTGTTTTCTTCTTCTTAGGCTACTCAATGGCCTTGCCCTTATCGCGGCGCTCACGACCCATCTAGAAGACCAAAAAATGCAATATGGATGAGCGAGAGTTTTGGGAGTTTGAAATTTGAATTAAATTTGCCCGAAATTGAATCCTAAGCCCTAATTTGAGGAGAATTTTGATGAACATGCTAGGGATTCAAGATTGCGACACTAATTGAGGTCCAATTGCATAAGATATTACCTTAATTGAAGCAATTTGACTCAATTTTGCTCGAATTTTGCACGAATTTTGAATGAATTTGCGGAAAAATGAGCTAGGGTTTGAAGAAATTGGGAAAACTCATCGAAGATGAGCTCACCACGAGAGAGAGAAGACCTGGGAGCTTGGGGGAGCTCCTAGTTGGCCGGCGGCGAGTTCAGTGGGAAGTCGGCGGTGGCGCTGGATTTTGCGGTGGAGCTGATGGAATCAGCGGTAGCTCTGAGTATGGGCGAGCGGAGGCTACAGTGGTGACGGCCGGGCGGCGAGCTCTGGTGGTGGTGCAGGGGCGCGGAGCTCAGGTGGCGTTTGCGGTGACGATTCTGGCGGCGGAGGCGGAGGCTCGGGCGTCGGGTTGAAGGAGAAGCGACCGAGCGAGCAAGAGATATATGACATGTGGGCCCTGCCAAAATTGTGAACACCGGATAGTCCGATGATGATAGGAAAGAGCACTGGACAAAGCACCATTCCATTTAACAGAACCTTTGAAATTATGCATCTTTGCTAAAAAAAGAACACCGGATAGTCCGACATCTGACCATATGTTCACCGGATCATTCTGACTTAAAAATTCTCATAAGCACACCGGATGGTTCGGTGAGGTGAACTTTGAACTCGTCGACCTATTCCTTTGCACTGAGATTTTTCTGCCCCTGAAATGAATACCGGAAGGTCCGGTGAAGCCAACTTGAAGAGCACCGGACAGATTTCCAGAGATCTTAGCAATCGCCGACAACCAAGCATCGGATGATCCGTTGGGAATAACCAAGAGAGCACCGGATCATCCGGAGAGAAGGAAAGATTTCTGCTGAACTAAAATCTCGCGTTGAGTCCAAACTTCAAATAACCACACAACGAAAACACATATTTGAACCAATTTGAGTGAAATCTCACCCTCTCAAACACTCATTTTCAAATATTTGCCAAAAAACTATCTAATAATAATTTTGAAATAGGCAATAAAAATAAAAGAGATGGAGGAAAACTCTAAAGAAATGTTTGAGCCATATTACCTATGAATTCAAAGATTAAGGCTTTAAATTCGCTAGGACATGACTCAATAGGAATTAAGCACTTATATTTTTCTAATCACACTAATAGAGATGTATGTTCATATGAAAAACAAACAACATTCTCAAAGAGTGATATTCTCCTTTGTGATCTCTACCGTCAATGCACATGCAATGCATAACAAGTGTATGAATTTAAACATGAGTGCAAATTATATGACATGTGAGTGCATAGCATAAATTAAACTATCTTGCCATATTATTTCCCTTCTCAAGCTTCTTCATGGTGAACCCAACAACATTCCTTGAGAGAAACTAGAGAACCACGGTCTCAAGAAAAACCCATGTTCATCACTATCTCGAGAAGGTTAGACAAGTGCCTATCATGAATGCATCTATATGACAAAAGCATCACATGACATTTGAAGCATCTATAACGTTTAGCTCACTTCTCAACCTACTAAAAGTGGCCTCATCTAGAGGTTTTGTGAAGATATCCACTAATTGATCTTCTGACCTTACACCACTAAGAGATATATCATTTTTAGCCACATGGTCTCTAAGGAAGTGATGACGAATATTAATGTGCTTTATGCGAGAGTGTTGAATCGGATTATTTGCAATTTTTATGGCACTTTCGTTGTTACAAAGCAGTGGAACCTTCTCTAGATAAACACCAAAGTCTAACAATGTTTGCTTCATATAAAGGATTTGAGCACAACATGCTCCGGCGGCTATATATTTGGCTTCCGCAGTAGACAAAGCTACAGAATTTTGCTTCTTAGAAGACCAAGAAACAAGGGACCGCCCTAACAAGTGGCACCCACCCGAAGTACTCTTACGATCCACACGGCATCCGGCAAAGTCTGAATCCGAGTAACCTAAAAGTAGGAAACTAGCACCTTTGGGATACCACAAGCCTATGTTAGGTGTATGCTTAAGATATCTCGAGATTCTTTTTACGACGCTAAGATGAGATTCTTTAGGATTAGCTTAAAAGCGAGCACACATGCATATACTAAATATAATATCGGGCCTAGAAGCGGTAAGGTAAAGGAGAGACCTAATTATAGAACGGTAAAGCTTTTGGTCAATCGATTTACCCGATTCATCCAAGTTGAGATGTCCATTTGTAAGCATTGGAGTCTTGATTGGCTTGCAATCATCCATCTTCATCATTGGTGATAGCAAGGCCCACGAGATTGTTGCCTTCATCATCACTTGAGTCATCACCTGAGTTTTCGTCGTAGACCTTGCGTCCTCCACCCTTCTTGTTGAAGAGCTTCTTCCTTGAATACTTATCTTGGCTCTTCTTCTTGTGCTTGTTCTCATCTTCATTTGCTTCAATCTTCTTGCCCTTGTTCATGTTCTTCTTGTTGGGTTGAGGGCAATCATATGATATGTAGGCAAGTTCACCACAATTGTAGCACATCTTCTTGTCTTCTCCACCGAATTTGTTAAATTTCTTTAGGTGAAATTTGTTCCTCTTGGGATCATAGTTGTAGCCCTTCTTTTGGAATTTTGATATCATCCTTATAGTTCTTCTCATGAGAAGAGCAAGCTCGGTGTCGGAGTCATCATCATCACTATCTTCTTCATCGCTTTCGCTTGATGATGGGAGCTTTATCTTCTTCTTCTTCTTGTCAACCATCTTTGCCTTGAGAGAGATTTTTCTTGTATGAAGACTCATGATCTCCAAATAAGAACATCTCATGAGCACATATTTTTTCAACGGCATCGGTGATGGTCATGTCATTGATATCTCTTTCATCAAGATCCTGCGAATAACGTCTCATTAAGACAATTGAGTTAGTTCAAGAGAGTTAATTTCTTCTACAAGCATGTTCATGCGAGAATACATATCATTGCATAATTCATTTGGAAGCATTTTGAATTGACTGAGAGCATTCATGAGCACATGATATCTTTCCTCATGAATTTTTCTAGACCCCTCATGAATTTCACAAAGAGCGGTCCATATCTCATTAGCATATTCCTTGCTACGAATTCTAGAGAAAACTTCTTCACTAATTCCCTCAAAAATAGCATTCTTAGCCTTAGCCTTAGCATTCCATCTAACTTGTTGGTCGGTAAAAAGGTGATCAAACCCAATGGAAACAGCCAGCCAAACTTCGGGGGAAATAGCCTCAAGATAGCTCGCCATGCGAACTTTCCAATAGACGAAATTCTTTCCGTCGAACCTTGGCACGCTACTTCCATTCCCCAGGGCCATTGCTCTGGGAATTAAAGCCTAACAAGAGCACGAGGCTTTGATACTAATTGAAATAATCTAATGACCCTAGAGGGGGGGGGTGAATAGGGCACTAATTTAAAACTAAATCAACTACCAATTTCTAGAATAAGAAGCAACCTTAGTCTACAAGGCAACTAGACAACATAGTAAGCTAGAAAGGTAAGAACACACATGCAAGCATATAAAACATAAGTAAAGTGCGGAATTGAAACTTGCATGAAAGGAATACTAGAAGCAAATGTGGAATATAACAAGAGTAGGGAAAGAGGGTACCGAGTTTTTCCCGAGGTATCGAAGAGTTGACACTCTCCACTAATCCTCGTTAGAGCATCCACACAAGGATGTCGCTCCCCCTTGAGTCATCGAGACTCAAGTGCTCACTAGTGATTGCCACTTCTCCATCTCCGAATTGGCGAGCATCAAACTAAGTACACGAGCTTCCCGGAGCTCCCATAAGATCTCCAAGAGCTCACCGAGAACACCTCCAATCTCCAATACCGGCTAGGAGTTGCCAACCACCAAGAGTAACAAGCTAATTGGTTCACTTGATCCCAATCAAGCCTAAAACAACAGCTAGATGCACACTCACTACTCTTGGAGCACTAATGAAGTCCTTAATCTTCAATTAAGAACTTGCAAATCACTTCAAATGATCTCCCTTTGAAAGTGCATCTAGACCCCCTAAGTGGGTTTTGGCTTATTGATGACAAAACGATTAAGGATCTAATTTACTTATCTAAGTCATGAACAGGTCTTAGTCTAAATTGAGAAGACATATGACGATTGACGCCCTTCGAAAAGAAAAGAGAAGTAACGAGGAGTACTCAATAGGATTTAAATTTCTCTATTTTTGAAATTGAGTCTAGGATAGCCGCTCTATTAAGAGGGTTGCATTTGATTGCTTGTTTAGTGTCTCAATGCTCAAGATATCCTTTAGAACCAAAAAGTTGAGAGACACACTCACCCACGAACACCGGGATGTTAGACAGAAGTTCATTGAGTCCGGAGTCTCCAAGACAGACTCCGGCAGAGGGTGCTCGGTTCCGTTTTATTGTTTTCGGTATTCACCGGATACTCCGGTAATTTGTGAGTTTTAAGGCTGGAGTCTCCGAGGGAGACTCCGCCATAGAGCCTTGGTTAAGTATTTATTTTTGTTGAAAAAGACCGGAGTCTCCGGTGTTCACCGGATACTCCGGTAGGAGAAAATGTTTTCACCGGAGTCTCCGAGGGAGACTCCGGCAAGGGTGGCTTGGTTAATATTTATTCTTTTGATAAAAAGGGCCGGAGTCTCCGGTGTTCACCAGATACTCCGGTACCTGGAGAAGCCGAAGGGTCCGACAAGTCTCCGGACTTTGTCTGAGTGGTAGCCCTGTCAGGACCGAAGACTCCGGTGTTCATCGGAGACTTCGGTAACTTAACAGAACCGTAACGGCTAGTTCTGACACAGTTCTGTGACCGTTCTGACGCCGTTTTGGAATTGAGACCGGATACGGTGTTCACCGGATGCTCCGGGTTAGGTCTGTCAGAACAGTAACGGCTAGTTTTTGAGAGAGGGCTATATATACTTCCACACCCCATGGCATTAAATGCTTGCTGTTGCTGCTGAACTCTACGCTCCTAGAGCATTCCAAGAGCATTCAAAGTCCCTCCAACCATCTCTAGTGCTTAGTTTTGCGCAAATTTAGTGAGTTTGGGTTTAGAGTGAGTTTAAGGCACTTGAGCATTGAGTTTTTCATCGAGCATTCGTCGTGATCATTTCTCTTGGAGCTTTGTACTTCTAAATGGCAAGACGTCACCCGTAGAGCACCCAATCTTTGTGGAGTGCCACGGGAAGTTTGTAATCGACTTCAAATTGAGTAAGGAAATTATAGCTTGATCTTTGTGGTCGCTAGAAGAGGATAGGGTTGGAAAAGATCCGGCTCTTTGTGAGCTCCTCAACGGAGACGTAGGCGCTTCTTTATGAGGTGGCCGAACTCTGGGACAATCCCTTGTGTTCTCATTTGTGCAATTTACTTAATTGTGTAGCTTTGAGAATTTATATATAAATTGTCTTAGTGATCATCTTGCTAGTATTTATTGTTGTTTAAGCTTTGTGATATCTAGTAGACTTAGTATCACCTTTAGATTCTAGCTGCTCACATTAATTCTTAGTTATTCTCGAAATCCTGTATAGACCGGAGACTCCAGACTGACCAGAGTATCCGACCTTCACCGGAGTATCCGGCAACTTTTAATCCACTTTTTAGTTTTAATTTCAGAAAAGCCTATTCACCCCCCTCTAGGCACTTTCAAAAGGAGAGGAGGAGAGGGGGAGAGAGATGTTTGGGCCAGATTGAGAGAGAAAATTATTTTTTTATTTTAATTTTGAACCATTTTTAAAAGAGTAAACTAGCGCCTTCTAGCGAATTTTTGCAAACATCTTCCCACACATAAAACCTATTGCAACTACTGTGGCATGAATGCATCAAACACAAATATAACCTATGGAAAATTAAATTTAGAAATTAATTTCCTTCTAAATTGAACTAAATCTACAACTCCTATTCAATTCTAGCAAAATTTTGAACTATTGCAGAAATTAAAAATTTAGGGTGTTACAGACATACCCCCCTTAGGTTGAATCTTGCCCTCGAGATTCGGAAGGATCGGAGAAAAGATGGAGAAACTCTGCCTTCACATCATCCTCTCTTTTCCAGGTGTCTTCCTCTTCGGAGTGATGCTTCCACTATACTTTGAACATGCGGACTCGCCTGTTTCGGGTAACCCATTCTGACATCTCAAAAATCTTGATCGTATGTTTTGAGTAAGAGAGATTTTCTCGCATATCCAGTTCTTCTACCGGTAGCTGCTCTTCAAGAACTCTCAAGCACTTTTTCAACTGCGACACATGGAAAATATCATGTACTCCCGAGAGTTGAGGTGGTAACTCAAGCTGGTAAGCTATTTCTCCTCGTCTTTTTAGTATCTTGTATGGACCAATAAACCGAGATGAAAGCTTGCCCTTGACCTTGAATCTGCGTAAACCTCTTATCAGTGACACCTTGAGATATATGAAGTCTCCTACTTCAAAAGACAATTCTCGACGTCGATGATCCGCATTACTCTTTTGTCTTGATTGTGCAGTTTTCATATTTTCTCTAATCTCTTTTACTTGTCCTTTTGCTTCTCTCAGAACTTCTAGGCCGAAAACTTGAGTTTCCCCGATCTGGTTCTAGAATAATGGGGTTCTACACTTTCTTCCTTATAAGGCTTCAAAAGGAGACATCTTAAGACTAACTTGATAATTGTTATTGTACGAGAACTCCACATACAATAGATTCTTGTCCCAACTATTACCGTTCTTCAAAGCACACGCTCTTAACATGTCTTTAAGGATTTGATTTACTCTTTCTGTCTGTCCATCAGTTTGCGGATGATATGCTGAGCTAAAAATTAACTTTGTATCCATAGACTCCTGTAAGCATTGTCAGAACCATGGAGTAAATTGACTATCACGATCAGATATAATTATTTTGGTTACTCCATATAGACACACAATCTTGGACATATACACCTCAGCTAGTCTCGAACCTTTATAGGTTTCCTTGACTAGAATGAAATGAGCTACTTTTGCCAACCGATTGATTATGATCCATATGGAATCATATCCTGACTGTGTTTGAGGTATACCCACTATGAAATCAATGCTAATTTTTTCTCACTTTCACTTAGGTACTTTCAATGGCTGTAGCAGCCCTGCTGGTCTCTGATGCTCGGCTTTGACTCGCTGACAAATATCACACAAAGCCACGTGTTCTGCCACTACACGTTTTATTTCGTACCACCAATACTGATCTTTAAGATCTTGGTATATCTTGATACTCCCTAGGTGAATAGAATATGCTGAATCATGGGCTTCCCTTAAAATTGTATCCCGAATAGCCTTCATATCCGGAACACATATTCTGTGCTTATACCACACCGTACCTTGCTCATCTTTAGTGAATTTGGGGCTTTGCCAACTTTTTTAAGCTGCTTGATTTCCAAGATCTTTTCATCCTCCAGCCGACCCTTTCTTATATCTTGTTCAAGCATTGAGTCTATTTTCATTGCAACTAACTCAATGTTACACACTATTTCCAAATTCAACTTCTCAAATTCCCTACCTAACTCGGGACTCATATCTTGGAGAGTTATAGCGTTGACCTAAGATTTTCTACTCAAGAAATAAACCACTACATTTGTCTTTCCTGTGTATAGTTGATTCCTAAATTGTAATCTTTGATAAGCTCTAACTATTTGCATTATCTAAGATTAAGATCTGGTTTAGTGAAGATATACTTCAAGCTCTTATGGTCTGAATAGATCACACATCTTTGACCATTTTAAATTAGAATAAAAATAAAATAGCTCACCCAAACACCCTCACTGTATCTATAGCTCTAGCTTAACGAATTTCTAAAGCTAAGAATATCCCGCTCCAAAAATTCATGAATCTAAAAGTCTGCCAATCAGGTCCTAACAAACAAGTTGGTCAAAGTTCCTCCAATCGGCTCTTCGTCCCGCTTGGCATCGCCATATTTAGCGAATCGATCGAAAAAATGGTCTCCAACCGGCTTTCTACTCCATTCGCTATTCTGTTGGGCTCGTCATCTCCTCCGATCGGCTCGCAACTTTTGGAGAGGCAAATACGCTCATCATCTCCGATTTGCTTCAAAGGAAAGAGACGATGACATGTGGACCCACTGTGAATAGTACTCGACAACTCCAATTTTACTCTCATCTTCTTGGTTAAAAACAATAGTATTCTGTTACTCTAAAAATCTTAAAACTTTTTGTATGTGTTTCATAATCCATGTGCAACTCATTTAATTGGATTCACCCAAAAATATTGTGTAGAATTTAAACTAAAATTCTCCAAAAAAAAGTCTGTTGTTATAACTTCTAACAATTGCTAGGACCTCAAATAAATTCTCAAAAACCTGATAAAATTCACTAATATTCTTCTTATGTGATTGACTAGTTTCTAAAATTATTTTTAGCCCTAGGTTATACAGGGAAAAAATGAGTTTCTTTATAATACTTTATTCATATGTATTTTTATCATTTCGTATGATATTCTTCTTTTAATTCAATTTGAATTCAAACATATATAAAATTTAGCCGTTGCAAATATTTTTTATTTAAGAGCCAGTTAGAACGTGTAGAGAAATAAAAAGAATAATTTTTAGAGATACTCTCTATATATTTTATATAAAGAGTAAATTTTAAAAAAACG
Source organism: Phragmites australis (assembly GCF_958298935.1). Lineage (NCBI taxonomy): Eukaryota > Viridiplantae > Streptophyta > Magnoliopsida > Poales > Poaceae > Phragmites > Phragmites australis. The sequence continues at coordinate 4,025,900 of NC_084925.1, forward strand.
GTTGGAGATACTCTAAGCCCAAAACCGTCCCCCTGTCTCTCTAACACGGACCTCTAATTCTTTGGTGACACTGAACATGTGGGCTCCTTATCCGTTTCTCTGCTAGGTGGGCCCAGTGCATATGGATCAGATCAAGCGGATCCAACCACATGCGATGCAGGCCACCACGCCCACGTGGACACGGGTGTCCACGAACTCCGACCGCTCCCCTGCTCCGCTCGGCCGCCGCCGCCCCGCCAGCCCGCAGCCGTCACCATGTCCCGCGGCGGCACCTCCGTATTCCTCGGCGTAGACGTCGACACCGGCAGCGCTCGCGCAGGTTAGGACTCCTTTGAAGATCCCTTCCTCTCCCTTCTTTATTTCGTTCTTCTTCTTTTTTTAAAAAAAAAAAAGGAGCCCATCTCCTTTTTCTTGGCTAGTAGCAGTAGAAACTTCGCCGGTTTCTTGATTAAGTTATCATTAGGCGAGTATAATTACTTTTACGCAAGTTAGCGCTTGAAGTCTGAGTAGTATTTGGACTCTCAAGTTATTGGCTGTCCAATGGAGAACCGTGAACAAAATGGTGGTTCATGAGAGAAAGTTTGTTTTTATTTGCTCCGATGGAGAGTGATCTAGGATGGGCATCTTAAAGAATTTATTGGAGATCAATTTAGGATAGGTGTATAGATAACTGCATACAGAGTATTTTGATCCCTTTGATTCATCATCGCCCAAGTGATTTGAGCCATTTTATCTCCTGATTGTAAAGGGGTTCTACAAATGAGTTGTACGTGTATTTGTTTGTGTAGGCATGGTAGGTAACTAGGTTAGTGTTGTAACATGTTCTGTCTATTGTTTCAGGTCTCTTTGATGAGAAGGGCAAGTTGCTGGGGTCAGCGAGCAGTCCTATACAGATATGGAAAGAGAAAGACTTTATTGAGGTCGAGAACTGTTCTTAAATCTGCAAAGTATTGCATGATTGGTGTATGCAGTAAGTACTGTTTTACTGTATCTGGTTTGTTTTTATGTCCCGCAACCATCGACAGATATCTGGCATGCGGTCTGTGCTGCGGTGAAATCTGCTTGCTCACTGGAGAATGTTGCTCCTGGGGAGGTCGTCGGCCTTGGTTTTGCCGCTACTTGCTCCCTTGGTTTGCGCTGAACTCTATATTAGCTCTTGCACTTTCATGTGTAGAGGGAAAAGGTTGATATGTAAATGGGAGGGTTTTGTGTCTGTGGTATCTAGGATTTTACCAACTTGATAAAATAGGATGCTGCTTGCAGTTGCTCTTGATGCCGATGGCTCCCCTGTTTCGGTTTCTTGGAGTGGTGATACGAGGAGGAACATCATTGTATGGATGGACCACAGAGCAATGAACTAGGCAGAGCGAATCAACGCTAGCAATTCGCCAGTACTGCAATACAGCGGTGGGGGTGTTACCCCAGAAATGCAGGCTCCAAAGGTAAGACTTGTGTTTTTTTCGGGCGTATGGTTCATACATCCATGCATGCTAACTTTTGGCTTCCTGATTCATCATGGGTAGACAGTAGATACTGCTGATCTTGCTGCTGGAAAGGCTAGCCGTTGGTCTGATTGCCAGATAATATTTATCTTGTCACATTGCAATCCTAAAAGTTAGGCTCGATTGTCTCAGAAACTTGGAATTCTAGTGTTTAGAAAGCTGAACGCCGTTGTGATGTCATCAATATTCACTCATTGTGATGTCATCAATATTCTGACTTATTTACATTAGATTCTCTGAGAGAGTGGAAATGCTGTTCAGAAAGCAATCCACGTGGATAATGGTTTAGGAAAAATATTCACTATAGTTAATGTTGTTTTGATACAAATCCATAGACTTTACTTTTGATTTTCTTATATTTTGTATTGAGAAGTGGTGAAGCAATATATATCGTGTTGTATCTGAGTATCTCCATTGCTAGTCTCATATTTAGACTTTGGGCGTTTGCAGCTCTTATGGGTGAAGGAAAATCTGCAAGAGTCTTCGTCTATGGTTTGTAGGTGGATGGACCTCAGTGACTGGTTAGCATATAGGTGAATCCCTATCTTTGTTTGATTTTGCCGTAATCCGGAAGATGTGAGTTGCTTTCATAACATTCTTTGCTCTGGTGCTTTCTTTTGTAGAGCGACAGGTGATGAGACCTGCAGCTTATGCACAACTGTCTGCAAATGGGCATATCTAGGGCATGCACACATGGAACAGTGGAGGGAATCTGATTCACGTGATATGGAGGCATGTGGATGGGACAATGTTTTTTGGGAAGAAATTGGGTTGGGAGACCTTGTCGAAGGAAATTGTGCAAAATTAGGTGAATAATAGTTCTTCTTTCCTTTTTGTACTGAAATTGATGTATTTATAGGTGTATCATTTATTGATTTTCCTAATACAGAATTAAGTTTTTATGCAATTTAAACAGGACACAGTGTTGCTTTTCGTGGTCATCCTCTTGGGTCTGGTTTAACACCTGCTGCAAAGGCAAGCAACTTAGTATGCTCACAGTATTTTTTAGGTGGTATTGTTTAAGTATACTTTGTGATAAACTGTATCATTTACGAGATACAATGCAATCCGGTTATATAGGTGCCTTCTCTACTATGTGTGTAAGCAAGACATTCCTGTGCCGTTAGTTTCCATTGTTCATCATCATCATGTTGGTTACCTCTAAATCTCAGGAGTTAGGCTTACTTCCTGGTACTCCTATTGGAACTTCACTTATTGATGCTCATGCTGGTGGAGTTGGAGTCATGGAAAGCATCCCAGATGCAGAATCTAAAGCTGATTGTTAGTGATGAGTCACTTTGTGTTTTGCTAGAGAAATTATCTTTGAAACTTTGTGTATATTATATTTATTCTGACAGTTTCTTTACAGTGTCTGATGAAGAAGCAATATGCCACCGGATGGTATTGGTCTGTGGGACATCTACATGCCACATGGCTGTCTCAAAGAACAAATTGTTTATCCCTGGTGTCTGGGGACCATTTTGGTCTGGTACGGTTGCCTTCTCAAATATTTTTTAAAAAACTTCCTCTAGACCATGTATTTCTTTCCAACGATTCTTACCAGCATCTCTTTTAGTTTGTTTTATACCTAGTTCTTTTCTATCTTTTGTGGGTTATGTTGGCTAATATTGCATCGTGCTTCCAAATTCAGCAATGGTACCTGAGTTTTGGCTCACAGAAGGTGGCCAAAGTGCAACTGGTGCTCTACTTGATTACATTATTGAAAACTATGTCGCTTCTCCTCTTCTTTCTAATCGTGCTGCTTCTCAAAATATGTTTCATGCCTTCTGAATCACATTGTCTTTGCAGCTGCCTGTAACCAGTAAAAGGAACATAATTTTCTGCTCAATTTATCCAGGTAAATCCATATATGAGCTACTGAACAAGATATTGGTTTCAATGTCACATGAGCAAAATAGTCCCTTTCTTTCTTCATTGACTCAAGACACCCATGTCCTTCTGGATTTTCATGGAAATCGGTAAGAAATAACATTACATATTTAGTGCTTGATGTTAAGCAGGAATGACGGCTACAATGTTGCATTAACTTTTGTACAAATTTACTTACCAAATTTGCATCAAGTTATTTTTTTCTTCTCTTGCCATCCTAATATTAGATGGTCTATGAACAATAGCCAATTAAAACAGTAATGACTGTAGTTATTAGCTGATTGACCCAGGCCATATTGTAGTGGTCAGCAGTGTATAAATAGAGAAGAAAATAGAAAAGGCAGCAAGCAATTGCAGCACAAAAAAATACCACTGCTAGTGTACGTGTGTCTTGGGTGAGTTCCTGGGCTACCTGTGAGGCTGTAGGCCTTTCAAATACTTCCTAGAGAGAATGAGTCTGTGCTTTTGGGTGCTGCTGTTCTGGGTGCTGTTGCTGGCAAGAAGTTTCCTGGTGTTCATGATGCAATGAAAACGATTAATGCAGCAGGGAAGGTATTTCCCATTATTTTCTTCAATTGGGCTCCATCTCTTTTTCTTTCCTTTTCGATATAATCATAGAAGGGTCACTCCCCTGGTTTCCTTACCCAGAGAGGACATGGAGTCATACAGCTAATCTGTTACTAAGAATATGTTTCACTGTTCTCCTAAAAAAAGGGAGGCATACAGCACCATATTTCTATTTTTCCGTTAGTATTCTTAAGGAGCCTTAGCATACGTGCTGCCCATTAAACATGCATATATTCTTAACTTGGATCTTCTGTCTTCACTGCTGGTTATAACTCGGGTATATTTTTCTGCAGGTTGTAAATCTGTCTTCAGATCCTAGGGTGAAGAAATACCATGATGCAAATATCAGATATTCAGATCCCTGTATGAGCAACAACTCTCTCATCACTCAACGATGGCGCAGGCATTTCAGTAGGGCTATATGACCACTTGGCACTTCATCATTGTCTATGAAAAACCCTGGGTTTCATTGCCTTGTTTTCTTGGGTTATTTACATGTTATCCATATCGCCTCTAGTGATAGAACCGATGATAAAAATGCCCGTATGAATAGGATAAAGCAGGGCAAGATGATCCTTTGAACAAGAATGGGAATACCACAAGTTTGTGCGATGTTAATAAAAAAAGGTTGATAAAAGCACGCCATTTACATATGGAGGTTCTAGAATCAATAAAGATGTATCTGGTGGTTAAAGAGCATATGGAAAAAATTGCATGTTCATTCTATCTGCCCTTTTTTGTTGCAAGCTACAACATAATAGCGCTGATCATGCGAGAGCGATGATACTGTCTTTACTCCTGTCATTTTTATCACCATCTTCCTTGTCAGCTGTTGCCAGGAGGCATTCTTTTGTCCGTCCATGGATTCATATTCTTACCCTCTGCATGAGACAATGGAGGTTTACTGGTTCAGCTATCTGTTGGAGGTTTATTGATCTTCCTCTACTCAGATGTGCTCACTTCCAAATCAGATGAACTGCCAGGCTGCTGCTCTCCATTCAGCAACCTCGATAGGCTTCTGCAGAACTGTTTACATCGAGCATTGCATTGCTCATCAGTGAAATGTGCATCCTATATTCTCGCGGCAGTCAAAACTGAACTAAAACAACAGCATGACACGAACCTACCTTTCTATATGTTCTCAGATCCCCAGTGGACTTGGACACTTGGACGACACAGTGTACTGGAGTAACCTCGATCACCTGCATTTCTCATAATTTCAGTCATATCTCTGAAGCAACAAATACATATTAGACCAAAGAGTTCGGGTTTTTAAGACTTCACCTCGGCCAAAAGAGTCAGATCAGGTATGCTTCTTTCAAGCAATCTTCTGTCCTGAAGCTTCACCTGTGTCCAATTGAGTAGTTCAAATCTTAAATTGTGAAATCGGCTACATACATCCTTGGATGTAGAGACAGGGATATGATTTATTCCATTATCTGAAAAAAGTTGGAAATATGGAAAGAGCTTTCAGTAAACTGAAATGATCTGTTTTTAAGCTTTAGTTACCACAGAACTATCCATCCTCCGCACTGACAGGCTCACATCCTGAGCTGCAATCTTTATCTTCTCCAGTGTTTCCTGCACCGGATGCGGCGAGCTAAGCTTTGTTTTCTGCTGATCGTCCGTGAATCACTGAATCAGATTAAAATTTGATGTAGGGAAAGGAAAATGAGACCAGGTTGTTCTGAAAATCAGTGCACCTGCTCCTGGAAGAGACCTGACAAGTCGAGATCACTGCATGTCGCGATCAATCGGAACGCGTTGATGAGCCGCTCGGGCTCCGCCATCAGTTCTTCAGCTTCCCTTACCTACACATAACGGCAATCCCAGCAATTTGAGAGAGGAAAATAGTGGTATACAGGCAAGGAAAGAACTATAAAATGCGTGTTCCAGAGCAGTGCACTGCTTACCTCTGTTCTGTGACAACTATCGCTGTCTGAGCTGACCTCTTCAAAATCAGAAGAATGGTCGATATCATTCCCAGTCATCGTTGATGGATTGTATTTTTCTTGGAACCACTCATCATCGAAAATATCACTTATCTTTGCTCTCTACACCACATTTCAAATATGATCATATTAGTAACCTGAGATCGTGCGTGTGCCTAATACTTGCACATAAGCCATAGCTATATGAGTTCTTTCAAATGGAGTACCCTTATCGGAGATGGATTCAGTATCCTGGAAATGAGTTTCTTCTGAAGGGGAGTGAACCACTGCGGGAAACTGAATTGCGCACGAGATATCTTTGGCAACAAGAACCGTGCCAGTTAGCATATTCTCAAATCAACAGCAGAGCAAGCAGAACTATCAGATGCAGATGTTTACCATTCTGTACAAGTTTGTCAAGCTGCGGTCTTGGAACGGCAGATAACCAGCTAGAAGTTCAAAGAGGATCACGCCACAAGACCAGACATCCGCGGCCGCACCATCATAACTCTTGTGCAGAATCACCTGTCAGATGTTCTGAATTACTGAAATTTTGCAACATACAACTCTAGGTAGGCCATACCATGCTCTGATTTGTGCTACAATAGCATTTTTTTTGTGAGAAATTATAGGACCAAGAACGATGATCAGAGAGGATGAATAGACGTCTTACAAATTTCTTACGAAATAGATGTCTACTCTTTGTTCATCAACGCTATTAAAAAAACGTATAAACGAAAGTATAAATTTTAGACAGACAAAGCGAAAAAAAAGTTTTAAGATAACATGACTTCACAGATGAAATATGAATCATAGGCTCTGTTCAAGATCATTCCATATATCTTTGAGTACAAAAGCTTAAAACTTGAACGAAGAAAAAGTAAAAAGACAGTTACCGAAAGAAACAACTCTCTAAGTTTATGCCTCTAGCAACAAGAAGAACAATTTACTGAGGTTAAAAAATCGTAGCTCAAAGGTAAAAATAAAAATCAATAAGAAAAACACAATCGAAAAAGGAACACTTACAAACTTGCAATGGAACCAATAGAAAGAAACTAGAAGAAGGAATTCAAGTATATGCAAAAACATAAACTTCATTACTCAAAGACGTCAACCATATTTTAGGCAGATTATAAGAATTTTTCTTTCAAAAACTCATCTTTCTCTTCTCTAAAACCCTAGCAATATGCTCTACAAAGGATGGCGCAAGGGGCTCAAGTTGTTGTTCAAGCTCTTCTATAACCCTACTCATTTATTTATAGGCTTAGGAAACTTAACCCCTAGTTTTCTAGCTATTACCAAAATACCCCTCTTATAGTACACTTCAACCTACCATCAAGGATATTTTAGTCTATTTCTTATTCCGTCATTCGAACGGTCGTTACGCCTTCACGACTTAGCTTCGCCTCGACACAAGCTTTACGACGGTGTGACATACTCTTTCAATTCTCTCATAATTTTGAGTCCCAACCGTAAAACTCTTTGTACGCTTCTCAAAGCATGACTCGTCACTTGTTTACACCTTAATCAAGTACTCTGATATTGACACGTGTACTCTGTCTTGCGATCCTGACCGCTGGTAAGTCTCTCCCGCTCCTGATTCCTCTGACCGTCTTATCATTTACACCATCATCCTTTTGCTTGACTTTGTCAACACGCTGTCTTCATTCTCCGTTTTATGTTTTGCTTAACCTCCACATGTACAGCTAAGATCACCCTTGAATTCGCTCGGCCACCATGATCGTTCGACAACAAACACCTGTTTAGCCCCGATCATCTGTCGTCGATCATCAAATTACATCCGTCACTTACATACTATAAGACAAGCAAATACATTTCTCTAATTCCATCTCTAGTTAGTCCATAATCAAAATGTTCAAACCAAATTCAAGCAATCTAAAACTCGACAGACCAAATCGACAACCTTATCAATCACTCATTACATATAAACTAATACACATTTCAACTTGGTTTTTTAGAAAGTTGTCGTCACACCTCAGGAGCCATGTAGCACGGTGAGCCGCAAGATGTGGATAGCAATTGCCCAGGCTGAATCAACAAATTTGAGGTAAGAATTTCATCGTTGGTTCCAAATCATTTGATCGAAATGATCCAAAAGGATGACAGCTAAGTAAACTGTGCTCATAATATTTGCAATTCCTGACCTTTGTTAGCACACAGAGGCCAAAATCAGATACCTTGAGATTTCCCTGGTTATCTAGCAACAAATTCTCAGGCTGCTTACAAATTAAAGGTACAACATCAGGAAGTATAACATCTAAGTGATGCGATGAATTATCGAGGGATATAACTAAGCAGGAACAGCAATTACTTCATTGATGAAATGGCTTGTATCTGAACATGCCGTTAAGCGAGATGAACAATACCTTGAGATCTCTGTGGTAGACACCAACCCGGTGGCAGTAGTCCACAGCATCAATCAGCTGGTGGAAGTACCTCTTTGCTTCCCTCTCATCCAGTCTCTTTAGGTGACTCTTTAACAGAAGAGCCAAGAAAATCATGAGCAAAACCTCCTGTCTGTAAGGCTAAAACACGAATCACCCAGCAATGGCTAAGTCTTACTAGCTTGTCAGAGAGCTGACCTCCTGAAACGTACTCCATCACCAGGCATATCTTCGTCTTTGTCGCGATCACCTGCCCATATGCATGCACAAGAAAAATCAATCCTGATGAGATTCTGATGATGTTATGGGTAATAATTAGCAGAAATGATAAACCAGTTTAATGATCACCTCATATATCTTGACTATGTTGGGGTGATTCAGAAGTTTCATCGCGCTGATCTCCCTTTTCACCTTCAAAAAATTGAAGGAAGAAATTAGGTTGCTCATCAACATTCAACAGTGTGACTCATCCATGGAATTAACCAGCTAGTAAACGACATGGCACCAAGTGCTCACTTGGCACATGAGTTTGTTCTTGAGCACCATCTCCTTGTCGATGATCTTCACGGCGGCGGTCCCGCCGGTTTCGGTGCCGGTCGCCAGCCTGACCTTGGCGAAGGTACCCTCGCCGACGGTCCGGCCGAGCCTGTACTTCCCGACGCTCTCCACGAACCCCATCTCTTACGCTTGCAGAGTCGTGCGTTTCAGCAGGCTGTTGCTCGGTCCAAGGACATCGGAGGAGGAGGGGCTAGTGGTGTAGCAGCCAGCAACCTTAAAAATGATGCTCCGTGCACGTGATGCCTGTGGAGCAATGGCCGGGAGGCGTCCATGGCTTCCACCGCCACGGGAGATGGATGTGGAAAAGAGGAAGGGTGGTTGGGAGGAGGGAGCGTGATTCGAGTGTGCAGCTGCCGGTCGCGGTCTGCCCTCTCGTCGCCGGCGCGCGCTTCAGCCGTGCAAAAAGGAGAGGCCGACGGCCGAACATAACTGGGCCTAGTTTCGCCGACCAATTAACTAGACACTGTTTCGCATACCCAGAAATGGCCGTCGCAGCCCATCTATGGGATTTTTTATTTCAAAAATTACAGAAATATACGAAATTTGCAAAAGAAATCCCGTTCAGTATGGATCGTCCATTCACTAGACGATTTATTTAAAAATCATAAAAATCATGTTCCAATGCTATCAATCTTAAAAACACTATCTAAATAGTCATGAAAAATATGGTAGTGCATAGCATGCGCCATGCTACCATCTATCTCTTCACAAAACTTGAGCCAAATACGTTCTGTAAGATGAGAAATAAAAATAAATAAATTTTAATAGACAAATTTATCTTTTTACTTCTTATTATATAAGTAATTGTTTGAGTTTAAATTTTATGAGCATTAGATTATAGTATTCTCTACATCACATTTTTTTAAAAAAAAAATCATGACTATTTAGATATTGTATTGAAGGTTGAGAGTATTAGAATTGACAGTTTATGATTTTTAAATAAATCGTCCGGTGAATGGGCGATCCTTTGCAAACTTCTGAATTGGGCGTATATTTCTGCGAGTTTTGAAATTAAAAAAACTCCCTATAGATCCATCATACCATAGTCCCGTCGGCCTCACTCGCTCATATATGAGCCCAAAAACATCTATCGCGCCACAGCATCGAGCAGCCCGAATCAAAACGAACGTCAGAACGAGACGAAACGGACGGACGACGAGGGCGGCGAGCTGCGTGAGTTGGGTCGTTTCGCCGGCTCTGCAGGCAGGTGCAAGGCAGAGCAACCATCGCACGATCTGTCGGCGCCGAAAGCCGTGCCCACGTAAGTACCGTACAGGCGTTCTTTAATCTGGCCAATACATGGATGCCCGGATTCTTTATTCGTAATAATTGATATTTTTACGAAATTATAATAAAGAAAAATTCGGTATGGGATGCATCGGCTTGGTGTGGCCTAGCTTACTGTCTGAGTTTATATGGAAATACAACTTTGCATGTGCTTATGTATGCACGGAGGACAGGTCTAATTAGTGCGTGCTCGTGCTTGCATACCAACCCGACAAAACACATAATTCACGGAGGCGCAAGCTCGCTGGAGCATTCTCTCTTCTTGGATAGGTTTTCTTTTCTCCAGCTGATCGTGCTTATCATTTCAGGGATAGCGGGTCAGCGGGGGTGATTAACGGAGGACTGAAAAAGTGTTTGTGGATTCTAAATTTCATTGAACACTTTGTTGAAAGTATTAAATTGAAAGAAGGAGGATAGTTAATTAGCAGTAATAAAGGGAGGGGAGTTGATTAGCAGTAATTAAATATCTGCGTTCAATCAATTTCAAACATGGCAGACCCTATTACTGCTCAGCTGACTCATCATTATTCATTTTTGCGAAGCCCAAATCATTTTTGGGACATAGGATATGAGGGTAAGAAAAGGGTGGAGGAGTAAAATTGCACTTTTAACTGTTTTGTATATCTATTTTCATATTACAAAAAATATTTAGTGTGTATTAAATTGAAAAGAATAATATTCAGTGTACAAAGTTTATTAAAAAAGAATGATATAACTTTTTTGACATGCAATATTTCAAATACAAAGTTAATAGGAAAAGCTTTACAAACAAAGTTATCTAGAAAACTTGATCGATATAAGTTATCAGAAAACCATAAACCCTAAAAGTTGATAACTTATTCGATATAACTTATTTATATAAAATTATCAAATAACTTATCTACACAAACATTATCTAGAAAACTTATTCAAGATAATTTTTCAAAATATACCTTATTCGAGATAACTTATTTGTATAACTTATTCGAGATAATGTGTAAAAAAAGTTATCCATAAAAAGTTATTGAAAGAACTTTCAACAATAACTTTTTTAAAAAAGGTTTTCCAAAAAATGATGATCAAACTTTTCCAAAAAAAGAAATGAACACATAACTTTTTCGAGATAACTTTAGCAATTAAAGTTTTTATATAACTCTTACAGATAAGTTTACGATGAACTAATAACTTTTTGATAAACTTTTTTAAAACCTTTCGATAGCTAACTTTTTGAGACTTACGTAGAAATGTTCTCTAGAAACTTGTCTGCAAAACTTATAACACAAAACTTTTTCCAAAAAAGATGATCTCGAAAAGTTACCGAGAATTTTTTTTGAGAAAAAGTTATCAAGAAAAAGTCCGAAAAGAATTCATGCTTCTTGGACCAGGTCCAACTTGAGAATTGCTCAGGTTTACCAACGATTGCCCAACGGAAAGTCTAACGTGAGGTGGGTCACACAGGCAGCGGATCGTGTGACCCAGTGCGGGTTGGCCGACCCGTTTGGTTTTACATGTGCATGTGGGCTAGTTGGTGGGCTCAAGGGAAGGACCATGTGTGCATCGCGCGTGCGTTTTAGGATAAGATAGAATCATTGTGGGAAGTAACGGATAAATTTTGACCAGATGCTGACCCTCCACGTGTGTCATTCGTTGGTCGGAGTCGCGCGCGACTTGCTAACAAGCGGGCGTGCTTGGAACAGAATTTTTGATGCACAGACTATCTCGATTATTCATCTCGCTCACCTAATATTTATTCATCTATTGATTCTATACTTATCTTATAATTTTTCGTTACTTTTATATTACAAATCTTAGCCCAAATAAACATGTTATAAGCCATGCCTTTCTGTCTGAGTTCTGATCCATCGAGCTCGAGCGGCCACTACTGAACGTAGTGCGTCCGTCCGTACGAGCTTCTCCATCGACGGTCGCGTTTCGCTGGCAGAAGGATCGAAACGCACGCATGCGCGGCGCACCGAGCACAGTCGTTAGTGCTGGCGCCGGCTGGCCCCATGTACACGTACAGGAGCAAGAGAGAAAGTCGTTCGAGTGGTCCAGCAGAGGCAGAGATCATGTTCTTGCATGGCATGGCGATCCATCGATCGAGCTGGAGGCCCTAGATCATGCAGGATGTGTTTGAATCGCTAGAGATCGAGATCGAGCAAAATTCAAGTGCGCTCTCCCCCCTCCCCCGCTAGAGATCGAGATCCAGATCGTGGTCGATATATATACACACTTTTACATTACAAATCTTAACACAAAATTAGGTTGGCTGTGTTTTAAATAGTATGATATATGTATATAAATACACAGGAAAACTAGTTTGTACCCTTTATTCACAATTGATCTCGTTATAACTGAGAAATATACTCTTTTATATATATATATATATATATATATATATATATATATATATTCTGAGAGATATATTTCTTATAAGTAATTTTATTTTCTTAAACACTTTTTAAGGAGAAGTATATACAACGAGAAGTATAGAAAATGCTTTCTATATATACACACGTGAATGCTGACATATAGTATAGCAAACGAATAGTAGATCGTGCATGATGGATCACATCTAAGACCAAAAGCCACATGCATGCATGGAAACGTCTGGAACGCTCGCCACCGGGTTCCGGGAACTGTACATAAGTAGCTGTAACGCATCATACGCCCCCGACTTCACATGATCGATCGATTACCCTCATCCGATCTCCACCGAATCTCCTCGTCGCTTGACAAGACGACGAGCGAATAAACAAGACGGTGGCGAGGAGTTTAAGTAAATTTTATAGAATTTTGTTTTATGAAAGATTTTTATGATGATATATATCTATTTTTTCTTTCTATTTTTAGCTCAATTATTAAATTATAAGATCAATAATATAAATAAAATCTTACTAGAGTTTTTCTAAGTAGGTTTCTGTAAATTTGCTTGCTCGCGTGAGGAATTGGGGTTGTCGGCACAGCCAATCACATCGCGCCACCCTGCAACACAACCGGGCCCACCACCCGAACCCACGCCCGAGCTCAGCTGTAGGATACAGAGACACTGTGGATAGATACGGGCACGCCGCCGTGTTAGTTGGGGCACATGGCTCCGTGACATGTTGAAGCACGCGGCACGATTAATGAGTCTTCATAACTTCGAAAAGATGGGGGAAGTTGAAAAAGGACTCATATGACTGCATGACGTGGATCTCTCCCTCAAGTTGATGGGGAAAGTCAAAGAAAGGAAATGAACACATTATATGCAAATTAGTAGGCTCTGGTTGGGATGCAGAATTTCAAGATACATATTACGGTTTAACTTCAGAACAACGGAGATGAGGGTTCCTTTCCTATGAAACTGTTTGGCTCCAGGAACAACTGAGACCGTTGCCAAAAACTGACCTGACCTCCCCAATGGCGCGACCGAACCCCCGTGGAGATGCTCTCAGTCTCAGAAATGGCCACCAAGCAAAACAACACGTAGCCTGCACGCGGACGGACACGCTCGATTTGGTAACGGGGCATCCGGGCATGGTCACATGGCGCGCCGCGCCGCTCGGTCGCCGCGCCGGATCGCGGCCCCGCTGTCCCTGTCCCTCCACGCGATATGACGGCATCCGGTTCGTCACCCGCCCCAGATGACGGGTCTGCCGTCCCCGCGCGCGCGGGGTTGCCCTCGGCGGCAGGTCACGCGATGCGCGCGCGTGGGGTGCAGCGTCTGTCCCCCCGCGAGCGTCAACTCGCGTGCGCTCGACTACTCGAGCCCGCTCTCTCGCCCCGCGAGCCGACGTAGTTTCGCCCTGCCGGGGCCGCGGAAAGCGCCGCGCGCCGATCGATCGAGCAGGTTGCATGCAGTGACGGATCTAGCACAAAATTTTAGACGGGCTGGTCGACTCGTGCCGCCGGTCTACTGCCTGCGCCGGCCGGCCGTCTGCGCTGCCCAAGTCTTCAATAACCCGCTAAAATTTTCAAAAAAGGCTAGGGGTTGAGCCCCCGCACCCCTCGAAGATCCGAGCCGAGAGCCGCCGAGCCCGTCGCCCACTACGGCAAGTTGCGGTGGATTGCCTGGCGTGGGGCACTTGCGCATCGAATCGGTTGTGCTTTTTGAGGTGAGATTTTTGTCTACAAAGACTGGCTTTGGACGTTTTTTTTCTGGCATCACAATCCACAGCATCGAGAGATTTGTCCAGAGACTTGTACAACGCTGCCGCGCGGCTTCTTCTCAACACGCGATTTTTGTTCTCTTACTCGTCTCTTCTATAACGTTTATAGGTTTCATGGACTTTCTTTATCAGGATGTGAACTATCTAAATGCTAATTAGCGTCTTAAAAAAATTATGACTAAGCTTTCATGCATGACGTTGTTCTCTGCAGGCCATTTGGTGATTTAGCAAGGTCGTCGAGGCTATTTCTGACATTTCCCGCGTTGCGTGTCCGTCTTCGCAGCTACTGGTAGTCTCCGGAGTGAGAGAGGTAGCTAGACGGACGTTGATTGGCAGCGATATCGATCACAGGTTAATGATGAAGATGAGAGGTGGTTAATGATTACTCCTCGGTTAAAAATATAAGATGTATTTTGTTTAAAAGATATTAATTTTTATAAGTTTTGATCGATAATTAATTAAAGAGAAAATTACCAACATACCATTATGTTCGAGACAGTTTGCCGAATTACCATCTAAAATTATGCTATTGCCAAAACAACACTACTGTTCACTCCAAAATATCATTATGAGTTAATTGAAGCTAACTGGAGAAGAAAAGGATATATATATACCCTTGTTCATATAAAAGAGTATGTGAGAAGTATGAACCACAGGGGTAAATGAATCAACCATATGAAATCAAGCATGCATAAATTAGGTCTCATACATCATTCAAATTGTAATAAGTCACATCCAGTTCAACTTGATATATATTCATAGTTAATAATTTCATATACTACTTCCAAAATACATAACTAACATGATAGTACTTCAATAAACCACAACCGCACTACATGTTTAATTTTAAGGGGGAATTCATAGCAGCTGTTTGGCTCCTTGTCAGGGGCCTTGGATTTGTGCTTGCTCCAATTGGGCTAGTAGGACAACATGCAAGTGCTGCCATTCACCTTGTCATTGAACTTGATGTTGCAGCCATATTGCCATCTTGCTGATTTGTTTCCTTAGGTGGTGTGGAAGGAATGACATGCTTAGTTGTCTTGGAAATGATATTGGCCTCTACAACTTTCTTCCTCCTCTTCTTAAGATTTTATTTTGTAATGATCAACACATGAATATATAAATGAAAGATGCAAGTAATTGTAAAGGTAATGAGGTGTACCTTTTAGATTGTTTTGGAGCTAGGTTAGGCATGCCATCTAGGTCAGCCATGGAGTCCTTGCATGTCTTTTCATGGTGCCCAAACTGACATCTTTTGCATTGATGTTATTTTTTTATTGATGGCTCACCAATATTCTTTATCCTCTGAGTTATAGGAAGCACCCTAAATCCTAGGTCCACCTTGGGGCATTGGGATTTCCCTCTAATTGGCATAAGGATACCCTGATATGCGGCCTTAAATCTTGCCACTAAGTAGTAATCATCAACATAGTCATCCATCCCGAACTGTATTAGTGAGAAAATGAGAGCAAGAGCGTGTATGCAGGGCTTACCAGTGACTTGCCATTGTCTACATGAGCACATCCTTTTGTCCAAATCAACGGTATGCCTCCATGTGCCTGTACGACCATCAGCTCCTGAAACCTCAGCTATAGTTGGTAATGCTTTTGATATGTCATAGGGCAGCCCCTTGCTTCTAAGGTTCAATTCATTTTTCACACTTAGGAGTATTTTCACCTGAGGCAACCCTTCTGCAACTTTCCTCCTTGTCTGTAGCTTTTTCATTAGCATATGTCTAAGTGTGTCTCATAGGTCTACTACTGGTAGTTGCTTGATCTTCTTGATCCAACTATTGAAGCACTTGGCCAAGTTATTGTTGATATAATCAACTTTGCACAATTCAGAAAAATTGTTTTTGGTCCACAAATGTCCATGCTCTTTCGTAAGTAATCCATTGCTTCTAGGCTTGCTCCTGCTATCTCTACCATAAATGCCTCATACTTGTTAAGTTCATATATTCAGGATGCTGGCCACATTCTTGTCACTAAGTCACCTCTATATTTCTTAGTAAAATTCTGCATCAAATGCCTCATGCATTTTCTATGTTCGGAGTTTTTGAAAACTTACCAATAGCGGACTCCAGGCCCTTGCATGCACCTGTATGGACTGCAAGACCAATTGGCTCTCCAATACATTTATGAAGCTGCTTCGTAAACTACTCCCAGTTTTGCTTTGTCTCCTTATCAAACATTGCAAATGCCACAGGAAACATCCAACTATGGCCATCCACAGCTACTGCACTGTCAAACTATCATGTGTACTTTTCAGTAAGAAATGTAGTGTCAATTCCCAAATATGGTCTGCATCTTGCCAGAAATCCATCAATGCATGGCTTAAAAGCAACAAACATTCTATTGAAGTGAACCTTGGCACCAGATTTTATGGTTTCTATTTCCACCACACTTCCTAGGTTATTAGCCTCTACCTCTGCCTTAAAGCCCCACAACAACTGAAAATTCTCTTCCCAAATTCTAAGCAAATCATCAAGTGCACAAGCTCTTCCTTTCCAAACATTATTATAGGTCAACTTGATGTTGTATTTCTTCTGTAACCGCTCCTGCAAGGTTTTAGCACCTATTGTTGGCTCATTTATCAATATCACTTTTGCCCAGTCTGCTATCCATGCCTTGTTAGCCATATTTCCGATCTTCTTGTTCTTGGTACCACAAGTGTGACCGTCAGGAATTACTTTTACTTGTAGCAAACAAAACTGAAAGTAAAAATACGGAAGTTCCTATAAAATATATAAGTTGCAGAATATTAGTCAAGACTGTACCATAAAAGTGCTAGACCCCTGCAACTTTGAGGCGTGTATACGCCAACCGCAGTCTGCATTGATACAACTAGCTGTAAATCTTGTTGGTTCACTATATTCTGTCTCGAATTGAAACTCCTTTCTAATAGCATGTTGTCTTAGGGCTAACTTAAATGTCTTACAATCAGCAAAGGTTGCACCCACTTCAAATTTAGGATTGTCTTTATCATGAATATACACAAGTGCCTTGTTAGCAAGAATTGTTTGATCATCGCTTGATATATATTGCGGATCATAGCGGTTTTCAACATCTTTGCCCACCGAAGGATCTTTTTGGCTTTGATCTTGCTCATTAGGCTTCAAGTATATGGCTTCATCGTTGTCGCCAACACGCTCATCATCTTCATACTCACCTTGGTATATTTGATGTGGCCATGCAACAAATGGAGGAGCCAATAGAACATTCTCTGCAGGATCACTTTTGCCAATATCAGGTTGTGAGGTTGATGGGATAGCAACTAATGGTTGTGAGGTTGTCGGGACAATAACAAATGGTTGTGAGCTTACGGGGACAACAACTAACGACTGCAAGCTTGAGGGGACATCAAGTGATGTTTTGGAAAGCTTGTTCTCAATAGTCACAAAGGATTTCACATTCCTTTTGTCCATGTTATGTTCAAATAATGCAGGTATCTCACACCCAACAATTAAAGGGATCAACCCATCCTCTGTTTTAGAATACCATGCTGTCATTCTCTGATCATCATTCCATTTGAAATAGTTCTTAACATGCGAAGTTAACTCAATGATAGAGAACAACTCATAGTCCGCAACAAAGTGCTAGGTTTTACCCTTTCGATACTCCTTTCTGCCATCTATGATTGTGCAAAAGGATTCAACCATAACTTCTACTCGAAATGCGGCCAAAGGATCAACACTGAAATAATGGTTATAAAGTTTATGCATCAATAGTACTGCAAGTTAAAGACTGCTACAACACAATTTTTTCGTTATTTTATACTCCATCCGATTGCAAATATAGGTCGTTTTAGACTTATGCACAAGGATTAAGAAAGTAGATCAAATGACCTTGTTGCCCTTTATTTATTCTGCATTGGAAAATATAACTCATTCATTTGTGAGAGTGGTAGTATTTATTAAACAAGGGTAAGAAGGGAACGAAAGAGAAAAAAATGCATAAAAGTTCGAGAATAACTTACATTTAGAGAATAGTTGAGAGGCTAAAACGACCTATATTTGCAATCAGAGAGAGTACAACAATAGGATGTTTTACTGTAACAGTAGAAGCAACTAATCATACATTGCTGCATTTCTAGCATTCATTGGATATCTACATACTGTATTAGCATTTGCTTTATTCATTGGACCAGGATCAAGACCAAAAACTTTTAATTATCCGCAATCAAGTGAGGTAAGCTACATTGTGTCTTTCATGAGTTCTCCCCATTCCTTTGACAGTTAACATAGATCTAACGCAACTAATCAAGAATATTGTAGTCTGTATCATAATGGTAGCATGTATGTTCATCTGCTGCACTGCAGAGGCATTTGATTGCCGTGAGCAGTTTTAGTTTTGCATCCCCATTCCACACATTGAGCAATCTAACATTACAGACGAGTCAATCTAGCCTAATCATGCTATATTTTGACCCTAATGTCAATCAAATTTTTGCATCACAAATAAAAGGGAAGAGCAACATACTCGACAGGGATCTCACAAGGATCCAACATTTTAGCACCAAACCAGAGGGATCTCACCAGCAGCACACGGCGATGGGCGCTAGGGTTTGATGTGGGGGGGGGGGGGAGCTGAGGGAGGGAGGATGCTGAGGGAGAGGGGAGCAACCAATTTTGCTGCAGAGGGTGGTGGTCGGGCTGGAGTGACACTAGGTGGTTGGGGAGGGGCGGAGCGGAGCGAGCTCGCCTCCTCTGTACGAGAAAGAAAGCTAGGGATCGGGCTCTAGTTTTGGGAATTGGATGGGACTGTATTTTGGGTAATGGTGATAAATAGTAGTAGTATTATAGCAATGATATATTTTTGAATGGTATTTTGGCAATCTGGCTCCAACATAATGGTATGATAGCAATTTGTTTTTAATTAAATTATATGTATGTTTACTATATAAAAATTATTTTAAGATATTTATATTTTAAAGTAATTTTAATATGATGTTAATTTTATAATAGCTAATAACATATTATAAAAAATATTAATGATCAAATTTTACTTTCGACAACTTTTTAAAATAAAGTACGTCTTGCCTTCTTAAAATAAAGTACTACTAGTTCTTTTGACTGTCAATATAGTGCAGGCGCTGGACCGACTACGTCAAACCGCCGGCCGCCATAAAGCTCATCTTTGTCCCTTCCACCTCTTTGGGGGAACCAGTGAAGTTGACGCCTCCGAGTTGCCGCTTTCGATCGTTTTAGGATCTCCATGCCCGGTCTTATCTTATCACCCACTCGATCACGTTCTACATTCGTTATCACTTTGGCAAAATTCAGCCAGTTTAAACTTGTGCCTTAAGCTTAAGCCAGTCTTTCTCATATATGACGCGAGATGCAGGCCAAATCGACAAATCGTCGTCTAAACCAGAAATTTAAACTAAGCAAAGTGTGGTCTGATCTGGCCAGTACACGCGGCGATCGGATGCAGCGGTGCCATGATTAAATAACATATGTCCGTATAAAAAGTGATTATCCCGGCCTTGTCCGTCTAATGATCTAAGATCCTATTTGATAAGGCCTAACTCTCAATTTCACATCACATCTTGAATAAAAAAAAGTTTAGGTTTTATTTTTAAACTAAAATAAAAATAAAATAGCTCATTCAAATATATGTAGAGCTTTAACTTCATAAATTTTTAAAACTAATAATATGTAACTTTAATAATTGTCCGTCGAAAGACTCTAATTCCGCGGCCCGATGATGATACCTTGCTCGTACGCGGGCCCCACGGCTCACATGACCCAACATCGACACGTGGGCCCACGCCACCATTGCCTCCTCCCAAAAATCCACGAGATCAACATTTTGGTTATTTTCGCTTGGCCGGCGGCGGTCCACGTGTCCCGCCCCGCCACGTCGCCGTCGCCGTCGCCGGCCTTGCCACACCTACCGATACGATACCATCCCCCTCGCCTAAATGCACGCGACCCTACCCGCGAAACCAGCGGCGAAGGCGAGCGCTTCCTCTATAAAGCAAGGAATAGCCGCGGCTTGTTCCAGTTCCAGCTTCGCTTCGCTTGCTGGTAAAACTGCCATTAGTAGTAAGTAGCGACACGGCTGCTGCAGCTTGCGAGGAGGAAGGCAGGCAGGTGGGGAGGTGAGATGATGGAGGTAGGGGTGGGGAGTTACTGGGGGGTGGGGGGACGGCGGTGCGGGGTGTGCGAGGGATCGCCGGCGGCGGTGCACTGCCGGACGTGTGTGGGCGGGGTGTACCTGTGCGCGGGGTGCGACGCGGGCCACGCGCGGGCGGGGCACGAGAGGGTGTGGGTCTGCGAGGTGTGCGAGCGCGCGCCGGCCGCGGTCACCTGCCGGGCCGACGCGGCCGCGCTCTGCGCCGCCTGCGACGCCGACATCCACGACGCCAATCCGCTGGCCCGGCGCCACGAGCGGGTGCCTGTGCAGCCCATCGGGTCCGCGCCTGCCGCTGCGGCGGACGCGGCCGGGATGCTTAACGCGGTCGGCGCCGGCAACGGCAAGGTCGACGCGAAGCTCGACTTCCTGTTGGCGGACGTCATGGGCCCTTTCCTCGGCCCCGAGCTCGCGCGCTTCCCGCACACGGACAGCGTTGTGCCCAACGACGGAACGAGCGGCGGCGCAGTGGAGCTGGATTTCGGTGGCGCAGCCGCAGCCGTCACCGCCAAGCCGTTCTACAGCTCGTACACCGCGGCGTCGTTCGGCAACAGCGTAAGTCCTTAGCTAGTCGCCCTGCCCCTGCTTGTTGCAAGGAGTCCTGCTTCCAACTCGTGCACGGCTTCCTAGTAGCTTATCTTCCTTTCGCTTTGCGTTTGGTCGAGCAGGGCTCCTCGTCGGAGGCCGGTCTGGTGCCGGACGCGATTTGCGGCCGCGGCGGGAGCGTGACCGGCGGCGTCATCGAGCTCGACTTCGCGCAGTCCAAGGCGGCCTACCTGCCGTACGCAGTAACTCCTACCCACAGCGTAAGACCCTGTGCCCCGAACCGACTTTCATTTGCAAGACGAAGAGGGAGGAGCACAAACTAGCTATGATGCACCGATCTTAATTTGGTTCTGGTGTATATAAGCAGGTGTCGTCTGTGGATGCGGGGGCAGTGCCGGAGCGCAGCGACGGCGTCATGGCCGGCAGACTCCCCACGCCGGCGACCGCGGAAAGCAGGGAGGCGCGGCTCATGCGGTACCGCGAGAAGCGGAAGAACCGGCGGTTCGAGAAGACGATCCGGTACGCGTCCCGGAAGGCCTACGCCGAGACGCGGCCGCGCGTCAAGGGCCGCTTCGCCAAGCGCACCGACGACGCCGAAGCCGAAGATGCCGACATCTTTAACGCCGCCGCCGCACGCCCGCCGCCGCAGCCCTACCCCTACGTGCTCGACTTCGGCGGCTACGGCGTCGTGCCCACCTTCTGACGCGCGCGCGCGTCGCCCTCTTTCGTGTCGCGTTGCATGCCATGTTTTTGAGCCGGCCGATTGATCCATTGGGCCGGTGTAAACGCACGTACGTATTTACGTGCGTGCCATGCTGCATGCATGCGCGCGCGCGCGTTTGCTATAACGGCGAGTTCTAGTTGGTGATCACCCGTTTTGGGCTAGCCTTGATTAAGCTAGGCTAGTGTGTGTACGTGTTTGCTGGAACGGCTCGTTCTAGTTTCGGATTTTGGATCGTGAAGATGCTCAGCATCTGACGGTCTCTGAATTATATGCATTATGCTATATTTGGAAAGTTCTCGATCTCTTGCGAGTTGCATGCATGTGCTGCTATACTTGGAAAATCAGAGCTTCATCCCTAATTATTGACGTGTTTGGTAGAGCTAAAATGTGGTTCATGACTTTACTTTTAATCTAAAATACAAATAAGATGACTCACACAAATATCACCAATTTATCATTAGCTCAACTCTAATAATTTCTGACGCTAGAAATATACAATTTAAAAAATTATTGAAGTTGGAGCTGGATCAAACGAGAGCTATATAGCTAGAAACAAGCAGCTTGCCAGGCACACAGTTCAACGTATCGTTCCAGCCTTTGATCCAACGGCTGAGGACTAATATGAACCCTTGTACCCCTGTTCTCGGTTTTGGATAATCAAAACCTTGATGGAACTGTTGCCTCCCATGGTTTTGATTGTTCCGATCGATCAATCCCCACTATCTAGATCGTCATCGTTCCCATTGGTACACATACTATAACCTTCCAGGAGATCTGAATTCAGATTAGGATGAGAAGGGATATTGCAGCAGGATCCAGAGATTTAGTATGCTCGCAAAGCAATTCCCCTTCCATCAAGGAATTAACCAGGCCAATCCAGCCACAGAGAGAGAGAGAGAGAGAGAGAGAGAGAGAGAGAGAGAGAGAGAGAGAGAGAGAGAGAGAGAGAGAGAGAGAGAGAGAGAGAGAGAGAGAGAGAGAGAGAGAGAGAGAGAGAGGAAATTCCAAGTAGCTCGTTGTTTTGCAGTACAACCGAGAGACCGACCCAAATTTTGCAGATTATGTAACTCTTGTAACTTTTATTTTCCATACGACTTATGCAAGCCTTCGAAATGAATCCTCGTCTGATCTCTCTCCTATAAGCCAAGGAGAAACAATTGAATTCGTTTTTTTCTATTCTTTCATTCATTGCAGGGGTAAAATACAAATGAGAGGCCAACTGGAAACAAAGAGTTTTCCAAGAATCGCACTCTTCTCTGCGTGGTCCCGCCTTGAATTCCTACTACTTTCCAAATGGACCTTGGTGGGATGTGTTTGGATCTTTAATATATTTTGCCTAGCCGGGCTAACTATTACTAGTTCGTACGGATAATACCTTGATACGCGAGTAGTCATGTTTGGTTTGTAAGTGTTTGACCATATCTAACTATATTTCTTTTATTTCGTTTCCTTTTCGATTCCCTTTCTCATTCTTATTCTCTTTATTTCTTCTCATCTTCAATAACTTCTTTTCGAGAGGAATTGCGAAGGAAAAGTAGAGAGAATCTCTTCCTGGAGGGAATGACTCTGTGAATCCTTTCGTGACGAGAACTGTGAAGGGAAATCATTTAAACGCTGAAGGGAACAAAAATCCCGTCGTGAATAGATTCTGAACTCTGAAAGAAAACCGTTGGAGATGATCTAACCATAAGTTATGGACAGACAATGTGCCTGGTGGTAGGCGCCCAGAGTGGGAGCTACATGGTGGTAGGCGCCCAGTTCGATTCCCCTTCCCGTACCATTCCGCTATAAAACGTCTTCAAAGAAGATCGGATTAAGGGGGTCTAATCTAAAAAAAAAGTGTAACCACAAGTTAATGCCACGTTCTCGGCAGCTTGCCATCAAGGGAAAGCAAATTTAGCTCGCTGAGCCAGGCAAGCTGTTCCTCGCCGCTGCAAGCTATCTTGCCTCCAGAAGTCAGATATTTCTAGCGTTACCAATTAGCTACCCTTGCTAAGCAAGGTTAGGTCAATTTTTTTTTGCCGTAGAACCAAACACACCCAAAATCTTCCGAACACTAATTCTTCGATCCATTTGTAAACCAAAAGAGACCTAGCTGTAACATGGAAGTGTCGCTACATGTGCCGGTGGCCGGAAACGGGGGCGCGCGCGCGGCATTGCTTCTACGCGTGCCGGTGAGCTAGCCACACTGTCCAAAAATCGCTAACCCTCGTCGCCGGCCGTCCGCTGGCCACTGCAATCTGGTATTGCGTCGTCGTGCCGATTGCTTTTCGCTAGTGATCTGATCTAGGTTGGACAACAAGCGATAGATAAAATGGAGCTCATGAGCAATCGAAAAAATTCCCCTTCTTCTCTTGGGCTACGGCGTTAAGGTCGTATGGCTCCTGGAAAGAAGGCCTTTTGTTCCACATGTGACTTTCCTGATAAGCAGGGGCGAAGCTAGCTGATCTAGGTGGGTGTATTGGCATCAGGGTAAAGAAAAATCGTATTAGTAAAATGTTCATATCAATTATATAAATTTGTGTTGCTGCTAAATATATAATAAAATTATATCAGAATCATTTCAGCTCAAACTTCGCCCCTGTTGATACGGAGAAGGTAGAGAGAGATTGAGCAAACATGAGCTGTGATCCAGTATAATTTCGTGGAGTGCTTCTCAAGGCCGTAGGCTAGTAGGCGTGCCTTGTGATTGGTTGATTGCCGATCGCTTTGCCTTCGCTTTAAGCTTTCTTGGTATCTCATCCGTCCTGCCGTTGTTATCAAATCAACACGTGTTGTTGTTTTTTGTCTTTAAGCATTGACGATAATTAAGCTGATATGTTTATCAGAAGCGGTGCCATTGTGATTAGAAAATAAACTAGTGAAGTGCAGCTTCTACTTTCTACGTGTTGGCAATTTCCTGCTGCTGCTGCTACTTCTGCTTACTGTTTTTGAAGAGGCAAATCGGCAATTGTTTTTTTAGGAATGGCAAATTGGCGATAGCAGATCCAGATGTTGATCTGCTATCCAGATGGGCCTGGCCCAAGATATGGTTTATGGGCCTTTATGTCCTCTTCCTTTCTCTTCTCTGTTCTAGTTTTTTTTTTTCTGTAAAACAAAACTCAGACCAGACCAAAATGATTAAATGAACATGTCCCTCGTCATGCACACCTTTTCTTACTGATCACCATCGACAAGCTAACAAACATACTACCCAAATTAAAGGGGATTCTAAAGGTGTCTCGTGACAAAAGTAGGTGAAAGATCAATTACCTGTATTGGGTCAATTTGATTTTAGTGATTAATATTAACATAACTAATATGACTAACATTATTTGTTAGTATATAATGTTTAGTATTATAAATGTTATGTAATAAACTTAGGGTTTGAAAGAAGAGCTTTATGAAGATATAATGATATATTATTTAGATAAGTGATCATGGTATTGACAATATCACTTATGTAGATATATTTGTTTTCATTGACCGTACTATAAAAAGGGGTTTGGATTTAGTAGCTTGATATAGTACTTTCAAGTTGAGGACATACAGATAGTATGGTGGTAAGACCTCCAGGTGCGAGGCTACTAACTAGGGCTCGAACCTTGTTTCTCGAAAAAAAAGGCCCCTCGCTGTGTGTTCCTCATGATCATGGCGCGATCACTCAGCGATAGTGTGTGGGCTGTAGCTAGCTTTTGGAGTCTTTTCTCGATGTTAATGCAATACCTTCAAGATGTCTCTCCCCTTAGGTTGAGTTTTTTTAGTGTCTTCATATTAGTTAACTAGTAGATGATGCACACTAGGCTTGACTAACTCTAATAAATCAGAATGAAGATACAAGAGATCCAGGAATGGAAGCCACAAGCACAAGAAAAAAAAAAGTTTATACAGTCTACCATATAAATTGTAGTCACAAGGTTATGCCATGCCTCTAGCTTATTCCCCTGCAAGGCTCTACAAAAGGATACATCGAGGGGATCAAAACTGAGAATGCTCAATACTGTAGCATGCTTCCTAAATACTATATTATACGAGATAGGATACTGCTCACTTAAAGTACTTGTGTCTAGCCATTTGTCCTCTCAAAATCTTATTTGAGTGTCATTTTATAGTCTAAAATTCCCAAAACTAAGAATAGATCTTTCACACTTACCAACCTTGACCAGAACTATGAATCATCAGGATTCTTCTCGACTTGAGCAATTATTTTTTTACCTAGATACTTGTATCCAAGTAATCGTTGTCATGCCCCCATCTTCACTAATTAACTTGAATGGACATTTACTAAGTAGACATTTGTTCTAAATATCAAGTTCCTCATACCCAACATACACTAATCTTTAGATGTACATAGTATACTTCATTTTGCAAGTCTATATTTTTTATGTTTATCACTTTACCAGAAGAATCTGAATCGGTAGTAATCCAATTTCTTGAGTACACCTCTTAGTGTTTTCCCTTCCAGTTAGACTGCTGGATCCCATAAGACATGTGTTTGCCCTTCCAGCTACTTAGTTTCTTTTCAAATCGATCTTCTATTATTTTCCAATCCTTATTACCAATCTTCATATGGTGCATTGGTATTCCCAAATATTGAAACAGGCAATCCCTCATTGCACATCCAAACAATTAGATATATTTGTCATCACAATATTTTGCCTCACTATAGCAGAATAGTTCACTTTTATAAAAATTGATCCTCAGGCACGACAACTACTCAAATGCACATAGCAAAAGTTTTATTTAGCATTTTCAAGATCGTGTTCCATAAAAATAATAGTATCGTTTGCATATTATAAGATCCAAGGACCATTATCAACCAAATGAGGAATTACACCACTTGTAAAACTTCTTTCTCGGGATCTGCTATGCCTCTTGTATCAGTTTCTGGATCAAGTAGTTGATACACATAGTACAATAATTATGACATCTTAGTCATACATCATATATAAAAGTATTAAAATTACAACAATACAAAGGTCTTAAACTATAGAGTATATTACAAGCCTAGCCCACAAGCCAACAAAAACACAATGAAACAACAACCCGAAGCCACATGCAGCTAGGGTGAGAACGCGACCACTAATATACTCCTCATCTACGCCTTCGTCTCCAGCAAAGTCGGCATCCGCTTTCTCATCTAAATGATAGTAAGAATGAGTATGAAAGGCACTCAATAAGTCATATACTATTGCAAGTGTTTGATAGATGCATAAAGGATGACTTAAGTACAAGAGTTTTAAATGTAAAGTAGTTTAAGCAGGTATCTAGTTATATTCTTTACTGTTAACATTGAAACAGGTTAAACAAGGTAATAAGTATATCTATGGGGTCAGTCCTGAGAGGGACTACACCTCACTCCGTAGTCCCTACCATCATGTCTGGTGTATCTCTAGTACCACACAGCTCCTAACAAATCGAGCCAACAACCTCATCATAAGGACATCTAATCCATCCACCCACTCATCAAAGATACACATGCCCCGAGTCTAACTAAGTGAAGTCATTGCTTAGCATGTCTAGGACCGTGGACATGACTATTCGAATAGATTTATACTCTGCAGAGGTTGTATATTGTACCCAAACGATATGCCCAGCCTCCAACCGTTGAAAGTGGAGGAGCGAATCATACCAAGACGCTTTAATCACCTTCCCTTACTCGACTATACTGCGAGACACCCTAAGTGCTTCAGGTCTACGCAAGGGATGATAGTCTATCACTGGGATCTTCATAAAGAGTCTGGTTACAAAAACATCCTAAAGCACTGGTTTCATAAACATCCTGAAGCACCTGACAGACGCTTGAGTGTTCATTGTTGCCCTGACCTCTTAGTAAAAGTCCAGCTTGATCGGGAGATGGAAAGGTCAAGTCCTGTCCATAATAGGATGCATGGTTGCACTGGGGTGACTTAGTATGATGACACAATAATTTGATACTTATACGCCCAGAACAGACATCTTCAGCTGACAATGAATACCATGGAGGTAACTCAAGTCTCCAAGAGCTGACAATTTTAACCTATTTTACACACCACCCGTCATATCCCACTCTATATCAAGGATTCCACAATCACAAAAAATTAATGACATATGAGTTGAATTGATTAATCGGTGAAGTGATATCTCTGAAGAGATGTATTCCATAGCGATATCTATGAAGAGATGTATTTCATCCTAAGAATGCTAGATATCAAGGTGTCGTCCGATGTTAATATAGATAGCGATAGGTAAATTCTAGGGTGATATGTTAGGATAATGATTTGTTTAAGTCATGTCAATTGTTAGATAGGATTTAACTACTACAAGTAGTTGAAATAGCATAATACATACCACATGCCATGATAAATCAAGTTTTAAGTTGATCAATTAGATTATTGAAAACATGGATTCAAATGATGAAGGAGATATAACTTGCCTTCTTCAAAGTCTTCTTCCAGCCCTTGGTCAAAGTCGGGGCTCTCCAGTTCCTCAGTGAATTTCTCTGGTTTTGCAAACATGATTGTGATTAACGATGACCCATGCTAGAAGAATCAAATAACACTAAATGGAAAGCCAAAATAGCACTAATGTATATCGCACTAAGTTAGAAAGATAGATCTTGAATTTAGCTAAATTTAGGCGAAAAAATCGTTGGAATCAGAGTTAGAATGGAGAAGTTATGACAAAGATTTAATCTAAAATTAAATTGAGAAAATACCAAAATATACTCTTCATGGGTGAGGCCCGCTGAACAGTAATGGGGCCCACTGTATAGTTCACTAGTGGACCCACTGCATAGTGCTTGGGTTAGGTTTGGATCTAGGCCTGGCCTGGGTTGCATAGTGTCGGCCCATTAGGGTTGGCCCGCTCAACTTCGTGGGCTTTGGTAGTTGGGCCGGCCCATGGGGACATGGCCTCAACTTGTGCCACCAGACCGATCACTCACAGTCTGAGCCACAACTTGCTCGTTTGGATCGCGCGCGTTGGTGGGCTTGCCAGTGGAGAAGAACAGCGGTGAAGGTGGGCTATAGTGAGAAATCACGGGGGCTCACAACTGATAGCTCACCAGCGATGGGTTCCCACTGGGGCGCACGACGAGAAACACACGTCGGACATCTACGTGCTATGGGGATCCATTTGGGAGCTTATCGATGGCAGGCGATGGCCGGAGCTAGTCAAGGCGACGGATCAAAAGCTAAGCAGCGGCTCCACTATTCACGCCCACAAAGCACCTGCAACCTATGGCTATGACTCCCAGGAAGCACCATGGCATGAAGGCCAGGTCAAAAGAGGGCAAGGCTAGCGTTGGCGGCGAGCTCAACACGACGGCAAGGAAGAATTCCATGGTCGAATGCCACCGTGCGAGGGGGGGGGGGGGAGGGCACAAAGGCCTCGACGTGCTAGCTAGGAGGGAGCATGAGTGGATGAGGAAGCTCACTGAGCTCAGAGACAATGAGGGAGGGGACGACAGTCAGCAACAAGAAGCTTCTGGCGGCGGCGTTTGCTCAGTCTCTAGTTTGGGCGTGCTCCCTTGTAGCTTCTTGGCTATAAAGGGCGGCACTGGGAAGATAGCGGGCTTCTCTTACTCCTCGGCTGCTCGCGGGGAAGAGGCTGCGATGGTGTGGCAGCAACAACGGTGGACTACGATTAGGAGAATGAGATAAAAGGGGGGCTGGGCTCCATGCTTTATAGGGAGAGGGGAAGCAGGAGGTGGCAACTGTGAGGTGGCGCGACACATGTCTTGGTGGTAGCGCCTACCCGATTTATCATGGCGGTGGTAGCTCTACGTAGTCCATCCGTTCGTGTGGCCTCCAAAGTCACGGGCGATCGTGGGTGCCTTAGGTTGTGCGCCTGTGAGAGCAGAGAGAGGGGATACAGGGGGGTGATGAAGTCGTTGGTGCCTTAATGGCATGGGAATGCGACGCGATAACTAGGAATAGTGACAGTGAGCTAGAGGAGGGAGAACAACATGACATCAGTGTGGTTACTGGGCCACGCAGGAGCTAGGCCCAAGGGAGTGTGCTGCGGCCTACATGCGCGAGGAGAGGAGAGGAGGCGGGGGGGGGGGGGGTGAAGGCCGACCTGGCCGGGGCGTGGAGGTGGGTTGCACAGAGAGAAAAGGGATAGGGTGGCCTGAGAGAATTTAAAAGGATTTTGGAATTGATTTGGAAGAGATTCAAATGGATTTATTTGAATATGGATTTGAATTTGTATTTGGCATCAATTCAAATAAGAGAATTTGAATTGGGATTTGGATTTGAAGCTATGAAATTTGGTAGAGGATTTGAATTCAAAATATTTGAATTAAATTGGATTTTAGTTGAATTGAAACTAAGAATATATTTGAATTTGAGAGATATTCAAATTCAAATCTCTACTCAAAGAACCATAAAAACAAATAAACCAAAGATGCATATAATCACTTTAATGCAAGGGTTAATTTAGAATTTAATTTGGTGAAATATATATTTTCTTGATTTTATATTAGTTTAAATAATTATATATTTTTTTTAAAAAGGAGTGAATTTTGCTAAAAATCTAAATGCTAAAACTTAAGATGCTACACCACTTATTTGTCGATCTTCTTTCGCTCTTCCTATTAAAATAGCAAGCATATCCACCACCAGATTAGGGATAGAGGATCCTCTTGCCTTATTCCTTTTTTTTAAAAAAAAGCATCCTACATCATCGTTCACTTTTATATCTACACATCTCTTTTTACAAACCGTTCTATCCCGATACATCATTGGGCTGAGAATCCTTTCACCCTTAGTGTTTGTTGTAGAGAAGATCATTTGACCTTGTCGTCATAGGTCTTTTTAAAATTAAGTTTCAGGATTACTCTATTTAATTTTTTTTATCTATGCATTTCATTAATGGTTTCGTGTAAAATAACCACTTATTTCATATTATCTCTACCTGACATTAAAGCAGTTTATGATGATCTAATCACATTATGTGCAAAACCTATTATCCTATTAATGCCCACTTTAATAAAGATCTTAAAGCTTATATTACAAAATCCTACCTAATTTGGGTGTCTATTTTGTTCTCAATAAAAAATCATCTAGTTCTTCTTAGGACTAAAAAAACAAATTTCCTACTCTAAATGACATTAGCTCTCGGTTGGATCCACAAGGCCGATATGCAAATTTGCAGTGTGAGCGCTTATGTAGGTAGTGCTGATGCTTTTTGCACATGAAAGGCTTCTGAGATTTGCTGTTGGAAACCGATTAGCCAACAGAAATAAAGAAATGAGGGTATGATTCGTTGGCACGTCGTACTGACGTGCCACACTTTGTTAGGCGTACGTTTGGTGTAGAATGCCACAATTACGGTTCTTCAGTTCTTCACGCTTTATTTTTTTAAGAGGAAGGAAGCTTTATTATTTCCATGAAATAAGTTCTGGTCTCTGCCAAAACAATATCCCGACTTTTTTTTATGAAACAGGAGGGGCGAACCCCTATTGAAAAATTAAATTAAAAAACAAGAAAGTCAGTACAAAAGGGAAAACAAAGACAACAAAATCAGATATTACACAATAGTTGCTAGCCATATAGACATTTTTTGTTTATTTTTCTCCTTTACTCTATGGATAACTATGGTAAATTCTTGAACAAAGTTATCTATGCAATGTTGCACACTTAGTCTTTGTTATTGAAGATCCAATCATTCCTCTCTTTCCAAATACATCGGAATAGCAAAATGATAATCCCCATACAGAAGGAAAGAGTCAATCTCCTTTTGAAGTGCAAAATGGCATGCAATGGCTGGAGCCTTCTGTTGTAGAAAAGACCAATAGAGCTCTAGCAGGAACAGGCAAAACTGCAGTGTAGGGATAGGAGTTTCTTTCCTTTGAAGAATGCAGAGCTCATAAGAGAAAGATTCAATATTCGTTCATTTTCTTCGGAGTAAGCCTCTGGTGTTGAGTCTTTCTTTCATAAAAAGCTAAAAAACTTTATGTTTGGGTTGATAGCATGAAGACCATAGCCATTTAAAAGCTGGGTGAACATGAGAATGCCCAATGAGCATTTTGTAAGCTTGTGCAGAAGTATATATACTATTGCCCTATATATAAGTCCAAAAATCATTGTTGCGTGATAGATTCAAATGGTTTAAGAAATCCCTTAGATCAGTAAACTGAGTGTCGAGGGAAATGCCTTAGCCCGAGATATTTAAACAATGTCTTTGGTATTATCGTGTGATGTAGTATCCCAGTTACCACATCACATATAAAGGGTGAAAAGCCCCTTCTATATATATGATTATAGTATAATATCTTAGGGATAAGATGGTAATTTCTCCTGCTTTTTTTTATAAAATAAGAAAAACGGTGGTCTAGGAGAAACTTAAGCCATCTATTTTTTGAATCAGATGGTCTAGATTGGTTAGAATACTACCTATTATTTAGAGATAGTATGAGTAGTATATGAGAAGAGTATATGTAGTATAAGGGTATTTTTGGGAAAAAAGAAATGGCATGGTAGTTATATCGTGCAAATTCATAGGTTTAATATTTAGACTGGTCTGAATGCTGATTATTTGGTTAAACGATTATTTAGGGATTAGATATAAAAAAAGAATACAATATCCTTCAATAGTATGATGGGTAAATATTAACACTTTCGTCGTAATTACAGAAATATCCAGTTACGTAGATGGTCAGATTAAATTTATACTATCTTTTGCCTACAGGTAGTATGGATTACCGTAAAAATGCTCTAAAATAAACCCCCAAGGGCCAAGAGAGGCGAACTCCATATTTCCCCCGCCCCCTGCATACGATACATACTCGCTCTCTCTTCCTCTCCTCAAAGCCATTGCCATCTCCAAACTTGAGCCTCCTCTAATGAGTAGAGCTCTCGCCGCACGCTGTCCGAGGCACAATTTTGTGCCCCAACACTGAGCAAAGGCCTGTGAGCTCAGAGGCAAAAAGAAATGTTGATGGAGAGCTACCAAGTTTATGATATTCGTTCGGGAGATACTCTTAGAAGAAAAAGAGTGGAGCTCTGGGTAACAACGTCCTGAAGATATCTGATTTTGTTGTCTTACACAATCAGATAGGCTGCTTACTTATTACAAAGAACAACTCTAGGCTGCTTAATATGGTTGGGGGATAAAACGCCAATTAATCGAACTAAAGATTGGAGAGGGATCAAACACCACAAACCCTGTTGCTAAACCTCCATCCATGTCCGACAAAGCTCTCCATGATTGTGACCTCCGATGTGCGGCTCGCTAACCTGGCAAGCTCCTGATCTTCCTCTTTTAGAAGTATAGACCATAATCCATAATTGTAGCTAATAAGTACTCATGAAGATCACCTGTATATATATAATATTCTTTCTTTTATCAAACACAATATTATTACAGCTAAGCTATATTGACCAACGTACATAGTGTCATAACACCAACCAAATCTTTAATCTTACTTTTAATGGTACACTGTTAAGCCAATCCTCAAACATATTGAAAATAAAAGTTGAGGTAGGTAATTCAAAAGAAGTATGTACACCCTGCCATATAAATTTTGCAGATTGGCATCAACAAATAGACGTCGCACTTTATTACCATTATGTTTCAATGCCATAGACTATAGCTACACTTCTCCACAATTACATAACAAATTCGTTCGCCACACTTTCTTTGGCACGTCATATTTTACCTTACTTTCACGTGATAAATTTAGGCTATGTTTGTTTCGGATTGTAAAAGTTAGATTGTGATCAAAATCTAAAAATTAAAACAAACAGTTGGATTGTAAAAGTTGGATTGTGATCACAATTCAAAAGCTGAAACAAATAACTGGTTGGAAAAGCTGAATTATTACAATCCAATACCCAGATTGTAACAATCCAGCAATCCACCTTACATCAGATTATAACAATTCACAATCCAATTTTTACCATCCAAATTTTACGATCTAACTTCTTACAATCTAAGATCTATAAATTATTTTTTATAATCTCTAGCTAAAATAAATACTCTTGGTCACCGAAAGGCCCTAATCTTCTTTTTCCCTTTCATCATGTTACTGAATAGGTGCGACTTGCACGGGCCGATAATTTGACCAGCTAGAGCTAGCTGTATGCATGATGCATGTCGCGGGCAACCGACCGATCGATGTGGCCAAAATTGACATGACGGCTCGATGAGGAGCTGTCCCAGGTCCCTGGTCTTCAGTCCGTACTCCGTACGGCCATGATGCTTCTCTCCATGGACGATGGCTACCTCTATCCATACAGCAATCAATCGGCAAGCTGCCTCTCGGTTCATGAATGGGTCTGGCTATTTTTGTGGCACCTGCGGCTGTGGCTGCTTGCTTACTTGCGTGTACTTGCAGATGGGTTTATCTAGGTACACTTGTAGTTACTGATAGGCAAATTTATTCCAAAAATAAGGACAATTAACTGTAAGATGATATTGGAAGTGAACTGTTTTCGGTGACATTTATTTGGCCCCCCAAATGTTCAAAAGATTATCGATCCACTTCATATATATATATATATATATATATATATATATATATATATATATATATATATATCTTACAATGGAAAAGATGGGAGCGAGCTCGTGCTATGAGCTTCATGTCCCATTAATTACAGAACTACCACTAGTAATAATCTGCTCAGCGCGTCGTCTTCTGAGCCAGTCGACCGCGCTCTCGCTCCGCACTCCACGCACCTCCTCTCCTCCGAGCCGCCACCGCAGCCCACGCTCATGGCCGCTCCGTCGGCTCCCGCGGCTCGGCTGACGCCTGAGTGGCCAAGAACGTCGGCCTCTCGTCGCCGGCCATGATGACCACCACGTGTTCCCGCCAATGATCCTCCGCCGGCCCGGCCTTGCCTGCCGCCGAGCCCTTCTCGCCGCCCTCGCCGTCTCGTCCCCCCGTGCCGGCCTGGTGGTCGATGTCGTCGGGCTCTCCGGCGGCGAGGCTGCCGGAGAGCTTCCAGTAGGAGCAGGCCAGTACGAGGAGCGACAGCGCAATGAGCCCCAGCATCGCCGCGAGCCCGCCGAAGAGGTACGGCACCGGGGACTGCCACGGCGACTGCGGCGCCGACAACGTCATCGCACTCGAGCTCGGCGACGATGCTGCGGGGCCGTGGCCCATGGCCATGGGGTGCTCGGCGCCTGCAGGCCACATGGTTTTGTCAGTTTAGTGCATGGCCGTGACAAGTCTCTGTAGCCTTGCCTGCGTTTTTGAGAGGAGAGGAGAGGAGATGGTGAAGTGTTCTTTGGGTTAGTGAAATGGCAATACGAGGCAATGGTTGGACTTGTTTATGCCCCTATTTATAGGGTTTTATCATGTAAAGGTAAAAACATGATAAGTTTATAACAAATCAAGCTGAAAAGGATTTAATTTTAGTGTTGTAAATCAGAAAAGAAACAGAAAAGGTGAGCTACAGTGAGATGTTTCATTCATACACTGTGTATCGGTAAATAGATTTTAACGGTTATTGGGTAAAGCAGCTAAATTTAAATCTATTTCCAAAAGTACAGTATGATTTGCCACAGATCCTACGGCAAAGATATTCCAAGGGCACCTCGGTTTGCTTCAATGGCTTGTTAACCTGATATTCTCAATGGCTGCCTGGTGATCAGCTAGGAAAACAACCACTGTTTAGCTTTGCTTGTTACTATAGCATATCTGGGAGCACTGTGACTTGTTTATTTTTTTCAGAACAAAAAATTAAAGCCATGTTCTTATCCATAAGCAGCCAACATGAATATTATCTGCATAAGTGGATCGAGCATTATGTGGATTACTTACGTTGGCAAACTTTAGCTTACAATTTGCCCATTTCGTAAGTTCAAAGAACTCTACAAAAAGGATTGATTAGACTAAACTACTTGCAGATTTTGTTATGACCATACTATTTAAAGATCTGCATAATTCAGCTTTTGAGAGAGCGTAAAAACACCGATTAGACCGATATTCTCGATTAATTTGTACCTCGATATTTTTTTTGTGCAAATTCTTTTCATGCTAATGTATATCCTCTGGTAAAAAAAAGTTATCACACTTCATTCTTTTTATTGTGGTGGGAGGTATATCCTCTACTAAAAAAAAGTTTGATGAAACATCAATTGGAACATGAAAATGTACTGAATTTATTGCAAGAAAATTAAGTGATGAAAAGCATGGTTGCAAAAATCTTATGCTCGATCATCAGACGGCTCCGCTCACTTCAGGACAAGCAATTGAGCACTACGACGAAATTCACTTTCGTATTGGTAGGGTTTCAGTTTTTTCCCGTAAACGTCTGTACCACCCGAAAGATGAAAACTACATGAAAGGTATTTGACCAAATTCATATGCCATAGTTACAAAAATTACAGAATATTATCAGTATAAATGCTTTAATTATTGTGTTACTTCCTCTGTTGTACGTCTTCGTACCCCGGTATTTTTTTTGTAAAAGGCGGCCAGCTATCATTTTTGAGAGAAAGGCAATGAGCCCTCTTTTTTTTGAAC
This sequence comes from Phragmites australis, assembly GCF_958298935.1. NCBI lineage: Eukaryota > Viridiplantae > Streptophyta > Magnoliopsida > Poales > Poaceae > Phragmites > Phragmites australis. Next base: position 4,062,011 of record NC_084925.1, read on the forward strand.
GTTTTTGAGCTTTTGGATACCCTGACGTTTGAGACTCTTGCAAGTAGAAGTGTGTTTGGGCACTGATGATAACAAGTTGAACACCACATGCATGCAAAGGGGTTCCACTCGCGCTGCTTTTTTATCAAATTTGCAAGATATATACATAAATAGAGGCATGAATGCTTTGTGTGAGCAAAGAAAAAAAATCGCAAATAAGAAGGGAGAAATTTTTTGGTTCATTACTTCTCAACATGATTCCTCCACTCATAAATACAGTCACAATAATTCTACAGGTATTTAACCTAAACAAAGAAGATTAATTACTTTGTGAGTTTGATCTAGGATTCGATTCTTACTTTATAGAATCACCATTCTTTTTTTCAAAAAAGGGGGAAATTGGGAAAAATGTTTAAAAGTGAAGAAGAATATATCTGCCCTATCCATTTTTTAAGTACAAGTCGCACTCACATTTCTCTTTCACCTCACATATATTTCACCATAAAAATCATAACCATCTAAGCTAATGCTCAATTCGAGCTATTCACCTTTCTTATTAGACGGACACGGTTGAATTTGAGCCTCAGCTCTCTGATTTGATTGTACCCCAGTTTGGTTGGGCGATCACAATCAATCCCTGTCGTTGGTCATGTCCCCTCTGCATACCTGGTTTGATCGGTGGCCTCCATCGATTACCTGGCTTGGTGCTTTGCGCTGATCGATCACATGGATGCATGCAGCGACGCCTCACTTGGTGGTTGTGTGGTTTTGTCGCGGGCAGGGGCGAAGCCACAATATGGGGTGGTGCACGTGCACAGGAGCAAAACGAAAATCTACTGCTTTTTTACTATTCACCCAAAAACAACCGAATTATATATATTCTCATGTATACAGTGAAATAGTGCATCACTATCATTTTAACTCTAGCTTCGCCAGGGAACGGATGAAAAGAAAAAAAAAATCAGGCTCTTTGGGTTGCATGCATGGTACAAGTGTTGCAAGTGCCACCCAGCATGTCACACTCTGATCGGATTACCGTCGGAATCAACCAGGTTTTATTTTGATAATATTATTTGTCTGGTTTTTAGGTCAACTAGGCTGTTTAATTTTAATGTGTTTGACTTTTGTGTCTTATTTACAGCAAAGTGATTGGTCGTCAACAATGATAGCAGTTTAGAAAGTAAACCTGCTTCGTGTGTTGGTTGAGACCAAAGAAACCTAACGTATAAAGTTATTCAGTCGTAGAAGGTATCACAACCAAGTATAAACGGTATTAATAACGAAGAACTAAGTATTTATGTGTATATATATACATGGAAGGTATAGTCAGGTAACACAATAATCTACATGGAGTACGTATAGTGTATCCTAGGGTCGATTAAGAGGTGTTTGGCCAGGCTTAGATCCAGGACCCACAATCTGGATGAAGCCTTACTAAGCGAGGTGACTTCACGATTTTGTGGAGCAGTTCGATCTATGGATTTCTTCACTATGCAATTCTATAGATTGATTAAAACCTTACTCCAAATGTAAATCTGCTCCAATAAAAACCAAACAGCCCATCAAACTGAGGGGATATTATTCGTTTTTACCATCGGTCCACTGATGCTGCTTCACGAATATGTGGATTTACAAAACAAATATAGAGTTGGAGGTCTGCCAAATAACCCCTAACAATCTGAATTTAATTTCTGAATTACTGTAGCAGCAAGCATTGGGTTAACCAGCATTAACCGGTGTACACTGGCACCCATACCTAGCTAAAGAACATCGCGCGCGGTAAGTAGTAGCTCAGCTGGTTTATGATAGATGGTGCATACACCTCAGTACGCGCGGTATGGAGCATCAGGGGTTGGGTTCAGGACGAAAGGAATCCACGCACACGCCGGCATCGTCACGTTCGTGAGCGCGAGCGAGCGTGCGTACGTACGTACAGAGCGAATGTAGGCGCTGCTGGATATACCAATTTATCAATATAACTAATATTCGTTTTGACATTTTTCTAGAATTCCCCGAAAAAGAAAATTACACATATTCATATACACATATATATATACATATGTATGTACATATACATATACATATGTATGTACATATACATATATATATGTATATATAACTGCCTAATGCTACAGTAAACTACAGTAGCAGATAACCTGAGAGATCGTGAATTCTTGACTTGATAGTATATTTACTTGCTTGATTAGCTCGCCCTGATGCGTGTCCCACACTGCCATGAGTGTGCCGGCCACCAGCTGAGCTGATGGTGTGCCCCACATGGCAGGTTACTACCTCTGTCCTGTCTGGGATAAGCTCAAAGCCCAAAAGGTAGTAAGATACCAAATCCAAAAGGACGGAGAGGAGGATACAGATTTAGGGAAAAGGAGCTTATATAGCTTGCCGACGAGGCACGGGCATTACTGCAACGGAATAATGCCCAATGGATTATGGACGGGACACTGGAGCACTGAACACCACAGCATATATTACTCTCTCCGGTAAAAAAATACATGATATTTTTAATTTTTTATAGTCTTTGACATGCAACTTTGACCATTATATACTATTAGAATATAATTATAACATCTAATAAAAATATAATATTATGAAAGTATTTTGCAAGATAAATCTACAAATGTGATTTTTATATTTCTAAATTAAATATTTTGGAAGTTATTAATGGTCAGAGTTTTAAAAGTTTAACCGGATCTTAATCAAAACAATAAATATTTATGATCGGATGGAGTAACCTTCATCACAACAACTAATAGTGCTAGATGTCATACATCATGCACGGCAGCAGCCAGCGCAGGATCGAGGGCATTCTAGTTTGAAGCTTGGATTAATATGATCTTTTTTAGGGAGGATATGAAATCATACTATCTGCATACACTTACTACAGAAACCTCAAGAAGCGGACAACTATTCCTGTCAATTTGATTAGAACCGATAGTGATATCATAACCTCCAACGATCAATTAATCATTGAGATCGCATGAACTAATAATGTATCACTTATCACTGCCAGTTCACATTAGGTAAAATGAACATGCACTGATAATATGGTATTACTGTCAGTTTTTGTTTTCGACCAGCAGTGATAATTATACATTAGAAAAAGCATGTGATCCTCTTCCCCAAGCCCAAGCTGAATAGAAGGAGTTATGTTCTTCCACTATTGGCGACCATTTGTGACGACTTGGTGCTCGGAGGTTTCAAAATTTAGAGAAATCCACATTCTCTAGGTGTTCCAAGGTTAGTAACTCGATCTATCTTTCATTTATAGTTAGCTTTACTTGCTAGATTGCTCTAGATTTTGAAAGTGTGTAATTGTTTTATGGCGACAAATTTTTAAGGAGCTAGAGCTCTAATTGAGCTCTAATTTAGGAAATAGATTGCAATTACCTTATTGTAGATATCTAACAAATGGGGAAAGACCAATGTACCTTCTCACAACTTGCTACACTCTGAGCAAGGAAGAGAAAACTAGGATGTACGAGTGTATGAATGGTGTCAAAGTTTCACCCGATTACTCAACAATATAAAGAGACTAGTAAACATTAAAGGTAATAAATTAGTTAGCATGAAGTCTTATGATTTTCACGTGCTGATAACACCAATGCTTTTAGTTGTAATTAGAGGTATTCTGCCAGAGAAGGCCTGAGGCACAATCATAAATTTTGTGTTCATTCTTCAACGCAATATCACAGAAGGTCATTGATCTGCTAAAACTAGAGAAGCTGCAGTATGATGTGGTCCATAATCTATGCCAATTTGAGATGTGTTTCCCTCCATCATTTTTTTATATCAGGCTCTATTTCATTGTTCACATTGTGAAGGAGATACATATTCTTGGTTCCTTATTTCTGCATCAGATATACCCTTTCAAGAGATTCATAAGAGTTCTAAAGAAATATGTTTATAACCAATCTTAGCCGAAAAGCTGCATTATTGATGGTGGTTGAACCGAGGAGAACGTTGAGTTATGCACTGATTACATGGATCTCAAACCGATTGGTGTACCCGTATCTCGCCATGAGGGGAGGCTATAAGAGAAAGGGGTGATAGGAATAAAAACAATCCTTCCTAATAATCATGTTTCATTCACGTGAGCACATCTCATAGTTTTACAACGATAAGTTATAGTAGGTCCATATATTAACATGTAGAAGAACATGCTACACACCAAAAACTCAGAGAAATCATAGGTTTGGAGCACGATAGAGTACAGAGATCTGTTCAGCGATTGGTTACAAAATCACATGATGGGTATGTAGACAACCTGTGTTTAATTGAAGTTGTTGGCTCAGGGACCATCAAGTACAATCATGACATTCTAAGGATATGACATAAATGTGTATTCATTTTATACGGGAGCCTAAGATAGCAGAGTATCAACCAAAACAGCGGTGTCCGTATAGATGGATATGACAACAATAGAAAGAAGGACACTTACTATGGTTTCTATATGAGTTTTGGGAGCTCAACTATAGACACATACTATGTTTCGGTGCTAATAGTTCAGACTCTTAGCGGGTGTGAAGATCGATAAGTACGGTATGACTATTATGGACCTCAAACAAGTCGGATACATAGAAGAGTTATTCGTACTTGCCAATGATATAACACAAGTCTTTTATGTAACAGACGAGTCTAACAAAGAGCACCATGTAGTTAAGAATGTTATCGATGAGCAAGAGTACAATGAATTCAACGAGCTACCTCCTTTCAGAGAAAAGTTTGAGATACGTCTTGTCGATGATTGGTAAAGTCAATTATGTAAATATTTTAAATAAGTAGGGATATATGGTCATTAATTGTGCATATAAAAGAAGATGGCACAATATTTTATACAGGTTCAGACATCCCTACATCATGTTTCGCATTGATTAATCTCAAGAAAAGGCAATTACAATGGGGATTTGTCTAGATCTAATCCGAATGACCTCGTTGAATTCTCTCATGCTCTAAATCCTAAAACCCTTGTCGGATGAATATAATCATGGTATGACTCTATTGTTGATCTCAATAGGTTGTTTTTGCTTCTATCCGACTAGGCTTTCAATGTATTGTTTGTCCAGGTTCTTGCTTGGAATCAAATTATCTGGCTTCCAATCAGATTGTCCCTAGACATTCTCCCTCCCCTTCTTATATAGTCGGTCAAGAAGATGTACCGTACTTGGAGTTTTCAAGTGTAATCTTCTTGAATTGTATTATTTCTGAATATCTAGAAGGTTCCTTCCTAAATCGAGGATGGTTTATGTGTAGAAAATGATGAATTATCTGTAATATTGGAAAATACCTTATTTACCCCATGGTGGTTGTAAAACTTATCGTATTGGGTTAATGACACGTGTACGGTGGATACCCGTTATAGGGATATATATTGTATTTATATATATATATATATATATATATATATATTTTCATTATTCATTATTCATTCATCAACAAGTCTTATGTAAGATAGTGAGGAAGCTACCTATATATATCACGATCATCATGAAGGGCTAATTGTTAAAACGAAGTAGCTTAATTTGTATTAAATAAGGATATATTTTAATTTGTATTAAGGACATGTTAGTTTATCATACGTAACAATTTTAAGGATATGTTCCAATTTGTATTATATGGAGTAATGGAGATATTTATGTGGTGTAAAAAATATTAATGATATGATTTAATTAATTATATTTATGTGGTGTAAAAATACTTAAATGATGCTTTCATATATTGTATTAATACACTGCAAAAAACAAATATTATAAAAACATATAATGTAAATGATAGCATTGTCGGTTCCCAAATAAAACCGACAGTGATAGGCTATCATTGATGAGTGGAAAGGAGAACTAGCACTGATAGTTCAAGTATCACTGTCGGTTCTAATTATCACCCGACAATGATAGACTATCACTATCGGTTCTAGTGGTGAATTGGCACTAATAGTGAGCCCATATATAACCTAATTGTTTCCTCAACCATCAACAATTAATCATTTCTTTTGACTCCGTGTCGCCCCCACCACGTCCTCCTCGACCCACACCACCACAACCGCATCCTCCTCTGCGTCGATGAGCCACCGACCTCCACGTCGTCCCAGCTCCTCGACACTGCTGTCGTCGTGCCACCCAGCACCTCCACACCGCCATCATGCCACCATGATGCTCAGTTCCTCTGCCACCACTGACGCCCTCCCTGATGCCAGGGTCCTCTATCACCACCAAGAGCTCCGCGTTGACACCAGGAGTTTGACCACATCCTCGGCTTTGTCTCCCTTCCACTGAAGTACCACCATGTTAGTCTTCCTCCTCGGCCATTGGCACACTTCATCATGCCGCCTCCTCCCTCCATCTCTAGCTCAGTTGAGGCAACCCACAGCTTCAGCGTGTCATAGGCAAACTGGTCCACCCATGGCCGCCGTCGACCCCTTCGCCTCGTCCATGCATCGCCACCAAGGGTGTGCCCACACACGGGCTCACCACGGCATGATGACCTCATTTGTGCTGCCACCGATGCCCAGTGGCCTTGCATCCACCCCTCCCCGACAATGTGCTCTGCCACTGCGTCTCCACCAACCAACGATGTGTCCTGACCCTTCTCTCCTTTCTCTGTAGGATGGATGATTATATAGAATTTAGTTAGAGATGTGAGTCATTGTGAATCATTTCATTAGCAATTTTAGTTTGAGATTTTAGTTAGAAAATTTAGGTGTTGATGTGTCTCAGCAACCATTTTGTTAATATGATTGAAATTTGAATAGATGAGAACAGATGACAGATTTCATGTTTATGGTTTGGTGGGAATATATTTGGTGGAAACTTGTCATGAGCTGAAAACTTGTGTTGTGGTAAATTAATGAACTTTGGTGGTTGAATGAATATGTGGTGTATATATTGTTGAACGAGATGTGATAAATGAACTATTGTACATATATGCGTGAATGAGATATGATGAATGAACTATTGTGTATATCATAACTACTATTACCGGTTTTAGCCTTGAACTGACAGGGATATCATAACTATTACTGTCGGTTCATGTCGTGAACCAACAATGATAAGGGGTATCACTATCGGTTTTATAACCAACGATGATCATCTTGGATTGTCACAGTCGGTTATTTAGTGCCGATTCAATAACTGATAGTGATGCCGGTTGTAAACTGGGCACTCATCAGGTGTTTTGTGGTAGTGATAGCTCAGCTCTTCTTAAAACGATGCTATAGACATGAATAATTTAATTTCTTCTCTAAATGATGTTTTAATTAAGAGTTTTTTAAAAGCAAACGCTAGCTATACCTTCCCAAATTACTTGTTTGTTATGCATACTTTATTCTTCGTATCAGACCGTTGCTTACAGAAATCTGCATCGGTATTGGAGACTGGAGTACCCATCGAACAACACGAGTACTGGAGTGAATTGAATCTGCATCGGGGCATCCAATGATTGGTTGCTCGCGTTCAGGATCCTGGCTCAATGGATACGTATAATCTTAGAGAGAAATATATTTGATTATCTGTATATACTGTTTTAGCCTGGCTCGAGAGGATTCAAGCTTCACTCCGTAGCCTGACCTGGCGGATGCAGGCCCCTGCATTCGCTTATACAGGCGGGCCCACTTATTAGTGTCACAAAATCACTCTCATGCGAGTAACCAATTAGAATTTCAACTCTTACATCCACTCATACGATCTCAGATTCAGTCAACCAAACAGAAACTCAGCTTAGCCTGTCCAAACAGATACATTCAACCAAACAATCTTCTTCCCCTCAACCTACGTATATGGTCCATACAAACAACAAGACATAGGAGCAACCAATCACACCCTATACAGTTTGCACATGTCCTCCACTCCCTACCTCGGTATACTTTCAGGTTACAAATTCAGTTGCACATATGAATTTAGGCTCCTGGCTGTAGCCTTTACTTCTGCTCAACATGCAGGTCGATCTCGATGCCCCCTCCAAATAAAAAAGAAAAGAAAAGATTGGTCTCCATGCAGTCTGTGTAATGATGTCCAAATAGGCCGTGTCTATTGGGTCGACCCGGAGCACGACACTGTAGGCATAGCCCAAGTATGGCCTGACCCGAGTCTAGACGAGCCGGGCCGGCACAACACGAGGCCCCGAGCCGTGCCTGGGCCGAGCACGCGGCATGGTAGATCTGCATGGCCTGGCGCAGACGTTTCGGGCTGGCACGGGCACGACACGGCCCGGCACAGCATAGCCCAGACATGCGTAGGCCTAGGAGGCACAGCTGACCCGGCACGGCACGACCCAATGCACCCGCTCGGCACGCGGCGGCCCAAACAGCACGACCGGCCCGACACGGCATGGTTTGGTCGACACGCTCAGGCGGGCGGGCATGGCCTAGCGGGCGCGCGGCGGCACAGCTGGCCCAGCATGGCACGACCCAGCGAGCACTCCTAGGCCAGTTGTAGCCATTGTGCATGGGCCCAGCACGCGAGAGTACACATGTTTAAGGAGTTAAATGGGCCAGGAACGGCCCGTTTAACCCATTAACCTGGTATTTCTGAATTTTGTAGCCGTTTTGTGACCGTTTGAGCTCCGTAAAATTCAAAAAAATATATACAAAAATCACCATTTTCACGGATAAATAGAGGGTCATCCTGCCCTTCCATTCCACACGAACAACACCATTTGCTCTATTTACTCTTGTTGCCTCCTCTCATTATTGTCTCAAAGTTTTTGAGAATTAGCGATAATTTGGTAAAATTAGTTTGAATTTTTACCAAAAATCCGAGCAATTCTAAAACCGTCATCCTACTGTCTTAAAGTTGAAGAAATCTTGGTGATTATGTCTTAAAGTTGAAGAAATCTTGATGATTTTTTTGCATCATTATTTATTCTTATTTTATTATTAGTTTTATTATTTAATTATTTCTAACTTTGAATATTTGTATTTTTTGTAGTGCCATTCGATATTGATCATAGATACCGATGATCATGATTATAATACATCAATCGATCATGATTTTTTTCTCCAAGAACTCATAGGGGATTATGGCCCCTTTGAAATCAGTGCTTCAGGTGATGATGGACTTGACGGTGAACCTCCGGTTGGTTCACATGCAGGTGATGCAGCAGCACCTCCATCGTTAGGCTCTACAAGTGCACACGTGAAGGGATCGGTGACGTCCTAAAAGGGGGTGAATTAGGATACTTAGAACTATTTTGGCTCCAAAAACTACACAAAATAAACTTATATTAAATTCTATCTATATGTGCTCTAGGTTTATCTAATGTATCTACTCTACCGATCAAAATACATGTAACCTATCTAAGAAGGTAAATTCCAAGAATGTAAATATAGAAATGTAAATAAGGTAGAGAGATCAAACTTGGAACAAGATATTTTTTCCCGTAGTATTGATGGCATGAATGTCACTCCTAGTCCACATTGGAGCTCTACAAAGGATATGCTCTCAGTCGGCACCCGGTCATGGCTCTTGAGTCACCAAGACATAAAGACAAGACATCCACCTGGATGAACCACCAAGTCAATATCTCATCACTAGCCTCTTTTCTGATTCCTCGCCGTTGTGATCACTTCGGAGCTTAAACCACCAAGGCAAAGATATCTGCGTCCCCATATACTCTTCTCGTCGCTGCTCCACACCAAGTCAGAGGGTCAACAAGCTTGCTGATGAGTCACCAAGACTCTAAGGTGCCGGCGTACCACTTGGTACAAGGTTGGATCACTCCTTGATCCACTCTCTAGGCAACCATTACCTAGAAACACTCTCTCTAGGCTAATAAACACTAATCACACACTAATCTTGTGCTTAATTATCTTGGATGATCAATTTAAGCATTTTGGTGGCTTGAATGTCTTCTTAAAATCATTGTCCGCTGTGTGCAACACATTGATCACCGGACCATCTGGTGCTTTGATCTTCAACTTCAATGGTTGCAACCTTCTTTGACAAAATACTCCCGTGTGTATCTTCTCTGATCATCGGACCTTCTGGTGAGGTCTTTAGGCCTCTCTCCCCTTTATCAAATATGTTTTTGTGAGTTCAACACCCAGAGCACCGGACCATCCGGTAAGGCAAATCTTCTTAGGACTTCTCCAGTTCAGTCTAACTTTGTCCCAGTTGCGGTGGTTTCTTTATGTATTGCATCCATGAGACCTAATAACATATATTATTAACAAACATGTTAGTCTCATTGACTATATTATCATTAATTACCAAAATCATAATCATAGCCTAATAGAGCTATTTTCGCTACAATCTCCCTCTTTTTGTTGATTGATGACAACACAACCAAAGCAAGTTGCAAATACCAAATGTAAATATCATAAACGAGTACAAAGTCTTACCACATTGCTTAGATACATATTCTTACCACTTTGTTCCTCTTTGTTGTGACTCTCCCTTTCTCTATTGCCACTATCTCCCTTGAATGACCTATGCAAAAGCTTCTCTTTTATCAATCTAGGCACCTAGCATCTTTTTTTCTCTTTGTTAACTTCGGTATTCTTAGACATCTTGCTAGTTACTACAATCTTCTCGCATTTTTTATCTTAATTTAATCGTCAAACTTATCTCCCTTTGTCAATAATCTCCTAAAAAGAATTATAAACACATGTTGAACTTAAGAAAAAATATATTAGAACATATGAGAGAGCGCTTCATAAATCATGATCCAATAAAAGGATACCAATAAAATGGATATCACTACAAATGAATGATACCAATTGTAGGCTATAAAAGCACATGGATCATAATTTATGAAACTCACATAATATAGTCTAAACTCTCCTATATGTGTGCATATATACAATGAAAAAGAAATATATACACAACTAGATAATATATCAAGATAGAAAGTTTAAGCAATATTATGTATGGGTGTAGCTTAAATAAATAAAAGATTTGACAATAATATCAATCGAAGCATTTAAGTATTGCATACCTTCGGGAACATGTTAATTGCTACATGAGACTACAAAAGATGTTACTAGAAACATATGTTAGTTTTAAAATCATAACATATAGGATATACTCCCCCTAAAAGTGTGCATATAATTATTGAATACTTTTAAGATATATGGACTTGTTATTGATAACAGTTGGGATTTATCCTATAAATTTGATCATGACACAAGAAATATACCAATTGTAAAAACTAGTGACATGTAAAAAACCTACAACTAATAAACCATATAGGTTTCTCATAGTTTAGAGATAAACACAAGCAACCTAACAGATGAAAATCTACACTAGACATTACAATAAATTAAAATAAGCATATGCAATCCTAGACGAGGCAAATAAGCTAAAAGCAAAAAAAAAAAAATATGAACATAAGTCTAGCTACCATTTACCTCTTTTACATTTGAAAGGGGATTTGGGTATGTGATGATCATAATCTTCATCAATACATCCATCTTATATACTTGACTTCTTTGCTTGAACCTTCACTTCATCTTGTGAGCCAAGTCTCCAAATCCCCATAGCCGTATCGCGCTTCAAGTCTTCTTTGGAACCAAACCGATTGAGGCCCTTTCATGTTGGTGATGACTTACTTAGGCACCCAAATGGGTTGGTTCCATCTCTAATTCTTTCTCCTAACTATGTGTGCAACCACTTTACCATTTTCTTTTTTTTGAGCTTATAGTGGTTGCTCTCGGTCTTGATCTTGTAGTTGGTATTGGTGTAGTGGTTGGAGGTCTTGTTAGAGAGGTTCCATATCTTCTTCTTCTCCTTGGTCTCCTTCTTCACTTGTTTGTATTGGAAGGACTTATTGCCTTCTTGATGGCATTTGAAGCATGTCATGGTGGACCCCTCCGCAAGCTTCTTTACCATGAAAGCATTGTTATGTTGAGGAGGTTGGACATATCCTTTGCCTTTTAAATTTGCCTAAGTCTTTCTTGAGCTTCTTCACTTCTTGCTTAAGTTCATCATTCTCTTGTGTAAAATAAGGTTGTTAGATAATTATACAACAACATTCTCAACATAAATCTTATTGCAAAAGGGTGAGCTAGATAAATCAATTAAATCATCACAAGAAGTAGAAACATCTATCTTAGAATTGAAATTAAATATAGAGGTTAATTGCTTCAAAGGGACCTTAGTTTGAAATTCAATGCACTCAAATTAGCTTTAAGCTATTCATGCTCCTTGTTTTGCAAATTGAATTTACACAATAATTGTTTATAATTAGAAACAAAGGTAGCATGAATGTCATTAAGTGCATTGGATTTATTAAGCTCTTTAGATTGTTTCTTAAGGACCATTTGTTGCTCATTGATTAAATGAAAGAGTTTATCATAGGAAGGAGAATCCTCATCGGATTCATCATCACTTATATCGTTATCGAAATCTTTGGTCGAAAACTCGCGTGCATGGCCATGGGTGTGGTAACATTTTGAGAAGATCTTTAGATAAATTAACGGGGAATAGGTAAGATTTGCTAAGTGTAATATATGCAACAATGAATTAGGTACCAGATCTACAAATGAAAAGAGACACTTGAGGAAACATGTTAAATATTATAAGTAAAATTCTAGGATTTCTAATGAAACAATGCAATTTTCGAAGCATAGCAATAGGTTGTATTCTTTTTTTTCTTGTAGTAGAAAGTTTTTTAACGAGTCAACAAATCAATAAATCTCATTTTATTTATTTTCTATATTTTTTGATTTTTTTAAAATTTTGTAATTTTTATATCTTATTTCATATTTTCGAAGTGCTGCCAGACCGACGTGTCCAGCCGTGCCGACGGGCCAGCCATGCCTCCCCCGTGCTGCCAGGTCGCCCCTACACCGTGCCTCCGCCGGGCCACAATGGTGCCCAGGCCGATCTGACACAGCACGATGGATGATAGGCTGTGCCATTGATCGAGGGGGCGGCACGTGGGTTGACACGACATAGCCCATAATAATAGCTGGACCGATCAGACCAAGCCCATACCGAGCCAACCTAAAAGGTCCATTTGGTCATCTCTGAGTCTATGTATTTGTGCCACTGCTTTGCTACTGTTGCTGAAAAGTGCAAAGTCTGGAGAAAGACATGAGGAATTTGATATGTTTGTGACTATGTCGATAGTGTTTTGAAATTTGACTAGTTTCGCATGTTGAATTTTTTTAGAGTTAAAATTATACCATTCTCTACACCGCCAATTTTTTAGAATTTTTCATAACTATTTTAATAGTGTTTTGAATTTTGAGAGCAATGAAACGCATCATTTTTTATTTTTAAACCTGTCACCTGTTGAAAGAGCTACAGGTCCAGCAGGTGACGATAGCCTAGTTTTTAAAAAAAAAATTCAAAATATAAATATAAAATTTTTTGTCTGGTCATGGCTCCTTTCAAGTGACACCCAGCACAATAAAGAAAATTTGATTATATGTACCAAAATTGATTAACCTTTAATAATTTATTCAAAGTTGATCATCCTTTGATAATAATCCCATATAGACCAGTTTGTAACAAGGTTTATCATTTACCTCTCTTACTCAATACAAAATTTTATTATAAATAACTCCTTATAAAACATATAATCAAAAGATAATCAACTTTAAATATATTATCAAAAGTTGATCAACCTAGAGAGATATAATCAATTCTCCCGCACAATAATGTTTCCTGGGCCCTTTATTGGGCCGGGATGTCGCCGGCCCAACGAAACTGGGACTTCGGGCCAGGCTAAACTTGGCCCATCCAAGTGAAGACTCTCTGCTCCATAAGGACGCCTCGTCTCGTCAAGCACGCGCAAGGACTCCGCGACGTCGTCGTCGTCTCCTCCTACTAGCGAAGAGGCGGGTCGAGATCTCTCCCTCCCCTCCCCTCCCCTCCCCGCGCCAGCGCAGCCATGGACGCCGTGGACTCGGTGGTCGACCCGCTCCGGGAGTTCGCCAAGGACAGCGTCCGCCTCGTCAAGCGCTGCCACAAGCCCGACCGCAAAGGTAACCACTAAGACCAGATCCCGATCCATTCGTCCATCCGCGGGTCCTGTTCCTGGGTCTGATTCTCGTGAAATTTTGGTGGATCTGACGCTGTCCTGGGCTGGGTTGTGGTGCGCGCAGAGTTCACCAAGGTGGCGGTGCGGACGGCGATCGGGTTCGTCGTCATGGGCTTCGTCGGCTTCTTCGTCAAGCTCATCTTCATCCCCATCAACAACATCATCGTCGGGTCCGGCTGATCCGATCCCCGCAGGTATAGATTGCTCGCGCCTCTCCCTGACCTGGGTTCCAGTTGCCTCAAGTCGAAATTTTGTGTGGCCGTAGATGGATACGATGTTCAATTCGACTGATGTCTTAGATCGATCTGTATACTTAATACTCGTAGCTATTTCAGTAATGTTTATCCTGAGCCATTTCATTTGATTGTGCGGACATTGGTTTCGACAAGACATTCACTTAGGTGGTTGTTCCTAGGGTGATTAGGGCTTGTGAGATCTGACATAATTGGCTCTTGTACTGTACCGTATGATTAGTTTTTGGTGCTAGTAGCTTAGACCAGATCCTGAGAAGTCAATTCTCAGTTCTACGGGGTATTCAGTTGTCCTTAACTATGTTGGATTCAGGATTTCAGGGACCTATTCAACCCTGTGTAACCTTGGAAGATGGGTGCTACCATGGCGTAGATGTGTTCGGCCTATTGGTTATATGCATGCCGAAGCATACTTGTGGACCGGGTCATTTCTATGTTACCGTGTGCTAGTGTCTACGAGCGGTCATGCGATTAAACGATGTATGCCTGCCGGAATAATGTTGGCTTCCTTAGCTTTTAGTCACACTATGTTTGTGTTCTGGTTCCCTATATTGCAAATATAAGATGAACTACTTGAAACTAATTGAGCTGCACTACTGGCTGCTGTGGCTGTTCTTTTAATAATCCTGTTCGGTTAAGCTAGAATTTGGAACTTTTGACAGTAGCTGATGGAAATATGCAAAGTGCTTTGTGTTTTGACATCATGCAAATTCTTTAGACCTGTTTTTCCCAAACACTAAAATCTGAATGTTGAATCAGAAACTCAAACCCTTAACCAGCTTTTTATGTCTGGAACCTGTCAGCTGCAAGCCCAAGGTTTGGATGATCCTACAGGTTGTTGACCTCCCTCTTTAACAAGTTAAAACAAATACATTGGCCGCTGGCCCAATGGTGGAGTGCTGAATATGTTTGTTTTGCCTGATTATGTACCGCACCTTGTCTTAGCATGACCTTGCATTAGGTCCCTTGACTCTTGGATCCTTGATGTGGGATTTGATCAACTGAGGGTGTATGTATTCCAGTATTTGATTCTTTCTGCAAATTCCCCATAGAGAACATAAAGAAATGATTATTCATGTGTTACATATATAATCATGATCTCAGTTAACTATTTGTGCAGTGAGAAAATGTATCTTTATTCTGACCTGTCCGCCATTTCTATCATCTGAAACTTGCTGCCAAAAATATTTCTCGTGTGCATTTGAGGTTTAGGTCAACATTTCTAATGGTTGTTTTGTTGCCTCGAATGCAGGTGAGGGGCCGCAGGACTGGAGGATGGCGTCAACACCATGGAGGCAGCGCCAGTTTTCAGCCCTAATATCCGAAAGCAATTCGTTTAGGACTTTTTTATTAAGGACAGCTCCCTTTGTTTTATCCCAGAAATATTTCTGAAGATTTTATTGGTAGTCCTGGAACTCTTTTGTACCTGATACCGCATAGGCTTCGATGAATTAACAAGTGACAATATTCAAAGGTTACAGTTGTTTCCACCTCAGGTCCACAATCGTTTGCCATTGTAGGGTGGTGCCGTTTAGATAACATTCATGCAGGTCGCTACTCGTTTATGACGTTAGGATCTGTTCGTTTTAGTTAGAGATTGTGAAAAATAGTTTGTAGATTGTAGATTTTGGATCGTAAGAAGTTGGATTGTACAATCTGCAGAAGCTGATGGAAACTAGATTGTTGGATTGTTACAATCTGAGGTTGAATTATGATGAGGATCTGTTTATTTCATCTTGCAGATTGTAAATCACAATTCATAATCTTTAATTGAAACAAATATGGCCTTTGTAGCATCTAGACTCTTAGGTAAGTGGTAAGTGTTTTAGTGATTAATGATAATCGTATTATTATAACTAATACGTATATTTTAAGAGAATTAAAAATTTAGTTTATAATGATTGTATGAGTTTTTTTTAGTTCTTTATCATATTTGACGATCAAAGGATATTTACGTTAAAATTATGGATCTTCTAGTTCTAAGTGTCATAGGTGGTAAAGGATATTTAGAGTAGATATAGGCTTATTTTTAGTCTTTTGATTGTAGTATAAAAGGAGACTAAGTGTGTAGTTTGATCTAGTTAATTTAGATTTAGTTAGATGTACACTTGAAAATCTATCACTAGGTATCTTAAAGAAACCTATGACTGAGAAGTCAAGAAGTAAGTTCTCAAAGTCATTGAATTGGATGATCATTAGAGTTTTTGTTCTTACCGGATTGTCTGGTGCTAAAGTACTTGTACTCAACGGATCTTATTCCTGTTCTGTGCAAAAGCTGAATAATCTCACCGGATTGTCCAGTGATGGTAAATATGTGGACCGGAGTATTTAACAGAAAGGATATTTTCTGAGAAAAATTTGAGGTTAAGTATATCGGATTGTCTGATGTTCAGAGAAGATGACAACCTGAGCATTTAACAGAAAGTTATAATTTTTGGATGAATTGGAATTCAAGGCACCGGATGGTTCGGTGTTGAGATGTGTAACACATCGGAGTATTTTTAGACTTGGTGTCTCTGTGCATGAGAAATGAACTCACCGGATTGGCGGATGATGTGGTATGAAGAACACCGGAGCTTTTCAGGCAACGGCTACTGACAGCTAGTAGGCCAGCTTTTGGAAAAGGTTACTTAACGGATTATTCGGTGTGTACAATGGTATGTGTTCCGGACAACCCGGTGTTCACAGAAAGTACGGGTGGTTGGGCAACGACTATATTTGGACCTCTAGTCTATATATACCTCCTCACTCGATTCCATTCGTCTCTTTTGCAACCCAGATGAGTTCATACACTGTATGTGTCATCAAGAAACAAGGGAGAGCACTTAAGTTGATTTTCAAGTCCCTAATTGAAGATTAAGGACTTCATTAGTGCTTCAAGAGTAGCGGGTGTGTATCTAGCTATTGTTTAAGCTTGATAGGGATCAAGTGAACCAATTGGTTTATTACTCTTGGTGATTGGCAACACCTAGCTGGTCGTGGTGATTAGAGGTATTCTCGGTGAGCTCTTTAAGTTCTTGTGGGAGTCCCAGGAAAAGCTTCTATTTAGTTTAATGCTCGTCAATCCGAAAATAGAGAAGTGGCGATCATTAGTGAGCACTTGAGTCGTTGTGACTCAAGTGAGAACGATATCCTTGTGTTGATGCTGCAACAAGGATTATGGGAGAGTGCTAACTCTTCGATACCTAAAAATCGGTGTCCTCTTTTTGTACTCTCTTTTTATTCTGTAATTTACTTCTAGTATCTACTTCCATGCAAGTTTTAATTTCGTAATTTACTCGTAAGTTATATGCTTACATGTTTGTTCTTCATGTCCTAACTTTTTTGTTTGAGTAATTGCATTTCTTTCTTCTAAGCTAAGGTTACTCCTGTTCTAGAAATCGATATTTATTTTAAAGTTTAATTATAATCCTGTTCACTTCCTTTAAGATCATTAGATCCTTGTAGCTTTAGTTGGGAGTGGTAGCATTGTAGATTTAACCATCAATCAGTTTTGATTTATTCATATGCTGTTCGTACATCATAGTGCAAGAGGCAGAAGGTTGCTCGTCACTGGAATTACATTTGACGCTGCGAGTTTGGATGAATTCATATTGCAAGGCTACCTGTCCGTAGGTATGCCAACGAGTCGAGTGAGCTTGTATGGCAAGGTCGAGCATGACAGAAATTCGAAATAAGCTTGAGTGAGTTGGAGTTACCAACCGAGTCTTGAGATAAGCTCGGCTCGGCTCATTAATAACCATAATTTATATATTTTTTTTATTTCTAATTAAATATATAAATTGTAAAATTATTAAACAAATAAGAGACTTATAATTTTTGAGCCAAGCTCGGGTTCGCTGGTGAGCTTTGAGCTTGACTCGAATCTCAGACAAACAGGTCTTGAATCGAGCTTTTATACCGAGGCAAGATCAAATAGCTCACGAGCATGTCCCCGTTGAATCGAAGAGTAATGCTACTCAGAGCTGCACGAAAATCCTGTTTCAACGGAAGTTTAAACTGTTTTTCTGAGGTTGGAAGTCTTGCATTGATCGACCGATCATGGGCAGAAGCAAAAGTATAAACAAGTTTGCAGATAACACAAACAGATGCCAAAAAAGAAAGGAAACGAGCAGATTTTTCGTCAACATACATAGAGTTCGAGATCTAGTGACCCAACCATGGCGAGATAGTCATCAAGCCTAACAGTTAAAAGTCTACCAAGAAAACAAAACACGTCCATTAAAAAAAACGAAAAACAGATTATCTATAGGGTTGAGTTACAACACATGGGAATCAATCAACAGGCCCTAAAGATGAGAGGCAGCACGGAGCTAGTGCCTGCTGGATATGCTGAAGGAGGTGACCTTCATGGGCGTGGCCACCACCAGCGGCGCCTCCGGGGAGTCGCTGACGGCGTACTTGTCGTGCATGAAGCGGCTGGCGACGATGGACTCGTCCTTGGGGATCACCTTGTAGCAGTAGCAGCTCTTGAGCCCCTCCTGGTACTGGTAGCACTCGTGGTGGCTGTTCTTCACCTGCAGGAAGTTCCACACCACGCTGTACTTCCCCACTGTGGCCACCAGATGTCGCTCCTGCTTCCCGTTCTCCGTGACCTACACAATCCGATAAAAGTAGACAACGGTTTTTTGTTAATCAGAAAAACAGCATCCAGGATGTTTGCTCATTACATTTACTAAATACATCGTTGTCATTTGCTTATACGGATGAGTATTCGGTAACATGGAAATCGCTGTGCAGGTAATTCAAGATGTAGCAGATGCAACAATGTTCCACTACCATAAGTTTCCTAATACAATAATGAGTAATGACTATTCTTTCAAAAGCAGCTCAGACAATGTGTACCATAAAACTGCATCATTTGAAGTGGTACAACAAAGCACACAACCTGGTTTCCTGTAACAGTCCAATTTTTCAAAACCAAGAAAATTAAAAAAAACTTTTCCAAAGAAAATAAAAAAAGTCTTGTAAAAACTAAATAAAAAGGCTGAAACCCATCTCTCTTTCTCTCTGATCCTGCCCAGCCCAGGCCGCCATCTCCTCTCCTCTTTCTCTGCTCAGCTCGCATAGCAGCAGCCTGCCGCCGCACACATGGAGATCGTCGAGTCCGAGCCAGAGAGCAAGCAACAACCACCAAAACGGATTCACTGGGGACCCTAGAAGCTAAGGCCTGCACCGAAATGCACAAAGCCCGAGCCGGTCATGAGATGACAACAAGATTGCATCCGCCAGCCGCATGGGAAGGAGATCAAATTCGTGAGATCGTGAGATTGAGTTAGAGATAAGCTTCGGATCAAAAGAAGGAAGAATACAAGGATCATACACGAGTTTTTGCCCAATAGATAAGAATCTGAGGCCACTTGAATCGTCGGAATCGAGTTTGATCCGCCGCCGCCACCTCTTTTCAAATCCGAGTCGAATTGGAGATAATAGAGCCACCTATGTATAAATATGCGATCCCAGAGCATTGCGTAACTTTTGCCCATCGAGCCGAGGAGAAATCGTCGACAAGAGCCTAGCTCCGACGAGAGCCAAAGCTTCAAGCAGCTGTTCACCGTCGCTAGCCCCAACCGCGCATTGCCGACGACAACTAGTAGCCTAGCCAAGTTCGTCGTGAGCACATGGTCCTGTTCCGCCGCTCGTCGAAGCGTTTGGAGCACGACGATGAGCTTTTCACCGTTCGCCGATGACATGCCATCGCGGAAGCCCTCGGAGCCGCCATCCTCAGTGTCGGGGAAGGAAACTAAGGTGAGTCGTCCGATCTCGGGTTAACGATCGCGATTAGATGAATGTGTACTGATTTGTCGGATAGATCTGAGCCATTCGATCTGAGATGAACGGTTAGGATTTAATGAACATAACAACGCTGTCACGAGACCCTAACGTCGTTCGTCTACCATGTCGTCTACCATGTAGGTTGGCCACGTCAGCGTATATGCACTCATGGCAGTCCCACATCAGCAGCTGAGCTGACGTGGAGTGCACAGTCAACTTTTGTTTTTCTTTTTGATTTATTTCTGGATGCTGATGTCATAATTGGTATATATTATGCAAGAAATAGATTTCCATTGTAAAAATAATTTTAAAAATAATAATAATTAGGAAATTAACTTTTAATAATGTTTTATAGGTTTATTTAATTCTGTTTAATAGTTTTATATAGTTTAATAATTCAAATAAATTCTAGAAAATTCCTAGAAAATTCCAAAAAATCCCAAGCAACATAATTTCATATGTAGATAATCTTTTTAGCTCTGTTTTGGTCTTTAGAAAATCATAACTTGTTAACCATAGCTCCGTTTTGACCCGTTCTTCCGTCGAAGTGTCCGGAAAAGCGTGATCTTGTATGTGATGATGTTTGTTGTGTGATGTTTGATCCTCTTTGGATCTTGGTGTTTATGTATTGCCTTTTTCGTGCATGTTGCAAGTAGAAGCCAACGTTCCGGATGAGGTAGAAGGACTGCAGGATCAAGATTTCGAAAGTCCAACTGAGTTTAGTGAAGGCAAGTTGTGTTTTTGAACTTATTTATCCCAATTTTTAAAATATTTTGTTTTACAAACATGCGTGCTAATAAATTGGTCGGGAAACCCAAGAGTTAGGCTTTACCCTAGTTTTTCCTTATCACCATAGTATGGTTTTGGGTTATGAAAGGACAAATGATACTTAGACTTGCTTTGGGATGGAAATCATGATAATTACTCTACGAAATTAATAATGGTCATATGTAACAATGATAAAATAATTATCATCGCATAGGGATTTGAGCATGTCATATGAGGAGACCGGCATGGGATGTACGGTTAGGAATGTGATAGTCTTGCTCAAATCTAATGACCGGTCCATGAGGTAATATTTCGGTGCTTACAGTGCACCCACAAGCTTGATATGGGATGAGCCTTACTAATTAATTTATTTTACTCTCAGTATAGTCTAGATCAAACAGAAGAACGGTGAATGGATGAGATGTCCTGGGATCCGAAAGGCGCAAGAGGTGGCTTTCGTTGTTGAGGTGTATTCACGCGGCAATGAAACCTTAACGGGTAGGCACATGCTGAGAGGGGAATTGTAAAGATTTTGCAGTGGATTCCTAACGCACACCTCTGAAGCGTGTAAGAGTTTTTCATCAGCCAACGGATGCTCGGCAAGTAAGACGAAATGTCTTGTGGATAAAGTGTACAATCTCTACAGAGTGTAAAATGGTTAATCAGATGTGTTCACAGTTAAGAGTGACATAGAAAACCTACCATGATTAGAACTTGATATTTTAGTTAGTTTGGTCAGTTATGATTATGGGAATCATAGTTGATGTGTTGTTAATCGTAGTAGTGGGAACTATGATTGAAGTGTTCAACCATGATGGATAGAACTTTGGTTGAGGAGAGAGTTGGTTAAGTCAAGATGATTGGAATCGTGAGGTGGTTTGCTATTTATAGTTGTTACTTAATTAGTATTGGTTTTCGAATATTTTTACTTAAATGTTGTTTTATGCAAAAGTCATTTAGCCATATTCTTGTCAAAGTCTTCATATGCATAATATTTCCTTCACAATTTATTGAGTACGACACGTGCTCGCTTTTGCTATCACCAAACACTTAGTTGGAGAAGGTATTGAGAAGTACGCTAAACATGGATCGTTCTAAGACATTTTCTACATCGATCATGCATGTGAAAGAGTCGTAAAGGATTAGAGTATTTATAGTTGTTTAGATTCCGCTGCAATTTAATTGGTTCTTCAACCCTTGAAGGTCATTTGTGTAAGACAGTTTATTCGATTAAGGTATGGATATTATAATGATTATCATTAATGAAATCACTATATGTTGGAATTGATTCATAAGCCCATCACATAGATGAGATTGGTTTGTTCTTTAAACCGGTCTCAACATTTCTATATAGTCACAAAAATGTTGTGTTTATCAGCATTGAACTTGGAGCCTAAACACTCGGTAGTTAACTCAAAGCATGAACTCAATTTAAGCCAATGTGTTGATGGCAACACTACACAAGTCAAGGTAGATAGAAATTTGCAATAGCTACATTATTCTGTTAGTGTGGCAAAGCTAACAATATTCCATCCTATCTGCTACTAAACTCAAACTACTGAGTTGCTGGTTGTGACAGTATACAGCACCATAAATAGAACAGAGCATCATGCTGTCGTGTGTAGGACTAAAAACTCCTATGTATCAGGCTACATATCTAGTACCAAGCAACTCCTATGTATCAGTCACAATTCCATGTAGTAATAATAACTTAATATTAACATATGAAAAGGATGCACAATCACTGAAGTGAAATCCTAACATCAATAAGGAAAAGCTGCGTAAAAAATCTAGCAGGGAATGATCTGGGATAGATAGATCTAATAAATTCATAGTCACAGATTACAAGGTATACTAGATAACCAAAACTGTCATTTTTTATCATGCGAATTGCTACCAGATAAGCGCAGCATCATTTTCGCATACTGCACCAGTGATAAATTTGAACAAAAAGTCATAGAAAAAGAAATGGTAAGATATACTGACCCATGAGAACCTGCCCTCGCGAAACTTGCTGTTTGCCCCTGCTAGATGAGAATCCAGTGGATTGAGCTTCAGCAACCTTGGAGCAGCAATTCTATTCCCCATTCTCCCACCAAATCCGGTCTTCTCCTTCCCATCCTTGTCGATGAAAATGGTACAGATAAGAATCAGGTATGTATCAGT
Source organism: Phragmites australis (assembly GCF_958298935.1). Taxonomy (NCBI): domain Eukaryota; kingdom Viridiplantae; phylum Streptophyta; class Magnoliopsida; order Poales; family Poaceae; genus Phragmites; species Phragmites australis. The sequence continues at coordinate 4,084,945 of NC_084925.1, forward strand.
TGTCCCCAAAATCCACTTCCCATCATAAGTCACATCCACATGAGTGATTGGCGAACCCAGCCCTGGGAAGGCTGTCTTCGCCATCCTCATAGAGCTCTTTGAATACAAGCGGATCTTCCCATCCAATGATCCAACTACAATGGAACCATCACCAGTAGAAGCAAAGCACTGAAAGTTTGTCCCCCTGGAAAATTGATGGCCCTGGGTCCATTGCAATACTGGTGATTCAGCTGCACTTGCCAAGTTCTGCACAATGCCCCTACGGTCCCTCATATCCCACCGGCACAACCGGTTGTCATCCAGACCCAAGAAGGTGGACTCGGATGGATCCATCTGTGCACCTTTGCTATCATTTGTGATATCCCTCATGTTAATATCCGCTCCATCCTTCTCAAACTTCCATTCCGACACCACCTTCCCTGTCTCAATATCCATTTGATGCACCCCTTTGGCATGTGGCTTCCCATCAGTCGCTGGGCTCATCAGGAGCATGTTAGTCTCGGCCCGCATCAGAAGGGCCTTCTTTGGTGTGGAGAAGTTTGTGCTCCCTCCAGAGAACTTCACGGACATGCCCTTCCCGTGTATCCCATGCTCGAAATTTCTCACCACCTGAATGCCCGAATCTCCGACGAGGAAGCTGTTATCCAATGCGCCTAGCGCAAGACTCTGTATTCCACTCCCTTCCTCAACTGGCTCCTCAAATTCCCGTAGATCCTCCATCAATGGCTTCAGCATCGGGCTCCGCGCAGGCATCGGGCTGCCCCTGGGGCCTGGAGAGAACCCGTCCGTGGCGTCCTCCCATATGGACTCGTCACCGTCCTCCGGGCGCGCCCACGCGGCGAAGTCCTTCCCGAACACCTTGGCGCGGCCCTCGTCCGTGGCGGCGACGCCATAGCTGTTCTCGAAGAGACAGCTGTGGTACTTGGCGCAGAAGTCGCCGAAGCCATCGGCGTTGAGGAACTTCAGCGCCCAGACGCCGTCGGCGACGAAGTCCACGCGGCGCTGCGCGGGGAAGGTCTTGAGCTGCAGCTCGGGGCCGACCCTGGCCCGGATCTTCGACCCCACGACGAGGCACCACGGCCCGGATGCGGGAGCGTCGTCGTCCTCGTCGTCGCCGGAGCGGACGAAGGAGGCCGCAGCGAGGCGGTCGGAGACGATCCACTTGGCGGAGGGGGAGGAGCCGCCGATGTGGAGATAGAGCTTGACGGCGTTGAGGGCGGCGGGGTTGGCGCTGGGGGCGGGCCCGGGGCTAGGGTTCGGAGAGATGGGCTCGCTGTACTTGAGGTGGAGGTTGCGGAGGTGGCGGTCGATGGCGCCAACCGAGGCGGGGGTGGCCCCTGCTCCACCAGGCTTGGAGGAGGCGGAGACCGGGGGAGGCGTGCCGTAGTCGGAGGAGTTGTCAGAGGCGCGGGACTCGGTGTCGTCGTCGGAGTCGGAGAGGTCCAGTTCCTCACGGCTGTGCGAACCCCCCATGGCGGCGGCGGTTAGGGTTTCGGCGAGGATGCGGATGGGAGGGGAGCGTGAGCGAATTTGAAATTTGGGAGCGGACAGGGAAGGTGGGGTTTGCGTTGCAACTAGCAAGTGAGGGGAGATCTGGGAGACGAATAGAACACCGAGATGAGGGTTGGGGGGGGGGGGGGCAGAAAAAAATTCAGAATCGAAGACGACCAAACGGTACACTGATTCAAAATTTTCAAAATGGAATCTATTTCTCAAATTATCAACAGCTTCAACTAATTTTCGAAGTTAAAGATGATCAGCTCTATCAAACAGGTTCTCGCTGATCTGAATCACCCATTATGCTGCTCAGATTAATTTTTCAAGACCATATTATCCAGTAAACCAGAGGATGGACCGAATCACCTTTCTTTTTTTACGAGAAGGGAATGGGGTTATATTAAAATTTAAAGCATAGTACATCCTCTTTTACAGGACAACCTCTTTTACAAACAACTCCCAAAGAAATAAAGAAAAAAAAACAAAAAAGAACAACAATGTCCTTTTTGTAATCTTCTTCGTCTCCGGAACCTTCCACCAGTCGTCGAGCTGTTCCGCAATGAAGCGAAGCAGACCATTGATGTCGAAACCCAGACCTCCACCCGAGACCAACGAAGTAGTCCAAACATTGGGTCGTCGCATCATCCAACACCCTAGACCTACTGTCAGGGTGTAACTTGCACACTGAACGGATATCGGCAACCACCTCGCTAGCAACAGAGGAGGAACCTCGTCCCCAACATCTGCACCGTCGAACACACCGAAAATGGAGACCTGGTACACCAAGTTGTCGCCATCGAGCCAAAAACCAGCAGCCCGGGAGCACAGAAGCAAAACAAAGGTAATTCGTTCGGTAATCATTCTTAGGAGGTCCGTAGTTCATTGTGTGGTCAACTAGGATGATTTAGTGGTTGATTCGCTCGGTTATTGATCCTATTGCGTCGGTTTTTAGCCTGATGCGCATGGTTATTACCTTGTACTGGCAAGGGTTGTTAATATTGGTCAAGTTAATTATTACTTGAGACATTTATGTATGACTAGGAACATGACAGCACATGTTTATCAATTTAACATGTATGAACATAATTATTAGTAGGTTAACCATTGAGCTTTCTTCTTCCAACAGAGACAATACAAACTAATTGATGGCGAATAGAGATGTGGTGTGGCCGCACGGGGACAATTTGGCCCCGAGGTTTAGTGCAATTACTGCAATAAGGAAAAGAAAGGCGGTGGTGCCACAAGGTTAAAAGAACATTTGGTAGGGCGTGGAGAGGTTAAGTGTTTTGAGAGAGAGAGAGAGAGAGAGAGAGAGAGAGAGAGAGAGAGAGAGAGAGAGAGAGAGAGAGAGAGATTGATTTTCACTGGGCCTGAGGGACTTCCGGTTCTCCATGCGCACCACCTTGGATTTTGAGCGGTTCGGATGCTGCGCCAGTTGAGGTTCCTCAGTACTTCCAAGAGTGAGGTGTCATAACGAGATGTGTATAAAAAACTAAGGTGTTGGTGTCCAGACATAGCCATGCATGTACGGTTTTGACCGGGAAGCGCCCATGAGCCCCCTGGGTAGTAAATGATAGGACCGGGGATATTTCCCAAAGTGGCTCCACCTTCCACCCTAGGCGTGAATCAATAGTTGGTCAGGCTATAAAAGCAGGAGTTACCCAGCCGGCCACCCATCAATGCTTTTTTGCAAGGCAAGAAGACAACTCTTCTTGTGGATCATGGCATCCTCCTCCCATTCTTCGTCAAGAAGGTCGATAATTTTGGAGGATTTGGAAAGGGTTGAGTCACCTTAGACGCTAGCTCCACTTGCTGTGGTTCCCCTAGGGGCAGAAAATCTCAAGATCCTACTCGCAGGGTTGGAGCCGGCCGCCATTGTGCTTCCCTTGCTACAGAGAGGGTCTCCCCTTTCCACTCCCACTTGATGTCCAGCCCGAGCGATTGTCCCGGTCGAGGTTATTGACATCTCCGGCGACGAGGAGGAGATTGATTGGGACCTTCTGAAGGAGGAGGCCGATGAAGAGGAGAAGCAAAAGGAGGGTCAGCTGGGTTCACTGGCACCGGTCAGCAGCTCTAGCAGGATCTTCGCGCCAGCCACACTCCCTAGCCCCCACGCAGGCCGTTGTCTGATTCCCGAGGCGACTAGCTGCTGCCCCAAGGAAGAGTATAAGAGGTTCCTCGACTCGTTTAAGGACAAGTAGGAGTCCATATACTTCTGAATTCTTGGAGGTGGTGGATCTTTACGATTTGCAAGAGTTAGGCGGAACCTTTCCGTTAACCTGGCTCTAGCCACTCGAGTCGAGAGGGAAGAAATAAGCATGTAATAGGGTAGTTAGCCCAGTTGAATGTAATCGACATGCCTGTAACCTATCTTTCCCATGGACGAACATATTCCGTCCATTTCTGATGGTCTCGTCGATGGCTGGAAGACCGTACGGGAGCCCCACGGGTTTTGGACCGTCTGGTCCAAACCACTGTTTGGAGTGTTCAGAGAGTTTTTCCTGTGCTATCACGGTGATTAGGCTTTGATCATTCCGCCTTCCTCGTTAGTTAGGCTTTCAAAGCGTAGGACAACCCTTAGCACGACAAGTCCCTCGGCGGCGACCAACGCCTGACCTGAGTGGATACTTGTTGCCTTGCAATCGCTATCCCGAGCCGTTCGTACCTTTGATATTGCACGAGCAATGATCCTACACTGTTAAAGAGCCCCTAACCATTTGGTTATTTTAACTTCTTGGTCGCGAGATCCCATAGTGGTTGTCAAGCGTTGTCGTGTGTTGTGGTCGGAGAGCCACTGTGACGGGGGTCCGTTGTTGGTCGTGAAATCCTGCAAAACAGAGAATCTGGTCGTCCGGAAGATTCTACAAAATAGAGAAATAGGCTCGTCTCCGAGCAACCCTACACATAGAACTTGCGCAGCAGGGCGATGTTTCTGGAGTTGTGTAATTCACAGGTGTCCTCTATGGCTAGCTTGACCGCACCAGGTCGGGTGACATTGACCACTTTGTAGGCCCCTTCTCACTTAGGGGAGAGTATATTTCGACCAGCCTTATTATAAATTTGCCTAAGGACGAGATCACCTACGACCAGTCTTCGCTCCCGCACCTTGCAGCTATGATAGCGTCTAAGGCTTTGCTGATATCGGATTGCTCAAATTAGAGCACGCTCATGGAACTCTTTGGTCAGGTTTACATCATCCTCTCATTGCGCCACCTGGTCGTCATTCGTGTAGTTGGCCACTCGAGGCGATTGAAAGGTGATCTCAAAGGGAAGCATTGCCTTTGCGCCAAAAACAAGGAAGAAAGGGGTTTCATCCGTAGCCCTACTTGGAGTCCTTCACAACGACTAGAGTACTGTGAGTAGTTCATCCACCCAGCATCTTGAATAGCTTTTAAGCCGATCAAAGACTCGGGTTTTGATCCCTTGCAGTATTATCCCATCTGCCCTTTCGACATGTCCTTTGCTCTGTGGGTGTGCCACCAACGCATAGTAAACTTTGGTCTCGATCTCTTCGCAGTAGTCCTGGAAAGCACTACTAGCGAATTAAGCCCCGTTGTCCGTAATTATGCGATTTGGACTGCCAAACCGTACTACCAAACCCCATATAAACTTACTTGCTACTGCGGTGGTGATCTTCCTGACGAGCTCAGCTCTATCCACTTGGTGAATTTGTCGACTGCAACGAACAGGAACTCAAAACCGCTTGGGATTTTAGGGAACAGTCTCACAATATCGAGCCCCTAGACGGCAAAAGGCCAAGAGAGTGGTATAGTTTGCAATGCTTAGGCTGATAAGTTAGTTTATCGACCATGGTATTGACATGATACACACTATTTCAGCAGGTCGCAAGTATCCTGGAGGACAGTGGGCCAATAAAATCTTTGTCAGAACGCTTTTTCGACCGATGTGTGGTACGAAGCATGGCTACCATATATGCCTTCGTGGATATCATAGAGCAATGTGCTCCTCTCTTCTTGAGTGATGTATTTCAGTAAAAGGTTATTGCTCCCCCGACGGCAAAGACGTCCCTCTACCAGGGAGTATCTGCGGGCTTGCCACGAGACCTTTTCTGCTAACGTATCATCATCAGGGATTGCTCGATCCTAAAGGTAGTCCGAGATCTGATCCATCTATGCTGAACCCAAATCGAGCAGGACGATCACATGATAGACACCCGAGGTCGATGACATAGAAGGAGACGTTGCCTCCAAAGGTGTTGCCTCTGGTACTCCGTTTCCAAGTGGAGCATCCCCTTCACCTTGGTCCGAGACCATGATGGATGGTAGTGTGAGTCTTTCTTCAAAGATTTCGACTGGGACAGGTTCATGAGAAGAAGCTAGACCGATCAGCTCATTGGCTAGGAAGTTGTCCTTACGAGAGACGTGCTTGACATCGAAACCGAAAAAACATCGCTCTAGTCTTCTCACTTCGGTGAGGTATGCCACCATTGTTGGATCAGAGCACTAAAACTCTTTATACACTTGGTTAACAACCAATAGCGAGCCCCTTATTGTTAATAGGCATTTAATCTCAAGTGCGGTGGCTGCTCGCATTCCAGACAAGAGGCGCTCGTATTCTGCAATATTGTTAGTGGCTGTAAAATATAATTGAACTACGTACTTGAGGAGGTCATCGGTTCGTGAGGTCAGGACCACTCCATCCCCCGCTCCCTTCAGCGTGAACGATCTGTCAAAGTGCATGGTCCAGTGCTCATCTGCCTCTAGTTACTGTACCTGCTCAGGCTCAAAGCACAACCACTCAGCCAATGTTTGGGACTTGATAGTCATTCAGGGGATGAATTGTAGATCAAATTCCCTAAGATCTATTGTCCACTTTGTTATTCTTCCTGTTGCATCCCTATTATGAAGAATTTCTCTAATAGGGTGAGGAGATCACCTTGATTTTATGGGCCTAGAAGCAGTATCTGAGCTTGCGAGAGGCCATCAGAATGGCGTATAGTAGATTCTGAGCATGTGGGTACTGAGCCTTCGCATCGTGTACGACCTCACTGACGTAGTACAATGGTCCCTGAAGATCTTCTCGCTCAACAACCAGTACCGCGCTCGTGACTTGTGGGGTAGCTGCAACATAGAGCAAGGGATCCTTGTCTGGTCGAGGTGCGGTCAGTACATGAGGGTAGGAGAGGTACCTTTTTAGATCTTGGAGGTTCGTTTCCGCTTCTGGGGTCTACCGAAAGTGGTCGCTCTTCTTCAAGATCTTGAAGAGTGGCAGCAACCCCTTTTCTCCCAGCCTTGATATGAACCTACTCAAAGTTGCCACACATCCCGTTAGTTTCTAGACTTCTTTTAGCCTGGTCAGGGATTTCATCCGGTCGATAGCTCTGATCTTGTTAGGGATTGCCTTTATTCCTCAACTGGAAACGAGGAACCCGAGCAACTTCTTGATGGGACTCCAAACATGCACTTCTCAGGATTCAGCTTCATGTGGTATTTCTGAAGGTTGTCGAACATTTCCTGGAGGTCCACAACCAGGTCATCCTTGATTCTACTCTTTACAACCACATCATCAAAATTTGCCTCGATGTTTCTACCGAGCTAAATACAACATAGGTAAGTGGCACAGACACTTTTTAAACCAAAAGATATTTTTACATAGCAAAAGACCTGGAATGGTGTCACAAAAGCAGTATTCTCCTCATCTTCCCTATACATGCTAATCTAGTGATACCCCGAACAAGCATCTAAGAAGCTTAGAAGATCACTACCAACGGTTGAGTCAACAAGTTGGTCGATTTGGGGTAGAGGGCAGAGATCTTTTGGGCACACCTTATTGAGGTCGATGAAGTTGATGCACATTCTCCACTTACCATTATGTTTTTGGACCATGACTAGGTTAGGCAGGTATTCTGGGTATTGTATTTCTCGGATGAAGCCTGCCTCCAAGAGCTTGTCAATCTCCTTATGAAATGCTTCCTTTCGGCCGGCTGCAAACCAATGCACTTTTTGTTTAACTTGTCGCGCGTCAGGTCGCATTGATAACTTGTGCTCAATCATGCCCCTAGGGCCTCCTGGCATATCAGACGAACTCCATGAAAAGATGTTTGCGTCCGTCCAGAGGAAAGTGATGAGCGTAAGTTCCTATTTGGTGTCCAGGCTGGCCCCTATCTGGACCGTCCTGGTCGGGTCAGAGTCATCAAGGCATACTGCCTTAAGCCGTTCGTCCTAGCTAGGGGCGACCAGAACCTTCATTGGGCAACCACTAGGCATAGCGTTCTCCGACTGCGACCTGGGAGTTAGCTCGACCATGTTGAGGTTCCTCTTGTCGCAGTGTAGGGTCGTCTTTGCATCGCCAAAGATGGTGATAGCTCCGGTCGGACCAAGGATCTTGATCGCCTGATACGCATGGTGGGCAACAGCCATGAACTGGGCCATTGTTGGTCATCCAAGGATCATGTTATAAGCGGTCCTGAAATCCACCACATCAAACATAACCTTTTTGTTCCTAAAGTTACTTGGTGAGCTGAAGGTGACAGGCATCTCGACCTGCCCAAAGGGTTTAGCTGAAGAACCCGGGGTGATCCCAAAGAGGGGGGAGACGATTTCAACGTGCTCCTTGGGATTGGTAAGGCGTCTAGCGTGTCGGCGAAGAGGAGGTTGATGAAGCTCCATCCATCGATCAGCACACGACCAAGTTAGATGTTCTGAAAGATCGGTTCGACCACAACAGGGTAGCGACCATATCGCTTAACACTCGTGGGGTGGTCGGCCTGACTGAAAGTAAGGGGCACCTCTGACTACTTCAGACGCTGGCTTGGGCCCCGCGTGGTCATCCACACCTCCCGGATCACTGACTTGTATTCCCTGTTCGAGGAATATATCGTGGCACCCCTGAAGATGTGGTGGACCATGTGATCGGCCTGCTGGTACCCCACTGCCAACTAGTCGGGGTCGCCCTCATTCTCAACATCTTCGTCGTGCCTAGACTTATGGTCTCCAAGCACCTTGTTGATGATGCCTTGCACGACCTTACACTCGACCAGGTCATGGGAATCTATGCGGTGGATCAAGCAGTAGCCGTGGCCCTTCTTACCCCCCTTTTTTCTCGAAGCGCCAGCGTAGTTGGCCGGTTTGCTCAACCTCCATGACGTCAAATGGTACTTCCTTGCGTTTGTTCTTCTTTTTCTACTTCTGGCCAACCCCTTTAGAGGAGGCAGGCTGGTCGAAGGTCGGCCATGACCTGATGTCAATCTGACGCTCTCGAGTCTTGGCGGCCTATGCACACTTGTCTGCGAGCTTGAAGAGCTCGGTAGTGCTTTAGGTTTCCTTTGTGGCTAGCTTCTCAACAATCTTTTGGTATCTGACCCCTCTCTTAAATGCTAAGACCACGAATTCACCTGTGATCCTTGGAATAGTGTTTTGGTGCTCAGTGAAGTGCTGAATGAAGTCTCGCAATGACTCACCTTGTCGCTACCTGACTTGGTATAGGTCGTCCTCGACCCTAGCTCGGGCATAAGTCCCCTGGAAGTTGGTTACAACTAGTCGCACAGATCCTCCTAGGAGTGAACCGACTCGTGAGGGTGGTTCATAAGCCAGGACCAAGCTAAACCAATCAAGGTGGTCGTGAAGTAGTTTGCTATGACTTTCCCGTGGCCTCTTTCTATCTGCACTATTGTGATGTAGATCTACATGAACTCCTTGGGGTTGGTCGAGCCATCGTACTTTTCGGCTAGGACCGGTCAGAACTTGTCCAGCCAGTGCACATCTCGTAGCCGGGTTGATAGGGCATTACACCCTATTCCGTAACGAGGAGTCACCCGCTGATGGGCAACAACACGTGCTCGGAGAGAGAGACAACAGTCACACGATGCTGGGGAGGGGATGGAGGAATCAGATGCCTCCCTATGTGGGGGAGGCAAGTGGTAGGGTTACTTGCCCTTTTCCTGCTCTCTCTGAGCGCGGTCATCCTGCTCTTGTGTGGCCATCTGGCTCTAGATCACGCCGCGGAGGTCACGTTGGCACAGAGAGTCATGCAGGTCAGAGGGTTTGTTGTCCTGATGCGGCGGACATCTCTGAGCACTCCCCGTTACCGAGGGAGGATGAGATCTTTCCTGTCGTGGGGCCTGCCATGATTTTTGGTGATCACGATCTTCACCAATCCTAGCGATAGACATGGTGTTTGTAGCCGTTGTTTGGTGTCGAGCGGTCTCAACCAGGAGCGCGAGTGTCACGTCCAAAATCCTTAATCACGCAATTAAGCATAATTATGCTTTTTAAGCATTATATTTAATTTTGCGTAATTGTAATTCGGAACACTAATGCACTTCGTTAGAAGTCAATTGGATGAAAGAAGGAAATTTGAGAGGAAAAATAATGAAATTTGTAATCAAAACAGACCATTTTCTCTAAAATGTGGGCCCCACATGTGGACCAACCACCCAACCACTCAAGTGGGCACCCCCACCTGCTCTCTCTCTCCTCCCTCACTCCCCATGCCTCCACCTTGCAGCTGCAACTGCAGCTCACCCCTCCCTCTCACTCCCCTCTCTAGCTCTCTTACTCTCCCTTGGATTTCTCTCTCTAGGAGCAAGGACAAGGTATGTATATGGTATCATTGCATTCTCTAGCTCGTGAGCTACTCATCTATCCAATTCATTTTCGTTTTCCCGAAGGATTCGAGCCAATTTTGATGATTTTTGGTGATTAGGGTTGAAACGTGAAGAACACTGAAATTCTTCGTCTCCCGGATGTTCCCTCCATTCCCCGGCGGTCACCCAACTCCACAAGCATCTTGGGTAAGTCCCTTAGGCTTTCTATGGTATGAATTCGTAATTTGGGTGGTCGATTTTGACTTGGAGCAAAGTTCATAATTTTTGAAGTTTTGGACCAAAATGAGGATTTAGATATGATTTGAGTTAGGAATCGAGTTGCTAGGTTGATGAGTAAATTCTAGACTCAATAAACTATCTAAAACATGTTCCCCAAAATGGAGCTTTTTTGGACAGTCCAGAAGTTCCAGACAATTTTTTGGAGGTTCCACAGTCCGGAACTTCTGCAGAAATCTGCGGAACTTCCGCAGTTACTATCCATTAGGCAGTCCAAAAGTTGTAAAATTTATAATAAATTCTTCGTAGCTCCAAAAATTATGAAACTAATTTTGTTGGTTTCATAATAACCTAATCTACCTATTAAAAATTTCCCCAGCCATGAAAGAGTTAATTAACTTTATGAGATAAATTAATCAGGTTAAAGCTTTATTAATTCACCGTTGGTTCCTTGCAAGTCCAAAATTGATGAATCCAATTTTGCTAGTTTCCTTATGACTTGTTCTATCTAGGAAAAATATTTTCAGCCATTATATGCATATTGTGGCATATATTTGCACATCATTCATACTCATTGCATTGCACGCGTTGATCCTTTTTAGAGAACGACAATACGTCGATCCCGGAGGCCGAGGGCGATCTCGACGCGTCCCACCTATTTGAGCCAGTGCATCAAGGCAAGCAATTAACTATATTAATCCATCTTGTGTAATTGGATAAGTCTAAAATTGATGAAATATGCTTATGTATGTATGCATGTTTAGTGAGTCAGTGTTAGGTACCAATGGGTAGAACCTATGCCGATTGCACTCTTTTACCTTGAATACTTGTGTATTTACATTCCTTGTAGCCTTGAGATGTTGTTAATGTCTAGGTATGAGTTCGACTTATATTCTTAGCCATGCTTAGGTCATTCGGTAGAAGTTGAACGACGGCGCATCTCGTTGTTCGCGAGCATAGGATCTTCTTATGATTATATACACTTGTTGAGGTTGAGATGGCTGTATGAGTGGTGAGTATGAGACGAGGTATGGGCGGTGCTAAGAGGTGTTTTATCCTACCCGGATGTGGAGTTCCCCTGGGTAGGTCGGTAGAGGAAACCGGACACCGTAGACCGCTTTACGTCGGTTAAGCACCGATCGTTGGTGTTGTTGGCTTTAGCACTTACCTTACTCATCACATGCCGATCTAATGGTAAGGTGAGCCGAATACCTTCGCAGCTGTGGCTTTTTGGGCGTGGACATCAACGGTGTGATCGGGCGGGCTTGTAGCGGTACTAGTTTGCTCTAGGAGTAGTTCTAGTACCGCCGCGCCGAGTGATGCATGATACAAACAGTTGGGGCTGGTTGGGAAAGGTTGTCATGAGTACTCCCTTATGTGCACTTTGGCCGGTGGCACAAGAAGAATGGTCATCGTGTCATGTGGGCCCAGGAGTATCCCCCTGCAGGGTGTATAAACGGTTCGAACTGCCGCGCTCTCGGTCGTGAGTATGCTTCTGTCCATCTGCATCGGTCATAGAGTTTCAAGTATGGTTTGTGGTTTGGTATGTGGGAGATGGTGACGTTGGTTCTTGTTACTTATTGATACACATGTTGGTTACAGTTACACTTGTTCAGTTGTTAGTTGCAGGGTAGTTTTCATATGTTTTGGTTAAGTTTCAGTCGCTCACACATATGTCTAGAATGCTGAGTGCATATGTTTTACCTAACCTGTGGCTCATCCTTGCTAATGATCAAAGCATAATCCTTGGAGTCGAGCTATGTATATGTGCTCTATATGGTTTAAGTCTTGCAAGTACCTTCATACTCATTACTGCGCTTTCAGGTACTCCTGCTGCTGAGGAAGATGCTGTTTTTTGCTACTTCGTGCCTACCGATCTTTGTGGCGGGCAAGAGTAATGCATCCTACTCTGAAAGTGGCATTTTTGAGACGGTGCCTAAGGGCATGCGGCACCGTTCTCTTTTGTTGTTTATAAGTTTAACTTTCTGCTGCGTAGTTCTTTTGTGGTTAGGAGTTGAGGGGTTTTGTCTCCTCCTAGCTCGCTTTTATTGTAAATTGTTGAAATCAGTTGCATGCTTAATACTTGTAATATAAATGTTTATTACTCGCTCTTTATTAAGCTATGTTGTCATGTACATGTTGGAAGGCATTTGTTCCGATCCTTAGGCACAAAACACGTGCCGGAACTGCCGAAGCAGTATTCTGTTTAATCGCTGAAGTCATGATCGTGTCAGTGATCTACTTAGTAATTAATTAGAATACCGTTTAGATGGCTCCCCATAGTGTAGTCACGCAACCATGACGCTAGTGGTGAACCCTCCGATACTGCTAATGGTGGGTGGCTAAGAAGCATTCACACAGTCTGTAGATTCCGTGCAGGCGTCATGGCCTCATAGTTGAGCTACCGAGCGCAAAGTGGTGACATATCATGAGGGGGAGCCTGCGACATTTGTGCAGCATGACAGTCTTGGTGACGATGCCACCAAGGACCGCATCCTCTGCGGCGGCTCCTCCGGGTGACGCTGTGGTGGTTGGGACCGTGCCAGAGTGTCCCCGTGACCTGTGCCAATCTGGTTCTCCTCTGGGCATGTGGCCTAAGGATCATCGTCGGCACTCAGAACACAGGAGCCTCTGTTGCCCCCTGTTGCATGAACTATAATGCAAATTTCCCGTTGAGCCTCGGAGCCTTTAGACTCCGATTCAGTGTCTCATACCTAGAGCACACCGGGCTCATCTGGGTCGTACCCTATGACGAACACCTCGTCGTGACTGGGGTTCTCAGAATGGGACTCAGCGGTTGCTGTGGATCCGGCCATAGGTAGCCCACTCTAATCTCCAACACTTACTAAAACGCAGAAATGCGCCCCCTACCTGGTGCGTTAACCGTCGAGGGTTAGCCCTTGATAATGATTCCAGGATGTACTAATCGATGGGCTCGTGAACAACACTTGTGGTGTGTGTGTGTGTGTGTTTGTAATGAACTCAAGAACACAGGGGTTATCCCGGTTCATGCCTCCTGAAGGATAACAACCCTATTGCAAGTGTATTTTATTTTCAGTGTTTGTGAACTAGTTAAACATGAGTCCCCCTTTGCTAGACCAGTTCTCTTCTTTATATACAAGAGAAGGAGAACTTACAAGCGGACCCTTTTCTGTTGACCCATACGTAGCTAGATGTACTTTTCTCAGGCCATCATCACGCGGAGCGTGCACGCTGCACCTTATGCTGGTGGTACTGCGGGGCCCATCCCATCCTCTTGGACTCCTCCACTCTTATCTTACCTCGGTAGCCCTGCCTATCCACTCGTCGTGCGTTGCAAGCTTATCTGCCAAGTCATTCTGTCCCAACCTTCCGTGAGTCCTCCTGCAAACTCATCCACTTACTTGGTCATTCTGCAGACCCTGTCACATCTGTCATGTGGTGCTAAGTCAGTATGTACCACACCACTCCATAGAAATTAATGCTACGAGATGGGGTACTACCCATCTATGCTGGCCAGGACTTTGTTCGCTGGAGGAGGAGCCTTAAAAGGAAAACACTTTAGTAGATATCAATAAATGTGACTAGACAGGTTAGATATGGATGATCCTGTGACCAGCCCTTCGCAAGGAGGTTCGTCATGCAAGCCTCGCGCTGGTCGTGCGAGCCAATGGCTAGTCACATGATGGGCAAGGGTTTATAAAATATTCCCCACCGGACGCCATATCCCATGTGGGGCCCGTTAGCCAAGATGCCCCCTTACTCAATACTCCGATAGATTCATTTTCTATATCTTAACATTCTCGAGTTCATATCTGTTTATGGATTTCCTTGTTTCGATTATGTTTTTGAGAGAAAATATGAAAATATAAATGGTTTGGGTTTTTGACCATTTCTGTCTGTTTTTATCCCTGCCTCTACAGCGTCATGGCTCTGCCTTGGCCCCTGTCTCTGCTGCGGCAACGCTCATTCACATCGAGCATGATGGGGTTGGTGGGCTAGTGAAGCACGACCCGAGCCACCACTTTCTCTCTCTCTCATCCACGTGGGCTGCGCGTCGGTGGCCATGTGATTCTCAATGGGCTGTGCCCGTCAGGTTAGGTCGCATTGCCATAAGGCTGACACCTTTTTTAAAATATTTTATAATATTTTCAAAATTACATGGCTATTTAGAAAATTTTCAAAAATAGGCTATCGTCGTCCATTCATAAGGAGAAAGCAAGGTCTCACACGATGAATGGACAAGACCTTATGGGCCCCAGTGGTCAAAGCATATTAAATGCATTTCACTAAGGTCTCACTCGTTGAGCGGATGAGACCTTGCTCTCGCCCGCTGAATAGGTGAGATCGTCGTTGGTGTGATGTTGGGTGGGCCCACCCAAAAGGTGTCACCCACTGTTGGGGTGAGACCTTTTGGGTATAAAACGCAGTGTGTCACTCTGGTCAACGTCAGCACTATCATTTCTACTGAACCGAGCCGAGAGAGAGGGAGTAGAGGAGAGGGGAGGGGAGGAGGAGAAATTTTACAACGAAGCCCTGCTGGAGGAAAAATGTATATTTTTTCTCTATTTTTTTACAAACCCAGTATGATATCCACTAGTGCTAGGTTTTGACATAGGTTATAAGTTAGATCTAGGATTTTTTTTTTTGTTAGAAACACGGTAAGATAGCCACTAGATGTTGGTTAGAATGTAGATCTAGGTTTAGAATTAGGGTTACACATAGTTTAGTAATGGACGTATATTTTAGCAATTAGATGTAATATTTAGGCAAATGTTAGTTATTATACATAGGATTTAGATATAGTGTAGGCATAACTGAGGTAGTAGCTGTAGGATTTAAAGATGTTTGATGTAGCAACACGGTTAGTTTTTGTTGTAGTATAGACTACATGTTGGGCCATGCTTTTGATGAACTTTTGTATTCTTGTAGATGTATTTTTATGTAATTATTTATGTTATGTCACAATAATGTTAGGGTTTGTGTCAATGGTTGCTAGGTATGTCAGATTAGCGACAGTTTAGGATTTTTTATGGGGACATTAAATAATTATATGGTCCGAAGGGGGCAGTATTGTCCGTATTTCAGGTAATGGATAAGAGTATCTCCTGGCCTATGCACAAAAGTGTCGGACACTTATACGTCAGGTTGATGCGGGGTTTTAAAATAGACCCTGAGGTTAAAGAGATGATCGTTAGAATTGTAGGCAACCGTATGAGATATGCTATGTACTAGGATGCGTATCCGCTCAGGGAAGATCAAGCCTGTAGGAGGTACATGCAGGATATTGTGCATAGAGGTTGGTCTCCTATGTTGCTTGTGCAATGGAATAATAAGGAGCCAATTAGAGAGATACATGGTGGGAGGTACATAGAGGAGGAGGGTGATGAGAAAGAGTATGCTGAGGATATCGATCCGGATGGTTCACATTCATCGGATTATCTAACTGAATCGACCGATGAGATAAACAAGAGGGAACAAATCCATTCTCTAATTGAACAAATGGAGTGGGATGATCTTGAGGTTGACGAATCTCTTGAGTCTGATATATCGGATGATGAGGACGATGCTCGTGTTCCAGTGAACTAGAACAATCCACAGTTTAACAACCTTGTGGTGAATGAGGGGAATCAGGTGTCCTGGGAGTATACGCAGAATGAGGTGACCAAGGGTGCTAGGTATCCGACCAGTCAGACCATGAAGGATGTTGTGACTCAATGGGTGATATCGTTTAGACGATAGTTTTATGTTGCACTACTACAGAAATAGGCTTATATGTCGGTCTATCTCAGTTTCTTATGAGCTGGCAGTGATGAAATATCACTGGCGTTTCGTATCATAGACTAGCACTAAAAGGCCATTCGAAAAGAACCGGCAGTGAAAATTCATTTGATGTCATTTAGATATCCAAATAATCGTTTGAAGTTTCAGACAGAAGATGTCAAAAGTATTGTATATGCTAATGGTATCACTAGTACTTCTGTGGTGGGATGATAAGGACGTATCCCGCAAGCTGAGAGGTTCTGAGTTCAAGTGTTACGAACCGCATGCACGCGTATTTCACATGAAAAATCGCGTGACTTGTGACTTGGGACGGCGCAGGCGTGGGGGTTCCTCAGGTGTAAAAAATATATTTTTTCAATTTTTCCAGCCCCAAAAAGATTGATTCGGTGCCCAACTACCACTACGGCTGAAGCCTTCAGTCGGTAGTGATAACCCCTTCACTGCCGGTCCCCACTGCTGACTCCAAAACCGGCAGTGAAACCCCTTTATGGGTCGACAGTGAGGGGTTTTTTTGTAGTAGTATTTTCAAGTCAAGCAAGAAGAAATGTGATGTGAAGTGTGTGAAGGAGGGTTGCCCGTGGTGGGTGCACGATTTTAAGGGGAAGTGTGTTGAGTATTGGGAGGTATCGATTGAGGTAGACCACACTTTCACGATGGACGAACCTGAGCCCAGTCATAGGAACATCACCTTAGCATTTGTTGCCAATGTGATGTAGAACCAAATTATAAACAATCTGAACTGCGAACCAGGATTCATAATCAGGCAAATTGAGAATAAGTACAAGTACACTATCAGTTACATAAGACATGGAGGGCAAAGAGAAAGACAATTGAGATGAGATTTGGGACCTACAAAGCATCGTATGACAATCTTCCACACATGATGCAAACCATGACTCGAAGGAACCCGGGAACGTATTATGATATTGGCAAGTACCTATTATTGTTCAAACCTAGCAAGTATGTCAAGCGATGCTTCTTTGCATTAGGACTATGTATAAAATCTTTCGAGCATTGTCAGCTTATCCTTTGCATCGATAGCACATTCTTTACCGGCATGTACAAGGGACAGATTCTGACTGCTATTGGGGTTTATTTGAACAACCAAGTGCTATCGTTGGCCTTTGTATTTGTGGAGAGTAAGAACACTACCAGTTGGTATTGGTTCCTGTACCATGTCAGGATGATAATTGTTGGTGCTCGGTCGAACGTGTGCCTTATACATGACCAGCATGCTGGGATGCTCCCGGCAATTCAAGATCTGCAGAATAGAACAGAATATGGCATGATGGGACCTGTGTGTCCAGATCTACAGAGTAGGTTGTGCATGAGGCATTTGGGGTGCAAACTTCTTCCGCCAATTCAAGAACAAAAACCTTATGAACATGTTCAAGAGGCTATGCGGTCAGAACTAGCAGTGAAAGTTTGATACTCTTTGGAAGACACTGGATGAGCTGATGAAGAAGCAAACACAAGAGCATGCAGGGAGACCCGTTAGGGGAACGGAGGAAGAACCAGTACCTCTTGAGTCCCTACCAACGGACAATTGTCACATCCTAAAACCGTAATCACGTATTAAGTCTAATTATGCGTCATTAGGGTCATGATTAATTTTGGGGCATTTTACTATGGAACGTTAGTGCGATTTGTATAAAGTCAATCGAATGAGAGAAGGTAATTCAGGAGAGAGAAAAATAGAAATCACATTGAAAATGTATTGTTTCTCTAACACATGGGCCCCATCGAAGTGGGCCAAGCACCCCTCTCTCTATCACTCCCGTGCTCCCAACCGGCCCAAGGAGTTGAGAGTTCTCTCCCTCCCTCCCTCTCTCAAGCATTCTCTCCCTCTCCCCAAAATCCAACCTCAAGATAAGGATTTGAGGTATGCATGTGGTACTCACGTAATCACGAGCTCATAAGCTACACATCCGACCAATTCATTTTCGTTTTCCTAGAAGATTCGAGCCAGTTTTGACTCGTTTTGGTATTCTTGGTTGAAGAACGAGGAGCACCAGCGTTCTTCCTCTTTCCGAGCTTTCCTCCATCCCCCGCTGGTCACCAACCTCCACAAGCACCGTGACTAGGTCCCTTAGGCTTCCCATGGCAAGAATGCGTGATTTGGTTGGTCGATTTTGAGTTTGGAACTAAAGTTGTGAGTTCTTGAATTCTTGAGCTTTGGAGCTAAAATCAGGATTTAGGTGAGATTTGAATAAGGAATCGTGTTGCTAGGTTGGTGAGTGAGTTCTAGACTCTATGAACTATCCCAAACATGTTTCCCTTTAGCTTGGAAAGGCTCGCAAATCAAATCAGCCGAGTTTTCCCCCCTCGAAGAAACGTCTCTGGACAATCTAGATACTCCTGATCAAACCGGATAGTCCGGGTAGCCCAGTGAAAACCCCATCAAATTGTATTCAAATTCATGTGGAGTTAATGTATAATTTAAGTCTAGAACCCTTTGTATAGTGCATATACATGTTTGTGTAGCATAGATTTAACATTCGAGTGGAATAGACCGAGGAAAAACACTTTAGAACTCAACTTGGCCAGAAGCCGTAGAGTCTGGGTTAAACCTGGAGAGCCTGAGTAGATTCGTTTTGGAGTTAGCAGAGAGCCCCACTCAGAGCCTCACCCGGAATGTCTGGCCTGACCCGGAGTATCCGGACTCACCCGGAGGTTTCGGGTTAATCAGAAAATGGCTAACCAAGACCCCAGTCCGGAGGATAGCCCGGAGGTTTTGGAACCCAGAGTCTCCGAGTTCAACCTGGAGTCTCTGGCCTCCTATTACTTTCCCGGTGTTGTTTAGATCGTAAGTTTCGTTATTCCTCCGTATGTCTTACACTTTTATCTTATTGTTATGCATGTTGTAGCATACATTGTGCATTTTATTCATGTTCATCATTGCACACGTTCTTCTTTAGTGAACTAAGAACTGGAGCGTGTCGTGATCGTGGTTGAAGGCGACGCCGATCTACCGGAATGCTGTGAGTGTTGCGCGGGTAGAATTAGGTGGTCACCTGAGCAGCAAGGCAAGCATCTAAGCATACTTCTCCCAATAATTTAGATCTCGTATGATATAAATTGATAAATATGTTTTATGTATGTTATGCAAAAGTTTGAGTTGTTGTTGGGTTTGGTATGGGTAGAACCTATATTGATGTATTACTTTCCCCGTCTTGAGTATTGGAATTCCATATCCTTGTAGCTGGGCTTTAACTTGATGATGTCTAATTCAAAAGCTAACCGAATTGCTTAGCCATGCTTAGGTTCTTTGGTAGAAGTTGAGCGGTGAAATGTTTCATCGTTGGCGAGCATAGGCCTAATTACTTACACTATGATCACAATGATGGGTTGATGGTGTTGGTTGCATGAGTGGTGAGGATGAGTCGAGATGTGGGCGGTGTTAGGAGTGTTTCTCCTGCCCAGATGTGGAGTTCCCCTAGGTAGGTCGGGAGAGGAACCAGGATACCATAGACCACTAGCATCGTTTAAGCATCGATCGTTATTGTAGTTGGCTTTAGCACTTTCTGTGCTTACTACATGTTGTATATGGGAACGATAAGCGGATTACCTCTGTAGTTGCAGCTTTTTGGCATGCGGGGTCAATGGTGTCAGGCATGAGGTCGGTTGGGGTATCCTGTTTGCTCCGAGAGTAGTTCTGGATGATCCCCGCACCTATCGGTGCATGATCAAACAGTCAGGGTGTCACGGCCCAGAGTTTCTAAACATGTACTTAAGCGCTAATGAGCATCATTAGCATCATTTGTTTTTGTTTTGAGTAGTATAGACTTGCAATGTGGATTAAACCGAATTTGGTTAAAGCATCTCCCAAAACTTCCATGGAACATAGGGCTGGTGACAATTTTAGAAATTAGTAGATGCCAGGAGGAGAATATAAATGAATTTTTCCAAATTTTTGGGAAATATTTAGAAGGCATAAAATTTATCACAAGTTGGAAAATATAGCATCTTTGAACAATTTTTATTCAAAATTGGCTCAAGCATTCTGGATCAAACAAGTTCAAATGGGTTCCTTATGAATTTTAGTTCCAAACAAAATTTGTTTTACCAATTTTGGACCTTGGGAAGGCATTCAAATGGATAGCTAAAGTAGTGGGGATATTTTGCCGGCCGGTTACTGTTCCTCGGGTCCGCTTGTCATCCCCCCCCCCCCCTCCGGCTTCTCTGCTCTCTCGGCCGTCCCCTCTCACAGAGCAAGCGGCGCCGCCCTTGTTGACTACGGTGGCCAGGCCACGTCGCCGAAAAACCGGGACACTGCACCGTGCCTTTATCTTCCCCTCCCTACCCTCTACTTCCCTCTCTCTCTCTGCTCCTCCTCTCGCACAGCCGGCGCAGGCAGAGGCAGAGCACACACACACAAGCACCGGTCGCCGGCCAAATCACCGCGCCACCGATGGCCTCCACCGAGCCCGGGCCACGAGAAGCGCAGAGGAGGGTCGCCGAAGCTCTTCCCCGCCGTTTCCCCTCCTTTCCTGGTGTTTCCCGCGCGATTTGAGCTCGGTCGAGCCTTCTCCCTCAACGCCGGCAGCCTCCTCTCTGCCCCTCTATATCGCCCCGCTGTTCTACAACCTCACCGGCCCAAACCGCTGCACGGTGAGCTTCCCCGTGCTCCTGTACACCTTATGCGCGCGCCGTTCTCCCTCCGTCCCGTCGCCGGCACGGTGGTCCGCGATAGTCGAACCACCGCCGCCTCCCCACGCATGCCGCCGGCCGTGCCGCCGTCGAGCTCATCGGCCGGGAAGCACGCCGTTAGGTCCACGCACTAGCGTAGAATGTGTAGGTGTGCTCGGCCAGGCTTATTACGCCGCCGTCTAGCCGCCGGCGGTCTAAACCGAGCCGCCGCCGTGCCCGTTCCGCTGTGCGTCACCGCTCGCCGTGCTCCAGCCATCGCCGGCGTCAACGTGTGCCCCCACCAGGTCCGCGTGCCTCCCCTGGTGGTGTTGCTGCCCTCCCCGGCTACCGACGTGGCACCGCTCGCCGCTGGCCGTTTTGGCGCCGTGCGTCTTTGGCGCCTGGCTGTTTTGACCCGGGGTCAAATAGCCAGCCCCACTGGTCAGTCCCTGGGTTAGCCGGCCCGGGGTAGAAAAAGTTTTAGGGATTTTAATATCCGGTAAATGGGGTTTTAAATTTGTTTTCCAATATATAAATTCGGCTAAAATATTGTAAATTGCGTAGAAAATTGTAGATAGCTCCAAAAATTATGAAACCAATTTTGTTGGCTTTGTTATGGCATGCTCTACCCATTAAAAATACCAGTGGGCATGAAATGTGTGCTGTAATTTATTGAGTAATTGAAACATGTTTAGGCTTTGATAATTCATAATTAAATCTTGGTAGCTCCAAAATTGATGAATCTAATTTTGTGAATCTTGATAAATTGTGCCCTGTTCAGTAAAAATATACACCCTCATGTTAAGCATAATTAACTTTCCATTTTGGTTTATGCTTTAAAGTATTTCGGGAAATGTTTAAATGGTTAACGCTAATTGCAATTAGGAAATATTTGATGTTTTAAGCGCAGGGCATAATGCATGTCACCTTCGTTGTCGTATGGCTTTCATACTCATCATTGCGTGCGATTATTCTTTTAGAGAACGTCAATTCGACGACAGAGGCAAGCGAGGCTATTCCCGGAGGTTCTAACGGTGGTGATCGTGGTTCGGGTAGTTGTGAGCAACAGCTAGGGCAGCAAGGCAAGCATCGTTCATATTGCACCGCGTCTACTTGAAATTCTAATATGTTATCTACGCTTATGTATACATTGCATGTGTCGGGTACCGAGTTGGGTAGAACCTATGCCGATGCATTCTCCCATTTCGGTCACGTGTCATGTGTTATTCCTTAGAGACTAGTGGTGTCATCGAGGTCTAATTATAGTTCGCTATGCTTAATGGTACTTAGGCTTTCCGATAGAAATCGACGACGGTGTCCACCGTTGTCGCGAGCCTAGGGCTTATTACTTGTTCACACTTGTGGTTGTGTTGATGACGAGTCGTTTTGGTGAGTGGTGAGTTGAGACGAGGTGTGGGCGGTGTTAGGGGTGTCATCTGCTCACGAGGAGTCCTCAGGCAGTTCGGGGAGGGAACCCGGACACCGTAGACCGCTTGTACCGGTTAAGCACCGACCGTCGGTGTAGTTGGCTTTAGCACTTACCTTACTCACCACATGCTGATATAATGGTAGGCGAGCTGATTACCTTCGCAAACGTGGTCATGTGGGCCTCGTCATAGACGGTGTGAGTCCGGTTTGAGTCTGGGCTTTTAGCGGTATTGGTTTGCTCGTGGAGTAGTTCTAATACCGCCGCGCCGAGCTATGGTTGATCCACATGGTTGGGTCTGGTTGGGAAAGGTTGTCACGGGTACCCCCTTGTGTGCATCTTAGCGGGTGGCACAAACCATATGGTCCCTGTGTCGTGTGGGTCCAGGAGTATCCCCCTGCAGGGTGTATAATCAGTTCGAACTGCCGCGCTCTCGGTCATGAGCATTGCTATCGCTTATCTCCACCGAGCGACCATGTTTTGGTCGTAGAGTTTTCGATGTGGGTTGTGGCATGGTTGGTGGGTGGTTTGGTCGGTATGTGGTCGGTGGTTTGGTGGTAATGGTTTATTCTTATACATTTGTTGTTTATATATCTGTTCTGATCAGTTGGTTGGCAGGGTTTGAGTGCGTGGTTGGTTAAGTCCGTTGCTTACACCTAGAGTCTAGGTTGCTTACCGCTTAATGAACTTAAACATGTCTTAATCCTTGCTACAGCTTTAAATGCATGATCCTTGGAGTCGAGAATATATATACTCATACTGTGTAAGACTTGCTAGTACCTTCGTACTAAGGGTACTGCCCTTAAGTTTCAGGTTCACAGGTTGGCGAGGAAGAGGCAGTGTTCGGTTACTTTGTGCCTGCCGATCAGGGTGGCGGGCAGGAGTAGCACCTTCTACTCTGAGCTCCGGCGCTTTTGGTATGAAGCCTAAGGGCATACGGCTCCATACTCTTTTGTTGTATAGGTTTATCTTCCACTGCGTAGTTGTTGTTGTTTCTCTTTTGTTGTAAATTGTGGAAGCAGTTGCATGTTTAAGTATTGTAATACAGCTTAATTACTTGCTCTCTATTAAACTGTGTTGTGATATTTAAGTTGGAAGGCATGTGTTCCGATCCTGGGCACAAAACACGTGCCGGGACTACCGGAATCGTATTCTGGTTAATCGTCGAGGTTGTGATTATGAACAATGATCCTCCTGATGATTAATTAGAATACTATTTAGACGGTTCCTCACACAGGGTTTATTGGAAAAGGTTGACATGAGTATCCTTTTGTATGGACCTATGTGGTCATGCAAGTCGTATGGTCCTCAAGTCGTGTAGGTAAAGGAGTACCCCCTGCAGAGTGTAAAAATATTTCGAAATACCATGCTATCGGTCATGAGCATGCTTCTGTCTATTTGCAGCAGTCGTAGAGTTATGAATGTGGATTGAGATGGTTGATGGGTTGAGATGGTGCTTTGCAGATTTTATTCCTATGGTTCCTTTTACATTCTGTTCAGTTGATGTTTATGGGCTAATTTGTTACTTTAGTCTAGTATCGATGCTCACACATGTTTATGTTAAATTTACTTTTGCATATGAAATTTACTTAACCATGTGGTCTTTTCTTGCTAATATTCAAATGCATGATCTTTGGAGTCAGCCTATTTATAAGTGCCCATTATGGATTAAGTCTTACGAGTACCTTCGTACTCACGCTGCTTTTCAGGTGTTACCGTCGAGGAGGAGTTGGTTTTTGGCTACTTCACGCCTGCCGAGGGTGGCGGGCATGAGTAGGCAACTACTCGGTGGTCGCGCTTTTGAGGTGAAGCATGAGGGAATATGGTTTCACCCACCTTTTGTGGTCTATAGCTTTTGTTTGCGCTGCGTAGTTTCTCTTTTGGCTAGGAGTTGATCAATTTTAGTATCCTCCTAGATCTCTTTTGCTGTAAATTGATAAACTTGTAAATGCTTAAGAACTTGTAATATAATTTAATTACTCACTCTTTATTAAGCTTGGTTGTGATTGCTTATATTGGTAAGGCATGTGTTCCGATCTTGGGCACAAAACACGTGTCGGGACTACCGGGATAGTATTCTGGTTAATCATTGAAGTCATGATTAAATAAATGATCGACTTAATGATTAATTAGAATATTATTTGGACGGTTCCTCACAACAATGAAGCAGGCATAACGTAGAGGACTGGGCCATCTACCAGGTCATTTAGCGAGTAGATTGAGAATTAGTCGAATGAGAAGTGAGCTTTGCTCTACGACACAAACGAAGATAGTTATGACATTATGACTACAAATTTAGCAAATGCTTATAACTGGGTGATGAAAGGTGTGAGGGGGTTGCCGCTTGTAGGGATTGTAGAGTTTATACTTTAAGGGACTTGCAAGTATTTTAGGGAGCGCTATGCAATAGCGCACACAACGCGAAGATGACTAAGTACATGGAATACAAGACGGAGAAGGCAAAGATGCACCGGGAGAAGATCATGAGAACTTCATAGCACAAATACAAAATTCTATGCAGGGACTAAGGAAGGAGGAGGGGCAAGCGTGAGAGAATTATCCACGAGGGCACCATCTTCAATGACAAGTGCGTTTGCACTTGTTACAAGCTGATGCTACTGCATAAGCCATGCTCACATGTGATTGCCGCATGTGCTGTGACAGGGATGAAGACTCGAAGGTTCGTCTCTGACTACTTCAAGAACAAAGCTGTGTTCAACACATTGAACCATGAGATCTATGGTTTTAGGATTTATGGTTCTTTCACGAAGGAACTTGTGCTTGATTGTGTTTTCATCCTTGATCCCAATAAGATGAAGCAGAAGAAGGGACGGTGCAGGACTATGAGGCTGTGTAATTACATGGATGAAGTAGAAGCGGGGTGTCACGTGAAATGTTGCAACAAGTACAACGGAACATAGCACACTTACAAGAAATACATTGTTGGTGTCCCAAGTGTGAACCTCGTAGAAGCAAGTCCTTCTGGCTCTACTGCAGATAGGAGACGTCTTCATGGTCATCAATCATCACCTTCGTCGACTCATTGAGTTTGATTAATGTTGTAATTCATGGTGTGATGGATATTCATGTGCATAATATTGTAGTTTACTGTTGTAGTAGTGAGACTATCATTATGTTTGAGATTGTAACGTGTTAAGTTGTTGAATGAAGGGACGAGCTGCTGGGACGCTCCTCCATCGTTGAATAGAGGGATGGCCTAGCCCCGTTCAGGGCCTTTTTAGGGACCAAGAAGCACGGCCCGACGAAGTCATTTCTCGTTCAGTTTGTGGTATGTATGTCTTGTACTATTTTGTCATCTCTTTTACGTTACTAACGGATAAAGATATTTGTAATTATTCCTTTTTTGATAGGTGGACAACATTTACCCACTGGTAGGTGATGAGGACATCTCCCGCCACCTGGAGGTGTAACTCAGGTGGTTGTTCGAGTGGGTCATGATCACCGGAGACCCATGACAATATGTCTCGAGGAGCATGATCCCCTACGTCAGAGAGGTTGTGAACGCTAACTCGAGGGAGGTCCCATGGTATAGATGGGCTTCTATTATGCTGGTTGTGACATACCACGGGTTTTGCAAGTACACCACTTATGGGGACACAACTCTCCCAAAATGAGTACACCATTCCACCGGCCACTGGATAGCCTAGGCAGCCGATCGTTCCACCGGACCACCTGACATACTTAGCTAACCAGGTGAGATGAGGAGGCGCAGGGCCCCGAGGCCGGATGCGACAAGGGGGGTCGTCCCCAAGAGGGGAAGTAACTTATAGGCTACTAGGTTATTGTTAGCCTCATGGTCTTATGTTACTATTGGTGTTATGGTGCTATGTTACTAGCAATGTAATGATATTTTCTTCATGCTACTATGTTATTGTTACTGTCATAATATCTTTCATATACCATGTTTTTGTTTTGTGATTCTATTTGGACCATAGACTCATACCACGACAATTCCATAACAATCATAATAAACATATCGACCGAACATACAATAGCATATACGATACCTCTATTGGTATATCGGAGTTTCGCCTAACATGCCTTAGAGAATATAAAAAGGGCGAAGATTGATGGGACAATACATAAATTACAACGTCATCCTGATCGTGGTTCTAATCGTACTGACTTAGAGTGAACTACGATGAAGCTCTTGAGTCTTAATAATCTCCAGCACTGTATTGCGTTGTCGGAGGAGGAGGAGGAGCACGAGGTGGAGGAGGAGCATCCCTATTGTGGCATAGGCAAGTGCATCATGGATTAATGCATACAGAAGTGTCCTCCAGGTGTATTGCAGGAGGATTTGGCATGCTCTCAACCTCCCTTTACAAGATGAAGATTTGGTCTCGTAGCTTGTGGGCGTAATCTTGTATATACTATAGAATAGGAGGATCGACCATCTCATGTATTGACAGTTGTAGGGGTTGTCATTGGAGGCCTACAGAAATATGAATATCGCAATGTATAATGTTTTAAAAAATGATACAAACAGACATGGTGATATAGTTTTCACCCTACCAAGAGGACATCAAAAGAATCGACACCCCCCATGAATGCTCCCAACACACATCTGAACGACGCAGTCGTAGCCATGGGAACACTTGGGCTAGGGCATATTTATGGGCTCGTATATCCTTAAGTGACTTGAAGGACAAAAATCACTCATCGGGTGCGTGATGGCGGAGGCCCGTGAGACGGAGAGGGAAAGAAAGCGTGAAAGGGCACATCGGGTGCGTGATGCAGAACCCGAAGTGGCGAGGAAGAGAAAGTACTCACGTTGCACTTAATAAACCACATGTTTTAATCATGTTGTTTGCATTCTCTAAGGCATGTTAGATTTAGATGTGATACTTGTTTACCTCATAATGATCGTGCACCATACATGCCAACGCTCATGTATAATGTCATTATTCCTATTAAAATTATCGTGTTAAAATTTCTGTTTCTATCAAATCCAGCTATCGAAAATATCGCACAAACATCTAATGACACTTGACGATTTGACAACACAAACAAATTGTGACGCACATATGCCTATTTTGTCATAAATTTAATTATTTTAACCAAATTAAGATGTCGCTCCTTCATATGACAACTACTTGTTGTCACCCAGATATCACCCATTCAACAATAATATCTCGCCCGATGAACAAGTGCTGAGAAGCCGCTTCAATGGGCTAGACTACTTAGAGAAACATTGCTTAATAAAATCACCTACAAATCACAGCAGTCTCATCAATAAACACCTTCGCTGCGATTTGGATCATGTGATGTGATGCTCACAAAGAAACGAGCAAAAGGTCACAAGGGTGTGTGTGTTCCGTTATATATGTCATGGCCTCAAAAGCTTAGACAATGATCAGAAGGCAAAGAACATGCATGGGAGAAACAAGAGAGGGAAAACTTAAAGGCACCTGAAATTGTGGAGGTCCAAGGTATAGGTGGTGCGTACCATGTACAGTACACTATCAAGCGTGACGGAAAGCGCCATGTGCTTGCTCCGAGTTTTTGGAGAGAAACCCCATTGCATGTGGCCGTCATGTGGGGCATCCACAACGTCTGTCCGTCCGTCCCTCCCTCCCTTTTTCAAATCACACTCTGGCTGCTCAAAAAGCTTCACCTAGCTAAGCCAGTAGCCACCACACAATTACTAGCAAAATCTACTATCCCTGCCCGTTGTTTCTTTCGCCTACATTCCAACAAGTAACTACTCCAAAGTTGTAAGAAAAAACCCCATTTCACAATACCCATAATGGAGGGCTAGAAGAATTTTTACTACAAGATATATAAGCTGACCGATCAGAAAGAAATTAACTTCCATTGATCGATATGGTTGCAGGTTTTTGTCTCCGTTTGTAGTTTTGGGACCTACGACAGCTGCAAGTTTTCAGAAACTCGGCATGCGATAGCGCGTTGCTTACACTACTGGCAGATTGTATATGCGAAGCATGAGAGGGCACATAGCATGCATGCCGACGAATCTACGTTGGTTCTCGCTTCATAACTCGCGCGGTTGTCAACTCGGGGTGGCGCTGCATGTGCCGCCATGTGCGCCTTGCTTGCCCATTCTCGTGGCGGAGCCCGGCGGCCGAGCCCACTTAATTTGAAGCCTCTCTTTGATCATCTCTGAAATTATATTCGGATATATACTTGGGAAAATATAATCGCTACTATGTTGGTTGTGTAGTGCATTCAGAATTGAAGCACTTGCTGGATTGTACATTTGTTCTTGTCATTGTACTTTGCTCATACGTGTGAGATCGATGTAAACATGAATTAGAAGAGAAACTTGCAGGGAATAAATACTATTACAAGAATGCTCTGTACTGTCCAAGCCTCTGTCAGGACCTTAACCATATGTTTGACATTATATTTGAGCTGTCTATTGCGCCTACTGCACACTTCATTTCTTAACTGTCTCAAACTTGAAAAGAAAACAAGCCGTTCTATTCACCTCATTCAATTGTACAACAAGGGAGCATGTGGCACATGACCAGAAAAAGGGAGGAAACATGCATGATGTTAGAGGCGGACCACAAAATGACGGCAAATGCATGCTAGCTCACACCACATGCCATCTTCATTCCTCGTGGTGGAGATATAGATACATGGGCGCGCACACATTGCTTCCTATCTAGCTCTCTCATTTTTCCAATCCTCAGCCAAAGCGATGCGAGGCCCCAACACCAAGCAGGCATTCAAGCAAGGCTTCCTCAAGAACTTGATCTTGAGCCTCCAAGCCTTCAGGAGCAGCACCTCCTCCTCCTCTGGGGGCGCCATGAATCTCCAAGAGAGGAAGCGTGCCATCAAGTCGTCGGCCGACATCGCCATGGCGACCGCCCGCGGCGGCAGAGCACGGTGGCCACAGGCCCTCTTGGCTTCATCGTCTAGGCCATGCATATCGCCAGGGAAGGTGCAGAGGTGCAAGAAGATTGTGAAGATGTGTCACCACAAGAGGAGAAGAGATGGCACTGGTACTACTTCCCTTGCAAGAACAGCACTGATTAGTAGCAGTGAGATTGCGAGGAGGCTGGTGAGGAAGAGGACCAAGATTCTGAGGAGGATGATACCCGGAGGCGAGTTCCTGGATGAGGTCTCATTGCTTCGTGAAGCCATGGATTACGTCGCTCATCTACACGCGCAAGTCGACGTGCTCCGGTGCATCTCGAAAGCCATGCAATGAGATCTAGCATGTCAGGTTAGTTAATTTCCTGCATTTTGGCAACTGTTCTAAGGGAGATGTATTGTTAGCGTTGTTGATGAATCCTAATGAACTTTCTTGATGTGTTTTGTGTTACCTCAGCATGCAGGGGTAGTGCAAAGCTAAAGGAAGCGATGGTAAAAGTTTCAGGTGAATCAGCGGCCGGGTAGATTGTAGTAGCAGGTACTTCAGAAGAGGAGGAAAATTTCTTGCAGAAAGAATTCATGAATTTAATTGATGTGAGATATGTCCCTGATCAGGCTGTGCAAATGGTGAAGGATAGATCAAGAGATCTTATCCTTTACAGAGAGGCATGTGATGGAAATTTGTAAGGTTGTATTAGCTACTTTTGTACTGGAACTAAAGAGACAACCCATTGTAGCTATAGTACTAAATCTTTTTGACAGCGGTATTTTCTACCGCTAGGTAGTATTTGTTGTCGACTGAGAGAGGTTTGCACATACACTACAAAGGAGGATGTCTAGCCTGAACCATGCTTGCAAATGTAGTTCAATCCTTTCTTTTGTTTTCTTTTCTATATCTCTACCGCTTAAAAAGCACCTAAAACATCATGTTCCGTCCGATTCCCGTTTCGCTCCCACCCGTCCCCACCGTACAAATCCCATTCCCACAGCAAAACGTGCCAACGCATGCTGTTCCCTTCTCAGACCCAGCCACGACGTCACTGCACCCTCTCAGATCTGGCCCAGCCACCCCCTCCCCCATCCCCGTGTCTTCCTTTCGCCGCCGGCCAGCTCCATCTCCCCTCCATCGCGAGTGGACACTGTCGATACCCGACCTCCTCCTCCAAGAACCACCACCAGTCGTACCACCGGTTTCTGGCGCTTCCGGCCCTCCTCTACCTCCACCTCGCGTCGCCCTCCCTCCCCGAGGCCAAGTAGATCACGCTCCGTGCCAGGGTACCGCCCACCCACTGCTTGGCAAGCACCTCCTCTTCCACCTTGACCCCCTCCGCACCCCGTCGCTCCGCTACGCCGTCGCCATCCTATCCCGCATCCTCCCCAACCCGAACCCCTTCTCCCTCAACACCATCCTCCGCATCACCGCATCCTCGCATCGCCCGACACGCACACCTACCTGCCGCTGCTCCAGCGTGCACGCGCCTCCTCGCGCTCCGTGACGAGGAGCGCCTCCACACCGAGGTCGCCAAGAACGGGCTTGCCACGCTCATCTACGTCAAGATTCTCTCCATGCGAAATTTCTTCACCATTGGTCACGCCACAACCCTATAGGTACATCGCCTCCACAGCTCCATCGATCCCACATCTTGACCTCAATGTTCATTGACGCCATCATCGGTTGATCGCTGCACGAAAGCATGAAGTTGTGGTTGGTGAGGAGCGACATGTGTACACGGACTTCATCACAGTCATCGCAGTCAGAATCCGCGACTTCATGGAGCGAGAGCTGCTTGCATGTAGTAGAGGAGCACCCGTGCAAATCGGAGGGGAAAACGAACATGCCTTCCAGCTATGAAATGCCTAATGCACCAATGTGAGCATCCTGTTGGTACTTTAATCTATGTTTGTGATGGTAAGCCTTAATTTTGTTTTTTTTTATATTGTGTAAAAGAATTATACTTAACATACAATATGTTTGCCTTAATTGCTCTCCATCGCATTTGTTTCGTAGTCGGGGTGCTATATGATAGGATTGTTTTATCTCTTATACGTTGTTGGGGAGCAGGATGTTGTGTTGGAGGTACTAGAGGCAGTAGTCGCAGAGGTGTGGTGAGGTGACTTGTGCTGCGGCTGGCAGGTTGGGGGTATGGTTGTCAGTACGTGGTCATCCTTCCATAATAGCTATGGGTGACATCCTACTTGACCCTCTGTAGTTACTACTGCTTTTATGTTTCAGATTATTTTCATTCTTTCTTGACAAAGGCTGATGTTTGTACATGTTTGATGGGTATTTTTGAATTATGCAGTGTGCACGGCCGTGAACTTTGCAGTTCTTACTTAATATGCTTCAATGTTTTAGTTTTTTCAGCAACGCGAAGGACCACGAGAACATCAAACAAATACAAAGACATATGTTTTCTTATGGCATGGTGTGTACCTCCTTGGAATTTTTGTACCACTTCCTACTTGCTTGCTTGTTTAGATTGTTTTCGTTGTAGATTTTGATATAAGGATGGGAGTACCAATCTGATCAAATTTTGCACTGCAGTTGTACTTATATCATTCCCGGTTGTCCAATCTGTTGTGTTTAAGATTGAATACAAGTAAATTGATACACCCTTTCTTGACCTTTTACATTGAAAGTTTGTTGTAATGCACCATATTAAATGAGTTCATTTTATCTCATAGTTATGTGAGGCACATGTTATGTTAGCAGATCACCGAGAGGATATCTTCTCTTTACCTTTCTAACACTGGAAAGATGGAAACGATGAGTGATTAGTGGGCAAGCCGGTTTGTCCTTTCATTATTTGTTTTAGAATATATGAGTAGAATGTTTCTTTCCTTTATTGAATTATTTCCGACTTATTGCATCAATTTTAGTTTTATGGTGTTTTAGTTTTAATAGTGTCATTCATTTCACAGTAATATATCTCTCTATTTTTTTATTATGAGTAAAAATAGTTACCAAAGTTCATTAAAAAATTAACCATGAATACAAGTAAATTTAAGGTTACGTATCAATTTGCAGTGTGCTTCGGCATCAAAAAGCGTTCCAATGCTTCTACTGCTGAGCAACTCATGTCTTTTCCTTTTTTTTTTTACTTTCTCAATAATATATTTTTCTAAGTGTATCCCTACTGACTGCAGTTTAGTACTCAACACGGAATATTTTTCTAATCTTAATTTTGCAACAGTCATATCAACACTATCGTTCTATTTGTTATAAATTTTGGAAAAATCAACATATCGTGCTTTTTACCTAAATTTTCTATTCGTTATAAATTTTGGCTCATGTTGCGAAACACATGTATTTAATTAGTCTATATATATACCTTTATAAATTACATAAATTATAATAAAACTAAATAATTTATACCATACATTATAATCTATATAGTTAAAAAATTTCTTTAGCTTACTTACCTTTTTCGCATCTTTTACTTACCATTTTCGCATCTTATGGTAATTTAGAAACCCCTCCACGGCTTCGTAAGACTATGCCAAGGGTAAAGATATTTTCGTTTACCTCAGCGCTCTAACGGTTTCCCTTTATGATTTCTGTCACGAAGAAATTTTTAGAGTTGTTCTCTTCAGGACGAGATTATTTTTTTTTTCCTTTCGCGATTTCACTTGAAAGAAAATTATTGAAGATGAGAAAAAATAAAATGAATAAGAATGAAGAATAGAATCGAGAAGGAAATAAAATGAAAGAGAGTATGGTTAAAGATGATCTAAACTGATATGGACGCCCCCTCAAACCGCTCGACCGCCTCCGCCTCCGCCTCCGCCTCCGCACTCATCCCCGTCACCGAACCCACCCGCGCCTCCGCACTCCTCCCGTCACCATCCCCGCACTGCCGCCTCCACCTCCGCCTTCGCCTCCGCACTCCTCCCTCACCCTGAACCCGCCCGCCTCCGCACTCCCATCCGTACCGGAACCCACCGGCTCCTCCGCACTCCTCCCCATCTCCACCCTGCCGCCTCTGCCTCTCCCGTGACCCCGAGCGACCGCCACGGTTGCTAGTAGTGCAACCGCGCCTCCGCCCCGGGAGAGGCCCAACTCGGCGTGTTCTCCGGGTACGAGCAACCACCACGGCCGCGTCGCCTTCTCCGAGTACAAGCGGCCCAGCTGGGCGTTTTCTCTCTCTCCAGTTGCACGTGGGCTGCAATCTGCAAAGCTACTGCCCATAGCAAGATGAAGCGAACGGTGGCCAAGAAAAATGCCAGCGGGTGAATGCATCTCTCTCTCTTCCCTGTGCCTGTCTGCCTGTTACTGGATCTTGATCTACAGGTCTCATTTTGTTTTGCTTTGATTTATATGCAGGAATCTGTTGGTTGCTGCCCACAACAAGATAAGGGGAACGGCGGCCAAGAAAAACGCCAGCTGGTGAGTGCCCCTCTCTCTCTCTCTCTCTCCGCCTGCCTGGCTGCTACTAGAGTTGGATCTGCAGATCTCATTTTATTTTGCTTTAATTCATATGCAGGAATCAATTGTTGACTGCACAGCTTCTCTCCAAAAATCCAAGGTTAGTTCTCCTTGTATAAATCTTTCCATTTTGTGGCATTATATTTTATTCTCAGGTCTTTGGAATAGGATTCGCCAACAAATTGTGTGTGGTTCTGTTAGCTAGGATAGCCTGTTTTGCAATCTAATGTATTTTTTTTTTTACAATCCTGGTTAGTGATGGTTACTGTTCTTGATCTTGATCAGTTGTCATAGACAATTGCAGCGTTAGTCTTTTGTACCACATGTTCTCATGAATATTTTTCTCATCATCTAATTGATTGGTTTTCTCATGATATTGCCAAGAAATTCGTGGTAGCCTTGGCAGGGTAGATATAGGGAGTTGCTTTCCATGGGCTTATTGCAAATGCTCACATATTTTGTTAGAGATACTCCTCCTGAGTCAATGAAGAGGAGGCAACCTCTGTACTCAGAGATTTCATGATTTTTCCTTTGTTACCAAGTTGCTTTGTATCTTACCCCACCCCCTATTTCAGGATTTGGCAACCTGGAGAAATTGTGTTGTTTTCTACATAAGAAAAAAGTGATGCTTTACTAAGGATCTGTTTGTTTGTGTTTCTGCTTCTGGTTTCTCTGAAAAGCTGTGCTTTTGATTTTTCTGAAAAGTTGCTTTTGGATTTTAGCTGTTGAATTTCACAACAATTTTTTTTAGCTTCTCAGCACACTACTTCTCAAAAAAGCTACTCTCAGCTAGCTTCTCAGCTTCTAATTCATTTCCCTAGAAGCAGGCTTCTCCATAAGCCATTTTTCAGCAAATCCTTTTGTTTGGACTTCTGGCTTCTAGACTTCTGATAGAAACATAAGCCAGAAGCAGCTTGAAACAAATATGCCCTAACTATACCATCCTCTTTGAATGTTCAGCGAGGATATGCTCTTCACGTGCTATTTGGTCCAAATTAACAATAAAAGCAACAAGTCTGCTTTAGTGTGCTATAGATGATTAAATTTCCTTGTCTATTTATGTGTACAAAATTATTCTAAATTTCATTGTTAACTGTTTTTTTGTTGTCTTCCCATGAGTAACAAGACCATATCCAAAAAAACGACAGCTCTGTGCCTGCCTCAGCAAGCCCACATGTGTTCAACTAGCTCCTACTTGAAATAGAGATTTGCTCATGTATCTGCATGTTGTGTTTTGCTGTCAAGGCTTCAACAGGATTAATGGTTTACTCTTTATTTGTTGTTTCTTACTATTCTTTTTTTTTTTTTGTTCTGTGACCACATAACGATTTATTCTTTCTGAAGAAGCAACATCACTACATGATATATATCACCACATGACTCAAACACCATTTTGTTTCAATCAGCCATCATATCTTATTATTTAGCATTGTCCTACAGTTTTCAGATATTATTAGATGTTGTCAAACAAAGGTGCAAAGCTCCTTAGATAGTATGACAATATCAAATTAGCATGATTGCAAAGTGTTAATG
The DNA here is from genome assembly GCF_958298935.1 of Phragmites australis. Taxonomy (NCBI): domain Eukaryota; kingdom Viridiplantae; phylum Streptophyta; class Magnoliopsida; order Poales; family Poaceae; genus Phragmites; species Phragmites australis. The sequence continues at coordinate 4,119,865 of NC_084925.1, forward strand.
CAAACCTAATCAACTTTCACATATGCAGGTTCTTTCTTTAAGTGATGTGAGGCTTCGATCATGCACAAGAACCGGCAGTGATAATTTGAATATCACTGCCAATTCATGTTATTAACTGATAGTGTTAATCACTATCACTACCGGTTTTGCTGGCTCGATTTTTTATGTGCGTTTGAAGCTTCCGAACAGGCAGTGATATGTTATCACTTATCACCGTTGGTTATTTTTTTAACCGGCGGTGAAGAGGAGGCGTGGGTGATCCTTTCTGTAGTAGTGACTCGTAAGTTATTTCAATCTTATGTTCATATTTCTATGTTGTTTGATTTTAAACAAGTTCTTTCCTTTGCATTGCCAGATGAACAACTTCAGCAAGGAGTTCGGTAGATGGAGCTCTAGCTTCCGGGAAGTCACCCAGCATAAGTGTGGCAAGTGAGAGGCCAATGATTTTTTAGGTAATCCTGATACATTATTGTGCTTTGTTTCATCAAAACAAAACCGAAAAATGAAACCCGATGTTTTCACACAGAAGTAGATTTAAATCTGACTTGATTTCCTTGTCATTGCAGTTATGTGTACCTTGGCCTGTATCTTGCTGTATCATTGCCTGATGTAGAATTTCCTGTTGGTTTTCGACAATTTCTAATTTCTGTTATGCTAATCAAGGCTTATGACAAGGCTATAACCAAGTGGTACAAGGTGTGAGTGACTAATTATATCCCCAGGTGTCCAAATACAACGTGAGTGTCCCTGACATGTCCCTTTTTCTTATTTGCTAGACTTTCAAACTACTCCACTCGTTTCTATATCCAAATGTTGTTTGTGAGTGTAGCTTGGGACGTTGAGCGATGTTGGCTCAGCCTGGGCTGCACGGGTGGCAAGAGGGGAAGGGATCCCATTACCGGTGCCAAATGACATGGAAGCTTAGAAAATGATGGGAGATTCAACCCGGCCTGCACATTATCCAAGAATTTTGTCTATAAATAAGTCATCACCCCATATAAGCCTTAGATAGTAGTTTGCAAATACTGCCGCTATGTTGTACATTATCCGCACAATTATTCCTCATGCATGCTACTGTAACAATAACACTTGCTTCGGCGACCATGCTATTGATGTCTTTTTCTTTAGTTTGAAGAGATACTATGCCTAAATTACCTAGATATGTCTTCACGAGATTGTTGTTACGCATAAAATTATTTTTAACACATCAGGAACCGTTGCAGTTACTAGCACGTCTAATGCTTCTCTTTTACTCATTATCGTCAGTTAAAATATGTTACCTCAAACAAAAAGAGCGCTTGACATATTTTCAGTGGTAAGTGATCACAGATCAACTAAGACCAGCTCCAGCAGAGTCCTCAAAAGCGATCGGCTTTCCTGTGCTGCATTGTAGCACCTGAATTTGAGGCTTCCGTATTATTGTGCGCCACTTCAGTGGAGCTTTTTTCTACCGATATAGGGATACAGGCACAACTTTTTTGGGGACGGGAGCAGCAAATTTGCGGGAGCTTGACAGCTCACGTATCACTGTTTATAAAGTATGCATGTGGGTCTGTAGAGAGAAAGAGAGTAATTAAATGTAGGAAATAGGGTAGCTGCTGGAGATGTAAAAAAATAAAGGATACTGTAATAGTATTAGATGATGTTGTAATAGTATTATAGGGGATAAATTTTTAGAGTATCTGTTAGAGATGGTTTAAATCCAGATGCTAAAACCAAAGAGTGGTGCACCGTTGCTCCCTCCTCCTAAAAATTTACAAATCTTCAAGCAAATAATTATTTTAAGGTTAGGGGCAAATATGGGTAAAGAAACTGTAAACAAAACAATTGGCGGCCTAAGGCACCAACGCTGATCAAATCCTTGCGAACTAGGTAATCTTGGATCTCTCTTCAGAATGAGGTGCAGAAGCTGAGGTCAAACTCCTGTGTAGTGCTGAGGGCCCAGCCCAGTCTTCTGACGGCGGCCTCACCTGAAACTGAGAGGTGCAATGCCTGGGCTTGGAAAGCTTCAGGAACCACTTCTTACTGAACTAGACTTTCGGCTCGGTGTTTCGTGCTAACATTACCCGGCTCAAAAAGTATGGGCTAGATTGGCCCAGCATGACTAGACGTGGGATTTTTGTGACTTTATCTGAAGCTTAGTAGGCCTGACAGAAGCCGGCCCGTTGAGATGTAGAGTCGAGATTGGACCTGATTTTACAGCCCGGCAAGTTCTTCGGGCTGGGCTCGGTCTTCAAACTTTGCAGGTCAGGTAGCCCGAACCAGCCGACCGTGGAACAAAATAATAAAACAAAAGCTCCAGCTTACTTGCAATCGGCCCATCCCACTTAGAATATTAGATATGTAGGCCATATATAAGTGTGCCTCCTAAATTTCAGATGCCCTGTGAACGCGTCGGAGTTGGCGAGTTTAGGGGAAAAGGTTAGGGTTTGGGGTTTCGGAGTTCACCGATGACCCCAGGTGTTATAAGGAGGATGGGGCGGTGGTGGGACCGGCAGTGTTGCAAGACGACGAGAGGAGGCAGGCCGTGCAGGGAACACTGCACTGCCAATCGATGTGGAGAAGAGGAACAATTACGTGAGCGGGAGGAAGAAGATAAGATGATATCCGTCCAATCACGGATCGATGGCCGAGCTTTAGAGAAAAGGCATTTTCATGTCCTATATATAAGCCGTTTGCACCCACTTGGTACCCTAACCCTAACTCAAAAAATTTCCCACCCAAACTATAGGAGAGATGGCGGCTGCTTTTATTGTTGGGTTTTTCAAAGCTCGGCTTGACCCGGGGTTTAAACACGAACCACTTATTGAAACTAGGCTTTAGCTTGGTGTTTACGTGCTAACATTACCCGGCCCAAAAAAGTATGGGCTAGATTGGCCCAGAATGACTTAGACGTGGGATTTTTGTGACTTTATCTGAAACTAGCAAAGTACATGTGTATTACAACGAAAATACAAATATTAGTTGTAATAGTATCAATCATAAACTCGATGCATGGAGATATGTATATGCTATGGGAGCGTCGCCAAACGAATACATCGGGAGTGATACCGTAGTTTGATTTCAGATGAGATAAAAAAAATATTATTCACTAATTTCTCTCCTAATTTTTTATTTATTTTTATTAGTAAAACGGTCTCATATCCGTAACCGATAATGAAATATGAAGGCTGGATGATAAGGATGGATAACAAAGGTGGATAAATTATTTAAATTTTAAAGATTTTTAATGGATGGGAGGAGAATAATGATAAGAGCTGATTCCATCTCCCAAAAAAAGGGGGTCACACTCCTCGTTCAAAATGATCATGGGCCAGCAACACTCTGCCTCACTTTTTATCGTTTTTTCCTTGATGATCTTACTGGGATTTATCATAGGAGCAATTTAGTTTCCTCTAAAAAACTAGAGCAAATTAGTTTTATCAACCTTCGAAAAGGCAGGACCAATTTGTTATTCTGATTAGGATTTACATCGATGCTCGGCAAACGAGCTGATCAAGAACCCAGTGACCTCGAAAACGATACGATTGGTCTCCTGCCAAACCGGTATCCATACATTTATGGAGCCTGGAGCTAGGAGGCTATCGCCCCTGGAGGTGTGCACAGCAAATTCGGCAAGAATGGAGTACATGAATAGCCGTCGTCGAGCATGCGACGGTGTTCGCGGTCGTCTTGGCTGCTGCATTCTGCGCCCGCCCGCGCCTCACCGCCGTCCTCCGGTCACACCGGCGTGAGTCCGTGCTTGAGCGCCGCCCGCCACACGACGTCGATCCGGTCGACGTCGATGGCGCCGACCTCGTGGTGGTCCCACCCTTCCAGGAAGTGCACCACGCCGCCGGCGTGGCACGCGTGCACCACCCCCCGCTCCATCGTGTACTGCGTGCATGGACACCATTGCAAACACGTCAGCGGCAAGCTCGTATGGTTAGCGATGTGCATTGATGTCGCTGCAGCTGCGTGATCTGTGACTACGCACCTCGCAGGAGCCGAGGCCCTGCACGTCCTTGGGGAGCCTCATGGCGGCGAGCTTGCCGTAGGTGCAGTCCCGGCGGAAGCCGATGATGGGCGGCACCACGAACTGGTGGAAGTGCGTGCCCGCCGGCGCCCACCGCTGCTCCCTCGGCGACAGCCACTTGCCCACCATCCATGTCTGCAACACCCACCACCAACGACATTGTTACCATCTTTGCAGCAGGAACAAGCCGCAGTGCAAGCCAAACCTTAAGAACGTACGTGTCAGGCCGCTGTGCGTACCTTGCAGTTCTGCGCAGCCTGGTACTTGGTGACCTGCACGAGGTACTGCTGGAACTCCGCCGGCGCTTCCCTCTGGATCTTCAGGAACCTCTCCGACGACATTGTCAACATCTGGGACACGAGACCACAAGTTCTGGTCGACACTTGTTTACTAGACTCTCACACTCTTTCACTTTCAGTACCATGCTGTGAAGTGAGCACTGTGATGAGTGCGTAGGTACGTACCAGGACTCTGATCTTCTTCCTGCAGAGGTAGAGGGCGATGGCCCTGCCAAGCTTGGACGTGGCGCCGGTCAGGAACACGTCCATGGCGTTGCTGGGGATCCCGTTGAGGATCACGGCCGCCGTCAAGGTGTTGCCGTGCACCACCCTCACCCGCAGGTCCGGGTGCTTGTTCACGAACAGGGTGCCGCCTCCATTGAGCGCCTCGTTCTGAATAGAAGACGGAGAAAAACAAATTGGCAGACGAGAACTTTCAAGACCAAATATTGTTTCGAGCTGTGCTCTCCAAGAACAAACGTGGACGTTTTTTCATACTAAAAAATTGTGGAGAAATTATCACTAGTCCGATGGATAAATTCCACGCACTCAAGGCTTGCTCGAAACTCATGCATGATTTTCACATCAAGATTCATTCCCACATGAACAATGTAAAGTTACCGCGATGAAAACGTGTACTATTGACAGAGTATCTCGAATTGGGGCCTTTGGGGGGCGGTAGCTTTTGTCACTCTTGTTCAGGTTCAGGTTCGGCAGAGATGAGAGAGAGATCGACGGACGAGCACAGCTCGCTGCTCGGAAACAGACAAGTGCCTGCAGGCTGCAGCCCTGCAACGGCAAGCAAGCGGCTGTACCTGTACGTAGCATCTCTCTCAATCTCGCTACAGTTCTCCGTGTCGCCCGTCTCCGCGGTGATTGGCTCGCAGGGGACGCGCCCGCCCGATCTACGGCACTGCACACGCACCACGGGCCATGGACACCATTTGCTTGGATTCCATCGGCCCCTCAACTCATATGCGGCAGCAGTGACTGGCACGCCGCCTGCCGCCTGCCTGCTATGGCGTCGTGGTGGAGCAGGTGGCAAGCACGGTGGATATCGAGGAGCCTGGAGCACTGCCTGCCTCACCCCTTCACCTCGACACGCACACTAGTGAGTGAGTCGTCGTGGCTAGTCCCATGCGTTTTCGTCGCCTTGCGTGGCGTGGCCGGCTCGCCGCTGCTCTTCACTGCGCCCACATGGCCTCTCATAAAAATGCTAGTGATCAGAACTTAGTTGGGGTACTGTACGTACTCAACGGACGCAGACCCGATGGGCAGACTCTCTCTTCTTCCTCCTTTATCTCCATCTTCTCCTTGTCCTTCTCCACCTCTAATATTCGGGCTGGAGCCGCCCTGTAGATCCGCCTGTTACTCGACCAACCAATACAGCCTAACTACGTGTACATGCTGGCACGCATGACCAAGGACAAGGTGATGCAGAGAGAGAAAAAAAGAACGAGGCGACGTGTACACTCCAGCACGGATCGATGAGCATGAAACAGGCATGGAGATTCAATTCTCGTCAAAAAATAAAAAGAGGCATGGCATGGAGAAGATATGGTACTGAGCTAGTAGTGCCATTAATGCCGGCCATTGAATTGACAAGTTGATGTGGATGCTGAGTTGCTGACCTTGTTGAGCGCGGCGAGACTGAGCACCTTGACGCCCATCCTGTCGGCCCGCAGGATCGCAAGCTCGATCTGCTGGTTGATGCCCTTCTTCGCCGCCGGCAGGAAGTACTGCAAATACCGGCATGCCGGCCCAGGCAGTTCGTTAGATGGCTGTCACAACTCACATCTGGCGGCGTCAGTCAGATTTATTACGGTGCTCCGTCACGAGCCGAGTGACAACCGATGATCAGGAACCATCGGTTGTCTCTCGCGTCAATCCAATCATCGCCATTGTCGTTTCCTACTGGGGTTTGCGACGAATAAAAAAGCCAACGTTTTCGTGTAAATCGGGAGAGGTGCAGCAGAGATTTGTGACCTGGAAGCCGTATCGGGGCACGGTCCAGGTCTGATGGAGGTGGCCGCGGAGGTAGTAGAAGCTGACGACGAAGGTCTTGGAGCAGCACCACATGAGGAGCATGAAGAAGATGGCGACGGGCCAGAAGGGGAGCAGGATGAAGTGGTTGGCGAACGGGGTGGAGCTCAGGGACCGGAGCACGAACGGCACGTGCATCGACGACATGATGTCCACCACGTGCGCCAGGAACACGAACTCCGGCGCCCGCATCGCGCCGCCGTCCCGGCCCTCGTACGCCGCGCGCTGCAGCTCCCAGGCCCGGCGGTCCAGGGTGCCGCCCAGCGCGTCGAACGCCGGCATGAACAGGCAGAAGTTGGCGCGCTTCTCCCGGTGGTGCAGGCTCACGTACCTGCATGAAATTAACATGGTGATTAAGGGCTTGTTTAATAGAATTTTAACTCTAAGAATTTTTAGAGCTACTTATCTTTAATTTTATAATTTTTTGAGTTATAGTTACGGAGCAAATTAAGAATTATTAGTTGAGATATTTTATTCCTACTTTGATTAAATATATATATATATATATTATTTTATTTTATCTTACAAACTTCAAATTTTACACAGATCTTCAAGTTAAAGCTCTCTAACAAACACGGCTAAGCAACTACTAGGACTTCTTTAATTTCAGTTCTAGAAAACACAAAACTTCTTTGATGTAAAAATCATGGGTTTGAAACAGATCATTTCCTACAGTTGCATCTGCACTCTGTTACGTACATGCGTATCCAAAGCATTGTGTGAGTAGACAAAAAAAAAACTGGAGCACTCACGACGGGGTGTAGAGGATGTATCTGAGCGGCGGGAACGCGTCGAAGGCCCTGGAAGATACGACCTCCACGTTGCTGTACCCCATGGCCCTCAAGTAGTCGAACACGAGGGCGTACCCATAGACTAGGCCTACGGAGCCGGCCCCCATCAGAAAGGCCCCTGCAAGTGGGGCCCCCATCACCAGCGTCAGTATCAGGCACTCCAGTGGCGTGCCGAACCCGGCTGCAATCAAGTCAGGGCAAACTTATTATTTTGTAAGTACAATTCGGCCACACATGTTTCTGCACGAACACCACACTGGTGTGTTTGGATTTTAACATACGTTCAAATAAGATTGAAAGTAACTTTATAACATATACATATATTATTTCTTTCAAAATTTAAATCCCAAAATACGAACACCCATATTAAATTTAGAACTCGAATTCAAATAGTAGATTCTACTACAATAACTCGGTTACCATACTAAGTTTAGAACTAGAATACAAATAAATAGATTCTGCTGCAATAACTTTAACTAACCAAGCTATATTTGGTTCGCCAGGGCAGACGAAATAATAATGCAGTGATCATTGCGAATGTTCTGTGAAATTGTCGCCTCAATCAACACACACATGCCTTGGTCTGCCTTTTTTTGGCCCTTTTTTGGGGCTCAGCAAACTCATTGAGGGAAATGGAGGGTTCCGTCCGTACCTGTCAATGGCTGGGTGACCGCGGAGGAGTGGTGCGCAGAGTGGTAGTGACTGAAGAGCGGGCCCCGGTGGAGGGCCCGGTGGGCCCAGTAAAAGACAGGCTCTGAGAAGCCCACGTGCAGCAGCAGGACGATGGCCCACCCGCGCGGGTCCCACAGGCAGAGCTGCCGCAGGCCCGGGAGCAGGGAGCTGTTGACCACCGTGGCCCCAATCAGCGTTTGCAGCAGCAGAAAGTTGTCCCTGCGCACCGGGCCCCACCCCGGCACAGAGAGTAGTACGTCAGAGGGGACAGCGCTGCAAATTTACCTCACCTTACTGGCTGAAGAATTACAGCATGAAATGATATGTTGACATACATGCAACTTTTTTTACTACGTGAAATTTCATCGGTAGCCAACAAGTAAAATTTCTAGTGAGATGATTAATGCATTGGATAAATAAATACTCCCTCCGTTTTTCAATACTTGTCATTTTTGACCAAACACGTATACCAAGACATTTCAAAGGTAGTACCAATTTTAAATGAGAAATGAAAAAATGTCCTTAGAAACTAGCCTAAATATTCTAGAACCTACCGTAAATAGGTAGGTAAGAGATATTTTGTAAGGGTAAAATTGAAAACTATATCTCAAAAAACGTGAAGTGACAAGTATTTGAAAACAAATAAAATAGTTAAAAGTGACAAGTATTAAAAAACGGAGGAAGTATATTTTTATAACTGTTGAAAACAAACTTGAGCTAGATTATGTTTGCCAAAAACTTTTAGGGTATGTTTGGTTGGCAATTAAATTTGGCACATATTCTTAACTAAGATGGCTAAGTTTAGTCTTGTCACTTTTGTAGCAAGAAAAATAGCTAGCTAACCTTATACAAAATTAGGCAAGAAACTATGATAAATGGATCAAAAAGCTAAGAAGTTAAGTGTGACAACAATTAAATAGGAGTACTTGACTACTAAAATTGTAGTTGACAAAGGCGTGGCAACCATATGTTATATGCCCTTAGTTCACGTCAAGGCTTTGACGACGAACAAAACTGTGTTTGCCGAACTTGTACAAGACTGACGTGGCAACCATAGGTTATGGTCTAAACATGCCTTTAGTCCACATCAAAGCTTGACAACGAACAAAACTGTGTTTGCCGAACTTGTACAAGATTGTAGTAGTCCGCTAGAAGTGTTGAAGCTACCTCAACTGTATATGGAGGAGTACAAGGCTACCTCAACTCCAAACTCCAAAGTTGTTTGATAGAGGTCCACGCTCCCAGCAATGGCGCAATCAAGCTCGGAGGAAGAGAGGTAGGTAGCTAGTGGAGTGGATGGATGGTCGGTGACTCACCAGTCCCACTCGGCGTCAATCTGCTTGAAGTCGACGCCGTCGGCGACAACGCGGCGGCGACGGGTGAAGAAGAGCATGTTGGCGTAGGAGAACCAGAACTGGTAGGTCAACCCGCGCACCGCGAACAGCACCAGCAAGTGCAGCCACCACGAGTCCAGCGGTAGGCCCCTTTGCTCTTGCCATTCTTGCACCACCTTCCAAACCAGAGGCCCATACAACAGGTACTGCATATTTATACACAGACATGACAAAATATGTCAAGAGCTACTATGAATAAACAGTAGCATCATTCAAAGATAGATGCATATATCACGCTTCATAATCTTCATATGCCTGAAATCGCGAGAGGTTAGGTTCAAGGTTTCCGTCGGCGAGCTTTTCCAATGAGGATTTGTAGAGAGAGGTCGGCGGGCGACAGGCTGGCCCGGCGGAGGTGGTGGGCACGGAGGTGGAGCGGCGGGGGCATCGTGGGCCAAGCGACGGACAGCCACCGGTAGACCGGTGTTAGCGTAACCGGGTGACGGGCAAGATGAGGGTAGGCTAGCAGTACGGGAGAGCAAGCACGCCGAAGGTTGAAGAAGTTGTTAGCTTGGCTAGAGGTTGAATAAAGGTTGTGACCCATCCAACTGCTCACACCCGTTGCTTGAGAAAAGAGGAGAAACAAGTGTTGAAAAATTAGTTACTCCATTTGTATATATGGTAGCTTGACGAGTCAGAAGGGGAGGAGGAGGAGCCATTTGCCTTGTATTGGCCAAGGCTTGCCCATGGCCAGGAAGAGAGGGGGGCAGCCATGGATACTGGTCTTCCGAGATGAGTACTAAAGAGGCGACGGTGCTTTGTTTCTGGTAGAGAGGGAGAGATAAGCAGAGTGCCAATGTGTGTCTGTGTGTCTGGCTACTGCCTCTCTCTCTGCTCTGCGCTCCTGATGCCACACTGCATACTTATAAGCAGATCGAGGAGAGAGGTGCACCACTGCACGCCCCGGGGCCCACCTGCAGGTACTCTATTAACGACCGCCACAAGTACAAACTAAAATTGTTGTTGAGAAATCGCGATATATCACCAGCAATCGCCGATGGATATCGATCAACGGGATTTTCTTTGCCACTGGCACTGACGATAGTTCGCAACGACTTCTTTTACTCCGGTTGTTGGAGCTCAGCTCAGAAACAAACTGATATATACTGCTCACTAGCTTCGCCAGCCCAGCTCCGATCGGTGCAACCGTGATGGCGCCTCGATCCATAACTCGGCGTGCCATTGCCATGCCAGGCATCTTAATCATAGATGCCGTCCTTGCCCGGCTACTGCACATCGTACTTGGTGGTTGTTCAGCCGGAAAGCAAAGCGGATCGATGGAGCCGAAGCAAAGACGTAAAGCGGTCGAGCAGTCATGATGGTTTCTGACCAGGACCGCTGAACGAGCCGGCCGGCGGCCGCGATGGATCCAACGGCGGCACGCATTGGCATTGGCCGGGTTGGTTGCCGACGGGACGAAAGAATGACCAGTTCTTGTGACGGCCGGGCCTTGGGTGGCGCCGAAGCAGAACTGCAGAGACGACGGTGCGGCGTGCTTGCGCTTGCGGTGCCTGCTCTTGAATAGGACGGACGATCCATCCAGCGAGTTGTTTTGAAGTAGCTCGCAGATCCATCTATGCATACGCGTTATTATTGTACTACATGTTAGCAGCATGGATCCGGCCGGCCATGTGAGCGCGAGGCCATGTCTTGCCATGCTCAACGCTGCAGGCCGGTGCCTGCACCGGAAGAGTAAGGACGTGGCAGCGTATGGGATCGAGCCGTACGAGTCGTGGTAATACCCTTGTCCTATCTCCGTATGCTTCTCTCGTACACGGCGTACCTTACAGTGCAGGGCCAGGAGTAGAGTGGTGCAGCCGAATAGCGACTTGAAATTCATCCGCCTGTTTCGTTTGGTCGTTGCAGATCCAGCGGAGGGTACGTGCGTGCAGCCAGAGACTCAGAGTGCTGCGTGCGGTAGCTAGATGGCCTGGGCGCGTCAAGAGAGGGGTCAGGGAACGTGAGCGCACCGGCGGCCGGCGCCGTGGTTGCATCTTGCATGCATGGGTGATGAGCGCGTGCCATGCTGCATGCCACGGCGTGTCGGCATGCGCGTTCGGTCTCGGCGTGCCCGGTTTGACTGGTTCGTTCCTTCGGCGCGCCGGGATGGGCTGGGCTCAGTTAATGTGGAGCTCTGCTCCACCGGGGTCTCCCACCGGCCACCAGCATGCAGACCACCGCTTCACCGGGCCTGGCTGTCGATCCGTATGTGCGGTGCGGCCGGCGAGCGGGGTGTGGTGCGCGTTCCTTCGCGTGATCGCGTCATGGATGACCACCGCGCCCCCCGGTCGGGCGTTCCTCTGAAACTCTCTGCCGGAGCCTGACCATCATCGGCCTCCGTCCCGTGCATGCGTATTTAACGGCATGGGAAATAAAACTCCACTTACACTTGCGTACATATACTTTCGCAACTCCACCTACCTTTGCACACATATGTATCTCAATCATCTATCATTTTCATTTAATACTTATTCATATGTTGATTATTCTTATATACTTATAATTATTTTTTCATCTAGCCTTTCAACATAAATCTCAATATAAATAGATAATTCTGATAAAACATACCTTCACACATCCTAACGAAATTTTCGTGTTGTTAACCGCATGAATGAATTTTGCCAACTCAGTCGCAAGGTCTCTTGCTTGTGAACTTATACTTTATTAAATGAAATAAGCACGGTCTCTTGGCAGTTCGTTATAAAACCTCTATCATGCTGTGCAAGCAAGAAGCAGCGACGAGTAATTAGTTAATGCGAATATGCGATACATATATAAACGCAACCGACCAATATGGCTAAGTGCTACTACTCTGACTCTGAGGCAGTCGTGCAGCACTGCAGCTAGATATATTTTGAAAGATAGACAAATGGAAGGCATGCTAACACGGCAACGGAAAGTAGCAGCCGAAACAGAGAGGCCGTTGAGCAATGAAGAAGGTCACACCAAAAAGTGGTTTTGTTTTTTTTTATCATTTTGATTTATAATTATTGACTCAGATAAGTTTTATATTTTATTGATATGAGTGATATCATAATTAAATAATTAATTTTTTAAGTAGCAAATCATTAATTTAAAAACATACCGCAATATGTATCCTCCTTAACTACATGCTCCAACATTGTAGGCTGTAGCATCTTATATAAAAGTTAAAAGCAAGGCGGCCAAGGTTGGTACCATGATCAATTCGCTTTCTCTCGAATCTCCTTACCGCGATCGATGATGTTAACTCTCATTGTCACACACCTCTATTGATTCAGATAAATCTTATATTTTATTGATATGAATAATATCATAATTAAATAGTTTATTTTTTAAGTAGCAAATCATCAATTTAAAAATATACCGTAATATGGTCTCCTCCTTAACTACGATGCTCCAACATTGTAGACTGTAGCATCTTATATAAAAGTTAAAAGCAAGGTGGCCAAAGTACCATGATCAATTCGCTCTCTCTCGAATCTCCTTACCGTCTGATCGATGTGTTAACTCTCACTGTCACACATCTCTATTAACCTTTTACTATTTTTTAAAAACCAATACCACTTATAAATATATATACACTCGTACCACCATACACATGCACTAAAACATCTACAAATTCGTAAGGAAAAAAATACCTAAACATATCTAGGGTACTGCGAACGAGCAGCAAATTCCTATCAATGGCAGAATGGTAACTCGCGATCAAGCTAAAAGCTTCTCTGGCCCCTTATTCGTCAGGTGTGTTATCCGCCGGTTTGTCATCCCTGGTACTATTATCCGATGTGCCTTCGCGCTTATGCCGTCGCACAGTCATTACTAAGTACCTGCTTGCACAATTAAGCTGTCATGTGGTCAACAGTCGTTGTCATACGTTATCCTTGTAGATCAGTTGAACACACACCCGCTCTTTTTTTTTTAACACACACCCGCTCTTTTTTTGAACAAAAAAGTATAAGTCAGATAAACATATACTTACGTATACACACCCCACTTACATCTACATATACTCACTTGAATATGTACTAACACAGTTTTAAATAAGATTGAAGATATAATCTCACATAGCGTGAGCATACGTTTTGACTACTAAATACACGTATAAATACATATACTATTCTTCTAGTAATTTTTAAGTCCTCACAAAAATTCCAAAAAATTTGAGAAAATTCACAAGTATTCCTCTAATGTAATGTAATAATTTATAAAATTATCTGCCACTCTAGATTATGAGGTGAAAAAATGACTTACTTTATAATGTCTATTTATTAGTACGAAGAGTTATGGAGTAACACATACGATTTCGAGAGTTTTTTTTATATATTTTTTGATTAAAAATTTAAATAAATAGATTTTTCGTGAAAAAAATTACAAAACTAGACGCCTGTAGCCCCCTGAGAAGGCTGCAGTCCTCTGAGAGGGCGATTAGGCCTGCTTACCGCCCCCTGGGAGGGCGGGTGGCCTAACCGCCCCCTCAAAGGGCGGCAAGGGTGCTAACCACCCTCTCAGGGGGCAGGTAGGGTCTGGGAGGGCGGTTAGTAGCCTAGCCGCCATCTGAGGGGGCGGTAATGACATGTTTTTTTTGCTAAAAATTGCAAAATTTTGTGTTTTTTTGTTAAAATTTAAAATAGGGAATTTACAAAATTTGGAATTAAAAAGGTTGAAGAGTAGTGAAAACGGTATACTGAGGAAGCAACAATTTGGAGTAGGTTACGTAATTTTTGGAGAATAAAAAATCAATATTTGTGAACAAATTGTATATGTGAAACACTCGCAATATATTACGCAGGTATGAGGTTGCGAATGGCGACAAACATAAGATTAAACATATGGTGGAAAACATTACATAAGACTGTAACCACGACGACACAACGAGGAAAAGAAGGTGACATGTACGGTTTGCACAAAGACCTACTTATTAGTGCACCGCTCCTAATCATAACATGCCTTAGTGAGTGGAAGTATGTCGGGTTACATTAGATACTCTCTACTGAGTGCATCTAGGATATTTTCCCTTTTAGAGAATATCCGGACCTGCTGCCTTAGCACGGTGGGCTCTCTCCTACTTCCTTGCCCTCTTAGCCTCCCGAGCCTGAGCCACGGTATGGTCGTGCGCCTCCTTCCTCATGCGCTCTTCTTCCTGCCGCTTTAGGTGAAGTTCCTCTTGTTGTTGCTCGTACTCCCGACGCGCGTAAACTTCCCTTCTCCACCTCATGCTCATGTCGACCCACTGCTTCTGTTCATCATTTTGCTCATTGTTGAGCCATTGAATAAAATCACAAAGCGGTGGAGGAGACTGAACAAATAGAACAAGATGAGCGGTTAATAAAACAGGGTGCGAAATCGGCAAAGATGTGGCTGATATTTGTTGCTATACAGGTGGATACTCATATGTTCCATGTTGAGACTTGTTATATTGGTAATTGGCACACATGAAGAAGAGCAGCCCATAGGTGTATGAGACGTCCTGCAACTCGTGGAGCCTGCAACGGTCACCACAGAAGCACATCTGTAGTTCGATACCTTGAGGGATGAAAATCCCCCAATATTTCTTTGGTAGGCTTGATGGAGCTGAGAAAGATATTGCACTTAAGAGATATAAGAAATGAGTGGTGCATCAACATATAGAGGTTTAGCTATTTATAGTGAGAAAAGGTAGAAGCATTAAATTTCCTCTTGAAAAAAAGAATGAGTAGAAGGACTCAGAGGGTGGCCTAATGGCTTCCTATGTGAGTCCAACATCACATAAAGGCCTAATGGCCTCCTGTCTGCCTGCCTGTTTCGATTTTTTATTTCAAAAATAAAAAATTGTAAAACTAGATAGCCGTTTGAAAATTATAAAAATAAATTATTATCATTCTTTCAATGGGCGACACTTTTAAAAAATAAAGATGTCACCCTTACAACAGGAGGTATGTTAAAAAATCAAAAGAATGTTGCGTTCTATTGATCTTAAAATTCAAAACACTATCAAAATATTTATAAAAAATTCTGAAAAATATACATTGTAGATGATACTATAATATTTTTTAGATTAAGAGAGCTTATTTCATTAAATAAATAAAAATATCTCGGCCTCTACATCCAATGATATATACTATCGTTCATTATTACAAAAGTGCATGCTCAGGCAAATACTCCGTCCACCCATGAGCCAACAAACTATTATATGAAAACGGAAATGTAAAGAAACAGACAAGTTCATCTCAAACAATTGATCTATTACTAAACCGCCAATCGAACTTAACGAAAGTGTCCATCGTGGTGGTCTCCAAACGACGATTTGCCTACATCATTCGGTCCTAACCTTCCTCTTTCTGAAAAAGTGCCCAAAGCCGGCCGTATCCAGTATGTGCTCTTGTATATGACTTACATAAAAATATGTTTTGGTACCTTGTCAAACACCAATTCATTTCGGCTGAGCCATATAGACCAGCAAAGTGCAGCAGCTCCAACCAAACTTTGTCTCTTTAGCCCTTTCTCTATTCCCCCAAGCCAAGAACTGAATATATTAATAGCATTGGTTGGAGGTTGTAGACCAAAGGAAACGTGAATGATTCTCCATACAAACTTTGCAAAAAGGAAAAACAATCAAAGAAAAGGTGTTGTATCGTCTCATTGCAATTACAAAAACAAATCTTTCATTTCCATGCCAATTTCTCTTGATTAAATTATCTTATGTAAGAATGACCCCTCTCCATAAGAAAAAAAACCATAGGAAGATCTTAATCTTTAAAAGAAGGCGCAAGCTCTATAGCAATCTATTGTTCGGTATAATGTCATCATTTAGTACAACCTTGTACATAGTTTGAATCAAAAATTGTCCATTTTGGTGTAGAGACCAGCTAAAACTATCCGGTTCATCATCTAGCTCAATATTTCCAATCCTAGCTATCAAACGATTCCATGCTTCCAATCTATTACCCACTAAGTATCGGCGAAAGGGAACATTAATCGGTTCATAGCTAAGGACATCAACCACAGTGACATTTTTTCTGATGGCAACATTGTATAAGATGGAAAACCGCTCACTCAAAGTGATAGAACATAACCATTTATCCTCTTAAAAACATATTTGTTTTCCATTATGTAATCTAAATTTCTCATAGAAAAGGAACATATCTTTGACATTCATTAATCCAGTCTAAAATTGTGAATCACATGGTTTTTTCTCTCCACTTGAGTCATCGTTTCATTGCCTAGATATTTTTTTCTAAGCAATCATTGCCATTGCCCATCATCATTTATCAGTTTGAATAATCACTTAGTAGACATTTATTTTGGATTCCTAGGTCTTGGATTCCTAAACCTCCTTGATCATTTGGTCTACACAGAATATTCCATTTCACTAATCTATACTTTTTCTTATGATCATTCCCTTTCTAGAAAAGAATGGAGCGATAGGAATCTAATTTCTTTAGAACCCCTTTTGGTACTTAAAAAAGGATAATATAAACATAGCTAGACTGCTAAGAACAAAATTAATCAGTTACTAGCCTCCCACCATAGGATAGATGCTAGCCCTTCTAACTGTTCAATTCTTTTCAAAATTGTCTTCTATTACTTTCCAATCTTTGTTGCTAATCTTCCTATAATGCATCGATATTCCCAAGTACCTAAAAGGATAGTCCCCCATTGTAAAACCAAACAACTGCGTGTGTTCATCTTCATAGTCTTTTGCCTCTCCATAACAGAATAATCCACTTTTATGAAAGTTGATCTTAAGACCAGATAATTGCTCAAAAACACATAACAAGAGCTTCATATTTTTTGCTATTCAAGATCATGTTTCATAAAGAGTATGGCATTGTAAGGAACCGTTCAAATAGTATTCGAGCTAATCATTAGGACAATCATTTTCCATAATCACGCCCACAATTATTAATCGGAATACCATTCTGGTAGTCCGGGTATGTCTTTACTTCTAGGATCGGAACACACACCTTTACAAAAAGCACATCATCACAAGACATAATAAAGAATGAGTAATTAAATTAAGTTACAAGTCTTTAAATAGATTAAACTTTATAACAAAATACATAACTCAAACATTTGCTAGAGTAGCTATGCAGCGGAATAAGTTACATGACGATAAAAGATGGGTAGCGTCATTTGCCCTAAGGAGCCACCCCAAAATAACAACACCGGAGCCGTTCCGAGTGCGAATTTGATAACAAATTCAACATCCCGGTTGGGCGGCATCCCTGGTAATTCCTTAGGAAAAACATCTAGGTACTCGCAAACCACGGGGATATTCCAAAAGTCCGTGGTTGCAGCACCCTTCAAAGCATAAAGATGGGGACCACCCTCTCCTAGGTGGAGGGGTATCTGGATACCGACCGAATTTATGAGAGAGATGATCTTCCATGCACAATCAATAAGAGCACAATTTTTGGTTAACCAATTCATTTCTAAGATGATATGTATCCCTCTAGTGTCAATCAAGATCAAGTTTGCAAGAAAAGAGACCTTAGCAATGAGAATCTTTACCACCGGAACTATTTGATCAGCTTGCATTTCTACACCAGGCGCATCTATGTGGAAAGTGGCTGGGTGACAAGATTATGATGCAAGACATAATCCACCTTGATGAACGAATGATATGCTCTAAAATCAAAAAGTACGATGGTGGGTTGAGAGTTTACAAGTAGCATACCCATAAGCACACCATCGTCCTCTTAAGCTCCTTCAGTGGTGATGTGGTTCACCTGGCCATGCTTGGGAACTTGGGTAGCCTTAGATGCCTGTTGAGAGGGTTGCACTGGTAGTGATGGTATTAGAGAGGCCACCACGACTCCTGGCTTCGGGAATCGGTAATCCCGAGCGAAATGCCCGACACGCCTGCAATTGTAAAATAGACCACCGAGACCACAAATCACACTTCCCTAGGATCTTGCAGGCCTTGCAGTCTTTCCTTGAGAGGAGGGGGATGGATGTTGTGCTACCCACATTGGTTGTGGAGAAGCTAAAGTTGCCATATGAGATGGAGGAGGTTGACTCTACGTTCGCGAACGTTGATAACTTCCGCCCACAGAAGGTGGCGGGACCCTCTTACGTTTTTTTCTCCTCCTGGTGGTTCTTCAGCTTATGTTCGACTGTGAGGGACATGCTCACCAACTTGTTGAAGTTGGCAAACTCAAGTGCGGAGAATCGGTCTTGCATCTTGGATGAGAGACCGCTCACGAAACGATATTGCTTCCTCTCGTCAGTGTTGACTTCTTCCGATGCATATTGGGCAAGGTGGTTGAACACCTGCATATACTCCATGACTAACTTGTCCCTCTGCTGGAGGTCCAGGAACCCCGCTTCTTTATTTTCATCATCCCCTTCGGAATGTGATAATCGTGGAAGGCTTGGCAGAACTTCACCCATGAGACGAGATGATCAGCAGCGTGCATGGCAAGATAGTTCGTCCACCACGCACCGGCCGCGCCTTGGAGTTGATGTGCGGCAAAGAAGGCCTTCTCGTGGTCCTCACACCAATGGAGAGCGAGCTTTTGCTCGATGGTGCGAAGCCAATGGTCCACATCGAGAGGGTCCTCGACACGTGTGAATGTGGGAGGACTAGTGCGGAGAAAATCCAAGTAGTCGTGACGACGCCCGACTCCTCCTCCTCCTCCTTAAGGGGCCATATTGCGCACGAGTGCCTCAAGCAAAGTGGTTTGCGCTTGGCGATTTTGCTCGCTTTTCAAGAGCACATCTTCCATGCTTGGTGGCGAAGGTGGCATAGGATTGTTCTCGTTTGAATCCTCAGGAAGATCACCCGAATTGCCGCAGGTCCTCATCCTGCCATCAATTCCAAGATTAGTGATGACAAGATCTTGATAAGTAAGATAACAAAAAGGAATTTAGGACAGCAAGGAATGGATAAACAACAAGAATGCGGTTGGGATCCTTAAAGCCCATGATAACTGGTTGCGTGCAAAATGAGAGATAGGAAATAAAACTCCCCAAACAAACATAAAAATCACAATCATCACCCTTCGCACGAGAAAGAAATGTTTTTCACGTGAACGGTGGTTGTGCAACTCACCGCACAAGCGACATTTCGTACATTGTTGCCAACGTATTCACTTCCCATACCTTCGCCTTACGGGATACCCCATGTATCGCCACATAAGTAGACGACCATAACTACCATTGTATAGTGGATGTTCATACATTATTGCTAACGTATTCACTTTTTGTACCATCATTGTACGGGACACACCAGGCTCCTACCTCGCACTAGTTGAGTCTCCGATATTAACCGCTATCGAAGCGTGTCCCTTATCTTCTTACCTTTGTCGTCGATTGTGTCGATACAACATGAGTAAAATGACAGCATAATAAATAGAATCGACAGAATTAAAAGACATATTAAATAGTCATAATACTCATACAACACAAAGGTACATCATATGAGTCTCATACATAGGGCATAATATAACTAATTTTTAATCGTCCAAAAGTTTCGCGAAAAGAAATTACACCATATTACATAATTCTTAAATCCACCGACTTAAAACCACCTACGATATGGATCCCAAACAAAGTTCTCTAGAAATTCATCCAAGATATGATGTTAGGGGGAGCCCGTGTCGTCAATGGCATCGGGGTGAGTGAGAGGCTATGACTCGCCTAACAACATTTCCCTCATGTAGCCCGAGTGGTGGAACTACGACACTTGCAATCCATTGGATACCCTCACACCTCGGCCACAGGGACGAGGTACCCGTGTTCCCTACACCACTGGAAAGCGGTGTGTCTAAGGCGCCATGCCATACGGTGTCATATGGTTCTCTCCATACAACACCTTGCGGTTCACCAATCCGCATCGCACATGTGGTTCCATCGTGTGCTGCAGCCTGTTGTAGCGCCTTTGCGTCTCTCAAAGCTCAGCCACTACGTAACAGTAGGATCGATCCAAGGAGCGAACCAACTCTACCATACAATGCTCATTTAGAGGGGCCGCATATGGGGCATCTTCGAAGTTGTTGACGTTGTTGCCCCGAATTGGAAAATAGATTAACAATCATCCATGCAGAATGGGCAGCTCATCACGAAGGGCAGTCATTGCCTTGTACACCATAGCTTGGACCGCCATTTCTTCCGAAGTTCCAACTGCCTCAGAGTAGTGGGGATTGCCCCCACCTTCGATAATTATCGCCCGAATGTCTACGGTCGCCAGGTGGTCCCCAAATCTGGCCCAACTCCTCGAGCATACACCGCGTACTCCGGCGTATAGGTGAAGTTCACACACTAAAGCATCTAGTGGAGGAGTGCGGGAAAACCTTCCACACCCTTGGCACAAGTAACCATCACCAACGTAAGAGCGACCATCCTTAACCCATTAAGAAAGAGATGAGTTAGAGATCATATTTAAGCAGAATATTAACAAGTAGAGGTACGAAAAGCTCTAAGATAAGATGAGAAATAAAATAGAGCAAACACTTCAGAACTAAAGATAAACTTTAGTGTATTGTCTTAATGAGGTTGACATGTTTTATTATCCCATCCTAAGTATTTTTTTTGCTACTTTATTAAGCCAAGCTCTGATCCTACGCTGTAAGAAACCGTTCAAATAGTATTTGAGCTAATCATTAGGATGATCATTTTCCATAATCACGCCCATAATGATTAGTTGAAATACCATTCCGGTAGTCCCAACATGTGTTTACTTTCAGGACCAGAACACACATCTTTACAATAAGCACATCATTACAAGATATAATAAAGAACACGTAATTAAATTAAGTTACAAGTCTTTAAGTAGATTATTTACAACAAAATACATAACCCGAACATGTGCTAGAGTAGCTACGCAACGGAATAAGTTACATGGCGACAAAAAATAGGTAGCGCCATTTTCCCTAAGGCGCCACCCTGAAATAACAACACACGAGTAGAATGGCACTACTCCTACCTGTCGCCAACATCGACGAGCATAAAGTAGCCAAAAACTAAATCTTTCTCACCTGAAAAGCAAATAAAACACGTGATTACGAAGGTACTCGCAAGACTTAATCCATAATAGACACTTATAAATAGCCTGACTCTAAGGAGAATGCATATGGGTAATTAGCAAGGACTTAGTCATAAAGGTTAAGTAACTTCATATGCAAAAGCGATTTGTACTCAAGTGTAAGCATCTACACCTAACCAAAACAATATTGTATCCTGATATCATCAACATAACAAAGTTGTAACTTGTACCATACCAACTCTTCATCAACATCAACAGCTATGTCCCAACAGTCCATCACAACATCCTAATAACGAAACTATGCGATTGATACGGATGGACAATAGCATGCTCATGACCGAGAGCGTGACAATTTAAATTGTTCTTACACCCTGCAGGGGTACATCTTTACTCACACGACACGAGGACCATTCGGCTTGTGCCACCCGCTAAAGTGCACACGAGGGGTACCTGTGTCAACCTTTTCCGATTGAGCCCCGACCATTTAAACATGCACCTATAGGTGTAGAGAATTACTAGGGCTACTCCCGGAGCACCCTAGTTACACCTAAATGTGTGAAGGTAGCTAGAACTACTCCTCAAGCAAACTCTAGAAGCTTATTATGCCATAACACATTTTCAATGTTACCTCTACAAGCCTATTATGCCCACGACTCCATAAGCCCACAAGCCAAAAGGTCACAACTGCAAAAGGTATTTGACTTATCTTACCATTATATTGACATGTGGTAAGTACAAAAAGTGATAGAGCTAGCGGCAACAACAGACGATGCATAATCGATTCAAGCGGGCCTATAGTGTCCGAGACTCTCTTGTTGAGCCATCCCTATTGCTTGTTTAAATCTCGTATCATTCTCACTGACTTCAATATCCTCCACTATCATTATCTTTGTGATATAAATTAAGCCCTAAGCTCACGAACGATGTTCAAACCATTGCTCGACTTCTACCGAGGACATATGTCATGCTAAGCATAACACATTCTTTTTAAGTAGACCATTATGTGATATGAACAACCCAGATTATAAAGGATCAAGCGATAAACAATATCAAGAGAGGGTAATGCAACAAATAGGACTAACCCAAAACCCGTCATAAGACTCATTGATATGCAAACATACATAAAGCATAACTTATCAACTGACATAATATATGATCCAAAATAATGGGATAAAAATGCTTAAATGCTTGCCTTGTTGACCAGCTTCATAAGCAAGGGAAAAAACTTCCGGATCGCCCTCGATCACGCTTGTGTTACCCTCCGGTCGTTCATTCACTAAGAAGAACGCATGCAACGATGGGCATGAAAAAGATGCTACGAAAATGCTACAAAATTTTAATAGGGATGTAGTACTGAGTAATAAACATAATGCTGCAAGAACACTCAAATTGAAGCACATAGGCTCGTGGTATAAATGATTTATTTAAGGGCTATCTAAAAAGGACCGTAACTAAATTAGACATCAAGGTTAAATGAACTTCAACAATTTAAACTGCACTTTAATACAAAGTATATTTTTTCTAGATAGTACTGATCAAAACATGAATTTTCTAAGTAGTTTCATAATTTTAGGACATGATAGTAATTAACTATGATTTAATTAAGCTAAAACGCATTGATTAATTAATTAATTTTCAAAAATTATTTTCTTGAGTTCTAATATTTTTAACATGTATTTATACTCATATCAAGCTAACACAACTAGTTTCATGATTTTTGGGGTTCATACGAATTAATCATGAAATTTACAAGCTATCAACAAAGTAAACCCAAAAAAACGCATGATGAACAGGACAATCCGGATGCTCCGGTTTGAACTCGGAATCTCCTGGTGAACCTTCGGGTAGGGATCCTAGGATATTTTTGGTTAGTATCAACTGGAATCTCCGGGTGATGACCTGGAACCTCTGGGTTCCTTTAGAAAACATGTTTTGTGATGTTTTTTTCCGACCGATTCAACTTGCATGTCGAATTTCCAATCACTTTTTAAACATGCATAGGCACTAAACCAAATGTTATAGACCTATTTTATCCACTCCACAAATCCGATTCACTAGCTCATCTTATCCAAACATCTCGCAAATGCTCCATTTCATCAAGAACAACATGCATCACTATTCTTCAATTTGCAACTCCAAAACTCGAATTCATCCATCCTAAAATATGCATTGTTGCTATGAGATCCTAGTAACTTACCCAAGATCTTTTCCAAGGCTTGTGTTCGTTGATTTGAGGAAGAAACAAGGGGAAAAGCTTGGAGGAGAGGAGACCACACTGCTGAAAATTCAGAAAAAGAAGGGTGACAAAAATTTATTGAACTCCTCCAAATCTTTATACATGTAAGAATTTCTTAAGTGGATAGAAAGCTTAGGAGATAGGGAAAACAGTGAGATAACATGTACACCTTGATTCTTTGATCTTGAGGGGGATTTTTGGTGGAGAGTAGAGAGTGTTTGAGAGAGGGAGAGGAGAGCTCCTGCTGCCTTGGCTGTTAGAACGTGAGTGACGGAGAGAGGGGGTGCTGCTGCAGCTGAGGAGGAGAAGTGAGGTGGTGGACTAGCAAAGGTGGGTCTCACTTGCAAGAGAGACAATACCAAATAGCTGCAAAACCCTCTCTCTCTCTCTCTCTCTCTCTATTTTCTCCAAACAAGATACTCTAATGCCCAAGAATTCTAATCCAATTTAAATGGATTCACACGCTACGCCTACGCGAGACTTAAATTAGCGAAAACTCTAACATTGGTTATTTTCAAAATACATAGTAAAGATCAAACCACTATTAGAAATAACAAGTACTCAACCATACTTAACAACTAAAATTGATGCTTATAATGCTCATGATGCCTGATTATGCTTAATGACGTGATTAAAAAATTAAGATGTGACATGTATCATATGCATATTATAATATGGAGAGGCCATTATCCACTAGATGAGGTACAATACCATATATTTGGCCGTCTCCTTTTGCTCTAGCTATTAGGATAGAAAGTATATCTATAACTAAATTAAAAAAATAGAGATAAATAATCTCCCTGTCTTAGTTCTTTTTGGTTCGAAAGAAACACCCAACCTCATCATTGACTTTCAGTGCCACACTTCCTTTCGTTACAAATTGTTCTATCCAAGAACACCATTAAGTAAAAAAAAAAACCCTTCATCCTTAAAGTTTGTTGGAGAAAAATCTATTTTACTTTATCATACGTCTTTTTAAGATCAAGTTCAAGGATTACCCCATTCATTTTTTTTTGGATTCGGCTCATGGATAGTCTCATGTAAAATAATCACCCTTTTCATGATATTTCACCAAGGTATAAAGACAGTTTGTGATGATCTAATTAAATTATCCGTAATAGAAGTTAGCCTATTTTGTCCTACATTAGTGAAAATCTTGAAGCTCATAGTAAGTATGCAAATAGGTCTATATTGTTTGATCTGAGTTGCTTCTTTCAACTTTGGTAGCAAAGTAATCATTCTAAAATTGAGGCTGAAGAGAGGCAATGTTTCATTATGAAAGGCAATATTTCATTATGAAATTCATTAAAAAGTGCCATCAGGTCACCCTTAATTAACTCCCAAAACAATGATCTAGCTCGTCTGTTCCCTCCCTTGACTACAATGGCAAAACATTTCAGATGGTTTCGCTGATTGCCAGATGGTTTTGGTTTCCTGAACCCTGAATGAGTTGCTTGGAAACATTTCAGATACCAAGTGGCACACATCAGGGTGAACAATAAAAAAAAAGTCAAATTAATTAAAAAAAGTCCGACGCCGGGACTCAAACCCGGGTCTCTCGGGCGAGAGCCGAGTATCCTAACCAGCAAGACTTCAACGGACTGTGTTACAATTTAAATTTACTTACCCTAAACAATATTAGACCTTCCACCTTCCACAGAGGCCTCATGTCAGGTATGCAACCGTCTACCTTCGAATTCACAGATACGCAGTCACTGAATCGAGAGTGCTCCCCCCCTTGATCTAGAAACTAGAGGAAACTGACCAGGTGAGCAAGATCACGGGTTCATCGATCCATGGGAGAAATGCGGTCGACATACCGATGCTTCCCTGCCTTTCTCGCGCCTTTGGTACAGAAACATCAACTTACCGTTGCGCATCACATGGTTCTTGGGTCTGCAGGCTCACATTTCTCTCCAGCTGGTTCATGGATCATGTGATTCATGATCTTTGATCCCACTGATTAATCGATGGCATAAATAACTGTGATGCGGAGCAGCACTGCCTCTGTTGATATCTCATGTCTGCTTGCCAATGGAAGAAAGAAATTATGGCGCAATGCAATGCGTTTGGTAGGTCATCGATGCAGGGATCTCCTTACTGATGAGGCCTATCATCTCATTGATCTTTCTTTTCTCGTGCGCATTCAGAGCAGTATCTGTTTGATACGTGATCATGACTGATATAATTCGATCATATCGCTACTTTGCACGGGTCGATGATCTGATCCTGACCAGGCGAAGAGTATGGACTGCGCTGTGCTCACAGATCTCGTGGAAAATAGCGAGTGATCTTTCAACTTTTTCTGTTGTGCCGTGATCGATCTTCCCTTTACAACGGAGAGCAGGTACTTCACGCTGATAGATCGAGCTCGCTCAACAACTCTTGCAGGACGCACTGAACTAGAATCCTTTTTCAAAAAAATTACTTTATTAAAAAATTGTAAAAATATAATTTAAAATTAAAAAATTACAAATATAAGTATCAGTTGACACTCCGATTACTAACTAAACATGTATCGATAATGGGAGTGCCACCATCCTACATCCTATTTAGCATTATGGTAAAAACTTGTCGGTACACCAAAAGCTGAAAGGACTGGTTGGCATCCGTCGATTTTGCAACGCTAGTCCCTCGTGTCATGCATGGAAGACGATGACGACGACACGGCTACGACTGATGTATCTGCTACCGTCCGATTAGGAATCGACGCTTTGGACCCTCCGACGGAGCACGGCCCGATCACTGGGAAACAGACGGCCAGGATCGATCCGGCCCCAAATGAAGCAGGAAACCCGACGCGACGGCGATTCGGATCCCATGCGGCCGGCGGCCCCACAGTTTGATATAAATATCTCGCTCCCCACCACCGGCCACCGCTTCTTCGTTCGTCCTCCTCGTTTCGCTCACGAGAAAGCACGCACGAGAGGTCCCCTAAAGCCTCGCCCCCCCCCCCCCCACGGATCCACCCATCAAGATCCCCACCGGCCGGGAGCTCAGATCGGCGGGGCAGCTCGCGCGGCCAGCTGGTGCGTCGTCGAATCGATTGATCCGGGTCAATTTCGTTCAATCCCTTGTTGAGAAGGCCGGGAGGGAGAGGGATCGAAGATGTGGTTCACGGAGAAGGGGAAGAAGGGGGGACCGTCGACGCCGAGGGGGAGGAAGCGGGAGTTCCCCATCCGAGCGGCGGACTACGAGCTGCTCGAGCCCATCGGGGACGGCGCCACGGCTGTCGTGCGCCGGGCGCGGTGCCTGCCGCTCGGCGGCGAGATCGTCGCCGTCAAGATTATGAACATGTCGCAGCGCACGGAGTCCGACGTGGTACGTACCCATTTGATTCCGCTAAATATCTCATCAGCTAACTGCTTGCTTAAATTTCTACATGTTTGAATTGCGCACTCATCCACAGCATGCATGCATGCAAACTTCGCATTTGATTGCTAAGGTTTAATTTGTAAGTTGTGCTCGCGGCATATACACATGCAAATCATCAAAACACATCACTTGTAAGAAGAAAAATAAGTTCCAGTATAGCTAAATAAAAAAACGGACGAATTTGAAAAATAACATCGCAAATATCACATAAGTTGGAAAATACCGACATTGGTCTTAAGGGCCACATGTTAATGATATTTTTTTAATATAGGTATTTTCCAGTAAGTATCTATATAACTTTTGCTATAAAAATGATTTAATAGATTCGTTCTAGGAATTATGACCTGCAAGGCTGCAATAGCTAGAAGAATTTTGACCAGTAGTTACTTAGGGCCTGTTTGTTTGAGCTGGAGATTGTAAAAAGCAGCTTATAGATTGTAGATTGTAAAAAGCTGGATTGTAAAATCTAGATTGTAAATTGTTAGAATCTGGTGGAAGACGGATTGCTGGATTGTTATAATTTGTGTGTTGGATTATAACAATCCAGCTTTTCCAACCAGCTGTTTGTTTCAGCTTTTGGGTTGTTATCACAATTCAGCTGTTTGTTTCAGCTTTTAGATTTTGATAACAATCCAGCTTTTATAATCTAAAACAAATAGGGCCTTAGTGAGCCGATTAATTGAGCTAACCATGCATGCACAACTGGGTTTATTTGTCTCCTTCTGCAGAACAATGCGACAGAGGAAGTCAAGACCATGATTATGGTTGACCACCCAAATCTTCTTAGTGCGTACTGCTCATTCACCGAGGGTGAAACCTTATGGATCGTAATGCCGTATATGTCTGGTGGTTCATGCTTTCACTTGATGAAATCTTCGTACCCGAAAGGGTTTGAGGGCGAAAACTTCATAGCATTTGTGCTGCGTGAAGCATTGAAAGGTTTAGAATACCTTCATGAAAATGGTCACATACATCGGGATGTAAAGGTAGGGATCATTGTCATTGCTATATAAGTATGTATATATGCACTAGTCAACATCATTAATTTGTTTTGTGTATTCTATTAGAATCTGTATGGTTCATATGCGTGCATTTTGATAATAAAGTGTATGTTTCATGCATGAGCACAGGCTGGAAACATACTTCTTGATCAGGAAAAAGGAGTGAAACTATCAGATTTTGGAGTTACTGCCAGTCTTTATGATTCAATTATCAATAGACATGGCAAAAGAAAGACACTTGTTGGGACGCCTTGTTGGTAATTACCAAGAAAAATATAGCATATTTCTTATTTTTAATTATTTGATAGTGTAATGTAATTGACTTTCTCTTACATATTAACGCTGCACTTCACTTTTTTTTTTCAAGGATGGCCCCTGAAGTTATGGAGCAAAAGGATTATGATTTTAAGTATATTTTGATTTTCCTTATTATTTAACATATATCAGTCGAGTATATATATTGATTTTCTGAGTAAAAAAACAATTACAGGGCAGATATTTGGTCTTTTGGCATAACTGCTGTTGAACTTGCTATTGGTCATGCTCCATTTTCAAGTCAACCTCCAGCAAAGGTATTGCCTTAATTTAGTCTATATTTTTTTTAATCAGATTATGAGTAAATGAGGTTTTTGAAATGCTATGTAGGTCTTTCTCATGACGTTGACACATGCTCCTCCATCACTTAATAACACAAAGGAGAAGAAATTTACAGAAGTATGGAGTTTAATATAATTCCTTAGACAGTTATTTTATGTCGGACTAAATTCATTTCTCTACTTGTTTTGTAGTCCTTTAAGAGTATGATTGCCACTTGTCTAATAAAAGATCCAACAAAAAGGCCATCGGCAAAAATTTTATTAAAGCACCCATTTTTCAGAAAAGCGAAGTCAGAACATAATGTCATGAAATGCATGATAAATAAATTGCCATCGTTGGGTGAGCGGATGCAATCGATAAAGGTATAAACACATAATTTTCTATCTATGTATCTTTTTCTAATATGGTAATATTAATGTGATATCAATTTTAAACAGGAGAAGGAAGAAAAGTTGCAAGCAGAGAAAAAACCCAATGACAAAACCAAAGAGAAGGTATCACGGGTTTCTCATATGATTTTTTCTGTTTATGTATAAGTTCTAATGATATATTTATTTAGCACTAATCTTTTGTATTTAAATTTCAACTAAAAATGGTTGTATTGAAGTTTGCAAATTTGTTCCTTTAATGCCTACTTAATGTTCTAGTCCATCTTTGGACAATGAGGTGGTCTTTTAAACGTACTATTCTATATGGATGGTATTGATTCACACTTTAAAATTAACAGGAGGAGTATAGAAGGGGTGTGAGTGAGTGGAATTTTGATATTGCGGACTTAAAAGCACAAGCTGCATTGGTACGTGTCTAATCATGCAATAAAGTTCCATGAAGACTTTTATGTTGTTTACTTGCATGCAACTAATCTTCTATTTAATTGCAGTACCCTGATGGGAATGAAGCAGATGATTTTTTACGTTTTCTATTTGAAATTGATACCGTTGACGAAACTACTCCGCTACAAGATATCCAAACACAAAATTGCTCTAGGAATGATGAGAAAATGGTAACATAAGCTTTCTACTATGTTATTAGTATTTTTCTTAATATAACCAGGTTAGAATAATTTATTTAACAACTGAAGTTGCATTGACAGAATATATGTGATGAAGCATCAGGACAATCAAATCCAACAAGTTCCTTGTCCTTATCTCAAAGGTTGTATCGTTTGATTTTCATTAATCTAAATGTTATG
This sequence comes from Phragmites australis, assembly GCF_958298935.1. Classification (NCBI taxonomy): domain Eukaryota; kingdom Viridiplantae; phylum Streptophyta; class Magnoliopsida; order Poales; family Poaceae; genus Phragmites; species Phragmites australis. Next base: position 4,149,406 of record NC_084925.1, read on the forward strand.
TATTATTGTTTGTCACTAATAAATAATTTCTCTCTTGCACAATCACTCTTACAATTATGGTTTATTGTACAAAAATACTGAAGTTAGTGCTATTTAGTTTTGGCCGTAAAAAATATGTTCACATTTTTAAGTGATGATTATTCATAAGTGTGGATTTGATTTATTGGCACAAGCATGCATTGCTTCATCTTTAACATTACGTAATCTATAAATTAGACATGTGTTTTTCTCCTAACTTTAGTTGCCTCTACCAGTGTGAAACAGCTCGATAAAGGAAGCCTTAATGGCCTTCTGCTCAATGAGTCGTTGGAAATTCATCCTGTATCACCTGCTAAGCAACTCACAAGAGCAGGCATGTTTGAAGTTTTTTTTATCCTCAAAGTAAAAAGTTGTGTATGTAGTTTGTATAAAAACAATTTTAACTTAACATAACATGTAATATGTGCTTATTTCTCGACATTTATTTGTGCCGCTTCTTGTTATTTATATATTTCATTACTTTGATTTAGATATATACTGTTAAATTTGGAATAGTCGACATATATGTCAACACAAGTATGATTGTTATGTTTTATGCAGTTTCCACTTGTAAGGACATTGACGAATATTTAGAGAAAACTTCCTTCCAAAAGGGTCGTTTTAAAGTAATACATGATTATAATAAGGTATGGATTTTATCATTGCACGTATTGTCCCAACTAATTAGTTTATCTAAATTGCATTTGGATACCTCTTTTTCTTATAGCACCTATGTTAAATTCATATTGTGGACCTTTTTCATGAGTTCAGCTGATGTATAGTCTTATTGAAACTTATATTACCTTTGTTGGTTGTTGTTTGTTATTAGCTTATATCTTTGTTACAGATTGGCAAGATTATTAGCAATCATTACTACTTATCCTGGCATATCAATTCGGTATAGTGGAATCTATATTGCAAAGTGAAATTTTCATCGACTTCACATCTTATTTACTATCATTCACATGTTTCACACAACAGTCTAACCATGTTATGTGTGATCCAACTTTTTGTCCATGAGAGCAAAAAAAAGAAGCTCTTCTCACATTTGGAAACCCATTTATGAAGTTTTAAATGAGCCACTCTAAAGTTTGTAAAGAAAATGAACATAACCTATCTACATTGGTTATCTACTTTCAAGGTAAATATTCGTATGCTTGTGGGATCGATGCATATATATTTCCTCGATCAAACAATAGTGATCTTGGTAGCCTCTATATATTGTATATGCAATACTTGTCTACTTATATTTCACATCAAAACATTATCTCATATGTTCTTTGAAGCAGCTAGAAGGAGCAACACAAAGAGAGAAGGAGTTGTTGGAACGCATTAATAGTTTAGAGCGAATGTAAGTCTATGACTTTTCATGTATGTTTTGTAATCTAATTAATAAACTTGATGTTTCAGAGTCATCTTTTCGATCTAATTATATATGTATCATTATAGGCTTCTTGCAACCCAAGATGAGGTCGAGCGGCTTAAAGCAAAGGGTAATACATTGTTGCCAAGGATGCTATATTTTTTGTTAATATTTGACGATCATCAATATTTATGTTTGATGTGTTGTGTTGTTTGGCAGAGACAAAAGGAGCAGAGGCATGCCTACAACAACAATAGCAATGAAAATAAAAGCTACTTTGGGTGATACTTGTTATGATAAGAGTAGTTATAGTATATATGCATAGCTCTTATTATCTTAAGAGTTTACTAAGTTGGTTGGTATGGTGGATGTTTCTCATTTTTTAAGCTAAGCTACTTTAGCATCAATTAATAAGAATTTGTTTATGCATTATGTCTTATTTCGTAAGCTAATTTGTTTGTGCATTAAGTCCCATCCTATTAACCACACGACTTGTTTTTAGAAAAAAAAAATTATACCGATCTCTGCATAAGTTATAAACTCAATCATCCATTAACCACATGCTGCACTTTCCGGTTGTGCGGCTGATTGATTCTCCACGCGCGCCCAAACTCGGCCGTTGTCCTACGAATCCATTGCTTGCGCTGTGCGCGTCGCTCCGCCGCCGGCACTGCGCCACGGCAGGACGCGCGGCCGAAGAGCCTCCCTCCAACTTCCGGAGGAGGTGTGCGGTGTCCTCAGCCGCACGGCAGCGCAAAATCCCCCCGCGCGCCGTGATACGGCACGCGCGCTTCACCCAATCCAATCCAATCCAACGCGTCCCGCGCGCACGCGCGGGCCGTTCGCGGAGGCACGTTTGGGCTACCATTTCGGACGGAATTCTTGGCGAGACCGCCGTGCGCGGGCCCAAAACCAGGGGAATCCGATGTGATCCGCGCTGCCGCGCGAGCTGGGCGGCCACCGGGAGCAGGCGGCCACGCGCTGGTTTCGCGGTCCTCGGCACGCGCACGACCACGGGACCGCCCCGGCATCCGCGGACGCCGAGATACCTGCCCACCGCTCCTCCGCCTGCTCCGCCTCGGCTAATACCGATGGGCGGTGGGAGCCGGGCCCTTCCCCTCTCCTCCCTCTGCGCCACCACCAAACCCCTGCTCCCCTTCCTCGCCCCCGCCCATCGCATCCTTCCCCTCCGCCTCGCCGCCGCCATGTCGTCCTCGTCCTCCTCCACTACCCCAGCCGCCCCCGCTGCATCGGGTGACGCCGCGGCCCCGGCACCCTCGGCGTCCAACGCCATCAACTTCCTCACGCTCTGCTACCGCCTCAAGGTGAGTGCTCCATTTCTGCTTCGCATTTCCGCGGTTCGGTCGTGAGGGGATCGGGATGTGTGATGGGATGGGTGTGGGTGCAGACGACCAAGCGAGCGGGGTGGGTGAGGCGCGGGGTGCAGGCACCTGAGTCGGTGGCCGACCACATGTACCGGATGGGCGTCATGGCGCTTGTCGCAGCCGACCTCCCCGGCGTCGACCGCGACAGGTGACGCCGTTGGTTTCCTTCACCAGCGCCAGCCATATTTAACCTTCTTGCGGTTCAAATATTTTGATGGGTTTTCTACAACTGCAGGTGTGTCAAGATGGCGATTGTGCATGACATCGCAGAAGGTATTGCTGAAAATACTCTGTAGTTCGTTTGATTGGATTTTGGGGCTGTGTATGCGTCAATTGACTATAAAGTTAGGGATGTGAAATTGTAATCTGTGAATGTGGGATCCTATAACCATGGGGGTGTTGGTAGACGTGAACTTGATTGAAAGAGAATGATGTGCATTCAAGTACTTGTGCTTCAAACTGATGGGAGCGGAACAGCTAGTGCCTATTATGCGGTGCTTAAATTTGGTATAGAACGAGCTGGTGATGATAAGTCTTGTATGGCCTTTGGAACTTAGGGAGAAGATGCCATAGGTTAGTGAAAATATGCTTGAATTACACATCTTACGTCCTTCGTACTTAGCATTTCATTTTGAGAAGCGTTCGATATGGCACTCAGCTTTAAAACGTTTGTCAGTGAGAAAAGGAACAGATGATTATGTGTTGCATCTGTATGGACTATTTCTGTGGTGTTAAAGCCTGAAAGCATGTTGCTGGCAGCCTGGCACTAATTGCATATGAAGATGCTAGTTTGGTTGACTCATTTCAGCTTTCTTTTGGGCGCCCCAGCAATCGTAGGCGATATCACCCCTTCAGATGGTGTGCCCAAGGAAGAGAAGAGCCGCAGGGAGAAAGAAGCATTGGACCGCATGTGTGAATTGCTAGGTGGAGGTTCAAGAGGTGAATATCAAAATATGCAAAAGTAAAACATTGATATTCAGTGTTGTAGGTATCTTAGGCTGGTACCATTCCATTGACATGAGACCATGAGTTCATCTTTTACTGTATGATAAATAATTATGTAAAATGAATGTGATGCTATTGTAAATTGTTGATAACTTTCTAGATGACTCAATAGTTCAGCCTAACACCTTAGTGTTCCACTATGTGTGCATACTCCAAGGAAAAATTGGAGGAAATGTGGATGTCTATGAATTTTGTAAATACCATAATATAGTAAATTCTGGTAATTCCATATCGTTTGTTTCCTTATCCTTGAATTTATATTAATCCTACTGTTATTATTGCAAAATGGGCATTTTACCATCTAAGATTTTTTTTCACTGCCATCAGGAAAGTAACTCAGGACGCGGGAATCTTTTTTCCCCCAAGATAAAAGGGTTCTACAACTTAGAAATCCAGTGGGTAGTTTGTTTTCACGTTGTTCAAAACTTATTTAGATAGTTATTGAACAATATTGGAGAGCACCACCGCATTAGCAACCCTTGGTTAGGTGCCAAGGGAATATTTAAAATTCAAGATCGCTCTCGAACTCTGCCTTTTGGAGAAACTGTTCTTCATAGAAGATAAGGAATGCCTTCTGCGGAGGCCAAACTAAAAAGTTTCTGTGCCCTTATACATTCGATATACAATAAATGTTGCTTTTATATCATTATCTACATGCTGTTCTTTTTCAGCACAAGAAATTCGTGAACTTTGGATGGAGTATGAGGAGAATGCCTCGTTGGAAGCAAAACTTGTCAAAGATTTTGACAAGGTACAATTATATCCAGCAATTTGCTGACACAATGACAACATCTGTCTCAAGCAATTCTAGCGATCTTTCAACTGACAATGCCATAACTTGAAGTGCGCTTAACTTAGTTTGGTCCCAGTTGGTCCCAGTGGAGACCATCGATAGGACCCTCGATAGACATTGACCTGTGGCTCCAACTTTTTTCTTTTCCTTTACATGTAGTAACCTTTTGCTTTCTGAATGTTATGTTTCCAGGTTGAGATGATACTTCAAGCACTGGAGTATGAAAAGGGTAAGTTAATTTCTGGTTCTCGATTATCTTAATGTCATCAGCATTGCCATTTTCCCAAACGCAGTAGCTATGAAGTATGAACTACAGACTATTAAGTGCATTCATCAAGTATTCTTGTTGTGATCGAATTTTGGTTATAGTGAAAATTCGGTTCGAGTATCAAGTATGGTCCATCTTTTGCATCATCTTGTGCCGCTACATAGTGTGAGAAGTAATACACAGAATACATGTCTTAACACCTGCTTTGCTCCGTATTGACCATGAGATGGGGGTTTACAGTATCACACTTACGCCTGTGTATCTGAAAATTTGCAGAGCAAGGGCAGGACCTAGAAGAGTTCTTCCAATCAACAGCAGGTGTGGTTATCTTCCATCAGCATCCAGCACACCCAATTGAACACCTTATCTAAACTGCGCAGTCTGTTACGTCTTTTATTCTTACACTTGAGATATGTTCCTCTGAGATGATCTAAACTATTCATCAGAAATTCAGAACATATTAGCGCCTGAATGGTTAGTGTTGATGTTGAAACTAAGCACTAGCATCCCCATGAGTGTTTTTATCATGAGTTGATATGTGCTTTTTGACAGTTTTCTCTCCTTGCGCTTGTAATTTTGCCAGAGTATCAGCACTAAAATAGTTGGAACAAAAAAGATGATTATTTTTTCCGGTTAATTCCTGTGCAGGGAAATTTCAGACAGACATTGGAAAAGCATGGGCAGGGGAGATCGCATCAAGAAGAAAGTGAAACAAACTGATCAGATGACATCCGTTTGGTCTTTCTGTTTTCAAGATAACTTGCCGGCACCGCATTTCTGTTAAACTTCACCTTTACTAGATGATGCTTCAAGGCTTAGCACTGAAACACATTGGGCTTGCCCTTGGGGAGTGAACTTCACTTTCACCACATTTCTTGGCCCTGAGGCACATTGGGCTCGCTACACCAAAGCTCCAGATGGCCACCTCTTTTGGCTTGTAATTGCCCGTATCAAAAGTGTCAAGAGCTCGTAGCCGGATCCAACAGGAAGTTTCAGCACCAGCTCCTGGTGATGTAAAATCAGTCGAGTCTTGAATCACTGTACCAGCATAGTTTCTCATGGTAACCCAGTTTAATCGTTTCAGCCGTTTTTTGTTAAATTGTGCCCTTGTTTTAAGCAAGATAAACTCAGACTTTTGCATCCATTTCTATGTTGTTGATGTTCACCAATAGTGCATTCAGAGCTCAGACAGAGCACAAGGTTAACTGTACGTCACCACATCCATCCATAACACAAAGCTACTGTATGTATCACCAAAAGAAAGGGTATATATGTTGCAATGAAATACACATAGGCATCCATGAGACCATGAGTAGTGCACTGGCCAAGAGTTAGCCCTGGCGTTTCTTCCACCCTGAGGAACCGCCTGCACAGGCCGGTCCAAAGCCCCCTGCCCGGCTCGCTGCTTTGCGAGCTCTGTGATTTCAGAGCAGATGAAGGATGAAAGTAAGAGGAATGCTGAAGCCTTCTTCACAGGCATTAAGCGCACGATTAGACTAATGGCATATGTGATAGTACACTCCTAGTTAATGATGGTTACAGCATATGGCCGACAAGTTTGCATACCCCATGATTGTTTTCACGCACAAATCTACAGTTCTGATAAGCCATGCGGACACATGGTCTAGGGGAATTATCGTGTTGCTTTATGTCCAAGCCATAGTAGACATGAAGCAATCAAATTCTAATTTTTTGCCTGAATTAACAAGGTCGTCAAAAATCTAAAATCCTAATTGGAACTGCTATGATCAATATTGCATTTTCACCTGTTTACTATTTAGTAGAATTGTATGAAGCTTTACAAAGTTCTCTTTTTTATTGCTGTTTCAAGGGGAAAAGCATTGGAAAGCCTACATATATTTATTTTCCACGTGTGTCTACACCCATGTGCAGTCAAGTAAATGGGAAAAAATTTGGTGCAAACAAGCAAATGGGTGTAAACATGTAAACAGCGAAAGTTGTTTGTCTGATCCCTATCTGAAGGCTATCGTTGATCTTAGCATTCCATCAGTGGAGGGACTATTTTGTGATATTTTATGATTGCATGTTTTTTTCAAGTCAACCCCTCCACTAATGGGATGGTGAGATCAACCGTAGTCTTCAAATGTGATATAGATGGAAGATATTCATTGTTTACATGTTTACACCTATTTACTAGTTTGTACTAAAGATTTTCCTCTAGTATTGCCACCTCTGCCAATTTGTTTTGAGTTTTCAGGCACTGTGAAAGTAAATTAGTATGCAAGGTGTTCAGTGCCTGTTAAGTTCTCTCTCTCTCTCTCTCTCTCTCTCTCTCTCTCTCTCTCTCTCATATATATATATATAGATATATGTGATGGGTGCCCGAGTCATATCAGATTATAAGATGTAGTTCCCTCTACTGTCATTGATATGCTATGCTCGTGTTAGTCAAGAACAAATGGCTCGCGAACTGTCGAATGAAGTATCATGTCTGATTTTATAGAGTGATCTTTGCAGTTGAGGAAATTACCAGCCAACAATCATTGCATACATGTCTAAATGAAAATTCTTATATCGAAAATATGACTTTTGAATTAGTTATGATGTCTCGTGCCTGACCATTGATACATTCTTAGTTCTTTATGGCCTATGAGTGACAGTATTGTTGCCCACTTTGAAAATTTGTTTGTGTCCCTGGATGACTATCGAATCTGTGGTCTCCCTCGATGCTTGTGTCGCTATGGAGTGTTCTTTGGATCCTCAGACTAGGGTTCGCAAATGCGAGATATTCGATGCTTATTGACAGATCAAATTTGAATTCAAATTTAAAAAATTCAAAAAAAATTGTGAATTTCAATTGAATTCTTTGAATTTTGATCGTGTTGAATGCGCCGGGGCTCGATATTCAATCCTCGGCCGTATTTTGGAACCCTGCCTCCGACACCGTGCCCAACTTTGCACAATCTTCCACACGAATTGCTTCAAACCAAAGAACGAAGAGAAGAACACGTAGATCTAAAAATTACATGTAAAGAAGAATGACATACAACACTGATTCTAATGTCCTAAAGACTCTTTTAAATTACCTTCTCACATTTCCACCCCGTAAGTTAGTGTCGGGGCACCTGGTCTAGTACTTAAGTACCTATGAGTTGGTATCTTTTAAATGAACTACTCACATGAGATCCTCTTATTCTAGGCTATTGATCTTCCACCTTCACAGTGAATTTTAACAAAAGTTTCAATCACCTGTAACCTTGCTTCATGAATTCGCACTTACTCATCACTTGTAGAACTCTGATATCCCGGTCTCGAATCAAGTTGAACAGAACTCTGATATCTCTCTCTGCCGTTTTCACATGTATAATTGTGAAAACCTAGCTAAGAAGGTGACACTTCTGTATCATCTCTCCAATAATTTTGGTAGACGAACAAGCTGATAAAGACTGGGGAGCAAATGGTAGCTGATTAGGGATCATATACGTATCGAGCTGCGCCATTTGCAAAAAAAGAATAACATGACCAATGTCCAGTGGTGAAGCTAGGTAGATGTATCCTGGTGCAGTTGCACCAAGGTAAATCAAAATTTTAGTAGAAATTGTCTTATTTTAACTATATGTATATCATGATAAGTTAAGCTTTAGGAGTAATATATATTTATTTTAGGTTGTGTATTTGACACTATCATAATTTAAGTTCTATCTTCGCGGCTGCCAATGTCATATCAGCTCCAAATAAGCAAATCGTTCTCCTGCCTGTTCGTTTCATATCTCAGCTCCAATAAATATTACGTGTAACCGAGTTGGCCAGGCAAACCGTAGCAAATATCAGCGTCCACTTCAGTGCCTTCGCTTTCGTGCCGGATGCTTAACGATCAGCATACCATAATCACACACAGATTTGTTATTGGATGTAATTCCTCCATTCGTCAGCGTCTCTTTTGCGTCGTCTGTTTCACGGTTCAGATAATGATCAGTATCTTTCTCATATTTGACTCTCTCAGCGTCCATTTCTTTATGCGTGTGAACAATGCATGCAAAGAAAAAAAGTATAAAGAGAAATAATATTATTGTGCCATAGCCCGCAACTAAATATCAAAAACTGAAATCACACACGTACTGGATGCGTGCACAATGTAGCACTGGTGATCGGCCTTCGTGTATATTGAGATATAACATGTGTATATTGACTATAGTTTATTGCTCTATCAGCGACAACTCATATATACCAAAACGGATGCCCACTATCATACCATGGCGAGAAAACTTTTGTAGGCTTGTTTGAATAGGGCGATTGGGATCCTCTATGCTCAATTTAAATTTGAACTAAATCCTAAAATCTGACAGAGACTAAATCCTAAACATTGACAGTACCACCACCTCTTCCGAGCAAACCCTACATTTTTTAATAATGAAAGTACAATTTTTGTTCTATGCACCAACAAGACGTCTGAATTATGCATATAAACAATTTTTTTTTTAAAAACACTTAAATTTAAGTCTAAAATAACTCAAATTTAAATGATCTAAATATACATTGACACATTCGATACATTAAAAAAAAAAGACACATATAATACACATCTAGCCTGTCTAGCTCACGGAAAAAAGGACGCCAATTGTCCCGTCCATATGGCTTCCATTAATCGAGAGCTGTGCAGTGTGAAGTGTGTAACACATGCATGAATCTGGGAGCTGGACCTCACCACCACCCACTCCTTCGTCCTCCCTGATTGCACGCCGTACATGGCGCCAACCATGAAGGCACTTGCGTACGACGACGTGCAGCGCTAGCCGCTGGCGAATAACTAATAGGTGCCGGTCCTGGTACTGCACGCCAGCGGGAGCACCGGAGCGGCGCCGGCGAAGCAGTCGACAGCGGCCCGGCTGGTGACCTCCGGCGCCGCGGGCGACCGGCTGCAGCTCCCTCCTCCATTCAGGAACCCCCTGCAGAGCGCCGTCCAGAACCTGCAGTCCGGTCCGCGGCTCTCCGCCATCGTCCGCCGCGCGTCCTCGCCCACGCACCGGTGGATAGCGTTCTCGCGGAGGAGGCGGTCGATGAGGCTATGGAGGATGTCGGTGGTGTACTCGGGGTGGCCCTGGATGCCCAGTGCGTGCTCCCCCACCGCGAACGCCTCCACGCGTGTCTTCTCTGAGTAGGCCAGCACCCTCGCCCGCGGCGGGATCTCCCACACCTGCATGATCAGCAAACACAAATATAGTATAGACCATAAGTAACATCTTATTAATATTGGATGAAAAAAATCACGATCGAAGATGTATCAGTGTCGGTTTTTAATCTCTCACGCTCGAAAAATTAGTGAGCCGCTAGGATCCAACACTGAAAAGGACTACCAATGTTGGTTCCATTTGCAACCAGCACTAATAAGAATCAGACCTGAAATATTTCTTCACAGGAGTTTTGGCTCGTTCAGCTCGAGTCCACCTCTCTCTACCTTATCTTCTCGGGAGCACATGGACACCCGCAGCTCTCATCAATCTCCTCCCTCTCTCTATCTTATCTCTTCCTCCTCTCCTCCATCTCTCTCTCGGTCAGCCCCACGCGCCTCCGCTCCTGCCTCCGAGCCCTCTCCTTGGTCAACCCCGTCGCTCCAAAGGTGACTCCTTGGCGTGGCTCACGGAAGAATATTTTGGAAGGATGCGATGTGACGGAGGTGGACAAGATGGTGATGTGGTCACCGACGCCGGTCATGGAGCTCGCCCAGCTCGTCGTCGACTCCAGAGGCAGCCTAGAGCTCTCATCGTCGATCATCGCGTGGGGCGGCTGGATCCGGCTCGGGAGCAGCAGGATCCGGAGCGGAGGCGGTTGTCGACCACATGCTAGAGGCCCCACCTGGGGAACAATGAGGCCGACAAGGACGTGGCCGTGGTCGGGCGGTCATTGTGCGTGCTGCTCGACATGGCAGACGTGCTGCAGGAGCACACGGTGCGCGGCGTCGTCGAACTGCTCGCGTTGGAGCAAGTGGGCGCGTTCGTCACGGCCATGCTGAGGTTCCACCTCGGCGTCTGCTGCGCCGGGCGTGACTAGAGCCATAGCCACGGCGGCTGGCGGGGGCTCCAATGGGCAGTCAATTTACCCAATGCAACAAAACTGTGGCGACGACTTTTGTACCCCGCATTTTATTTGTGCATGACGGAGTGTGCAGGACGGAGCAAGGATGTGCGGCGGTGGCGTCCTCGGTGACGATGAGCTCCGACATGTGTTGCTGACAGTGGGCTCAGCTCAATGCATGAAGCCAGCTCATTTGTCTGGCTATTTTTTCTTTTCTTTTGTTTCTGGAAAACTTCATCAGTGTCGATTCCAAATCAGCATTGATAGTCGGAGACTATCAGTGCTATTTATGGAGTGTTGGTTCTAAAACCGACACTGATGAGGTTTTGAAACCGGCATTGATGAGGTGTTTTGGTGTAATAAAACGGACAAGAAATTAGTGCACATGCATGTGACAGAAGTAGACCAGAACAAGGTTTCAAAAACCGAAATTAGATCAAAAACCGGTCCCTAGTGGTTTCTGCGGTTCTCGCGAATACCGCTCGAAAACTAGTAAAATTCAGAAAAATTTTGTTAAAAAATTTAAATTTAAATTTGAATTTGATCGACTTCCCACCGGTTTCGGTTATTGAACCATGGCAAATTGACCGAAGTTCACGAATACTGACCGGTATTTGATGAATTGGTAAACTCTGCACCAGAGTGCCTCTTGAAATTTACAGGCTTAATTAGGAGGGGGAAAAAAGAGAGGCTGCAATACGTATGGACGGTAATACAAAATACTAGTCCACCGGTTAGAAATAGTAGATGTATTTATTTTTTAAAAATTCAAACTTTGTGTACTTTAACTAACATTTAATTAAATTATAAAAATAATTTCAAACTATATAGGTTTTGTAGCTATAAATAATATATTTTGTGAGAAATTTTAGTCAAAACCTAAATTTCAAAATCAAACTTAGAAAAATACACCTACTATTTCTAAACAAAGAGAATATGTAGTAAATAATTTGCAAATGTCAACTTCCTCGCTCCCAATTTGACCAAGTTTTCGGAATGCGAATTGAAGCATGGAAATGGCCCAATAAGACAGACATCGACATCGACATCGACATCGACATAAAATACACATGCATTGTCAGCACTCATGCACGCACGGTACCTCGTCTTGGTGCACCTCGATGATGGAGGCGTACTTGGGGAGCCGGTCGATCTGGAGATTCCGGAGGAACTCCAAGCCCTCCAGGTCATGGACGAAGGTCACCTTCCTCACCCCAACGTCCCATCCGCCACGCGCCTTGCCCACCCTTCCCCCCAATGCTCGGCACAAAACCTAATGAAGCAAGAAAGAAAAAAACGAAATTAGTACTTACGAATTGCTAGCTGATGGTGAAATAAATCACCTGTATGATGAATGTAGGGGAAGATTATCGATTCGATAACGGTGACTGACAGGTGGATCCACTTAGAGCTAGGTCTCCGTTGCATCAAGTGGGTGCTACAGAATTTTGCTAGAATTGAATCAGCACGGCAGTGACACTTAGCATGCATGCACTCACTTGGTGTCCGAAGCAGATGCCGAGGACCCGCTTCTTCATGGCGTGGACGGTCTGGATCAGCGCGCACAGGCGGCGGATCCAGTCGTCGTCGCCGTACGCGTCGTGCGGGCTGCCGCTCACCACGAAACCGTCGTACCGGGCCAGGTCCTCCGGCGCGGGGAACTCGCCGTCCACCACGCGGAAGCAGTCCCACCTCTCGCCGTCGACGCCGCCGAGCGCGGCCACGAAGACGTTGCGGTACCCTCCGTACACCTTCCGGGCGTACTCCGAGTCCCTCAGCGCCAGCAGCAGCGCGTACCGCCTCCCCACGCCGCACGCCGCCGCCGTCGTCATCGCTGGAACACCCGGAAGCTAGCTGCTGGCTCGAAGCTGCCCAAGTGTAGTACACTAACACTGAGCTGTGTCGCGAGCTCTGGATGAGATGCTATCGAATTCGGAGCTCCAATTTAATGGGGGGCGCGAGTGCGCGTATCCGTAGACGTCGCGATCGCTTGTGAAACACGTGGATCCGCAAACACGCGGTCTAACGAAGTATGCAGAGTTGAGTTGTAGTAGATACAAGGATGCAGGAGTCCGACGACATCTATACAAATTTGGTTTGGCCAATTGTCAATGGTGTAACAGTTATGTACTACCTTTGTTTTCAAATAATTGACAGTAGTACTGTAGCAACCAAGTAACTTTGATCAATAATAATTTTTAAAATATTTAAGAAGTAAAATAAAAATAGTATTGTTAGATTTGTCATAAAAATAGTTTAAATATGTTGTATACTTAGAATGATTTATATATGTATTTATGAAAAATTAACGATCAAATATTAATATTTAAAGTTAATAGTGACAGTTATTTAAAAATGGAGGTAGTAATTAAGTATACTATATAATGCATGTTGAGGAGTTGATCATCAGGACCTGTCACCTTGAGAGCAGGGGTCGCAATCAGTTTGCTGAATCACATGGAGCATGGTGTCTTCGAATTAAACAAAAAAGAGATGGTCGGTGTCTCGGTGAAAGCTTATTTGCCTGTAGACGACCTGTCAAGTGTCAACAGTGACGACACGTATATAGATGCCACCCCTATATAATATACTAGTATAATATCTTTGAGATGATCAGTGATTCAGGCAAGATTGACGGTTTCAACTTTGTAGAAAGATAACCACCATGGGCACATGTATATTAATTAATTGTTGTGAGACTGTTGTACCATTTATATAACGTCACATATCTAACAGTACATCACAGACAGAAAACGAAAACTGACTAAGATAGGGAGAAAGCAGACAATTTTCTATGGGAACCATCTCCTATTAAGTCGGGAGGGAAAAATCATTTGTGACATGTGTACATCGCTATCGATTTCTCAAGGTAAGCGTTCGCGACAATGTAGTGAGAAACCGACTACGATGACTTGCCTTATTACAGTCAATTCTCAAGCTGAGTCATATTATGTGATATATTTCCAGACGCATGTTTATCTGGTTTTTTAATCAAACAATTACAAATTTATGTGTTTATTTTAAAAATTACTAATCTAAGACTCTTGTCGCATGTTGGAAGAACGGGCGACATGTTTAAAATTTTCCAAAATATCGCGTTCCAATGATCTCAAAAATTAAAATACTATCGAAATAGTCATGAAAAAATTAAAAAAAAATGTGATGTAGAGGATGGTATCATCTAGCTCTCTAAATATTTTTAAATAAAAATATAATTTGTACAATGAGACAAAAATCTGGTACATATATTGCTATCATCTAGCACAATATTGAGTAAGATATAGACTATCTACATATACCTTTTACAGGTACGATATTTATGGGATATATAATATTAGTTATATATCATCTTCATCTTCTTAGAATCGGTTTACTCTGGGAACACTTGTGTGACGTTTTTTTTCCAATTTCTAGGGGACACCAAGAGAACATTGAGACTCTGTGAAAATTCATTAAGGGATTCAGTAACATCAGGAATACAATTATTCTCAAAATCACTAACTCTTTAGTAATTCGAGGGTTTCAACAAGGAGTGCGGAGCAGTGGCTAACCGAAGATACGACCATGAAGCTAATGGCTGACTGAATCAAAGTATGATGTTGTTTCTATTTTATTTAACATTGTGCCTAGCTACTTGTATTGTTGTGGATTGTGGTTATATATATAGTCGTTCTTCTTAGACTTGTGGTCAAAATAATATATGTGGTGTTCTGTGCATGTATTGATCTCTGTGTGTAATATATAAATCTTTGGTCGATCTGTGTATATATATCTATTCTGGTTTTGGCAGCCAGGAAGCAAGGGCAGGGAAAAAAGCAGGGACAGGGGTGTGTACATATTGCAGTCGGTTTTACGGAGGTAGCCATACGATGTTATCGAAAAAGGCAGTTGACTCTTTCTGGAAATCGTATGTGACTTCGATAATAAAGCAAACAGGTCTTTATCCAAACCGACGTAATATATAGTGCAAACAGATGGTTATTTCACTATTACTGTCTGTGATATCTTACATTAATTCTAAACGGTTGACGAAACATCTACTGTTAAGGGACATCACAAACATTTTTGGCTAGACGGAAGGGAAATCGTCTACCATAAAGCTTTCGAGACGTTCTGTAGCAGTGTTAATATCGATATTGGCCGGCAACTCGATCTATGCAAGAACTGATCAGCACCTGAGCTCTGCTGTCCCTGATTTCTTGGTGCTATATATTTCTTACGGAAAGGGGCCTAGATGTTTATTGTACATTATATTAGCCAGCCAAATAGAGACACGTACTATGCAAGTGAAGATTTTTGTGGAAAACTCTCGATACCCTTCCATTCCCCTGTAATGTTTCTTTTATATTACAGCCTTTTACATTTTACTTCCTACACCACCGTGTAATTACATAACGCATATGCACACATCAACACTCCCCTTGAGATGGGTGATAGATGTCTATCACTCCCATCTTGCTACAGCATATATACATTCTCTAAGTCCTGAGTATTTTGTTAAACAATCTGCTACTTGAACTGATCAAGTCTAAGTGTTCTATCATCCAATCACTCTTTTATGAAGAAGTGATCAATCTCTATATGTTTGGTTCTGTCATGTGAATCCAATTAATAGCAATGTTGATCGCTGACTTATTGTCACACAAAAGCTTCAGGGTGCCTTTCAATAGCTTCAATTCAGATAATAGTTTTCTTATCCAGAACATCTCACTCAGGCACACAAACATGGCTCTATATTCCGCTTCTGCCGTTAACCGAGACACCACCGATTGCTTTTTGCTTCTTCAAGTCACTAGATTTCCTCCAACAAAAGTACAATAACCAGAAGTTGATCTTCTATCATCAGGATAGCTAGCCCAATTTGCATCACAATAACCCTCTATACTCAGGTAAACCATAGTTGAAATGATCGAATGGCTCAAGAGGGGGGTAAATTGGGCAATTAAAAAAATTCTTCTGATAGCAATCTTAACCTAGATGCAAAGAAAAGCGAGTACACGATCAAGCTAAGGAAAGGGGACCAAAACAAAAAAAATCAAAAACATAAAGAGAAATGCGGAAACAAAAGCTTGCAGGAAAGTGAATGCTCAAAGTAAATACGGGAATATAAAGAGATGGATAAGAGAACACCAGATTTTCCCCCCCGAGGTATCAAGTAGTTGGCACTCCCCCTAGTCTTCGTTGGAGCATCCACCAAGGATATCGCTCCCCCTTGAGTCACCAATATTCAAGTGCTCTCTCATGATTGTCACTTCTCCATCTCCGAATTTGCGGACATCAAACCATGTACAAGCTCTTTTCGGATCTTCCGCAAGAACTCTAAGAGCTCACCGAGAACACCGCCAATCACCAAGACTGGTTAGGTGTTGCCAACCACCAAGAGTAACAGGCCAATAGCTTTACTTGACCAAGATCAAGCCTAGACTACAGCTAGATGCACACTTACTACTCTCCAAGCACTAATGATGTCCTTAATCTTCAATTAGTAACTTGGAAATCAACTCATGTGCTCTCTCTTACTTCTTGATGACACACATAGTGTATGAACTCCTTTGGGTCGCAAGAACACCAAATGAAACCAAGTGGAGGGGTATTTATATGCTAGAGATCCAAATTATAGCTATTGCCTAACCACCCACTTTCTGTTAACACCGGATGATTCGGTGAGTATCCTTTTACTCACACCGAACAATCCGATGAGCTCAAACTTCAATCCTTCACTACGCCAGCTGTCAATAGCCGTTGTACTATTAATAGTCCGGTGCATGCATCTGGTGAACACACACTCAACATCGAACTATTCTGTGAGTGTAACTCAACCAAAACTACCCGTTGCAACCCTCTCTAGAAATATTGGTTCGGTGACTCTCATCAAGCTAACACCGGACTATCCAATGGGTTGACTTGCTTCTGCCATCAAAGTCTCCTCTAGAGAAAATGCTCTGGTGTACATATATGACTCTCACCGGACTATCCGATGAGTAGTTCCAATTCAAAACACCCGAAATAACCCTCTATGGAAATATTACTCCAGTGTAGTCTCCAATCAACTCATCAGACCATCCGGTGAGTATAACATCTTCAATTTGCCTCTGAAAACGTTAGTTCGGTGATCCCACACATCCACCGGACCATCCGGTAAGTAGCTCCAATTCAAAACACCCGAAATAACTCTCTCTGTAAATATTACTCCGGTGTAGTCTCCAATCAACTCATCGGACCATCCGGTGAGTATAACATCTTCAATTTGCCTCTAAAAATGTTAGTCCGGTGACCCCACACTTCCATCACCGGATCATCCGGTGAGATCAACTTTATTTTCCTGTGAAAGTTCATTTCTGCTGAAATTAGTCCGGTGATTTCACCATACTAACACCAGACCATCAGGTGTAACACTTCTAAAATTTTTGGACACGTGTCATCAAAAACAAATCATCCGATGATCCATCAACTTATACATCAGATCATCCTGTGCATTTAACTACTTTTTGTCTTGCTAAACAAATAAAGCTCCAATGGGTTCCTTTTTCAAACGCGGATCATCTGGTGAGTTAAACTTTTTCTGAGCTCATCAAATTCAAAGTTTCTTGAGCTCTAACTTCTTGACATCTCAACCATGGGCTTCTATAAGCTACCTAGTGCTATACTTTCACAAGTGTACATCAAACCAAATCTAGACTCAAGTAGGTCAAGCTACTACTCTTAGCCCCTCTTTATAGTACGGTTAAAACGTTAAAGAAAAATAACTTATATTACTCTAAGTGTCCTTCATCTCCTTTGTAACACTTAGAACTAGAAGATCCTTAATCTTGATGCAGAAGTCCTTTGATCGTCCACAAAATCGCTTTAAGGACCAAGAATACCCAATTATCATTGTGAACTAAAATTTTTTATATATTCAAAACAAATTGTTAGTCACAATGATACGGTTGTCATTAATCACCGAAACACTTGCCACTTACCTAGGGGTCCAAATGCTACAATAGTCCTTTACTAGGACCACTCTTCAAATATATCAGGATCATGTAAATTGCATTCAAGTGTTCGCTTCTAGGATCATGCATATATCGGCTCACTACACTCATTGCATAAATTATATTAGGCCTCGTATGGCACAAGTAAATCAGTCGCCCCACAAGTCTTTGATATCTCTCTTTATCTACTGGATCTCCAGATTATGCACTTAGCTTGTAGTTTTGTTCTATGGGTGTAGAAGCAGGGCGACATCCAAGCATACATGTCTCATTTAATAAATCTAGGAAATACTTTTGCTATGATAGAATAATCCCGCTAGGAGATCTTGCTATTTCAATGCCCAAGAAGTAAAAGAGTTGGCCCAAATCCTTAATTTCAAACTCTTTGCTTTGATTCTCCTTTAGTCGAGTTATCTCCAAAGTGTCATCATTAGTGATAATCATGTCATCTACATAAAGCACAAGAATAGTAACATGATTTCCATAATGACGATAAAACACAGTGTGATCCCCATTACATTGTCTATACCCCATGCTGCACATTGCACATCTAAACTGGTCAAACCACGCTCTTGGTGATTGTTTTAGACCATACAACAACTTCTTCAATTTTAATAATTTTTCCTTAGTCTGATCAGTAGAAAATCCAGGTGGAATTTCCATATAAACTTCATCTCGAAGATCTCCATATAAGAATGCATTCTTGACATCCAATTGGTACAATGACCAATGAAATTAGCCGCACAAGAGGTTAGTGTTCTTACCATACTCATTTTTGCAATTGGTGAAAATGTCTCATCATAATCAATTCTATAAGTTTGGCTATACCCTTTTTCCACCAATCTTGCCTTATACCTCTCTATCTTACCATCAGGTTCTGCTTCACCGTATAAACCCATTTGCAACTATCTACCTTCTTGCCCGTAGGGAATGGAACAATATCCCAAGTCTTATTCTTCTCAAGTGCTGCTAGCTCCTTGAGTATGGCCTCCTTCCATCTTGGATTCTGCTTGTCTTCTCTCCGATCCTTTGGGATTGTCACTAATTTTAGTGACACCACAAAAGCTCGATAAGCAGAGAACAACGACTCATATGAGACATAGTTAGCTACATCATTCATGTTCCCATCACTATCTTCATCTTCAAAGCCATATCTTATCGGAGTCTTTCCTGCAATACTCCTTGTTCCCTTCCTTATGGCAATAGGCAAGTCAATGGAAGATTCAACCTCTTCTCCACCTAACTCCAATAGCTGATCAACTTCATTTCCTGCAACTGGTGAATGGTGTAGCTTGGCCACTTGCGGTTGCCCCTCGTTACTTGCAACCTCATCACTAACAGGACGAAGTTGTATGGTATTTTCTTTCCTCCTTCTCATATGCACTTGTAGATTATCTTTTGTGTGTGACCTTCTCCCCCCTTTCCTCCTATACTGGCTTGTTCACGGTACCTGAACACGAGATCAAGCCAGTCATAGCTCCCCTCTCCTCTGATTTCTCCTCATCCTTAGCCCTTAACACCATCCTTGTCCATGTCAGAATATTCAAGATCAACAAATAAAGAACTCAAATATGTCTTTTCCCCATAAAAAGGAATAGGTTCCTTGAAAGTCACATCCATGCTCACAAAAATACGACATTCAGATGGACTCCAAGAGGGTTATGTCTTAAAAGGTTAGGGGCTACATTTGAAAAGGTTATATCTTAAATCGTTGAATTAGGGTTAAATATTACGATAAGCATTGTACGTAAGGCTTAACGGTAATATTAGCATAATTAATTCATGGTAGTGCATCTATAAAATGGTTCGCATAGTTTGAACCATAAGCACAATGAAACAATTGGCTACTAGAGGTGGGAGAGGAAGAACTGGAGCGTCTACTGGCGTGGGGAGGGCACCGGTGATATGGCCAGGTTCCTTTGGTCTTAGTGCGTACGAGGAGCCACTCAAGAACTTCCCTTTGCAGGGAAAGAGTGAGTTTCGGTCACCCCATCATCTGAGGACTTACGATCACCCTAAAGAAGAGTGGCCAAAGTGCTTCCATGGATATGATTGCTTTGTACAGATATATGATGGTAGCATTAGCTGAGGTTGCCAATTCTTCGATGTCCTCTTGGAAGGGTGAGAGTGCCAACAAGTTTAGTACCGTAGGACATTTTAGTCTTTAATTTCTATGTAATTGCAGGAGTCAAACGACGATGAGAGCTGCCACTACACGAGATGGGTCGATCCTCCTGTTGAACAGAACATCCAGGAGTACATCCATCACTTGCAAGACCGTATCTTCGACCTACATCGTGAAGTTTATACTATCTGATCCCTCCAGAGGAGGACAAGCTGGTCATCCACATCGATGATCCTACTGTATGCCTCAACCCCTGATGCCCATGCCCACGTAGCAAAAGTTTCCTCCTCCTCCTCCTCCACCACCACTACCGGTGATGGGGGATGCTAGGAGTGAGGAGAGTCTTCATAGTTCATTCTAAGTTAGTATGACAAGAAGCAATGTATTTCGATATGTTGCCTTAGCCTTATGTTATATTTCTTTGTACCGTTTTGTTTTTAATTAAATAAATTGTGTACCATCATATAACATTATATTTTGGTTGCTTGCGTAATAGTAGTAGGGTCCGTAATGGGAGGGGTTTTTATTTTGAAAGTTGCAAGTGAATGGTTTACAATAGATCCTACTGTGTGGGCCATGGTTTGTTCCCCGTTCTTTCATGTTCTGCTTCTTTTCACGATGAAATGTTGATACGATTTATTGCCTGACAGGACACAACACTGATACGGTTTGAAAGAGGATACGATTGTACAATGCTATGCTTTAGATGGAATGAGAACACATGTAATAAAAACATGGCTGACAATATTGTGGTGACATAAACTTGTCCAAGTACTTCTAATGCTGCAGTCAAGGGGCATCGCCATGGCCACATGCATGCTTGTTGGGCATGCCCGTCGGCCTACGCTGGCCAGCTGCTCTGTGATGCACGTTGTCAGTGGAGTACGTCAGGGGCTCGCACCGAGGGTGGCGAGGCTATGCAGTGTCTGTAGGGGTGCTAGGGTCAACTTGTGATGGTTGCATCGATAGAGGTGCCCCACTGTCTGTGACGGACCCTTCTTGTCATGCGAAACCATGAACTAGTCGTCCGGTAGGGAGTCCATCGAGCCGAACGCAGCGACGGAGGAGCCTGGAACTGTTGCATGTTACCACAATGTCAAATGTCATGCATCACATAATAATTAAATTGTAAGGTGCAATCCCGAGTGACTTGGAACTATAGCACCAGCAAAGAAACCTGGAGTCAGCATGTAGCGCACCGGTGTGGCTAAGACGATGACACTGGTTCTGTGTCGAAGCGTGGTGCCATAGCCTGAGCGTGTGTCAGAGACCTCCTATGTGTGTTATTCTCGACGACATCTGGTAACCTCTGGAACAAAGCGCGTCAAAACCAGTCGAGGTAACGACGTGCGAGCCAATGCGGACTAGCCTTTAGCTCGTTCGGGTCAACCCGAGGAGGGACTGACTTCCAGCAGTCCACAAAGTCTCGTAGCTCCGTGCTGACATCCTTGCACGTGTCCGACTGCAATTTGTGAGAGAACACATTTAATATAAGAATGCAAGTCAATAGAATATAACAAGTCTCATGTACCAAGGTGTGGTATGCCACCACAAGCTCTGTAGCGAAAGTGTCGATGATCTCTGGCTCATGTTGTAGTGGCTCCAGAGGCACTGGGATGCACCTAACCTGCGTCGCTGTGTGGGAACCAATGCAAGTATGTGTCTTCCATCGACAATTCGTAATGGCTGTTGGGGACATGGAGGTCTGCAGCTGCGTCCGCCCATTGCTCCACCCAAAGCTGCATCTTTATCGTCCAAGTTCCTTTGTACGTGATGCCTTGGCCCTTCCTCATCATCCTGCAAGACAAAGTTACTATTATAGAATTGAAAACATGATTAGTAAAGCACTTGTAACAATAAACACTTACATGTGAGTGATGTCCGTCGGTCGACGCTCTAGTAGGGCTCGACCGTGATGTTGAAGACCGGCCATCGCCTTGTAAGCTAGAGAGCTTGGTTCATGTGGCACAAGTCAGAGAGGCCAAGAGGCGCGCTAGTCATGATCGCCTCATGGTCATACGGTGTCCACTACACTCTGTCCATCTGTAGCTAGTCGAATGCAGCAACGAACTGAGGGTACGAAGTGTGTGTCATCGCCGTCGCCCACCTCGTTTTCATGAAAAAGTAAAGTGTTAGGTAGATAAGTGTAATGAAAGAATGATACTTAAAGAATTGTGTTAACTTGTATTACTTACATTGCACTTGCACCAGAGCGAACCCATCACAGGGTCGTCCACTGTGTCGTGCAGGACAAACTCATCGGGGAAGTAGAAAGCACCATCAGACTCATCGTATGACCTCATATGTGTGCGTCCTATGTCCAAGCGCTTGTACGACCACAGGTTCAGGAGCAACAGACAACCTGTGATCGACGCAGACACTCTGCTCCTACAACAGGCCTTACATAATACCCGATACATCTACACTAGGATTGTGGAGCCCTAACTATACTGAGGGACCTAGTCCAGGTGTTCGTCTGCAATGTGATGTGTGAAGACGAGCTGCTTGTTGATGGTGTTGTCGTGCATGCTAGTGAAGAGGACCTATTCGAACAGCCACAACATGTATGCCTCCATGTGTCGTCGCACTCTCCAGTCCTCAGACTCTACTGTGAGGTGGTCCACTTGGAACTGCTCAAGCCATGACTTTGATGGACCGTGCTTTGAGATGAAGTCCACCTGTGCTGGCTTCTGACCCTCAGGGATGACTCCGTTGAACCTACGCAGCAACTTGTCCCTCCACCTGGCGTGCAAGTTAGGCCCGTACATGGCAGGCCCCGCTAAGAGTAAATCTAGTAGCATGGAGACATCTTGCAGCGTGATGATCATCTCACCTACGGGCAGGTGAAAAGAGTGCATCTCTGGCCTCCATCGATCGACAAGTGCAGTCAGCAGTGTCCAATCAAGGGGAATCCAGGGGGCTCGGTCCCTAGTCGGGTTGAGGAGATGCGCCATCGAATGGAGACTCGAGGCCCTCAACCTACGAAAAATATAGATTGAGAGTAATATACGGGGGGATTTGCAACAACAAACATACAATGAATGAACTAATTACCTCGGGATCCAAAGCTGGTCAAGCATCCAGAAGTGGTCCGAAGTACACCGACGCGAGGTGGGGTGTAGCTTGGAGCCCTCCAAGTGTGTTCGATGCGTTGCATTGATCACCGGGTCGATGAGCTCCATACCTAGAAGCAAACAAGATTGTACTGCATAACATAATGAATATCACAAGTACATAGTAATAAAACACAGAACATGCACAATAAAAATTGAACTCGAAGTAAATAAAACTTATATAATAATGCACAAATAGAATAAATTATTACAAAAAACTTACCAGCTTGTTTGAACACATCATATAGTACAACAAAGTTCGAATAATTACAAAATTTCGTAATATTACAACACATAGCCACATAGTCAGAATGTTACATAATACAATATGATCCAAATATTACAACATAGTCCAAATATTACACCATATACTCAGGTTGTCCCATAGTCTGAATATTGTATAATACAATATGATCTAAATATTACAATATGGTCTAAATATTACAACACATACTCAGGTTGTCTAAATATTACATAATATAATATGGTGCTAATATTACAAGAGTTCAACACATAGTTCGATGAATATTACAAACTTAGGGCACCATCCAATTAATAAAACAACATGGAAACAGTCTCGCCGTGTTTCAAATCTCAGTCTTGTTTGAAGGGTTTTTCTTCTTCTTCGGCTTGCAGATCGAGACATGCCTGACCTACTCGCCTAACGCTAGAGTGTCCAATGGATACTGATTGCACTACCCCCTAGAATGCGGACCTCCATATACCAGGCACTCCTTGCGGGCTCATGCTTCCTCAGTAGCGTCTATATCATTCTTGATACGCCAAGTCTTGCATCACGCCCTTTGTGTCAACCTTGATGTTTGGATTTAGAATCCAAGACGGCCCATTTTCATATGGCTTCGTGAAGTCCATTACCGCCTGCCACCCAAGCAACTTGCTGCGCCAAGTACTTTATACTGCTTCCTTGCAGTAGTACGCGACACGAAATCTCCGACTCTATGTTGCCCTTCACACAATAAGCTACCACATGAGAGCAAGACAAATGCATCAGTGATGGCTTGTTGCAGGTGCACTCACACTTGTTGTTCATTAGCCACAACTTGCATTCCGTTGTAATTTCCTCTCTTCTGATGATGAGTTCGCTTTTGTCCTGCAACATCACCTTGAACACGTACTGACGATTAACAACAACATGAACCCTGTGCTTTTGGTCCTTTTTGCTCTTCACTTTCATATAAGATGCTATCTTCTCCGTGTAGACCCTTTGTGGGTTTCCCATATGTAGTGCGGTTTTACTGTAACGCTCTCGGAGATACCGCTGTGTTTCATGAGTGACTCCCTCTACAATTGCCATCAATGTTAGTGACTTATTCCCCCTCATTACCTAATATATAGTAAACCTCAGCAATGTTAGCTATCATAATTCCATAACATGAACTATCAATATCCGTAATGAGTGTCCATTTCTCTAATGGTTCGTGTTTGATCCAGTCGAAAAAATACTTAACCCTCCTTCCACCCTTCCTTCTACTGGTTACACTCTGCGGCTCAAGTGGTAAAGACTCTAAGCCTTCGGGCTCCTCCCCCCTTGGTACAACTGGCTTATTCAAAACTTCTTTCATGTGCCTATCAGTTAGTCTATCCAGCTCTTCCCATAGAGTATCAAACTTCATCGTTTGGTTCTATTTCCACAGCTTCTTAAAAAAGATCCATCAACATCTTACTCCTGAATTATTTGTAGAAGTTTACTCCAAGATGGCGCATGCACCAACAGCTATGCAAATCTAGCCACAACAATACCCCACCCGTATCACTCTACAATGTGTTGATAGAGTTCAACAAGTCTGCATGATGATCGTGGAGGACACATACATTAGGCATGTTACCGGCAGCACCTCTCTTAATGCACTGCAGGAACCACATCCAACTATATGTAGACTCGCGTTCGACGAATGCAAAAGTCAAAGGCTCAACCTAGTTCTCACCATATACCCCGATAGTTGTGAGTATCTGTCCTTGTATTTGTGTGTGAGGAATATCCCATCCACGCACATCATCGGGTAGCAATGTTAGAATACCTTGACATACAACCGAACGACCAGAATGCCCGCCGAAGGACTCGATCTCCATCCTGATTGACAAAATCATGAGTGGCAATACAGCTGTCCAGGTTCCTCCCATGAATAACCTCTAGCAATGAATGTAGGTTCTCTAACACCTTCTGTTTCGCTCTCCAAGCCATGTCATACAAAATCCTGTACCCAAATATGCTATCGATAGCATGCATAATTTCAAACAGGAACATACTAGTCTCCTTCACAATCTGTGGGTACAACTCCTTTGCCACAAAACCAGCACACATGTTCCTATATGCGCAGAGATGGGCTTAAGTTGCTTGTATGCAGCTCAACAATGGACGCTACCCATATAGTCTCACACCTCTACAAGAAGCCATGTACTCGCCACGACAACCTTCAGCTAAACATTTCATGACGTATATTCGAGGATTGGAAATAACCACATTGAACTCCCTCTTCTCCATGAAACACCATCTATTCGCTGCATGCTACAGATGGACTTTATCATGAAACATCTCTCCATTGATCATCACGATGAAATTATACTACCATGACGACTCGTGTTCATCGTTCATCGTCAAATTATCCAAAGGAAAAACTGTCCATTCATCCGAAAATCCAGCAGTTGAGATCACAAATGTGCAAAACTCGTTGTCATTTGCCTCCATCTGGTCGACAAGTGCCTCATCTTGTTCCCCCTAATCAGCAACCATCATGGCAGACAACATGCACTCGTCGCGCCACCCCGGTGGTCGCCACGCCGCCGCCCCTCCCTAGTGCTGGCCATGCCATCGCCCCACCTTCGCGAGCCGCGTCGACGCTCATCGTCACGCTCGCGCACCTGCCCTCCCACGTCCGCCTTTGCTCATCGTGTCCACCGCTTGCCAGTCATGCTCGCCGCTCTCTTGCTCGACTCTGTGTGCATGTGACGTGGAAAGACAAATCGGCGGTGGCCAGTAATAAATAGGGGTCTATCGGTACGTGGAGTGCTAACAGGCCTAACGTGGCTCTTACCGACACTCTGCATGCCGATATGCCCCTAAGGTCCTCTAGATGACAACGTGGCACCCCGACTCAACGAGCCCACCACATGTTGGCACACATAGTATTGATAGGCCTCCAAGCTTACTGCCACATAGAAAATCGGTACACGGAGTGCCAACAGATCTTTAGTCGACACTCTATGTGCCAGCAAGTACTCATTCTTACAATTTTTGTGATTTTGAATATTTGTAATTTTCTAATAAAATAATATTATTAAAAAAATTGCATCCTCTACACTACAAAAGTTTTTAAGAAAACTTCACAATTATTTAGATAGTATTTTGAATATTTGAGAGCATTGAAATGTGACATTTTTATAATTTTTAAATAAATCACCCGCACAATTCACATATTTTTGTTAATTTTAAAACGGCCCAGCTAGCGCCGAATGTCCAATAGGAAAACCTCCCATCGGACACTTCAACAATCCTTTGCAACATTAAAAAAATAACGTATGCAACATCTGAAGTAAACATAAAAAACATACCAAAAAATAGCACACTGCAAGCATCAGAAGGATTAATTAAGCAGAAAAATTTCTACCGCAACATCATGACATGTTTCACGCAACATTTTTCATATAAAAACTCATGTTACAAATGCAACATCGAAAAATAATGTATGCAACATCGGAAGTCAACATCGAAAACATAAAAAAAAATAGCACACTGCAAACATCAGAATGATTAATTAAGGCGAACATTTTTCACCGCAACATCACAGCATGTTGCACGCAACATTTTTCATATGAAAGCTTAGTTACAAATACAACATCAAAAAATAACGTTTGTAACATCGAAAGTCAACATCTACAACATTTGGAGACAATGCTTGCAACATCGAAAATAGACATCAAAATAGTTAAATTTGGAGCATTTTTCATTTAAAATTGTAAGAGATTTTTAGTAGGAATTGGTTAAAATGGGTTCTCTGTTATTTATTTTATTAGTATAAAAATTGGTGTGATTTTAAGAGCTCTATAAAATCACTTTTTAATTTATAAAAGAAGAGAGAGGAAATAAATTTTTAAAGCAAAAGCTAATTAAACTGCCAGCGAAGTGAAGCTTCCGGGTGAGGCGTCCGATCTCCAAGCCGCATGATAAAAAGGACGCATATTTATGCTATTTTAAAAATAAAAAAAATATATAAATAAAAAAGTCCCCGTATATAGACCGAACAGGCCCAAAAGCTCTGACTCCACTGTGCCGGCCCGTTACGGCCCTACGTACCCGTTGGTCCGACTCGGTTTCTCTTCGCCCCCAAATTCTAGAGCCTTCCGCCGCGCGACGTTTTCCCCCTAAAACCCTAGCCCACGCAGCTGGAGCGGAGGGGCGGAGCCTCGGATTCCCGCGCCACCGGCGCCGGCACGGCGAGCCTCCGCCGCCACCGCCATGAAGCTGACGGTGAAGACCCTCAAGGGCACCCATTTCGAGATACGGGTGCAGCCCAACGACACCGTGAGTCCCTTCCCATCCCTCCGCTCCCCATTTCGTTTTGAAACTTTTCCCATGCTCCTGGAGATTCGGGTCGGCGATTCCCGGCGAACCGTGTGGCGATTCCGGGGTTTTACGGTGCTAGCGTCGCGGCAATGTTGTAGGCGACGCGAGGCGAGTGATTTCCGCGGCATTCTGAGGGGGTAGAATTCCGAGAGGAGTTGGCATTTGCTGGTGATGTGGATTCCTGTCTGTGTATGCTTTGTTAGGAGCCGTTGACGAGATGCAGCAGGGGATGTGGTTTTATGACGACGGAGGTGTGGAGTTGGTACTGGAGATCGGAGAATAATGTCCGCGGCAGGTGTTCCTGGTGGTTTAGATTAGAATTTGAAATTTGGTGTCGCAAGGTGGCCGTTTCAGGGCCCTCTGTTGTTAGTGCTGCCATTGGGATGGTTTAGCTTTGGGGCTGGCCGTTTCTCCTTGTGTTACGTGCAAATAGTTGTGTTCCCTTATTGCTTGCAACTGGTTTGGAGGTGGATCACGTGGCTATCCATTGTTGGTGCTTGTTTCTGTTGCATGTGCAGGCCATTGCATATATTTGGCAAGTACCAGGTCTTCACATTATCGGTGCATTAGTGTTGTAGAGTATTGTTGGCAAATGGTTTGGCAGTGCTGTACAAGGAGGGGGTTGCTAGAGGAAAATCAACCAAAAGGGCTATTATAACCTGAGACCACTTGCGTGGAGTTACATGGGATTGGGCTCACAGTTTCATAAGAATGAGGAAGTTGGGGTCCGATGAGAAGAATCAAAAAACGGGGCAGGAAGGGAAGAACTGGGGTGAGAAAAAGGAAGAATTGAGGATTTTTATTTCTTTTGCACCACTTCTGTTGGTATAGTAGCTCGAGGTAACCAGTACCTTGCTCATTCTAACACCATGGACCCATTGCAAGACGCATGTGTTACTGGTTGTAGCCAGTATCACACCCTATTTATACCTTTCCCACACATAATCTCAGGCACTCTGTCCGATTTGTCATACTGTTTGGCTCTTGGGCCCATTTGCATCACCTTCTCCTTCTAATGGCTCATGGTACCATGTTCTTCTCCATCTCTTCTGCTTCCCTCCACCATCAGCTACGCAGGTGCAACAAAGGCATAGATGTATAATGCTTTTCTGCTTACTGTTTTGTTATCATAGTTGAATGGGTTCTATTGGCATTAAATTTGTGTCAAGATTCTTCTAACTGTTACTTTTTTTATCAGATTATGGCTGTGAAGAAGAACATCGAAGAGATACAAGGAAAGGATAGCTATCCATGGGGCCAACAACTACTGATTTACAACGGGACGGTTTTGAAAGATGAAAGTACATTGGATGAGAATAAAGTCAGTGAAGATGGGTTTCTAGTTGTCATGCTTAGTAAGGTAAATTCAGATATGAAATGTAACAGTTATTCGCCAACGACAAATATTCCTGGAACATTATTTGGTCTGCGTTGATGCTTTGCGATTTTGTTGATCATCTGACATAGTTTAATACAATTCGTCTGTCCTATATAGCAGCTATACTGCACACTACTCCTTTTATGCCACAGTAAAAGAGTACATGGTATTTGACGATTTGCATTCTAACGCTGCCTTCCTTGAATAATACGTGTAATGAAGAATGATATATCTATTGGTACCATTACTCATTATTACATTATTCAACATTTTCCCTCTATGCCTTTTCTCTTGTTCTGTTTCTTATTAAGACATGATTATCTACTGTCTTTGCAGAGTAAAACATCTGGTTCAAGTGGAGCTTCATCTGCCCAGGTAAAGTTATTCCGTTTGGGGCTGGAAACACAAACTACCGTCTTATGTACTTACTGCATGAACCATTACTAGCCCTCAAGCACTCCAGCAACCAGGCAGGCACCTCCTCTGGATGCTCCACGACAAGCTCCTCAACCCCGGTGAGTCTCTTGCTGGCTTTTTCTTTGCCTCTTCATTCATTTAAATAGGGTTGCTTAAACTAACGGTATGCCTTTTTGCAGGGTGGCACCAACTACAACTTCTCAGCCTGAAGGACCTCCTGCTGAGTATGTTTCCAGTCTGCCAATCACACATCTGTACTATGATGCTCTTTTTACCACTTAAAATCGAAATCCGTGCTTTATGTACCCCTCCCAAGGAAAAACTTGATGTTGACCTTCATAGAGAAGCCTTTCTGAAGTTTTTTGCTGCATTAAGGGCCTGTTTGGCAGAGCTCTAGCTCCAAGAGTTCTTGGAGCTGAGTATCTCTACCTCCGTGAATTCGTGGAGCTGAAGGTGCACCAGGGGTGTTTGGGTGGGCTACTGTTTCCATTTTAGACTAAAAATAGTGGCTTAAACCACTTTATTTTAGCCTACAAATTCCAGATATGAGATAGATCTAGGAGCTGGAGCCCTGCCAAACTAGGCCTAAATCATATAACCTTGCAGAAATGACCATAGCTGGCAAAGGTCCACTGAAGAGTGGCAGGACCACACAAGCTGTGGGATGAACTAATGGACAGTGGGTTTGCCAGGGATAAGAAGACAAATAGAGCCTCCAACTTTTCTGTGAACATGTAATATGGCCCAGTAGGGAAAGTAGCTATGAGTTAAACCTAATTATCAAAACACATAAGTACATACACTGTTAGAATAGTAGAACATTAGTTCAGATTTTGGAATGGACAAAAACTAAAAGCCACTCAAACAGCAAGCTTAGGTGCCCAGTAGGAAGTTAGGCCCCAAACCCACTGAAAGTTGGGGATACAGTAACTCTGCCATTTCCTTTTTTATTGCATTTAGCCTGCTAACGGAAACTTATTTTACTTTTTTCTTTTTGTTAGGGCCCCTTCAAACACACATGACAATGCAGCATCAAATCTACTGTCAGGAAGCAATCTTGACACAATGATTAACCATCTAATGGAGATGGGTGGGGGCAGTTGGGACAGAGATAAAGTCCAAAGGGCTCTCCGTGCCGCTTATAACAACCCGGAACGTGCTGTTGAATATCTGTACTCTGTGTGTATTTGTTTTGCCTCTTTGCACTTCTTGAATTGGTCCAATTTTCTGGTGCTTATAGATGAAATTTATTTCTCTCAAACATTAGGGTATTCCCGTAACAGCTGAAGTTGCTGTTCCAATTGGTGTTCAAGGAGAAAACACAACCAATCCAGCTCCTACTCCTACTGGGGAAGCCGATCTCTCTGGAATTCCAAACACTGCTCCACTAAATCTTTTCCCACAGGTTTACTTCTTTCTTGGTTCATTCATTATGACTGCTATTGAAGCATGTATTGACCAATTAAACAATGCGGCAGGGGGGTTCCAATGCTGGAGGTGGTGCTGGTGGTGGACCGCTTGATTTTCTTAGAAATAACCAACAGGTTCTCATATTTTAAATTTTGTTGTTTACGATTTTCTGTTTGTTCTTTATTAATTTCGCAGAAATATTATATTAGATATGCAATGTACCCATGGGCGTGGGTTCCTCTTGGCCATCAATGCTTGTCAATCTAGTCATATAGGTGATGATCTAATGTATTAGTAAGTTGTAAATGTCATCTAGAATGGACCTTGGCCCAGCCCAGTATGGTGTGAGGATGAGCTTTGTAAAACTTCCCATTAACCCTTCTTTTTGGAACAACTTGTACCTATTTTCTTTTAAGTAAACCAAAAATCCTCATCGTTCTGGTTTTGAATTAATAGCATTTTAATTATATTGCAGTTTCAAGCACTCCGGGGAATGGTCCATACAAATCCACAAATTTTGCAGGTTTTGTATTCTTATTTTGATTACATTCTATGGCTTGTGTAGCACCTGCCTAAATTTTGTGCTGCTATTATGTTATAGCCTATGCTCCAGGAATTGAGCAAGCAGAATCCTCAAATTCTAAGGTTGATTCAAGAGAATCATGATGAGTTCATTCAATTACTAAATGAACCCTTTGAAGGTGGCGATGGGTAAGCATTCTTTTACTTGCCTGATTCAATTTTCCCATTTTGTTTGCTTGGGTTACAAGATTCTGTTTGTACTAAATTTGCATTCTTAATTCTAAACTAGAAACTCAGTTTATTCAATTATCACTGCCAGTTTCGGTTTCGATTTCTTATCACCAGGAAGTATGTCTACGCAACATATTAAAAACGCGGTACCTCGTATAACCTCTATGGCACATTATTGTATATCTCTATTTGTTGCATTCTATTCAATTGCTACCCCCCCTTCTGTTGTTTGCATGCTCTTGATTCCATGGAACATCGGTCATGGTATTTTGTTATAAATTCCTTTCACTGATTTTCCATGAATAGATATAGTTATCTCATTTCTTCTACCCTACTTCCTCAAAATCTCTAGGGACTTCTTAGAGCAACCTGACCGGGATGAAATGCCTCATGCTTTTAATGTTACACCAGAAGAGCAGGTGGCCATTGGACGGGTATATACAACATAGTTAACTCTCTAACTTCTTACTGCATTTGAAATCACATTATCATCACATTTGTTTTCATATATTTCAGCTTGAAGCCATGGGGTTTGACAGACCACGTGTCATTGAAGCATTCTTTGCCTGCGACAGGAATGAGCAGCTAGCTGCAAACTATCTTCTTGAGCATGCTGGTGAGGAAGATTAAGAGGGAATAGTTTACATTTGGTGAGAACTCTGCCATCTTCTGATTATGTCTGCCTAACATTAGTAGCAAGTAGTTCACTTCTGAAGGGATTTTTCTTTCGTATCATGACAGCTTTTTCTGGACATCTGACCCAAATTAATCGAGACTGCAGAAGTTCCAAATGACTACGAAAAGTTGTGATGCAAACACTCGGTTGAATTTATCTCTCATGTACTAGACCTATATTACACGTTGCCTTATACATTTAAAGACATGTAGCTGAACATTTAAATAGAATGCTTCTGTAGTGTTTTCCCAGCATTACGTTTCTCATGTACTAAACATCAGTTCTGATGGTGTACGCATAGGGTACAAGTACGAGACAAGTTTGGGTTCATATATGAGGGTTGAAACAAATGAACTCGACCTGCAACCTTGGCTTGTCCCGGGAGAAACAAAGGGTGTTGGGAGGGATGATTTGGTTAGGGAATGGGGAGAAAGGAGCTGAATATTTTCGTGTAAATAATACCATACTTTTTTATTAAAAAAAGGTATCAAACAACACGTCAGTGGCACAAGGATAAGCACATATTAGCTTGATCTATTATTCAACCCCTTTTCTCAAGGTGAGAAGGCTGGGAATACAGGATCGCAAAAAGGAAACCTTAGCTGCAAAAATAAACACATGTTCCACTTCTCCCATCTCACAGAGTGCAACACAGCTTGGAGTCGATCGACGCCAGGCAAATGCAAAACGCTTGGTAGCCAGTCAATGGGTATCTGCAAACAGATCTTCCATGGTTAAATTTTGCTTCTTGAGTCAGCATTCATAATCATAGAGAAGTCGACCAACGGGGACGATGATGGTTACCTGAAGTCCATTATGTACTTGGATTTTCCAATCCTGCCGAGCTGCAAAACTGTGTGCCTTCCATTCTCCTGCCAAGCAAAGTTGTTTGATCTTATGAGCTATGAATGCTGCGATCCTGATGCCAGCCACACGTCTCACTCCAACAATGAGATACCGGTGATGTGTTCTTCTGATAACCAACAGGAAATGAAATGCTACCTCCAAAGTCATCTGAAAGTTCTTCACCGATGTCTGCACCTTGTACCCCATCCTTCCTGCCCTCTCTCTGAAGTCCAGTTCATAGCGCTTTGTCATCTGCTATGAACAAAGAGAGAGTATCATAATACATACCATTAGCTTGTCTCTTGACGTATCACTCTGAAGAAGATGCATCAAAAATAGTTGTCAGAAATTGCTTACATTGTTGTAGAATGGGGCTCTTGAGCACAGCTGGTCAGCTCTGCTCTTCTTCTCCTGCCAATCCTTTGGGAGCCCACTGATATGCTGAATCTGCAAATTTTTAGAGTTAAAAACCACACGACTGGCTCCAAATTAGTCCACTGGATCTTGAAATGTTTCAGCTGAACTTACCTGAGCAGAATTGTTGGTCTTCAGCTGCATAGACTGGTTCTTGGGGATCCATGCCCTTATGCTTCTGAAACTTCCCGTCAGCGTTGTGATGGTAGGGGCAAACCTGCAGACACCAAAACTGGGTCAATAAACGTCACAGAAAAAGACCATCTGATACCTGAATTGGTTACCGATGGAGGTTGGATCTTACGCGACAACGCCGAGAAGCCGCTTCGATTGGCTCTTCAGCTCGTCGGCCCGGTTCCCCTGCAATCAGCCACAGTCACACTTGCTCATCAATGGTTCGAGATAATCAATCTCCAAGAAATTGACACCAATCAATAACAAGAAGCGTGCATGGAGGGGAAGCATGATTTGAGTTGTGCTTGTACCTGGCCCCAGATTTGGTACTTGGATCCGACCAGATTGGCGGGCATCGTGCCGAGGAAGTTCTTGTCAGCGGTGCAGAAAATGCCGTCCTGGTTCTGCGCCATGATGAACTCCGACCTCCCTCTCCTCCTCCGGTGCCGCGCCACCGCCAGCTTCCGGTCCTGCCGCCCCTGCCCCTCCTGCGATGCGACGAACAAGAAGCTATGAGCTCGCCGTGGAGATTGGAATCGAGCCAGGAAAGGAATTGGATCCGTCATCCGTATGAGGTTGGAGGCGAGCTCACGTTGGTGTAGAGGGAGTAGAGCGCGACCCCTCTCGCGCCGACGGCCACCTCCCTGACGATGACGCAGGTGCAACGCCCGACGTCCAGCGGCAGAGGCCTGCACAGCAGCGCCCTGGAAGAACAGGGGAGGGAGCATTACTAGCTGCTCGGTGTTCTGCAACGGCGGTGGAGAAAGCAGGAGCACGGCGGCGGCGTACCTGTTGGGGAGGGTCGCCCAGGAGGACGCCGGCGCCGACTCGCTGTCGGAGAGGTCCCACGCCTCGTAGGACGACGACGCCGGCGGTGGCGGCGGGAGTAGCTCCCTCCCCCTCGGCCCGACTAGCAAGGCCGCCTCCACCGCCGACGAGGAGGAGGAGGAGGACTCGTCTTTCATGCGGAGCTGCAGCGACGACGGCTTCAGCGGCGGCGGTGGCGGTGCCAGCTTTGCATGCTTCGACAGCTCAGTAGTCGCAAGCTTCTCCTCCTCTTCTTTCCCATGCCCGGGATTCTTCGGGCCCCGGTTCTCTTTCTCGGCGGAAGCCGGCCCGCGCCTCGCTGCGGCCGGAGCCGCGCCGGCGTTGTTGCTCCGCGGACGCAGCGGCTCCCTCTTGGCCGGCGCGGTGGTTGCCATCCCCGCCCAGTTCCGGAGGCTTGCGGGACAGCGGGAGCTTGGCGAGCGAAGTGGAAGTGAACGAGTGGGGTGTGGTGAGCAATTTGTTGTTTATTGGTGGTGATTTGGAGGGGAGAATTTAAATTTGAAATCGGCGAGGGGGTGGGTGATTGGTACTGGTAACGGCCGCCGTCTCGGGAATCGGGCCTTTTCCGGTCATCTTTTGGATCTTTTCGTGGATTTTTGAAATTTTGCTAGTCGTTCGTGCTCGCTGATTTGAACGGGGGCAGCGCTCCGATGTTATGTCCGAGAAACAAGAAGCATTTGCGTTTGGGGGCGCCGTTAATAAAAAGCAGATAAATGGTCTCTGAGTGGAGAAGGAAAAAAGAGGAAGAAAAATCGATCCCGTTTGGAACGCAGAAATTTCAAACGTTCACAACTCCAAAATCCAAATGCTATCCAACACGCCTGCTTCTGTGAAATTAGGGTATATTTGGTTCATATCTTATGGTATTAAAACTAAACTTAGTTAAGTATGGTTTGATAAAAAGGTGCATCCAACAAATTATTAGTCACAAATATAGCAAAATTAATTAAAAAAAAACTGAGTGTACGATGTGCAGACCAATAGACTAATAAAATATAGTTTATGATAGTTATGACAATTAACTAAATAGTTATCTCAAAATCTACTATGTAACTAAACTTGGGCATATAAGGTTACGCTCAAACCAAGCTTTAGCGTTGCTTTCTCCAGCTGCCTCATTGCATAAAGATGCCAACTCGCCCAGATGCTGGAGGAATAAATGAAGTGAAATACATACGAAGCCATGAACCTGCGGGGCCGTAACGTTGACGCTTCCGTATTTGATAAATCTGACCTCAGCTTTTGTTTGTTTGTTTGTTTCGAACTGCTAACATGTCAGGCCACATTCTTTAATGCGCAAGTACGAACAGGGCCGACTTTGGAAGCAGAGCAGGAAGGAGGCAGCCTAGGTTTAATGCTTCCGAGTTCTGAAGCAACTTGTTTAAACTAAAAACAAACGAATTTAAGCGCGTCTTGTAAAATTTGTACTCCGTAGGTCATAAATAAATGTCGTTTCAAAAAATATTAGATCAAATTTTTTAAACTTTGATCAATAATAGCTTTTAAAATATTTAATTTGGAAACTAAAAATCATATGTGCATATTTATCCTGAAAAATGCTTTCATAAATTACAAATTCAATAAATATTATAAATATATTCTAATAGAAAATATTGATCAAAACTATACATTAAAAATCATGTCTTATCTAAAATAATATGTATTTACAGAGAGAGTACTAAGTACTGCACTGCGTTGAAGAGAAGAGCGAAGGACTGAAGATTAAAGTTTAGTAAAGACTAAATTCGAGGGTTGTTCCTCACAATGATACCGAAGTATACTTGACGACAGATGCGTGATCCGTGACCTAGATCCGTATGTCCTAGCTGCGTGCATGTGATGAACTCAAGAACACTAGGAGTTATCTAAATTGGAACCTCCCTTAAGGTAGTAGCCCTATATCATGTGTATTTTTTTATATGGGTCTGAATGAACTCAATACCCCCCTCTTTCTTCTGTGTGTCTCCCTCCCTTTATGTATCCGAGGGAGAGAGGACTTACATAGGGACTCAAGTTAGACCCAGGACTAGCTAATCCTTCTAACATATGCCCATCATTACGATGAATGGTCGCATTCCACTTGTCCTGGCGTTCTATAGGGTCTGTGCCCTCGGTCCCACGCCTGCTCCATGATTATCGCTTGGTCTGTCAGGTCTCGTCCCCACGCGCCGTCTGTGCTCTTGCAAAACCTACAGTCACGCTTTGTTAGGTCGTCCTGTAGTGTTTAATGCTATGGGACGGGGCACGACAAGCTTGTGCCAGTCACGCCTAGGTCCGCTAGAAGGACGACCTGTGTAAGAGATAACACTTAAGTGGAAAAGTATATAATAAAATTAGACTGATTAGGCACATACCTGCCCCACGACTAGAGAAAACTGGTCGCGGGGTTTCCCTCTAAGACCTGGTGACTGGTGGGAGAAACTGGTCATGTGGTCGCTAGTTGGATGTGCCGGGGGACCATGCTCCTGCCCAATCATGACATGTAGAAAAAGGTTGATATTTGACCGTCGTAGGTCCCCCTGCCAAGGGACTCTATTATTCTTTACACCGATAGTAGCCCCCAATCTCTCTCGCGGATACGATAGACTGAGTAGTTTGTCATGTGGTCGTGGTCAGACCCAGTCATACCATTTGGGCCCTGGGTGAACATGAGTTCACCCAGGGAGTGGTTGACGACATGGTCCACTTTTGTGGCTAGCTTAGAAAACCACATCCTGAGGGGAGTTTAAACGTTCGGAGAGAGAGAGAATCCTAAGAGAGAGAAAAGGAAGGCATGTGCATGGGAGAGGACATGAGAGAGAGAAACTTTAATTGATGCTGGACCCGAGAGGATTTTGGTTCCCCATGCGGCCTCTCGAATTCCGAAAAGGTTGGGGTCGCGGCGGTTGGGATATCGCACTGGCCCTATAAGTTGGACAGCCAAAGGCTCTCTCGAAACTTTTTTCCATGTCCCCAGTCACCAAGCCCCAGAGCAATGCCCATCGCCTTCTTCTTCATCAGAGCTTTCTTTACAGCCCCCCTAGACACCCCATGGCACCGCGTACTGGCAATGAGCCTAACTTTCCCAAGTCAAAGTGCACTAAGGCAAGGCTGAAGGCGATGTACGAGAGTCGTCTACTCCCTCACCGCCTTTCTTCTGGGTACCACGCTGGGGAGGACACGCCTGCTCCTCATGAGGGGGAGATCGTGATGTTTGCCTCCTTCTTCCTAGCTGATCTTGTGCCCTCCTTCTCCGAGTTCTTCACTACTGTCCTTTCCATCTATGACATGTATCACCTCTACCTCAACTCCAACTCCATTATCATGTTGAGCATTTTTGCTCATATGTGCGAGAACTTTATCGGGTCAAGTGGTGCCTCGATCTCTTCAGGTACTTCTACATGGCCAGGCCGGTGGCCAGTCGGTCACCGGGAGCTGTGGGTTTCGTCTCCGCGATGGCATCGCCGACTCATACCTCCAGATGGTCCTTAAGTCCTCGTGGTCGGGCTAGAGGGAGGACTGATTCTACCTCTAGACCGAGGACACCATGGATAATATCCATGTGCCGAGTGGGCTGGATTAGTACCACGAGGACTGGGGAACCACCCTCACACCCACCACGGAGTTGTTGATCCTTGTGGCCTCGGTCAAGAATCTTGTGAACACCGGGCTGATGGGAGCGGACGTCGTCCACGACTTCATCAAGCGCCGATTGTACCCTCTGCGGAGGAGAGAGCACCTGACCTATTTGTACACTGGGAGGGATGATGTCACTCGGGAAAGCTCCACAGGTAACATCGCATCCCTTTTCATGGTGTCTGCTTGTTGATCATATGGTATCTTACGTATTACCTTATCTCAGAGTTGGTCGATGATGTCGTCGATCAGCGGGTCAAACTCCTAATGGCGGCCGCTGCAAGGAAGAATGGACCTCCACGAGACGCTTTTCCGCTATGCGATATGTCGCCTTTGGAGAGGGCTTGCTGCATGGTATGCCTGGCTTTTCCTTATACTTTTTGGTCCCCGATCTTCCCATGGGTTGAGGTTTCATAGTTCGTATTACATCAGGATCTTCCACTGGTCGACGTATTACGTCAGGTGACTACCGAGGCCATGGCCACAGAAGTCAGCACAGCTGGTCACGAAGGTTGCCAAACTGTCTAGAGCCAGACGGAGGCTATGGGTGGCGGTCTCGATACTGGCGCTGGCCAGCAGGGGCTGACCTGCATTGCTTCAACCAGTCTCACCCTAACCAGGTGCCCACCGACCAGACATCCCTCGACCAAACCCCTTCTACCCAGACTGGGAGCGGTCAGGCTGCTGCCAGCAGAGCGTATGCGCTTAGGAGAAAAAAGATTAGTGGGGGACTCGTCTATCCTGGACATCCAAGCGCGTTTGTGAGTCGTTCGCAAGCCTATCCTCCTCGAACAGCCGGTCCACCGGCTTCGTGAGGACCAGGCTCGTGCTCATGTCTCCGCGTCCTCGATGAGTTCTCTGGTTGGTGTAGAATACACCAAGTTCATATTCTCCTTTTGATTCCGTGGTTCCATTGTTGTTGCAAGCCCTCAACAACTCCTACGGCCCCGATCGTGACTCCCCCTCTGGTGCCATAGCAAGGCATTTCCGTCCCTCCTCCAGCATTAACCTCCGCCCCGGGAGCACTAATCGTGGCTCATGTGCCGACGGAGCCGGTCATGGAGCCTGCTCTGGAATCTGACATGATCTTCATGGTTGCCCGTTTCCCAACCTTGGTCCGCAAGCTAGTTGCCGACAAGGAAGCAGCAGCGAGTAGATGCACTGAGCTGGAAAGGTAGATGTCTCAGGAGAAGGAGGCGAGACTCGTGCTTCAGCAAAAGTACGGTGAGCTCCAGCATCAGCAAGTTGTGCTCACTGCTGAGAACCTCCAGATCTAGGCGAACGAGCATACCACCCAAGGTCTTCTCCTGGATGCCTTTAAGGGGTTGGCGGATCTCTTAGAGAAACTTGGGCTAGACATCATTGAGCCGCAGTCACGACACACAACCCTGTCCTGGGCCCATGCCACTAAGGTTCTCTCAGAGAGGTTTTCTAAGCTCCCAGGTATCCTGGCGGCGAGTGCCGCGGAGGACGTGGCGGAGGCAGTGAGGGAGACTACAAGGTACATCCTCCAGTGCTACCACAGTCGTGACCCCAACTTCGATCCGTACATCATTCGGGAGGGAGTTGCGGCCACCAAACCCGAGGCCGAGGAGAAGCTGCAACAGGAGTGCTAAGGGGCTGTAAATTTCATAGAGTCCATTTTTAGGGTGGAGACCACCGAGGAGTAAGAACTGGGTAGTAACTCTGGTTTTGTAATATATCTGGATGATGCCTTTTGTTTTTTGATAAGCTTTTGTCGCCGCTGTGGTTGTAGAATCCACGACATGTCCAAACCTGGTGCTCACTCTGAGCCCCCGACCACGCCCATAAACGAAGCGTGGCTAGAGCCGACCGGCCCCTCTACTTGCAGTGTGCCCTCGATCATGCTCACTGATGACTTCGGCGACCAGCATACTCGAAAGGTGGTGGCTGAGTGTGACTGGGGTTTTGCGGTCGAGCAAGCTAGTCTGCAGGGCAATCTCCAAGGTACGTTGGTCCTACCGTCCGAGCTACGTGTAGTCTTAGGCTAGCCGTGTAAGACTTTGACCAGCTGACTCCTGCATGGCTCTTTTCCTTTTTGTCGACCAGCTTGTCGGGAGGAGCTGCTTATGGTATGACGGGACCTGGCACAAATGACTAGGGAGAACGACCAGCAGCGAGAATAGTTTTACGATCGCCTCAGTCACTTTCGGGATGAACTCCTCATGGTGTGGAGGGACTAGGCGCATATGGTAAGGGAGAATCTTGAGCAACGCGAAAAGTTCTTTGATCGCCTTAGCTAGGCTTTTACCCCATTTGACTCGTTGCTTTGGTCCGCCGGCATTAAGGTTCTCCCAACACATAGGAACACTATGACCGGTCATATTAACTGGTTTTTGGTGGCCTCCAAGGAGGCCCGTGATATCAAGGACAGGCTTTGCGTGACGGTGGGTGACCACTTGCTGGATGTTGGAGCCACCAGCACCTGCCTTGCCTTGGCCTCTGTCCAAGAGTATTTTCTAGACATTGACCTTATCACGGCTGTCTCTGAAGGCTTCACCGACGCGACGAGGACCACAGAGGAGCTTCGAGGTCAGGCTAACCTATATATGTCTGCCATTTGTTCTCTTTTTTGGACTGTTCGGTTTGATCCCTGCCACATGTTTTTGGGTCCCGTATGTACTGATCAAAAAGTTAGCATCAGCCCCTGGGTGTGGCCCAGGGGGTTGCATTGTAATGAGAGGAACTGTTATTTAAGCAAGTTTTTCCTGTGCTCGGGTAGCTAGTAGATTAGGAGTCCTTGCTATGCATGGGGGGATCACGTTGCACTGCTCGCGAGTTAGGTTCTAAGCGCTTGAGATGGCATAGCACGACAAGCCCTCGGCGGTGACCATCGCCTGACCTGATTTGGGGCATGTGGCCTTGTGGTCATTAGGGTGGCCCTCAGCACGACAAGCCCCTCGGTGGCAACCTACGTTTGACCCAAATTGAGACCCATGGCCTTGTGGTCGCGATTGTATGAGCGTCTATACCTTTGACTTTGTGCGAGTGGCTTGCTTTTGTTCCATGGCGTAGTCGCTCGCAAGTTAGGTTTCTATGCTCATGATAACTTTTGGTCTGACAAGTCCCTCAGTGGCGACAAGTGCTTGACCCAAGTTAGGACCTGTGGCCTCATGGTCATTAGGGTGGCCCTCAACACGATAAGCCCCTTAGTGGCGACCAGTGCTCCATGCCTCCTTGTGCGTTCTCTCCCTCCTGAAACGGCTGAAATTGAGGCATCAAACCCCATTAAGGCACCCCAACCATTTCCCCCTCTTTATTCCTCTCTAATTCCCGAATCGATGCGGTAACCACCGGCAATTATGGACATGAAGCGCCGGCCGT
Organism: Phragmites australis; assembly: GCF_958298935.1. Lineage (NCBI taxonomy): Eukaryota > Viridiplantae > Streptophyta > Magnoliopsida > Poales > Poaceae > Phragmites > Phragmites australis. The sequence goes on from NC_084925.1 coordinate 4,190,921, forward strand.
TTCTCCTTTAAGCCCGACCACTCCACCTCGCCCCGAGGCTATTTATGTTGTCCTCGAGATCCACCTCAAGTTTCCACGATCTCCTCACTCGCTCTTGCCCCTCCCTTACCCTTGTGTCGTGTCGCCCATCTTCTTCCCGAGCTCTAGCGAGAAGCTCCACCACACGGGATCTCCATGTCCGAGCTGGCCCTGCCTCACCAAGGGCGTCTCTAGAACCACGAGCCCCCAATGTGTCCACCCCAACACTCCTCGACGGTTCTTCACCGCTGAAACACCGTCTCAACCGCACACCGATGACCTCCAGCTGCACTCGTCACCTCCCTCCGTCACCAAGCCTTCGTCGACTTGCTCAAGCCCTCAGTGATGATCCTCGTGCACTCCTCTTTCTTTTTCGGTAGATTCTGTCGAGACCCGTGCTCAGATGCCCTTGTTTGAGAGTCTCCAGCAATCCTCCGATGATGTCCTCGGCAGCACTGTCGTCCCAAGCCGTCGGCGGTAGCTAGAAGCCAGTGGAGCTCTGGGAGCTGTCCAATCTTTGTTGAACGATTAGGATTAGAATGGTTGCATACCCCTTCGTTCTGCTGAGTCAGCACTTCATAATCCAAGTTAGCATCCTAGGTGGCACCATGTGGCGCCACGTAACCTGCCACCTCAGCCAACTGAGCCCAGTATGCCCCTATTTTGCGCATAAACCCCCTGGTCTTTTATAAAAAAGCTTTTAGCCCCTACCTTTTTGCAGTTTAACCTATGTAGTTTAGTTTATTTTCAAAGAAGCCCTTTTACCTTCAAAATCTTATATCTTTTTGTTCGTAGCTCCGAGTTGAGTGATTTTTGCGCTCTAATTCTCGTAGTGACGTGTAGAATATTTTTATAGGGTTTTTACCTAGTTTTTTTTTTACTGTTTTGTGTACTATTCTTAGTAGTTTCTTTACATGTGCTTTTCCTATGTGCCGTTCAAGAGGTGAGCTGTTTGTGAACCTACAAGATCAAGCTTTCGAAGACTTCAAGCAACCCTCAGTTGAAGGCAAGTGTCCTTAAACATATTGCACCTATTTTAGGGTTTATATGTTAGATTTTTATCCTATATTGCATGATTGTCTAAATTGGAAACCTATGAATAGTGTTTACTAGCAATTGTCTAATTATGCTTGTCGTTGTTGATCAAGTCATGGGAAATAAAGGTTAGATATGCTAGTTGCTGTCATGGTTGGGTTATGAGATTAAACGTGACTAATGATTATGCAATATGAATCAAGAGTGATAATCTTTTGTAGCAACATGGTATAGGATCCTAACAGGATGGTTGGATTGATGATAGTGTAAGAAGGCGAATGTGTTTGTTCCTGTGTGGGATCCTAAGGACCGATTCTTGAAGCATGTAACCCAGCTAAACAACGCAACCATGAGGCATATATAGGTACGGCCTAGCCAATTAATTAGCCACCCATCCAGTTCTGTGAGCACCAATGAACTGTTGAGTGGCACTAGAGGGGGGCTTCTATAATGATGTAATTACCGTTACATCACCGTTAGCAGTGAAACCTCAGTGGGTGCTTATAGGTTGGTGGGAGCTTTGTAAAGACCTTGTAATGATCTCCTAGCGACACACCATAGGAAGTGTGTAAGTGCTTGGCCAGTACAGCAACATGGAGACTATCACCTGGTTATGCAGGTGATGAAATCACGACTCGTGGGTAAAGTGTGCAAACTCTACAGAGTATAAAACTGATCGATCAGCCGTACTCATGGTCAAGAGCGTCTTGGACTTCTTCTTAATTAGTTGGGATCAGGGTTCTGGTATGGATGGTTGGGTAGCCAGATAATGGTATTACCTGGTGAGTTTTAGTAGCTGGATATGGAATATCTGGTGAGTTTGGTAGTCGGATAGGATCCGATGAGCTATTCTTTTTATTTTGTTGTGTCCTTACACTTAGTAAATAGAATGCCTATTGTTGGAGTCATAGGTTAAGGTTGATTAGTGCAGTTAACCAGTGTCTAACCTTTTCTTGACTTAAATCCCATATCTTAATTTTCTACACTTGCGGAGTACATTATGTACTCACACTCGTTGCTCCCTTTCTTGCATTCTTCTGTTGTTCAGAAGCCGTCAATAAAGCTGCACCCTTCGATGGAGATGACTTCAGCCCGGAGCTCTTGTTCTAGGATGATGTTCCCCCTGTTGACGCCTGTGAAAGATGGAAGACCCTCTGGCGCTGGAGTTTACCTTTATGTTGTGCTTTTCTTTTAGACCCTCAGGTCCTTTTATAATAAGTTATATCAATAATGTAATTTTAATACTGTGATAATACATTAATGATGTAATGCATATATGAAAAGATCCTCAGGTTCTTTTATAATAAGTTATATCGATAATGTAATTTTAATACTGTGATAATACATTAATGATGTAATGCATATATGAAACTTGATTATGGCATACATATGGTTGTACCTGGCTTTGTTCGTTTAAAACTAGGTGTTACATAGACTTAGGTTGAGTCGAGGACATGTTGTGTGGCAAAGATTCGACGTCATTGGTCATAATCCCCACGGACAGCGCCAGCTGTCGATGATTGGTGAATTGTGGATCTTACAAATTTTTTGAAGAAATAGGAGATGTTTCACGTAGACGATTCAGTGGGCACATAGAAGAATTTTTATACAGGTTCAGACCTTCATTGGGTTAATAGCTCTACATCTTGTTTGTCTTGTATTGATATCTAAAACTGTTATAATAGGGTGCGTTGCTAGTCTAGATAGACATAACCTAGTCGAGCAGCTTCCTTGCGTGTAGTCGAAGAAGATATAACTGCGAAAGATTTGGTGAATACATAGCTTCCACGGGTGGATGATGGCTTGTGTCTTTGCTTCTAATGAGTTATGCCCAATTGTCTCTACTTGACTCGAATTGTCCTTAGGATCCTTAAGCTCTCCATATATAAAGGGCGTCGTACAGTCTCTTAAGTCTTTTTTCCTGTTCTTGAGATAAGCTTCCCTATTTATGAGATATCCTGAGTATTTATAAGCAATTTTTAATCATTTAGAGATTCCCTTCCAAGTAATAAATATATACTTGAGAATTAAAAAAATCCTGAAGTATCAGTATATGTTATTATATACTACTCATTATCACAACTCGCGTCTAATGACTTTTTTCCATCAGGTAACTTTAAAAAAAAATTGGCTTAGTTTCTCCAAACAGACATAACTGAGCTACGTAACCACGCTATATAAGGGATCTATCTGTCACACATATCACACGCAACATTGTATCGCATACGCGTCACTCATAAATGTTACTTAAGCATATCACCACTTTATGGTGGGGTTGAAGAAAACACGTGAAACCTTGTTCATTTGGATGGTTCACGTGTTTTCCATTGGTAAAAGAAGAAAAATAGGCAGATAAAAAAATAGCGCTATAACCAATTTCATGAGTGTTGAGGCTCGCAGGGGTAGGATGCGGGCTTTGCAAGCTACATACCTGACTGGACTATATGAAGGCATTAAAATGCACTCTAAAAATCCATATCTAACGGATATTTAAAAATTCATCTCGTATAATACTATTATAACATTCCCTAATACTATTACAGTATTCACTATTTAAACCATCTCTAATAGCTATTCTATTTTCTATCTACCATTACTTTCCATCTCTCATCGAATCAACAGTCATATGCAGCTACAGTAATGTGGAATCCTTTTTCCTTCGGCAAAGTTGCTGACATCAACATCCATCTGTATTCCTGTAGCACTAGATGGAGACTCCTGTTAGAGAGCTCCGATCGGCAAAAGTGGTCGGCAAAAGCGCTATAGGGATAGAGAAAGTGATTGGTACGGTGAATTTCCTCCTGTGTTAGAGATAGCCAGAGTGTATGTTTTTGAGCCCACACACCGGACCTTTCTTTGATGACTTTTACTATCAAAGATCGAGCTATGATGGTTTGTTTTATATGCTTACGCTGTAACAAACCTGTATTTGTACATCACCACCCGTTGGTGAAGTAAAGTAGAAAACATATGAACAATACCCTTGGCCCCAAACAGAAGTAACACAGGAAAAATAAACACGGAAAGCGACCAAAAAGGAATTAAATAGACAAGGGAAACCGGTACCGCCCGATCGTAAAATCCACGGTAATCTAACGGCTGAGATTAATGACGCTGCTGTGTCGCAGTGGGGGCAGCTCATCCAAGCAAGGGGAGCACGTCCCTCTCTCTCCCTTACAAGACGGGCAGAGGAAATCCATGTGCCCCTGCCCCCACCTGCCGGCCCCCGCGCGCTCCCCGCCAAGATTTGCCTGCCACCCCTCGCCGCGCGCTCCAGCTTACCCCCGCGAACGCCGGACGCAGAGGTACCCACCGCGCGCGCAGGTCGCATGGGAACCGCGACGGCGGCGGCGACGAAGCGGAGCCCCGCCGCCAAGAAACAGGGGGCCATGGCGCGTTCGGGCGCGGCGGCGGCGGCGCGGCGTCGGCCGCGGCTGGTGGGGTACGAGGAGCTGCCCGAGTACCTCAAGGACAACGAGTACATCCGCGGCCACTACCGCGCCGAGTGGCCCATTCGCGACGCCCTCCTCAGCGCCTTCGCCTGGCACAACGAGACCCTCAACGTCTGGACGTGCGTGCCCTCGATCGATTCCTCGCGCCCGATCCCCTTGCAGCTCGCTGTTCGTGTCGTGATGTTGATGATTGATTGACTCGAGTCGGGTTGTTTCTTCCCGCAGGCATTTGGGAGGGTTCCTACTGTTCCTGGCGCTCGCCGTCGCCGGAGGGGCGAGGGAGGCCGCCGACGAGGCCGCGCCGGGGATCATGAGGTACGTGCACACGCTGCACATAACTCGTCCTGCCTTTTCTGCATTTCCAAAACTTCTGCGATATTCTTCTTTAACCTTGTACTGTAGAGTGTAGAATGAAAAAAGACTCTTGTTTTCAGTTCATTTCTGCATGATTACCGGGCGCTAGAACCTTGAGAGGGTCATGTGAGGGATTTGTTGTGGTGCCCCCTTAACTTATTTGTATTTACATCCTCATGGATTACACGGAAAAAAATTCACCCGTAGACAAATTTTGTTCACGTGTTGATAGATTTTTTAAGATATAATTCGTAGACACACGCATACGAATACGCTCACACCACCACAACACACTCACATAATGTTTGGAGATCAACAAAGTCATCATTACGTCTCGATATTAATGCTATATCGTCTACCATTTAAAGAAAATCCTATCTTAACAAAGCACATGAGGAGCAAACTTGGGTTTGATTCATGTTGGACAGGGATATATCCACCCTCACTAACCATCCAAATGAAGGCTTAGAGACAGATTTGTTTATGCGTAACTTGTAAATATTGTTGCGGATACGTATATGTGATACAACCACCTCTACTAACCATCCAAACGAAGGCTTGGAGACAGATTAGTTCACGCGTAACTTGTAAATGTTGTTGCAGATGCGTTTTTTGTGATGTCACCGGAGCTATAAAGTAACACATTGTAGTATTATGGTGACCGTAACATTGATCATTACCATTGATGTTCTTTGCATTGTCGACATATGATGTGAAACAGTTGTTAAAATTCAATATAGTAGCTGTCTTTTGCGTGAGCACTACGTGGTTAAATCTTGAAAGGTTCTAATCTGCATGTTTGGAATGCTGTTATGGAAACCTCTTAACTAGTATTGGTAGTCACATGTCACACAAAAAAAAAAACATCGGTGTTGTTTCCACCATCCACTGTGGTTTCCTCTTTGTGGTGCCACTATAGGCACAGAGGCCGACGTATAGCGTTAGGAGCCACGTATAGATTGAGAATCAAATGTTAAGATTCAATTTCCTCTCTTTTGCATATATAGTTCTTCTGTGCTTAAACCTTACAAGGGTCCACTAATTTTTCATGTTAAGAAAGTTGCTGTCAAACCATTTTAGCTTGTACAGTATTTATTATCGTAGTTTATAAAAGGAAAGAAAATATAGACAATTTTTTTCACGCATAGTTTGTACTACCGTCCACTATGGATGATGGCTCTCAAGACATAAAGGCTCACCTACTCAGACAGAAATTTTATTAGATCTTTTACTGAAAGATTTTTATGAGATTCTGATCTATGTCATCATTTCATAATCCAATAGCTGACACGTGTAACTGAGAGAAAGTAAAATAACACATAACATGCATAAGAAGGGATCTTTCTATAAGACCAGATCTCATGGAATTTTCTTCCCACCTACTCCGCTTAGAACCACATGCAGACGAATTCCTGTCGTACATGTGGCACAACGATAATACATCTATACATCCTTAACCCTACATAGACTCACATATAGCTTTAATAGTTTGATGCAGCAAATTTGGATGTTAATGTAACAGCTTTAGACAGTAAAATACAACAATAACATAATTTGTGCAGTTATTAGTTTACTGTCTTGCTGAACAAATTTGATTGCTAAGAATATTAATTGGTAATTGTCTACTTTGAATCTTGTTATTATTTAATATTTATGATTATAAAAAAGCTATGTACATCTAATTTAAAAACCCTGAACTCGTTACTGTTACATATCATATCGTAGTGATGCAAGTGCAACGTCAAGCTAGATTTTACAATGGAAACTCTAGGTTGGTAACATAACATTGGTGGCAAATTATTGGTCCGAGAAGAGGTCACGGGAGAGATTTGGCAAGCTCGCGTACCCCACGGCCGTTGGGAAGGACACAGGTGTGTGTGGGGGGCTAGGCCTACTCTCTCCATTTTCTTTTGTCCTTGTCGGCGAAATTTGGAGTAGGGGTAGCGATCTGCACATGCGACGGCTGTGGTTGGTGTAAATTCCGAATTTTTTGGGGCGCCAGTGAATACATGATATTCTTTTTCCTTTTTTTTTTAACAATGATATGCTTGGATTCTCGATTTTTTTTCCCTATTTGAGCACATGCAGCCTGGTATTTTCAAATCTGAGCACGTTAAACTAGTAATTCCATATTTGAGCACTATTTAACTGGCCCAGCAGCCCGCAGTCCTTTATTTGCCCTTTAGCCCGTGTCCAAATCTGAAATTAACGGTTTGGCGTGCTCGGATTTGGAAATACAGGCTGCATGCTCAAATAGAAAGAAAAAAAAATCAGCTTGATTCGGTTTCAGCAAAGCGACGACCGGACCTCGTACTCCGCTTTTTTGCCTTTACGCGAAGCTCGCATTGATTCTGCGCCGTCCTTTTCTCTCGCAGGTTCGTGGTGAGATCGGCCAATGCTTCATCTTCTTCATGGGACAGTGATCGGTCGGTAAGAAACTATCAACACCCACGATCTCTCTATTCTCTTCGGATCATTTTGAATGCTGCATTTTTAAACCTATTTGCTAATGTGAGCATGCAAAAACTTACAGAAACAGAAAAAGAATCAAGTGTTGCGTATGCAAAAGATGCCAGGAAACCCTTAATTACTTGACTCGGATTATAGCAATCAGTCGATGGTTCTAGATAACATGACTAGACTAATCTGGTTGCATTAGCAGGATACTTTTTTTTACGTTCATATACATTTATATAAATACGTTCTAGTATACATCTAAATAAAAATAAAGACATCAGCAGGATACTTATACAGAACTCGATTACACTAGTGAGTAGTTTAATCAAGACCCATGCCATCACCGCAGGAAAGAGACATGGGCAGCTGTGTAAGCTGTTCATGTGCAGTAAACTGTGAACCTGAACATATGGAGCCATGGAGATGCTCTGCAATTTACAAAAGTGCAAACGCGTGCACAACAAGTGGCTATGAGAATTTCAGGCCATCTCTACTTAAAATTTCGTACCTTATATTATTATTATTATAATATTCACTATCATTATTACTATACTTTCTAACTATCTTTAGTATATACTTATAAATCAAACCCTATCTTCTCTCCCATATTAAATTATTTTTCCTTTAACCGTTTCTTTCACTCTGGCGGTCCCGGAGAAAATTGAGTTTTTGCCGTGCGCGCACTCGCTGCGGTGGCCGTGCACGCATTCGTCGCAACCGTCAATGCTGAAGTAGGCCACGCTACCGTCCAGAGGCGCGGACCCACGGGCGTCCGAATTGACGAAGGCCACGACATCACCGCATAACACTGCCGGCCCAAATCCATCGCCTCCACCCTGAATCCTACCTCAGCGAGCCTCGATCCACATCGGGAAGGTTTCGTTAGAGCCAATCCTTGCACAAAACTCTCAAATTTCCCGGTCGAATTGAGCCTTGGCGCCGCCGTCATCCTCAGTTCCGACGGGTGCTCCTGGTCGCTCGACGCGCCCCTCCTCGGAGCTCCTCTCGCCCGGTCGTTGCCACGGTGAGCACCCTCATGCCCTCCTCCACCTTTTGCGTGCGCCAAACCTCCTCTGGCTTGCCTCTGGCGCAGCCCTCCATAAGACCTGTGTGCCGTTGTCGCGCTTGTGACCCTTTGACCCCCGCTCGACCTTCCTCGTCCCACGGTAAAGCTTCTCCCATCCTCACCCGGCCTTCCCGTGCTCTCCTCTCTCCTCCCCCGTGCTCTCCTCTCTCCCTCTACCACCGCACCCCCTCCCTCCACCTAAACTCGTTGGAGCACCGAGCTATTGCCGAGTGGGTCCCGCACAGTGTTACTACCAAGCATTTCCTCCGGCAAATATGCCGCTCCTCTCTCCTCCCTGAGTACTCGCTGCATCACTGTAGAGCTCGAAGCCGATTCTGTTAGAGCGCATATATGAGGCGAGCATGACCCGCATCCCACGTGGATGTGGATGTCGCTCTGGATGCCGCTTCTGCTGGAGTTGGTCTCATACGTCCACAGACCCGAGGGCATGTTTGGGGATAGGCATTCCAATTCAAATCCTTACCCTGTGACTCCTAAAATAGCTCCTTATTTGTGAGATGATCGTGTGCTCGCATAGGGCTACCATGTTCTACCAACCAAACACTACTCGACTCACTTGATCCTAGATTCCTAGTACTGTAGATTAAGATGAGTCTGGGAGCTTCATTAAACAAAACATACCCCAAATTTATTGGGGCAATTCTGTCCTAGATTCCTAATAAAACACTTTGCCCGTATGATAGTAATCTAAGCTTGTTCTAGACTTCTAGATATGCACTTTGCTGTTTGCAATCCATTCGCATGGCTCAAAGGTGTAGGAGCAGAACCACTCATGCAATTCGATGCAAGTCCTCTCGGTGGATTGCAAGTTGGCAACCAACCCCAACGAATTAATCAAACGTTCAGCCATGTCTAGTACTGTGCTGTGTACTCTGCATTGTGTGTTCACAGCAAGTAATGCATTTGGCTTTGGCTTTGGCTTTGTTCGCTTCACATTGCAAACCGGAGAAGTAGTGGTAGATGCCATGATAATCTCGAGGGACAATGACACCTGCAGAGGCTTTTCTTGGCCAATTTTTGCTCCACTTGGATGGTAATTACTCACTTGTGATGAGCAGACAAAACCAAGTGATTGTTGACATCCTTTGACGAAGATCTTTTTACTCGTGATCTTGTCGTCGATTCACTTTGTGCTGTGGCCGTTTGACAATAGGAGCCACCAAAGCTGCGATCCGAACGTGAGAATTTTTCCCCAATCCTACGCGGAATTGTCACTGTTTCTTTTGAAATTTCTGCAAATTGTCTATAAAATTCAAGCTTCTTTGAACCACAAGAATTTCGTAGGAAATTGTTCGGTTATTGTCGTGAAAGAGATATGTTCCAAATGGTGTGCAGTGAAGTGTGGTCATGAGCTGACGCCACTTGCATTGCTTGCCTGCAGGGCCTGCCGAGCCATGCCGCCGGAGCGGCGATGTCAGGCGTGCCACGGTGGCCGCGGATGGTGTTCCTGGTGGGCGCAATGTCGTGTCTGGCCATCAGCGCGACGGCGCATCTGCTGGCGTGCCACTCGCGCCGCGCCAGCGTCGTCTTCTGGCAGCTCGACTACGCCGGCATCTCCGTGATGATCGTCGCCTCCTTCGTGCCGCCAGTCTACTACGCCTTCCTCTGCCACCCGCCGGCGCGCGTCGCCTACCTCTCCGCCATCACCGCACTCGGCGCGCTCGTCGTCGCCGCGCTGCTCTCCCCTTCCTGCTCGTCCCCTCGCTTCCGCCGCCTCCGCGCCGCGCTGTTCCTCGCCATGGGCCTGTCGGGCGTCGTGCCGGCGCTGCACGCGCTGTGGCTCAACTGGGGCCACGCCGCGTGCTACCTGGCGCTCGCGCTCGAGGTGGCCATGGGGCTCGCCTACGCCACGGGCGCCTGGTTCTACGTCAGTCGCGTGCCGGAGAAGTGGCGCCCCGGCGTGTTCGACGTCGTGGGACACAGCCACCAGATCTTCCACGTGCTCGTGCTCGTCGGCGCCGTCACGCACTACGTGGCCGTCGCCGTGTTGATCCACTGGCGGGAGAAGGTGGCCGTCGCCTGTGGCGCCTCATCGTAGGCTTGCTGTGGCAGCAACCATTCAAATGGATTAATGGAGGGAGCATAGGTGAGCTCCATAGTTTTGATGTGAACTGATGAGTTTTAATTTCATCGATGGGATGATTATGGAAGTTGATTTATGGAATTGCACCGCCTCTGGCTCTACTGAAATGGTTTCAGCTTCTTTTTTTTTTTTTTTTTGAAAGCCACAACTGGACGGTTATATTAGAAGGAGAGCCACGGTGCTGTAGCGACGCGTTACTATAGCACGCCCTAGTTTGTTATTTAGAAAGATTAGGTAGTGTTTAGAGGTAACTTAGTAATTTAAATCAGATAATAGTTATGTTGGTGATATACTTAGAGGAATCATCAATTCGGATTAGATTCATACGTGGGTTTGATTGAATTTTGATTTACGAGGAATTAGAGTCATAATGAACCACTAACATAAAAAGTCTATTACCGTGCTCTATATAAGAGTAGGTACGAGCTGTGAACATAGGGATTCTACCACTCTAAAATCCTGACCGCCGCCTCCTCCTGACCTCCCTACGAAACTCTAGTTAGACGTGGTGCTAGCACATTAGTGTACGACATTCTATTCCTATACGTGTGGATACTGTGGAGGAGCTATTGCCATTGCTTTGGTGTTGATCGGCGACAAGGACGTTAGGAGGAGACACTCGGTTCGTGACGAGATCAACTACTTCATCTACGTAGACACGCACGACTTTTCTTCCTCTATGCTACGTGTTTAGCGATAATGATCCATGATCCCCTACTCATATGGTTTCCTGGTTGAACACAATAGAGAAATTTTGATTTGTCCTAGCGTAGCCTATCCGTTCCATAATAGTGGTATCAGAGTCTACTTGCATAGTTTTTTATCATGATATGTAGTAGTAATAGATTAGATCTTTATTGTTCTTGTGATAGGTTTATGTGATGGATCGGTTGATACATGGTTTGATGTAAATATTAGCTCGCTCTCTCACCTGGCCGCGCGTGTGACTTACTCTTATCGACTGAAATCACCATTGGGCTAACAGTGCATGCCACTACATGGATGGAAGAACAACATATCAAGGTTGTGTGTGTTGTTATCGTTTTCAAAAAATCTCACGCGATGATCAATGTGATTGATTCAGTGAAAATTGAGGCATTATGAATGATTCAGAATCGACTTGATATGATCAATTTGATGAGATTTTCGTAGCGATCTCATAGATACAATCTATGTATTTTCGAGAGGTTTTTAGGGTGCTACCCTAAAACCTGTCGTTGCATAGTGTACACGCATAGATTGTTATAGTAACATGTTCACATCACGACATTAGAAATTGATTCTATGCTTAACTTATTTTTGCAGAAAATGATATGACTAGTATGGCCTTATTATGTATGTGATGCATGTATGTAATTCTCGTGGCTTATGAATCATGGTTAATTGTAGTTTAAGGTTGTCATGTTATCGTATAATGGCTTACGTGTTGACATGTGATGCTTATATTATCATGTAATTCATTGCTGGCTATTATATATATTAACTTAGTATATGATCATGGAACCTTCAAGCATGATAGCTATAAGGACATGAAGCTTGGCGATGGAGATCTCCATAGGAAGGGTCATACTATGTCATAGTTAATTTGAGTATATGTGATGATTTCTATGTTCTTATCATACTACTCTTTCATGTTTTATATGTGATAGATATAGTTATCATAATAAAGTAGTTTCTCTCAGAAAAATTAAGAGTAATTAATGTCCTTTCAATAGTTGCACCTGTTAAAATTTGACTGTTGTGTGGTAGGTCGACCAAACTAGGGTACCTTTAACTATGTTATTAGTGTTGATTTACTTAACAAAGCTATCAAAATGGTTTTAGGCTTTGGAGTAGTGTTAGGCACCAGGGCATTTGATACCACCCAACAAACAAGAGTCATATAGAGATATGATTAACAAGTTGTTGCTTTCCTGCGTCACTAGGTTTCTAGCTGTGATGCCAAAGCTCAATAGAACTTAGATGAATATAGATCTTGGAACACTATACGTCGTTAAAGGGAAAACAGCTATAAAACATATAGTGGAGCATCTTTTGTTAAATTGTTTAATAGAAGATTCACATAAACATAGTGCTGAATTTGTATGTTTATTTTTTGTTGTAGATTATGGCACCTACTGCTAGTAATGCTTCCTATTTTAACTTACGATCGATTCTTGAAAAAGAGAAGCTTTTTGAAACAAACTTTATTGATTGATATCATAATATGAGAATTGTTCTCAAGTAAGAGAAAAATAAATATGTTCTAGAGGTCCGCTATCCTGTTGAACTAGAAGAGGGTGCCATATCCGCTGAAAAGTGGGCCTATGAGAAGTCTACTAATGATACACTTGATGGGTTATCTCATGCTTGCCACAATGAACTCTAAGATTCAGAAGCAATATGAGAATATGGATGCTTACAATATGATTATAGGACTCTGTGGCATGTTTGAGAATCAAGCTAGGACTGAGAGATTCAATACCTCAAAGTCCTTGTTTATGTGCAGGTTAGCAGAAAGTAGCCTAGTTAGTCATCATGTGATCAAGATCATTGGTTACATTGAGAGCCTGAAAAAGTTTGGTTTTCCCCTTAGCCCAGAGTTATCTACTAATGTGATTCTCTAGTCGCTTCCTACGAGCTTCGAGCCATTCATTCTGAACTTTCATCCAATTCGCATGTTTTGTTCCAACCCATTAAGTGTGTGACCCGTTAGGTTCATGTACAAACATCTATGACTCGGAATCCCTTTTCAGACCGAAATCAATAGCAGTCCCTAGCAAGACATGTTGACCCCCGAGTATACATAAAAGATCATATTAGTTGAACCTTGATATACACATGCACCGATCCTTTCGCCTCACAATACCAGTCAAGCTCAAGGCGAGATACATGCCACCCTTGTGATATCCCGACCATTCACTCGATCAAGTAGTGGATTCATCATGATTAACTCTTTAATCATATTAGCATGGCCATACACTTTCTCAATCCAACTACCTCGAGAAGCCCAGAGATATCTCTCTTGTTATCAAGGAGAGGCAAATTCCATCTTGATCACTCATACCCCAAGACATGTTTCATGACAAACCCGAAATCTACCTTTATGACTACCCAGTTATGGAATAGCGTTTGGCAGCCTCAAAGTATGCCACTACATATTCTGGGAATCAATGATGATCTCATGTCTAAAGATCCTGCAGGTACATCATTTGAGATAACAACTGATGATACATTATAAATAACAATCCTAGCAGTATCTCAAGATGGGTCTATCCAACATCATATTCTCTAATATAAATATTCATATTATTGACATGGTATCTCTATACCTATGATCAATAAAACGTGATTATTAATCAATACATATGTTGGTCTTATGTATCATCACAATGATATACGACCAGGGATCAACTAAGAATAACATTATGAAATAAACAAAGAGTTTCATGAACAAGTCACATACTTACCAATCAATATAAACTATAGTCATTCTTGAAATAACACATTATTCGGTAGTACATGAACATAGACGTATGATACAATCATCTCTATGATTGCCTCTGAAGCCTATCACCTTCATCCACCACCCTGGTTGCGGTCTCCTCCCTCTTGCTCCGACGCATCATCGCCACCGCGGCTGTGAGCCCCCTGTTGCGTTCCATGCTATCCACGATGTGCTCCTCTGTCATGCTGGTGCGCAGAGCGTGATTTGTGCGCGTGGAAGCGTGGCCTACGTCTGTTGAAGTGGACGCGGCGTCGGCCGATGAAGCCACCCTCGGTGGCAAGGCACACCTTCTTGCCGGGTGTCTTCATCGACACGTCGATGTGTGTGATGCAGTGGAGCATCTTGGAGAGGTCCTTGAGGTATCCGAACGCGGCGACGGAGGCGGTGTTGAGCGCGAGGGTATGCGGGTGGTGCGCGTGGAGCCAAAGCGTGGCAGGGTAGAAGCCCTCGTGGTCGGACTTGCTCGACCCGCGTGCACCGCAGAGGTTGGCAACTAGGTGGAGCCTAGTGGCCCGGTCGCCACCCACACACCGGCGAGGAGCGATGCCATAGAGGACACCGGCGTGTTGGGCACCACATGGAAGAAGAAGTCGAGGCAGGGGTCCCCTGAGGACACGAACGTCGACGTGAGGTTCTCTATGAGTGCCTTCCCCTCTGACCACACCGCTGGCTTGTTGAAGCTGGTGTCCATCACATCCAGGAACTCGTCCCCTGTCGGTGCTGCCTTCGTCACAGCAACAGGCGTCGCCTTCGTGGCCCATGCAGCGACGCCATGGGGGGCCCATGAGGACATAGGAGGCCTCGGTGGTGATTGCGGCCATCGCCAGTTGAGTTATTGGGCTTTGGGCTTGATCTTGGGCTCTGGATGGTATGTTGATCATTGGGCTTGTGTGTTAGAGGAACCTAAAGGCGAGGAATGTATGGGGTGAGGTTTCGTGGCATTAGGCGTGAAAACAGGTCAGATTTTTCCTACTCGCCCGATCGCCTGATGGGTTTTAGATGCTAATTGAATATCGGATATCCAAAAGAAATATCGAATATCATATTTGGATGTAGGAAGCTAGGTATCTGTTGGGTATCGGATATCCTAAGATAAAATCAAATATATCCGAAGACTATCCGATAAGTATCAAGACTATCTTTTAGAGCATGTAACTTTTTCATACGGAGTCGAATAGAAACAATCTTTATATAAAAATTATATCTCTCAACAAGATCTATAAGTTTGTAGTTTATACTTTTTTCATTTAAAGTTATTAATATATTCAAATAATTAATAAAATCTTCAGCCAGCATATTGAGCACTTGTAACTTCTCCGATTTTGTCCTAACACAACTCCTTCCATAAGAGTATATTGTTGATTTGCTTGTTAGATCTTTAATATAGTTGAGTTTTAGATACATAGAATGGTCGAACAATCATAACATATACGATGTATATGTTTATTGCGTTTACTCAATATCCAAATAAATATTCGTGACCGATATTGTCTGCATGTAACTTGTCACATATTCGATCTATATCGATCCATATTCATGACTGAGACTATCTGCATCCTTACTTGTATCCGACACCATCTATATCCGGCTCTGATTCCAATGAAAAAAAAGATACGATGTAGGGTCGGCGATATCCGTTTGTATCCGATCCGATTATACCCATACGTGGCATGCAAGGTTGATTGAAGTCGGTGAGATCGATAAACTGACTTAAATGATTTGGGTCTGATTAGTTGCCCGCATGAGAGCAACCTGGACTGACGGATGTGTATAATCTTAGGGAGAAACGTGTTTAGTTGCCCACATGCATTGTTTCAGCCTGGCCCGACGGATGCAAATATACGCCCATAGCCTGTCTCGGTGGATGCAGTCTCTTGCATCTGCTCACGTAGATGGGTCCATATATCAGTGTTACAAAATCATCTTCGTGTAAGCAACTAATCACAATCTCAACTCTTACGTTAGCTTATGCGACCTCAGATACGGTTAACCAAGCAAAAATTCACCTCAGCCTGTCCAGAGAAATACAACCAACCAAATATTTTTCTTTTCAACAAATATAATTATGCTCAAATTGTTTCCTCTCAGTATGCATATATGATTCATACCAGTAAGATTTATAGGGGCAACCAATCATGTATCGTGTCGTGCCCCTCATACCGCCTGTCACGTTGTGTGGTTCAGCTCTCTCCTGGTGTTCTTCTATGTCTCCTTTCTTTTTTTAAGGAAACCTAGAAACGAGACTTGCACGGTGGATTGAGATTGTATGTATGCTTAGACCATCTTAAAAATAAATAATTATTTATATTCTAAATGTCTTGTTGGTATAGGTCCAAAAGTGTACTTCTATTATTGAAAAACGCATCTGGGCAGATCTCCTGAAGGGGCTTGATAAGGATGATCTTATGCAGGGTGCTCAAGGTCTACTTCTTACAGTCTTGAATGCGCTTGCTGGACATCAGCTTCCTGCACCTAGAGCCCTTCCCAGCAACCAACTGATTATCTCGGAAGAGCAGTCTGATGAAGATGAACAAGCTACTGGAGAAGATGCTGAGGAGGCCCAGTGATTTCTGCAAGTTTTTTCTCATGTGTGTGGGTCTGATTTGGTCGACTGGCCTGTAACCCCTTTTGCTTTTGGATATGTCTTTAGTCCTATCAGTACTGCTTTGTGAAAACTGATAGCTTCTTTGTTCGTTCTGATATTCTCTGTTAGCATTCTGGCTTGCTAGTTTTATCCGTCTGATTGGCTGTAAGATACTCTATTGTTGGTTCCGTTACATAAGTAATGGAGAGGGATTTTTTTCCCGTTCTCAAAAAAAAAAAAAAACGCCGTGTGGTTCGACCTTTGATACACATACAATTCTTATGCGAAGTAACTTATCTAGTATGCTAGTAGCTATTGCACCGCCTTTCTTTTTTTCGAGACTGTACCAGCATGTCGGCATTTCTAGCTTGTTTGTCACAGTGTGATAAGCAACAATGTAACATAGGTGGCGTTTGGTTAAAAAAATATTAAGAGGTGAACACAATTTGAATGGAATTGTTTGGCGATTTGCTAAAACAAGCAAGGGATTATTGAACACCAACCTCTACGTGAGGGGTCGGTTATGAGATTCTAGACACATACTCATTTGCATTTTGTTGATTATTACTAGTATCATTCTTTGTTAATTTGACCAAAAACTTTCCCCGTATACTCTCGTTACGTGACTACCACATCTTTACTCTTCATTTTCTTATCGCTGCTTCTTTCTGACTCCTGGCCAACGACAACGAGCAATTCGCCTCATTGTACCTCGTGTATCATCAGCCATCTGGTTCACTCAACTATACTTCAGTGGTAATCACAACTACTAATGAGGCTTTCCTCATCCATCAGCCAAATCAAAACAACAGCAGACTTGAACCTAACAATATGGCCAGACGAACAGCAAGGAGACAGTAACTGAGAATATTCAGTGTGCTTGATCCAAGAAAATTCAGTCCGCATCAGTAGATGAGTCTATTTACACAGTGAAGCTGGTCGTATTTACAAACATAACTTGAACAAGGAACTGAGATAGTCTATAGCAATAAATTTCATTTCAGTAAATATACACTTGAGAGTTTCTCCCTTCATTTCGGCAGCCATTGGCAGGCAGGATCAGGAAGGTGTTTTGTTTCAACGGCCGGCGTCGGGCAGCATCGCGACTGTCACCACAAAGTACTCGCAGCCCGGGGGCAGGTTGTAGGGGTTCAGCATGGACGCGGGCGACCGCTGGCCGCCGCTGCTATCAGGGCGTGGAGCTCCTCCCCCCATCTGGTTGGGGTGCGTTATGCGCCGCTCGATGTGCACAATCTGCCCGATTATGTAGGGTGGGTGCCGCGGGTGGTGCTCGGTGAAGAGGGCAACCGATTCCTCAGACAGGTAGTAGTTTGAGCAGTTCCGGTTGATCGCCTCATAGTGCCCAGCAGGGTTTCGGACAAAGACCACGAGCTCATGAACTTCGAACCGGCCAAATGATATCTTCTCCTTGCTGGCCTGTTAAACAGTTTTCCAGGAGACACCAAATCATATTTGCTTGTTAGCACAATTAGCAAAAACATAAGAGGTTCAATCTATCGGGGGCAAAGATTGTTCGGCCATGGGAGTTCATTGCTGGATCCAGAAATTGAAGTCGAAAAAAAAACTCATGAGTATATTGATGTCAGGTTGGATCATGAATTTGACAAATTCATTCTTTTACCATGTTCAAGATGTACTTTGCTTTGCGTATGAGTATTCATCTGGTGTAAAACAGTAAGGGATATGCAATTTGTGATTGCAGAAGTTACAAGACAAACCTGTTTTTCTAGTTGAAGTTTAGTGTAGAGATTCTTATTCAGCTCTTTCTTCTCCTCCAAATCTTTCATGAGAGCTCCATGTGCTGCTTGCACACTCGAATAGCGTTCTAGCAGCTCAGCACTCTGCCGTGACAGAATAGTAACTCTCTCTGCCAGGATCTTGATGCACTGTTGAAACTGAATGGTGGAATCAGCTTCACCCTTCTTTACAGCGCTGGAACAAAATAGAGAATAAGATGATTTTAACACCCGAATCGCAATATTTCTAACATCGCTATTCCCTAAAAGAAAATCTCATAAAATATGATTTACTATGAACAATAACCATGAGAATCTCTAGCTAAATAACATACTATCTCTCTAGCCTCTGGACAAAGCACCAAGAGAAGATATAGCCATTGGCACATGCTTCCTAAAGTTCCCACTGCTACATTCTGACTCGCTAATCTTGATATGCCTTGCTACAATGAACTTCAAATGAAACACACGATTACTAAAACGAAATGCATGGCTGACTGGTGCATATATAACTTAATGTGAATGACAGCAATGCAATACCTTGCTAAGGATAGGGCCAAAGAACGCAGTGACTCTGCAAAGCCAGACATGCTTGGTGCAGTGACACAGTTATTCAGTCTTTCAAACAGACCATGTATCCTCAGAGCAGATGACCGCAGAGCATCATACTCAACAGCCCTTCTATCAGCTGAACATTTGTTGGTACGAGCCTCTTCTCTTGCCTCATGTAAGCAGTTTTCAAGGTGCGCACAATTCATCTACATCAAATTTTGTAAAAGGAGAATAAGAGAAAAGGAACATGAAAGGATATTATTGCAATTTGCTTGTAGTAGTAAAATTATTCTAGATCCTGTATGATTTACCTGAGACTCATCAAGAAGACCCCGGGTGTGTTCAAGTTCTTTCTTCAGGGAGTTAACCTCATCCATCACAGCAGTAAGCTTACTTTCAGTTTCACTTAACTGTTTTGATTTTTCATCAAGGGTATTTTGCAGCTCTGACACAAGGAGCGCCTTATTCCTCAACTCTAAGGTATGATGCTCATTAGTTCTGGAGTTTAAGATGCTAAGAGGATCTTCTATAGGAACATCAGAAGTATCAGCCATAGTGAGTTGTGTCAACATTCGCCCTTCTTTATCGATGTTTACAATCTTATGTTCATTGTCACGTGGAAAGTCTGTCATGAAAGCATCCAGATTAGTACATACTGCAGAATCGAGTAACTGCAAGTTCAGTGCACCTGAAATGTCGGTCATATTCTCATCACCACCTTCTGTTTGTTTAGATGGCTGCTCAGATGTTGAAGAGGCCTCATCCATGGCCACACTCGATTCATCCTGTATTTGGGTTTGCCTGCCTCCAGATACATCCAGATTGCAGTCATTACCTTTAAATGCAGAGAGAAGCGAATCAGATGTGCCTTTGCTTCCTGAAACCATGTGCCCTTGTATGTACTGGTTCGATAATTGTTCTTCAAGATCCTGGATACGCTTCTCATATGACAAGCATTGTTCCTTCTTTGCAGTGAGCATCGATTGAAGTTGATTAGCATACTCATCCTTTGCAGAAAGTGCCTCAGCGGTTTTTTCCCTCGTTTTTTTCAATACAGTATCAATTTGCCCTTCATCAATAGACTCATATCCATATTCAGCGCCAAAACTGCAAAGAACTGCAATTGCAGAAGCAAGCTCTGCTTTTAATCTGGCATTCTCCACTTCTAACTTACTAGTACCTGCAATATCTATAGTGTCGTAGCACCCCAGCAAATCTTGGAAATCCATTTTATCATCAGTATTCAGAGGATTTTGCTCAGATTGATTCAAATTTCCACTGGTACTAGAATTGCTCAATGAGGAGTTGGGTATCTGTGATCTCTCAGATTTCAGAAAAGGCCCCACTAGAGACTGGGGAGCAAGCTTTTCCATATCATCAACATCAATGGGAAGTAGATCACGATCAAAAGAGGCAACTTTAATATCACACTGGCTCGGAGAATCAAAGAGTCCCATGGAACCCATGATATCATCTGGAATGTACTTGCTCCATGTCCTATAGAAATCCTCTCGTCTTGTTTTCTCATTATCACACTCTGTTGCCAGCTTTTCTGCATAGGTTCCAGCCAATCCAGTATACAGCTTAAAATAAGATTTCCTCCGTGCTACCTCAGCAAGACAAGCTCTATATGCATGGCCCAAGCCACTGACTAGTTTCAGGTTATCAAAATCTTTGTCTTGATGACCCATCACCTCTTGGAACGCATGAAGCTCATTCATCATGCCTCTGATAGTAGTCTGAGCAGATTTCACTCTTTGCATGCAAACATGTACCAAAGTATTCATTTCGTTCTTTTTGTCCTTGCATTTCTCAAGTAATTTTGTAAGCCTGTGATCAAAATTGCGTACACTGGGCAAGTTATCCTTTTCATGTACTTCGTAGATACGACCAACCGCTGAGACTGCATCATGAGGACGGAGAGAAGCAGATAGCTGGCAGCTTGAGCAGTCATCAACAAGCTTCTTCGAAGTATCCACATCTTTACTGCAAGACAAGAGATTTTTCAGCATATAGTGTGATGTAACCATAATCATGGGGGATGGGTGAACCAATGGTCAGTAGCAACATGCACAATTCAGTTACACACAGATAAGTTAGCAAGAAGCAAGTCCCTTGATAAGCTATTCTTATGCAGCAGCATCAAGCCACAAAGTGTCCCTAGCATATCCTTATAACCATCCAGTAACATGGAACATAAAGCTCGCATGCATTTGTTGAATTGCTATCACTAAACCAAAACATAACCCAAAAAAACTCAGCATAGCCCTTGTAATTTCAAATCAAACTATTTTCTCCATGACACAATGATTAGCCATTCAACCAAGCTATACCATTTTCCATTCTTTCTTTTTTTCCTAATTGGTATAACAAAGTCATATAGATGGTTCAGGCCAAATCTCTCTTAGTAGAAATGAATAGTTCCTAGTGAAATTCTCAGATAACAGCAACATAACTAGGTAAAACAGATGCTAAGCCTAACCTTAGAGATTGCATGATGCTCTTCTGCTCACCGATGACTCCCTGATGCTCCCTTATCAGCTTCTCAAGATCCTTGCACCCATTTGAACTCATAACATTAAACAGGCTCTCCACCCTCTTCTTCAGCTCCGAGAAGTTCGCCTTCAACTGCGAAACCTTCACCTCAAACTGCTTATGCGAGCTGAAGCATCCATCCGCCAACTTCCTCAGGTCATTCTCCTTGATAAGATCCAGCAAGCACTGCCGCCCCTCGCAGTGCAGCGCTGGGTGCAGCCTAACAGCACGCAGCCTCTGCACATCTCTCTCGAAATTGGTCAGCATCTCGACGTGCCCACGGTGCTGCTGCGAGAAGCATCGCACAAAGTCTGAATACCGCTGCGACAGCTTCCGGAACGTGTGCTCCAGGTTGCTCCTGGCCGTGTCCAGCGCCCGTTCCTGCACCTGCTGCTCCCGCAGCAGCCGCCTGCACAGCTCGAACTTTGCCACGCTAGATCGGTACACCGCATTGGCCACCTGGAAGTGGTACCTGAACCTGATCTCGTAAGACACCAGCGCCTTCAACGCCGGGTCGGCAGACACCTCCACCGGTGGTGAGTCCTGTGGCTGGGGCGGTGGTGGAATATCTGGCTCGGGGATGTAAACGGACTCCGGCGCCGGGGGCCGGGAGTCGGCCAGGAGGCGGGCCTTGTTGTAGAGGAAGACCTCGCGGTCGTCGCGCGGGAGCTTGTAGTAGGCGAGAGGATGGGCGCCGTCGAGGGAGGTGTTGCCGCAGAGGAGGAGCTGGTCGCCCGGCGGGATGCCGCAGTGGAGCTGGATGGAGTGCTGGATGGCCTCGACGTGCGTGTCGCCGCCGCACCCGAACTCCAAGGTGTGGCCGTTCTCCGCCGCGTGCACCACCAGCTTCTGCCCCAGCGGCACCGCCGCCGCAGCCTCCTCCTCCACGCCGCCGCCCGTCACCGCCGACCCGGAACTCATCTTCCTCGCTACTCGCCCACAATTCCACTCCAAAATTGAATCCTTTTTCCCCCTTTTTCTGCTTCACGCAGTTCAGATTAAATCTACAGCTCCACCATACCACCAAACAAGGCAACCACCGGACGCGCACAGTTCAACATGAAACACCAAACTCTTTAACCTCACGGGCAGGATAGCCTCCGTCCAAGAACGCGAGCCAACGCCAGCCGAATCGAAAAAATCCTCGGCCTTCGCGCCCACTCCTCCGATCAGACGCACCCACCCTTATCCTCCGGCGAGAGCGGCAGAAAGACGGCGGCTTTCTTGGTATTCCGGCAAGAGACGGGACTCGGAGGCCGGAACCGACGTTTCCTGGCCCAATTCAACCCGGTTCACCAATCCCGCACGGACTCGAGGGTGGAGAAGTTTGGGATTTCTTGATTAACAGATGGAAGCGACCTCCGAGAAGCAATCCAACTCCTCCGATTACGTCTGGGTTCGATTCGGTCGCGAAGGGGAAAGAGAGTAAAACAAGAAACCGAGATGGGATTTTTCTAGTACTCCGTGTGGAGATTGAGCAGTAGCGTTGGCGTCAGGGAGACGAGGAGATGAGGAAGAGAAGGACGGCGAGGAGAGAAAGAACAAAAAGTAAATTAAAGGGGGTGAATAGAAATTTGGACTAAGCTACCGTCCAGACTCCCGGAGGTGGAGTATAATATTGCGGGAGTTTTGCAGAGGGATCCTTTGGGATTCCGGAATTGACGTGTGCGTGAATTATTGGAGAAGGGTTGGGTTTGCTTCCTCAGGAAGAGTGGAAGGTGTAAAAAACTATGGCCTTGTTCATCCAGAGGCTATTTTCTGTGCATGCCACCAGTAGGTGCGTGAAACATGAACGGTTTTGTAGTATAATCTGGAGTATATTAATATGAATGGTTGTGCCCTATTATCCAATCTGATTAGGTAATTAAGTAATTGTGTAAAAAACAAATAACTACATAAAAACCCAGAACGATTGCAATATGAATTTGTTTACTTCATTCCTCTATGCATGTATTTATATATATGTTAAAGCCGTGGAGGTTATATAGATATGTAGAATTCATGTTATAATGATAAGACATTCCTTCCAATTTAAAAGACAAGACATATCTAATTTGACAATTTGTATAATTTTTGGTAATTGTCATTCTTACTGTTATTAGTGTCCATTGATTTTGCATTATAATAACCTTGAGAATCAAAGGAATGACTCTAGTGTAAAATTCACCAATCTTAGCTTGCTTTCTACTAGGAAAATTAACTTGGGTTTTAACCACCAGGGAAAACCTCTGAGCAGCTGAATTTGGATATAAGTTTTTTGCCAACAACTTCTTCCAATTTTCCAGTCAAATGTCAAATTCAAAGGTACTTCACCATCATGAGTTAATGACAATAAAGTAAGAAGGGGTGCACGCGTCACTTTTGGTTTATAATTAAGCAAGTAATCAAAATTAGGAATTCAATTAATCAAACTACTAACCATCAATTCTAGGTCCTAAGAAAAGCACAGCTAAATCAATATTCACTACATGTAGATTCTTCTTGGCCCATTCCAATGCACCCACATGGCCAGAAAGTCAGCATAACTTAAAGTTGTGCACCCTATGTTGGGCTCTAGCTTGTCACTGCGGACACCTGTCTCCCTATACACTCTAGAAACAACATGTAAAGCATGTGTTACATACTTACATAGGTTTATTTTTATCTCAAAGACCTAACTTAGAATTTATATACAAACTACACCATAAACAAGTCCGGCCCTCGGCATTTTCAGATTAACACAAAGAAAACTTTGGTGGAATTGGATTATATCCAGCACTACTTATTAGTGGATAAACTGTAGCAAAGTTGCTATCAAACAACTTAAAATAGCCACAATAATCGACAATTGTTTGCCAATCAAGCTGCTAGCTTGGATAAACAATGGGTAGAGCAAGGCAGAGGAGAATGAGATGAAGAATCATTCCATTTCTAGACAAGTCCACGTTAAACCAGCAGACCACTTCCATTTCACCAATCCAGCAAGCAAGGATCTTCTACGGAACATGGACTATGGCCCTTTTGCCGATCGAAGACCAGCGTACCTTGCGAAGATGCAGCAAGGGACCAGAGGCCGGGTCTCTGCCACAAGCAAGCCAAGGGCTGGGCTAGCTGACAGTGAAGGGCAGGTGCTTTGTTGGTGTTGCCATCATCGCCGAGCACGAACAAAACGGCAGTCCTCACATGGTTCCATCGGCTCCGGTCCGTTTCCAGCTCTCTGAAGCCAAGCCATCCACCCAAATCAAGCTGCGATGGACCACTGCTCGTGATATACCATCCATCCAGGTACTGAGAGCATCCTCGTAGCAGTAGCCACATGTCATGATAGTGTATGAAAAGACGCAGTGCATCGCAGGTGAAAATGGCAGCTAAATGGAGTAGATGCCAATACGCAAATTTGGAATGTGCACATCTTGTTGCCATCATTCTGATGCACCTGGAAAAGATTCTTTGATCCCATGAGTTTGCTATATGATTGTCCAAAAATAGAGCTGAAACCTGCCTGGCTCAAATCAACTTTATACTGCTTTGTTACTTAAAATTTTTTTCTCACTTTGAGAAACCAAGTTAAAATATGTCTTGTTTTTTTTGAGTGATTGATATTGTCATTTATTTGGTTTGATGATCTTCGGTTTTGTATAAGTTTTAATGTGATTTGAATTGATTTGATATTTCATTTGAGCATATTGATTATGGACTAATTGGAATTAGAGTTGGAGATATGTGTTTGCTTGTCTAATGGTGTGTAGGTGATAGATGCAACTTGACGGTCGACGGCAGGATGATCGGGACCAAGCGGAGTGCTAGGTACCAGATGTTCAAGGAGGCCGGGCGGAGTCAAGGATGATCCTAACTGAACACGTGGAGGTCAAGCAAAGCATTGAAGGCGGATGGAGACGGCGTGTTGACAAAGTCAAGCGAAAGGGATGCCGGTACAAGTAATAAGACGGCCCGAGAGATCGGGAGCAGGAGAGATTTGCCGGCGGTCAGGATCGCATGACGGAGTACACGCGTCGACATCGAAGCGCTTGCTTAAGGTGTAAGCAAGGCGGTGAGTCACGCTTTGAGAAGCGTGCAGGCGGTTTCGCGGTTTGGCCTCAAAACCATGGGAGGACTGAAGGAGTATATGGCACTATCACGAAGCTTGTGTTGAGGCGAAGCTAAGTCATGAAGGCGCCGCGGCCGTCCGATGAATGGAGAAAAAATGAACCAAAATGCACTCGGTGATAGGTAGGAGTGCGCTACAAGATAGGGGTATTTTAGGGAAAAACTAGAAAACTTAATAGTCAAGTTTTCTAGGCCTATAAATAGAGGGGTAGGGCTAGAGAGAGCTTTGAACCAGCCACTTGAGCTCCTTGTACCACCCATTTGAGAGTTAGGGTTTTAGAGAAGAGAAGGATGAGTGCTTAGTCTATGTAATATGTGAGAGTTTTGAGAGATAAATTTTTGTAATCTGCCTAAAATAGGGCTAACCTCTTTGAGTAATTAAGTTTATGTTTTTGCATATACTTGAATTCTCCTCCTTCTAGTTTTCTTCTATTGGTTCCCTTATAAGTTTGCAAGTTTTTCGGTTTTCGGTTTTGATTTCATTTTGGTTTTTGAGCTAAAATTTCAACAACTTATGAGATCCTTCTTCTTGTTGCTAGAGGGATAAAAATTCACATACGAGTGTGTCGGAGAGTGAACTCCTGTCGCAGGGATCCCGAGAGACCCCTTTTTAGAGATTCGGCCGGGGGGATGATCCTGGAAAAGCTTGTGTGGGAAATAATCGGGAACGGAAATAAATGCGATGGCTGGTGGGAGACGATCACCCTAATGCAAGGAAAAGTGGGTACGCCGGGTTTTAGACAGGTTCGGGCCGCACGGAGGCGTAACACCCTACTCCTGTATGAGCGCTATATTTATCCTTGAAGGGGATTCTTCAAGGAGATATCTGGTTCTAAGGGGAGAACTGTTTACAAAGAGCTTGAGGCTCTTCTGTTCTAGCTTAACTTGAGCTGGTTCGAGTGTCTGTCGATCTATCTTTGGCCTGGTTCGCCGGAGATTGTTGGTTGTCTGGTCTCTTGGTCGTCTTGTGGTCGGGGGCTCTTGCTCTCTCCTCTTTTCTTTAGTGTTTTCCATCCTTTCCTTTTATAGGCGCGCCGACCTCAACATATCTTGAATGGGAAAGAGGGGACGTGAATGCCAAGGTGCCACGGAGAAAGGCGTAATCATTTCATCTTGGCGAAGTGACAGGGGCGGTGGAGAGATGCGGCGCGCATTCGACCACCAGCCGCTGCGGGAGCCTCGGGGCGCCATGAAAGGGGCCCACCGGGCAGCCTCAGAGGTGCCCGGTGCGCCCACCCTGTCTTGTTCTTCTGCCAGGGCAGGGTGGCAGGCCGAGCGCTTCGATTTTGGCAACGTTATCCCGAGGCACCTGGATGAAACGGAACGGGACCCGTGCATTTAATGGACCCACGCCCCCCTGCCAGTGTATGGCAGGGTCTGACACTGGGGCGTGGGCAGTTGAGAATATCAGGATGTCAGGATGTCAGACCGCGCGTGCCTATTAAATGCGGCATTGGGCCTTTGACTGGATGACACCCTGACGACGGGACCCTTCGGGTCGTTGAATGATCTTGCGCGAACCTTCGGGGAACCGAGTCCTCGGGGGCTGCCACGTGCAGCCCCGAGCACTCTCTCCCGAGCACTTCGGTGGGACCTTCGGGGCACCGAGTCCTCGGGGGCTGCCACGTGCAGCCCCGAGCACTCTCTATCGAGCACTTCGGTGGGACCTTCGGGGCACCGAGTCCTCGGGGGCTGCCACGTGCAGCCCCGAGCACTCTCTCCCGAGCACTTCGGTGGGACCTTTGGGGCACCGAGTCCTCGGGGGCTGCCACGTGCAGCCCCGAGCACTCTCTCCCGAGCACTTTGGTGGGACCTTCGGGGCACCGAGTCCTCGGGAGCTGCCACGTGCAGCCCCGAGCACTCTCTCCCGAGCACTTTGATGGGACCTTCGGGGCACCGAGTCCTCGGGAGCTGCCACGTGCAGCCCCGAGCACTCTCTCCCGAGCACTTCCTTCTTGGTATTTGGGCTCTGCGGATCATCGGGGAACTAGGGTGCTCGGGAACCAGAAGCGGCGGCCCCGAGCACCTTCTCCCGGGACTTAGCTTCTACCTACCTTGCAGGGTGGTGATATGTGGTGGATGGCCGGCCTGGCCTCGGGACTTAGGGACCCCTGGTTCTAAATACACCGACAGAGTGTTTGCTTATGGGTTTTGAGTACCCTTGCCTCTAGATCATCAACCCGGAGATATTTTCTTTGAGTTACAGTTTTTCATCTTTGCAGGGTTATTTTTCTTGATGCTAGTGGCTTAAACACTCACATACTCATGTATTTGAGCGGATCTTGAGTCCCCTTGCCACTAGACTATCATCTTGGAGGATAACCTTGTCCGGTGTTCATCTTCTTTAGTTTTTTTGAAAGTTGCAAGTTTTTGTGCACAAAGACACATGGAATGGTCTTGAATTGAACATATGGTTCATATTCCATCTGTGGAGTCATGTTATCATGGAACTAGTCTTATTGATTTGTCCCTCTAATTCTTTTGCTTCCGCTTGAGCGTTTTGAGGTGTGTTGGGTGAGAAATAGGAAAAGACCATCTATCGAAAGAAATTTGTTGAGGCGTCTATTCACCTCCCTCTAGTCACCGTTCTCGATCCTACACAATTGTATGGCTTCGAGAGATGTTTAAGCACCTTGTCACATGGTTCTAAGAACGGATGGAACCAGCAATTGAGCTGGAGATACTGAAAGCTGTTATAACATGATGGCCTTGTTGCCAACGTTCAAGTTCTGGATGAGAAGGATGCAAAAGTAGGACATGAGCTAGCTAAATGCTATCCCAAAGAGGCGGCGGGAGGAGTCAGGACCGACAGCGCCGGACCCGGACATCAGGCTCCCAGCGGCCAAATGGCGGTATCGGTGAGTCTTCTTGCTTGCTTTTCCATGGGCATTTCCGGCCCGAACTGAGTTTTGACAACTTTCACTCGTCTCCCGTAGGCCGGCTGCAGGCGCTGCTGTGACGGAGAGAGAGCAGGCGCCGGGGCCAGAGCCGAGCCTGCCCGCTGCAACAGCGGAGGCCGGCATAGGAACGGCGGAGATGCCAATTGACGTGGCGGCCCCTGGGAGAGAGGCGGAGGCGGCGGCTGAGAGAAGGGCGCCGGCGGAACCTACCCCGGGCGCGGAGAGCCCGGGGCGGATAATGGTGGAGGTGGATGTTCTGCCAGGGCCGGCGGACAGGGCGACCGATGCGGGAATGCGGCCGCTGTCCGAAACCTTGGCTCCGGCGGAGCCTACCCCGGTCAGGCAGAGCCCGGGGCGGATGGCGGCGCAAGGCCCGGCGGAGAGCTTGGCCCCCCTGGAGGCATCCTGCGGAGAAGCCTGGGCCCCCCCAGTGCTCGGCCGGCCTGTCGATCCCTTCCTGGCCGCCATTAAAGGCGTCCAAGTAGCAGTCGGGCAGCTGGGCGCAGTGGTGAGGGCCAAGGAGGGGGAGCTCGAAGCCGAGTGCGCCCGCCTGGCACTGGAGAAGGCGCAGCTGGCGGGCGCCCAGGAGGAGACCCGTGCGGCAGCCGCGCGGGAGCAGAAACTCCTAGAAGACATCCGCGCGGAAGCCGCACAGGAACGAGAAACTCTGAAGACCGCGCGGGCAGAGGCCGCGCGGGAACGAGAAGACGCCGCCCGCTTGGCCGAGGCGTCGAGGCAGCAAGCTGCCGAGGCCCTTGCCAGGATGGGGCAGGTGCAGGAGAGGGAGGTGGCTGTCGCAGCCCGGGAGCAGGCCGCGGAGGAGCGGCAAGCCGAGCTGGCCCGCCGGGAGGGTGCAGCCGAGAAGACGCGCGCCGATCTCCAGCGCTGGGAAGACGATCTCCAGAAGATCAGAGAAGAAATCAAGCGCTGGGAGGAGGACGTCTCCGTCCGGGAAGTGGACAACGAGCTATCGGCGTCGGATCTTGGTGCCCGGGAGGATTCGGTGGCCCAGCAGGAGGATGTGTTGGCCCGGCGGGAGAATGAGTTGAGTCGCCGAGAAGGCGAACTGAGTCGCCGAGAGGGCGAAGCTGCTGCTGTGACGGCCGCCGCGGCTACCAGGGCGGAGGAGAATGCGAAGCACGAGGCGGAACTGGCCGAGCGCGAACGCGCTTTGTCCGAGATGGTGGCCAAGACGAAGCAGGCTGCCGTCCCCACCGCGGCTGGCGGTGCTCCCGGTCCGGCCGGGGACCAGGGACTCGAGGCACAGCTGCGGGCCGCCAAGGAGAAAATCGAGACTGCCTTTGTCTCGCGGGTCAACCTCGAGCATATGCTGGAGGACATACTCCGGCGGATGCGACGGGCCGTGGAGAAGGGTGGTCTTGGACGGCTTGTCGACGACAAGAAGGGCGACGGCCCCGCACGACAAGTGTTGGGGCTGCAGCAGGTCTGCGAGCGCCTCGAGACCCTGCCCTGGGCAGTCCAGGAACTTGCTGCCCGGGAGGGACGTGGCTTGGCACGTGCCGTGGCCGAGCACGTCCTGGCCTGCTACCGAAGCAGGGACCCGAACTTCCCACTGGAGCCGGCGCGGGAGGGAGTGGTCAAGGCTGAGGGGGAGGTCGCCCGGGCAGCGGTCCGGAGCACCGCCGCTGAGGTGGCGGCCGGCTTCAGGCGAGAGGTGCCACCGCCGCCAGCCCCCGGGGATGACTCAGAGGATTCAGCCGACGCTTCTGCCGCCGACTAGATCTTTTATAGCCTCTTTCCTTTTGTTTGTAGATGTAGGAGTGAACCCTTAGAAAATGCCTTGGGAGTATCCTGTGAATATTAAATGGCTATTTTTCCCTGGGCTCGCAACTCCAGTTTCTCTATGTGTTCGATGCTTCTTCCGATGTTTTACTTCGAAGTCCCGGGGAGTACTCAGTCGGGCCGTTCCCGACCTTCCCGTCCCCGAGGATGAAGTTGTCTTTGATCGATGTTACTGGCACAGTCGGCCTTCAAGCTCTCACGAATCCGTATTGCCTAAGTTAAGAACAAAGACAGAGACTTCCTTGTCCGGGAGATGGATTGATCCCGCGCGGAACACGCCGTGCCTGATGAACACTTTTTCACTTTGCGACCACTCAGTTAGTAGAAGGGAGACGCGTGCGGGCGAGAATGTGACCAAGAGTCCTCGCGGTCCGGTGGTGCCCGGGCTTTAAACGGGCCAGGCCGAGCACTGACAGCCCGCCCCCGAGACCTGAGCTCCGGACTACCTGAGTAGCTCGAGCGATAGGATTACCCAGGGCACCCGAGGACTCGGTAGTGCTCGGGGTCCTTAAAAGCGGACCGAACACCACGACCACCACGAAGGGCTTCGGTCAGACGTTATCGCGAGCACGCTACTCTTTTCTGCAAACCGTTCTGTCGTTCTGGGAAAAAATAGTCACGCGGCAGGGTTTTGCGTGTGAGGAGGCCACCTCGCCGAACAGATTAAACCGCGAGAGCCCCCGAGAGTGACTCGAGGACATAAATTTATTGATTTGTCCCTCTAATTCTTTTGCTTCCGCTTGAGCGTTTTGAGGTGTGTTGGGTGAGAAATAGGAAAAGACCATCTATCGAAAGAAATTTGTTGAGGCGTCTATTCATCTCCCTCTAGTCACCGTTCTCGATCCTACACAATTGTATGGCTTCGAGAGATGTTTAAGCACCTTGTCACATGGTTCTAAGAACGGATGGAACCAGCAATTGAGCTGGAGATACTGAAAGCTGTTATAACATGATGGCCTTGTTGCCAACGTTCAAGTTCTGGATGAGAAGGATGCAAAAGTAGGACATGAGCTAGCTAAATGCTATCCCAAATTTCTTAGCTTTGTTAAGACTTTGGCAGCATGTTTGTAGTATAAAAAGTTGGAGAGATCACTTCATAATATAATGAGGATAAAGAAAAAGCCTTGCACGCTAATTATCTCTAAAACCTATTATTACGATCAGATATTTTTTTAAAAAAAATCAATGTTACGTTCAAGAAGTGTTGTGAACACGTTGGATATGCCGTGACGTTGGCATTAGTATTTGGTTCTTCACGCTAAACGGTGGTCATGAATTTGTTGCAGCTCTTTAGAGGGAACCAATCCTATCTGACCCATGTCTCTTGCTCATCATATACACAAGGCATACACATGCATGTCATCACTTCGCTCATTATATCATATAGATTACATATACATTGTCTTGATCATTACATCTCTGCATTCATACATAAATACATGCATCAACTAGGAGGAGTGATATTATTAGGAATGTCTTTTTTCTCCGGAGAGAGTATTTGGCTATAAGAGGCTAAGCATGGCAAATCATGGGACCAACTATTTCCTAAATTCCCTATGAATATTTCATTTTAACCATTAATTAGCTCATAACTAAATATTCATGGTATTTTAGAAGAAAAAAAAAATCCAAAAATCCATATAATTGTCCAAAAAGCCAAATTAAAGTCATTTGACTTTTCCAAGCCATGCAACTTTGCAGAGAAGCCCCTTAAGTTCTAGAAAATAGCAAATTGACCGAGACAAGGACCTCATGCAAATATTAATTATTTGCCAAAGGTTTAAATGCAAATATTTCATATTTCCCAATGCAAGAAAAATAGCTCAGTTTTTCCTATACCATAAATCGCCTCCAAATTCACCAAAAATCACAAGAATGCCACAACCAAAAAGACCAAAAATACCCTAAAGTGCCACCTAATCGGTTTATGTGTCACTTTGCCGAATCATCTTGCCATGTAAGATGACACCTAGCTAGCCTAGGTGTCACAAATCTTAAGCCCTAATCCATGCATGAATAGGAAATCCATTATTATGCAATAAGGCTGTATGCATCGTAGGATGCAAAAGGCCAGAATTAATTCCTTAATCTAAAAAAATGTAATAGGAAATCATATGAATCTCTCTCTTTATGTGTTTAGGCTCAACTCTAATTAATTTTGTGCCTCCCTCAGTTACAATCTAAAAAATAGTATAGTTACAATTTGCAAGACATGATGTTACAACCAGACGTAAATAAAAAAATTGAGTTGCAATTGCGTTATTGATGAACATAACTCCTAATGAATTCATTGCCTAATGATGTATAATATAAGAAACACATTTATAATTGTAGTACAATCTAAACTGTAACTCGTTAGCTTTTTATGTTGCAATTATGTACTTTTGGATGTGTGGTTGTAACTAGTTTACTTAGCAGATTGTAACTGACAGTTTTTTAAGTTGTAACTGGAGGGTGGCGCAACTATAAACTACATTGCACCTAGGCGCAGAATTGGGCCAAGGTGAGCTCATTCTCCTCTCTTCTCTCTTTTATTTTCTTCTTTGCTCAAGGTCATGGCTAACCTAAACATGGTGCCATGAAGGAGAGCAAGGGGGAAAGGGGGAGGTCCATCAAAAACATCAAAGCATCAACATCCATGTCATCTCTGACATCAACACATTTATTTCAAGGTGAGTTCCATGGAGAGTAGATGATCATGCTAGGTTTATTTGAGCAATAGATCAACTAGCATGTATAGGTTTCTTTTCAAGCAAATAGATCAGCTGGTATGAACAAGAGTTGTGTGAGCATGTTCATCTCAGATCATCACATGCTAAAAATAACTAAAAATAGAGAGCATGATCATATAGCAAATACTAGCAACATCATAAGGATAATAACTAGATGCATTCGATTTCACAAGTATATATAGCATCTAAGTTGTTTTTGCTCAGATCTTGATCGAGATCATCTCAGTAAGCATATAAGCATCAAGAATTGCTCTCAGGTAGGTTTTCATCATGGTTAAGTATGAACTAGCTATGTTTCTATATATGGCATTCGTTAGAGCAACATCTAGCCTAAACATGGCATCACAAAGCATCACGCTAGTCATAAACGCATAATCATACATCTCAACATATCAAAGTATATGTAGGCATAAACTAAAAACAAAATAATGAGGGTTTAGCAAGGAAACAATATCCAGTTAGCTAGAGATCGAGCCAGCGGACCACTTGATCAACGTGATAGCATCCAACCAGAGTCGGAGTAGCAGCAGGGCAAAACCTTACTACTGTTTCGCAGCAGCAGCAAGACCAAACAATAGTGAAACCACCAAGGCGATGAAGGCACAACCAAGGATGAGCCACCCCACTCAAACCAATGAGGAGGAGGAAAATATCAAGGACATGCACACAAAGGAGCTCTTAGGAGTGCCACAGTGTCACTAGAGTCGAGGAAAGAGCCACGGGATGTGGCGGTTGTAAGGCCCTAAGGTTGAGCACCGCCACCTAACTCGATCGAGGAGGAGAGGAGGTAATCGATGCAAAGGAGGGTACCTGGAGGTAGAGGAGCTCCTCTAGAGCTCACCAAAGAGCAACTGATAGAGGCAAAAGAGCTATGGTCAGTGCCGCACCGAGCTAGGGTTTAAGCCCTAGGTCACCGAATTGGCTAAGACTGTGGTAAAAGAGAGCCGTGACTAAGGGGAAGAGGAGAGAGGCGCTAGAGAGCCCGTCAATGAGGACTTAACGTGGTCTAGAGGAGTTGAGGCATGTGTGTGAGTGAGAGGAGAAATAGGAGAAGGATTCTGTTGAGTCTAACCAAATAGGGAGAACTCGGTCAGGTTGGATGTCAACCAAGGGAGGTTAAGGGGTCGGTTAGGCTAGGTGGGCTGAAAGTGAGAGCCAAGCTAAGACTAGTTCAAGTTGGGCTAAGAGTAAGGTTGGGCTAGAGTTTAAGTTAAGATACAAATATGTTGAGTTATATTGAGTCTTTTAGATTGGAGTTTGGTTTATCTTTGAGCTGAAATTTCTTTTTACCTATTCTTAATTCAGAATATTTTTATTCTAGAAAGCTAATTAATCTTGATTAAATACTATGTAAATATTTTTCTAACTAATAATAAAATACATGAATAGTAGTATTACCCGATCTCTTGTTTAGGAGACAAAACCCTCACTGCAGGAGTAAATCTGGAAAACTGCAAAATCGACCTCACCCGAGGGTTTCCTCTCCTGCGCTCCCCTCTTGCTCCCGATCCTTCCGCCGCCACAATCCGTTCGACGGTCGGCGGGCAAGCACGCCGAGCAGTCCAGCACCCAGGCGGGTAGGCCCGCGGCCGCGGCTGGACACGGCGGCACGGGACGGGGGACGTGAAGACCTCTCGGCACGCCAAAGTTCCGAACTAGTCGGTCGGTTCGGCTATCCTCGGCGCTATAAATCCCAGCGCATCTCCTTGGTTTCTCCTCGATCGCCTTCTTCGCTGCGCTCTTCGTCGAGTTCAAGGTATGCGACTTGTCGATCGATCCCTATTCTCTGCATCTTGTTTGATATCTGGAAGATTAGAACGACTTGGGTTGCTTCGTGATTCATCGATTTGTGTGTATAGA
The DNA here is from genome assembly GCF_958298935.1 of Phragmites australis. Lineage (NCBI taxonomy): Eukaryota > Viridiplantae > Streptophyta > Magnoliopsida > Poales > Poaceae > Phragmites > Phragmites australis. The sequence goes on from NC_084925.1 coordinate 4,225,703, forward strand.
CGATTAGTGGTTCTTTTGCTTAGTTTGTTTTGACAGATTTGCTCGGAGATGTTGGGTGTTTGTCTTAGTGAATCTAGCGTATTTGTTTGATGGAAACAATCTTCAGCAGAACTGAACCTGAAAGATAATAAGTTTGGTTTGGCGTATTAGTTTGTTATGATTAGTTTAGTTTACTGTATCTGCTTTGATTGTGTCGTCGTTTTGGCTGCTTCACATGCTTGAAGCTGGAAATCCAATCTCTAAAGTATGCCTGGAAGGAACCGAAAAGCATTCAAAATCCATTGCACGCTCTCTTCACAATAAGACAGCTGAACAGCACGAAAGAGTGACACTTTTAGGATAAATCCTTGTATGTCATTGCAAACTTATTAGATCCTGGATATGCCACTGCAAACATGCTTATCCCCTCAATGCCATCTTTCTTAAATTTTATGCCCGCCCATGCCATTGTTGACCAATTTCCATTAGTCAAGCCGTGACGGATGTGCGAAAAGACCATTAGTCCTAATTTGGTCCTGGACCCGCCACTGGTTCGACCTCGTCATCGGCGATCTCACCGCCGGTGATGGGACACAGGAAGCCAAGCCTCCATTGACCGAAGCCATCTCTCGTCGAGAGGTGTCTCCGTTCTCCTCTTCGCCGTCTGGTACTCGAGTGGCGTGGAGTGGAGCTAGTTATGTTTGATTTTAACATGTGCCATAGCATCTAGGTGTTTGCGGCGGCTTATGCACCCATGTTCTGTGTGGTTATTATTATGGGTTGGTAGTAAGATATATCTGGTTTTGATGATATGTAGGGCAGTAGAAATGTTTAAGGTGTTCGGATTTTGAGGCTCCGTGATGATTGTGTACTAGTGCCCAGATGAGTTCGAAGAAGGTTCCGTACCACAAGCATCGGGAGGCTGAGGAGGCGAGGAAGAAGGTCGGGGTTCAAGTCCCTTTTAATCTTTTCATGTGACACTCTAGTTGTATTTCTTTTCCCTTGTATCCGGTGTTCATATTTAATTTTGACTGCTTTGCTATGTGAAGAGGGAGGAAGATGAAGCGGCACGCGTATATGCGGAATTTGTCGAGTCATTCAAGGGTGACAGCTCATCTGGGGCGAAGTTCGTCCGAGGTGGTGTGATCGACCCTAATGCAAAGCTGAAGTCTGACTCCGAAGGTTAGTTACAAATAGTTTCATTTTCATTTACTTTCTCATAGATGCATTCCAGTTCGTAGTTTCAATATCTTCCAAGATGGATATATGCATTGTTTTTTTACTGCTCCAATTGATCAAGAGATCGGCCTTTTTATTCATTCGGCAATGGCAGGTGGAAAGTCCAAAGATGGGGGGTCTGTTCCAAAGAAGGGCAGTAGGTAAACGGCAAAAATACTTGATTTCTAGAAGATGGTATCTTGTGGTACCACTGCTACATCCTTAGATGGTCATGTGGCCAATATAACCAGAATTCAGAGACATTACCTACTATTGATTGCATCATGCTATGGACTCTGGCACATTGTTTTATCTTCGTTGCATTTATGCTTCATGAACTGTCTGTTCATTGTACTTCGAAATTGTTTCCAAGTGCTGAATGCAATTAAAAACAATGAGAAGGGTAGTCTGAAGAAGAAAATGGTCTTGGCTGGCCTTATGAATGGTCACACCGTCTTGTTTTATGGTTAGTGTTACATTTGCATTTATGCTGTAGTTTCAACTACAGTTACATACGGTCATGTTTTGCTTATTGCTTATGATATTAGCACTTCTGTAGAGCTTTATAGACTCCGCTTCATCCTTGGGGATCTTAGATTAATGTTTTTAACAGTTTTCTAAAATTCATGAAGGATCCAGGTTGGCAGGCTAGGTGTCCGCCTTTTAAAATAGTGGGTTTAGTGTCTACTGTACTGTAATTGATGAATATAAACTAGTTGCCCAACTCCATGAGTTGTCTGAACTCGGGATATCACATTTAACCTGTATTTGTTTTTTTTTTCTTAGTTGTCCATTGCGCTCCTTATGTACGATAATTGCTTTAGTTACCATATCTATGTAGAAATGCCCTTTCAAATGACATGCGGATATTGGGTTGGGTATGGAGAGAGTACCTGTGTTGGATCTAGTCAAGTGTAATTAGTTATGAGATGATTGTCCTAAGTTTGTGGGGATTATGAGATAATGATGGTTTCTGCTGTATTTGGGGGTGTTCTTGTAAGAACTTTAAAGTTCATCATACCTTTATGGTAGTAGTTTCACATGTTAGTAATACTGATTTTAGTTTCCAGAGTTTTCAGCCACTTAGAATCTTCTGATTTACATGTCTACTCATGTATCTTCTGCACTATTCTTAGCGTCCATGCTATATTAAATTGCAAATGTTATGTGGTTTCCACTAAATCATAGCGGGCAATGGTATGAAAGTGTAAGCTTTATTATCAATTATACTTTTTTTTATACAAAGTACTATTCTTCAAGCTTGTAGGGGAATCTAAAATTCCATCGTGTGCAGAATTGCATTAACAGGATTTTGAGTAGAGAATAGAACAAAAGTAACAAAGGTTGAAATTTCATTAGTTGAAGTGAGGATACCTGAAATACCATTGCAGAGAGGGCACTAGATTTATTCAGTTATTCGGCCTGCAATCTTTTTTTATGGTTGGGGATATTGCTTCTATTGTTTTCTCATAACCCTATGCCTTTTAGGTTTATATATGATATGCATAATGATCTAACTTGTGAGCATGATAGATACCTTATACATAGCATACTTTTCTCCAGGTATGTTCCATCTTTCTTGCCACCATCATTTGCGAATGAGCCTGAGAAAAAGGTTAGGACTCTTTTAATATTATTATGATTGACTTAGTCAGTCTGTATAGTTCCTTTGGTTAAGTGTTATCTTGACTTGCAGAAGGAAGAGGAGAGGCCAAAGGAAAAGGAAAAAGGAAAGCCACGAACAATAGATAAGTTCATGGAGGAACTCAAGTTTGAGCAAGAGCAACGAGAAAAACGTAATCAGGATCGAGATCACTGGCGTGAAAGTCGTCACAGCGACAGCTCCACGGTAGGTACTTGTATGTCTTTAAATGGTCCTTTTTGGCTTGGAACTGTTCCAACTTACTATGATGTAGAATACCAATATTTCAACTTGTCTGCAGCTTCTTTGAACTGTTCTTTGACTGATATCCAACTAATAAGAAATTTATGCGATTGACTTATAGCTTTTTCTCTAGAAATGTTATTAGTTTGTTCTTATGTTTTTTTGCATTGATGTTTGAAATTTTTGGCGCAGCCCTCTAGCCGGTTTGATGAACTACCGGATGAATTTGATCCCATTGGGAGATTTCCAGGATCATTCGATGATGGTGATCCTCAAACCACAAACTTATATGTCGGCAATCTATCTCCTAAGGTTGCTTTCTCTGCTGAACATGTTCTGCCAACCTTATATGCATTATCTAGTTAGCTTACCTGGTGTATTACATGCTATGATGTCAGGTCGATGAGAATTTTCTTTTGAGGACCTTTGGTCGGTTTGGACCTATTGCTAGTGTCAAGATTATGTGGCCTAGAACAGAAGAGGAACGCAGAAGGCAAAGAAATTGTGGTTTTGTTGCCTTCATGAATAGAGCAGATGGACAAGCAGCAAAGGATGAAATGCAAGGTTTGTGTGCACATCCATGTAGTGGTAGTCATAGGCATCATGTTTGTTCATTTTTTTATGGGAACTCGAAATGCTATTTCATTTTTTATTTTGAAATACCACTGTTCATTCTTTCAGCTTATGAATGATTGATTTCAGGTGTTGTTGTGTATGACTATGAGCTGAAGATTGGATGGGGTAAATCTGTTGCTCTTCCATCACAGGCGTTGCCTGCCCCTCCTCCAGGACACATGGCAATCAGAAATAAGGAGGTTGCTTCTTTTGTCCTTTCGCGCTGTATTAAAGTCTCTATGTTCAGCTGTCTTTCTCATAATGCACCTGCAAGTTTAAATAGAATGGGATAGTCTTGGTATTGCACACTAGAGTTGTCTTTGATGATCTTTTTTCTTTAATTTATACAGGGTGGTACTATCATACTTTCTGGTCCTGGCGGTCCAGCTGTTGCATCTGTCACACCACAAACCTCAGAGCTGGTATGGGAAGTTTTATATAATCCTTTATTAACTCAACTGCTCTTTATTCTAGGATGCCATTTTTTTTATTCTGCAGTATTATATATGCACCACCATAAAAGCATCACCATTGAAAGTTTTCCCATGTTTTGCTTTGAGTTAGACTGTCCGGAGGATGAATAAATGCCTCTTGGAAACTACTTGATCGCTTGAATCATGTGGATCAAAGAGAAAAATTGATTACCTATCTTGTTGAGAACAACTTAATATCTGCATATTTTCAAATGTCCTCATGTGCACCAGTTCAGATGTCCGCTGCAGTATATCTAATACCACTGCCTTGTATGTAAGGTTGCGAGTTATGTGCTCTTCTTATATCTGACAAGTGCCAATATAATTTCTGGCTACATTGTTCATTATTTCTCATGTAGTTAGATCCAAGAAGTTGCCTTTAGAAAGGATATTGGCAGTTGGCCAGTTGCATATCTTGTGATTTTGCATTATATAATTAAAAGATTTGTTAACTTTAATTTGACTTTGTGGATTTGTTTGGCTTAATAGGTCCTTACACCAAACGTTCCTGATATTGTGGTTGCTCCACCGGATGATGGACGTCTTCGGCATGTGATTGACACAATGGCTCTGCATGTGCTTGATGGTGGATGTGCTTTTGAACAAGCAATAATGGAGAGAGGGAGAGAAAATCCTTTATTTGATTTCTTGTTTGATCTTAAATCAAAAGAGCACACATACTATGTTTGGAGGCTATACTCCTTTGCTCAGGTACTTGTTGATGTCTATATTCAAAATTTCAATTGATATCTCCTGTATGTTCTAACAGTAGAATATTTTTGTTCTTTATTATTCATTCATATTTGCAATTCTTAATTCGAAAACATTATGTGTCAGTCTTGCTACCAAAGATAACTAGCAAACAAGGCTAAGACATCCATTGTGTATGTTGCACAAGAACTCGTTAAATTGTCAAAATGGACAATGCTTATTAGTTTATTTTCTTCTGAATTATACATTTTTTTGCTTGCTCTATGGAACTTTATTTCTATCACCTTATCTTGGCTGGAACATACCTTTTTGGTAACCCAGTCACATTAATTTTTTACATCCATAAAATTTAAAGTAACTATGAAAAAATGATTGTACTGATAGAGTGCTAACAGCTTGTGATATTGTAACACAGGGTGATACTTTACAACGATGGCGAACAGAACCATACATCATGATCACAGGAAGTGGAAGGTAATAGTGGTGCACAGCGATAGTGATATTCAATAGGACCAAGATGCACGGAATCTGTTCCTATTGACTTTCTGGTGACAAAGTGTAATTAAATATGCTATTTCAGATGGGTTCCACCTGCATTGTCATCCAATAGAAGCCCTGAACGTGAAAAGGAATCTACATTTGCTGCTGGTAGAAGTAGGGTACGTGTTTGTTAGACCTAGTCAGAGGGTTTTTTTTTTCTTTTGCACCTTTTGATATACCATAAATGGTTGTCCTGTTACAAGACTAATTTGCTGTTCCCCTCTTCAGCGTGTTGAAGTGGAGCGTACATTGACTGACTCACAGCGTGATGAATTTGAGGACATGCTACGATCCTTGACATTAGAGAGGAGTCAAATAAAGGAGGCCATGGGATTTGCCTTGGATAATGCTGATGCAGCTGGGGAGGTACTGCGACCCAATAAGCTATATTTCTTTTTTTCTTTTGCGTTGCTTGAATAATACTACAACTACAACCACATTGAGATCAAGCTTTATGGTTATCTGTCAACAACAATGAGGTTATGGAGTTAACGGATTCATGTGGTCACGATTGGCTGTTTATTTTGAAGGTTAACCCTTGTGATGACTGATAAGATCTGTTCTTTTGTTAAGAACAGAAACAGGTAAAAATTGGCAACATGTAAAGTATGTATACACTGATTGCTGAAATGTTATCCTTAGCTACATGTAAGGTGTACACTGATTGATGAAATGTTATCTTTGTCGTGAAGCTATAGCTGTAAGTAGTTAGAATAATGAAAATTCTGTTAGGACTAGGGTTGCATTGTTGGACTTGCAAGGATCAATGTTTTCACTCCCTTTTCGCTAATGCGTCTATTATTTAATGACACTGTTTTGTTCCTTGGGCATGGTTTAAGTGATCATATTAACTATTGGGACCTGATTTTATTTGTATGTTTTGTTGTATTTGTAGTTTATTTGTTGTGGATTAGGAATTCCTTTAGTCTATATAATCTTATTCAAGCACATCTATTGTGATTTTGGTATTTTGGATTTTTCTTATTCAAGCAAATCTTCTGTAGGTCTTATTGCATGAATACTCATTGGTTCTTGTCTTGTATTTCAGATTGTTGAAGTTCTTACAGAATCCTTGACACTCAAGGAGACAACTATTCCAACCAAGGTTGCTCGACTTATGCTAGTGTCCGACATCCTTCATAACAGTAGTGCTCCTGTGAAGAATGCATCTGCATTCCGAACCAAGTTTGAAGCTTCTTTGCCAGATGTTATGGAGAGCTTCAATGACTTGTACCGCAGTATAACTGGAAGGATTACTGCTGAAGCTCTGAAGGTGACTTACATTGTACCATTTGTTGTGTACTTGAGTTTATTTTTGTCCTTAACGTTCTTACAGGATTGCATTAATTTATTACTGTTCTGCAGGAGAGGGTTATGAAAGTTCTACAGGTGTGGGCAGACTGGTTCTTGTTTTCTGATGCATATCTGAATGGGCTGAGGGCTACTTTTCTTAGATTAGGCAACTCTGGAGTTGTTCCGTTTCACTCGCTATGTGGTGATGCACCTGAAATTGAAAAGAAAGCTAGCTCTGAGGTTGGAAGTGATGGATTTAAGCTTAATGAAGATGGTGCCTTGGCCACAGGAAAGGCAGCAGCAACAAAGGAGCTATTAGGGCTTCCACTAGCTGAACTTGAGCGCCGTTGTAGACATAATGGCCTTTCACTATGCGGTGGTAAAGAGATGATGGTTGCCAGGCTGCTTAACTTGGAAGAGGCTGAGAAGGAACGAGTATATGAGAAAGATGTCGACATGAAATATGCACAGGGTGAACCGCATAGAACTGGAAGAGAGGACAGTGGTGTGAATGCTCGTAGCGCTTCAAGATTTGGAGAAGGTCCTAATGGTGATGAGTTAGATGTCTCTCGTAACAGTATGGGAGCTGGCCAAGGACGCTCTAGAGAGTCTGCTTCAGCTGAGCTAGAATCATTTCCAAGCAAGAAGCCAAAATACGATCCTGTTTTGCCAGCTTCTAAATGGAGTCGAGAGGATGACATCAGTGATGATGAAGATAGAAAAGGTGGTCGAGGCTTGGGATTAAGCTATTCATCTGGAAGCGATACTGCTGGTGATCTTGGAAAGGTCGATACAACAGAAGTTAGTACTGATCATGCAAGTCATCATCCAGATACGATTGTTGATGAAGAGCATAGGTACTTGTCCCCCATGTTCAATCTTACTATTTCTTTATTAGTTTTTATATGTGTCAGCCAAGCACATTGTTTTCAATTCTAATTGCAACGCCTTCTGATCTGCAGGCAGAAGCTGAGGCAGATTGAGATTTCTGTCATGCAGTACCGTGAATCTCTTGAGGAGCAGGGTTTGCGTAACATGGATGAGATTGAGAGGAAGGTTGCTAGCCATCGTAGGCGTCTTCAGTCTGAATATGGTTTATCCACTTCAACTTATGGTGCAAACAACAGGCGGTCTTCTGGTATGTAAGAAGGCAGGAAGGACATATCCTGCTTATTTGATAATAGCATCTGTTGCATTAACACATAAATCTCTATCGTTGAGATTTTCACACCTTCATGTATCAGTTTATGCGTTAGCAGCGAGCCATGCTGTATCACCCCACTTCTTTTAGTGTTTGTCCTCCCTTGTTTTCTATGTTAGGTACCTTCCATAAAAACAATTCCTATTTTGCAGAAAGAACATCACTGGAGCGGAAAGAGAGGCATGACGAGGCACATGATTATCCTAGGAAGCGGCGTCGGAGTCAGAGTAGAAGCCGTAGTCCTTCAAGGAAGTCACAGGAGAGGGACCGAGAGCACAATCGAAACAGAGAGCGATCGCATGGTAATGATGTCGGGAGGGACAGGGTAAGTGAGAAGAGTGCGAGCCGAGGGCGGGATGATCACCACGACAGAAGCCGAGGCGGGGATAAGGACAGGAGGAAGGGAAGGTGACTGATACCTGAAGTACCCGTGTTCATTCATCATTTGCCCGAACATAATGGCGTCGGAGCAAGGTAATATTTGAGCTGGGCTACATCAGTTGACATCTGCTGCACCACGACAGGTTTCCCTGACCTGCTCCATGCCTTGGAGGACCTGTCTGTAATCGGAGTTTTGAGGATTAAGGTGATGTATTGTAGAGATGACCTTGTTTGCAATGGGTAATTTTGCGGCTTAAGGTGAACCTGTTTGTGATGGGCAGTTTATGCCTAGCTAAGTGTTTAATTCACCCAAACTAGCTTTTGGACGTCAGATTCTATCTCACCCAACTAGCTGACGTGTCAGCAAGGACACGCAAACAGCAACACGAAACGTGTGCGTGCCTAGACTTGGAGCAATTCTAACGTGGAGTACTAGTACATCGTTAGCAGCAACAGCGGCCTGCTTGGCAAATCAAAGCCCTATGAAAAAAAGCTACTCTAATCCGGGAGCAAGCAACACTGTTTTGGCAAATTAAAAGGCAATTTTCCTTTGCCAACCTCAGATCCGATCTACTGAAAACTATATTGCAAGAGCGTGGACCCCCTCTGCACGACGGAGAAGAGAAGACGGGATGAATTCGGCTGTCAGTTTTCACAGAGTGGCAGAGTCAGTATTTTTTATCACTGGGTGTGCCCCGCCGCCGCCTCTGACAGTGCGCAAGCTAGTCGCCGCCAGCCGCCAGAGTTCAGAGGGATGAGACGGCCCAACCGCTCCTCTACCGCGCGTGCGGTGCGTGCCCGTCGCTGTCACTCGCCAGAGCCTAGAGAAATGAGGAGTCCGATTACAATTGACTTGACTTAGTTTAAATCATATATATAATTATATTTATTAAAATAGATAATATATTATCGTATTTACAATTTTAATCGGGACAAACGTGACCGTATGGCAGCCGGTGCGGGCCAAATTTAACACCTCATGTATTGAATATTTCTGATTTTCAGCATACGAGATGCTGAATATACGCTATAGTACCATATTCAATACTTTATGTGCTAAGTATGACTGGGCTCATGTTTTCTGGTATATCGAAAATCAGTTTTCGGTAAATGAGGTATCGAATATGGATGTTAAAATTGTAAATATAACGATATATTATCTATTTTAATAAATACGATTAAGTATATTGTATAATTTTAAATCTTGACCAACACTTGGCAGTAGTCTTCTCCATTGTAACGAGTTTATATGAGCTACATAGTTTTTATGTTTTGCTAAAATCTAGGGTAGTCCTAGAACTTCTCCGACTACGTTTGGATCCGCCCATGGTTTTCACTTCAGGTTGCCTTTCTTGTCAATCCAGGGGTCTCGTCCCCGTGACAGCAACGGGAATGCATGAAAAACAAAAATCCCAACGGCGCCGGCACCACGCCCATTGGCGGTCGCAACGGCCGCCGCGCCCCCGGATTTCCAGATCAGAGTGACTCGCTCCCACCGGGATCTGCATCTTTTTCCAGCGTACGTGCGACAGTGTTACGCACGGCGGAATTTGAACACAGTGAATTAGTGATAGGAGTATCGGGAAAGGAATGCATTGGCAGGGAAAACAAAACACGAAGAAGAACGCATGAATCCTGTAGCGAATTTTCTGTCTCAAATCTCGTGAAATTTACCCTGCAGGAGCACGAAGATTGCATGGATCTTGTCCTTGAACTCGCTGAGCTTTTCGTAGGCCCCTGACAGGTGGGCCACTAACCTGATGGCCCCACGACTCAGTGGAGGTTTGACATCTCATCCCCTCCCACTACTCTCGGCGGCCTCCACTCTCCTCTCTCTCTTTCCCCAATCCCTGATGCGGCGGCCGGCGCTGCAACGCACGAGTTGACCGCGGGAGTGGCACCGGCGACCAAAGATCGAGCGGCATCAACGGGATCTTGCAGCGAGCGGCGGCGGCTGCGGCGGCCAGGGATACAACAGGTTGTATCCTCGAACGGGACGACCAGGTACGCGCGGTTGATGTTCGGGAGATGCTTTGTGAAGCTCTCAGTTGGATTCAAGCTCCTCGTTTTCTCTTCATTTGCTCGGAACGTACATGTGTTTCTCCCTCTGGTGCGGTTGTTCCGTTGCTGAGCAAAACAGAGGAATACCAGTACCTATGGAAAAGGCTCCATTCCAAACGGCCTTAAATTTTTTCGCTCGGTTGTTGGCGAAAGCTGGGTTATGCGGTTTCTCGATGTCCCGTGGCTGTTGTCTTTGTGATTTCTTTGCAGGGTTGGGTTCTGGGCTGCGTACTGGCGTTATCTCAGCCGATCTTTCAGTTCTTGGAGAAGCCACTCGGTTGTCTTTTTTTTTATATTCTGAATTGGGAAGTGGTGCGGATATGAATCATATCATAGTTTGCGCTAGGAATATTTTACGGTTTACCAAGCCGTAATATACCATTTTCTTGTTTTGTAGTACTAAAATTTATCTGAATATCACCGAAGAACCGATCATAAGCTATATTTATCAAAAAGAAACTTACCTTGTTTAGCAGTACCCGCCAGGTGTGAACTTTATCCTGTTGCATCTGCATTAGTACTTGGTAGTTCCTACTATGCATATCTCTTATGTTAATGTGGTATTTTGGGCGGCTGCATTCTTCGTCGTTTTTGGTTTATTGTGTTGATTAACCTATTTATGTTGTTCAATTGCCTTCTGAGGTTATTTGCCAGCTATCTTTTTCGACAATGGCTCTTGTCATATTGACGTTTGCTGGAACTTTGTAGCGAAGGAATTACTGAGGAACTTCAATTGCAATTTTCGTTGATGCAGGAATTCGTGAATATTCCGGTATAAATTGTCAGTTCTTGACCTGACCAGTTTAATTTCTGGTATGTCGCTGTCCTGTCATATTTACCTTTTGTTAATGACTATAGATTTCTTTCTTTATGATATAATTACAGCTTGCAAGGATGGGAGTTTACCTCAGCACTCCAAAAACCGAGAAGCTCTCTGAAAACGGGGAAAATGATAGACTTAAATTTGGTCTTTCATCTATGCAAGGATGGCGAGCAAGCATGGAAGATGCTGTGAGTTTTCTAAGCCTAGGCTATTATCATCTTCTGGCACTTCGTTTGCATGATGGATTTAGTTTCTTCCTCCAAAATAATGTCTGGTATCATTGAGTCTGGTAGGGTAAACATTTTAGAATCTTACCTTTTGGAGTCACAGTTAGTGACCTTTTATGGGCTACTGTTAATGTGGGCATGTGTTTATTTTCACCGCTAGAAAGAGAGCATCTAAGCACCAATTCAAATGTCATCAGTTGTTAGTTGAAGTATGCTTTCAGGCAACTATGTAGCCATCATTGCCATGGACTGGAGGCATAGCTTCTCTTTTATCAATAGTGGTGTTACGGTCTTGCCGCAACGATTGTATAGGGTATGAGTGAGAAGTCGCCGGCCTGACCTTGGCTGGTTTCTTCCCCGTGGCGAGGTAGTCGACGAGAAGATCGTCAAGTGCAGCAAGGGATGCGATGCAGAGAAGGAGATGAGTAAATAGATAAGTATTTCTTTTTCTGCCTTCAAACTGATACAATGCCTAGTATATATAGAAATCTATAGTTTGTATCCTAATCCGACTAGAATTTGGTCTCTAAACCGACTCCTAAACGAACTTAAAACAAACTAGGACTTCTGTCCCTGCCCTTTTCCTTCGGTTCTACGGTGATATTTTATACCGTACATGACATCTCTCCCCTCCTTCGGAAAGAGCTCGTCCTCGAGCTGAAATTCTGGATATCTTTGCTTGAAATCAGAAACATCTTCCCACGTTGCGTTAGCGTCTGACAACCCAGCCCAACGGACGAGAACCTGCCACTTGTCGCGAGCAAACCTGCTACGCACTACTGATGTTGGAGTCGGCACAACCCGTCCATGAAGTAGTGACGGTAGATTAGGCGTTGCTTTAGGAGGTTGTCCACTGAATTTCTTGAGAACTCCCACATGGAAGACATCGTGTATTTTGGCTTTGGTCGGAAGTCGTAGACGATAAGCAATGTCATCGATGCGCTCCAACACTTGAAAAAGCCTGAAGAATCTTGGTGCCAACTTGCCCTTAACAGGTGAAGGTAAAGAAGCTATAGGGTGATGTAAAAGTTTCAGCCACACCCAATCTCCAACACCAAAATTGACCGCGGTATGCTTGGCATCATAATATAGTTTGGAATGTTCCTGAGCTTGTAAAAGTCGTTCACGCACATCATGCAAGAATTCATCACGCTCCAATAGAGACTGCTCAACAGCTGGAACATGAGCTTCTCCTTTCTCATATGCACGTAATGCTGGAGGATTACAACCATACACTACTTTGAATGGAGTATCACGAAGTGCCGAGTGATAAGCTGTATTGAAGCAATATTCTGCCCAAGGAAGCCAACGTAGCCACTGTTTGGGGCGATCACCAGTTAAACAACGAAGATACATGATGATTACCTTATTTGCGGCTTCCGATTGACCATCACTCTGAGGATGAAAAGCGGAGCTCATGTGCAGCCGGGAGTCAGACAGACGGAAGAGTTCAGTCCAGAACTTGCTGGTGAAGACAGTATCTCGATCACTGACAATGGACGTCGGTAATCCATGAAGCCGCACAATTTCATCAAAGAAAGCCCGAGCAACTGAATTGGTAGTGTATGGATGTCCTAAAGGAATAAAATGTGCATATTTGGAGAGATTATCCACCACTGTTAAAATGACTAACTTATTATTGATCCACCACTGTTAAAATGGCAAACCCTCAACAAAGTCCATCGCAACATCACTCCATATTTGAGTTGGTACGAGCAAAGGCTGAAGAAGACCAGCAGGATGGATGTGATCTGTTTTATTGCGCTGACAGATAGAACACGAGCGTACAAAATCTTGAACTAAAGCCTTACCACCCGGAATGTAAAAATCAGCACGTAGGCGGTGCAGCGTGCGTTGAACACCCTCATGACCTGTGTGTGCGGCTGCAATAAGGCTAGAGACACTTGGCGATGAAGAAGGTACATAAACCCGACGACCTTTGATGATAAGACCATCATGTAATTCCCAGTCAGGCTGTAATCTCCTTCTGCAATTTGCATACCTCAGAATTTGACGAATATTGGTGCCGCAGTTCGTCCCAGAGAGCGAGGGACAGAACAGATATTGCAGAAATTTGTGCAACCGGTAAGTCAACATCACGTCGAGAGAGGGTATCCGCCATGATATTGGTGTTGCTTGTTTTGCACTCAACAATGAAGTCAAAACCCATGAGCTTGCTAATCCACCGATGTTGAGGGATAGTCGACAATCGTTGATCTAGGAGATACTTTAAGGAAAAATGATCCGTTCGGACCACAAAGTGACGCCCCCAAAGGTAAGGTCGCCAATGCTTCACGGCCTGAGCGAGGGCAATCAGCTCACGCTCATACGCAGCTAAACCAGCATGGCGAGGTGCCATGGCACGACTGAAGAAGGCCACGGGTCCAGCACCTTGATGAAGTACGGCCCCCATGCCGGAACTTGATGCGTCGCATTCAACCACGAAGACCTGACGAAAATCCGGCAACTGTAAAACTGGAGCTGTAGAGAGAGCCTTCTTGAGCATCAAGAAAGCCTGAGTTGCCTCCGAAGACCATGCGAAACCTTCCTTCTTCAGTAATTTTGTTAATGGAGCCGCAATAGTGCCATAATCTTTGATGAAATGCCGATAGTACCCGGTGAGACCGAGGAATCCACGAATTGCTCGTACCGTATGAGGCTCCGGCCATTCTGCAACAGCTTGGACCTTCTGACTATCCATGGCGACGTCGTCCGCTGATACAACATGACCAAGGTAAGATACCGAGGATACTCCAAAGGAACATTTGGAGCGCTTTAATACCAGGTGGTGTTGCCGAAGTATGTCCAACACGATGCGGACATGGCAAAGGTGATCGACCCAAGAAGAGCTGTAGATCAATATATCATCAAAAAAGACAAGAACAAAACGACGTAAATACTGATGAAGGATATCGTTCATCAACGCTTGAAATGTGGTTGGCTCATTTGTTAATCCAAACGGCATCACAAGAAACTCATAGTGGCCGTGATGAGTACGGAATGCCGTCTTCTCGATGTCAGCTTCATGCATGCGAACCAGGGTTAAAGTTACCGACCGGAGCTCGTTTACTGAGCTCCGGCGGTAACCGGTCAAAAATTCAAAAAAATTAGGAGAAAATTCATTTGGCAAATTTTGAAATTTGGAAAAAAAATCGCGATTTTAGCCGTTCGGTAACCGGTCGGTTTGGACCGGTTATCGAGCGGTTTTTGCGATTTATCGAGCGGTTTTCTCGAATTTTCCGCATTTTCGGTAACCGCTCGGTTTTCTCGATTTATCGAGCGGTTTTCTCGATTTTCAGTGAAGTTCAACAAAAAACCCAAAAATTATCTCAATCTTCTAAAATCAATAACTAATTCATCTGAGCTTCAAATCAAGTGAAACAAATTTTGTTGGTTTCCTTGTGACATGATCTACATGATAAAAGTATTTATACTCATAAAAAAGTTCAAATTTTTTTGTGAGAAATTGTATTTGTTAAACCAAGTTAAATGCATAGTTTACTCTTTGCTAATCCAAAAATAATGAAACTAATTTTGTTAGTCTTCTTACATGATCCTATGTCTTTTAAAAATACATGAACTCATGAATTAGTTATTGTAACATGCATGATTGTGTAAATGTGTTGCGACTAGATTAATTCATAACTGACCCATCACACCTTAAAAATTAGTGAAACCACTTTCATTAGCTTATTTATACTATTATTTACGTAGAAAAAATAATAGTAGACATGAAAAAGTTAATTACAGTGTTGTTTCTTAACATATTCACTTTATGCTTGTGAACTTTGTAAAAATCATAGAGAAATTAATAAAACTCTAAATAAAGTGAAATCAATTTTAAAGATTCTCTTAAAATATGTTTTACACAAGAAAAATATGTGTTTGCATGTTACACTTTTCCTTAACATGAGTTAATAACTGAGTCGCACGGTTCAATTTTTTTTCTTCAAACTTCCTCCCTATAGAATGATGCAAACGACATTATTTTTGAAATTTTTTTCACAGAAGGTCTTAGAATTGTGTCTAGTTTTTTTAAAGATTTTTTTGGATTTTTTTTGGATTTTTTGAATTTAAATTCGGTTACCGTTCAGTTTCTGAAACCGGACCGGACCGAGAAGGTCGGTAACCGCGATTTTTAGGCGGTTACCGTCGCATTTGTGAACCGTGATGCGAACTTGATGATATCCAGAACGGAGGTCTAATTTGGTGAAGAAACGGGCGCCATGGAGCTCATCTAACAGTTCTTTCACTACCGGTATCGGGAACTTGTCTTTAATGGTTATGGCATTGAGGGCACGATAATCGACGCAAAAGTGCCAAGACCCATCGTGCTTCTTGACGAGCAGTACCGGTGAGGAGAAGGCCGACGTGCTGAGGCGAATGAACCCGTATTGAAGCATCTCAGCACATTGACGTTCCAACTCATCCTTATGAAGTTGGGGGTATCTGTACGGGCGCACGGCCACCGGTCGAGCACCGGTCTCTAAATGAATATGATGGTCATGTGCGCGTGCCGGAGGCAAGCCTGTAGGTTCTGTAAAGAGATCGACGAAGGAATCCAGAAGGCGACCAAAAAGAGTAGTGGCGCACTCAGCTGCACATATGGACATTCTTGGCCCCGGCAATCCTTGCCATGTAACAGAACGTCCATTGATGCGACAAGACAAGGTGAGCTTATTAAAATCCCATAGGATTGGACCCAAGGAACGCAACCACTGAGTCCCCAAAATGATGTCGTAGCCTGCCAGTGGTAAGGTATAGCAATCGAGCAAAAAAGAGTCTTGATTGATGAGCATAACTAGTCCCCGGCAAACGCCCGAACTGCATAGATGGTCACCATTAGCAACTGTGACCCTGAGTCTAGTGCGGACTGGGTGAAGACAAAGACCCAGACGTTCGGCAACATCATCCTGGATGAAGTTATGGGACGACCCAGAGTCTACGAGTGCCACCAGCTCTTGATTGCCAATCTGAATTTTTAGTCGTACAATATCCGACCCGAAAATACCCGCCACTGCATAAAGGGAGATGTGAGGGGCCTGCTGAAATTCATCAGTGCTATCATCATAGTCATCGGCTGTGGAATCATCATACTCGATGTAGAAGAGGTGGGCACAACGGTGACCGCGAACGAACTTCTCATCGCAATTAAAACAGAGACCTTGTCTTCGGCGTTCGGCCATCTCAGTTGGTGAAAGACGCCGGACTTCACGGGAGGGAAGGAAGTTAGAACTTCCACTGCTTGGGGTAGGCCTTGTTGATTTCGACAGAGGAGGTCCAGATGTCTGCGCTGGAGACCCGCGTGATGACATATATGAGCGTGTGCCGCCTGAACGTCCTGTGCCACTAGCCTTCTGTTCATATGCACACGCCAGACTCATGGCGGCCTCCAAATCGGCTGGATCCTGGAGCTCCACATCAGTACGGATCTCATCACGAAGTCCTGACGTGAACAATTGCTTCTCTTGACGTGCCGTCAATGGGTCCGCTCGACTCAGGAGAGCCAAGAATCGACTTTGATAATCTTCCATTGTTCCCAATTGTCGAAGATGTCGGAGTTCTCCCAACGGATTGCTACGAATGGGGGGCCCGAAGCGCGTGTTGCACAGTTGCTTGAATTCAACCCAAGAAGGCTCTCCACGACTGCGTTCCAGGTGATGGTACCAATGGTGGGCATTGCCATCCATGTGATAGGAGGCAAGCCATACCTTGTGATTTTCGTCAGTCTTTTGACCACGGAAGAACCGATCACATCTACGGAGCCAAGGGAGCGGGTCCTCCTTTCCGTCATAGTGAGGAAAATTCAATTTGAAAAATCGTGGAACGCCGCCATCCATGGTACCACTCAACCCAGGAGAATCATCTGTATCTGGTTTCCTCGGCAAGGGTGCTCGATTTTGCAGCAAGGTCCCATCAGCTTGAAGAATGCCCGCACCGCCGAGACGAGGTATGCATGGCGGCAATCCCGTGGGCACTGTGGACGCTACGGTCCGTGCCAGCCCACCGTCGTCAGATGCCGGTGGAAAGTCAAGCACGTTCTGATCCGAGGCAGTCATGCCAGAGCTACTGGACAGAGCTTTGTATTTCTCTAAGCGAGAAAGTCGATCCATGACCCCTGTTACTGCGCGCGTAACGTCGCCGAGGGAGGTTTGTACAACATATAGCGTGGTGTTGACGTCGCCCAGGCTATTGTTGATGTCGTCAAACCCCGTCTGGAATTCCTGACGTAGCATGGTTTCCTGTTCTGCCAGCAGTTTCTTGAACAAGTCTTGATTCGCACTGGAGGATTCCATAGTTTGGGATGTGACGGTCCCAGAATCAGTGGATCCTGATTCCAAGTTGTTACGGTCTTGCCGCAACGATCGTATAGGGTATGAGTGAGAAGTCGCCGGCCTGACCTTGGCTGGTTTCTTCCCCGTGGCGAGGTAGCCGACGAGAAGATCGTCAAGTGCAGCAAGGGACGCGATGCAGAGAAGGAGATGAGTAAATAGATAAGTATTTCTTTTTCTGCCTTCAAACTGATACAATGCCTAGTATATATAGAAATCTATAGTTTGTATCCTAATCCGACTAGAATTTGGTCTCTAAACCGACTCCTAAACGAACTTAAAACAAACTAGGACTCTTGTCCCTGCCCTTTTCCTTTGGTTCTACGGTGATATTTTATACCGTACATGACAAGTGGATTGATATTCCTTTGATTTTTTGGTGCTTTAACGCAGCGACTTCAATTAGTTCGCACAGAGGTTTTAATTAGTTCAGTGTCACACTACATACATAGTTGGTAATTTTTCAAGGATGTAGTCTTAGCATTTCCATCAATCATGCCATTTCTGAAATTGTTCTTGGTACAATGTTTAACATTCTGTGCAACCCTGCAGCACTCTGCATTGCTAGATCTTGATAGCGATACAGCATTCTTTGGCGTTTTTGATGGCCATGGAGGTAAGCAAAGATCAGTACTTTTCATGCTCCCTCATTGTACTAGATTACTCATAGGCACCACCATGCCAAGTATTTGTAGAGACCATTAGTATCTCATTATGGATCGCTTTACTCAGGAAGAGTGGTTGCCAAATTCTGTGCGAAATATCTGCACAGTCAAGTTCTCAAAAGTGAAGCCTATTCAGCTGGTGACCTAGGCACTGCTGTCCATAGAGCTTTCTTCAGGTATATGGCAAACCAGATTCCACATGAAATGGTGTAAAGCTTCAACAGTTATTAACATTTGTGGTTGTGCTACTTCAGAATGGATGAAATGATGCGAGGACAGAGAGGCTGGCGAGAACTATCTGCACTTGGAGATAAGATAAACAAGTTTAGTGGTATGATAGAAGGGTTGATTTGGTCTCCAAGGGGCAGTGATAAACAACAAGATGATTGGGCTTTAGAGGAGGTACATATGCAACTGGCTACAACCATTTTCACTTTAATAAAATAGATGTGCAGCTGATTCCATTTCTCATTGAAATATAGATTTTATCTGTTTCAGATTGTTAAATACTTGTAAGCTGCGTCAGTTGCAAATTGCATTAACAGCTGAACCTTATGTTGGAAAATGAAACTTATGCAAAGAGAACCAATGCCACCCAAACATGAAGGCTGTGTTGTCAATAATGATGTACTATGAGCTAATTATGAAATATGAAGTTCCAATTTTCCAATATTCTGAAGTTCACATGTTGCAGTCTGTCACGATTGTTTGAGTTATGGAATATCTCACATACATAATCTTTTGTCAGGGACCTCACTCTGATTTTGCTGGGCCGACATGTGGGAGTACAGCATGTGTAGCACTAATAAGAAATAGCCAAATTGTTGTGGCAAACGCTGGTGATTCCCGGTGTGTTATTTCAAGGGGTGGGCAGGTATGTAACTATGTATTCTTGCTCTTCCATTAGTTAGTAAAGAAGATATCCTTGACAGCTTGAGTATATGTTCTCTGTGTCACATCTATGTTAGGCATACAATCTATCAAGGGACCACAAACCGGAGCTCGCAGCCGAGAGAGAAAGAATACTAAGTGCGGGGGGTTTCATCCATATGGGACGAATAAATGGAAGTTTAAACTTGACAAGAGCAATTGGTGAGCATTCTCTTGCTTTTTTGTTAACATAGTGCACCTTGCTTCGTGCCTTAAGTATGTGAATACTTCTTTGTAGGAGATGTGGAATTTAAACAGAACAACTTCTTACCCCCTGAGAAGCAAATTGTGACAGCAAATCCTGACATTAACGTTGTAAGCTCTCTAAATCTGGTTCCACTTTGAACTTCTACAGAGAGACATTATCCACTATGGACCTATTAAGCTACTGTATTTCCCTTTTCCTTGGAAGTTCATGCGATCTTGTTCTTTCTCAGGTGGAGCTTTGCGATGATGACGACTTTCTTGTTGTAGCATGTGATGGCATTTGGTAAGGCTATTTACCTGCAGATTCCATACCTGCACTTGCTGTAGTTATTCTTACTGTTTCACTTGCAGCTAAAGTACATCAAGTTCCTAGAACATGATAAATTCCTACTTTCTAATCTGCGATGAAGTGCTTGGCTTCAACTTATCAAGTGCCTCTCACAGAGTTAACAACTTTGTTTGATGAATAGGGACTGCATGTCAAGCCAACAGTTGGTGGATTTCATCCATGAGCATATAAACACAGTGAGTGCTGGGCTATTTTCCAAATCGACCGCTGAGCTGGACTTTTGGTAAGATTATAGTGCCTGGCAGTTACAAACTATGCATGGGGCAAATAATTGCAGGATAGCAGTCTGTCTGCCGTGTGCGAAAGAGTGCTTGACAGATGCCTGGCTCCATCAACAATCGGTGGAGAAGGGTGCGATAACATGACCATGATCTTGGTGCAGTTCAAAAAGCCAGTCAACCGGAACAAAAAGGCCGAAGTGGCGGAGCAATCTGCCGGCAACGCAAATGGGGCTGAGATTCGGTGAGCTGATCTTTATGCCGTTGTTGCTTCCTTTCACCTCCAGTCTTTCTTGTATCCTTGTCAGCACATTTAATCTGAATTCTTTGGTTCCAGCGTTGCCGAGGATAATGGTTCTTGACGCACGCAAGGATGCAAACGGCTGCTTTCCGAAGCGAAGAAATGTGTATTGTACATATCCCAACTGTATGTGGCATGCTGTGAACATCCTGCCTGAGAACCTCAGATAATGTCATTGGGTGCTGCAATGGCGAATTTCCTGTTGGCAGTTTGGCACCTGTCGTGCAAAAGTCGATGATCCCAGTTGCAGTTTCGATCGATCGTCGACACGACGACACTCCCCTCTCAACTGCAGCGAAGTTGTGTATATTCAGTGTCCGTTGCTGGAAATACTATTATATGGGTGCGGTGCACTGTTTTGTGGTGTAATGTTGGTCGTGCTGTAAACATGTCGAGTTCCACGGCTAGCTAGTTGGGTTGTGCTTGTGATCATGTGTCTCGTCACATCTGATTCCTTCCAGTTTGTGTGTTTGCATTGCCACCGTTGGATCCACTGGTCGGGGGTGCAGTGGTACCTGTTGAATCCTGGCTGTAGCGCGTTTGTGTGTGTGATTGTCAGTTGCAACTGCAAAGTGTTCCTGTGTTGATGTAGGAGTAATTGTTCTTGAGAATTGCTAATTCGTAGTACTGCCTTAGGCGACTATTACTCTGAATGGATGGTTAGTACTAGTAGAAAGCAGCAACTGATCGCACTGCACGGATACATGCTGCCCTTCCGGTCCTGGGCCTGGCCTTACCCTGTTCTAATGTTAGAAGTTTAATAAATAGGGTTGTTAAAAAGTGGTTTTTAAAAAGTTCGAAGTTAGAAACCTGTTAGAAGCTTTTCTGATAAGTTTCTGCTTCTTTCTTATCTAAGATGAACTAGAATTAGTTTTTCGTACGCTGAAAAATTAAAAAATTATTATAAAAATCATTAATCAAAATTCAAAAGCTACTTTTTCAGAAAAATAAAAACACTTTAAAAAAAAAAAAAGCAAAAACAAAAGTAACAAATAAACATGCTTTTAGTCGGCTCCACGGGCACGTGAAGGCCTTTACGGCTGCAGGAGGCCGTCGGCGTCGGGGACGAGGACGTAGCACGCCTTCTTCAGGATGTCGCCGCCGGGCGCCTCGTCACGGCGGAATCGGACGGCCAGCGGTACCTGTAGGCTTGTGTATTTTCGCGTCGATGCGATGGACTCTTCCCCCCTTGCCAAGGATCCACTGTTGTCGTCCTGTCAAAGATCAGCAAGGCCAGCTGCACAATTCCAACTCACTGAGCCGAGCTCAAGATAGTACTTGTTTTTTTTTTTATTGATGTACGGTCTGGATTGAGAAGCAGCACGGCCTACTATCTGCCCCGATGATCTGTTGACCATCCTAACTATATTCTCTTCATTTTATTCGTTTCTTATTCTCTTTTTCGTTTCTATTTTTTTATTTTCTCTCATCTTCAACAGTTTTCTTTCGAGGGGAATCGCGAAGAGAAAGGAGAGAGAATCCCGTCATGAAGGGAATGATTCTGGGAATCCCGTCGTGAAGGGAATCGTGAAGGGAAACCGTTGGAGCGCTGAAGGGAACGAGAATCCCTTCACGATAGGAATCTCGCCCGCGAAGGAAAGCTGTTGGGCGTGGCCTTACCAAGCCAGCAGCCGGCCGATCGGTGCACCGTGCACGAACGCAAGCCAGCCATGCGGTCCGACCAAGGGACAGAAGCGTTGGAGTTTTTTTTTTTATAATTTTTGATTAAAAATTTAAATAAATAGATTTTTTGAGCAATATTTCTAAAAATAGACGCAAGCCGTTATCTGAAAGGACGGGTGGGTCTAACCGCTCTCTCAGAAAACGGAAAGGGAAAATCCCCACGCCTGCCACCCTTACCGCCCTCTAAGAGGGCGGTTAGGCCCATTGCCACCCTCTCAGCGGGCGATTAGGAGGCCAGCCATGCACCCCTCCCCTCCACCCTTCTCTATATAAGCCGATAAATCGAGAAAAAAAAATCCTCATTTTATTCCCAAAAAAGAGAAAATGAGAGGAGAGGAGAGGAGATGAGAGGAGAGGAGAGGGAGACAGCGCGGCGAAGTACTACTGTTTTCGATTGGCGAATTTTGAAGAGTATTTTTCGGTAATTTCTTTTATACTTATGTTTTTGTTAGTAAGTAAAGTACCACCAGATCTAGGATTTAGCGGTATGACATAGGGTTTATAAAATACTGTATTTTGTAATATATTGTCAATATTAATTACGACATGTTAGGATAGCCATTAAATATATAGTAGTATTTATAGTATGGTAGTTTTGAATATCTAGATTGTACAAAATAATGATGTTAGTAATAATTGTAGGTTAGTTTGCTTAGGGGCAATATTGAAGAAACTATTGTTAGGTGATAATTGGTGTTGGTAATTTTTTTAGTTTCGATAATCAGAAATATAGTTTGCCGGTCTTAACATTGAATATATTTTCGGATGTTTCTAGGGATGACATATAAATTATATTTTCAGATATATTATAGTGAAGGTCAAATTAGTTATGGTCCCATGTAATATTTCTGGTCTTTATGCGAACCGTACATGCCACTTTTTTTTGTCGTCGTATCTTCGTGGTTACAGTCTAATATAATGTTTTTCACCATATGTATAATCTTATGTTTGTCGTTGTTTGTAACCTCATTGCCGCGTAATATGCTGCGAGTGTTTCACATATATAATTTGTTCACAAATATTGATTTTGTATCCTCCTAACAATACGCAAACTAGTTTAAAATATCGACATATGTACAACGTTCCATATTTTCCAAAATATCGCTTCCCCATTATGCCGTATTGGCCACTTTTTAACCATTTTAATTTCAAATTTTGCAACATATCAATTTCAAATATTGAGCAATATACAAATATACAATTAACAAAAAACAGAGTGAGACCTAACTGCCTTGTGAGAGAGCGGTTGGAACCTACCTACCCTCTCAGTGGGCGATTGCCACCTACCCGCCCTGTGAGAGGGCGGTTGCCACCTATCCGCCCTCTGAGAGGCGGTTGCCACCTACTCGCCCTATGAGAGGGCGGTTAGACCCACCCGCTCTTTCAGAGGACCTCATACGTCTAATTTTACAAATGTTACCGTGAGAAATCTATTTATTTAATTTATTTAATAAAAAAATATAAAAAAAACTCGAAGCATTGCAGGTAGGGAGCAGGCTCCACAACGGCACCAACTTGGGCAGTTTGGCCCATAGGCCTAGTGACCGGCAACCCACGTGCACTAAGCATAAATAAAATTCTTTTTTTTTTGCCATAGTTGCAGGAAAGCACCAATTTTTTTATGATCACCAGATTTTATGAAATTCCCACAGCAACCAAACACAAAGTTTCATTTTCTAGGTTGTTGTATTAATATTGTACTACTAGTAGCTAATTCACTGGATTCACATGCCATCAAAAGAAGCACGCAAATATATCATCTCATATATTTACTAATTGAAGGCTTTTGTAGGAGCTCTATGATGATTTTTTTTTTGAGAAATCTCAATACAACACGCAGATGTACACACTTACATCGTCACACATATGTACTTATACAAACTTGGAATATATTATCTAGGGCATTCTTCCTCCGCTAGATGACACTCCACATCATCACGCAGATTGAAGACGGTAACATCAATGACAAGGAGGTGGGCTGGCTCAACTGCGCACTATACGACTATGCCACCATCAACCTGATGAAGTTCATGATCCAGCATTAGGCTTCGCTAAGCTTGCACTACAGGGAGATTTAGCACCGGTACCTACGTCTGCATCATTGTGCAAGCCATCACCAACATCCTCCTCACCGGTTACAAGACTGTTTCGCCTAGGTCATTGATGAGTCGGTGACCAAGGCCCACTTTATAGAGGGAACAATGACCAAGGGCTATTACATCAACCGCACCAGGAAGAAGATTTCATGCCCTGACCTTGGCGTCTTCATCACGGCAAGGAGGATTGGCTCAAGCATGACATCCTTGATGGCCAAGAGATCGAGCGTACCAAATATAAGAAGAGGTTGCACGACGGATCTTCTTCAACAGTGCTCGACTAAAAGAACAATAATATCGTTTAGAGGGGTGAATATGTATTTTTGAAAACTTCATCTCCTTATTTAATAGTTGGTCTAAATTTGCAGCGAAAATAAACTAACAGTTTTTTCACAAATGAAAAATCTAAATATGCTAGACTCAACTAGTGCACAATCACCCTAAATAAATATGAAGGTCATGGTTTTCATGGCGTCGCCATAACGACGATATGGTGGTGTGGTGGTGGTTTGGGCCTCTCCACGACGATGCCACGGCGCCGGCGTCTATGGCATCCGCCATATAGGCATGGCGTCACCGTGGCGCCGATATGTCGTCGTGTGGCATCCGTTTTCGTGTGGTGGACGCCGTACCGGTTGGATGGAGGGGATTAGAAGGGGAGGAGAGATTGAGTGGGTCACAGGAGCGTCTCAACTTTACCCACTAGCGACTGGTCCTCGTTGATCCCCGCCACCGCTGTTAAGACGACTCCTCACCGATGCGCCACCCTCAGATCCGGTCGTCATCCCTGCACTTGCTGTATCCGCTGGCCACTCTCAGATCCTGCCCATCTCCGACCACTGTCCCCCGTTCGAGGTCCACCGCCCCCGTCGCCCGAGTCGACTGCCTCCCCTCCTGGAAGTCCGCTGTCCCTGCCCTCTGCTCTCGCCCGAGGTATGCTCCGGCTCTCTCTATTCTCTCTGCGCTGTGAGCCTCTGCTCTTTTTTTGGTAGATGAGCATATCTGTGAGCACAACACATACTGATTTGAGCCTATGTGATCTGTTAGCACATCTTCTGAACATGGCTGTGATGTTAGGCCATTAGGCAATAGACACATCTTTTAATCATTGGTAGTTAGCACTAGTTCTTATCTCTTGTAGCCAATGATTAATAGCAGTTAGAACCAGTGGAAGAAAGACATTCAAAGGGTTCTTCTCAAATCAGTATCCAAGCTAGCATGAGGACAAAGAAAAAAAGAGATGCTGTCAATTTGGAGTGGGCCAGATTCTTTTATGAGTGTGGCATACCATTCAATACCACAAATTATAGGTAGTTTGAGATTGCTATAGAGGCCACTGCATAATATGGTTCTGGGTACAAGCCTCCTACCTACCATGAGCTTAGGGAGACATTGCTCGAGAAGGTTGTTAAGGAGACAAATGATTTGAGGAAGAAACATGAGGATGCATGGAAGCAATATGGCTGCAATTGATGTCAGATGGATGGACGGATAGGAGAGGGCACCATTTGATCAACTTCCTAGTCAATAGTCCAGAGGGGACTTTCTTCTTGGAGTCAGTTGATGCATTAGCACAAGTTCATCATCAAGTGATGTTAGCTGATTTGTTAGAGAAGAGAATAAGGGATATTGGAGTAGATAAAGTTGTGCAAGTTGTCACTCACAATGGGGCTAACTATAAGGCAGCGAGCAAGCTTCTCATGGAGAGGTTTCCTATACTTTATTGGACACCTTGTGCTGCACATTGCTTGGATCTTATGTTCGAAGATGTAGGGAAGTTGAAGGAATTCAAAAAGCCTATCTCACGTGCTCAGCATGTTACTACTTTCATCTATAGGCATGGAAGACTTCTTAGTGCAACGAGGAAGAAGACAGGTGGTAGGGATCTTGTGAGACTAGCAACGACTCGGTTTGCTACCACATTTCTCACCTTGTAGAGTTTGCACAAGCACAGAGATGCACTGAGATATCTGTTTACCTCTAGTTGCAAACTAACAAAGACAGAGGCCGAGAAAAAGGTGTATGATATTGTGCTTTCTAGGGAGTTTGGAACTCTGCTGAGGATTGCCTTAGAGTTTCTCTACCACTTATCATTATGTTGAGGGCGGTTGATAGTGATGAGAGGCCTGCCATGCCAGAGGTTGCTTCTCTCATGAATCATGCAAAAGAGAGGATAAAGGTTGCCTTCTATACTGAAACAAGAGAAGATTGCTCAATAAGATCTTACTAATTATTGAGGGCTGTTGGGATAGGCAAATGGACACCCCACTCTATGGTGTTGATCTCTTTTTGAACCCAGGAAAATTCTATGTCATCCAAAAAGAGAATGATGAATATGTTGGGCACCTAAGGGTTTGTTTTAATGATGTGCTTGCACAAATGGTGGAAGATGAGACCATTCAAAATAAAATTGAAGAACAATCCATGCTCTACGAAGATCAACGTGGAGACATCTTCAAGAATTGCATGGCCCTCCAAACTATGAAGTCAAAGAACCCCCGTAAGTGATTTAAAATTATAATTTCAGAATGTTATTTAAGGCATAACTCGTAATATATGTATGTTTATTGTTAATTTAGTTGATTGGTGGCGTGCGTATGGTGGTCGATCTTTGACATACAAAAATTTGCAAAGCGTATTGTTAGTCTTTATGCTTCATCATCTGGTTGTGAGCATAATTGGAGCATTTTTGAAGTTATAAGTGAAGTACTTAAGTTCCACATTTCAATTAGTAAAATTAATAATATATTTTTATTAACTTTGCTTGCTTTTATGGTTTCTTGTAGATTCATACTAAGAAGAGAAATTGGCTAGAGCATAAAAGATTGAATGATTTGGTTTATATTACCTACAATCGAAAAATGACTAGTAGGTTCCGAAAGCGCAGTGAGGAAGCAGGTAAAAGCTATGACCCTTTGGTTATGGAAGACTTCGATTGGGAAAATTAATTGGTTGACCCAACGGCCCAATCTCAAGGTATTAGTGGTTAGGACCTCACATGGGACCAAGTTGATGAAGCAATTGGTGCATAACATGAGCTTCGAGGTCATAACCTTCCTAGGACCTACGCTAGTCTTGCAAGACATATATCAAGAGTGGTTGAAGACGAGGAGGAGGAGGGAGATGAAGAAGACATCATTGGGGATGATGTCGATGTTGATGATTTTGGTGACAAACCAATGGATGCTATTGAAGATGGTGTGGAGGACGTGGATGCTTCTAACGATCTCGATGAGTATGCATTGGATGACTTTTGAGAGATGAGAGATTTGAAACTTTGAGAGATCAGAGTGTTCTATATCTTTTGTGCTACATTTACATTCCTATTTGTCTTTTATGATACATTTACATTTCCTAATATCCTAAACTATAATTGTTGAGCTACATTTACATTGCCATTTCCTAATATCCTAAACTATAATGTGTGTATTCGCCATGATGTGTATGGCGTCGCCACACCATGCGCCATGTCGCTGTAAAGTTGTGAAGGTGGTAGGTCACCACGCCTTGCCACACCGCTGTAACAACCATGATGAAGGTTACAACCATAGGATGAAAAAGATTATTCAAATCTAGCAATATATACAAGAAACTGTAATCATAAAGTCTAAATCTACTGATCGGATGTTCCGATACTATTTATCGGATGTTTTGATACTATTCATCGAGTGTTGATACTGTTCATTAGATGTTCCGATATATTTAAAAACAGCTAGATTGAATCTCACAAAATTAACTCAATGCGCAAATAAATAAGCATATAAGCAATAAAATCAATGTAATGCACAAGAGTAAGGAAACACAGAGACAAATGATTTGTTTTTGAAGTTCGGATATCCACTGATATCCTACGTCTTTGTTAAAGAAGCACGGTCACACTTGAGTTGGGTCTCTTTCAACCCTTTTTCTCACGAGGTTGCACACATAAACTCCTTGTCTCTACTATGGCCAACTCTTTCTCCACTCCTGAGATGGTGAGTTTCGCAACCACGTCAGGGCCTCCTCACAATCTTCATTTGAGGAGATCGCCGGTAATCCACCAACAAGCCGTCTAGGAGATGGTGGTCTCCAAGAGTAACAAACTCTTGAACTAGCGCACGATCAACGCTGAGTGCTCAAACACGCGCAACAAATGCGCCAACCGTGGGCTACCAAAGCACAACACCTCTCACACCTCTCTCTCTACTCACTAAGCCACAAAGGCCTTGGATATCACAAAGCAATCCTATAGAGAGAAAGAGAGCACTCAAAGGTGGAACACCAAATTCCAACACCTCTCAAGCCTTTACAAGCACCAGAAAAACACATTCAAACCTCTCCAAAGACTTTGCCCCCGTGCAAGTAGAAAAATAGGTATTTATACCCCGCTCTGAAAAACTAGTTGTTGGACAGACTATGCACTAATCAGAACTTTTGATCCCCCGATCAGAACATCCGATCATTCAAATCCAACGATCAGATTTGGTAAAACAACACATCAGAACATCTGATATGGATTGGAACATCCGATCCAAAAAACAACTTAAACCCGAGAGCCCCATGTTTCTTAAAGTCAGAGGTTTTGATACATCGGAACATCCAAAATCACATTGGAATATCCAAAGTAGCACAACTGACCATCTGAAAAACGCCGATACCTTTTGACCCTGATGTCCGATTTCGGTAATCTCAGACTCTATGGAAAACTTATTCAAAGGGATACATATCCGAACTGATTTCACGATCTCAACCACATTGGATCAAAACTAGGAATACTCCGAAAGCTAATTTGGACACTTCCACCAATTGTACAAAACTTAATCCCCTAAGATTAAACTAGGTATCACATAGAACACGTCAAACACCACTAAGGCTTGGCCCCAAACACCACTAAGGCTTGACCAAAACCACTTTTCGCTACTAATACCCACAACAACAAAGAGTTAAATCTAAAATACATTTTAGATACTCTGGACTCCTAAAATGAACTCTCAACACATACCAACCCTATATTAAGCACATGGTTTGAGCACTCGACAAAACAATCGAGTAGCGCTTTCGGCAGTCCCTCTTGATAGTATGGTTATCAATCCTATAATACAGTCTCACACAAAACTCCTTGAGATTAGCAAAACTATAAAACCTATTCTAGTTGTACCTTTGCCTTGAGCAATCCCAACAGACTTGACGTATACGTCATCCAAGCCCCATCGCTTCTCATAGCTCTTCAAGGCTCGTTATCAACTCCTCTTCTCTTGATGAAGACAATCATCCTCGCTTCCATCTTGATCTTCATTTAATCTCTGAAAGCTTAATGAAGCTCTATTGATAGCTTTCTACACACCAAGCACATGAGACTTCGCTCTTCACGTTATCTTCATTTGGTTCACCACTAAGGTATGAACCACAAGCATCAAGCATATAAGTTGTCCACTAAGCTTGTCTTAATCTTGCTCTTCCAACTTGGTATATTGAATATCTCAATTCAACTCATGTCTTATTATGGAACCTAACCCCAACTCACTCTCAAGCACAAAAGCATATGTGTTAGTTCATAAAATCTAATTGATAACTTTATACCTTAAGTCACTTGATTTTCACAAATAACTTGGCCTTCACTCTTATTATCAATCTTCATATGGAACCTAACCCCACTCACTTTCAAGCGCATAGCACATGGGTTAGTCCATAAAATTGAATTGACAATCTCATACCTTTAGTCACTTAATCTCCACAACTAACTTAGCCTTCACGCTTATCGTTAATCTTATTGAGCTTCTCCTTTATCTCATGAGTATCACCTAGAGTTCATTAATCTTGATGCATCTATCTTTATTACATGAAATTCCTTAATAAATTTATGCTCAATCATTTATGCATCACCTATGAAATAATCTATTAATAATTCTCAATACAATTATTAGTCCATAGGTATTATCATTAATTATCAAAACTACACTTAGAAGGTAGATAAACATTTATCAATGCACACGCTTCATGACCTCAAGCACTAGTCGACTCTACTGTAGGCTAGGATGCCTGGGACGTTCCAGCTCAGGGGGTTGGGTATGACCCTATGGTTGCCTTTTAGGCACCGCCACCACCATTCCCACTGGATCCTATGCATACCACATGTACATGTATGTACCTCCTCCAGTCTACCCACATGACCTGTGGAGCCGCATGAGGCACATCTACGACCTAGAGGACAAACGTCACCATATTTGCCAAAATAGATAATATATCAGCATATTTACAAATCTAGCACCTGTATTCGACACCTCAAACACCGAAAAATTGATTCCAGCACCTGAGGCACAAAAAACTCATGTATTCGGCACCTGAGGTGCTATATACAACACTACTCACCGTATTCAACACCTCGGGTGCCGAAAACTCCCTGTATTCGGCACCCGAGGTGCCTAATATAGGTCGGCCACTCACTTCGCATCGGGACGGTGCTTTCGGTGCGACGGTCATGTCGTATCGCGTCGTTTCACTTTTGTCGCTTTTTTGAACCCACGCGCTGTCGTGTTTCGCTATAAAATACGAGCGGGCTCGTTTTGTAGCATAATTTAGTTTTATCAGGGCATGAGCGAATAAATAAAGAAATAAACTGGATGAGTGAGTGTGTGTAAATTTATTTCCACGTAATTTTGTCGATATTTTATTATTCATTTAATGTATTTGTATAGGTAATTTTTAGGGAAGTAACATCGAGAGGATACAAAATCTAATTTGTTGAACAATAATAGTTGTGAAGTACGATTATCATATAACACGGTATAGACGTTACATACGTTGATAAACATTACATGCGAGATGAGGTTTTTTGTCGTTGCGCGAATGAACCCTAACCATAAAGAGATGATGACAACAAATGTTGGCATGTACTGTACGCCTAAAGACTAACTTAATAGCGTGCGCCTGCTAGACCAAACATTTCTTAGGGAATGAAAATAGATAGGACTATAATAGATGCTCTCTACTGAGTGCACCTAGTATATTTGCCATTTCGCTGGGCATCGGGGCCCTCCGCTTTAGCGCGACGAGCCCTCTCCCACTTTCTTTCCCTCTCTGCTTCAGGTACCTCAGCCATGGTGTGCTCCTTGACTACCTTCCTCATATGCTTCTCCTCCTGACGCTTGAACCGTAGTTCCTCCTACTGTTTCTCGTACTTCCGGCGTTCATACGCTTTCCTCCTCCACCGCATGCTCATATTGACCCACCGCTTTTGGTGCGCATTTTGCTCCATATCTAGCCATTTCATGAAGTCACAGATAGGTCGAGGAGACTGGACAAATGAAACAAGATGGTAGATTAGTAAGACAGTGCATGAAATCGTACGAGAAGTGCCACATTAGTGATATACGTCACTATACTGGTGTGTAGTCGTATGCTTCATGTCAAGACTTGTCGTACTGGTATTTGGCACACATGAAGTATAGGTCATAGTTATAGGAGATATCCTAAGACTCCCGAAGCCTACAAGGGTCATCACAGAAGCACATCAGCAGTTCGACCCCCTGAGGGATGAAAATCCCCCTATGTTTCTTGAGTGGGTTTGGTGGAGCTGAGGAAGACATTGCAGTTGATAAGGAGTCATCTATCTATGGATGAGAGTGGGGTTACTTATGGTGGCTGGGGGTTGGTGCATGGACTGAGTGTATAGGCTTGGCTGGGGGCTGGAGCATAGAATTCCCTATGAAAGGTGGAAAAGTTACAGTATTTATGCTTGACAGAGATTCCCTGTGAAAGGTATTGCTTGGTGTTGTTATTTTATTCTGCAAAAGTTCAATACTAAGTTATTGTTGCCTCTGCATGAAGGTATAGAATCCTATGGAAGTATTCCCTATGAAAACTATTGATTTTGAGTGGGTGTAGAAGTAACATCTATCCCTTTGATCTTAATCCAAAGTCAACGCCTACTTTAAGCATTCATCCTAAAGCAAGCAAAACCCGAGGTTGAACGGTTCATACAATCACATTGTTGATTTTAGAGTTGCAATTAATGTTAGTCCCTGAGGTGTTGGTGATACATTGGCGTGTCTAAAGCCCGAGTTCACATATATCTTTCATATGTTGGAAAGAATTGAGCTTGGATAGTATGTTAATATAATAAACTTACCATCACATTGATTAGACAAATAGTTCACAAATAGTTCGTAAGCAAAATAAATAGTCCCGCCTGCCATTTGCATAGTTCGTAGTGCATAGATGTTGAATGCCTAATTATGTGAAGATGGAGGAGGAAAGTGGCGACGCAAATTAGCGGAAGAATGCCAGCTGTGCCAGTCAATGCTATCAGGGTAATATGGTTGTCATCTCTGAGGTGGTAATGGGAAGTTGTAAGGATGGGTACTAGAAAATCCACCATCATTTCAGAATCATCAATGTCCTCCGGAGATGGAGGCCTCAGAGGGAGGGGTTTTCGTGGTATGAAAGCATTGTTGTAGTAGTACGTCTATTTCCTTATCGGTTGTACACCATCTCGATGTGGTGCGTGAACGTCCTTTTGTAATGATCATTGAACCTTCTTCTGTATTGCTGTTGGAACGTTGAGGCATTAGGGGCATGAAATCATTATCCTCATCGTCCTTGTCATTTTCTAGATGAGTGGTAGAGTGCGCCCCTGTACCCCTTAGGTTCGCTGACCGTCGCCGTCTTCTATGCAAACCAGACATGACATCTCCGTCGAAGAGCATATACATCACCAAGAAGTTTGGGATATCTTTGTCGATCAATTGTGTGTCTTTCGGGAACGCCTAACGTAAAAGAGGAGCATTCAAATCAATGATAAAAAGATAAGTAGGGTGAGCACATATGAAATTACGAACCTGAATGTGGGATGCATATTGGTCGAGCAACATCACTATCGTTCTTTGCCTCCTAGAGAAAACTAGAAGGATGGTTAGCCAGTTCGCACACCTTGAGATACGTTTGATGCTACTCGTGAAAGAGGGCCCTAAAGTCCTCGGTAGTTATATGTTGGAGTGGAGTGGTTAACACAGAATAGAAGAGTCTTGTATGCAATTTGGCCATGACTTGAATTAGGTTGCTCTCCTTTAAGGGATCATCTTTCCCTTCACGCACAACCTGCAATGAGGTATTACATACTATATGGCTTATTATAGGTGTCCATAGAAAGCCTGTACTCGAAGATCCCACCATAGAATGATCCTTCACTGCAATATTATAGCTTTGTACCAAAGCACGAATCCCTAATTATTTAAGAAACATTAAACAAATATTAAATATCACAATTATGTGACAAACATTACATAAATTGTGTGCCATAATTATTTGACAAACATTACATAAAATAAAAACAATTAAATTAACAATACAATGAAGAATACAGAATAGGAATGACTACGACAATAAAGTCAATAATACATGTGTCGTTAATAAGTACAAGTACATCAAACAACTGCACTAGAGACTCAACGACGACGATGATGCGCATAATCCCCAGGAGTGTATGCGTTTGGTGGGTGTGTGACCCTCATCCCAGCGGCCTGCGCTGGCCCTGCCTCGTGTTCCATTACTCATCATCATCAATGTCCTGCCCTGTGGATCCCCCGAACGTGTATCCCGCCCTGCTAACTCTGCCCTACATGTACCACGAAGAAGGATCCTCATGCGACATTGTGGACGCCCCTAGAACGTGCTTCGACAGAGTCCGATGTGCCGAAGGCTTGCCCTATTGGTACTACTATGAACCCCCGGGTGCATCAGGATATTGGGGGTACTGTACATTGTGGAGCTCGGTGAAGCTAGTGGTCTGCATTGCAGCAGCCTAGTCAAAATCATGCGTGCCGCTCTAGTCAGGCATTTGCTGCGTTTAGTCAATGACGTCCTCATGATGAGTCGATGCTGTAGGCGGAGGTGTCAGTGTAGCTTGAGGAGGTTGTATCCACTGCGGGGCCTGTGAACCTAGTGTACACTACTCGGGCACAGGATCCTGCGTGCACTCCTCGCGATGCTTCGAAGCAGAAGGTGCCTCTCGCGACTGTGCCCGAACGGGTTCATCACGGGCACTGGATGAGCGCCTGCTGTGGGAGGCACGAGATTGGTCCATGGCTGGTAGGTCATACCCCCTTCAACGCGGGGCACAACCACCTAGATCACTTATAGCGGATAGGAAGCGGGATCCTATCGTCCTTATGTAGTCCCAAAAAGGGTTTCGATCTCTCCACGTTGATGACCCGCTTGCTTCTCTACAAGCTTGCTCCGCCTACGTATGTATTTCATACGGCTCTTCGGTCTGTATAAGATCAGGGTCATGTCATTAATAGAGAGGTTTAACCAATAAAAATCATTATAAGTACTGCAACAATACCACAATATGAAGAAGGTGGGCATGATCCTCGGGGAAGGGCCAGGGTCTCGGCTCTATAAGTCCGCTGAGTAAGGTGGCACGCATGCGCGGACGGTACCACAAAAGGTACTCCCAGTACATGGCGTCGTCGTATTGTCCAGTAGGAACGATGACATCCACCTCGCCTGACTCCGTCCACCTCTGTAGGTGCTCGGTATTCACGGATGCCTAGTCCCGGATCCCTCCGCCCCATGTGCGCTCCTCCTGTATGTGAACAAAACAATTATAATTTATTAACATGGATCACCAAATGTACTAATGCTACCTACAATAACACACTTACTTGTGCGCCCGACCGGCGTCTCGTGAGAAAGGTACTAGCACCACCTGTCGGTACCCAAACTACCTCTGTACACGCTCAGGAGAATATGCTTCCATGTTGTTCATGTACAACAAGAAGCACCAACAATATGATGCGATGAGCCCTTTAGTCACAATTTTGGCCACTCGTGCCATACGCTATGGATCCCACTCCACGAGATCGGCACTAATGACATTCAAATCATTGATCACCCGAAAATAGCTACCACGGTCTTACTGCTGACTCCATCTTAGCCTGGCATGCATCGATCGATACCCCATCGTAGGCCTTATGTCATCTACAATGCCATCGAAGATGGGGACTGGATTGTAGCTCTTGAGCACCCAAGGCCGACAAACTAGGAGGTACTCCTAGCTCCATAGTTGTAAGAGGTGTAGGCAGCCTGTAACTAATCCTCTCTTCTTTGGTCGCTAGGTTGCATCACACAATCCTCTGTACATGTCAGCCAGCACAACAGATCCCCAACTGTAAGATGTCAGCTCATAAGGATGTGACGTGAGCTGACTCACTAACCATACAATATGGGAGACGACATAATCACCTGTCGTGTTGCAGAACATGATGCTTCCTAGTAGGACGTACAAGTACACCTTATAGTGCTATAAAATTGTAGTGTCGTTCGCATCTGGTGGGCATGGACTGAACTGTGGCTGTCCATGAATATAGGATATAGAAAGACCAACATCCTTCTTATCATATTACACACCAAACCTACAGGATGCAGATGGTCAATGAAGCTTAAATAGCACTACAACATTTGAAGTGCATTACATAACAAATAATTACCTGCCCTCAACGTAACCCTTCCACTGCTCCTTTGCTAGTCACGAAACTACTAACGGGGTGCCCCTGATTGGCAGCCCGGTTAGCATGGCCATTTCACTCAATGTTACGACCATCTCGCAAAAAGAAAAATGGAATGTGTACATCTCAGGACACTACATGTCGACGAGACCTATGAGCAGTGCCTCCTCAATTAGCGGGAGAGGTGTCCTACCACCACCCGCTATGGGAGCTCCGACCATCATGTTAGCGAAAGGTAGTAGTCCTGCCCATACGAGTAGCTCGTGGAATTGAGGGTCTAACTCCTTAATCATGTGGACACTCTAGGCTCGCAATGGAAGCAACTGCAAAAGGTATCCAATACATGTACTGAGTTAGTAGCAAATGATTGCAATTAAAAATGACATATAATTGTGGTACCTGCTACCCTGTGAAAATCATCCGTCCCTTATGATTCTTGGCGTAGCGCTACTGAAGAAGCTCGAGAAGACCACCATGAGCCATGATAATGATTTCAAGCTACATGGTTTAATAAGTAGGTGAATAACAAATTAGAATATATTACAAGCTTCATGGTTCAATAAATAAGTGAATAACAGGCTTCATGGTTCAATAGAAAAACATCGCATGTGATGCCAGTACAAAAAGATATATTTCAAAATAAGTAGTACAACTAATAGGTGAATAAAAATTTAGAATACAAACTATGACTGTGAATAACTTCAAACAACAAACTAAAATACAACAACTCTAATACACTTTAGTTCGATAGTGGCCTAATAGTTTATTGCTGAGTTGGATATGTCCTCCTGTCATGGCCAGGTTGTTTGCAAAGTTTACACTTGCGTAGGCTATCAACAGTATCTCATCTATATCACCTTGCAGTCTCGTGGCTCTAGACCTTCCAGGATCCATACGTCGTGATCAGGGATAAGGTACCCACTTAGGCCCCTCGATTGCTTTGTAGATGCTTCTGGCCAGGTTGTTTGCAAAGTTTACACTTGCATAGGCTGTCAATAGTATCTCATCTATATCACCTTGCAGTCTCGTGGCTCTAGACCTTCCAGGATGCATACGTCGTGATCGGGGATAAGGTACCCACTTAGGCCCCTCGATTGCTTTGTAGATGCTTCTGATGTTGAAGCACATGTTTAGAAGCCATGTGCTTCTCAATTCATCGATCGTGAAGTACGGTACTACTTACTGTGATCTTTCATTGCCGTCCATGTCTCTGCAATCGGCTAAGACATGCGAGCATGAGATATGATGCAGTTTTGGCTTATTGCATGTGCACTTCACATCGTGAGGCCCAAGTTGATATTGCTGCATGGGGTCCCCTGCGCTATACCCTGAAGCATACCTACGGTGATACATGACCTCCAATTCATTGTTGGTCAGGTCGTAGATCCTCGTCCGATGAAAGTGTGCCTTGTTCCTCCTTCTATATATGATTTCCTCCACCTTAGGTGCGAACTGCGTATTGCAATTCATAGCAGCATTAACATGGTCTCGAAAGTAGTCTGCCGTTCTATAGAATGTGAGCTCAATAATGGCACACAACGGGAGACCCTGTACTCCCTTTAGGACATTATTGAACGCCTCCGCTATATTCATTGTCATGATGGTGTACCTAATATGTGATACAATAATTTTAGAAGGCCTATTTGCATAAGAAAGGGTACAATATGATCATTTAAATTATATGTGCTAACCTGGCACCATGAGTATCATGGATTAGGGCCCAATGCTCCACCGGTTTCCTCGTTATCCACTGGCTAAACGTAGCACGTGAACGGCTAAACGATAGTTTGTTCCATAACTATTTGCATTCGCAGATGGTCTTCCTATTCTTGTTGATCTACCATCATCTTGCGAGTGATCTCATTTAACTCTCTCTATATCTCGTTGAACTTCGCTTACTAGTTCTGTAGACATAACCATTTAAATCTCTTTACAAGAGACTTGCTGTGGTACCTTGTATACATGTTCGCTCCTAAGTGTCGCATGCACTATCTTCTCTCCACATTAGACCATGCAATAGAGTTGTTTATGCTACCATGCAACACATCCAATGGATGCAGAAGACCCTTATTGTGGTATGAGATGATGCAAACTCGTTCCCTGTTTCCCACAACACGTGTACTCACCAAGATGAGGAACCATAGCCAGCTATCATTATTCTCACACTCAACCATTTCAAAGGCAAGAGGAATGATCTGACTATTTGCATCCACCGCTATCGCTGTCATATGGGTACCATGGTACTTGCTGCTCAGAAATGTGGCATCCACACATACAACCAGCCTGCAATGTCTGAAAGCTTCGATGCATTGTCCAAAGGACCGGAATAACATAATGAGGTATCAGTCAGTGGTGCTGTATGACCCATTCCATAGCTTGATCGGCTCATCTGCCATGGCCCACTGAGTCCTTGGATTCGCCATGGCAATCTTCTGCAGTAGCCATGGGGCATAGTTGTAAGACTCCTAAAAGCTTCTAAACAGCATCTTCAACGCCTTCTGTTTCACTCGCCACGTGGTATGGCAATTGATCAGCATACCCATCTTAGTCTGCACCTCCCCCATAATGGATTTTGGCGACAAAAAATGTCCATACCAATAAGAGTGATGATGAGTTAGGCTATGAACCTTGCAGCAACAGCGTGGCTCACATTCTTAATAGCCTCTTTGCTGCATGTATGTGGGGTGTGTCTACTGATCACAAAATAGTTCTCATATTTTTAGCATATGCGTTCGTACGAAGTAAGGACAATTCGGGTGCTTGATTCACCTGATCTCATACACCATAGGGTTAGACCGGGCGCACTTGTGGTCACTTCTTGTCATTACAGTATAGTTGCTAATAAAGTGGATGACCTCTCTCCTGTTACGAAACTGTTGCCCGACCTGGCTGTCGCTATTCCGGTAACCCCAGTTAGATAAGGTGTTATACTCAACGACGACACAATCTAGCAGCCCAACACCACGAAAGTACTGGATTGCAGGCACCAGATCATTGTTCTCAGTAGCTTCTTCATCCCCGCTACCAGTGGCTTCATCATCTATGCACCCTGCATCTATCTCAGAAGGGTCCGCTCTAGCTCCCTCTCTACCGAAACTGCCCTCCCCGACATGCCGTCCATCCTCTTCACGCATCATTTGCTGGCTTGATCCTTCTACAGTAGTCACTGCATCACCTTGCACTAGTCGTGGTACTATGTTTACGTACACCCCCATATCAAAGTTCTCCTCCAAAGTACAAAGCACATGCGTTGTTCCTTCTCATCTCGAACAACATATGGACAACGACTGAGTTGTTTGGAACAAGCCGTGACCGCACACCATCTAGGATAATAGTACAAGATTGCTGGTTTACACGTAAAAGTCTTAGAACATGTGATTTTAGGCCATCTAGGTCATTAGGTACATCAATCGAACTCTCTATGTGCTAGCAGTTCTAAATTGTTTCAAGCCTCCCATGCAATCCGATAATGAAGTCCATTTCGATCTCCTCCCACTTCTAGAAGGGAATAAGCAAGGGCTGGAGCGTACTGACCATTTTGAGGTGCTCGGCCTTCACTCTTTGGCAGACATCACACTCAACAACATATCGAGCAATTTCTCGCTTCATGCGAGTCCACTAGAATCTTGGCTTGAGGTCTTGGTACATCTTAGTACTTTCCGGATGAATGTATAGCAATGAGTCATGAGCTTCGTCCATAATCTTCTTTCTTAATGCCTCAACCTTCAGAACCACTAGCCTCTTCTCAAACCATAGGATACCCTGATTATCTTCAGAAAAGCATGTGGTTTTGCCTTCCTTCATTTTCTGTCGGATTCAGACTACGCCCTTGTCATCCTTTTGAGCTTCTTTGATCTCATCTAGGAGGGTGGATTTGATCTCCAAGTTTGCAAGAAATCCCTCCGGGACCATTTCGAGTCCAAGTCTTCAAAAATCATCACAACGTGTGGCATTTTCGGGCTTGACCATAAGACAATTACATCGAGCCTTTTGAGTCAATGCATCGGCAACCACATTTGCCTTGCCGGGGTGATTATGCATTTCTAGCTCATAGTCTTTGATTAACTCGAGCCATCTTGTCTGTCTCATGTTCAGATCAGCTTGAGTGAAATGTATTTGAGACTTTTGTGGTCCATATAGATATGACAAGTATTACCCAATAGGTAGTGGTGCCAAATTTTTAGAGCGTGCACAACTGCCGCAAGCTCTACGCCATGAGTAGGGTAGTTCTCTTCATGGCACTTCAACTGGCGTGAAGCATATGCAACAACTCGGCCTTCTTGCATAAGGACACATCCGAGGCCTATGAGAGAAGCGTTGCAATAGATGTCGAAACTCTTGTCCACTTCAGGCTGAGCAAGAATAGGAGTAGTCGTGAGCAGTTTCTCTAAAGTTTGGAAAGCTGACTCATATTCACTCAATCACTTGAATACACTTCATTGCTTCAACAGCTCAATCATTGGCTTGGCAATCTTGGAGAAGTTCTTGATGAACCAGCGGTAATAACCCGCAAGTTCGAGAAACTTCGAATGTCGATGACACTCTTGGGTTGAACCCAATTGAGGACTTCATGCACTTTACTCGGATCAACGACAACTCTGTTATCAGATAATACCTAACCTAGAAAAGTGACTTTCTTGAGTCAGAACTCACACTTGCTAAACTTGGCATAGAGTTGGTGATCTCAAAGTCAGCCAAGAACAACACGAAGATGCTCAGAATGTTCTTCTTCAGTCTTAGAGTATATAAGAATATCGTTGATAAAAACTACGACAAACTTGTCGAGTTTCTCCATGAAAACTGTGTTCATGAAGTACATGAAGAACGCTGATGCTTTAGTCAATCCGAAGGACATGACGGTGAACTCATAAAGCCTGTAACAAATAGAGAAAGTTTTATTTGAAATATCCTCCGGTTGGACCTTTATTTGGTGATAGCCCAATCTCAAGTCAATCTTGGAAAAGACCTAGACACCGGTCACTTGACCGAACAGAATATCAATCTGAGGAATCAAATACTTATTCTTGACAGTGACTTCATTCAACGGATGGTAATCAACACACATCCAAAGAGTTTGGTCCTTGTTCTTTACAAAGAGCGCCGGACATCCCTAGGGTGAGGAGCTCGGATGAATGAAACCCTTTGCTAGTAATTCCTGAATGTGCTTCTTCAATTCTGCTAACTC
This sequence comes from Phragmites australis, assembly GCF_958298935.1. Classification (NCBI taxonomy): domain Eukaryota; kingdom Viridiplantae; phylum Streptophyta; class Magnoliopsida; order Poales; family Poaceae; genus Phragmites; species Phragmites australis. The sequence continues at coordinate 4,266,562 of NC_084925.1, forward strand.
ATTTGGAGGCATCTTATAAGACCTCTTCAAAATCGGGCTCGTACTGCATAGAAGATCAATAGAGAATTCCACTACTCTGTCGAGTAGCATTCTTGATAATTCCTTTGTGAAGACATCGGGAAAATCACACATGATGAGAATGTTTAGGAGACCTGTGACTGTGACAACATTCAGGGCATACATGCAAGGATTAACTTCCTTAAGCTTAAAATGGACTTGGGTGCTGGACATGTCCTTAAAAGTGACAGTCCTATGAGCTCAATCAATGACGACCTTATTCTTGGCAAGCCAATTCATTCCTAATATGACATCCACTCTCCCAGTTTCAAGCAAAATCAAGTTTGCAGAAAACTGAACTCCCGTAATGAGAATCTCGGCCAAAGGAACGACTCGGTTGATTTGCAATCGGGTACCGAACACATCAGTATGATAAGAAAAGGAAGTGTCTTGGTGATCATATTGTCGCTCGAGACATAACTCTCCTTGAAAAATGAATGAGATGCACCAGAATTGAAAAGCACAATTGCAGGCTAAGAATTCACAAGCAACAGACCCATCAATACGTTGTCTCCCTCATGAGCTTCCTCGACGGTGGTGTAATTGACTCGACTGCGCTTGAGAACTTGTGCAACCTTGGAGGCTTGGGGAGGGGGTTCAGCTGATAGTGATGATCTTAGAGTAGTCAGCACGGCTCCCGGCTTCAAGAAATAGCAATCCTGTGCATAGTGACCGACCCAGCCATAATTGTAACACAGGCCGCCGAGGCTACCTGTCACACTCCGTTGAGAATTAGCGGGTCTTGGAAGCTACCCATGCGGAGCGAAGAAAGATGGCCATCGCACTATCCACATTGTCCATGGAGCAATCGAAGACGACATATGAGATGGAGGAGGTTGACTCCTTATCCGTGTATGTTGAAAGATCCCGCTCATGGAAGACGACAAAACCTTCTTGTGCTTCTTCTCCTCCTAGTGGTTCTTCAACTTGAACTCAACCATGAGAGAGGTGCTCACCAGCTTGTTGAAGTCGGCGAACTCATGAGCCGACAAGTGGTCTTGCATCTTAGAAGAGAGGTCATTCACCAAGCGGTATTGCTTCCGCTTGTCGGTGTTGACTTCTTCTGGCGCATACTGTGTAAGGTGGTTGAACACCTGCACATACTCCATCACCGACCTACCTCCCTGCTTGAGGTCCAGAAACTCCAGCCTTTTCATCTCCATAATTCCCTTGGGATTGTGATAATCATGAAAGGCTTAGCAGAACTCCGCCCAAGATACCCGGTGATTGCCAGCGTGCATGGACAAAAAGTTGGACCACCACGCGCCAGCAGTACCTTGAAGCTGATGGGCGGTGAAGAGAGCTTTTTCATGGTCCTCACACCGAAGAAGCGCGAGCTTCTACTCGATGGTTCAAAGCTAGTGGTTAGCATTGAGGATCCTTAGCCCGTGTGAAGGTGGGCGGCTGAGTCCTAAGAAAATCCGAGAAGTCATCCTAGCGTCCGGATCCACCTCCTCCTGAGGGTTCATGTTGCGCATGAGAGCTTTGAGGAGCGCCATCTGAGCTTGACAATTTTGTTCTGTTTGCATTAGAACATCTGCCATACTCGATGACAGAGGCGATACAAGATTAATCTCATTGGAACCCTCAGAAAGGTCTCCAAGACTTTGGTGGGTTCTCATTCTGGTGGAGATGGCAAAAACGAGAGAAGATAGAAGATTAAATCCGAACTTTAGTTGGAAATGGCAATGGTCAAACCAAGGCAAACGATGCACACTAGAGCATCACATTATAGTAAGGAGTATGCATGATCAAAAGGTTTAGTAGAACACAACAAAATTATGACCTAGCTCACTATTTGCAAACTGTTCTGCACAAGTGCCTGTAGTCCGACTGCCACTAGCGGTCAGACCGCAGGCACAATGGTGGTCAGACCGCTGCATGCCTGGTGGTCAGATTGCTGGGAGTCTAGCACCAGTAGCAGTTTTGTCACTGCTTTCTATACACGACGAGCTTCTCAACAGCGGAAACGACTCGATTCTTATCTACACGTTTCTTTCTCGAGCACACCTCTCCGCAACAAACATCAAAATCACAGACATTCATATATACCACGACTACCAATCATCAACCTTCACAATCACAGACATTCATATATACCACGACTACCAATCATCACCCTTCATGCTACTTTTTCTTTCTTGTGCGAATGGTACTTGTGCATCTCGCCGCACAAGCGACATTTCATACGTTGTTGCCAACATATTCACTTCTCGTACTGTTGCCTTACGGAACACACTAGGCCCCTACCTTACACTGGTTCAACCCTTGATATTTACCACTATCGGGATGTGTTGATGCAACATGATTCATAAATGATATCATAAAAAGCACAACACAATACGGAACAAACAATTTAAGCGCAGCAACCAACGATATGTTACACTTAGGGGTATAATATAGCAATTTATACATATTAGCATGAAGAGCCAAAGAGGAACTTTAGTGGGTTGCTTAGTGATGTTGACACCCTTTACTAACCTATATCTTAAGTGTTTTTAGGCTACTTCATTAAACCAAGCTCCATGCTGCGAGGAATCTTCTAAATTGTATTCTAATTAATCATAAAAAATGATCATTAACATAATCACATCCTCAAACGATTAACCAGAATCTAATTCCGGTAGTCCCGACACATGTTTTGTGTCTAAGATCGAAACACATGACTTCCTAACATATAACATCAAAAAAAGCTTAAGAAAGAGCAAATAATTAAATTATATTACAAGTTCTAAAATATTTAACCATTTACAATAATTTATATCAAAAAAAAGTTAGCAGGATAAAGAACAGATCACCTCGTAACAAAAACTAGAAACTATGCAGTGGAAGATTAACACCTATCAACACCACAAGCTAGGTGAAGCCATATGCTCTTAGTCTCCACCCAAAAGCATGCTACATGAGTAGATTTCACTACTCATTCCCACTACCTACATCAATGAGCGTGAAGTAGCCAAACACGAACTCCTTCTCATTGGTAGAATCTGAAAGAGCAGCGTGAGTACGAAAGTACTTGTAAGACTTAATCTATAATGGGTACATAAAATAACCCGACTCTAAGGATTATGCAGTTAAGTCATTAGCAAGAAGTAGACCACAAGGTTAAGTAAATTCATATGCGTAAGCAACCTAAACACCTATGTGAGCATCTATACTTAACCAAAAACACCTTTCTACCCTGTAACCAACAACTTGAACATAAATGTAATTGGAACCATCTTTGTAAGAAATAACCATAAACAACCACCCCAACATACCATATCATACATCTCCAAATTCGGAAATTCTACGACCGATGCAAATGGACAGAAGCATGTTAATGACCGAGAGCGCGGCAATTCGAATTGTTTTTACACCCTGCAGGGGTACTCCTATACCTACACAACTCGAGGGCCATTCGGCTCACGTGTCCACACAGGGCCACGTAAGGGGGTACTTGTGTCAACCTTCCCTAATAAGCCCCAACCGTTTGATCATACGTCGATAGGTGAGGGGTCATCCAGAACTACTCCTGCAGCAAACTAGATACTCATATAAGCCTATTATGCCCACGATACCATCGATTTGCATGCCAAAAGACCACAACTACAAATGTATTCGACTTATCGTTCCCATATGCAACATGTAGTAAGTACGAAAAGTGTTAAAGCCAACTGCACCTGCGGATAATGCATAAACGATGCAAACGGTCTATGACATCCAGGCTCCTCTCCTGAACTACACCGAGGAACCCCTACAGTGATGAAGATACACATAGCATCGCCCACATCTCACCTCATCTTCACCTCTCATACAACCCATATCATTATCATTATGTCTGTAAACAATAAGTAAGCCCTAAGCTCGTGAACAATGGTTGCATCATCGCTCGACTTCTACCGAGGATCTATGCATTGCTAAGCATTTCAAATAATTCTTAAATTAGACATCAACAATGTTATCAAGGCTATAAAGATATGGATCATCAACAACTCAAAGTAGATGTAATGCAAGTCAATATAGGTTCTACCTATCTAAACCCGACATCAACACCGCTAAACATGCAAACCTACATAAGCAATGACTTATCAATTTAGACTCCATTTAATTCAAATAAAAGGGTGCTATATGCTTAGATGCTTGCCTTACTGCTCTGGCGGTTGCCTGATACTACCCGCACAGCACTCACAGAACTTTGGTAGCTCGATGCGCCTTCACTCGCTTAGACTGTTGGCGCAACACTCTCTAAAAAAATAAAAAATGCATTGCATAAATAATCAAATGATGGAAAAGTGTACATATGATTCATGCTTGAATATTAATAGAGCGTCGTATTTTAAAAATATTTGCAAAAGACCGCCAAAAGATTAGGGTTTCAAAGTTTGAAACCCTGGATAAGGTAACTTAAGTACATACAACATTAAATGGCTGGCGGTTAGACCGACGTGGAAGTGGCAGTTTGATCGTCGGCCTGTAGAAAGTTTTGGCATCTGGCGATCAGACCGACGGTATATTGGCGGTCAAACCGACCCTAATGGCAGTCAGACCATGAGACACTGCTGGCCGCACCTTTCGAAGGTCGCTGGCAAAGGTTCCGGTGATGCCTTCGATCGTGAAGAGTACCAAAATGCTCTATTGGACTAGTAGAGTGTTTCTAAGGTGATTTGGATAACATTCATGGGGCTAAACTCAAAACACTCAATGGAGAATTTCTAGGCTAGGGTTGAACTTGGGTCTAAACGGAATGGGGACCGATCAGAGCTCAGGAACGATGGGGAAATAATAGGAGATGCCTCACCTTAGCGTAGAGAAGTTTTCTATTAGAAGAGTTCACTTCGGGGAAGCTTTGATTTGGAGATCGAGCTTCGAGGTGGTGTAGGGGCTTGAGGTGGATGAACACATATAGGAACTCCCCTGACGATGAGGATGAAGGGGATGAGCTTGAGGAAGCCTTCGGGGAGCTTGAGGAAGTTCCCTCTGTCGATCTCCGATCGTCGTGGACGTCGAGGTGGTCTCTCCCTCTCTCTTCGTATGGGTGAAGGGTGAGTGAGAGTGAGAGTGTGTGAGAGAGTGAGTGTGAGAGAGTTGACCGATTTCTTTAAGTGGAGCCTCTGCGCTGTGGCGGTCATACCGCTGGAAGGGTCGGTCAGACTAAGGAAAGCTCATGTGGCTGTCTCCTGGCGGTAAGACCGTGGTGAGACCTGGTCAGACCGCAGAAGTTTTTTTTTGAATTCTCCTAATTTTCCCCTCTTTTATTTTTTCTTTCTTTTCTTCTTTTCTCTAAGGTATTTAAGGTCTTCCTATCTTTTTCTAAATCATTTTCACTCTTAAAAATATCCAAAATAATAATTAACCATATAAAATATAACGCCATGATGACTATGCATGCTTAATTGTGTAATTAGCATTTTGAGATGTGACACAACAATCATCTTACCCTGATAGCGTTGACCGGCACAACTCACATTCTTTCGCTAATTTGCGTCGCCACTTCCCACTGCCATCTCAAAATGATCTAGGTATTTAACAGCTATACACTATGCATATAATGGTATTGTTTGTGGCTTAAATAATCTCTTGCGATCTTTTTCTTCTTTGACATCAACTTTAGACAAAGACACGATCCTACATGCATGTGTCTTCATTATTGCATGCTGATAGATTGATGTGATTTCGCTATGCTTTCACCGAATTATGGCAGATGGAGCTATCCGATAGAAGCACATTGCACTCAACACGGGAGAGAGCCAGCCGACAGATAAGACGGGGAGCAACTGTTTTCAGCATATGGTGTGCCGAATACGATATTATTGCCCGTATTCAGCATGCATGTACAGAATACAGGATATCTAGACATATTCAGCACACGGTGTGCCGAATACTTTGTGCCGAATACTATTTGTCTCCTATGTGTCGAAAACTTGATTTTGGCACACCACATATCAAATATACTTGTTATATTTATAAATATAATATTATGTTGTTTATTTTTATAAATACGGTTTGGTATGTTATCTTTTTTAGATTTTTGCCTGTTTTATATAGTTAGAGAGATAAGAGATTGTGAAGCAAATAAGAAAAAAAGCCCCAAAATATCCATGCATTCCAAATTTCCAATTCGTCCTTGCCCCTTCCGCCTTCAACAATATCTTTCTATCCTAAAAATCAAGTCTTTTTCCCTTGGCACCCCTTCTCTCTTCCTCTCCTCCAACGCGGCGCGCTCTCTCCCTCTTCTCCGGTGGGCGGTGGCCTCATCTCCCTCGCCTCGTCGCCCGATGGCTCCCTCCGCAGCTCTCGCACCGGTGGCCTTCAGGTCCTCCTTCTCGTCGCCGCTCTCTTCGAACCCTACTCGTAAGTTCCAAAGTCCCAAATCTTTGCGCTCCATTTCGGTTAATTCTGCTCCGGGTTACGATTTAGAGGATATTTAGAAGGTTTTGGAAACAAGTAGGGAATTTGAGGTCGATTTCTTCCCACCGGTAGCTCAGCGCATTGCATCCCCTGCGCTGGGGCCTGATTTTAGGGGGGTAGAGTCCGGTTGGAGGTGGTAACGCGGTCTGGGGCGGGGGGTGGGGCTGGCGTGCGGGAACGCCAGTCGCGGCGGCGTTGGGAGCAGCGTTCACTGATGGTAGCCGGCAGCTGGGCTTGGCGGCCAGTAAGCTCTAGCCCGGGTCCCTAATAAGATGTGGGAGGTCTTGAAGAGTATATCATCCAACTTACAAAGGTTGTTCAATCGTACAGGCTAGGATTTTTTTCTGTTTTATTTTCTTTCTGGTTTTTATTTCGAGAAATTGCTCTAGTTCCTATTATGTTTAACCTGGTCCATTATGCCGATTTTTCATCCCTTTGTTAAACTGAAATGCAGAAAATGTAGTCTTGTGCACTGTTATAGGCTGCCATGCTTCTGTTTCGAGTCACCATTGGATACTTGTTGATCATTTACATTGGATTGGGTAATATCTGAGCATCATGTACCTGTTTGTTGATGTTTTCAGGTAATAGGATAAACATAGAGGGTGCTTTCTGTTTACCATGTTCCACAAAGAAGAGAGGTAGTTATAGATCTTTCCGGGTGTACAGTTTATTTGGAAGGAATAATGATAAAGACGAGAATGGTGATGAGGCACCATCAAAAGTAAGAAAGTTACCTGCTTTTACTATTTATTTTATTTCGTTTTCAGATTTTTTTGTTGTTCCACTTCCAATAGCTAAAACAATCAGTTATTTTAAATTAGTTGGGGATCATTTGACATGTATTTGTAGAGTAAAGAAAGAAAATACGCAAAGAATCTTAGGGAGATGAGCTTTTCTGGGTTTCTACCTTTTCATTGTGGCCAACTATGACACTCCTGAAATGCTAAGCTTTTGCTTTGTTTGTATACTTGATAAGTACTGTTTTCAATATTTTGTTGATCATGTCAAAATTGTAGCTGCTCGTAGCCTCGCACACAATCTCTTTGCAATTAATATATAAGTTTTTACTGTTGATTTCGAAGGTCGCTGAACTTACTCTGTTCCTTTAGTTTTCATGCATATCTTCTCTTTGCATGTTTGGCATTTTGTTTATAACAATCTTGAAGCTCTCTCATTTTGTAATTATTTTTAGGCAGGAATTTTTGGAAATATGCAAAATCTCTATGAAACTGTTAAGAAGGCCCAAATGGTTGTCCAAGTTGAGGCTGTCCGGGTGCAGAAGGAGCTTGCAGCGTATGCATTTGGATCATTGCGTTATCTTTCTCATGTTGATGCAAAATAGCTTGGTTGCGTGACTTCATTTTTCTCCTGTTTTTAGGACTGAGATTGAAGGTTATTGTGAAGGTGAACTAATCAAGGTATGCTTGGGACTTGGGAGTAGTTGAGGCCTTTAATTACACTCTTGCTAGCTGTATGCTTGCTTGTGTTTTATGTATCCCTGCCAAACAGTTGAATTCTCACATCTTTTAAAAATCCTGTTGAATGGGCCTGTAAAAAAAAATCTGAGCATCAGTAACAACTAATGACCCATCAATATTTATTTTATTTGAAAATTAGTTATGCTCTATTGATAGATCAATAGAGTTCCTGTCTTTTCTATAAGGTTTCCAATTACTATTTGAACAACACAGAATCACCTGTTATTTCTATTAACTCTGGCCAAGATGACACTGTAATTGCAGATCATGCAATCTCCCATGATGCAAATATTTAAGGTCACTCTTTATTTTGACATACGAACACTGTCAAAGCTGTGGGCTACGAGGCAGCAATAGTTGATGTGTCGTGGCATGTGCTGTTGTAAAAAAAGAAAGTAATATATATATTTTTTGAAAACATCTGGAAAAAGTTGTATTTTTTAAGCTCTGTGCTATACCCTATAGAGCTGCTTGCATTGAAGTCTGCATGGAATTTTATGTTTGTCGTGTATTTATCTGGACTATGGACTATGGGCTATGGACTATGGACTATGGAGTATTAACGTTAGTACTTCAAATTCTTTTGTATTTCTCTACTTCCAATGCTTATCCAGGTTCATATTTGATTTTGATTCCTTCACCAGGTTACACTTTCTGGAAACCAGCAACCTATAAGAGTTGAAATCACGGAGGCTGCAATGGAGTTGGGTGCTGAAGTATGTATCATGCCTTTACTAGTTTGATTATTTTCTTTGAAGATTTTCCTGTGAGTCCATGTTCACATGATTTTTTGCATGAACAAGGTAACGATATAACCACATGTTACTTTGAACCATCTTCGATGTCTGCATTACTGTATATGAATTGGCTAAGCACCTTATGTTTGCACTCATTCACATACCAAAACAAAACCAATTGGTTGTGGCTCACTGGCTTGTGTTCTAATGAAAGATCTGACCAATGAACAATGTGCAGCAAAATCAATTGGTTGTGGTTCACTGGCTTGTGTTCTAATAAAAGATCTGACCAATAAACAATGTACATCTGTTGAAGAGTGTGCACAAGAAAAACATCATGAGAATGCTGGTTAACATTCCAAATTCATGGAACACATCACTTGTCACCATAGGAGGCCATGATATTTTGTATCAAAAAGAAATTCAATGCATTGTGCACAGTAGGTGCACCCTGCGATCTCATACTCAATTACCTATAAAACAAGAACTTATGAATTATAGGTTTTGCTGGTCATTCCAGTTGGATTATTATCTGGCATATGAGGTAGGAAAGCTGTTGGGCCAGCTCAACATATTATCATGTGATTTTATTATCATTCATTCGAGCTATCGCATATCTCTGTTCTGGCCAAAACTATAGTCCCATTTAGTTGTGTTTCTCTCAATAAATTTTATCTTTCCTTTCAGAAACTTTCAGAGTTGGTCAACGATGCGTACAAGGATGCACATCAAAGGAGCGTCCAGGTGCGAATCCTGATAATGCCTTAACGCATGAGAATGCAAAATCTAATTTTTAGCTAAAATGGTCTCGAATCAATACCTGCAGGCCATGAAAGAGAGGATGGCTGACTTGGCACAGAGCATAGGAATGCCTGCCGGCCTCGGCGACGGGCTCAAGTGATGTTGAGATTCGTGAAAGCTTGCCAATAAGAAGTCTCAATTTTGTATACTAGCTGCGTGAGCCAACAGTTTAACCCCTCTGCGACTTCTCGTAGCTGTGTAAGAACTGTACTTCTGAGCACTTATTTCTTCCAGTGTTAGCAATAATTTGCAATTGTACCACGAACATATATTCTTTTTTTTTTTGAAACGAACACGAACATATATTCTGCACCCTTGTAATTAGGCATGTGTCCTGAACAGCCATAGATTTCGTGTTGTGTAATGACAGGTAGGCTGATTCAGACGATAGTCGGCCCAAGTTCTGTTGGGTCAGGCCCGTTTGCACCTGGGCCCAACTAGTTATTGGGCTGGACACGATAATCTGGTGCAGCCCGCAAAGTTCAGATGATGAAGCCTTCATATTTTTGTTACTGAACGTGATGAAGGATAAATCGTGTTAATAGGTTTTTGCTTTACGATTAAAGTGCTCAAAGTTTGCTTCTCACGTCACACAATCCTAGACGTTGAATATGGTTTGCAACAAATCACGGCCATTACATAATGCACTTACAGACAGAAGTCTTCTGACACATTTTTTTTTCCACGGAAAATCCTGACACATCTCTTTGTACAAGCGTCCGAAATTCTCTCTGCAATGAGCAACCTGACTGTTCCAAGTAAGGGCCTCCTGGAACAATGAGAAAATGGAGAATTTTAAAGTAATTGATTCGAATAAGAAAAACTTCCTATAGAGCTCCTTGGAACAAAAGAGTGGGCCTCCAAAATTCGGATTGGCTTTTAAGGAATTTTAACATGAGGGTTAACCTTAGCGAGAATTTCTTTGTGTCGTGCTCTATTCAAATTATGTGTAGATGCGTTTCAGAGACCATAGTGTTTCGTCAAAGCAAAGGTACATTGAACCTTTCTAGCCGAGCCGGTTCATGCATCGTTGTGTTTTTCATTCAAATCATGGAACCTGCGAAGCTATGCAGGTCTTCCACGCTTGAAAAGTATATAAGAACACTTCAGCAATTTTTATTTTTTTTTCCAAATCAATCTCCAGATTTCATTTTAAAATTAGAGCCACTATGTGTACATCTCCTCTACAAGATTTTTGCAGCAACTGTACGATCCGGAGCCTCTGTTATGGTGGCCATTAGGGCCTATTTAGTAGAGCTATCTCTGATTCAAATTCTCTACGGAGAGTGATTCTTTGGGAGAAATGATTTTGGCTGAAAGTGATTCTCTAGAATAAATTATATAAAGAAAGTGATTCTGTGCAGTAAGTAAATCAGAGGAAGCTGTTTTTTTTTTCAGCTCCCAGCTTCTAGTTTATTTCAGAGAATCATTTTCACGGATTCCACTCAGTGAGCTAAAAGCAGTTTAGCAGAACTCCCCTGATTCCAGACAGGAAACTGCTCTAGAAGCTCTGCCAAACAGATCCTTCCTTAACCCAAGAGAAGAAGAATCCATTCTTCTGCAACAATCTTCTCACAAGAAGCTATAACTCGCCGCCACATCGTAGTAGAAAAACAAAGTTCGAGAATCCAACTTTTCATCAAATCTAGTTTCTTAAAACTAGATCGTTTGCCGTCGCCTAAATGATTGTAGCGGTCATATGCATCTGAACCTTAGTGTTGGTGACTAATAATAAGTGGAAATAAAAATCTATTCTTATGTAGCAATTCTCTTACATAACACTAGTAAGTCACCACCATACGGTAACAGCAAGCGACAGAAATCTGGCATACGTCTTTTCATCAAATCTACTTTGTTAAAATGAAATTCTTTGCCACATACATCTCATTCGCTAAACCCCTTTTACTTCTAGCTTTAGACCCAAATTATTCCAAATCTAAGCTCCCTTTCATTTTCATAGCCTTTAAAATGCTCAAGATACCCAATAGGGAAATATACCCCTGCACCCAATGGTATGGATGATGCCATTTTGGCCTCTTTTGAGATAACCGTACGTTTATATATATTCTTGTATTCTTGTATGCTCAGTTATGGTTTATGCTAGTGATGTGAAAGGAGAATGTTGGCGCATGCACAAAGTCGTATGTCTTGGAGCTGGACACGTTTCAAGTATTAAGAGGGCGAGGACAAATCAATGACATAAACAAGGATGGACACATGGCACAGCTTTAGGTACCTTTTTTGAAGAGCAAAGGTGTGAACCTTTACTTGGGACTTAAACCTAACAAAAGATGTAGTTATGGAAATAAATATTAGCAACGTTAAAGCTAGACAGATCGAGACTTGATGAATCTAAATATATTGACTGATCACATGCTTTCCCAAATACTCCATTTTATTAATGAGCTATGATTTGCTTTTATGCAAGCCTATATAAGCTACTATACATATAATTGGGTAGATAAATTTGAACATGTCTCAGTTCTGTCACTACTGCAAAAGGCGTGAACATGTCTCAGTTTTGTACTACTGCAAAAGGTGTGAATTGCCGGTTGAAAACGGTTTCAGCATCGATTTTTCAACCGGTACTTTTTACTCGACACAGTTGCTATTTCTAGTAAATAAAAAAGAAGAAGAAAATTGGCTGCGGGAGCGGCATTCGAGCCAGCTCGATTTCAAGCTAGCTCCGATGTAGCTCCCGCCACCACTCCCGTTGCCATTGCCGCCGCCGCTGATTCCCATCGCTCATGTCAAAGCTGATTCAACATCAGCTAAACTGATAGAATCCAAAATCACACAAACAGATTCAACATCATCCCAATAAATAGATTCAATCATACAAACTCACTAAAAATGATTCAACATCACACAAGAGAATCGATTCAATCACATGAACAGATTGCACCCCTGGACCCAATTCAACGTCACACAAAGAACTCGATTCAACATTAGCCCAATGACGATGCTCAGACCACCTGTGCAAGATAAGAAAGCAATGAGCACAAAGAAGAGAGCTTGATGGGGGCAATATGTCGAACATGTGGTGGGCTAAAGGGGAAGAGGAGGTGAAGGGTACCTGGGGGCGCCAGGGTGCACACCTGCTCCTGCATCGCTGCCGGCCTGGACACATGTCGTCGCCGCTGGTTTGACAAGGACCTTCTTCCCCGTGTCACCTCCTCCGTCTACGACATCTCCTCGCAGCGTGACAGGGACAACCTCGTCGTCGCCGTGCATGACCTTTTCCACGGCCAGCTCCACATCCTCGTCAACAACGCCGGCTAGTACCTCTACAAGCTCGCCACAGACACCATGTCCGACGACTACTCCCACCTCATGGCCACCAATCTACTCGCTCACCTCATGCACATGTCCTCTGTCGCCTCCTTCATCATGTACCCGACACTGTCCCTCTGCTTGCTCACCAAGGGCGACCTGATCCCACTCACCAAGAGCCTCACCGTTGAGTGGGCGCTGCATCTTGCCCCCCACCTCCATCGCCCGGCCCCAAAGCGGACGACAGCGATGTAGCAAAAAGGAGGAGCAGAAGCAGCGAGACAGGAGTGAGGGAGGGAGAGAGGGGAAGAGATAATGTGGAGAGAGATAAGGACTGAGGAAGAGATAAAATGCGTGAGGTTTGAGGACGCTGTCAGTCGAACGGATGCGAGGATGAGCCAAAACGTGATTTAAGTAAAATTTTAGGTCCGGTTACTTTTAGTGGCAGTTGTGACCGTAATCGGCACTGATAGTCGACTATCAGTACCAACTGACACTGATGTATCAGTGCCGATTGGTAACATGAACCGGTACTGATAATTTGTTTTAGTGCTGGTTCTTTAACACCTCAATCACTGTTTGCACGCGGGAGCCTAAGAATCGGCACTGATACATCTTCAGTTTCAGTTTCTGTACAACCAGCACTAATGTGCCGCTACTTTTGACCAGTTTTGTAGTAGTGTGTCAAAGCTATATATTATCATATTTATGAAAAACATTTTTCTTCGTGCAATACAAACTAGGATTATTCTGATTGTCAATGCAGTTAGCATCTAATCTGCCTCCTGGAAGAGAACCCAAATGCACGATTAGGTTAAACAGCCTCTCCACCATCCCGTCTAACACACTACCACAAAACATGTCAATGCAGACGTGTAAAAATGGTCAATCCAAACAGTTCAAAAACTGTCTGCACAAGATCGTCGGGATTTGCAAAGGTAATATATCACATGCTAGAAGAAGAGCCGTTTGCCATGCATGTACATTGCGAAAAAAAGCAACAAAATCTCATACAAAATACTAGCTGCACAATCACTTTGCAAATCACATGTCAAATCATTGTTTGCACATCGGCTAAGTGGTTAACTATCACCAAATCAGAGCTCATGCCGTAGTGTCTTAATATGACATTTTCACCCTCCACGATTTGCGGGTGGGGAACTAAGAGATGCAATTTTGGGCCTTGAGCTCGAGCAGCACTCTCGCACTCCACCAAGAACTCATCCAGGCCCCGTTATCTTTTAGCACGTAAAGATTACACACAACTTCCATGTAAAAACAACATTGTTGCTTGATTTACAGATAGTGAATTAATACATTTGAGTCCATGACAATAGAGCTAGCTGCTTTCAAAAGTAGCATTATTCTTAAGTTAATGATAGAACATAACGAAGGATATCAAAAAGGCAAATGGTGTATTGATCCTTCACATAGCCTCCCTGAAAATGACACGGTCGATGACATGGCCTTTAACTAGTACTAGTGCTCAAGGATGCTTAGTGCGGGATTTGGTGCCGAAATTTCGTGCCTTGTTCAGATCGACAGTGCCATCTGAAGTTGATGTTTCTCTTATCCTCATTGGCTCCTAGTTTTCTCTAAGCACCCTTTGAACTACTGGTGTATCACTATTACAGAAAATATCATCACTGTCGATTTAAAAACTACATTACTATCAGTTTTTGAACCAACAATGATTAAACAGTAGTGATAATTTGCTGGCTGCAGAACCGGTAGTGATAAACCGATAGTTATAGTTGGATTATCACTGTCGGTCCATTACATGAACCGATAGTGATAACCCCCCTCCCCAAATCTAGCTATTGTCGACAATAACATATTTAGAAAATAACACATATACACAAGCGCGCGCGCGCACACACACACACAAAATTCATCACATATCTTTGTAGCTCGACACATTTCATTCATAAATCACATATATACATACACAATTAACATGTCATTCACAAATATTTCTTAATTGGTTAGGATAGAGCTTAAATTCTCTAACTCACAATTGGTTTCAGAAATCTCAGAGTTCACTTGAAACATTCATGCAAGAGAAACAAATAAGCGGTTCAACTTCTCTTGCTACCCGAAGTTATCGAACTTGGTAAGTCCTGAGTGCTCATTGAAAAAAGTGCTTTATATGCCGGCTCATAAAACTCGTTTTTTGAACTTATCACTTTATCATTGATGAACCCGATAAGTTATTCTTGAATGACGTTGAGGTGATGTTGCAGGAGTTTACTCATGTTCAACTTGATTAGCTGTCATTAGAAAAATTAAAGAAATAAATCATACAGAACACGTATAGAAACTGAGAAGCTCATATCAATATGTATTTATATACCTCTGCATCATCTTGGAGCATCTTGTCTCTGATGAATATGTGCATGAACTCACGTACATAGAAGCCACATAAATTATTGCCATGTTCTTGTCTGTTACATTGTAAAAAGATATGAAACATCAACGGCATAGAACTAGTCATTTAGGAGGAATTTGAGACATGAATATTTCGTACATACTGTGAAGTTGGTTCGGACATTGAAGGTCTTTGTGTATGGAAGGTATCGAACACTGTCCTTACAGCATCGTGCGAATGCCCTATGCATGATTATGAATAGTATTACTAGATTTAGATTCAATCGAATGAAAGATTACTAGAGTGAATAATGAAATAATCGACTTAACCTATTTAGCAAGTCTATTAAAGGTTTAAGTTGTATTTGTAGTCTCTTTTGTGAGTCAAATACAATGATCTAGCTCATGCCTAGCTGGATGACAAGGAGGATCCGGTGATACTTGCAAATATATATATATATATATATATATATATATATATATATATATATATATATATATATATTAGTCCTAACATTAAGTTGCGTATAAAATAGTAGAATAAGCATGTAGGGAAACACATACATAAAGTTGTAGGATAAAAGTATGTATGTCTTGTATTGTAGCTTGACCATAGCCTTCCACGCATAGATCTCTGTGTCATCTGGCTTTTCTCTAACAAGTGTCTCATTGATAAGTGCTAGGTCGAGGATTCCTCCTTTGTAAATGCACTTTTTTCTGCATTTCTGTACCTCCATTCTACATAAGAAATAAGTTAGAGATGCAATTAAATAGTAGAAGTATGTAAATATAAGATACTTACAGTGTCCAGAAACTCATGATAGACACGTCGAGGGCATCTTGCTGGTACATGTTGTAAATTTCCTAGAACTCTAGCCACAATATGTTGGTGCCATTGTGGAAATCTTCATCTTTATAGCTGGCACTGATAGGAGTTAAAGAAGATCTTGCACAAAGAAAGAAAATCTTGGGGCTAGTCAATTTTCCTAACATAGGAGTTAAAGAAAATCTTTTACAAAGAAAGAAATCATATAGAAACAAAGATTGAAACAAAGATGATCAACAAGGATTACTACTTATATTACTACTAATTATAAAAAAACAATGGTATATGAAGATATCACAAGATGATATTTATAGAATTGCATGGATCAACTTTCATTCAAAGAAGCATGTGAAGAAATATAAGAATTAGACATTATGTTTCAAATGCATCCTTCAAAATCAACCATCACAAGGAAACACATAAAAACCATAGTTGATTTGATCCGAATGCGAAAAAATGATTCAAATTAAAATCTTAAGATTAAATAGATCACTAAAGAAGTACCAAGAATCTCAAGTTTCAATTTAAAACCAAATAAGGATCAATTAATGGATATTTGTGAGATTGAGATTTATATGAGCTTGACATACCACATAAATGCTAGATAAACAATTATATAAATTCTAAATAGTGTTACTCAAATATTCACATTTTATGGGCATTTAAGACGCACAAAACATAATACTCTCTCATAATGTGATAATCTATTAATTTCTCCGAAAGAGCCACAATAGAATTCAATTAAACGAATAAGATCAAATAAGGCTAAAAAACCACACAATCTACAAATGAGTGTGCAATGCATCCTACATATACTAGTTATATGACTTACATATACTAGTCGGCAAGAAAAGCTAGATGTGCCAGAAACAAATTCATAGAACACTAAGCAAGCAATTAAGACATGCTAGGATATGAAGACAAGATAGCAATAAAATCTACACATACTGAGAAAAGCATAGATACAAAATCTACACATGTAAAGAGCTAAAAACTTCTAGAATTGGCAGAATCCGGAACTTCTGGATATAACCTGGAACTTCCGGGTTCTATCAATCTGAGAGCTAGAAGAACCTACAAAGTTTCCAGAACATTCGGATATTCCAACCTTACCCAGAACTTCAAAGTAGAACTCGGATATCCTACTGAAAATTCCAACAATTATGTAGAACAATGAATATATCACAAATATGTAAATATGAATTTAAAGACATTGTGATAGAGAGTTACTTTCATAGAGTGACATTAGATAATAATAAATGTAATTCAACATAACTTGGCTCTTCAATCAATTAGATAAATCTTCAAATAATTAGCCAAGTCTCCAATGCCATCCATTTCAACTATTGATCAATTTTGAGATTTTTGGTCCCCAACATTGTTGGGTCCTAAGACATTAGTCACAATAGGCTTGGTAATCTAAATGACTTTTTATTCTTCAAGCTACATTGAGTACCAATTAATTTGGCAACATTGCCGATTTCATCATTTCTAAGCAAATAATTTTTATTGACAACGGAAGACTTAGAATGAGTACCTTAGGGGTACGATGAAGACAAATGCCCCTTATTGCGGCATATGTAGAATATTTTGCCGCCTAGCCTCTTCACTTGAGGCTTATCACCTTTATGACCATTTATTGACCCCTTCACTTGTATGATCTTGAAATGACTTGGGGCCTCTCCTTTTGATGTTGGTCATCTCTTGATGATGAAGGAGATTATTCATTCATAGACCTCTTGCCTTATTGTTCCTTGATCAAGGATATCTTCTTCTTCTTCGAAGGGCAATCCCGAACATGATGACCCTCTTTATTGCACTTGAAGCAAGCCATGAGTGCGGTGATCTTCTTTTGTCCTTTACTCTTCTTCTTGACATTGTCGGATTTGTTCTTGTTGGAATTGAATTCAGGTCCACTTTTATCTTTTGGATGCCTTCGGTCAACTAGCATCTCATCAAGAGTAGTCTTCCCTTTGAAGCATCAAGTCAAATCTTTCTTCAAATAATTGACTTGATCCTTGAGCTCCTTAAATTCTTCTACAATGTTAGTTTCACAAATAGAACTAGAGGATACAATTTTGTTAGAGCAACAAGGAATAAATAATTCATCATTGGATATTAAATTTTCATTAGATGAATTTATATGACTGGCACATGTTAAATCTACATTAGGCAAAGAAATGTGCTAATGTCCACATGAGGGTTCATAGTATTTTACCGTTGTGACCATTACCTCATGAGCTATTTTGAGCATGGCATGAGAATCTACAAGATTTTCTTGAGTACACAAAAACTTTTCATGATTTTTTTTGTAAGATCATATGCTTGCTAGTAAGCTTTTCAAGTTGAGCTCTTAGCTCAATATTTTCTTTCTCAAAAAATGCTACATGAGAAATAGAATTAGAAGCACAAGCATCATAAATAGGAGAAACAATGGATTTATCCTTAGATAAAGCATTGCAATTAGGATATGACATTTCTAAATCCACTAGAGGCATAACATCTAATTTATCAATTAGAGAATCATGTTTAATTTTAAGATTCTCATAAAGATCGGATAAACAACTATGAGACTTTATAATCTTTTCATGCTTCATATTTAAGGCATTAAGTTCTTCAATTTTCTCTATGAGGCATTACTCTTGCCTTTCAAGGATTTCTTCTAAGCCTTCCATGACGGTCATGAGCTTGATCATTTTAGACATATCTTTTTGCTCAAATGATCAAACTCAAGTCCATCAATGGCACTATCACTATCGTCCTCACTTACCGGTTTCTTTTTACCTTTCTCTATAATACACATGTGGGTCTCAGAGTGATGAGATGAACATATTGGAGAGGTGGATTCTTCACTTCAAAGTTGAGTACAATTGATGTTATAATGTACATATTGATGACATGTATAGCACATCTTCCTTGATCTTCTCTTAGGTAGACCTCTCTTCCTGATTTTTCTTGAGGCTTTCCCACCTAAGCTTTGCCTCAAGTAAGATTATATTTCCTTGAAAATACTAATGGAAATAGATGTATTACAATGAGGATAATTAACCATATCATCATGATATATATGCAATTTTGCACTAAATGATATGCAAGGGTTAACAACACAAGCGGATATGGAATTTTCATTACTAGTGTTGTAGAAGTCCAAAGAAAGGATTGAACACTTACTAATCTCACTCACCATATCATTACCTTGCTTGTTAAATATTGGTGAAGTGGATGACAGAGTGACATCCTCTTGGACAAAGAAAAAAGTCATTTGATGCTCTTCGTAATGTGATGATGAAATATAGCACTCTCCAAATGATGCCTTCACAATAAGAACATCCTCATTCCATTTAGGTTTGTCGTATCTTTCTTTAAGTGTTATCCAAATGAGATAAGTATCCTCAAGCGGCATGATTGTGTCAAAAACATCTTCACTCAAAGCATTAAATAAAGCATTAGTAGCTTGCGCATTGAGATGTATGCATTTCTCTTCCTCGTCAAATGATATGAGTTTATCACTAGGAAAAGAAATGCTTACATCTACAACTCGCTCTATTTAAGGACACATAGTCCTAAAATTATGAAGCATGCAGGTATTCCACTCAAAATAATTAGACCCATCTAATAGGAGTAGTTCTATATGCACTAATTCACTAGTTGACATCTTTACTCTCTAGGCAGTAAGGTCCTAAAAGAGTGAATTGACTCTGATACCAATTAAAAGGACAATGATGTCGCCTAGAAGGGGGTGAATATGTATTTTTACGAAAAATCAACATTTTTTACTATTGGTCTAAACTTGCAGTG
The DNA here is from genome assembly GCF_958298935.1 of Phragmites australis. NCBI lineage: Eukaryota > Viridiplantae > Streptophyta > Magnoliopsida > Poales > Poaceae > Phragmites > Phragmites australis. The sequence goes on from NC_084925.1 coordinate 4,286,292, forward strand.
AAAAATAAACTAATGAATTTTTCACAAGTGAAAATCCTAAATGTGCTAGGCTCAACTAGTGCACAATCACCCTATGTAAGTGTGAAGGTTACAATCCTACGGTGTGAAAAAGATTATTCAAATCAAGCAAGATATGCAACAAAACTTTAATCGAAAGTTCTGAAATTACTGTTTACCGGAAGTTCTGGGTTCAATCTGGAACTTCCGACTATACAGAGCAACAAAATGAGATCTAGCTATGCCTAATGAGTTCTAGCTCAAACTAAAAGTTGCCACAGGTTCCAAGAAGTATTTCCTAGCTATTCCATAGATCACTTGTAGTCAAACAAGTACGAGCATATAGGTTGGGCAAAAACAAGTATGAAGGTTAATGAGTTCAAGAACACAAAGAACAAGCCAACCAAGAGAGGAGACATGTTGATTTGTTTCCTGAAGTTCGTACACCTCCACTTGAGGTTTCTACGTCTCCATTGAGGGGCTCAGTCACACTTGAGTCGGGTCTCTTTCAACCATTTTCCTCACCAAGCTCGATCACACTTGAGCTTGGTTCACTCTTGATTTCTTCCCTTGCGGAGGCGAAATCTAAGCCTTCACACACTTTCTGCGGCACACCATAACCTTGCTCACAGGCGATGCCTAGCCTCCTAGGAGCTTCAAGCTGCAAGAGTAACAAACACGATGACGAACTTCTTGCCAATGAACTCGAGTGCTCAAGATGGGAGTTATGCTCACTTCAACTCAATCTTCTAATCTCTCAACCCAACTCACTTTTCTTCTCAAATCTCACATTAAAATGGAGTTGGGATAGCTCTAATGTGTGAGGAAACGTCTAAATAGTATTTCAATTAATCATCAGAAGGATCATTTGCTTAATCACAACCTCAATGATTAACCGAAATAACATCCCGGTAGTCCCGTCACATGTTTTATGCCCAAGATCAAAGCACATGCCTTTCCAACATATAACATCACAACAAAGCTTAATAAAGAGCGAGTAATTAACATTAGATTACAAGTTCTTAAGCATTCCAACATTTACAACAGTTTACACAAAAGATTAGATCAACTACGCAGCGGAAATAAAACTATAGATAACAAAAGAAGAGTGGAGCCACATGCCCTTAGGCTCCACCCCAAAAGCTTCGCCACTCGAGAGTAGTTGCCTACTCAGGCCCGCCACCAACATCGACGGACGTGAAGTAGCCAAACACTGCCTCTTCCTCACCAGTAGAACCTGAAAAAGTAGCGTGAATACGAAGGTACTTGCAAAACTTAATCCATATAGGGCACATATAAATAGCTTGACTCCAAGGATTATGCATTGAGCTATTAGTAATAAAAGGCCACAAGGTTATGTAAATTCGTATGCGTAAGCAACTTAGAGACATATGTGTGAGCACCTATACTTAACCAAACAAACATTTCCAAACCTGTAAACAATATGAACATAAATGTAAATGGAACCATCTCATGTAAACAATGACCATCGACAACCATGCCCAACAAAACCATACCAACCATATCACATTCGTGACTCTACGACCGATGCAAATGTACATGAGCATGCTTATGACTGAGAGCACGGAAATTCAAATTTTTTTACATCCTGTAGGGGGTACAACTTTACCCACATGACACATGGATTATATGGCTTGAGTGACCACACAGGCCAACCCAAGGGGGTACTCGTGTCAACCTTTCTCATACCTGTAACCACCTACTTGCAATTCCCCTATGGCACTGGGGTTACTAGGAGCGTGTCCTAGACACCTCTGGCTCCCCGCCACCTTGCTTCTTCTTTTCTTTTTCTCTTACGCGTCATAGGGCCGCAAGGTAAGTGCCGGCACGGCGTATGATATTCGATTTACCTTACCATTAGATCAGCATGTGGTTAGTACAAAAAGTGCTAGAGCCAACTACACCGGTGGATGGTGTTTAACGATGCAAGCGTCTATGGTGCCCGGGCTCCTCTCCCGAACTACCCCAAGGAACTCCTCCAGGGTAGAAGACACCCCTAGCACCGCTCACATCTCGTCTCAATCTCAACACTCATCCAACCAACATCATCGTTGTATTTTATGAACACTAATTAAGCCCTAAGCTCGCGAGCAATAACCAAATCATTGCTCGTCTTCTACCGATAACCTATGCATTGCTAATCATATTAAATCGATCTAGTAACTTAGACAACAACATTGTTAACCATGCTAGAGGTAATGCATCAACATATGTTCTACCCATAGACGCCCAACATTGACTCATTGTACATGCAAACTTACATAAAGCATAACTTATTAATTTAGACTCCACAATTCAATCAAATGGTGCAATATGCTTAGATGCTTGCCTTGCTGCTTTGGGCTTTGCCTGATACTTCTTGCACAACACTCACGAAACTCTGGGAGATTGGCATCGCCTTCACTCGCTTGGATTGTCAGTGCAACACTCTCTAAATCAAATAAGAATGCATTACATAAATAATAAATGATGGGAAAGTGTGCACATGATGTATGCTTGAATAATATTGAGCGTCGTGCTTTGAAAACATTTGCAAAAGATCGCTAAGTGATTAGGGTTTCAAAGTTTAAAACCCCGGATAAGCTAACCTAAGTCCATCTAGCTTTCAAAGGTTGGCGGTCAGACCGACATTGAACTAGCGATCAAACGACCAGTGTGTAGAAGGTTTTGGCCTCTGCCAGTGAGATCGATGTTGTGCTGGCGGTCAGATCATCAACCAACGGTCAGAGTGGCCCTAGTGGTGGTGTGACCCCTTAAAGGGTTTTCAACTCGGATTCTCCAGTCCTAACTGGCGGTCAGACTAGCCCTATCGGTGGTCAGACCGCCAGACCTTGCTACTAGCGCATTTGCGGGGTTGCCGGTGAGGACTTCGGCAAAACCTTTGACGATGAAGGGTACCAAAATACTCTATGGGACTAGTGGAGTGCTTTAAAAGTGATTTAGACAATATTTACCAAGCAAAACTCAAAATACCCCATGGATTGGATCTAGGCTAGGTTGAACTTCGGTCTAAACAACATGAGGGTCGAATTGAGCTCGAAAACAATGGGGAAATGGTAGGGGATGCCTCACCTTAGTGTATGGTAGCTTCCTAGAGGACCAATCCACTCCGGAGAAGCTCCGGTTTGGAGGTCGGGCTCCTCGGTGGTGTGCAGGCTTGAGGTTGGATGAGCATGCCTCTGGCGAGAGAGAAGAGGGGAGGAGCTCGGGGAAGTCCTCCGGAAGCTTGGGGAGGTTCCCACCGTCGATCTCCGGTCATCGTGGACGTTGAGGTGGAGCTTTCCTTGTCTCTCTAAGGTGGAGTGGGGAAGAGAGTGAGGGAGTGAGTGTGTAAGAGAGCAAGAGAGAGTGACCAATTCACTTAAGTCGAGCCTCTGCACTTTGGTGGTCAGACGGCCAATGCTCCCTATCAGACCACGGTAAGTCCACATGGCTGCACACCTGGTGGTCAGACCGTGGGTAAGCCCGATTAGACTTTGAGTGGGATTCTGAAATCTTTGTAAGTCTCCCCTCTTTGCATACCTCACTAACTCCAAGGCACTTGGGGTCTTTCTAACGAGCTCTAAACTATATCCACATACTTTTGAAATATGTTAAATTCATTTCGATAGAAAAATGCATATAACACATGCGATGATGATAGAGAACACTTAATTACATGATTAATTTTTCAGGATGTGACATAATGGCTTTGGCTTTGAGTATTTCGTGGGAACACCAGCAGCACAACAAAGAGGGGGTGAGGGGGTATTTGTACCCAACCCCACAAAACTAGCCATTATACCTAAAAGTCAGTAAAATCCAAAACTAGCCGTTATTGGTACCACTTTGTATCCGGCATCTTCAATGAATTCACTTTATCATACATGGAATCTAATCTTTGTTCTTCACTCTTGGCATATTTTATATCTCAATTCAACTCATGCATTCTTATGGATCCTAACCCCAACTCACTCTCAAGCATGAAGCACATAGTCTATAAAACTTCTTTGCCAACTTTATAACTTAAGGCACTTAATCTCCATAAGTGACTTAGCCTTGACGCTTATTGCCACTCTTCTTGAAATTCTTCTTCTCATGAGCATCACCTAGAGCTCATTTATCTTGATGCATATCTTTGATCTTCATAGCATTCCTCAATGACTCCATGTCTTATCACTTATGCATCTTCTATGGAATAACCTATTAACAATTCTCAATAACATTGTTAGTCCATAGGTATTACAATTCAACAGTCAATATTGTAGCTCCTAAATCTCCTCTATGAATCCATAGTAGGTCTCTCTATTGCCATTGTTGTCGTAGGTATCAATACCTACGTCGCTATTTTGATTGGTGCTCTTGTCATCTTGTGCTCTCGTATAAAATGTATATCCGTTGATGTCGTATCCTTGGAATGTCAGAATTGTAGTTGATGGTTGATGAGCATGTAGTTTTAACTGAGCATCCTCTGTATCATTACCCATCATGTGTCTACAACTAATCACCAAAATGATCTTTGTGCTCTCTCGTGATCCAATCTTCTGACTTTGTTGGATTTTTGGTGTATAGCATGTTCATGTGCATATTGACATATGGGTCCACTACAACTGATAGTTGCAGAACTATGAAATGTGCTTGAGTGAAGGAAACATGATCGGTTGTATGGACTGATTTCGCACATATCGTCCCTATCCCCTGTAGCATTCCCTCATGGTGAGATATAGGCGCACCAATCGGTTTGAGATTTATGTAGTTGACACAGAACTCAAAGACCTTAGTTTCCCACCTTGTGGCAATGCAACCTTCCGACAAACCTCGGTTACGAACATATTTGAGAACCCCCCATCAATCTCTCAAAAGGGTACATCTGATGAAGAAACACGGGGCCAATGATCTTTATCTCTCTTACAATGTGAACAATGAGATGGGTCATGATATAAAAAAAACATGGAGGGAATGTAACAGCCCATAATCCTAAAACCAAGAAAATATAAAACTTTTTCAAGGAAATAATAGAATTTGCAAAGTTAAATAATCCGAAGAGTATATATATGTATATATTTGATTGCTTGTTTATGTGAGCCTATATATGTGTGGTATATACGCTGTATAAGTATAAAAATACATATGTATATACATGAGAGAAAAAGAATGGAAAAAGAAAAGCTTTTGAGCTGAATGGACCAAAGCCCAGCTATCTCCTCCTCTCTTCTCTCTATTCGGCCCAACTCATGCCAGCCCAGCTCATCTGTCGGCCTAGCCCGCCACCCACCCTCTCTTCTCCCTCTCTGCTTCAGCTCAGTGCCACAATAGTAGCCGGCCACCACCGCACACACGTCTTTGTCGTGTCCAAACCAGAGGTCGACCACCTAACCGCCAAACAGACCCGCCAGGACATCTAGAAGCTCAAGCCGTGCCAATTTTGTTAAAGCCTGAGCCGATCACAAGTTGTGCACTTGAGTTCATCCACCGGTCACAAGAAGTCCTGATCAAACCCACGGGATAGAGATAGAGGAGAGCAATGGATCAACAGGAGGAAGAATCCCATAGCTATGCGCGAGCTTTTGCCCAAAAGATAGAGACTCGAGTGAGTTTGAGACCTCAGAATCGAGTTCGGATCGCCACCGCCACCCTTTTCAATTCCGAGTTGAATTAGAGATTAGGAGAGCCGCCCACCTATAAATATGCGACACTAGACCTCCCTCAGAATATCCCGAAGCTTTTGCCAAACTCGTCAAGGCAAAACCAATGCCCAGAGCTCGACCCAGACGAGCCCCGGAGCTTTGCTTCGCCTATCACCGTCACCAGCCTCTCTGGAGCCTCTCCGACGTCAACGTGTGCCCTAGGTGAGTTCCTTGTGACACCTCGATCCTTTTCCACCGCTCGTCGTCGAGTTTAGTTCACCGGAGCACCGTTCCAGCTAGGTTTCGACCATGCATCACCATGGGAAGAGCCGCCGCCGCCTTCTGTTCACCGGAGCCAAGAGCCAAAGCATCGCAGCCATCTGATCCTGAGCCAACAACCAAGATTAGATTCCCTTATACCCCTTCGTGATCCAATCTGAGAGCGACATGTGGCATACATAATCCCAGTCAGCAGCCTTTGTCATGTCAGCGAGGCACGTCAGCACTTTTGCTTACGTGCCAAGCCACCTCAGCCTGTAGTGCACAGTCAGCTTTTCTTTTCTTTTTAATTGTTTTGCTGACATCATAAATAGTAAATATTACGCAATAAATAGTTTTTCAGTAGAAAAATAATTCTAAATAATAATAATAATTAGTAAATTAATTTCTAAAAATGTTTAACAATATTTATAGGTATATTTAATTATGTTTCATAGGTTTAAATAGTTTTATAATTCAAATAAATGCTAAAAAAATCCTAGAAAATCATAGATGGCTTTGGAAAAATTCTAGAAAATTCCTAGCAACATAATTTCATTTGTAGATAATCTTTCTAGTCCTGTTTTAATATTTAGAAAATCATAAATTGTCAACCGTAGCTCCGTTCTGACCCGTCCTTTCATCGAATTGTGTGGACTAGTGTAATCTTATGAGTGGTGATGTTTGTTGTGTGATTTTTGGTTCTTTTTGGATCTTGGTGTTTATGTGTAGTTGTTTTTCCGCGTATGTTGCGAGTAGACGCTAACGTTCAGGAGGAGCTAGAAGGTCTACATGATCAAGATTTTGAAGACCCAACTGAGTTCAGTAAAGGCAAGTTATGTTCTTGATCATTTTTATCCCAATTTTACAAATATTTTATTTTATAAACATGCATGCTAATAATTTATTGGGAATCCCAAGAGTGAGGCTTTACCCTAGTTTTTCCCTTATCATCCTTGTCGCCATAGTATGGTGTTGGGTTATGGATGGGTAGATGATGCTTAGCCTTGCTTTAAGATGGTAATCATGATAATTGTTCCACGAACTTGATAATGGTCATATGCAACAATGATAAAATATGATAGAATAATTTTTATAGCAATATGGTATAGGGATTTGAGCAGGTGGTATGATGAGATGTATGGTTGGGGAAGTGGTAGTCTTGCTCAAATCTAAGGGTCGGTTCATGGGGTGACCTTTTTGTATTTTCAGTACAACCAGAATCCTGGTATGAGACCTTTTTGTCCTAGCCAAGTAATTTTCTTACTCTCAGCATAGTGTAGACCAGGCAAAAGAGCGGTGAATGGACGATGTCTTGGGATCCGAAAGACGCAAGAGGGGGCTTCCGTTGTTGAGGTGGAATCACACGATAACGAACCTTAGCGAGTAGACACGTGCTGAGAGGGCCGTTGTAAAGGCTTTGTAGTAGATTCTTAGTGCACACCTCGGTAGTATGTAAGAGTTCTTCGTCGGCTACCGTATGCTCGGTAAAATGGGATGAAACGTCTAGTGGATAAAGTACAACCTCTGTAGAGTTAAAACTGAATATTCAGTCATGCTCATGGTCATGAGCAGCACTGAAAACCTACTTTGATTATAACTTGATATTTTAGTTAGCTGGGTCAACTGTGATGGTGGGAATCATAGTTGAGGATGGTTAGTCATAGTGGTGGGAACTATGATTGAGGGTTCAATTCAGTCATGCTCATGGTCATGAGCAGCACTGAAAACCTACCTTGATTATAACTTGATATTTTAGTTAGCCGGGTTGTCGGAGGGTGAGCTCCTGTCGCAGGGATCCCGAGAGATCCCCTTTTAGAGATTCGGCCGGGAGGATGATCCTGAACGAGCTTGTTTTGGGAAATAAGCGGGAAACGGAAATAAATACAGTGGCTGGTGGGAGATGATCGTCCTAGTGCGAGAAAGATGGGTGCACCGGGGTTTAGATAGGTTCGGGCCGCACGGGGGCGTAACACCCTACTCCTGTGTGAGTGTTATATCTGCCCTTGAAGGGAATTCTTCAAGGATGTATCTGGTTACAAGAGAGAGCCACTTACTGAGAGCTTGAGGCTCTCGTGTTCTAGCTTGGCTTGAGCTGGTTTGAGCGTCTGCGTCCTCTTCTTCACACACCTTTTACGTGTTCTCCATCCTTTCCTTATATAGGAGCGCCGACCTCGACATATCCTGAATGGGAAAGAGGGGATGCGAATGCCAAGGTGCCACGGAGAAAGGCGTAATCATTTCGTCTTGGCGAAGTGACAGGGGCGGTGGAGAAATGCGGCGCGCATCCGACCACCCGCCACTGTGGAAGCCCTCGGGCGCTATAAAGGGGGCCCACCGGGCAGCCTCAGAGGTGCCCGGTGCGCCCACCCTGTCTTGTCTTTCTGCCAGGGCAGGGTGGCGGGCGGAGCACTTCGATTCTGGCAACGTTATCCCGAGGCACTCGGATGAAACGGGACGGGACCCGTGCATTTAATGGACCCAGGCCCCCCTGCCAGGGCATGGCAGGGTCTGACACTGGGGCGTGGGCAGCTGAGAATGTCAGGATGTCAGGATGTCAGGCCGCGCGTGCCTATTAAATGTGGCATTGGGCCTTTGACTGGCTGACACCCCGACGATGGGACCCTTCGGGTCGTCGAATGATCTTGCGCGAACCTTCGGGGAACCGAGTCCTCGGGGGCCGCCACGCGCAACCCCGAGCATTCTCTTCCGAGCACTTCGGTGAGACCTTCGGGGAACCGAGTCCTCGGGGGCTGCCACGTGCAGCCCCGAGCACTCTCTCCCGAGCACTTCGGTGGGACCTTCGGGGAACCGAGTCCTCGGGGGCTGCCACGTGCAGCCCCGAGCACTCTCTCTCGAGCACTTCGGTGAGACCTTCGGGGAACCGAGTCCTCGGGGGCTGCCACGTGCAGCCCCTAGCACTCTCTCCCGAGCACTTGGGTGAGACCTTCGGGGAACCGAGTCTTCGGGGGCTACCACGTGCAGCCCCGAGCACTCTCTCCCGAGCACTTGGGTGAGACCTTCGGGGAACCGAGTCTTCGGGGGCTGCCACGTGCAGCCCCGAGCACTCTCTCCCGAGCACTTCTTTCCCGATATTTGGGCTCTGCGGATCATCGGGGAACTGGGGTGCTCGGGGACCAAAGGCGGCGGCCCCGAGCACCTTCTCCCGGGACTTAGCTTCTTCTTACCTTGTAGGGTGGTGACATGTGGCGGATGGCCGGCCTGGTCTCGGGACTTAGGGACCCCTGGTTCCGAATACACCGACAGCAGCCCCCGGGCCCGTTGGTAGGTGATGGGACGGAGACTGCGATTGGGCCCTTCGTCGCGGCCGAGGCCGAGGCTGATGCAGACGCCATGTGGCAAGCTTTCGAGAGGTGGCCCTTGCGGACCCGAACCTCAAGTACGCCCCAACGGGAAAATGAGTGGACGCGTGTCCACACAACTTCCAAAGGGTATAATGACCATACGGGCGGCACGCGCGGTCGCCGCGCAGATCGAGAAAAATACGCCTGGCAGCCGCTGACATCGCGCGATCGGCGGGAGATTTGCGTGGCAGTTGCGTCGATCGAGGCAACGCTTCGCCGAACGAACCGTTTGGGCGGCAGTTTTTGAACTTTGAGATATATAAAAGGGGGAATGGATCGGTCCGTTCCCCTCTTTACGCTCTCTCGCACTTGTGCTCCTGCCTTCTTTGTGCTCCGAAGCCCTTAGGAAATTCTCAGGCGACCGGAGCATTCTTCCTTCTCTCTCTTTCCACCACCAAAACACCTTCCATCTTGTCGAGATGACGAGGGTTGGAGGAGGACGCCGGGACAAGACTTCGGACAGCATCTTGCCGGAGTCTCGTCTGAGGAACGAGGAGGCGGCGGACAAGATTAGGAAGCTGCTGGTGCCGGAGGGGCAGGAAGGTGCTGTGGTGGTGAGGCCGGCAACTCTGACGCCGGCGACGACCGTCCCTGGGCGGATCGTCCTCTTCACCTCCTTTGTGGCGGCGGGGTTGGTGCCGCCATTTTTCGCCTTCTTCCTGCAAGTGCTGGAGACGTACGGCATTCAACTGGTGCACCTAAGCCCCAACTCTGTGGTGGTTTTGGCGGTCTTCGCGCATCTCTGCGAAATGTTCGTGGGGGTGATGCCGTCGGCGACGCTGCTTCATCATTTCTTCGTCCTTCGGCCGGTGGAGAAGAAGAGGGGGTACTCCACGGCGGACGTCGCGGGGTGCTGCAACCTCCGGCTCTGGGACGGCCTGGGGGATCATTACATTCCCCAGGTGCTGCGCAGCAAGTGGGAGGAGTGGCGACAGGACTGGTTCTTCGTCGATGTCGACCCCCATGAGCGCCTTGAGCGGCCGGAGGCGGCGGCGGAACCTCGGCGATCGACGTGGGAGGCGCCGCCACCAGAAGATGCGAGACTAAAGCCGGTGCTGGAGCGCATCCTGGAGCTGCACGAGTGCGGGCTGACCTCAGTCATGGTGGTTGTGGACTTCCTGCGCCGTCGGCTGGCGCCTTTGCGAGAGCGGGCCTAGCCGAGCTGGTTCTACACCGGGCCGGAGGACATCACCAGGACCCAGATCGGCGCGAGCTGGGATCTGGGGCAGGCGGAGCTGCGGGGGATGACACGGGTGATCACCGGAACGGAGGACATGAGCCGGACGGAGCTCCCGTGGCCGGAGATGGCGCTCTGCGCCAACCCCAAACGGGTGGCCATTATGGCGGGGCTGCCGGAGTTCGACGCCCAGGGGCCTGTGGACCGGCCACGAAGCCGGAGTCCCGAGGCCTCCGAACTCCCCGGGCTGGAAGAGCTACTTGGCGAGGAGGTCGCTGGCAGCTCGGCACGGGCTGGTGAAGGGGTCGCCGCAGGCAGCAGCCGCCGTGCCGAGGAGGAGGTCGCGACTGAAGTCGTCGAGGAGGTGGCGCCGGGAGATCGGGGAAAACGTCCCCGGGCCCTGATCCTGGTGCCGGACTCTCCGCCGTCGCCGACGGCAGCGGCGGCATTTCCGGTGCTGGAGCCGCGCCTGGTGCGGATGGGGCCTGCACCGGCGCCTGCGACCCGCAGGGCGGAAACCGAGACTCGTGCGGCGGCACCCGAAGCCCACACAGCGGTTCAGCCGAGCCCCCAGCGGAAGAGGCGGCGGGAGGAGTCCAGACCGACGGCGCCGGACCCGGACATCAGGCTTCCAGCGGCCAAATGGCGGTATCGATAAGTCTTCTTTCTTGCTTTTCCATGGGCATTTCTGGCCCGAACTAAGTTTTGACAATTTTCATTTGAATCCTGTAGGCCGGCCGCAGGCGATGCTGCGACGGAGAGAGAGCAGGCGCCGGGACCAGAGCCGAGCCCGCCTGCCGTTCCGACGGAGGCGGGCACCAGAACGGTGGAGGCGCCAACCGTCGTGGCGGCCAGTGGAAGAGAGACGGAGGCGGCGGCCGAGAGGAGGACGGAGCAAACGTCCGGATCCTTGGCGCCGGCGGAACCTACCCCGGGAGCGGAAAGCCCGGGGCGGATGATGGTGGAGGAGGACGCTTTGCTGGGGCCGGTGGACAGGGCGGCCGATGCTGAAATGCGGCCGCCGTCCGAGTCTTCGGCGCTGGCGGAGCCTACCTCGGGCAGGCAGAGCCCGGGGCGGATGGCAGCGCAGGGCCCTGCAGAGAGCTCGGCCCCCCTGGAGGCACTCTGCGGAGAAGCCTGGGCCCCACCGGCGCCCGGCCAACCCGGCGACCCTTTCCTGGCCGCCATTGAAGGCGTCAAAGTAGCAGTCGGGCGGCTGGGCGCAGCGGTGGACGCCAAGGAGGGGGAGCTCGAGGCCGAGCGTGCCCGCCTGGCGTTGGAGAAGGCGCAGCTGGCGGGCGCTCAGGAGGAGGCCCGTGCGGCAGCCGCGCGGGAGCAGAAGCTCCTAGAAGATATCCGCGCGGAAGTCGCGCGGGAACAGGAAGTTTTGAAGACCGCGCGGGCAGAAGCCGCGCGGGAGCGAGAAGACGCCGCCCGCCTGGCTGAGGCGTCGAGGCAGCAAGCTGCCGATGCCCTTGCCAAGATGGGGCAGGCGCAGGAGAGGGAGGTGGCAATCGCAGCCCGGGAGCAGGTTGCGGAGGAGCGGCACGCCGAGCTGACCCGCCGGGAGGGCGCGGCCGAGAAGACGTGCGCTGACCTCCAACGCAGGGAAGACGACCTTCGGAAGATCAGGGAGGAGATCCACCGTTGGGAGGAGGTCGTTTCCTTGCGGGAGGTGGACAATGAGTTGTCGGCGTCGGATCTCGACGCCCGGGAGACTTCGGTGGCCCAGAAGGAGGACGCGCTGGCCCGGCGGGAGGGCGAGCTGAGTCGCCGAGAAGGCGAACTGAGTCGTCGAGAAGGCGAGGCTGACGCGGCGGCGGCGGCCATGGCGACCAAGGTGGAGCAGAACGCGAAGCACGAGGCGGAACTGACCGCCCGTGAACGTGCTTTATCTGAGACGGTGGCCAAGGCGAAGCAGGCTGCCGCCCCCGCAGCAGTTGGCGGTTCTTCCGGTCCGGTTGGGGACCAGGGACTTGAGGCACAGCTGCGGGCCGCCAAGGAGAAGCTCGAGACTACCTTTGTCTCGCGGGTCAACCTCGAGCATATGCTGGAAGACGTACTCCGGCGGATGCGGCGAGCCGTAGAGAAGGGTGGTCTCGGACGGCTTGTTGGAGGCGAGAAGGGCGACGGCCCCGCACGACAAGTGCTGGGGCTACAGCAGGTCTGCGAGCGCCTCGAGGCCCTGCCTTGGGCAGTCCAAGAACTTGCCGCCCAGGAGGGATGTGGCTTGGCACATACAGTGGCCGAGCACGTCCTGGCCTGCTACCGAAGCAGGGACCCGAACTTCCCGCTAGAGCCGGCGTGGGAGGGAGTGGTCGAGGCTGAGGGAGAGGCCGCCCGGGTAGCGGTCCAGAGTACCGCCGCCATGGTGGCGGCTGGCTTTAGGCGAGAGGTGCCGCCGCCGCCAGCCCCCGGGGACGACTTAGAGGATTCAGCCGACGCCTCTGCCGCCGACTAGATCTTTTGTAGTCTTTTTTCTTTTGTTATCTTGATGAATGTAGATGTAGGAGTGAACTCTTAGAAAATGCCTTGTATCTATCCTGTGAATATTAATGGCAATTTTTCCTTGAGCTCGCAACTCCAGTTTCTCTGAGTGTATGATGCTTCTTCTGGTGTTTTGCCCGGAAGTCCCGGGGAGTACTCAGTCGGGCCGTTCCCGACCTTCCCGTCCCCGAGGATAAAGTGGTTCTGATCGCTGTTGCTGGCGCAGTCGGCCTTCGAGCTCTCGCGAGTCCGTATTTGCCTAAGTTAAGAAACAAAGACACAGACTTCCTTGCCCGGGAGATAGATCGATCCCGCTCGGAACACGCCATACCTAGTGAACACTTTTTCACTTTGCGACCACTCAGTTAGCAGAAGGGAGATACGTGTTGGCGAGAATGGGACCAAGAGTCCTCATGGTCCGGTGGTGCCCGGGCTTAAAACGGGCCGGACCGAGCACTGACAGCCCGCCCCCGAGGCCTGAGCTCCGGACTACCCGAGTAGCTCGAGCGATAGGATTACCCAGGGTACCCGAGGACTCGGTAGTGCTCGGGGTCCTTAAAAGCGGACCGAACACCACGACCACCACGAAGGGCTTCGGTCAGACATTATCGCAAGCACGCTACTCTTTTCTGCAAACCGTTCTGTCGTTCTGGGAAAAAGTAGTCACGCGGCAGGGTTTTTGCGTGCGAGGAGACCACCTCGCCGAACAGATTAAACCGCGAGAGCCCCCGAGAGTGACTCGAGGACATAAATTTACTTAAAGCAGACTTGTCCGAATATAACCACTCACCGGACAGCTGTCGGTCTTCCGGCCAACCGATCCAGGAGGGGTGTGCTTCCGAGCTCGGGAGCCCGGGGACTTGATTCTTTCAACGGAGCGCCTGATTGCCCAAAGGCATACGAGGCTCCTGGGGTCGGGTGATCTCGACCACCCATGCCTAAGTGGTAGGACCACCCGAGGACCCTCGGGGCCGACCAGAGACCGGGGCATTGAAGCCCTCGCGGCCGAGCTGCTCGTGATCGCCAGCCTGTGACTTAAGAGAGAAAATAGGATTTCTTTGTCTGGTGCGCTCTGCCAGTGCGGTACTTGCTATAGACTACTCTCGTTTTCGACCCAAGACCTCTCGAAGACCCAAACCGGCGGACAAGAGCGAGCAGAAACATAACTCAGAGGTCCTATGGTTTGATGGCGTCTGGGCATGACAGACCAGACCGAGCACCAACAGCCCGCTCCGGGGGCCCGAGCTCCGGACTACTCGAGCGGCTCGAGCGATGGGATTACCCAGAGCACCCCGAAACTTGGTAGTACCCGGGAGCCTGCCACGACACCGAACCCCACAGCCTACCATGCCGGACGTAAGTCAGCGGCGACTGCTCGCATGCATACCGATTGGGATTCTTTTATCAGCGGGGAAAATGAGAGAGCGAACTTTTTCTCGCACAACCGAGCACCTCACCAGACAGATTAAACACACGGAATCCAGAAAAAATATTTTGACATAGTGATTGCTTATCGAAATACTGAATGTGCAATATTTACAAGGTTGGGCGACAGCGACTTACCCAAGGGGCGAAGCCCTCGGACTGCTTGGGCGGGGAGAAGCCCCCGGCCTTGCTGACCTGAGCCGCGAGCACGACCATCTACGGGTAGAAGCGTCGGAGATGCTCGATGTTCCACGGATTCGGGAGTGGCTGTCCTTCCTCCGTCGCCAACCTGAAAGAACCTGCCCGCGGGACCGCGATCACGGTGAAAGGACCTTCCCACACAGGGGATAGCTTATTCATTCCTTCGCGCGACTGGACGCGTCGGAGAACTAGGTCCCCCACCTCGAGAGACCGGGCCCGGACATGGCGAAGATGATACCGCCGTAGACTCTGCTGATACCGAGCCGCCCGGACAGCGGCACACCGCCGGTGCTCTTCCAGGTAGTCCACGTCATCGCGTCTTTGCCGCTCCTGCTCACCCTCAGAGTATGCATGCACTCGAGGGGAGCCCAGAGTGAGCTCGGAGGGGAGGACTGCTTCGGCGCCATAGACGAGGAAGAACGGAGTCTCCCCGGTGGCGCGGCTTGGCGTAGTCCGATTGGCCCACAGCACGGCTGGCAGCTCATCCACCCATCCCTTCCCGTGCTTAGCGAGCACGTTATAGGTCCGGGTTTTAAGGCCCTTTAGTATCTCCGCGTTGGCGCGCTCGACCTGCCCGTTACTCCGAGGATGAGCGACGGAAGCGAAGCAAAGCTTGATGCCGAGATCTTCGCAATAATCCCCGAACAAGGCACTCGTGAACTGGGTGCCGTTGTCGGTGATGATCCGGTTCGGGACGCCAAAGCGGCTGGTGATGCCGCGGATAAACTGGAGCGCCGTGTTTTTGGTCACCTTGATGACTGGGACCGCCTCCGGCCACTTGGTGAATTTGTCGATAGCGACATATAGGTATGCATAGCCCCCGACTGCTCGGGGGAATGGACCCAGAATGTCCAAACCCCAGACCGCAAAAGGCCATGACAGGGGAATGGTATGGAGAGCCTGAGCTGGCTGGTGAATCTGCTTTGCATGGAACTGGCACGCCCTGCAGCGCCGAACCAGCTCAGAAGCATCCTGGAGAGCTGTAGGCCAGTAGAAACCTTGCCGGAAGGCCTTCCCGACCAGCGTGCGGAACGATGAATGGCCACCGCACTCGCCCTCGTGGACCTCAGCGAGAAGATCGCCGCCTTCTGCCCGAGAGATGCATTTCAGGAGGACACCTCCTGCGCTACGCCGGTAGAGATCCCCATCTACAATGGCATAGCGCCTGGACTGCCGAGCAACTCTTTCGGCATACGCCTCATCCTCGGGTAGGAACTTTTCCTTCAAGTACCCTCGGATGTCAGACATCCACGAGGCATCTTGAGAACATTCGGCGAGCACAGCGCACTCGCCGGATGGCGGCGTCCTGACGGGGCTTCTCACTGAGGGCACCGCCGGGGTCCCCTGAATTGAGTTCGAGGTTTCCCCTTCATCCTGTTCGGCAAGCAGGACGGAAGGCCGTGCGAGTCTTTCTTCAAAGACTCCGGCAGGGACACGCGCACGTGAGGAGGCCAGGCGAGAGAGCTCGTCGGCCGGAGCATTGTCGCGGCGAGGGATCTGCCGCAATTCGAGGCCATCGAAGCGTCTCTCGAGCTTCCTGACTGCAGCCACGTACGCTGCCATTTGAGGATCCGTGCACTGGTACTCCTTGGATACCTGGTTGACGACCAGTTGGGAGTCCCCTTTGACCAGGAGGCAATGAATCCCGAGCCCCACCGCAGCCCGGAGGCCGGCGATGAGACCTTCATACTCCGCCATGTTGTTGGATGCGCGGAACTGCAACTGTACGACGTACCGGAGCTCTTCACCTGTTGGGGAGGTGAGAACCACTCCGGCCCCTGCGCCTTTAAGCGAGAGGGAACCGTCGAAGTGCATGACCCAGTACCCGGGCGCGTCGTGCCCGGGGTAGGTAGAGATCTCTTCTGGGGCGACGCAGGGGACGGGTGTCCATTCTGCCAAGAAGTCGGAGAGTGCCTGGCTTTTGATTGCCTGGCGACAGACGAAGTGCAGGTCGAACTCCGCCAGCTCGACCGCCCATTTGACAACTCGCCCGGTACCTTCCCGGTTCCGGAGAATGGGTCCCAGTGGATAAGTGGTAACCACCGAGATCTTGTGCGCCTGAAAGTAGTGGCGCAGCTTCCGGGAGGCGATGAGTACGGCATAGAGTAGCTTTTGCGCCTGGGGATATCTTGTCTTGGCCTCCCGGAGGACTTCGCTGACGAAGTACACCGGTCGCTGCACCCGACGAGCCCGGACGGCGGCTCCACCCGGGGGGCTACCGCAGCCCCCAGGGTTGGCGGCACGGTCGGGGCTGGCCGGGCACTCGGGCTCGACTCCTTGGCTGGGAAGAGCAGTGTGCTCGGGCTCGACCCCTTGCCCAGGGGGAGCCGCGAGGACAAGTGAGTGGTCGGGGGCCTCTGGGAGCTGGGACCCAACACCCGGCCCCGAACACTCGTCGCGCTCCACCACCAGCACTATGCTCACGACCTGAGGAGTGGCCGACACATAAAGTAGCAGGGGCTCACCTTGAGAGGGAGCCACCAACACGGGTGGCGAAGTAAGGTATTTCTTTAAGTCGCGGAAGGCCTCCTCGGCCTCCGGTGTCCAGTCAAAACGACCGGATTTCTTCAAAAGCTTGAAGAGGGGGAGCCCTCGCTCCCCGAGCTTGGAGATGAAGCGTCCGAGGGCTGCCATGCAGCCGGCGAGGCGCTGGACCTCCTTGAGTCGAACCGGGGGTCGCATCTGCTCAATGGCCCGGATCTTCTCTGGATTGACCTCGATCCCTCGGCCAGAGACCAAGAAACCAAGGAGCTTGCCCGCCGGCACCCCGAAGACACATTTCTCCGGGTTGAGCTTGAGGCGGGTAGAGTGGAGACTGTTGAAAGTGTCGGCAAGGTCCTCGAGCAGGGTGGCGCGGTCTCGGGTTTTGACCACGAGATCGTCGATGTAAGCCTCGATGTTGCGGCCAACCTGCGAGTTAAGAGTGATACGAATAGCGCGCTGGAAAGAGGATCCAGCGTTGCGCAGGCCGAAAGACATTGACATGTAGCAATAAGTCCCCACCGGGGTGGTAAAAGCAGTTTTTTCCTCGTCCCCTATGGCCATGCGAATCTGGTGATACCCAGAGTTTGCATCTAGGAAGCATAAAAGATCACATCCCGCAGTAGAATCTATAATTTGATCAATGCGAGGTAAGGGGAAGGGATCTTTAGGGCAAGCCTTGTTAAGATCGGTGTAGTCCACGCACATGCGGAGCTTGCCGTTGGCCTTCGGGACGATGACTGGGTTTGTTAGCCAGTCGGGGTGGAGGACTTCTCGGATGAATCCGGCGTTGAGGAGCTTGCTAACCTACTCGCGGATGAACTCCTGGCGCTCTGGTGCCTGCCGCCGGACCTTCTGCTTCACCGGGCGGGCGTCCGGACGCACGGCCAAGTGATGCTCGATCACCTCCCTAGGGATCCCGGGCATGTCGGACGGTTGCCAGGCAAACACGTCTACGTTAGCCCGGAGGAAGGTGACGAGCACGCTTTCCTATTTGCTGCCCAGGTCACCGCCGATACGGACAACCTGGGTAGCATTTTCGCCCACCACGACCTCCTTCGTTGGAACAGAGGTGTCGGCGGCGAGTCGGGGTCTGGATGAAGAGGGTCCCGGGCCCCCTGTAGAGCCATCGACCTCGGCCTGTGCTGAGACCAGAGCCATGTATGATTGTTCAGCGCAGGAAACGGCGCCGCCAGAGTCGGCTATCACAGAGATAGAGCCTGCGGGGCCGGGCATCTTAACCGTAAGGTATGCATAATGCACGGCCATCATAAACTTGGCAAGCGCCGGACGCCCGAGGATGGCGTTGTAGGGGAGAGGGAGCTCTGCGACATCGAAGAGGACGCACTCCGTGCGGAAGTTGTCCCGGCTCCCGAACGTGACAGGCAACTCAACCTGCCCGAGGGGCAGGGAGTGCCTAGGGGTCACTCCACAGAAAGGGAGCGACGGCTTTAGGCGTCGGGAAGACACTTGTAGCTTCTCAAAAGCCTCCTTAGAAAGGAGGTTGAGGCCAGCACCACCGTCGATCAGCACCCTGCTGACCTTGACATTGCAGACAGTGGGGGACACTACCAAAGGTAGTCGCCCCACGGCTGCAGTACTGGCGGGGTGATCAGCCATGCTGAATGTGATCGAAGTATCCGACCACCTTAGGGGCCTTGTGGCCTCCTCGCTTGGGGTTGCCGAGCACACCTCGCGTCGCATGACCTTGATGCCACGGCGCGAGGAAGGCGTATACGCGCCCCCGTCGATGAAGGCGACGATGTGCTCGGGCTCCTGGAAGCCGAGCTCGGCGTTGTTGGGGGCGACCTCAGTATCGCCTCCTCCACGGAACTCGTCACGCTCCCTCTGGCGCTGCTCCACGAGTCCTTTGACCGTACGACACTCCGTGAGGTCGTGCCATCTGGTCTGGTGTATGGGACACCATTTACCTGGCTCGGGCCCCGCGGGAGCGGGGGCCCTCGCTGGAGCGGGAGCTCGGCCAGGGGCCGGGGCTCTCGCTGGAGCTGGTGCCCTTGCTGGAGCCGGGGCCCTCGTAGGCATGGAGGCCCGAGGAGGAGCCCGAGCAGGGGCCCTGACGGGGCGTCGATCGACACCCGGCCGACGCTCTTGCCGGTGATCGGGCTCTTACGGCACCCTGTGAGCGGGGACCTGGGTTGGCTCAACGGGAGCGGCCTCGCGCTTCCTTCTCTTCTTCTTTTCCCGCTTGTCGGAGCGGGAAGAACTCGGCTGGTCGGAGGCGGGGCGAGGAGCATGCCACGCCCTGGCCTCCGCAGCCATGGCACACTTATCGGCCAGTGCGAAGAGTTCCGCAGTGGTCTCGATCTCGTGCGTACCTAGCTTTTCGAGCATCCGCTCATCGCGGACACCCTGCCGGAAAGCAACAATAACAGCGTGGGGGGCCACTCGTGGAATGGTGTTGCGAACCTGGCTGAAACGCTGTATAAAGCGCCGTAGCGTCTCCCCTTCCTGCTGTTGGACGACGTGGAGGTCGCACTCCAAACCGGGACGCGTAAACGTGCCCTGAAAGTTGGCCACGAACTGGTGGCACAGGTCATCCCAGGAGCCGATAGACCCTGGGGGTAAGTTCATAAGCCAAGAGCGGGCGGAGCCCCTCAGGGCAACATGAAAGTAGTTTGCCATCACCTTTTCGCTGCCTCCGGCCGCTTGGACGGCCGTTGTGTAGATCTGGAGGAACTCGATGGGGTCGATGGACCCGTCGTAATTCTCCGGCAGCTCGGGGCGGAACTTGGAAGGCCACCTGACCCGACGGAGCTCGGCGGTGAAAGCACGGCAACCGGTGCCGTACCCCGCAGCGCGAGCGGGGGTCCTCGGTGGCGAGTAGCGGCGAGCCGGGGATCCCCGGTGGCCGTGGGCCGGGAGAGAGGAAGCCTGGTCCTCTGCCCCGACCCCCTGCCGGGTCTCCCGCTGACGTTCGAGAGTAACTCGGGCATCCTCGTGGCCCCTCCGCTCGTCAAGGTGCAAACGAAGGTCCTGGGCTTCAGATGCAACCAGTGGGACGGCACTCCGCCTGGAGACCCCTCGGCCCGTGCGGGTGTTGCCCGTTGAGGAGCCGGCTCTGGCGGCACCATGCCGGGAAGTGGTGCGAGGACTCCCGGTCTGCACCTGGCGACGAGCAGTGCCGACCAGAGCGACGACATCTTGTATCCACCGGCCTTCCGGAGTGTTCGGCGTGGCCTGAACGGGCGGGTGCCTAAGGAGAGCATGTGCTGCAAGCAGCGCGCTCCCTGGGCTAGCCTCGCTAAAAGAGAGCCCGCGTCGTGGTGGCACCCGGCGCGGTCCAGAGGCGGACCGGGCGGCCGGGGTCCCGACCACCTGCTGGGGGTCGGAAAGTGCGTCGGCAGCGGCGGCGGCGGCCCTGATGGGCCCAACGCCTTGATCCCCTTGAGCGGGAAAAAATGCGCACGTGGATGGTGGATGTTGCTGGTACGCAGCAGCGACTAGGCCTCCTCTGGCGTCGGGCAGTGCCCCATCACTGGAAGTGGAGCCGGAACGCTGGAGGCGATGCCCACCGGCCATCTTTTCCTGTGGAAAAAAGCGAAACAAACAAATCCAGGGATATTCCCCCTACCTGGCGCGCCAGCTGTCGGAGGGTGAGCTCCTGTCGCAGGGATCCCGAGAGATCCCCTTTTAGAGATTCGGCCGGGGGGATGATCCTGAACGAGCTTGTTTTGGGAAATAAGCGGGAAACGGAAATAAATGCAGTGGCTGGTGGGAGATGATCGTCCTAGTGCGAGAAAGATGGGTGCACCGGGGTTTAGACAGGTTCGGGCCGCACGGGGGCGTAACACCCTACTCCTGTGTGAGTGTTATATCTGCCCTTGAAGGGAATTCTTCAAGGATGTATCTGGTTACAAGAGAGAGCCACTTACTGAGAGCTTGAGGCTCTCGTGTTCTAGCTTGGCTTGAGCTGGTTTGAGCGTCTGCGTCCTCTTCTTCACACACCTTTTACGTGTTCTCCATCCTTTCCTTTTATAGGCGCGCCGACCTTGACATATCCTGAATGGGAAAGAGGGGATGCGAATGCCAAGGTGCCACGGAGAAAGGCGTAATCATTTCGTCTTGGCGAAGTGACAGGGGCGGTGGAGAAATGCGGCGCGCATCCGACCACCCGCCACTGTGGAAGCCCTCGGGCGCCATAAAGGGGGCCCACCGGGCAGCCTCAGAGGTGCCCGGTGCGCCCACCCTGTCTTGTCTTTCTGCCAGGGCAGGGTGGCGGGCGGAGCGCTTCGATTCTGGCAACATTATCCCGAGGCACTCGGATGAAACGGGACGGGACCCGTGCATTTAATGGACCCACGCCCCCCTGCCAGGGCATGGCAGGGTCTGACACTGGGGCGTGGGCAGCTGAGAATGTCAGGATGTCAGGCTGCGCGTGCCTATTAAATGCGGCATTGGGCCTTTGACTGGCTGACACCCCGACGATGGGACCCTTCGGGTCGTCGAATGATCTTGCGCGAACCTTCGGGGAACCGAGTCCTCGGGGGCCGCCACGCGCAGCCCCGAGCATTCTCTCCCGAGCACTTCGGTGAGACCTTCGGGGAACCGAGTCCTCGGGGGCTGCCACGTGCAGCCCCGAGCACTCTCTCCCGAGCACTTCGGTGGGACCTTCGGGGAACCGAGTCCTCGGGGGCTGCCACGTGCAGCCCCGAGCACTCTCTCCTGAGCACTTCGGTGGGACCTTCAGGGAACCGAGTCCTCGGGGGCTACCACGTGCAGCCCCGAGCACTCTCTCCCGAGCACTTGGGTGAGACCTTCGGGGAACCGAGTCTTCGGGGGCTGCCACGTGCAGCCCCGAGCACTCTCTCCCGAGCACTTGGGTGAGACCTTCGGGGAACCGAGTCTTCGGGGGCTGCCACGTGCAGCCCCGAGCACTCTCTCCCGAGCACTTCTTTCCCGATATTTGGGCTCTGCGGATCATCGGGGAACTGGGGTGCTCGGGGACCAAAGGCGGCGGCCCCGAGCACCTTCTCCCGGGACTTAGCTTCTTCTTACCTTGCAGGGTGGTGACATGTGGCGGATGGCCGGCCTGGTCTCGGGACTTAGGGACCCCTGGTTCCGAATACACCGACACAGGTCAACTGTGATGGTGGGAATCATAGTTGAGGATGGTCAGTCATAGTGGTGGGAACTATGATTGAGGGTTCAACCTTTGTGGCTGGAACTTTGGTTGAGGTGTTAGTTGGTTAAGTCAAGACTGATAGAATCTTGAGGTGGTTTGATATTCACTAAATTATTATTGCTTTTCAAAAGTTTTTTTACTTAAATGTTGATTTATGCAAGAGAGTCATATTAGCCTTATTCTTATCAAGCCTTCATATGCATACTATTTTCTTCACAACTTACTGAGTATGATAAGTGCTCACTCTTGCTATCACCAAATACTCAATTGAAGAAGGTATCGAGGAGTACGCTGAAGGTGGATCGTTCTAAGATGCTTTCTACATCGATGATTCCTGTGGAAGAGTCGTAAAGGATTAGAGTCTTCATGGTTCATTTAGTTCTGCTGTAGAGCTTAATTGGTTCTTCGACCCTCGAATGTCACTTTTGTAAGATGGTTTATTCAATTAAGTTTGGATATTGTAATGATTATCATCAATGAAGTCACCATGTGTTAGGATTGATTCCTGGGCTCAGCACATAGATGAGATTGGTTTGTTTCTTGAACCGATCTTGATAGGGAAACACATCTCCTGCACATAGATGAGTATGGACCACGTCATCCTGTAGCTTTTCTAGTTTTAACTGATCGATAACCTTTTGTGAGATTGCGTTGAATAATAAACACAATTTTATGATCGGGTCTAGGATTTTCTCTGGCAGAATGCCCCTTATTGCAACTGCAAGCAATTGTGTCATCATCACGTGGTAGCCATGAGACTTCATGCCAACTAATTTCAAATCTTTCATTCATACTAGTCTCTTTACGTTAGCAAAGTATCCGGACGGAACTCTGACTTCATGCAAACAACCGCACATACTGCATTTCTCTTCCTTGCTCAGAGCGTAGCAAGTCACTTTCTCCCGTTGTCCAGTTCTTGAGGATATAGGTCTTTTCTGAATTTCATATCTTCCAGTTCCATCTGTGATTGGTGTGTATCTTTTGTTTTGCCTGGTATATATAGTAGGGGTTAAGTAGATTCATGCCATTATAAATATCGTGGTTTTGAAATATGCCATTACAACTCTAGAATTTGGAAACATGCCATTAAAAATCTCTTGAAATTGGGTCCATGCCATTACATACAAATCTTCTAAAAAATTGATTCATGCCGTAACAAATCTCCTAAAATTTGAATTCATGACATTACAAATCTCCTGAAATGGGATCCACACCATTATGAGATTTCCCTGATTTATAACTGTAATGGTATGGATATAGTTTCAGGAGATTTGTAACAGCATGCTTCCAAATATCAGAATTGTAATGGCATATTTCAAAACTACGATATTTACAATGGCATGAATCTAATTAAGGTACCAATTCAAGCTGTCAAACAAGTTCTTCTCGATGTACATGACGTCGAGTGCATGTTGGACCTCTAGGTCCTGCTAATAAGGTAGGTCACAAAATATTGATATATTTTTCACATAGGAGATGCTTTTCCACTCGATATCTTTGTACTGCCTTGCCCCTTTCCAAGGACAACTATAATATTATTTATCATATCAAATAACTATTTTCCTATGCGAATCTTCAAAACTTGACCAGTCTCCCTTGTCCCATCAAAAGCTCTTGCTTTAATGCAGTACGGGTGATCCGGATGAAGGAACCTATGGTGATGCATGTAAACCATTTTCCGAGAGTTCTTCAGCCATCTGCTCATTGTATCTTCCAATCACTGGACACATCCATTGTATCCTTTTACCGACTGTTCTGATAGGTTACCAAGGGTAGACTAATCTTGGATTGTTACGAACAACATTACGCGTAGGGTGAAGTTTTCACGTTTGTACTCATCCCACAACCATATGCCATCATTCCACATTATAAGATCTTCAACCAATGGTTTAAGGTGCACATCGATATCGTTTCTAGGTTGACTCTACTATGTGAAAAAAAGATCATTGGTGATGTTTTATACCCATCATGGGTGACGGGTCCCGCACCTATCATCCCAAATATGTCACTGATAACTAGTAATAAGTGACAGGTAAGGACCCGTCACCAATTATACCATGACCCGCCACCTATAAGCGTCTACATGAGCCAGGGAGAATGACATAAGTGATGGGTAACCTCTTCACCCATCACTTATGTCTTGCACCCATGTGCTGGGGAGAAGACGGGTAAATAGGTTACATGCCACTTATGTGTATGTTATCATGTTGGATTGTCATGTTTCCTGGCTGTATCCTGGAGCGTAGCTAGGATTTGGCAATCATCTTCTCCTTGCAAACAACAGCAACACATCCAAATCCATATCGACAAACACACTTATATAATAACTCGTGTTATCATAGAATCGCAAAGGTTACAAAGTTCCAATCAATTCATTACAGAATCACAAATGTTACAAAGTTCCGATCAACTCATATTACATAAGACCTCACAACCTAGAGATTCTATAGTGGAACTTGCTGTGTGAGCTGATGACTTCAGACACCATGAACTCGTCGATCCGTCGTCGAATCTCCGAGAGTGCACTGTTGTCGAAAAACAAGCATAAAATTTCTGTATAATTTTACGCGTAACCAATGTCATGTTACCATGGAATTAAACTAGTTACTGAATTTAGTTACGAATAATCTCGTATTGAACTTACATCGATGGATTTGATATCCTTCATGCGGAGCATGAGGAGCATGTTCCACGTATATAGAATCCGCAGGTATTGCCCGGTGGTTGTTGGTGATGCTGCTGAAAAGAAAATTTAGTGTTAGATCTAAAGGAAAAAACTACAATAGAGAGCATTTGGTAATCTGTTTAGTAGCACTTACCACGAACCCAGTCTTGTGTGTCAGTCTGCGGCCGTCTTTCGCGTTGTAGTCAGATTTAGCTTGAAGGTACTTGTCAAAAGCCCTGCATAAAAAGGAATCGATTAGGGAGCATTTGAATATTAGAAAAGTTAAATATGTAAATTAAGGCAGGTAGAACTTACCCATCGAGGGGTCCTTTTACAGTGTTGTAACCACGCTGTCTAAGTTTGCCTTTTAGTCCTACTGGTCTTGATGAGTCAAGGTACCACACTAATTTCCACTTGAGGCAAATAACTAGTAAGATCCAATGGTCACCGGTGTTGTGGGCATCCAACATGTAGTGCATTTTGGAATATTGTTGCATTACCCTGGCCACATGGACTACAACGTAATCAGGGTGAAGTTGGATGATCGATATTGTAATGGCCTCAGGGTCAAGAAATGCAATGAGATCCTTATTCTTCTTTGTTTCTTTCATCACGTGTCTACAGATAAGAATATAGTTAGATTCAAGACTTAGTGGTATTAATTAATGATTATCCAATTTCAAGGGACCTGAAATGTGAAGATCCGTAATAACGATACGTCCAGGACATCAAGGTTGAAGAGGTCATATAAGTAATTGAAACCCACAATGAAGTAGCCGTTGTCATCAATTAAGAAGTGTCGTTGTTTATACTGTACGACTATAGATTGAGCATTGTTATCTCTAGAAGCCTACATGTAGTAATTATGTAGGTCGATACATGCTTTTCCCACCCTTGCTAGGTCAACTATCGTCATCAAGGGCTTCCCATATTGGAATTTCTTGTTGGCACTAGTCCACGTTGCTCTAATGTCTGTGAACTTCTTCGCTGGTGCAATGGCCTTTGACCTCTCCGGTAGGTGCTTCTTATAGCCTTTCTTCTCGACCTTCTTTTCCATCTTCTTTGGGCTCTCTAGGGCAGACGAAATTCGATCTGGAAGCGAGGCTGCCAGATGCAGAGGAGAAGGTAGTGGAGCCACCTTCTCTGGAGGAGGAGAAGGTAGTGAAGCTACCTTCTTTGAAGTGAGGGGCACGATGGCGGTGCACTTGAAGCTCGTCCAGACTAGGATGCACTGGAGACCACGATGTCGCCCCTCTTCCACTCGATCCTTTGATGAAGAGCTTCATCCAGAGTTGTGACTTCATCATTGGGGGGGGGGGGGAGCTCCAACACGTGATCGGTAGCATTGCTATGTACCATGTCCATCGTAACCACGACGTAGCCATCACGTATCGAGACCGTATGTAAGATATGGACGTCTGGAACCACCTAGCCCCTTGCAACCTCGATGAGATACCCGCCAGGCCTAATTACAAGGCTGCAAGGAGTGGGCCCTTCTAGCAGGTCAATTGTATCCAGTTCAATCACAACAACAACTACTTGTTGATCGACCTCCTTGGTCGCAGGTACTCTTTCCTGCAGCTCCGGGGCTAGCTTCCTGTGGAATGTAAATCTCTATTCGCTTTGATGCAAGCTGTCCCATGATGCTTGCATAAACTTTCTAGGTGATGTCCCATGTAAGTGCATCCACGTCCACTGTAGACCTCTTCCTCTTCTTGTACATCCCAAGGTCTTCGGAAAAGCCATATTTCCAGCCCTAGGAACTTGATACACCTCGTACTCGACCTGGGTGCTGCGAGTTTCCTAGCGCCGCTAAGAGAACATCATGTTCCCTGACCCTAGTGAAAGAACCTTGGCTAGCTTCAGCTGCTTTTTTCTTTACTTTTTCTGTGACTGATTAGGTTTCGCTGTTCTGAATGTGATTTCCCCGCTTTCGGACAGCTCACCCCGTGCACGCAAATATGACCGTAATCGTTCTGGAAATTGCAACCAAGGATTCTTGCAGCCTTCTCTTGCTAACTTTTCATCCTCTGCCTGCCATTTCACCCTTTTCCCCATGTAACCGGCTACGCCGGTCCTATGGTTGTGTTTGTTCCTAGCCCGATGCTACTTCTCCTCACTCTCCATTATGAACTGCTCTGAGCTCTTCATCTGCACAAAAGCATCACAATCTTCCTCTTTCAAGTGCTTGTAGCTCTCAAAGAATGCCACCCCTTTAGCCAGGCATCGATTAACAAGCTTTCTCTTAAAGATTCTGTGAAATTTCGCGATCGCTTTCATTGCTGCATTGAACGCAATGATCATTTGATGCTCGCTTATGTTTCTAGGGTACTCCAGATACTCCTTGACGACATTATTGAACAAGTCTGTAAGGAACCATCCAAACAATATTTTAATTAATCATTAATTCGATCATTTACTTAATCACAACTTCAATGATTAACCAGAATATTATTCCGATAGTCTCATCACATGTTTTATGTCCAAGATCAGAACACATGCCTTTCCAATATTTAACACCACAACATAGCTTAATAAAGAACGAATAATTAATATTAAATTACAAGTTATTAAGTATTTACCTAGTTATTACAGTTTATAGCAAAATAGAGCTAGGAGGAGACAAAAATCGACTCAACTACTGTAAGGAACCGTCCAAACAGTATTCTAATTAATCAATAAGTCGATCACTGACACGATCATGACTTCAACGATTAAACAGAATACCGCTCCGGTAGTCCCGGCACGTGTTTTGTGCCCAAGGATCGGAACACATGCCTTCCAACATGTACATCACAACATAGCTTAATAAAGAGCGAGTAATAAACATTTATATTACAAGTATTAAGCATGCAACTGATTTCAACAATTTACAATAAAAGCGAGCTAGGAGGAGACAAAACCCCTCAACTCCTAACCACAAAAGAACTACGCAGCGGAAAGTTAAACTTATAAACAACAAAAGAGAACGGCGTTACATGCCCTTAGGCACCGTCTCAAAAATGCCACTTTCAGAGTAAGATGCACTACTCTTGCCCGCCACCAAGATTGGCAGGCATGAAGTAGCCAAAAACAGCATCCTAGACATATTTGTGACGACTGATACTCACAAGACTTAAACCATATAGAGCATATATATATATATATATATATATATATATATATATATATATATATATATATATATATATATATATAAAAGATGAAAGATTAATAATATCACACATCACCTTTTAGTAATAATAAGTGATGGGTGATACTTATAGGTGACGGGTGACATTCATCACCCGTCACCTATGACTTATATGTATATATGTAAATTTGATATTAATATTATAAATTTGACATTAATATTATAAATTTGACATTTATATTACAAATTTGATATTAATATTACAAATTTGACACTCAAATTCAAATTTGCTATTTTCGTGCTTTCTTGACATGGATCCCTTCATTATTGTTGGAGCGCAGGTATGGAGTTATCTCGGTCGGCGAAATACATGGCACGATTACAGTAGCAAAAGAAGGGATTTCATCCAATTGATTGAACTCCTCCTCATCAACGATATTTACAACTCCAACGATACGTCTTTTCCCGGCAAGAACCACATGGCATTTCTTCTTTGTTGTGACAGTCGCATAAAACACTTGGCGAACATATTTAGCGAGTACAAAGGGTTCAGACTTGTATCCGACATGTTTGAGATCAACGCTAGTGAATCCAAACTTGTCATTAGTGACGCTCTTTGCCCTATGTACGTAACGGCACCGAAACAGGGCTACCTTGAATCCCAAGTAGTTCAATTCCCAGATCTCCTCTATTTGACCGTAGTATGTGTCCCTCTACATGTCGTTGTCATAAGTATTTATACAGACACTACTGTTCTGGTATATGCTCTTCTCATCTTGGGCAACCGTGTAAAATGTGTATCCATTTATATTGTACCTTTGATATGTCATAATTGTGTATATAGGGCCCGATGCCAGTTTTTTTTATCAAAGCACATGTAGGAGTACTCGAATATCTAATTCAATCTCAGAACCAAGTCGTGAACCTTTGCATATGTTGCCTCGCAACTCAAGTTTCGGTCTACCCTAGATTCTCTTCAAGTAGCATCTGCTTGTGCTCATCGACATATAGGCACACTTCACTCATTTGTTGCAAGACGAGGAAATGAGCTTGGTCGTATGCCTTCGGATCAGGAGTTATTGCCCTCTTCCCCAGAACCCCTATACCTACGAGCCTCCCCTCATGGCGAGACTTAGGCACACCAATTGGGTTATTTAACATACCACTCCAATGCCTCCTCCGTTGCGTAACCTTGCATGATGCATTCCTCAGGAAAGGCTCGATTCCTTACTTACGACTTGAGAACACTCATATATCTCTCATATGGAAACATGTGATGCAGAAACACGGGGCCAAGGTAGTTTATTTCCTTCACAAGGTGAGTAGTAAGATGTACCATGATATCGAAAAAGGATGGTGGAAAATACACCTAAAAAATACATAAAGTCTCAAAGTATCTTTTTTCTAGCTCCCCCAACGCGTCTGGATCGAGCACCTTTTGTTCAAATTCATTGAAGAAAAAACACAGGCTTAGGATAGCCTCGTGAACCTTAATTGTGAGGATGTTCCTAATAGCTACTGCAAGTAGTGATATCATCATCACATGGCAATCATGGAACTTTATCATGGCAATATTCATTTTCAGCTCTCTCACCGAAACAAGTCTTACGATGTTGGACGAGTAACTAGAGGAAACTTTCACACTGTGCAAGAACTCGCAGAATTCTTAGTTTTCTCATTCTTGGAGAAAGTGATAGTTGTTGGGGCTAGGTGTTTTCCTTTGTCCGTATCATGTGCATGGAGCGTCATAAGCCCATTTCTTTAAGGTCAGCTCATGCGTTCTCAAGATCCTTTCATTTTCTCTTCATTTGGAGCAACATACCGATCAAACTCTCGCATATATTCTTCTTTACATGCATGTTTTCAATAGAATGGCGAACATCTAATTTTTCCTAATACTCTAGCTCAAATAGTATTGATTTCTTGTTCCACATTTCTTTTTTTCATCATCCTTGGAGGATTGTTTTCATTGATATTCTTAACCTGATTGTGGACATCTTCCCTGCCAAAATGCCTTGGAAGTAACGCTTTATCTCTTGTGCCATCGAAGTGCTTGTCCATGTTTCGGTATGAGTGCTTCCTGTTAACAAAACATCGATGATGCATGTACACTATTTTCTTTGAGTTGGTCAATCTCAAACTACATGTGTCATCTAAGCAATGGAGGCAACACCTTTTCTTTTACTCTAACCTGACAAGTTATGAAGTGTTGGCAGATTATTAATGGTGACGAACAACATAGCATGCAAGGTAAAGTACTCTTGCTTGTACTGATCTCAAACCTCGATGCCTTCTGACCAAAGTTTCTTAAGATCACCGACTAAAGGTCTGAGGTACACATCGATATCATTGCCAGGTTGTTTCAGTCCTGATATCAAGATCAACAATATCATGTATTTCTGCTTGTTACAAAGCCAGGGTGGAAGGTTGTAGATCAACAATACAATAGGCTAGGTGCTATGTGAGGTACTCATGTTACCAAATAGATTCATGTCATATGTGCTCATAGCAAACCTAATATTCTCAATTCTTTAGCGAATCAACCAAATATAGAATCAATGATTTGCCACTGAGCAGAATCCACTAGGTGCCGTATAATTGAGTCATTCTTATGACCGTCCTTATGCCAACGCACCAATTAGACCTTCTTTCTGTTGGTAGACAAACACTTTAGATTGGGAATTACAGGAAAATACCACACCACCTTCCTAGGAGGCCCTTTACTTTT
Source organism: Phragmites australis (assembly GCF_958298935.1). Taxonomy (NCBI): domain Eukaryota; kingdom Viridiplantae; phylum Streptophyta; class Magnoliopsida; order Poales; family Poaceae; genus Phragmites; species Phragmites australis. The sequence continues at coordinate 4,316,979 of NC_084925.1, forward strand.
CTTGCCTCCATCCCCGTCACCACCGCCATTTCTACGCTTATATCTATGGGTTCCACAAATGGGACATTGATCTAGCTCTGCATGCTCTCCATGAAACAAGATATAATTCTACTTACATGCATGTATTTTCTCTATTTCTAGTCCTAAAGGACAAATTATCTTCTTCGCATCGCAGACGCCCTCGGGCACCAAGTTTCCCTTCGGTAGTATGTCCTTTAGCAGATCCAGCAATGCTTCAAAACTCTTGTTAGTCTAACCATGGGTTGCTTTCAACTGTAGAAGCTTTAGGTTCCTAAATATCCGTATGTACTTCTCCTTACAGTTGGGATAAAGGGGCATCTTAGAATCCCACACAAATTCTTATAATTTAGCAAACTCACCATTGTTATACTCATCGTGTCGCTTGATATCCCGCACCATCTGGTCCATATTCTCCACAAAATATTCGAAATCATTATCATTGAAACCTAATATGTCCTCGCCCTGAGATCATGATCTATTTCACCAAGTGTAAGTCTTTGATACACACTGTCGGCATGGAGGGTCTGGTCCATCTCTCCCTTGTTAAGGCCTTCCTCGCCATGTTTGTTCCAACATATATAATTCTCTTTAAATCCACGTATGACCAAGTGTGCATGGATATTGTTTGGTATCAGGAACTTCTTATTATTCCTGCAGTCGTGACATGGATAATACATTGCCGTTTTATCATGATCTGTTATATATGCCAAGACAACACTCATGAAATGCTTCACCCTGTCCAGGAACTCCGGACAAGTCCGGGTCTCAAGGTACATCCAACTTCGGTCCGTCATCTACAATTAATGTAAAAACATCCATTCTTCATTAACAATTATCTTAATTGTGTTATTAAGCATGTGATTAAAAATTCCATACAATTACACTAGATCTGTGGCATCTCGCGATATATCGGGCAGACCTAGTACCAAATCTAACATAAATACAACTCACTTGTACTAAGATTTTGGATAAAGATGCAAAATGGTCGCTTACAGCACAAAGCACAACAAATGTACCACATAGGGATTAGAGGAGGAGGAAAGGGAGATATGCAAACCTTCAAAGACCTAGCACCAATTCAAACTTCAAAACAACAAAATATTAGAGAGCCTCTAGCGGAACCAGAGAAAATCACCGATCTACTGTGCGTAGACAATGCTGTACAGTCTCTAACAGTTGGGCATGCACAGTAGCGAGCTAGATCTTATAACAGATCTAAGTCATCAGTGACGGGTTATAAGATTACCAATCACTTATAACTTATCATAAGTGACGGGTCGTAATATTATCCGTCACTTATTACTTGTGCAGAGAGACTTGTCACCTATGCCAAGTTATAAGTGACGGGTCGTAATATGACCCGTCACTTATTACTTGTGTAGGGTGACCAATCACCTATGACCAGGTCATAAGTTATGGGTGTAGTTATAAACCGTCACCTATGACCTACAATCAGTGGTGGGTCTATACCCGGTCCCGACCCGAGGCGACATAAGTGATCGGTCGTATAGTAACTCGTCACTAAATTGTGTCTCTTTTGTCCATTTTTCACGTAGTGCTCAGCCCTTCGATCAACAAAGGCATCATAAGATGCTTCCACTTCATACATATATAAGGTGGAAGGTTGTAGATACATAGAGTCACAAGCTAAGTGCTATGACTACTACTCATGTTGCCAAAAGGATTCATCTCATATGTACTCCATCCAAACCTTATATTCCTCATGTGATGTGTGAATGTCTTCTTGTATTTTTTATCGATGTTCCTCCATTGCATGCCATCAATAAGGTGTTAAGAATTCCGTCTTTCTTGTGCTCTTCGGTGTGCTATCACATCAACTGGACATGCCTTTTGTTCGCAACAATCGGTTCAAATGGAGGATTATAGGGAAATAACACACCACCTTAGTGGGGGGCTTTTCTTCTTACAGTTCACCCCCATATTATCATCATTGTTACGCCGCTTGTATCGTGACGCTCCACACACCAGACATGCATCCAAATCTACAAAATCTTTGTGATATAGTATGCGGTTGTTTGGACATGCATGTATTTTCTCTACTTTCAATCCCAACGGACATACAATCTGTTTGGCCTGGTATGTGGTTTCAGGAAACACGTTCCCCTCTGGTAGTAAGTCACCCAACAAACACAACAAATCGTTGAAAGTCTTATCTAACCAACCATTTCTAGCCTTCAATTGTAGCAGTGTCAGCATCGTATGCAGCATTGTGTGCTCATCCTTATAGTTTAGGAAGAAGGGTGTTTTAGAATCTTCTATCATACGCTGGAACTTTTGATATTGTCTCTCACTAGTGAACTCCCCCTCCACATAACGCAACATCTGATCTATGTTATTTTCATCTTTGTGGAACAAAGTATCTTCGAACACCAGCATATCATTGCCTTCATCAGCCATCATATCGTTGCCTCTGTCTTCTTCGACAGTGGGTTTCCCTTCATGTTTAAACTCCCCATCTTCACCATGTTTGGTCCAACGGATATAGCCAGGCTTAAAACCCCTCCGAAGCAAGTGCGCACGGATCGGTTCATTCTTGCAATCAGTCCATGGACAACATATATAATCATCACAATTATCTTGACTTGTACATCGCGTTGTGAGGAACCGTCCAAATAATATTCTAATTAATCACCAGGAGGATCATTATTCATAATCACAACCTCAATGATTAACCAGAATATCATCGAAACACATGCCCTTCTAACATGTACATCACAACAAAGCTTAAGAAAGAGCGAGTAATTAACATTATATTACAAGTTCTTAAGCATGCAATAAGTTATCACAATTTACAGCAAAAAAGAGCTAGGAGGAGACTAAAACCTGCTCAACTTTTAACCAACAAAAGAACTAATTAGCGGAAGACTAAAAGCTATACAACAAAAGGATATGGAGCCACATGCCCTTAGGCTCCATACCAAAACACTGAGTTCCGAGTAGAGTGTGCTACTCCTGCCTGCCACCCTGATCGGTAGGCACAAAGTAGCCAAACACCGCCCCCTCCTCGCCGACCTGTGAACCTGCATCAACTTAAGGGCAGCACCCTGAGTACGAAGGTACTCGCAAGTCTTACACAATATGGGTATATAATATCCCAACTCCAAGGATTATGCATTGAGCTGTTAGCAAGAATAGGCCACAAGGTTAAGTAAAACATATACGGTAAGCAACCTAGACATATGTGTGAGCAACTAACTTAACCAACATATATGAAATTACCCTACAACTACCAACTGATCAAATGAAACTGAAACCACACTAGTATCAATGTATAACAAGTACCAACTCGATCACCTCCCACATATCCGAACCACACACCACATATCCAAACCATACAACCGAACCAACCATGAGAACTCTACGACCGGGTGCAAATGAAACAATAGCATACTCATGACCGAGAGCGCGGCAGTTCGAACTGTTTATACACCCTGCAGGGGGATACTCCTGGACCCACACGACTCGGGGACCATACGGCTTGTGCCACCCGCTAAAGTGCACACAAGGGGTACATGTATCAACCTTTCCCAACCAGCCCCAACCGTGTGCGGCATGCATCGCTCGGCGCGGCGGTACTAGAACTACTCCCGGAGCAAACTAGTACCACTTACAAGACCGTCCGCTCACACCGTCGATGTTCAGGCCCCACAAAGCCACAGCTGCGAAGGTATTCGGCTTGCCTTACCATTAGATCGGCATGTGGTGAGTAAGGTAAGTGCTAAAGCCAACTACCCCGACGATCGGCCTTAAACGATGCAAGAGGCCTATGGTGTCCAGGTTCCCTTCCCAAACTACCCCCGGACTTTCCATGAGGGCAGATAACACCCCTAACACCGCCCACATCTCGTCTCATACTCACCACTCGACCAACCAACACCAACAATCCAACACGGTAACCATTGTGAAAGTAATTTAACATATAGCTCACGAACGATGGGATGTTCCACCGCTCGACTTCTACCGAGGACCTATGCATTTCTAAGCATCTCGCATCACTTTTAAGTTAGACCTTAACAGGAATAAACCCAGGCTACAAGAATATATATCAACAATAATTCAAGGTAGAGACAATACGATCAACATAGGTTCTACCCATAAAAGCCTGACATCGACTTCCTATACATGCAAACATATACATAAGCACAATTTATTAATATTTAGACTTCATTCAGTTCAACCGACAGGGTTCAATATGATAGATGCTTGCCTTGCTGTTCAGGTGGCGGTCCAAAATTTCCTTCGCTCTTCTGAAACACCGACTCGACATTCTCTAAAAAGAATAACGCGTGCAATGCCATGAGTATGGATGAAATGCAACAATGCATGCCATAGGATGCGCAAAACATGTTAAAAGTGCAAACATGCGAGCTAGAACAAAATTGGGACTCAAACCAATTTGAAAAGTCGCTGAAAGTGCGAAACCTCTAGAGAAATCTCCGGAACCTCCGGACATAAGCGGACTATCCGCAAAATTATGTGGAACATCCGGACATTGCGTAACTCAGGCAAACTCCGGACTATCCGGAGAATTCTCCGGATACTCCGGACATGTGCGGACCCTCCGAACTTTGTCCGGACACTCCAAACCTGGGCTGAAAATGTGTTTTCGATGATTCATCGATCGATTCAACTTGAACACTAGACACACTCTACCTAAACATGGTCATACACTTTATAGGGGGTTTATATTCAATTAATTACAAAATGTCAAAGATTGAAACCATTTCAATGACTCATTAAACCTCAGCGCGTATTTCATTAACCAACGGAATTCAAACACTCATCTCATGGCTCATAGTATTTTTAATGTGTAGAGCATGTTAATACAAGGCTAACAAAAGTGGTTCATAATTTTAGGACATGGCAACAACTAACTATGACCTAAACAAACTAAAACACATTTAATTAACTCACTAATTCTCAAAAATATTTTCTGGAGCTCTAACATTTTTAACACGTAGTTCACACTCTCACGTCGTTTGGAGTTTGAATGAATTAATTATGAATTTTACAAGCCTCAACGCGCCTGATGAATAGTAACTATGGACCCTCCGTACTTTTGCGGACTATCCGCACTTTTTTGCGGAGGTTCCAAACTGCGGAACCTCCGGATAATTTTTCGGATGTTCCGGACTTTCCAGAACTGCCCTATTTGAGGGGAAACTTTGCCAAATCGATTTACGATCTTTTCCACTCCAAAGGGGGTATGTTTGGGAGAGTTTAGAGAGTCTAGAACTCAACTAACCACCTAGCAACTCAATTCCTAAATCAAATCTCATCTAAATCCTCATTTTGGTCCAAAACCTCAAAAACTCATGAACTTTGCTAAAACTTGAAATCGACCAAACAAACCATGAATTCTTGCCATGAGGAGCCTAAGAGACTTACTCAAGATGCTTGTGGAGTTGGGTGACCGCCGGGAAGTGGAGGAAATGGAGGGAAATCGAAGAACTCTGGTGTTTCTTGTACTTCAACCATGAACACCAAAAGACATCAAATCCGGCTCGAATCTTTCGAGAAAATGAAAATGAATTGGATGAATGAGTAGCTTATGAGCTCTAGAATGCAATGGTACCACATGCATACCTCCAATCCTTCACTTGAACTCGGATTTGAGAAGAAATGGAGAGAGGGAGTGAGAGCTTGAGTGGGGAGGGGAGAGGAGGAGCAGCAGCTCCTGCTGCACAGTGGGAGTGAGGGAGGAGAGAGAGGGAGCAGGTGGGGGCTACCCACTTGAGTGGTTGGAGTGGGTGAGGTGTGGGGCCGGGTGGGTCCCACATGTTAGAGAGAAAGAGGTCCGTTTTCACTGCGACTTTAATTCTTTTCTCTCCCGAATTTCTTTCTCTCATCCAATTGATTTCAAACAAAGTGCTCTAGTGCGCTAAAATAATTTACCTCAAAATTAAATATGACACTAATGATGCATGATTAAGCTTAATCACGCGATTATGGAATTTGGGACGTGACACGCGTCAACGCTAAAAAAGCTTCCATGCCATTAAAACACCTTGGACCGCTATGAACACCGTATATCCATATCCGATCTATCTGCAATTTTATTAATTATTATAAATCCATTGAATTAATATGAAATAACTATCAATTTAATTAATTATTATAAAAATAGAATATAATACTAAATAATGATAAATAAATTCATACCTAGAATATAAAAACTTAAAATCGATTATCTTAAATTCACTAAGTAAATTGGAGCTCTAGCTTATTCAAAATTCATCATCATAGAATAAGCACCTATTTTCAAAATATAGAACAATCTAGCAAGTAAAATAAGTACAAATAAAATGTAAATGAGCTTACTAACCTAGATAATGTATACCTAAAATCAATTATCTTAAATTCACTAAATCAATTAGAGCTCTAGCTCCTTCAAAATCCATCATCATGGAAGAAGCAATAATTTTCAAAATCTAGAGCAATCTAGCAAGTAAATCTAAATAAAAATGAAATGTAGATGAACGTACTAACCTTGGAGCACCTATATCACGTAGATTTCATAAAATTTTGAAGCATCGTCATGCAAGCTCGCCACAATGAGCCGTCGCGCGCCAAGTAGAACAGAGCTCCTCTGCTCTGCTCGGGCGTAGGGGCTAGAAAAATGACTATATACTATGTCACATCACTGCTGGTTTTAGGAGCCAAACAGTACTGATATTTCTTTATTACTACCGGTCCACGACACCAACTGTAGCATCTAGGCCTCTAGGTAAGTGGTAAGTGTTTCGGTGATTAATGACAACCGTATCATTGTGACTAATGCGTATGTTTTGAAGGGAATCAAATTTTTTAGTTCACAATGATTGAATGGGTTTTCTTGGTCCTCATGGAATTCTATTGGTCGATCAAAGGATATTTGCGTCAAGATTAAGAATCTTCTAGTTTTAAGTGTCACAAGGTGATGAAGGACACTTAGAGTAGACAAAGGTCTCTTTTTGTCTTTTTGACCGTACTATAAAGGGGGGCTAACTGTTGTAGCTTGACCTAGTTGAGTATAGACATTGTTGAATGCACACTTACGAAAATCTAGCACTAGGTAGCTCATAGAAGCCCATGGGTGAGATGTTGAGAAGTTAGAACTCAAAGTTGATTGAATTGGACAAGTTCTAGAAAATTTGTTCTCACCGAATTGTCTGGTGCGAGAAGGTTTAAACTCAAGAACTATTTTCCCTCTCTGTGAAGGTTTCAAATGACCTCACCGGATTATCCGGTGATTGGAGGAATTTTGCACCGGAGCATTTAACAGAAGAGTCATTCTTCAGAGAAATTTGAAGTTGCATGCACCGGATTGTCCGGTGATCTGAAGGACGCATACACTGGACTATTTAACAGAAGGAATGTTTTTTTGGAGAAAATCCAAGTTGAATTAACCGGATTGTCCGGTGACATAAGAGAGTTATAACCGGACTATTTAACAGTGACTTAGTATTTTTGGAGGAAATGAATTATAAGTCACTGGATTGTCCGATGATACTATGTGAACGAATACCAGAGCATTTTGCAACGGTTATTGATAGATGTCAGACAACATGTGAAGAAAAGTAGTCTCACCAGATTGTCCAGTGCTGACAGAGGCATGTGCACCGAACCATCCAGTGTTCATAGAAAATGTGAATGGTTGGGAAGGGCTAGATTTGGACCTCTAGCCTATATATACCCCCTCACTTGACTTCATACGTCTCTCTTGCAACCCAGAAGCGTTCATACATAGTTGGTACCATTTAGAAGCAAGGAAGAGCACTTGAGGTGATTTGCAAGTTCTTAATTGAAGATTAAGGACTTTATTAGTGCTTCAAGAGTTACGAGTGTGCATCTAGCTGTTGTTTAGGCTTGATAGGGATCAAGTGAACCAGTTAGCTTGTTACTCTTAGTGGTTGGCAACACCTAGCCGGTCGTGGAGATTGGAGGTGTTCTCGGTGAGCTCTTGGAGGTCTTGTGGGAGCCCCGGGAAGCTCCTGTACTTGGTTTGATGCCCGCCAATCCGGAGATGAAGAAGTGGCAATCACTAGTGAGCACTTGAGTTTTGGTGACTCAAGGAGGAGCGACATCCTTGTGTGGATGCTCCAACGAGGATTAGTGGAGAGTGCCAACTCTTCGATACATCGAGAAAAACTCGGTGCCCCCTTTTTCTACTCTTGTTATATTCCACGTTTTGCTTCTAGCATTTCCTTCATGCAAGTTCCAATTCCGCACTTTACTTATGTTCTATATGCTTGCATGTTTGTACTTATCATTCTAGCTTACTAGGTCGTCTAGTTGTTTTTATTCTTCTAGGCTAAGATTGCTCTTTGTTCTAGAATTCGGTAGTTGATTTAAGTTTTTATTAGTGCTCTATTCACCCCTCCCCCCTCTACGGCCTTTAGATCCTTTCACCATCTGACAGTGATGAATCACTACTGGTTCTTAGAACCAACCGGTAGTGATAACACAAGTATCATTGCTGGTCTATTACATTAACCGGCGGTGTTGTATCACTATCGATTTGTAATAAAAACTGTCAGTGATAATGCGTATCACTGCCGATTCTCAAAGGCTCAATGATTGATCAACTGGTGGACCTTGTGAACTGATGGTGATACCTTATTACTGCTAATTATTTTTGAACTGATAGTGAAAAGGGGATATGGATGATCTTCTCTGTAGTATTATATATATATATATATATGCATCTTTAATTTATAAGAAATTTGTTATGAGCTTCAAGTAGATTCCTGGAGTGTTCGGCTGCTCCATCGATTAATATATGGCCATTATTGGGATCCGATGAGTCAGCTAATTCAGCATGCCTGCATATAATAATCATTCTTGTGACATACGCATGTCACTTCAGGTGTTTGTATGTGCGTACAATAAGGAGAGGACTAGAGGTGGTTGATGCATGACCTAATGGTATATTTTGATGATTCTTGTGTTGTTGACAGTAGAGTATGATAAGTCAATAGAGTACACTGACATCGACTAGGAAAGGTGTCTTGGAGAATAATTTGGGGATTGAACAAAAATGATGAATTCTAAGGGTTATGAATGGGTACCATTGCAATTTTTATGTGCGACTAGTCGTTCAGAGAAAACAAGCTATATATCTGGCAGTTGGTTTAGTTTGGGTAGGACACTATTAGCGGAATAGTAGACAGTGGATGTGGATAGCTAGCTAAGAGACGTGGATTCTCCTATATATCCAATTGTATTTGCTAAAATAGATAATATATTATCGTATTTACAATTTTAGCATTCGTATTCGGTATATTATTTATCAAAAATAGAATTTAGGTACATCGTACGTCAAAAAACCGCAAGCCCGGTCATATTCGGTACACCGTGTGCCGAATATAGCACTGTAGCCTATATTCGACACATTGTGTGCCGAATATCAACCGTATTCGATACACGGTGTGCCGAATATGGCCTTTGCGTGCCGTGCAGTCACTAATTCGGCGCACAGCCATATTCGGGCTACAGTACCGTATTCGGCACACGGTATGCTGAATATGTCTACAGTACCGTTTCGGTACACGATGTGCCGAATATGGGTTTTCGTTGTATGGTGTACCGAAAATTCATTTTTGGTAAATAATACGTCGTATACGGATGCTAGGTTTATAAATACGATAATAAGCTATCTATTTCAGAAATACGCTCGTATATATTGTTTAATTTTTTATTTTTACAAAAATAAACTCGGAGCTGAACGGCATAGAAGAGTAGCATGGACTGTTGATGCAACGCCTGCTCTTTTCTTTGTGCACTGAGCCCCGCCATCCATCTGGATGCACACTAGTCAAACTTGGGAACATGCATTCACTTGACAAGTTCTGTAGATATCAAGTCTCAACTCTCAACACAGCTTAAATTCAAACTATGTTCATTATTAAGACAGACCTTTTTGATTCACGCACCAATCAATATTTTGGCTAGTCAAAATCATTTCACAGTAGGGCCGGCGATCATGTTGAGTCAAGATAGAGTTCAGCTTTCTAGGTGAATCATCAACATATATATACTACCGTCGTTGTACAACAATGATATTTGTACAAAGATTCCATCTTGTCTCAGATGGCTTGAAAATCCTCGTCTCAGACGGTTTTTGAGCCGTCAAAGTTGTAGTTGTAGTGCTAGTAATAACGTCTGGCTAGCATGAAAATCCTAGTCTCGGATGGTTTCCGAGCCGTCAAAGTTGTAGTGTTAGTAATAATGTCTGGTTATCTCAGACAGCTGGCAAGTAGTATCAGAGAACTAATTATTATAGATTGCTCTACAATAGAACCGTCTAAGATGCATGATTTCAGTGCTAGAAAAAAAGACAAAATAAATTAAAAGTTGCTAGAACAAAATAAAAATATTGTTTGATTGTCAGGTAACCCGAGGATTACCTAGGTCTCAACTCAAAACCTCATGCTAGTCACCTAACCTATCTACCAACTAAGCTAGCTTGTGTCTCGTGCCAAGGATCTATGATATATTGCTTTTAACCTATAGATAATACATTGACTTAGTGGCAAAATTTAAACACAACAATAAAGTTAAACACATGAACCAATTTAAACATAAGATCAAATTTGAATCATACATTCAATAAGAAATTTAAACACAAGAATGAATTTAATAAACAGAAGAGAGAGTGACTTGGATATGATAGTTTATTCATATTGAGCATATGTGTGGTATTTGTGGGCATGGAAATGTCATGGGAATGCTTGAAAGTGCATACGAGGCATATAGGTGCATGTTTTACATAGGAAGGGCATTTAAATACAAGAATAAATTTGAACTAATCTTTCCATTATATACAAAAGAAGATCACTACATCATTAGTACAGTTTAGGCTACGAATCTAAATGATATTTTCATTTGCACAAAAAAATCAGCATTTCATCTGGATTTTAAAAATGCCATTCTGGATCACAAAAACCTAAAATCTGAATTTCGAAATTTGGATTGCAAAAGGCTAAATCTGAATTGCTAAATTTGGATTAGCATATCACTCACACACTACATTATCCTAGACTTCTTCACCGGCTAGGCACCATCGTCGTTGTTGTTGTCGATGCTATAGTCACAATTGTCCTAGCCCTCTTTGGCGCCACTGCTGCCCTCCTCCTCCTCATCGGCGGTGCTACCATCGCCCTTGGTGTTGCCCTTCTCCTAATAGCCATCCTCATTAGCGGCACCACCACCCTTGGCGCTGCTGCCCTCCTCCTCGGTGCCGCCACCCTCATCCTCCTACTCCTCTTCAACGTCATTGCCACCATCGTCCTCTACCTCCTCTGAATCCGGAGGCGACGGACTACCATCCAATCAAAGGTAGTCATCAACACCACCCTTCTCCTCCTTGTCGAAGGAGAGCTCGCTTCCTCGTTGGAGGGCTCCACTACCCTCCTCCTCCACCTTGGATGTGGGCTAACTAATCAACCACACCAGAGAGGGCGGCAGTGGCAAAGAGGAGCTTCAATGGCGTGATCGGAGTGTCAGCAGCGGTGGTGGAGGAGGAAATAGGGTGGAGAGGGCGAGGCGAGGATGGAATGCATGAGGTGAAGGGGTTTTTCAGCGAGGAGGGGAGGAGCTGGTCCGTGAAATATTTGAGTCAGCGCACTAGACAAAACACATTTATTTCAAGTGGCTCGTCTCTCCACTGGGAAGCGTGTGGGATAAAGTATCCCATGCAGTTACAAAGTCTCACGATCCGGCATAATTATTGTGAAGAATAAATTGTATTCTATCTTATGTCCACTATCTCGATCTAGGTTATTTTTCATTTTAGTTGGAAACTACAGCTGAATGTTTGGGATATTGTAAGTGATTAAAGGATGTATTCCACACAGTTCTTGTGTGGCACCATATACGACATGTCGATATTATCATATTGTTGTGCGTTGAAAACTTATAGGATATTTAGCCCATCTTCAACAGATACTCTAAAAATTCATCCTCTATAACACTATTATAGCATCCCTTAACACTATTATAGTATTCCTTATTTTTTTTATCTCCAGCAGCTACCCTATTTCCTACCTTCCATTCCTCTTCTCCTCTCCCGGACCCACACGCATACTAAAAACAGTGTTGCGGGAGCCCTCAACCCGGTGGCAAATTTGCTGCCGCGTGCGCTACAGTAACTGGCGACCGTATCGCTGTAGCAGCCATACGGACGCTGCTGGAGCGGCTATTTCCAACTCGCGATCGGCATTTGCATACTGTAGCAATCGGCACAGTAAAAAAAGATACGGATAACTCCACTACTGGAGATGTCCTTACTTATCTTAAACGGTTCCAGCAATTTGTCTTATCCCAGATGGCTTCCAACACGTAAACCGTCATAGACAAGCTACCTAATACGTGCATTTTTGTAACAGTGGATATTAATCTCGAAAAGAAGTTCTTAAATGATGGCACTGGCACCTCCACTCTCACACTTGGATTCAAGTTCTGGAACTGGCTCAAGTACTGTCCATGGTCAAATTTGAAAAGGAAAAATTATCGAAGTTGCAGGTGATTGATTTGTGTTGTTGCTGTACAGTAATCTCCAGTTAGCATGCATGTAGTCGCACAAGGAAAAAAACGGCAAGAGCACGTGAACATGAAACTTGTCAGTCCACTGCAGTTGCGATGCATGTCAGTGGAGGAAAACTTGCCACCACGATCAGATGACAACCAAGCAGACAAGAGACAAGAACCTGCCACCACTCACCACCACTGATGCAATTGCTGACACTGTGCAACTTGTGAATACAATCACAATGACAATGCATCCTTAATTATACCACATGTATCTCTGAATCCATCCACAGTTGCATTTGGGAGGTTTTGATTGGACATTTTCTGCATTTGGGAGGTTTTGATTGGACATTTTCCCAAGGCTTAACTACAAGGGGTGTGACCCTGACATCGCATTGCCTTATCCCCTTATTGGTGACGTCGTTTGTGATAGGCTTTTGCCTTAGGGCAGGATGGTGCATGTCAGCATCACTAGCAACCCATTGGTGTCCCATTGGTCATTTTGGTTTTTCTTTTTTCATATGTACGTGATGAAGTCATCTTCCAACTTCCAAGCTTACTGCTATATATATGTTGACTACAAAGTAGCATCTAAAAGAAAGAACAAGCTCTTGAGCATCAAGTGGGTACAAGGGAACAAAAATTTTACTTTTTAGAGAACTAAATGTGGGAGTTTTAGTTTGACAAGTTTTAGAGTTCTAAAACCAAGAGTTAACTACTACTTAGTATATTTTCAGTCTGAGACACTATTTTCAATATTGAACAATACAATGGTGTAGTTCATTTTTCATTGTATTTGTTAGATAACTACTAAGAACTGTAAAACATTGTTTCCCTTCGCCTCCGACCAAATGGAAAAAAGTACACGAGTAAACAGAAAACACAAAACACTAAAACGAAGGGGAAAACTACTAATTTGCCGACGTCTTTTTTTGGACTTTTGAAAGGAAAAATCAGGAGCTGTACCTATCAATATATATATGAGAGCGACCTAAGAGTGACAATTGAGCGTTTACAAGTGCTATCATACTACTGACACTAAAATTAATCATTTCACCACCTTAACAGAAACTAAGATATTTTTATTTTGAGTAGTAGAGAGCAATTGATAATTTCATTGGCTTTCATCTCCTAATTAAGAGCTACATGGCCAAATGCATATCGCTAATAGCTAGTAAAGCCTCACCTATGGAACATGTAGTGTAACACTTTGTCTGCTGTGTAAAATATCATATCCAAAATGACCTTTTTGCAAACTCTTTCTGAAGACTATCAGTGCAAACTTACATAGTTCTGATCTTCTTCCGCGTATAGGCCGGAGTTTGGTAGAAAGACGCGGGGCAACACGTGAGGCCTTCCATGAAAGCTCATATCCTTTTTAAGATAAACAAAAAGAATTAAAGAGACCTAGCTGAAGTACTACCAACAATGCAAATAGGAGAAATAATCTAGAGGAGGTACAGATAGCTATATCTAGAGTAGTTAGATCGATATGTATAATCAAACTTAAAAACAATATGCATGTAAACTATAGCATGTACTGCACAACACACATTACCAGAATGGGTATTTACGAACGGATTTTAATTAAACTATATCACAGACTGTTATAGATTATGTCTTTACAAAAGTATATATGATATCAAGCTTGTTACAAATAGTTTCAGAATCGTCTCTAATACACTTACACAGAGACGGATTTTCTAGATAATCGTCTGTGCGTAGTAAGAGTCACATACGATGTTTGTTTAAACCTGTCTGTGAATACTAAGAGTCACAGATGGATTTTGTTTGAACCCGTCTATGCTAATTGTCACAGATAGATTTTTAAAAAAAATCTTTATATGTCTTCTTTCCCCCTATAAGCAAATTTGCTTTAGGGTCACACAGATACATACTTTATGATTCTCAAATTAAACATATTGACACATTGTTCAGAACATCGATCACACATATTCATAACATCAATCACACATTGTTCAGAATATAAAACACAAGCATTTATATATCACAAAGGTTAAGAACATCACACAGATGCAAATCACATATTTTTTAGAACACATAAACCTAACTAGCTATATATCAGTGGTCGATCGATGCCGTATTCTAAAAGGATGAAATGATTGACATCATGATGATGTCATCTTCCAAAAAGACGAAAAGTGATCGACAATGTCTTTGAAAAAGATGAGATGGTAGACATCATCTCAGCCTCATGTGTTTCAGCATAATGTCAACCCAAGCATCATCTTCAATTAGCAGCTCGTAGTCATCCAAATCTGGCTGCACCTTGAACCAGAATTAGACTACATTGCTACCAAACCGTCAGCCATGGTTCAGCAAGAAATGAGCATTCAAGTATGTCTTGCAATTGACAAAAATGTCTCCATTCTAAAGACCAACAATGGAGAAATTTCTATTCGGTAGAACAGAATAGAGAACGCGGTTGATAGCATACATAGGGTTGATAGAGGGAGTCTTCACAGCAGGGAAGAAAAAGAAGTCCACTAGGCTAAAGTCGATGACAAGCATCTGTGTCGTCGAAGCCACCATAGGGATAACCTCATCCTACCACCTCCTGATTGTCGTGAATTGCGTCATTGAAGATCTACTATGGAAACAAGGTTATACCATCAGTTGCACAAATCGAAGCAATGAAAACCTAATAAACTCTAACTAAACCACGAAGGAAACCATATGATACTCATTTCAGTGCAATGAAATGGATTCGGCCCCCGCCGAGATCTCGCTTCTTTGGCACTGATGGCAAGTGAGGATGCAGAACACTCATTGCTTCTCAGTGCAGTGGAACACTTAAATACGACGAGTGAGCAAGAAGAACACTCCTCATCACTTTATATTGAGGGGAGACGAGGAGGGGTTGTATGTGTGGGAACCCAAAAGAGCTTAGGGAGACGAGCGGTTTGTGTATGTTGGAAGCCAAAAGAGCTAGAGGAGACGAAAGGTCAAATTTGAAAACGTTCGTGGGTCTTTAAATATAGACGTGTGTTTATGATCCGTCTATATCTACCGAATAGACATAGATAAATATTACAAGAAACCGTCTATGTCAATATCACAGATGGATTTTTCTAAAAACCGTCTTTGTCTGTATGATAGAAACAGACGAATTTATAAAAAATCATATGTGAGTTCATTCACATCTAGATACCTGTCTTGTTACAGACACGTATATCTTAGTAACCGTCTGAGGATATTTTGTCTGTGACGGGTCCTAAGAAACCGTCTATGTCATACCATCTGCTTTCAATAATTATGTGGTAGTGACAGCAAAGTGCTGGAATCCATACAAAAGTAAGCTAAAGAGATTAGATGGGGATTTGCATGGCTGGACATCACATTACACATGCATGCAGGAACTACAAGCTACAACTAGCTAATACTACAAAATGCACACTGGCAATATGCATGCAGGAATCTCAAGATCATATGCTCAATTAATCTATGCTATGCTATGCAAGTTCTCCATCCTATCAGCTTCTAATTGCCATACTTAATTCAACTAACTACTTCTACACTTGATCTCTTTTTTGAGCAAACACAAAATTAACTATAGGCTAACTACTAGCTAGTAGATCATTTTGTTTGGATCTTTGCACAAGGCAGGTACAATGCTGATGAGTTGCTTTTAGGTCAAAGTGCTAGGTGACCATAAGAGGCACCGATATGATCGGCCACATGTGAGACCAACGTGGCAGCAGATGCATCATGCAGGCAGCCATAAAGTGTTGGTATGGTTGCTAGTTTGCTTTAGTTTTCAGGTTACTGATCAGTACTATATTGAGATGAAGATATATGCCTTATGAGCATACGTGGCCGGCAGTGAACCAAGCTTGTTGATTTTTTTTTTTTTAAAAAAACTCTACTAGGGGAGAGACATCCATCCTAGTATTAATTAATAGGTGGCATATGAGAATCAAACTTGTTTGGTTGGTGACAACCAACCCAACTGATACAAAAGCACAACTAATTCTACAGCTCCTCGCGCAAATATATATACTTCATTTGCTAGCTAAGCTCAGATATTGAAAAATGCAACGAAAAGGACATGGGGAATCCGATGGCAATCTAAAGATCTAACTATTCTTTCGGTCGATATATTGTTAGTGTCATATATAGATATATCCATGCGTCCAAATCGATCGGAATCATGGTGCATGCGGGTTTGGTATTAGTTATTGCATGTCACTCATTGCTGAACTTGTGTTCCTCTTGAGTACTTAGAAAATAGCATAAAAAACAGCAACGATTGGGACCGTTCGCGCGCACATTTCACAAGCAGTGATCCGATTAATGTGATCTTGTCATGTTGTTTCCCAAAACTACAAGAAGGATTTTGATTGGAAATCACTACAAGTCACTACTAGAAACACGATCATTAGTGATGGTTAAGGTTTTGATACCAAAGATGGGATTATCTCTCACCACCGAAAAATTATACTGGTCACTTTTTCCCATTTCCCTCACGGTCAAGAAAGATCGGAGACTTAATTATTAGTGAATCATATATATAATGCTTGATTTTTCTTTCTAAAATCACAGACAGGTGAATTTTGTCAAATCACTCTCGCCCTCGGTACGTCTCTCTGATCCATCGTGATTACCCTATACATTAGCCGATTATACATAATAATAGAGCTCTTAATTATATATATTAGCCGATTATACATAATAATTGATCATGAGATGACATGCCCAACCCAAACCTTAAGTACTGATTTTCTTACTTCGGTGTGCCTAACATGCATACGTGGAGCGAGCTTAATTACTATATGATCGAAGCCTCACCAGCTCTCATTTTCTAACTCAACAAATCGGATTTGTCTAAGATCGTGACAAAAGGCAATAAGCTAGATCGAACTGCGAATGAAACGATTTTGTGATTTGCACGAAAATTTGAAAGCGTCGCACGCTTTGAGAATCTCTGCAATCACGCATGCATACCGGATCAGGACCAAAACTAATCTGAATATGTTTGATGATTGACGAACAAATTATAATTAAGTACGAATAGTCCCTACAAAGGGCATTGTTAATTGGATTTCTTTGATCATCAAGAACACTGTTGTTAATTTTATGGAGATGGAGATGGAGATGCAGATACCGACACATGGATGAATGTACCCCTTGCAAGAGAACCTTACATGCAAACCAAGCTAATGGTCCAGGCTTAATTCTAAAAAAAAAAAAAATCAATTTGCTTAGCTAGATACGCATCTCGGCAGTTGCTCAATCTATATATGTACCAAATGTATATTTCCTCATGATGCTGTGTGGAAGCGTGCGCTACTTTTCGGTGACAGATCTTTAGTAGGTACTTGGTTTTGTAGATTCTTGTACTCTAACATGAGAAACAGAATCAACATTAGTTGCTAACAATCGTACCATAGGAAGTTATTGAAAAAAGGTCAGACTGAACCTGTTTGAAATGCATGAATTTCACAGGATTTTTTGCACGAACTTCATAGTAAACAGTTCGATTCCGATATGAATGCAAGAAAAATTTCATGTTCCAAATAGGGCCTCAATATGCATGAGTCCCAAATGACCAACTCCTCTTAAGTAAGTAACTTTATTGATAAATGTTCACATATAAGGTTCAAGCAGCAGGAAATGACCAACTTCTTGTCATAGACTTAATTATAGTGAAGTTAATAGAGGTCACCTGAGTTGGTAGAGACGTAAGCACATTATTTTTAGCACAAATTCTTAGTTAATAACCAAGTTTGAATGTTCTTAGTTGCATGAGTATCCAATAACATTTGATGAATGTTCTTTTAAGTTGCATCCGACAGGAATATTCTCTAACATCTCGATCACTATGACAGATTTATAACACAATAATGAAAGCAATTGTGTGTACCAAGTTAGGCCGCTCGAATGTGTGATACTAGTTAAACGCAAGTTGCACCCAACAAAATGTATAGCACTGTAAGCCATTTTTGGCCACCCTATTTAACACACTGCACCTTAAATAAATATTTAACGCACCGGACAACCGAAAATCACACATTATAAAACAGGAAAACCGATGGCCATAAAATCCTTAATACAAAACAAGAAATCACGCATTATAAAAATAGGAAACCTAACAACCGTAAGATCTCTATTACAAAACAGGAAAAATACTCATGCTGAAACTGGAAAATCGACGAACGGAATCCCTATTTAAAATGTTGGGTGTTATTTAACGCGCTATGCCTTAAATAATTATTTAACGCGCCGAGCAATCCTACCACGTCAAATCAGCCTGCAGTCAGAAAATTCTTTTTACAAAACTAGAAATCGCATATTATAAAATAGAAAAACTAAAAACAGTAAAACCCTTAATACAATATAGGAAATAACACATTATAAAACAGGAAAGACGACCGCAAGATCTCTATTACAGAATAGGAGAACACTCATTTTAAAACCGGAAAACCGATGAATAGAAAATCCCTACTTAAAGCGCTAGGTGTTAAATAGGTATATATAGAGAGAGAGAACAATTTAGAATGGAGTCACCGAAGGTTATATTTAGTGAGCCTAGCTCACTGCATAACTGAGCCTAGCTCAATTAGTGAGGATCTACCTCCAAGGTTATATTTCTCCTTAGTTCGAATTAGTGTCTTTCAAAGCAAATTTGTTTGGAGATGAAAACAAACTAGATGGATTGGTGCGCCTATGCCGCGCCCATCTTTTGTTACACAGAGCATGACAAAAGAAGACTAAAAAAATTAGATTCATTATTTTTGACATATCAATATTTATTTATAAATTTATCAATATTTAACACATTCATTTAATTATAGGAAAAACAGTGGTATTTTTATGCATACACATAATTTTAACATGTAGAAGACAATAATACGAACCTAACTAAATTTGTTTTATTTTTTTTAGTTTTAGATATTTTTCTATACATTTTAGATTATTTCAACCAATTTATCAATATAACTGTTATTCCTTTCGCTATTTTTCTATAATTTTGAAAAACTTCTTGTGTACATATATACATATATGGATGCATATATGTATGTATATATATATATATATATATGTATGCATACATACATGTATACATATGTATATATACGAATATGTATACGTATGTATATACGTACATATTCATAGGACCCGCATGAATAGTATCTACAGTACCTTGACCCAATTGCTTCAGTTCTTGGCCAAGAAATATATGTAATAGGTTAGTAACTTTAATTTTTTTATTCCAGCATACGTAGTTTCATTCCTTGGATCTATTTCGTGTGCTTTCATGAATCAATTAAAATGATGAAACTACCATTTTTAGATTAAAATGACGAAACTACTTAGGAGTAATTAACGGGGTAATTTTTACAATAAGAAAAAAATTAAGGTGCATAAATTCGAGCTGGCTAGGCTCGGTTCGTGATGCATCGGTTATCTATGATCATATCTGATTCCCTAGTATCCTGATCGAGTACATATCTACACAAATGCTTTGCAAAGAGTATATTGGATGCCCTAGCTGGAGTTTATAGGTTTTGCCCTATATCCCAGCTGTCTAATCAATTTGTGCCACTTGAACATGCATGAAGCTAAGTGAGCTTGGCTAGTAAGCATGCATAGAAAACAAAAGGTACACACGAGTAGAATCTCATTTCTTTACAGAGCAGTGTTCCTACGTGCATGCATAATCCATAGCTATCTTTTAACTGTGTAGCTAGGTAGCATAATCCATAGCTATGCATGCATGCCTTTGTAATAATAATATTGCATCTAGCTAGTTAATTGGTCACTACTCCTAATTAGATATAGATATAGATGGTTTTTACTCCTAATTATATGTCTCGCTGATAGATATAGACTGGTTTTAAGAAAACTCATCCGTAACATTATCACATATGGTTTCTTTTAAAACCCGTTTATGTCTCTCTGTTAGTCACAGACTGTTGAAAATGGCAAACCGCCTGGACTTAACGGTTGTCTTCATGAAGGTGAATATATAGACGGTTCATTCTAATAACCTTATGTGTCTCTCAATTATTGGTCTTAAGATGGCCATTTGGCATGAGTTTTTCAGATAGAGGCACGTGCAAGTCTTTAGATAGAGGATTGAGCTTTCTCTATATGGTGATTTTTTTAGAGTCGTCTCTGCAGCACGAGCTTCCTCTGTTAGAATACCTAGAGGTTAGTATTTAACTCCTTTAGCTCCAAATTGGTAGCTACATTTAGAGAACCATTGCGTCCAAATATGTGAGCTTCTGTTGAACTCTGCAGAGCTAGCTTCCTTTGCTAGGTGATTGTTTAGAGCATCGTCTGCAGTGCAAGCTTCCTCTGTTGGAATTCTTAGAGGCTAGTATTTACTTTCTTTAGCCCCAAATTGCTACATTCACATAACCATATATAGCTTAGAAATATTTGAGGTTCTGTTCAAGATTTCATATATACACATCTGTTGTCTTTTTCCAGTTTAGGACCATTATGTTACCTTTAAAATTTGCACTTCAAACAATTCTTTAGGTTAAAAATTCAATAATTGTTAACTTTTGGAAATTGCAGATGGCCGACAGAAGCTGAATGTACCTAGAGAATCGTACTTGTGATGAGATCCTTAATGGCATAACTGGATTCATGCGTGTTTCCGAGACAGATATGTTGAACAAGAATGAGCAATTTATATCTTGTCCATGTATTGATTGCAGAAATAAGAGGAAGTTTCCAAAGGCATAGAATACACATGCACAGTTGATTATGGGTGGATTCACACCGAACTATACATGATTGACTAAGCATGGAGAAGAAGCCGTGAATAACCATGATAACGATATGCATGAAGTACGAGATCCTGAGTGTGATGTGTATAAAGCTACTATAGACATGGTGAGGGACATCGAAGAGATTTTTTATGACTTCATAGACAGAGGTCATGATATTCTTGAAAATTTGGAGTAGATGGTCCGCAATGCTGAGGGGAATGATGAATACAATGATAGAGAGTTTGCTAGATTTCAAGAATTTGTACGATAGTTGAAGGAATCTTTATATCTGGGCTGTGAGGAGCAATACACGTTGCAGTATGTGGTACTCCTACTTTTTAAATTGAATGCAAACAATGGGTGGTCTTATAAGAGTTTCATTGTTTTGTTACGTCTGTTAGCAGCATTGCTTCCCAACGGAAATCTGCAACCCACATCCACGTATGAAGCAAAGAAGATAATTTGTCTCTTGGGATTGGAAGTGGAAAGAATTCATGCTTGCAAACAAAACTGTATTATTTATCATGGAGAATATGCGGACTTGCAAGAGTGCCCTGTATGTGGAACCTCTCGATATAAGCGTCATAATGATGGGGGGATGCCCATAGAAACAAAGGACCTCATGCAAAGGTAATGTGGTATCTTCATATAATTCCTCGGTTGAAACGTTTGTTTGCCAACAAAAAGAAGGTCAAATTGCTTCGTTAGCACAAAGAGGGCCGTAAGAATGATTCAAACCTGTGGCACCATGCTTATTGTGTGTAGTGGCGAAACATTGATATGAAATTCGGGGAGTTGACATAGAACTGAGGAATGTTAGGTTTGCTTTGAGTATGGATGGAATGAATCCTTTTGGTAATATGAACAACAAACATAGCATCTGATCAGTAGTTTTTTACGTATACAATCTTCCTCCTTTGCTCTATCAGAAGAGAAAGTACCTGATGATGTCAATTTTAATCGAAGTGCCAAAGCAACCTGTCAACGACATCAGACCGTCAGTGGATGACCTTAAAATACTCTGGGCAGAAGGTGTCAAGGTATGGGATGAGTACAAATAAGAGTACTTTAGTCTACATGACATGTTGTTTTGCATAATCAATGATTTGCTGGTCCTTAGTAATTTATCCGGTCAAACTATAAAAAGGAAGCAAAGCCTGCCCCTAATGTTTAGGTGTTACCGAGAGTACGTGGCTCAACAACTCAAGAAAAATAGTGTACATGAATCATTGACAGCTTCTACCCAAGTCGTATCCATATAGGAATATGAAGAAATAATTTTATGCCACAAGAGAGAATGTGATAGCTCCTAGGCATTTCAGTGAGCAAGAGATCCATGATCAGGTGAAGAACATCAATATTGTTCTTGGAAAGAGAAAACGATTTAGTAGTGATGAAAATGTCATGTGAAAAAAGAAATTGATTTTTTGATAGCTACCTTACTGGACACATTTAGAAGTTCAGCATTGTCTCGATGCCATGAACATCAATTCATTTGAGGTTCTTTTCCTATTGTAGCACTTAAATTTATATTGTTCTTGCATGCATGTAGAGCTTTTGATGTATACATCTGTCTCAAACGAGATCCACAGCCGAAAGGATCAACCAAACTACACCATTCCTTCAAATACTCGTATCGTAAAATATTTTAAATAGGTTCTTATTGTTACTATGTGTCCAACCTATTTTACACAACTATATTTCTATGTTTTCCAGTACTACCAGGAACAACCGGGCAACTCATATAGCTTCTACATTGCCTACAACATGCAACGCATCACTGAAATGAGAAGCCATGAAGATCCAAAGATAGTACATCATCACTTACAGGTCAATCTTGATTTACACATGCTCATTACTTATATATTTTTTTTACTGGCATACTTTCAAACTACCAACTGCAAAACTTGTTGAATCTGAGGACGGCTCGCCCTTTTCTTACTTTCTCGAGTAATAAATAAGAAACAGGAGTTTCATTTAAATTGGTGATGCATGGCTGCGTTTGAACTATGAGATGTGTATAGACAGTGTGGATAGTGTTGTATCTAAAGTGTATGCTATATGTGCAACTAATTTGGCAATAAGTTATGTGTGTGTGTGTGGAAGAGTGTTATACATTGTGTAACTTTGATAATGAGTTCTGTTTAATTTTGTGCTTTGTGATTGTCATATATGTATGTTATATTAATTGCCTATATACATGGTTCATAATGTTTTGATATTATAGTATGTCCAGATGGCCGCCTGAAAGCAAAATTAGTGTGGTGGTTAAAGACATACATACGGTTTTTACACTAATACTTCTAAAATATACACACACAAACGATTATTAAAGTAACACGTCTTGAAATTTGACCTGAAAGACAGTCTGTGTCACACGACACAGACGGTTTCTTACGAACTCCGTCTCAAACCATGAGACAAACACAGACAGTTTCTAAAATCCCTGTTTGAAACCTTTTGAGAGGCACAGACGATTCTGTAAAAGAACCCGTCTGTGATAGTACATACATATAGATGGTTACTAAAGTAAATCCATTTATGATACTTACGAAACTGATATTTGTGTAGCCATATTACAAATATAATTGTTAATCAAACCCATCTACGTATACTTTTATTATAGATGGAGTAATACTCATTAGTGAAAAGCGTGAAAATACAGACACTTTGCACAAATGGAAACTAAATCTATCTGTGATAGGGTTTAACAACACTATGTGCCAACCTATTCTGACGTAGTGTATTAGATAAGCACAAAGACATATTCTATGTCATGTTTATGTTGGGTTTGCCATCATACTTAACAGCACTTGTTAATCCTTCAATGATCAAATCAAGCTCATAATCTATTATACAAAGGCACCATTGTTTTCTTGTGTCCCTTTGCATATCGTCCGTTGATTATTGTTTTCTCCCTGGCCCCACAAACCCTTCCTACTCTCTCTCTCTCTCTCTCTCTCTCTCTCTCTCTCTCTCTCTCTCCACTTCTCTTCTCTCTCGTGTCAGGGTGTATAAATGCTCAGTTCCTTCCCTCCCAAGTCCTAAGTGAGAAGAAGAAGAAAAAGCACTCAACAAGAGCTTTCAAGAAGCTTGTAGCTGTATTTGCTTGCTCATAGAGAATAAGATATAATCATCGACAGCTACCTTAGCAAGAAAGAGGTCAAGAGATATGGGAGTGATGGACGAAGCAGAGGCAAGGAAGAAGACGATGATAAGAGTGAGGGAGTTTGATGTGGAGAGAGACCTCCGGGCCGTGGAGGTGCTCGAGCGCCGGTGCCAGGTCGGCCTATCCGGCGACCAAGGCCCCGACGCTGCCGTCGCCGACCATGACGGTGGCGCAGAGAGGAAGAAGACGAGGAGCAGAAAGAAGAAGAAGAGAGGCATGTCGCTCTACGTCGAGCAGATCGGCGACCCGTTTGCCCGGGTGCGCCATGCGGCGGACTACGTCATGCTGGTAATTTCAATACACTAAGCCACAGCATGCAACCAGCAGCCACCATTGATGCATCAATTTGACCTTGTGCATGCATGGTATATTCACCATCAATACTGATGTTGGAGTTTGTGTGTACAGGTTGCTGAGTATGGGGAAGAAGAAGAGGTTGTCGGAGTGATCAAGTCATGCACCAGGATGGTAAGCAGAGGGAAGAAGAGGCAAAGCTTCAGCAGCTCCAAGCAGTATGTGAAGGTGGCATGCCTTCTTGGCCTCAGGGTATCCCCCTCTCACAGGTAATTAAACTTCTAATCAATCCGAGTCAATTACTACTCACAAATCATCAAGTGTTGTGTTGACACATTGCGTGAGCAATGCGACCAAACGCCATGAGCGACAGTGCGCTGACAGATTATGTGTACGTGTGCAGGCGCCTCGGGATCGCGACGGAGCTGGTCCGCCGCGCGGAGTCGTGGTGCGCGGCGCGGGGCGCAGTGTACGCCACCATAGCAACCACCGCGTCGAACGCGGCCTCGCTCTCGCTCTTCGCCGGCCGCTTCGCGTACGCGCCGTTCCGGCGGCCGGTGTTCCTCGGTCACCCGGTGCACAGGCACCGGGTGCGTGTCCCGGGCGCGCACCGCGTCCTGCGGCTGCCCCCACCGCTCGCCGCGGCGGCCTACGCTGCGCTGCTCCCGTCCGCCACCGCAGAGTTCCTCCCCGCCGACCTCCCCGCTCTCCTCGCCCACAAGCTCACGCTCGGCACGTACCTCGCCATCGAGCGCGGCCCCGACCCGGCGCTCCCGCTGTCGTTCGCACTGCTCAGCGTCTGGGACGCCACGCGCTCGCTCCGCCTCCGCCTCGGCGGAGCGCCCACTATACTCCGAGCGTCCCTGGCCGCGGCGCGCGCGCTCGACCGGCACGCGCCATGGCTGCAAGTGCCCTCCGTCCCCGACATCTTCCGGCCGTTCGGTACCTACCTCCTCTACGGCCTCCGCATGTCCGGCCCAGAGGGCCCGGCGCTCCTGCGCTCGCTCTGCAAGCACGCGCACAACGTCGCGCGCAAGAACCCGGCGTGCGCCGTCCTGGCGGCCGACCTCGGGCCCGACGACCCGGCCGTCGCCGCCGTGCCGCACTGGCCCAAGTTCTCCTGCGACGAGGACGTATGGTGCATCAAGAAGCTCGGCGCCGCCACCGCTGTCAATGGCAATGCCGGCAACGATAACGAGGACGACTGGACAACGTCGCCGCCCGCCGGCGTCCTGTTCGTGGATCCCCGGGAGTTCTGACGCTGGCCCTGCAAACAAGAATCCGACAAGTTTTGATTTTTTGACGACCGTGTAGATGCACCATACATACATGACAAGTGTATGCCGCAAATCAATGCATAAGTTGCATTGCATCTCGCAGCTCAGAACCCAAATAGTGCAGCAAGTAGCAACCTTCATCTGTTTTTGGCTCTGAACTCTGAACGGCAATGGGTGGTCAGTTTCTGCAGATGTGCAGCACTGGGCCGGGGATTGGTCACCAATCTCTCAAAGATGAAGATGTCAGAGTAGGATATATTGCACTTAGGGTCTCTTGTACAGTCATGAAACATAGGTGATCCTAGCTCAGCTAGTCAATCAAAATTCAAATGATTTTTTTTTTGTATAAGACTTGCATGAACTAAAAAGCAAGAAAAAATTTACAAAATTTACATGAAAGTAAGTAACAGCGGTAGTAACCAGAGACAATTGTAACCTGCCTAAATTCGAGTGATAAGGATTACAGAAGCAGACCAGCAGCAACCTACTCTAACCACTTTAGGGTCCTTGATATAAATAATACAATCAGTAGTTATCATGTGGAATTTATACAGTCCATATCATTGACTGAATGAATGAATAAGTTTCGATTAAGGTAGTGAATAATGGCTCAACACAGGATATATATTCCAGTAAATCTTCTGTTTCCACAAGATCACAAATGCCATATATCCTAGATCAAATCTCTGAACCTTGAAAACAAAAGGCTTCCATGCATCAACTTGATGGGTCCAGTCCAATGCAGCTCACAAAAAGAAAGTGCCATTTCGAGATCATGCCGTGACCAACCCCAGATAGCAGATGAAGGGACTCATACTCAATTCGTTTATGCTCAGTATAAAGCAGTGCACATCTTCCTCAAGGCACTGGTCAGGCCCTACTTGAAATTAATAATAAGGTTTTAAGGTAAAGATTTTTCCAGACCATCACAACAGAAACAGCTAAATCCAAACAAACTAAGAACAAAGTAATTCTATGTATGTGGCTGAGTACCTGAGTGTCCTTTGTTTCTCCAAAACCTGAAAAAAAAAATAGCCATTACAAGTTAACAGTCACTTCTTTAGCACCATTTACAGACACCATAGCGAAGAGATGCGAAGGGAAAAACAAACTATTAGTTTGGTAGAAAAGAATTAATCTGTATAGAATACGACAAAAATAAATACAACTGCAAGGTGGTTGCAAGTGACACTGGACAACAATATGCCGGTCAGGAAAGTGATTCTGAAATGCAATAATGCTAACATAAAAGCAACTACATGTCAATGCCCACTGGTACACTTAGAACTGACGTAAAGCATATCAATTCTAACATAGAGTTGCAGAAAATTCATTTTTGAAATGCAATCTGAACAAAATAGAAAATATTCTAGATGCACCAAGAAAAAGTACAATTGTTTGTCATAGCTTCTGAAATTTTTTCAAACTATTCACAGAATATTCTTTGCATATTGTTTGGTCTAAAGAACTTCCATAGATAGGAGGCCATAAATTAAAGACGGAAGCATATCTGTCGTCAGGCATCGTCTGCAGATTGAGAATAAACTTAATTAGTTGATCCTGACACGATACACCTAGATCTCATAAAGACAGACTGTAATGTGGACAAGAATATGCATAATCAGTCCAATCTGCTTACATGACACTATGCAACTAGATCTAACAAGAACTGCAATTGGACAAGGATAAGCAAAATATAAGTCCAATCAGTTATTGAGCCACTTAAGCAAAATAGAACAGAACTTCTAAAAGGAAGAAATGAGGTAGACATAACAAAAATCTACTTTAAGCCACCTTGTAGGTGAATGAGGAATGTGCCCAAATAGAAATAAAACAAATGGTAAGTAATAAATACTACATAGCTAGAAAGAATAAAAGAACAAAGAAAAGCCAACACCAATGAAATATTAGTCAGTGAATGGTTCTGCGGTTGGAAACTTTATTTTGCACACTCCAATTGGCATAGAGATCATTTTCTGAGATAGTAATTTACAGGAGAAGACTAATCGCGAACGGTGGATAGGAAATTCACATCAGATATTTCTCTGAGGGGTTTGACATATGCATTTTTTTGGGAAAGTGAAAGATTGAGAAGAATCTAGATGATCATGCATTTTTGTTTTGATCTACTTTATAATAGATTGCTTAGGGGCATTGGCAAGCCTATATTGGTTTTGACTCCTTGTGCAAACAACTCTGCTCAGAAAAAACTCCAAGTGAACCAAAGTTAGGTCAAATTTAAAACAATGAAATGATTAACGATCTTATCATAGCATAATTATACACAATATACACCTTAAGACAAAGCCTTGCCATAGCTATTATGAACGAATGCATATCTTGTTTGTCTTTCTAATTCAAAAGTTAAGAAATTGCAATTTGCAATATCATGATTACGTAACGCTAGATGATTGTTTTGCAACACTGATAACAAAGTATATGCCCCATGGGTTGTCCCTCAATATGGACAAACTTGAATAATGAATTAGGATCTCATGGGAAAGAACTCTTCCACATATCTTCCCTAAGGTAATTAAAAGAAGTTCCTTACATTAGAACAGGTTTAAAGTTTATCAACACTTGATGAAAAGGATTTTTCACAATTTGAAGAGCAGACAAAAGACATCATGGCCAATAAGCATTACAAAATATGAAGGTTCGATAACACTTTCAAAACAGTGTGTTATGACCCTTAGATCATAAGAGGGATAAACACCACAATTGTGAGTGAGGAGGATCGGATGGTGACGGCTGAAGGAGAAAGAGGAGACCACGGACTCGGAGGAAGAACCTTGGGGGAGGCTAGATCAATTCTTTCTTGTTGCTTACCCAAAGATATGACAATGCCACACTTATATTGCCAGACACCTAACAAGTCTAACTAATGCAACAAATCAACTAAGGATAAGATCGAACCCAAACATGAATATATGTAACTAACTAAGGTGGCCATGAAGATAAGCATGCATGCATGCTGCCGACATCCTTGCCTCAGACGGCCCTAAGGGTGGCTGTTGCTCCATGTGTGCATTCCCCTTATGGGTTTGGCTGGGCAGGCCACACCCATGACAGAATGCCTCTCAACTAAGATTTTCACCGTTAGGAATTAGACATTTCACACAGCAGACATAACATTAGGAACCGTCTTCAGACCAAATCCTTCTTGATCACATCTTCCTTGGGACTCGTGATGGGGACTTGGTTTGGATACCAGAATTGCTCGTCAAGAAACTACAGCAGTATCGATCAAAGGAACCAAATTCATCTACAGAATTTGCACTAATCCAAGTTCAAGTTCAGACTACAGACTAACAAAAGAAATTACCAAAAAGGAAGCATGCAAAAATTGCTAACCTTTATCTGTCGAGCATTTTCAACGATTGCTCTGAACTTTTTTCTCTGACAAGTGAGAGCTGGCAGTGCTGCGTGGTGTCACAAGCTTCTTCTCATTCATCTTAGAGGCAGAAGCAGGGTTAAAGTCCATGAAACATTTCCCTAGAAATTTGTTATAGATGTTAGCCATTGGGAATGAATTGTGCATGAATTAATTTCTTACTTCCGTATACAACCAAAGTACCAATACCTGCAGATGTGTCTTCTGTTGAGTACCTTCAGGCCATATAAGCTCAACTAATGCACTAGATAGGACAGGTGGCTCAAACAGTATCCTGCCAATTGGTGCACATTAAAAACCAATGAACCCAAATAACCCCTTTTTCAGACAAAGGGAACAGAAATCATGAGAAGTGACACTGCAAGGATCTGTAGTAAAGATATTAAAGAGGCAGTCAAAACCCAATAGCTCAGTTTGATTCATGACATATCACAAGATATATCTACGTAATTAGTAAAGCAAGTGAAAGCATCACATGTATCAATGTAAAACAAAAGCATATATGGCATGGTGTGCCTGAATAATGTCTTGCGTAGTTCCACCTTGATACCTGCTCTGCAATTTTCAGCTTAACAATGTTGCCTTCTCCCCCAAGTTTTACTGTGAACAGAGCCCCATGATTATTAACTAGTGCTAGTTAACTAATCAGCACAACAAGAGTAAACGAAACTGTAGATTACACACATGTCAAAGATATAATCATTTTGCTTAGTATTGTGCAGGTCAGCAAGAAACAGGATACAATTCTGAACCAGGAAAATGGTCCTCTAATGGAGAAAGAACGTGGCAGCAGTTGGACCCTTACTTGCAATTGCATTGCATCACAAAATCTTACAGAATGAAAATTGACAATGACTGGGCAAACATTCAGAATGGGCGAAGATTTCAGATCATCTCAATCAGATCTGATGCGTTTTACAACCATCAATTGAGCAATGAAGCTTACTAGGTGCAGCGAACAAATTGACGAACAATTTCAAGAAGCTCACCAGTGATCGGAGTCACCCACACGCAGCTCTGCCTGCCCTGCACAAACTAAGCTCCCAGTCTTGCTAGTGGAAGCCCAGCTCTGAAACGACTCCGTAGATGTGTCCGAGAGGCACTTCGCCGCGGCGCCACCGCCAGCACTCTTCTTTGATTCCTCCTCTTCCGAATCGGCCAATACATTTACATATTGGGTTAAGTAACTCAAACTCACCCCGAATTCAGAATTTCAAATTCAAACCCTGCATTTAATTTGAGCATGTGCATTTTGGTTTTCTTGGTGTTTTGGCTCTTTGTGTGCTGATTTGAATTTGAATCTAATTCGAATTCAAATCAAATCTCTAGCCTAAATCTATCCCTAATTCAATTCCAGATCTATCTCTAATATAAATCCACAATTTCAAATCCAGATCCAATTCCAAATCAAATCTAATTCTAATTCTAAAATTAAATCCCTCCTCTCACTGAGCTGTTATGAAAGCATGACAAAATAGCCTTGGAAACATCACGGTACTTCACATATTACCCAGCTACGCATAGCATTTGCAGAAACCAAAGTCCATGTTGTCCATTGGATAATTTGCTGAAAGGAGGGACCTTTCTTGATCTCACTTCAAATTTAAAAAATTTCACCTATATATGACCCATGGTTATATACATATTTGTGCATGCCCACCAGGCGTGATAGATATAGACGATGTCCACATAGAAATTCAAATAATCCAAATACTAAAAACATTTGGCATGGGCGCTATCTCTATCTCCACATAGCTGTGAAAAAACGGAAACGGTTGTGAGATGAAGCAAAAAAAGTGAAAATGATTGATACTGTAGATAATGAAATTGAGTGCTAGCAATAATTTCGAACTGACAGACAGTGAGAGTAACATTTTAGAAACCTTTTGTGTAGGCTATAGTCTCTGGAATGTCGAAACTTTTCGCCATTTATTATTCATAGCAGGGGTTTCGGCAATGTTGGCAACTTGAGATATGTCAAGAACTCAATATATATGCCAAATATGTACATGATAATCATAAAGATTAGCCCTTGTTCGTTGATAGGCAGTGAAGCAAGGCAACTATGAAATGATGCAACAGAGGAAAAAATAAACAAACAAACAGGAACTGATCTCAAAGGAAGCAAAATAGGGATGAGTTGCACTTACAAATACCAGCGATTGATGCAAGCTATCTCAACATTGAAAGAACCAAGTTACGTCGCCGTACCAAGGGCCGGGTTAGTATTTTATTACAAAACACTCAAGCTAACAACAAGCGTAACCCCTTCGCGCCGGCCGCTCCCCAGCGACTAGCCTCCTCATAGATCTCCTGTAGGAGCATCGCTACCCCTGGTCGAATGCCATCGAAGACACACCGGTTACGGTGCTTCTAAATTAGTCAGGCTACAAGGATCACTAAAGAATTAAGACCCTTACGAACTCTCTTGGGAACTCTGATCTGCGCAAGCCGCCACCAATCCTGGAAAACAGTCTCGTACCCATCCAATGCCAAAGTCTGCAGGCCCACACGCTGGAGCGCCTTGAACCACACCTCTCTGGCGAACACACAGTCCGTGAGCAAGTGTTGGACCGTTTCCTCTGCCTGATCGCAAAGAGGACAGCGAAGGGGGTGTTGCAGCCCGCGACGCGCAAGACGGTCCGCCATCCAACATCTGTTTAGCGTGGCCAACCATAAAAAGAACTTGGCACGCGACGGTGCCCAGGTCTTCCAGATCCTCCTGAACGGCTCAAAAACAATAGCCCCCATGAAGAAGCTGCTATTGGCCGAGCGACTCAAGAACTCGTCAGAAGCTGAGGGCAACCACACATGCTGGTCCCAAACCCGCAGATAGTCAGCCGACGCCGGGATAGCAAGGCCGCCACGGATGTCCCAGACCCAAGTCCTATCCTGAAGAGCCTCGAAGACAGTGCGCCTGACGATGGCCCGCTTCGCCACAAACAGTCCCAAGTGTAGCGCCATCTCCAACAAGGAACGACCATGGAGCCAATGATCCGACCAAAACATGGTGGACTTCCCATCGCCCACCACGGTAGTCACAGCCCTAAGTGTTTTTTTCTACCTTCATATGACTTGCAGCTCTCCAGCGAGTTCGGAAAAAAAAACATTGAAAGAACCACAAAGCTGGTCTGCAATCTCTTCAAAATACTTGGATGCTGCCCCATTGGTGAACAGTTCAGCCATTTCTTCACTAAAAAATTACATGTGGAAGAATAATTTCAGTTCTCAGATATTATTTGCAAATTTTATAGCACAATTCAAACACAAACAGCCATTAAAAGATATTCTATCCTCACTATTAATACCCAGAACCACTACTTATGCACACGGCTATTTCAATTCTTAGCAAATGTAGGACTTACTTTAACGATTACTTAGAGCACAGAATGTCATATCAGATCGACATATTCATTCCAAAATAAACCACCGAACAAAAATTATCAAGAAAAGAACAACGACGTCCACTGGAAACAATTGACATTTCAGTACCCTTTTAATGCATATTCGGTGCACAACGAATTTAATTACAATGAACTACCAGCACCATACCTGTGCCGACGGTGTGCAGGCGCGTGGGGAAGAGTTTGGTGTCGGCGGCGTTGGAGTGCTTGGGTTCGGCCGGGGTGCAGGAGTTGGAGCAGGCGTGCTTGCAGTCGGGGCCGGGGGAGGAGGAGGTGGAGTCGGGGAGGCGGAGGGTGAGGGTGTCTCGAAGAGCGGATCGGATGCTGTGGAACACTCCATAGATGGAGCTCCACTTCATCTCCATCGACATGGCCGGCGACGCTCTCGTCTGACTTCTTCCCTCCACGGGCCGACCAGCCGCCTCTCCCTGCTGGCGCCTTTCCGCATCTGGGCCATGCCGTATGCAACCGTCGCCATCTCCGCCGTGGTCGCCTCCTGCGTCCTCCTGCCTACATTCCACCACGGGAAGAGGAAGGGAAGGAGAGCTGGAGAGGTTGCAGGGGAAGGGAGGTGTACCGGTGGAAGGAGGTGGAGCCAACGGACTCGGAGGCGCTGCCGGCGGCGACGTGCTCCCACGAATCGTGGCGGCAGCGAGGAGGTGGCTGGGCGTTAGTGCGGTCCTGCAGGGGCGCGGCGCGGCGATGGAGCACGGAAGCGGCAGCGGGCCGGCGCAAGGAAGGGCGATGGATATATGGAAGAGGAGGGAAAGGGAGGAAAAAAATAAGGAGGAGAAGGTGCACGTCCCATCCCCCGCCGAACGCAGTCCTCTTTTTCCCGCCTTCCTTCCTAAGAGTCTTTTTTTTCCGGGAACCCGATCCTAGGTTGGTGGAGTAACGTCATAGGAACAGTATAATGTGGGAGAAGCTATAGTTATTTGACTACAGTGATTCTACTGTTTATCAAAATACTGTAGTACCAGATCTCATCTATCTGTTACTAACAAACAGCTCAAAACTACTAATTACCCCCTAACGTTAAAATCCACCAACATTAGATGATCTCAAACCCTTTTTCCCTCAGCCACAGAGCCAACTGCTCCTCTTTACTATCACATCACAGCTGTCGAATAACACCTGCTAGATCGGACGGCGCGCGAATTGCTGCGGACGTGCACACGCCCTGCCTGCGCGCTGGTTGTTCTCCATCGGAGAGTTTTAATTTAATTTAATTTAATTAGAGGGGAATTAGGATTTGCAGCGTCGATGTCACAGACGGTCCAGATGAGGCTAGATGATCAAAGCCCTCGTAAAAAAAAAGATAAGTTTTTATCACTGCAAATGTCGTTAATCCAAGATTTACCATCGCAAATCGGCTTATCCTGTTTATACCATAAGTACTGCAAACTTTACCCTTATTTGCTATCACCATTAACATGTTAACTTTTTTGTTAAGTTTCTCCAAAAAAAAAATACATGGTATGCCCTTGTCTTCTTCCTCCCTTCCCCTCGTACTGTAGACTGCAGCTTTTTTTTAAAAAAGAGAGACAAGCATCCCGAACTATTTAGAGGCCCGCACGGATCAGGAATCTATCCCTGGCCGGCTCGCTCCAGCTTGGAGCTTTGCCAACTAACCGACGGTCAGTTCCTCCATCCCTCCCCACGTTGGAGGCCGATGGCACAGGCGCAAAAAATATGCGTGCCTGGCGCTCGTCCCTTCCTCGCAATCAGCCATGGCGTTTGCTAATCCTGTGAGGTCCCGTGGACTAGCCCTGTGCAATTTGATGTGCTAATCCCGCTCACCGACATTAGAGTTTGCTAATCCTGTGCAGTTTGGTGGGCTCTGGATTGGTAGATGGGGGTAGAATAGAGTAGATAGATTGGTTCAAACAAGGAGCTTGCTGTTTTAAGTGTTGGAGATCGATGCGTCATTGTTGCTTCATGTTCTTTGAATTCGTAATTGCTGGGAGAGGAACTCAGAGACTCGATCCCACAGCCATGGCGCTCAGCCTCTTGGCCTACCCGCCGCCGGACCCCCACCTAGTTGCACCCATCTCGGCTGCCACCCACCGCCATCGACGACCTCCACGTGCTGCTGCTTGCCCTCAATCCGCTGCCCCCAAGGTCGCTGACCAGGTAGCCATGGCTGCACCAAGTCCGCCTCCAGATATGTATCCACTGGGAGCAGAAGAGGAGTAAGGCTGGCCTGGTTAGAGGAGGAAGAAGGCAGAGGGCCGTATAAGGGATTCGGGCTCCTGAGCACAAGAGAGGACAACGAAGCAAAGGAGGATTGGAGGAAGAAGATAGGGATAAATAGATCTTTTTATGGCTCCGTCACTGTTCGTCTGGTCAGCCGTGGCGAATAAGGGTAAGGTTTACACACCCAATAGCATACACTAGATAAGTCGGTTTGCGATAGTAAATTCCGGATTATAGACATTTACAGTGACAAATAAAAAACTGCCTGAAAAAACACTGCAATATACAAACAATCTGCAGTCATATCCTTGTGGCTAATGTTGATGCTGAGGAGTGCATCAGTGATGAGCTAACCAAGGGGTGCGTCGTGCAGTAACTTTGAGTATGAGAGCTTAAGAAGCAGTTTTAATTAAAGAAGTAGTGCTACAGATGGGGCTAGCTATTTTATAATGCATTGATGATACACTTTTTTTAATAGAGCATGATACTCAAAGTGCTAAAAACTTGAAGGTGCTACAAGACTTAGAAATGTGACGATAAAGATAACCAAAGTGCAAGTAGGATAGAATGGGAGATGAATGACGATTACAACAAGTTGAAGCTAAAGTAAACAAGGAAAGAAAAAGACGACAGCATGAAGTTCTTTTTGGTTAGCATCAGCTAGGTTACAGTTTGCTACTTGTAGTTGTTGTATTGACGAGATGCATTTTCATCTTTTGTTTTTGTCTTGTTTTCGGTTCTAAATCTAGAGTAACAATATATCTATCGTTGTTGTTGGTTCATCCTACTTTCTAAAAGAAAAATGAAGCGCTCGCTGAGGTGCTGCTCTCCGTATATAGTGACGGATGTTGTGGATCGCTGCGTGTACATTTTTTTTAAGTGTTGGAGATCGCTGCGTCATTGCTGCTTCATGTTCTTTGAATTCGTAATCGCTGGGAGAGGAACTCAGAGACTCGATCCCGCAGCCATGGCGTTCAGCCTCTTGGCCTACCCGCCGCCGGACCCCCCACCTAGTTGCGCCCATCTCGGCTGCCACCCACCGCCATCGACGACCTCCACGTGCTGCTGCTTGCCCTCAGTCCGCTGCCCCCAAGGTCGCCGACCAGGTAGCCATGGCCGCACCAAGTCCGCCTCCACGCCTCCAAATATGGACCAATGGGAGGAGAAGAGGAGTAAAGCTGGCCTGGCTAGAGGAGGAAGAAGGCATAGGGCCGGATAAGGGATTCGGGCTCCTGAGCGCAGGAGAGGACAACGAAGCAAAGGAGGATTGGAGGAAGAAGATAGGGATAAATAGGTCTTTTTATGGCTCCGTCACTGTTTGACTGGTCAGCCGTGGCGAATAAGGGTAAGGTTGATAAGATGGTTTGCGATAGTAAATCCCAGATTATAGATATTTACAGTGACAAATAAAAAACTGTCCTGAAAAAACGCTGCAATATACAAACAATCTGCAGTCATATCCTTGTGGCTAATGTTGATGCTGATGAGGAGTGCTTCAGTGATGAGCTAACCAAGGGGTGCATCGTGCAGTAACTTTGATTAAGAGAGCTTAAGACGCAGGTTTAATTAAAGAAGTAGTGCTATACTTAGTAGATAGGGGCTAGCTATTTTATAATGCACTGATGATACACATTTTTTTAATAGAGCGTGACACTGAAAGTGCTAAAAACTTGAAGTCTGTGTTATATATTTTTTAGTAGTATCTGATTTAAAAATTAATTTCACAAAAAACAAGTTATTTTGTTTGGGAGAAACAAAAGAGAGAGAGACGAGCTTTATATTAGTATTTTTACTTGTCCTAAGGTAATTTTCCATTTAAATACTTGGGCATTTCTATTGGCAGAAAGAAACTAAGTAATAGTCAATAAAAAACCAACTGGAGATAAATTTGGAAAAAAAAGTTAGATGGATGACAGGTCAACTGCTAACTATTGGTGGGAGAATTATATTGGTAAATGTTAGTTTTAGTAGCATTCCTCTACACACGTGTTCCTTTCTAAAAGTACCTAAAGGAGTATTTAAAAGAATAAATTATTTTAGAGCTCAGATTTTAGAGCAAGAAGAATCAAATGTAAAAAATATTATCTAGTAAATTAGGACATAGATTGTTTACCTAAAGATCAGGGGTTGATAGTTTTAGATTTGGATACCATGAACACATGTTTACTAGGAAAATGGATTTAGAAATTAGAGAATGAGGATGATCTCTGGCAAAACATGTTAAGAAGGAAGTATCTACATAAACAAACTTTGCTTCAAGGTGAGCAGAGAAATAGAATTTCTCATTTTTGGAGAGGTATCTTAGAGGTTAAAGATACTTTCTATAAGTTCTGTGAGAGGAAAGTGAGAAATAAAGGGCGAACTAGGTTTTAAGAGGATGTTTGGCTCATGAGTTGTATTAGCATCTCAATTCCCTAGATTGTATAATGTAATTTTTTGCAAAAATATTTCAGTTGCGCGTGTTTTTACATAGGGTTGGGGTAGCATACGCTTTCGACATCTACTTTGGGGTGATACCTTAAGTATATGGCAAGAATTGCAAGATGAATAAAGTGAAGTGCATTTGTCAGAAGATAGGACTTCGCTTGTATAGAATGACTGCAAATGGGCAATTCACAGTTAAATCCTTTTATCTGACCTTTAAGACGAATAAAATACAGTTCTATATAAGTTTTTATGGAAAACTAAACTAAACCTTAAAATAAAGATTTTTCTTTCGTTGATGTTGAAGAACATCATTCTGATAAAGATAATTTGGTCAAAAGAGGATGCAAGAGGAGTTCCACCTACTGGACTATGACCGATGAACTTGTAAAGCTTGCTTTCACAATCTTAATGAAAGGTAGCACTCCGGCCAATTCACATAAAAAAATGAGATGGTAGAGCTCTCGATTGAATCCGTCAGTGAGACATGAGAGTACAAAGCATTCTCCCCCTTTTTTCTGCTGATGATAACATATCAACTAACGCTAAACATTACTACATTGTTTCTCAGATAATATTTGCATCGAAAAAAGACATGAAAACAACCGGTGGCCGATCCAGTATCACGAAGTTGACGGCTCTCCCTATTTTTCTTCTTTCTCCTCTTTTTTTCTCTTTGATGCCTAAAAATTCAAGAGAGCTCTTAGATGCACTCAGGGGTAGGGGCCACCCCTGCTACCGGTAGCTGCGGTCGTGGATCCGCCACCAGAGCCCCCTCCCACAAAGCTCTCTTCCACCTCATAGTGGCCAACGGGAAAGGTGTCGCTTTTAAGGACGCATGCCATATGCGATCACCGCTTCTCCCACCACCGGAGCCCACCCCTCCCTCACAGCCATCGTCAACCCCTGCAAACATCGTTGTAGCCACACAAACTATGGCCTGATTTATGACACCAGGGGATAGGGTCCCCAGATCAAATATTCAACCGTGGCTTCCTGCACTACACGTGTGCGACCACTGTCAGACGATAACACCTTCTTTAGCAACATCGTCAGTGCCCAGTCGACCACCACGTCAGCTTCATAACTTGCCCCCATCATTTCCATAGTCACCTCAACCTGATCTGTTGATCCCAATGCCCTCCACCCCCTGTGATCGCGCCCCTACAACAGCCCTCTCTTGTTGGCAGCGTAGCCGTTCGCCCTAGCCTTTCCTATAAGAGAGGAAGGGAAAAGGTGTGCGTTGACGTCATTCCTATTAGAGCCTTTCATCTTGAACGAGTTGCACACCTCTAGGAATTATTGCAAATGGAGCTTGGTGTCCTCTCTCTGTGAATTGAGATTGGTCAACCATGTTGATGACGGCCGGCTTGATCCCAAAGTTCTCGGTGACTTCCTTGTACTTGAATATTGAGGTTTTCTCCGAATAGGACGCTCCATCCTTGACAATGGCATGTTCAGTAGGCTCTCCCATGTCACCTATTGGTACTTTTGGGTTTCGAGGGTTGCTTCCCTCCTTCAAATGAAGACTCTAGTTTCTCATCCTTTGGGGGATCACCTTCTTGTTCACTCAACAGCGTCATCGTGGTGTCAGATGCAGCGGCAGCAACAATTTATCTTTGTTGGGCACTGGCTTGCTTTAGCGGCAGATCTGGATCGTCCAAAAGTTAGGGGCTTAATTGACATCAGCCCTGACATTTCTGTTCATATTAGCAGAAAAATAGGATATATAAAAAATAAAAAATAAAACTAAAAGAATAAAGTAAAAAACACCCAAAAAGGTTGAATTTGTTGATCCCAAAAATGACGCTAGATAAGCTTCTTGACGCTAATTACGTGCACAATATTACTACCGCAAGTAAATAGGTCGTCTGTAGTCTTTCACCCAAAATATTAAAAGTTTATCATATCCACCAGCATCAACCAGTAAACAAAATAGAGTAACTATTTTATACTAACAAATTAACTCTACTCATGAATGTAATTGCGCAAGAGCACCTTGATTATAACCTGGAGACTGGAGACTTCGTTCAATGCTTTCGCGGTTCTTGATGACCACCCAGCACATGCAATATTCAGTTCTGATTTCTGAAGATCGCAAGAGACAGACAAAATACCTGACAATTATCAAAACAAGCAAGGCAGTCATTATCGTGTTCGTTCTCCTGTCCGGGGGACTGGTTCCTCTCTAGCAAGTCAGAGGTGAATAGTACCGTAAACAGTGCTATGACTCTAGGAAAACAATGATCTGCAGTAATTTACTGTTCATATGGATAGATTATAATATAACTGTTCATAAAATACTGTGCTCGGAATTGCTGTTCATACCGTTACTATTTACAAAATCGCTATTTGTAGGCATGCTCACGAAGGTAAGTCAAGTCACGGGTGTTATTCACCTCTGACTTACCTCTCTCGTAAGTAATAGGAGCCGATTCCCCTGTCCGGTGAAATCGGCGCTAGAAAACTTTCAATGGGGTACTCTTACTCCCATTTCTGTAATGTGTCTTTGATTAATGAATGAAAGTCCGTTAATTCTCAAAAAAGAAAGAAAGAAAGATCCGCTGCGTTTCTGCGTTTCGGACACCATTGCTATGCGTGCAAATGGCAAATGCAAAGCAAACTACTCTGCCTCCGGACACATGATCCTTACTGGTAGTATTATGAAGTAGTAAAGAAACAGTTGCAGGTCGGAGGCATGAACAAAGGCAAGCGTTTACACGTTTTTTAACACCGCGCAGAAATGCAAGCGGATCGAGAAACACGTTTCCCTTGGTCCTCTGGTCATTCCTTTCCCTGCCTTGCACGGGTTCGGAGGATTCGCATCGAGCAGCCGGTGGTGGTTGGTGTGGTCGTCGTCGTCGTCAAGGTCCTCGTAGTTCGCGGTTCACATGACCGCGCGACGGAAGGGACCGGCTTATCGGCGGTTTCTGTGTCATTTCTGCGAGTTTGCCGTGCCCGGCGCACCAATAAATTCTTCCCCTCTTGGCGATTGCTTAAAGATTCGATCTTTCGCGGCGCCGCCCGGCTATTTGTTCGCACGGATCGGGTGGCTACTCCGCGCTTGCCGCCGCCAGTCCACCACCGCCACCGCGCGTCCGTCCCAGAGTTCGTCGGTTGGCCATGGCCGTCGTGGTGTGCGTCACCGGCGCCGGCGGCTTCATCGGGTCGTGGATAGTCAAGCTCCTCCTCGCCCGCGGGTACGCCGTCCGGGGAACCTCACGCCGCGCCGGTACGCGCTCTCCCCGGCCCCCAAATCCTTTCTTGCCAGGAATGGAGCTGACAATGGGATCTTGGCGGCGCAGATGACCCCAAGAATGCGCACCTGTGGGCTCTCGACGGCGCAGCGGAGCGGCTGACGATGCTGCAGGTGGACCTGCTCGACCGGGCCAGCCTCCGCGCCGCCTTCGACGGCTGCGACGGCGTCATCCACACCGCCTCGCCGATGCACGACAACCCTGTAAGTGCCACCACTGGTATGAGCTCAGATCTCCCTCGATATAACGGAAAGATTACTGAAGTTTCTTGGCAGGAGGAGATCATCGAGCCGATCATCGCCGGGACACGGAACGTTGTCGAGGCCGCCGCCGACGCCGGCGTGCGGCGCGTGGTGCTGTCCTCCACCATCGGCACCATGTACATGGACCCGCGCCGCGATCCCGACGCGCCCCTCGACGAGTCGAGCTGGAGCGACCTCGAGTACTGCAAGAGCACCAAGGTAAGGATAAAAAAAATAAACCACCCCCAATCTCGTCTGCAAAAATTGCAGCTGACGCCGATGGAATTCGCAGAACTGGTACTGCTACGCGAAGACGATCGCGGAGCGGGGCGCGTGGGAAGCGGCGCGGGCGCGGGGACTGGACCTGGCGGTGGTCATCCCGGTGGTGGTGCTCGGCGAGCTGCTGCAGCCAAGCATGAACACCAGCACCCTGCACATACTCAAGTACCTCACCGGCGAGGCCAAGGCGTACGTCAACGAGTCGCACGCGTACGTGCAAGTCAAGGACGCCGCCGAGGCGCACGTCAGGGTGCTCCTAGAGCCCCGGGCCGGCGGGCGGCGGTACGTCTGCGCTGAACGCACGCTGCACCGCGGCGAGCTGTGCCGCATCCTCGCCCAGCTCTTCCCTGAGTACCCAATTCCGACGAGGTATGGCAATGTGCTGCTTATTGATTTTGAGTTACTGCTTGCTTCCATTCAAAGAGGCATCAGTTTTGATCATTCACTAGCATGATTTAGGAGCATTGCAGAATTCAGGTCTTCTTGGATTGCAGCATTGCAAGTTTGTGCTATAGTATAGTTTCTATGCAGCAGAACAACATGACATCGGTTGCTCCAAATTCTACTTCTCTGCACTAATCTGAACTTCTCAACTAACCATTAGCTGAATCTGGTTTCTCAAAAACCAGGTTGGGCTGGGCATTAGTGACTTCTGTTAATAAAGACAAGATAGTCAAACAGAAATTCATGAATAGAGAACTCAACCTACAAACATTCGCATGGTTACATTTCTCTATGTTCTTGATATACTATTTTATATGTACGAGATCCTGCATTGTATCCCTGTGCTTGGAAATGTCAAATGTCTGCTGATAAATAAACAAAAGTAGTGTCTGAGTGTCTTGAATTTCTTGAAGAGAAAACAATTCCATTTCTTTTCTTTGAAGACAAAGCAGACTGAGACTAAACATTATCAAAGCAAAAGAATTGCCTTTGTCTCCAAGACAGACCATATAGGGTGTCTTGACTATGAAATTGCTTGAAGATAAAACATTGACTACTTTTACAGCACTCTAGTTGATCAGTCTAACCCACTGTCATCATGCTGCTTCTGCAGGTGCAAAGATGAGGTAAATCCACCAAAGAAGGGTTACAAGTTTACAAACCAGCCTCTGAAGGACCTGGGAATCAAGTTCACACCGGTGCATGAATACCTCTATGAAGCAGTGAAATCCCTGCAAGAAAAAGGATTCCTCCAGAAGACCTCTGGCACCAAGGTACAAATGATACTGTATATAGATTACTTTAACATTCAGAGTGGTCAGAGCTTGCATTTCATACATTTCAACTTTCTCCAGAAAACGAGAAAAAGAACATCCATATCAGAGCATTGAAAGTTGGACTCTAGTCCTAATATCATCAGAAGAATGAGAAAAATAACACTGAACAGCAAAATCTGTGCAGCCTGCAATGAACATGATGCAACATTCCCTTTTTCCTTGTGTACACTTGTGGCAAGATTATCTCAGATACTGTCCTTACTGTGGCGTTTTTTTGTTGCAGGTATCCGAAAGATGGAGTTCGCCGCCTCAAAAATTGCTGCCGCACACATTGATTTCAAAACTCTGATAGATTTGCGCACACATTGACAATGTAATCCGCTAAGTAGTCCATTTGATTGGTTCCATTTTGGCAGTCGGTTCTTGAATGTAGCAAAATGCCTTGTATGTGTAGCATCCTGTTGTTCTTGCACTACACTTGGTGCAACAGCAGTATAGAGCAGTTTCAGTGATGATACTAAAGAATTTTCCCAATTGCAGCATCTGGTTGTTCATCTTGTCTGATTTAGTAGAAAAAAAATACTCCATGGAAGCGTGCCCAGCTCTTGATCGACTGCATCTTCATACGCAGGACAGCTACTGGTTATTCTTCATGATCTTGCATTGCATCTGTAGCTGCGTTCAACGCAAAGATAATCACTGGATGCATGCAATGTTCTTAAATAGGACAAATACGAAACGGTATTCTGGATCCAACAACATAAGACTGTTAACTGATCATAAAACAGAAATTGATGTCGTCGATGCATTAA
Organism: Phragmites australis; assembly: GCF_958298935.1. Taxonomy (NCBI): domain Eukaryota; kingdom Viridiplantae; phylum Streptophyta; class Magnoliopsida; order Poales; family Poaceae; genus Phragmites; species Phragmites australis. Next base: position 4,360,243 of record NC_084925.1, read on the forward strand.
GTAGGTGGAAGTTGACTAGCACTTCATTGGTGATCCAATTAAGGACGACCTATTATATGTTCATATTTTTGTTAGATTCCTTCATTAAATTAATTTTTGTTTTTCCGAAGAATCCAAGCATTGAGATTTTTAACTCCTTCATAGTATCTACAAAGGCATATGTGACATAAAAGGAAAATAAAACGAACCGGCAAAAAAAACTACTTGTTATTCTATTAAAAATGAGAGAGTGAAGCCCATACGGACACAAAACAAAAGATTTTGAGTTGTATAATGAAACTTGTTGAAGGTAAGGTACTCCGAAATATTCAGGCCACTTCATGGTCTGCGATGGCCAGTAGTTCTCTTAGAAACGAGAGCAAAATATCATCAAATAATATATCCAAACTAATGTTAATAATTCTACCTAAACAAGAACATAATAGGAATTCGGTATGCTACTTAATGTTGCATGTTATTATACCGTTCGTTGATCATGCATAAAATTATTCCTATATATAATTTGAACAATGAAGTTATTCATTTAAACTTACTTTTTCTTGCGTCTGAAATCTATTGATTTTGTCGCGAGACAAATCAATTTGCAATTGTATCCTTTTCCTGGGGTTGGTGACACACTCTGGCCCAAGTTGAGTAGGCCTGCTAGCCCACGTAAGTATTTTTTTTTTTCACATTAGTAGTCGAACTTGCACAGGCTGCAGTAAGTACAAATGTAACCCCAAATTAGTAAATTCATCCTCTCAATATAAATTAGTGATGATTTCTCTGAATAGAACACGTATGAAATTATGTTATAAATTAGTAGAGATCATTTCCCTAAATGCATGGCTAATCATGTTGTGAATTCATTGTTATAGGTAAGAAAATAAAGCAACACTGTGAAAAAGAATGGCGATGGTAACTAAAAACATGCACGTCTCCAATTCACAATCAGCAGAGCACCGAATTTCATATAATTCACATGTTCCAAACAGCCCCTAGCACGATACGCTTCCAAGACACAAAGTACACTAGAGAATGTGTGTGGGAAGTGCAAACTGACGTTTGTTGAACTGTCAATTTACAAAAAAGTAGCGACTGGTTTAGTCATCCTCGACAAGTCATCGTCACATGCACAAGACTTAAGTATATATATATAACTGTATTTAACACTCGTCACGTTAAATAGAGATTTTCAGTTCTTCTATTTTCAGTTTTAGAATGAGTGTTTTCCTATTTTATAATAAAGATTTTACGATTGTCAGTTTTTCTGTTTTATAATATGTGATTTCTTATTTTATATTAAGGATTTTACTGTTTCCAGTTTTTCTATTTTATAATATATGATTTTTAATTTTATAAAGAAATTTTTTAACTGTAGACTGATTCGAAGGGATTGGATTGATGCGTGCGTTAAATAATTAGTTGTGTGACCCAATATATATAATATATGGTAGAGTTGACAGCATATCATTGCACGGAGTAGGACAACCTGCAGCGCAAGAAAGACACGACGAACAAGATGGTACCTGATCAACACGTATTATATTGTACAATAGTTCAAGTGATGAGGACATCACTCCCTCGGATACATACAATTATCCTCCATTGAACTTTCAAGGTCCAATCACAAGAGCTCGCGCACGACAATTAAATTTAGAGGTGAGCTCGTTCCTAAGCAACTCTTTATATAATTTTGAGAATAGATTACTACCTAATGATTATGTATTGGTTAGAAATTATGGAGAGGACAAGGAGACACATAGAGGAAGGCTTGGAGGCGTGGAGGAGCAGCTAGGACGTCCAACAACAGCAGGAGGTCCAGTCCAACTCGAGTCCGAATCAGCCTCGACCTCCAGGACCAGCGAGCAGTAAAATGGACGTCCAGGACGCATTCGGACTCCGTTTTCGACGATTCACATATGGTTGGAAAGATAATTTCATAAGGAAACCAATGGCGTTGGTTTGAGGTCCAAATTCCTTCTGAATCAACGGGAAACGTCGAAACAAGTCAGCGTCCAGAATCTGTCCCGGTGCTGCGTCACCGTTTTTTGTCAGTTGGGCCATGTATCGTGTTGGAATCCATTAGGGACACGTCCAGGGGTCCTTGGCCGACCCTAATCCTTTATATACAGTAGCCGCCGCCCTAATTAGGGTTAGGTTTTGCTTAGATTATTCTGTTAAGAACAGTTTCGCCGTTTCGTCGGTTTGTGAGACCCCAACTCGTGAGATTAATCATTCATCTGCAATTTGGTTGCATTCTTCCTTGTTCTTGCTTGTGTTCTTCGATTCGCAGGCAAGGATTTTAGCCTTCTTGGCGAGGTCAACCGTGCAACGCCGGTTGATAACCAGAGGAGACGTGGTGCTGCGATTACGGGGTTTCGGATCGTGTTGTTCGGAAGCCGGATCGACTTGTGTCTCGTTTCCACCAAATCGAGAGTTACCAGAACCTTTCGAAAGATCGGGAACCCTTGTTCATTTCATCAAGGCTCCATACTAGGTGCGAATCACAGAAGATGAGCTTCCTGAATGCTGATGAAAGACGGCAACTCAAACAGCAGTGCACTGTTTCTGTAGCAAAAACATGACTGATGAACTAGGATAGGGCCGGCAACTGAATTGTCGCATCTCTTACAATATTGTAGCATGCATGACAGGCTGATAAAAGAAAAATTCAACTACTGTTTGATTTGATAGTTGATTTTATCTGAAAGGGTATAACTTGACACGATCATAGAAAAAAAGGTACATACAGGTTGAGCTTAAAACCCCAAAAATCTGGCATAAACATTCAGTTCCACACCAGTCAGTGATTTGCAAGGTCTGGCTATGATTTTGCGTTGCTGCAATGAACATTCGTTACTTCGAGAGAAAAATGTTGAGACATCGGTCGATGATTGTCACTTTTATACGTTACACATCCGTTGAAAATTATCTTAACAAATTATTTCAGTTTAATGAGAAAATTGGCGGGCGAGGGAGGGACGGAGAGAGAGCAATCAAAGTTTGAATTTCCCCTTCATAACTGTTTGCAAATTCCTGTTCCAAATACGTCACCTTCCAAAATAACTCCATTGCTTAATTAGTGGTATTACTCTACTGAACGGAATTAGACGACAGGCACCATCACATATTGAGATTGGGACGGAGTGCATTACTTAAGTGGCCTACTAGGATAAGCTATATCTTAGATTATCTTCAGCTGTTATCTCAAATTTTTATTTTTAAAAATACTATTACAGTATCATCTATCATTATTACAGCATCTCTTATTTTTTTCATCTCTAACAGTTACCCTATTTCCTACCTTCTACTACTCTTCTCCTCCTTCCGAACCTACTATCAACCTCTATAAACAGTACTGCTACGGTGTACAGCGCTACATTAACCCGACAAATTTAGAGCCCATATCCTCCCTCCGCAATACTGTAGCATCACTGTAGCACTAGATAGGGAATCTGTTGGAGATGAATATTCAGTACTACAGTACTTTGTAGGACACTGTAGCACTGGATACATCCACTGTTGAAGATGCCCTTACAGCATGAACATTTGTTACCCTTAAGGTGGATGTTTCATTCTGTATGGAATATATATTTCTTAAATACTTATCCATTCTCTCTTCGTAAAATAGTTCTTAGTTATTTTTACTATTCCTAAGCACTTTTTTTACAGATGTAAAAATGGTATAAAATATAAAATTTTATTACTAAAATAAAATTAACATAATTCTAACCTTAACAATCAGACCTACGTCCTTTAGAATCGATGATAATTCGTTGCTCTCTCTTGGATTCTCCCTAGCTAGAACATATGGATGTACGCGCGTTCTAGCAACAAAGTTTTGACATATAATGCATCTCTAGAATTTATTCGTTGCAACAAGTTGCTCTTTAGTCTTATGCCTCACCCAGTAAGTCACACGGCCAACAAACTCCATCCTAGCAGCACATAACATCACCATGCCATCTGATTCCGATCGGTGAAGTGTAGCGACTAACAAAGAGAGGGTGTTTCAAAACCAAGACGGGTGGGGTACTGTTTGATTCAAAATGAGTTGCAAGTGAAAACTCAAACTTAGAGTGGCTCAATTTTTTACAATTATCCAAATATGTATAGACGAACAACTATCCGCAATTAACAAGGGACTAGTACTAAATGTTTTTTTCAAAAAAACTAGACCACCCTTAGAGGAATTAGATGACTTTTTATTAAAAAGAAATAGACACTCAAATCAGTATAGAAGAAAACTCAAACATAAATAAACTAGACGTATATCTACACGTAAACTAACTGAGTAAAGTTCAATTCCTAAACTAAATGATTTCCCATAAATAAACGAGGCACGGAACGAGTTAACTGAGCAAGGTATCATGAGCAGTGACAGAACAAGGTAGACTATTGCTGCTGTGAGTAATAGTGGTGTCATAAGAGGGAGAATGAATCAGAATACTTAGAAATTAATAGCTCTAAAAATTTTACAAGATAAATCTATTTTAATTTCTATCTAAATATACTTTAGATTTATCTAGTGTATCTACTCTATCGCTCAAGAAAATTACAAGCTACTCTAGCAAGATAAATTATAAGTATATAAATATGAAAACGTAAATAAGGTAAAGGCACAAACTTAGCATAAGGAATTTTTATCCTGTAGTATCGATAACACACGCGCCACCCCTAGACCACGCTGGAGCTCCACAAAGGATATGCTCCCGGTCGTTAAGTCTCTTCCGATCACGACTCTTGAGCTACCAAGTCACCAAGATAAGGTCTCATTGCTAACCTCTTTTCCGGTCACTTATGCACCGTTTTCACTTCGAAGCTTTAGTTACAAAGATAAAGGTCTCCGCGTCCCCACACAATCTTCTTATCACCACTCCACACCAAGTCAGAGGGTCAACAAGTTACCAGCGAGTCACAAAAACTCTAAGGCGCCGATATATCTCTGGATACACAGTTATATCACTCTTTGATCCACTCTCTAGGTTGCAACACCTAACAACACTTCTCTCTATACCTAATAGCACTAATCACTCTCTAGTGGTGTGCTAAAATACCTTGAATGAACACTTTAAGCACTTTAGTGACTTGGATGTCTTCTCAAGTGTATATGAGATTCTCTGGACTCCAGCACTTTCAAATGGCTGAGTGGGTGAGTATTTATAGCCTTAAATTCTCTAACTAGCTGTTGTCCTAATGGCTTAGAAAAACTGTGAATATCGAATAATCTGGTGGTAACAGTAGTATAAACACCAGATTATCCGGTGAGTACAAAAAAAAACTAGCCGTTGGAACCTACTAAAACTCATCTGTGAACACTAGATTATCCTGTGATGACTCACTAAATATCGAACAAATGCATCGGATTACCCTATGTGCATATATTTATTTTAGAGCTCTCTAGAAATAATAGTCCGATGCGTTTATTTTGTGAACACCAGATCGTCTGGTGAGGCAAAAGACTCTGCTTCAAAAAATTTATGAACATCATATTATTTTTCATTATTCTCATCAGATTATCCGGTGCAGCACCAAACTAATTTTGATTTGAACACCGGATTATCCGGTCAGGCAAATTTCAGCAGAACAATGTTATGTATATTGGGCATAACTTTTCGCTCCGAACTCTGATTTTAATGATCTTAGTCTCTATGTAAAGCTTGTGAAGAGCTCTACAAGATTATATAGAAATTCATCCTATTCGATTACATCAAAATTCTTGAAATAAGTTCAATTCATTACTCTCTTTGTTCTAGCTTCGTGACTTTTCTTTTGTTGCATCTATGAGACGTACTAAAACATATACTTTACAAACATGTTATTCTTATTAACTATGTTATCACTAATCACCAAAATCATATACATACCCTAAAGATATTCCACTGCAATCTTTGTAAGGACATGTTCGCTACAACTGCTTAACAGGTCACCGAGGGTTATCCATGGGTTCAGCTATAAAAGAAAAGGCTTTTCATCCTCGTAGCTTGGTCACCGAGTGGAAACTTTCCCGAAATCTATGAGTTTAATTTACTTGTTTATCATAAAATTTTATGCATTCTAAACAGGCCGTAAACCATGACGTGATCATGATGACATAGATGTGCCGAGTTTGTCTCACATCGACAAAGAACCATATAGTTCCTTCACAAGCAAAAAATAAATATCATCTTTGGTATAAACACAACCGTGAACATCAATTTCCGTTGTAACATATAGGTCAAATAAGAAAATTAGAAGTCAGCTCATATGATTTTCATATGGTCATTATAAAATTCTATAGAGATAGTTCAATCAAAGTTATGACAGTTTGGTTGTATTTACTCTAAAGGGATACTTTTTTTTTTTTATCAAAGTTAGTATATGTATATAAAAAAGTAATGCCTGCATATGTACGCCGGTGTTCCTGGCGCGAAAGCAAAAAAGCACCAACACTGTTAATAAGATTTTATAATTAACACCCCATGCCGCATTGGCCATGATAGAGAGGGCAACAGAACCAATTTATTTTCCTATACTTCTTCCAAAATGATCCATGGGTATACACACAATCTCTTTTGTCCATTTTCATAGGCATTTTCTAAATTCCAAACTTAATTTGCAATCACATTTATCCTGATTTCCATTTTCATACATATCGACGGTCGCATAAAAAAGTTTTTGATGCAAACATATTCTATGAGTATTTATATTTATAATAATTGGAGCGGCTAGGTAACTTCTAGAAAATATCGACTAACCCCCTAATTATTGGGAACTGAATGGACTCCACTATACGTGCTGAAGGCTCAAATTAGATAAAGCTTTTCATTCTTCATTCTTAGAAGAAACAATGCACACACAATTTGACATGCATTTTTCCATAGTTTTTTAGTGGTCAGAGATTACATAATACATCCCTAGTATTTCTTTTTAATGTAGTTGTATTATGTTTCTAGAGTAATCCAAATCTCTTATGGCTGGAATAAATATCGATGAAATATTAGCCCACAAAGTAATAGCCCAATAATATGACGAGCAATTGAGAGAAATTATCAGAAAGAGAATACTGCCGCCAGTGGTGTACCAACAATCCATGATGAGAAATATTATAAATTCAGTATTGGTGGCACAATCATGTAAGTCGGTTCACATGCATACATTTTTAATGTACATGTATGTGTCTACAAATGCACATGCAGCTTATCCCTTTTCTGTATGCGCACATAAGTACGTTCTGTGGTTCCACTATAGTACGGCCATGCACCAATATGGCCTGGTAAATCACCTACGGGTCTACCAGACAGCTCATGTTCATCAGGATTACTCGGGACGACGCATGAGTTGTCGATCGAGAAGGAGGAGCACACAGCTAAAGAACATACATGCTAGATCAAATTATTTATTTCATATCTTAATTATAATTATTAGGGAGGTAGAACATGCTTTACTCCTTCCTACATAATATGTTGTCCAGATGCAGCAGAATTTTTGTGTAGATCGATCACAAAAAGCAATGAAAACAAATACCAGAAAGAAACACATAGGCCACTAATTTTTTTCTGAACATATTGAGGTACAAAGAAAAACTTGCTTTAATTTATCAATTATTTATTGGAACTCTAGAATATTATACAGGTCAAGCTCATAAGGGAAGTAACTAAAGATAGATTAAATAGGTCCAAATACTGAATTCAACAGCTGATAATGCTAACTGCGAATTAATCATGCATTCCTAAAAAAGTGATCATTGCATGTGTAAGATCTCTTGAACTATCCACATCAATGTATTAGGAAAGCACCATTGAGAGGTTTTGATGCAAGTGAAATACTGTACGCAATAAGATATGTCCACATAAAATAAATTGATGTGAATTTCCAAGGAGACTCTGCATGACACTAAAATTCGCAATTAGAATTAGACCACAAGCTCCTCTGCTGCTTGTGTAAATTTTTTAATTATTTGGACTGGGCAGACATCTGCTTTGCACATATATACTATCATATGCTTCTACATACAATAAATATCAAAGACAAAAGATAGCAAATAATAAGGAAAACGTGGTAAAATATGTGAATGACAAGTGAGCATATAAACAATACAAAACGAATTATTACAAAAGCATCAAGAATGTGTTAATGGCTCTCGTTTAACAAAAAGGATTGTCTCAATGGCCCATTTCTCTTTAAACTCAAAGTGAAACAACATAGAAATATAATTCGTTTATTGAAATTAACAGGGAAATACAAAAAAAGAGAAATTAATTTAAAGTGTAGTACTGACGGTGGTGGTGAAAGGACATTGTCATCCCATCAACCGATCCAGAAAAATGACTGGATCTGTTATTAAACAAAAGTTACTAATTAATATGCGCAGTTAGCCAACAGAATGGCTGCCACAGAGAATGTTGACAAATCAACGAGTGGTAACTTTTTCTAAAGCATCCATCAACCTGAATTACATCGATCCTGCAAGAGCATATCTTTTACCGCGTGTAACTCGTATCTCCGCACAAAAATTTAGCTAGCTTTGCCTAGGAAGTTCACCACTCGACGTAACTCGGATGGATAATACAAACACTTCTTTCCCTGTATGCTATGCGCTTATCTCTTCAAGAAAAGAAGATATTCGTATTTTAAATATATCTTGGCCAGGTTCAGTTAACATCGATCCTGCAAGTGAATAGCTTTTACCACGTGTCACTCATATCTCCGCACAAAAATTTATCTAGCTTTGCTTAGGAAGTTCACTACTCGCCGTAATTAGGATGGATAATGCCCACACTTCTTTCCATGTATGCTATGCGCTTGCGCCTCTCTCTTCAAGAAAAGAAGATATTCTTATCCTGAGTATATCTTGGCCAGGTTCAGTTAACCTAGTACACATATGAAACCATGGATACAAAGGGAATGTAGTTTTCTTTAATTTAGTTAATCCTCAATGTTATCCATCAAACTTCTTAGCCACTACAATAGCATGCATGTCACGGCAAACAAAAAAAGAAATCCAAGTGCAAGCGCAAGCACAAACACATCTTATAGAGAGCAAAAATGGCAGAAGTGCACTCCTCAGAAGGAACCACCAAAATAACTAACTAAAGGAGGCTAAGATCGTGGAAATACCTTAGTTATATGTGTATTAATTAACGCCTTAACGGTGTAGTTACTGGTTCATCATGATGCTCTAACCCTGAAAAAAAAAAAGACGAAGAAGAATGATGCAAATTAATGGATCGCTCATGAGTAACTAGCAGAATGACAGCGGTTCTTCTATGTGGGGTACTCCTGTAGTAAGGACCACAAGCACGATGCAAACCCAACAACCAAGCAACTCTCATCACCACAAAATAAACAGAATTCAAAAGATATGAAAACAAATTAGGAAAAGCGAACAGAAGGGACACACTTATGCACCCCCACATCAGTAACACTGCAACAGAAGTTACTGTGCTCCCCTTCACAGTGAGTCTATGAAGAGAGAGACCCAAATGCCAAAGGGTGTGCATGAGAGAGAGAAAGGGCCTCACCTACATGCAAGCTAATAGATCTGGCAAAAGCAAAGTGAGGGTACCTTCCTTCCCAAATATGGCTCATCTCTTAGCCTCTTCCATGCTCCATTTTTGAGCCAACAAGAACTTGATCAACCCCACCACCATGGCCAAACCACCTGCATGCCTAAGAACTTGAAAAGAAACCATGAAAGCAGAGGGGGCTGATAGAGAGAAAGAGCGGTTGCAGTTTATTCTGCTGAGAAATCCTCAGTGTTGCAGTGTACTGGGCACTGGCAGCATCTCCATGCTTCATCAGCTCCCAAGGCGACGAGTACTACTGCAAGAGGAGAAGGAAAAGGAAAATTATGGGATAAGAAAAACAAGTAGCAAAACCAAACATTTACTTCGGTACTGCAAAGCCTATAGCTGCCACTCCTTACCATTACCACCAGCATCCGTATCGCTATCGTCGGTAGTAGTTCCCACGACAACTTGACCGAAAAGTTCAGAAAAACAGGAAAAAACCATGTGGGTGAACATTAACAAGATAAGAAGTGATAGTGTAAAGTAGGAGAAAAGTCATAGTACTAGAGGTATGTGTGTTCTTTCTTCTGTGATTAAGTTTTTTAAAAGCGTATCATATTTTTGGTAAAGAAAAAGTTTAAAGTAAAATGGTTGAATTGAATTTGAATCAAATCAAATCTAAATGGTTTTATATCTCCACGAGTAGATCTGGATAGGAGGTAAGTCGAGAATGACAGAAAGAGGAGTAAGCACGTGACGAGAACAACATATATCTTATGCCGTTTGTCTCACCATGTGCTCACTCTCTTCTGTCAATCTCTCGAGAGATGAAAATCGACAATGGAGGTTGAAAACCAGGAAATTCAATCGGAAAAAACCAAACAAACACTCCAACCACAAGAGAAAGAGCAAGAAAGAGGGGCTTAATTTATTCTTCTTGGATCCGGTGAGCACTCGCCGTACAGAAATAGATAGGAGAGGTAGTGAGAGAAACGGCTATCTAATCTATCTCTCTCTCTGTGTTTCTCGGTGTTTGGTTCTTGGAGCAGAGGAGATGGATGGGATGGGCGGTCGTACCTCCTGCAGAGCTGAAGCCTTGCAAGGTTTAAGTAGTACTGGTAGTAGTACGCTGCTCCTGCCAAGTAGTAGTTCCAGTCAGGAACAGTTAACACCAAAGTGTGCACTCGTTTTACTCAATTTATTATTATTTTCTTTGAGAGGATAAGTCGCAAATATCCCAGACAAATATATAAGTTAACCTTGCCACTGTTTATAGTATGATAATTGCTTGCATGCCGAATAAGGTTTCATTAATTTGATGACTGTTAACTATCTTCCTCCCTAGTTCCTTTTGCCATTGGAGATCTGAGGGGATTAAAGAGGGATTGGCTCATTCAGACTATAAAATTTAGGTTGCAGATTTCCATATCTATCGTTTTGGGAGGTAGTTTATAAGTCAATGAAGTCGGCTAAACCAGCCTACAGATTAGCAGTGACAGTGAGTGTGGTAGAGTTCTGAGTGAGTGCAGATGAAGGTGCAGTGAGTCTTCCCACTTGAAATCGCCCCACGAGGTATCTGCAGAGCACCGCACCGATCTGTCTGGACCTGGAGGCATATATGCACATGGTTCGTGAAAGTTTTTGGCCATAAGCTTTTTTATACCTGAATTTATTTTTATACAATTTTGATCATAAACACTTAAATTATTTCTTAATTTCTTTCTTTGAGCCAACCTACCAGGTATTGGTTGGTCAACCAATCTAGGCGTCCCATTGAATTTGGCAAGTACCATGATTGAACTTTGAAGTAAGTCCTACCTGTGGTGTGGGTTATTTATTCACGCATCCAATGACTAATCGAAAATAGATACATGTCAAAACAGATGCTAACAATAAGACAGATAAATCAAACTGGGCGCATGCACATATACATATGACATTATCCAGTAGCTTTTTCATCTTCCGATTCTGCTATCCTCATGACACTAACAGGTCTGCTATCCTCATGACACTAACAGGCAGCAGCAGCCATCATTCGTAGAAAGAAATTTCTATCACACCTGATCTTACAGGAAAGTTTTTTGTCGTATCACGTGTTTCTTTATTTCTCTCAGTTATACGTATCAACTATTAAATAAAAAAAATCGTATAGATCATAATCTTATAAAAATTCATTTAATAAAAATCTTATATAATTTCCTAACCTATCCACACGACACTGTCGCGAAAGAAGCATGCGTTCTCGGTCCTCGTCTTCCCCTTTCAAGTAAAAAAGAATCTGGTGAGAGAAAAGCAATTTTTTTAAGAAAAGGCTTCGTCTTTTCCTCTTTTGCATTTTCTTCTCTGCATCTCGTTTTCAGGAGGTGAGAGGTGGACCTGAAATAGTAGTAAACAACGGGCCGTGTCGGGCATTTTCTCACCGGCGTTGTCGACCCGTGATTGGTCCTTGCCGAGCTGGCCCCACTGCCCTGGGTGTGACCGCGGCCCTAACGTGGCCGTCTCTGAGTGGCCACAGGTGGGCCCCCACCGGCCAGTGTCCCCGAGGCTTGGAGGCTCATGGTCCTGGGCACCACGGATGGCGGGTAGAGTGGGCGCAGTACAGCAACGTCTTTTGGTGTTGGGATATTTTACGCAGTGCCCCTGAAGGATGGATTATTGACAAATCCCTCCCTGAAAATAGCATCTGCAGGCATTTGATCAGCTCACAGGCCACAGGTAAGTTCTAGGAGTATTTTCAAAGGCCTATTCGAAGTTAATTTTCCCATGAATTGAAAGTTATCAATCTTTGAAGAATTTTCTTTACACTGCAGTTTCATGGTCTTTTTTTTAACAGTACGACTATATCTGCACGATTTTTATTGGAGGTCGACGGAACCCGTCGAAGCTCAACTCCAAGCTCAAATCCACTGTGGAGTCGAGCCCCCGCGCTTCGTGCGTGCCTACGAGGAAGCAGGGAAAATCCCGAACTGACGTATACCCGTGCAAGCACCCGCGCTCAAACACGAGCTGACTCAGGAGTGACGCTCCGTCCTTGCCAACTGAGCTGACGTTGTGATGCCACTTTCATGGTTCTAGCCACAAATGGTTTGAATATTGCAATACAAACATGACCTGTGCATCTACTCCTGGTTGACGTCCTATCAGGCTATCGGCACCATAATCCATTTCCAGAGCGATTATGGAGTACAAAGTTTCAGTTAATTTGAGTAAATCAAGGATCAAAGATTCCAAGTCTAAAATAATGCCCACATCAGTATTGGAGAAAAAAAATGATGTCCACATCTCAAGACAGAAACAATCAACAGATCGTTTTGAATTTCCTGAGCTTCAAATTGTATGGTCCTTCTAAAACCTTCGAAAGTTTGACTATCCTATGTAGTCGTTGGCTGTGATTCTATGTTACATTAATCAACTACTGCCAGAAGATCACGTCTGAATATTTTCCAAAAAATGAGATTCTTGCTTATTAACAATCATAGAGTAGGTCGTATGGTGTTGTCAGACAATGGAGTACACTATTCAGCACATTGGATTATATTTAGCCGTGATTTGAGTTGATGCCATAGATTTGGCGTGATGAAGATTGGATTTGAAAGTGACAACAAATCTGTTGGCTTTTGTTATGGATGTACTATGAAATTACGTTTGTCCTTAATAATCCTAGTCGTAAATGACACTGACACCGATCCCAGGTACTAGGATCATATCTTATCTAGTATTGGTCGTGCTAGGAGTGCTAGGATGACAAAACTTTCCAAGTTCACCTTTTCCACGGTAAAAAGTTAGACAGAAACAACTGCATACTGTAGTACTACTTAATTTTGATCAAGTCAAGTTAGTTCGATTACATACCTGAGGGACGAAGAGGCCTTGCGCAGAAACAGCCCACAAAATAGACCTTGTCAAGTTCTCGTTGACCATAGAAAGCCACACATGATACCAATTGGACTTCCAACAGTTGAATTGCTAGATTTAACTGAATCGAAATGAGAAAATATTTCATTGTTAGATAAAGTAAAAGGTCAAAACACTAACAACCAAATATGAAGCTTTAAGTAATAAGGGTCTATTTGGTTATATCCCATATGAAATGTGGCAAAGCGTGGCGAACAAAATGTTCGTCACAACTGTGATAAGAATTGACAAGAAAATAAGTCAATGACAAATAGGACCCACTAGTGAAAACGTTTGGCATGCTGAAAGTGTGACACTAACCAAACACTGGCTGTAGTTGGTCAAACCTATTTACCTAAGTTGTGGCAAACTGTGGCTATGAAACAAACATACCCTAAACACTTTGAAATTCCCATCCTTTAATAGATATAGCTTCAGACCGAGGCAACCTGCAAGAAAAATCAAATTGGTTAAGCTTCCCACTTTTTACCATATCTTAAAAGAATTCTACACATATTGACGATTTGTGAATTACCGATCTTACGAATATGTGAAGAATGTAGGGGTTACTTTTAGTAGTTGAATCACACACCAAAACACATAGATTTATAAAAATTCAGGCCTGCCTAAGGATAATAGTTGTACGTCCTGTAGTCTTGTATTGACTTTCGAGGCAGTAGTACAAGGGGGTATTGGCTAGCCTAGATAGATGTAAACCTAGTCGATGTAGATCTCAATTATGGAAGGTTCGAAGGCTTGAGGCTCCTGTAGGCTTAGAGCTTGTTTGTTTGATTTCAATGAACTTGCTCCCTGTAGGGTCCCCTGGCTCCGTATATATAGAGGTTATCGTGTGGCTGAGGAGAAGTCGACTGCTCCTTAGGGGTCATCGAGCATCTTTGCTCCTCGATGACTTCACGTAGACCGTTAATGAGATGGTTCCTGATCGGCGAGGTCTTACGGCGGTTAGGAGCTTGGTTATCTTCCCAGTCTATCTTATTCTGGGGGTTGCAACTCTGCATATTAGAATCATCGCGCGAAGGATCGACGTGGGACTTCCCCCCAATTAGAGCTATTCGTGACCGCGGCTTGATGATAGTTCTTGGCCTGAAGCATAGCTTCTTTGGTCATGTTGATCATCAAGTTGATCCACCTCTTGCCATCAGGGGTAGTCAGATATGTAGTAGGGGTTGTCAAAGGGTCTCTTGTAGACAGAGGAGTCTCTGAGCTACCGCAGATCTAAAACACTGGGTTCCCAGTTGATGGTCAGGAGATGCGAGATCCTAGATCCTATTGGGATTTTGGATCGGAGTGGTTGTCATCAACAGAGGCTGGTTGTTGTTTCCCGCAGCTGGGACAACAGGGTCCAGCGTGTTTGCGGGATTGTCATCATGATGGGATGAAGCAGAGCCCCCGTCTTTGATGGCGAAGACTTCTTAGGGGTAATTTTCGATAGAGCAGGAATCCAGATCCATCATAGATTTATCATTAGAGAAGACCTTTGGGTAGGTACTTCGACAATCCATATTATCGGAAGGTGCAGGGAAGATCTCAACTTGCGAAGTATGTCGCTTGCGCGATCGTCTTGGTCATCGGGCGATTCAAGACTGATGCCATATTCTTTGACACATTCATCCATAAAACGACTTACCTTGTCACTGGAGTCGTCGCCAGTAAGGTTGTCACCGAGATCCACCTGGTCAACTGCCAGTTCCTTATTGGTCAAGAGGGTAAAGTTATCGTAGAACCCCTTGTTCGAGAAACTGGTTCTCAGTGCAGACCTAGTTGGAGTCGGCAACATGTTGTGTGTCGAGGATTCAGTACCTTTGGTCATTATCTCCACGGATGGCGCCAACTGCCGACGATTTGTGAATCACCGATCATACGAACACTTCCTATAGCTGAATCACACGACAAACGCACAGATTTATACAGTTTTAGACATCCCTAAGGATAATAACCCAATGACATGTGGTCTTGTATTGATCTTTGATACAGTAGTATAAAGGGGTCTTAATTAGCCTAGATAGATCTAAACTTAGTCGAGGGCTCCTTGCTTGTAATCTCGGCGAGGTGTCGATGTAGATCGCAATTATGGAAGGATCTAAGGCCCGAGGCTCCTGTATACTTAGGACTTGTTTGTTGGATTTCAATGGACTTGTCCTCCGCATGGTTTGTTGGCTCCGTCTATATATGGGGTTCGATGTGTGGCTTCTGGACTTCTTCCTGAGTAGGATTATGATATTAAGATAAATTTACATATCTGTGAGATACCCAAGTATCTATGGGCAATTTTCTTATGTCTATGGATTTCTTTTTCAGTCACGGACGTATACACTGAGAATATAGAAAACTCTATGATATCTAGATACATATATGATACTAATATACGTCAGTTTTATTATATTACCCACCGTCAGCACCAATCCTCTGATATCTCAAAAATATCTAGTGGTAGTATTTCATTTGATGAAAAACCATCGAACCTTGATACTGTCAAATCTTCTCAAAAGCCTTGCACAAACCTAGGGACACAAATTCTCAAAGAAAACAAATTCCTCATGAAAATGCAATCAGAATCTGATCAGTGGTTAAAATAATGGCATGATCATTCCTAATTCTCATTCGAAAACAAAGTTTTCGCACAGTTGCGGCCTACAGACTATCATAATACAACCGATCAGCCATTCCCACAGTTTACGACTACAGTTTAACTAGAGGATAAAACTAGACAAACTAGGATTACTGGGTAGAACTAATACAGATACCATAAAAGGGGAAAAACAATAGCACTACTCGTTTGCTATTTTTTAACACATGGCAATCCATCGACTGTTCTTAAAACAAATAACGTCACTAGATATTGTAAATATTTTCTGCAACTATCTGTTCACTCAATTTAATTCATTGGTCAACCGTACGCAACATCACACCCAGAGTGGCAGGGCGTTCGCCTTCAATGGATCTGACACTCGGAAGGAGGAGATATACAAACTTATATCTTAGATGAATATCACATGTCATAAATCCTTATTCTAGCAAAACATATCACTGTCACTGATCTCACTACTACAAAACACTACATATATAACGCACTATCAGTACCGGTTTGATAGTAGTCACGACTATTCACGTATCAGTGCCGGTTCTTAAACTTCTATGTGCGAACCATGATTGAGGAGGTAAGAACCGATACTGATAGTCACTATCAGTGCCGGTTCTTGACTGGAACCGGCACTAATACATCAGTACTGGTTCCAGCCACGAACCAGTACTAATAATAACTATTAGTGCCGGTTTCAAGTACAACCAACAGTGATAATAACTATCAATACCGGTTTCGCATACAACTGGTACTGATACAGATGGACCCAAAATTTATCTTGAATGGCATTTTTCTTGGCTCACGTCCGTTCGGTCCGCTCCTTTATCTCTTTATCTCCTCCATCCCTCTCTCTCCATCTTATCTCTTCCTCTCTCCCTACCTCACTCCTGCCTCCAAGCGGTCAACAGAGGAAGCGCTCTATCCCGCTGAGGAGGAGCGTGAGCCCGCTCCGGTACTGTCCATGGAGTAAGCGCTCGCTCCTACCGACAGTAGCAGCAGCCCCGGTCCCTTCCCTAGCCGAGGTAAAAGAAGCAAGAACTGCACCTCACCCCTCTCTTCTTCGCCCCGCTCTTGCTCTCAAGATTCTCTCCCTTTCTTTGGCATACCCCCAAAGATTTTGTTTTCACTGTCGTTAGTTTGGTTGAGCCAGCACTTGCCATTTCCAATCTTTGTACATTGGATTGTGCGCGCGTATATCTACATGTCATGTTCATGTGCACTGATTTCTCTTGTTTCTTTGCAGCTGATCAATTGCACGTAGGGGTAGCTGACTCCGATGGGTGCGCGTGGATGGGAGTTCAGACAATGTCATCGATTTGTTTGATATGTGAATAGCACCGGTGTTCTGTAGCTTGTGTTCGATTTGTTCTATCTGATATGTGAGATGAGTCAATTGTAAGGCGTGTGTAGTGTGAGGTGTGTTCCTGTGATGAGATTTGATTGTGTTCGATTTGTTCGATCTAATTGCGAGATGAGTCGATTTGTTCTTGTGATGAGATGAGATGAGTTGATCTGTTCTTGCAATGGCCGACATGCGGCCATGAGTGATCACGTGCCGTGATGGCGGGCGTGCGGCCGAGCGGCTATGCGGAGCCGACTTATTTCTTTTTTCTTTTTGCTTTTTTGAGGAGGCATCACTGCCGGTTGGAATCACAAGCCGACACTGATGCCTATTTTCAGTATCGGTTTTAGACCCGGCACTAATAACCTCTGATTATCAGTGCCACTTATAGGGTGCTAATTTCAAAACCGGTACTGATGATGTTTTGAAACCGGCACTGATGATGTGTTTTTGATATAGTGCCTCTACAGAGATAGCACTGTTTTAGAACAGTAATCCATTTATCTCGTAGCTTGAGTCCAGAAACATCTTTAATCACATGTCCAGCAGCTAGTTTCTTAGGTCAATTGCAGTATATATAATGAATTATCACTGTCTGCAGATTACTCCAATTTTATCCCCAATGATATACAATGCAACTATTTTCTTTTGTACATGTCTCGACGAGCTTTTAAGAATCTAGATAATTGCATGCATTATTCTAGAATTTATATCAATTGCCAACTGTTCTCAAACAAATATGCAGCTTCCTCGTGTCGCTGGGTACATCAATATCAAGGTGTTGCAGATGTGACCGAGGTGGTCAATCAAGACCAGCAATACATCAGATAACCAATGGAA
This sequence comes from Phragmites australis, assembly GCF_958298935.1. NCBI lineage: Eukaryota > Viridiplantae > Streptophyta > Magnoliopsida > Poales > Poaceae > Phragmites > Phragmites australis. The sequence goes on from NC_084925.1 coordinate 4,378,394, forward strand.
GGCGATGTACAACAACCAATCTGCTAGCCACGAAAGCAATGGCTCAATTCTAAGTCCACATGCTATCTAATGTGTGATTTTGAGAGCAACTGAAGCTGATTTGGATAGGATAATCACCCGCACATATTTTGACACCTATGCAATTTCCTTTTCAGAAGAGAATAGACGCAAAGCTAACATTGGGCGTGCCATGATAACTCTTTTCTCTGCCATCGTCAAGAAAGCAAACAGATAAGGTAACAAAGAAACACGCTGCATCCAGTAGCCAGTGAGCTCAATTTGGTCGACAGACCAGTCAGGTCTGGGACGGAAAGTAGGATTGGTGATGCTGAAGCCTGAAAGAAGCCGGAATTACCTTAACCTCCTACCGAGGCCACTGCTTTGTTTTGGTTCTTATTTTACCCGTGGACAGTACAATTTGTTGACAGCTGACACTTTTACATTTCTTCCCCTCTCATTCAGAAGCCAACCTTTTGACACTGAACTCTGAACGGCAGTCCATAATATGCTAGGACCACCGGCAGGGACACTCACCAGCAATCCTCCATAATAAAAGGTCGAGCAAAATGTCACTGAAGATTGCATCTCGCTAAACGCCTCACACAGAACCTACTTGCACAATTGCTTATATGCTGACAGACAAGTGGTCAAATTAAAGTCAAGTTGGAGTGCCCCATAATAATTTCGCTTGGGACCTACATGTACACTCGGTCCATCCCCTCCATGATTCTATGATCTGGGTCAGTCGATGCATTCTGGAGCTGGACTGGAGCACTAGCAATTTACATTACAAGAGCAATCTTGCGGCAGTGTGGTGGCATAATTGGAGTGCTATACAGAGTGCTAGAGTTGGGTACTGAAGAAACTTCATTGCAAAGTCAGAAAGTAATGTCTAAAGTGATCTGTTAGAAACTTGTAATCTGGTGGTTACTCGAATGGGATCTACTGACTTTAATTTACTATTACTGAACGGCGAGTAACAGATGATATCCTGGAAGCTTCTAGTGCCAATAATGAGGAAGAATCGGGTGATGCAAGCATCAAGGAAAACAACATCAATAGGAAAGGTTCCAATATGTTAATGTGAAGTGCTTCTGTTAACAATGATAGCCCAAAGAAGTATAGAAAGAACTCTATGGTTAAGAAAATTAAAGGCATAATGAAAAATATGCAATCTTCTAGTGTTGTAACCAACAAGGAGGGAATCTGGTGTTTCAGGTCATGTTTGGATTATGGAAAACTTGAATGGTCCAAGAGAATGCTGCAATATGTTTAGAATGAGTAGGCCACTTTTTGATAAGCTACACGATTTGTTGGTGCCAAATTATGGTTTGAAGTCAACTAGAGCTATGAGTTATATTGAATGTTTACGCATGTTTTTATTGACTATTGGGGCTCCACAATCTTGTTGACTCGGGCTATCCTAATCGAGTGGGTTTCCTAGCTCCATACAAAAGGGAGAAGTACCATTTACCAAAATTTCAATAGGGAGCCACGTACTAGTGGTAAAAAGAAAATATTTAACCATCTACATGCATCTCTGTACAATGTGATCGAACGATCATTTGGTATTTTGAAGATAAAATGAATAGTATTATTGGACATGTCGAGTTATCCTGTAGTTAAGCAAACAAAAATAATTATTGCATACATGGCTCTCCACAACTTCATTTGAGGTAGTGATTTGAGGGATCAAGACTTTGAGATGTGTAATCAAGATGAAAACTACATTCCAAATGTTGCCCAACAATCTTCTTCTTGAGGAGGTGGAAGCAATGTATTAGAAGATGAAGATGGAGACATGAATGTTTTTTATGATAATATTGCTAATACTTTGTTTTCTATAAGAGGGTAGATTGACGATCTATGTTGTACATGAGAAGATATGAGAGGATAGATTACTCATTTGCTACTTTAGATGGATTTTATTACAAAAATTCATATTTCTCACCTTGCTACAAGTCTAAAATGTTGTAGTTACAAATACATACACACCACACAACTCAATTATCATATAATTGAGATCAAATATGAAAAACAATGAAAGAAAAGGTTACATAGATATAAATATGCACTCAGAAAAATTAGGGGTATTACAGACACTACGCAACCAAACAAACATCCAATCCACCCTAGAACACAGGATGCCAAATAACTCTTAGCTTTTTACAATCTAGCTTTTCAAAATCTACAATTAAGAAGCTAATTTTTAGAATCCCAAGCTAAAACAAGCAAGCACTATACATAAGAAATTCTAAACAAAATCATGTAATATAATCCTACAACAATACCACGACCAAACAAACAGGGCTGAAAAAAGAATACACATGGATATAAAGAATTTATCAGGGTAGAAAAGCTATGCCAAGATTTATCTCGTACCTTGGCTACGTGTTTCCTTCTTGCTGCAAACAATGCTTGAAGCCTGGAATTGCACCTCCCGCAATAGCTTTTCCTTGGTAAGAGGTTGTTGTGGCTCGTGGATGGGCTAGGGGTTCGCAGGTTGTAGTGGTGCTCGACAGGAGAGCGAGGCTTGTAATCTCGCTTCCCTGGAGCTATGGTGGTTGATCGGACGCGTGTAGAGCACCGAGACAGAGAATAATATAGATTAGGTGATAAATCTTTTTGCAACCTTTATTAATTCCATCAGCCTCCTTATATAGAGTGTCGGTCAAACCATTGCTAACTAAAAATCCGAACTCAATCCTGATGCTAACAACCAAACTAATTTAAGCTAACAATCAAACTGAACCTATTGATTATCTTATCTGGCAAGCAACTGAATCCAGCACCTAATCCTGCACCAAGCTGGACTTGGTTTGCTTGTGGCGCCTGCTATAAGTCCAGCCCCACATAACATCTCTCCCCTTCCCCTCGACCAACAGCTTGTCCTCGAGCTGAAAGTGCAGGGAGCGCTACTGGAATGGTACCAAATCCTCCCAGGAAGCAGCTAACGCTGGATGGCCATCCCACTGGACGAGTAGTTGCCGCACTCCACGACAGAGATGCATCTTGAGAGCTCGCACGGGCACTGGAATGACCGCGCCATGTTAGAGCAGAGGCAAAGCAGACGGTGCTAAGGGAGGCGAGCCAACAAACTTCTTCAGGATGCCAATGTGGAAGTTGTCATGAATGCGAGCGCCCGGTGGTAGTGTCAGGCGGAGAGTAACCTGGTTGACCACCTCTGTGATCTAGTATGACCCATAGAACCTTGGATGAAACTCATCTATGGACGCGTCAGGAATCCCCGGTGGCGATCGGTGGTGTAAGTGGAGTCAAACCCACTCGCCCACAATGAAGGAGATGTCACGGTGATGATGTTCGTAGTTGCGCTTGGTGAGCTGTTGCGCCTACTGCAGTAAAAAATTGACATCTGCCAAGAACTCGTCTCGCTCTACCATGGTGCACGCTACTACCATGACGTGAGTATCGCCAGCTTCATACGAGTGAAGAGACGGCGGATAGCGACCATAAACCACCCGAAATGGCGTGTCCTGGAGTGCAAAATGGTATGATGTGTTGTAGGTGTATTCCGCTCATAGCAGCCAGTGCACCCAGTTCCATGGACGATCCCTAGTCATGCAACGGAGGTACATGGTGATCACCTTGTTGACAGCCTTCGACTGCCCATCTGACTACGGATGGAACGTTGTGCTCAGGTGGAGCTTGGAGCCCGCGGCATGGAACAATTCCTACCAAAATGTTGAAGTGAGCATAGGATCCCGATCGGAGATGATGGAGACCGGCACGCCGTGCAGATGCACAATCTCTATGAAGAACACCTGGGTGACGGACTCAGTTCTATACGGATGTGCCAACAAAATGAAATGGGCATAATTTGAGAAGCGATTGACAACCGTCAAGATGATGGACTTGTCACCCACCTGTAGAAGGCCTTCGATGAAGTCAAGTGCGATGTCTGCCCACACCACCGTCAGCACCGGCAAGGGAAGAAGCAGACCTGCTGGGTGAAGGTGCTCGATGTTGTAGCGTTGGCACGCCACGCACGCCCGCACAAAGTCTTGCACCATTGTTCGCACATTTGGAGTGTCGAAGTCGCATTGGAGACGGTGCATAGTCTTCTAGACCTCCTCATGGTTGTCGTCGTGGACCACTGCGAGCACCACAGGAAGCAACGACGATGTTGGTGGTATGTACAAGCGATGCTGGAATGTGATCAGCCCATCCGTAAGAGCCCATGGGTCCATGAGGGAACCTCCTATGATCTGGTCACGCAGTGCCAACAGTGCCAGGTCCCCGGCCGCTTCTGTTCTGAATTCGTTGAGGAGGTCAAAGCTAGGGCCCGACAACACATTGGAGGTGCCCACATCCCTATCTCAGTGTGGCAATGCATCCGTGAAGACATTCAATTGGGGCTTGTACTCCACTGCAAAACGAACAAGCCCAAAAGTTTGCTTACCCAATGGTGCTACGAAATGGTGGCTAGGCGCTGATCAAATAGGTACTTGAAGCTATAGTGGTCCGTCTTCACCGTGAACCGATGGTCCCAAAGGTAGGGGCACTAATGGCGCACAGCCTACACTAGACCGATAAGCTCACACTCGTAGGCCGCTAGTGCTTGGTGCTGAGGTACCATCGGTCAACTGAAGAAAGCTATGGGACTCGAGCCTTGGTGGAGCACCACGCCGTAGCCCATTCCTGACGCATCACATTCTATGGTGAATGGCAACTCGAAGTTGGGAAGGCAGAGTATTTGTGCCGTGGTGAGTGCGCCCTTAAGTGCCTAGAATGTCACGTCCGCCTCCTCGTGCCAAACAAATCCCTCCTCCCGTAGCAGTTTTGTTAATAGCGTCACGACTGTGCCAAAGCAGCGGATGAACTTACAGTAGTAGCCGGCCTGAAAGTGCATCTAGGCCCCCAAGTGGGTTTTAGTGATAATAACAAAGTAATTAAAGAACTAATGAGTTTTATGAGTTATGAACAGGTGTTAGTTCCATCAAGTAAAAAATGTGACACGTTGTGAACCCCTCAAAAATGAATAAAGGAAAGCGACTTGGCTCCTATACTTTTTAAATTATTTTATGCTTTATATTTGAGTTTAGGATGCTGTACTGTAAAGGGGGACATGAAATCTACTTGGTTGTACAGAGACAGTGCTTAAAAGTCCAAACAAACCCACGAGAGTCATAGAAAGTTAGCCCTAAAACTTTTGTTTCTAGAAAAATACGGAAGGTCCGCACTTTTCTGCAGAGTATCTGCACTTTAGTGAGTTCTCAGCTAACTGCAGAAGGTCCGCATAAGTGCAGAGGTTCCGGACTTGTGCGGAGGGTCCGCACTTTTCAGAGCATAACGGCTAGTTTTTGAGTGTGGAGTATAAAAACCCCACACCCTTAAATGCAACAGCAACTGAGCCCTTTAATTCTGACCAGCTTTGAGACAAAAGGCTTCTAGCACATTAAAAGCTCCTTTTCACTCCCCTTTTGTGATTCTTATTGAGATCTTTGCTATGGTTGAGTGAATTTAAGCAAGAGTGCTAGTGAAGTACAAAGCCATCTTTTGAGCACTCGTTTCTTCGTCAAGCCAGTGGTTTCAAGTTCTTTACCCTTGGTGGTCCGTCCACCTAGACGGCAAGGCATTGCCCGTTGAGCTTCCAAGTTTGTGGTGAGCCTCGGGACGTTTGTATCACCCCGACAAGTTGAGTAAGAAACCTGAAGCTTGATCTTTGTGGTCGCTTTGGTGAGGATAGGGTTAGAAAAGACCCGGCTCTTTGTGAGCTCCTCAATGGAGACGTAGGCACTTCTTTGTGGAGTGGCCGAACTCCGGTAAACAAATTCTTGTGTCAACTTTGTTCAATTTCTAGCATTTGTTTATAATCTTTCGTTTGAATAGAATTCTAGGGTTTAAACCGATCTATCTCGTTGCAAAGTTTGAGCTACAGGTATTTGGTCTTATAGGCTGGCATACATCTACTGATGCTTGGTAACTTATAAATTTGTCAAACCTTATCTTAGATTTTGCTCCAATTCAAGCTTTCTTAAAAAGTCCGGAGTATCCGCACTTTTCTTCGGAACCTCTGGACAAGTGCGGAGGTTCCAGACAAAAGTGCGGAAGGTCCGAACTTTTTTAATCCGTTGTTTTAAGTTTGCAGAATTTTTAGGTTTCGCCTATTCACCCCCCCCCCCTCTAGGCGACATTTCACGGCCAAGCTGAGGAAGCCACACAACGCCCACGCCGAGCATGGCATGGGCTGGTCCACTACGGCCCGGACCTTGCTGCTTTCCATGGCGACGCTAGCCGCCGAGATCACGTGACCAAGGTATGTGACTGTCTCCTCCCCAAACGAGCACTTGGACTGCTTGATAAAGAGCTGGTGGACACGCAAAATCTCGAGGACGGCGCGTAGGTGTTGGAGGTGTCCTGCCTAGGACGAAGTGTAGATGAGGATGTCATCGAAGAAAACAAGGACGAATCGCCAGAGGAACAGCCGTAGGACATCATTCATTGGTACTTGGAAGGTTGCTGGTGCATTGGTCAATCCGAAGGGCATGACCAAGAACTTGTATAGATCATCGTGGATAATGCGACTGAAGGCTGCTAGGGACTTTGGGGCGAGAAGAAGCCAGTGCTAAAATGGAAAATAAAAAACTCGATCTTATTTGCTTGTGTAGTAAAGAAAAGAGCAAAGCAATTCCAACATAAACTAACACTTTAGGATCCGATTTAAGGTGGCATTGTCCACGGAGAAACCACCCCAGAGCCAAGTCACTATGGTATGTAGGACAGTCCTATCAGGTCAATGGAGTTAGGAGTTTGCCACATCATATGGGTGCATGCGCACCTGATGGTACTCGGATTGAAGGTCTACCTTGGAGAAGATGGTGGCGTCGTGGAGCTCGTCCAGCAGCTCATCGATGATCGGAATGGGGAATTTGTCCTTGACGGTGCGTTCGTTAAGTGTGCGGTAATCCACACAAAAGTGCAATGAGCCGCCAGCCTTTTTCACCAGCAGGACTGGCGATGAGAAAGGGGACAAGCTGTGCCGGATGAGGCCCTATACCTCCATTGTGTGGCACTGGCGCTCTAGCTCGTCCTGGCGTGTGGGCTATGGGTACGGTCACACCTCTACTGGCGCTGTTCCCAGAAGCAGATGGATGCAGTGGTCCTGGGAACGCGGTGGTGGCAACCCACATGGCTCAACGAACACGTCGGTGAACTCGGCGAGGAGGAGCCCAAGCAAGTCCCGACCTTCGCACACCTGAAGTTTTGGGCTCGTCAACCGCGCCACACCCTGCCAAATCACACGATGATTTGTGTGCCAGAAGGACATCTTCAACCAGCCGAAACCCCAAAGGATCAGCCCAAGAGTCGCTAGCCACTGTGTGCCAAGAACGACATTGTAAGCGCCCAACAGGAGGACGAAGAAGTTAGGTGTGAAGTGTTTATCGACGATAGAGAAGGCGGCACGTTGGAACACGCTAGCACACGGCACACATTCGCCATTGGCGAGCATTACTTGGAGGTGGTTGTGGGGCTGGAACTAGAGGTTGATGTGGCACGCCACGAACTCGGACACAAAATTGTGCATGGAGCCCGAGTTGAGTAGGGCGTTGAGTAGCGAGTCGCCGATGCGTAGCTGGAATTGTATGGTATCACTGGTCTTCACACCGGAGATGGCGTGCAGGGAGATGTGCGGCTCCTCCACGGTGTCCTCCTGGGTGCATTCCTCAACCTCCCCATCATCGAGTTTGAGGAGGAATATGTGCTTCACTATTGGTTGTGCCTTTGCGCATATTTATCATCGTAGTTGAAGCAGAGCCCTTAGCGACGGTGCTCCTCCATCTCCTCCGGTGAGAGATGGTGGATGACCACACCATTATCGTGTGTAGTGCCACGGCCCCTGCGCCTGAGGGTGTAGGTACCTCCGCCTTGGATTGGATCGACGTAGTTGTGGTGGTCGGTGGTGTTTGCAGCAAGCCCCGGTGATGTTGCCCACCACTTGTTCACAGCGCTCGAAGGAATGCATGAGGCTCATCACCATCTCCAAAGATTGGTGATTCTGCAGCTGCATGTCGAGGCTCATTGGCTCCTGTAGGCCGACGGTGAACAGTTGTACCTGTTGTGCCTCGTTGAGGGGTCCCGCTCATGCGAGCAGCTCCAGGAAACAATCTTGATAGTTGGCCACCGATCCCGTTCGGCGGCATACCACCAACTCCCCCTGAGCAGGTTGGAACACAATGGCGGGCCGTAGCAGTGGTGCAGCAGCTCAGCGAAACGATGCCAGGTCGGCATGCCCTTCTTCCGCTCGATCCGCATGTACCAAAGCTATGTCATGTCTAGGAGATGGAATGACGCTAACCAAACCTTTTCTTCCTCCGCGATGCGCTAGGCACGAAAGAATGACTCGCACGGATTGACGAATGGCAGCAGGTCTCCCTTCCCATTGTACTTGGGAAAGTCAAGTTTATGGAACCATGGGGGTCGCTCATCGTGGCGCCCATCGGCGTAGGAGCAGGAGTTGTCACGAAACGGGGCGTACGAGTCGTCTCCTACTTTTGCCGCTCCAGGCAGGTGATGGCGAGATTGTGGACGGCCTGTTGTTGAGAGATGTTGCTCAGTTTGCCTTCCATGAAATCGAGCTTGGCCACGATGGTGTCCAGTGTGGCCATGAGGGCAACGTCAGGATCTTTGATTTCGGCCATTGCGTCAGTGTTGGCGGTAGCGGCAGGAATGCCTTACCCTGATACTAAGGTGTTGTGGTTGGTGGATGGGCTAGGGGTTTGCAAGTTGTAGTGGTTCTCGACGGGAGAGCGAGGCATGTAACCTCGCCTCCTTGGAGCTATGGTGGTTGAACGGGTGCAGAGCATGGAGAGAGAAGAAGATAGATTAGGAGATAAAGCTTTTTGCTGCCTTTATTAATTCCATCAGCCTACTTATATAGAGTGCCGGTCAAACCACTGCTAACTGAAAATCCAAACTCAATCCTGATGCTAACAACCAAATTAATTTAAGCTAACAACCAAACTGAATCTAATGACTATCTTATCTGGCAAGCAACTGAATCGGCGCCTAATCCTGCCCCGAGTTGGACTTGTTTGCTTGTGATTCCTGCTATAAGTCCGGCCCCACATAACAGAGGCCACTTTGAGTTAAAATGAATTCGTCAATTCAGGTAAAAAAACTGACAGCCTGCTGTTGATTATCTAATACTAACGAACAAGTACCCCAGATTCATCCAACATAACTGCAACATAAAGGAAGCAGTCATCTGTCAGCTCCAGTCGTACCATGTAAATATGCAACTGGCTGTATAACTCCAAGAATCTACAGCGACGGTATGCATGATCTCACCAAGCAGCGTGCAACTAATATCTAAAGCAAAAGGAAAACGGCATATGAGATTGTAAAACTTCAGATTGATGCCCCCGGTCTATCTGCAACTTCTTATCAAATTCACCATCTGTGTATTTGGCGAGAGAACCACTAGTCCTGTCACCTGAAAACGAAATCCAAAACATCCGCACTTAGAAATTTGATGCTAAAACTAATGAAAATTATCATCGGGCACTCCATCCTACAGATTGCGGCGGACCAGGGTTTGAAAATTCGTTGTTTACTGGTCGATAACCGAGATTACCAAGCTTATCGGTCCGCACCAATTTTATAATACGGCCGATTTTCGAATTTAAATTAAAAAATAAAATAAATAAATCACAAAATATCTTTAAAAAAAACAGATACAATTTTAAGACCTTTCGTGAATTTTTTTTAAAAATAATGCCATTTACATCATATTCTATAGGGGGATGTTTGAAAAAAAAGTTGAAGCGTGCAACATATTTATAAACTTATGTTAGAAAAAAACTTAACATGCCAACACATATTTTTCTTGCATAGGGCGTATCTTAAGAGAATCTTTAAAATTAGTTTCACTTTATTTAGAGTTTTATTAATTTCTCCATAATTTTTAAAAGGTTCGCAAATAGAAAGTGAATATATTAAGAAACAATATTGTAATTAACTTTTTCATGTCTACCATTATTTTTCCTACATAAAGAATAGCATAGTAAACTAAAAGTGGTTTCAATAATTTTAGACGTGTGATGGGTTAGTTATGCATTAATCTAGTTGCAACACATTTACACAATTCCGCATATTAAGATAACAATTTAATGAGTTCATGTATTTGAAAAAGACATAGAATCATGTAAGAAGACTAACAAAATTGGTTTCATGATTTTTGGATTAGTAAAGAGTTAACTGTGTATTTAACTAGGTTTAGCAAATACATTTTCTCATAGAAAATATTCAACTTTTTTATGAGTATAAATACTTTTATCATGTACATCATGTTACAAGGAAACTAACAAATTTTGTTTCAGTTGATTTGAAGCTCAGATAAATTAGTTATTAATTTTACAAGGTTGAACTATTTTTTTGATTTTTTTTTAACTTCACAGGTTACCGAGAACGACGCTAGTTAAATCGGGAAATTTGACTGGTTACTAGTTAATGCGGTCAATACGAGAAATGCGGAAAAACCGATCGATAAATCAGTCAATTCGGTCGGTTACCCGTGGAATTTGATCGGTTACCGTTCGGTTAATTCGGTCTGAATTTACTCTAAATTGCAAATTTGACCGACTGAATCTGTTCGAATTCTCATCAAATTTTGATCAGTTTTTACGGTAACCACCTATTTCCGGTTGCCATTAGGGACCTATTTTCAGGATCCAAACAAATGTGTAAACCTTACGGCGGACTCGGTTCAACTGCCCAATTCGACATAAAACGATCACAACCATTCCTCCAAGCTAGGGGTCATCACGAGGAAGTCGTCGAAACTTCAAAGCCCAAGCCAGATCACACGAATCCTGAATTCCCCTCGCACAGAAACCGCGATTAATATTCCGCCGCGAAACCACCAGATGAGCGGAAACCGCACCGATAGAAAACAACCGGCTCTTATGATCCCAAACCACACGCATTCCCGCACGAAAGCACCAGAGGGGTGTTCATTATCCGCTGCCGTTTGCAGCAACCGATCAGAAATTGTAATGAAGAGCGGAGGAGGGGGGAGGGGAGGGAGCGGTTCGACCTGGAGAGCGCGAGGCCGGCGACTGGGTAGGGAGGCGGGCGGTTCCACGGCCGCGTCTGGTCCGCGAAGCTGAAGGCCCCGCAGAGGCGCTCGTACTCCTCGTCCTCCATTGACGCTGCGCAATAATCCTAAGGTTTTGGGTTCGGAATTTTAGATCGATGGGGGCGGTATGCGGCGAGCCGAGGTCTCCCGCGTAAGGTTTACAAATATGTTTTACCTTCAAAAACCGCTCGGCAGCGGTAATCGCAGTTACCGCGGTAACCGTACAGTAATTCGGTGAAATTCGATAAAAACCATTGAATTTTATTAAATTTTTGAATTTTTTTAAATTTAAATTTAAATTTAACCTATTATCGTTCGGTTTATAAAAACGGTACGACCGAATCGTCCGATATCAAAAAAAACAAGTGATCACTGACGATATTTGTAACCCTGCTCCCGAGACAGGGTGGTGAGCCTGGCGGCACGGCGGCAGGGTGCGGTTAGTTAACTGCCCAGCTCGCCCTCTGTAACAAGCCTTCCAATCGGCCTGTTAAGAGATGGGCCTAAACTGATCTCCGAAAAGAGAAGGCTGCAGAAAATGGGCTTCGAGTCCACTTGAACAAAATGGGCTACGATGTCCGCTTCCAGGAATTGGCTACGATGTCCGCATTGAGGGATTTGTGTGACAATAAATGTCTGCGAGGGCGAGTAGAAGTTTATCCCTTTTATTTTCTTGATATTCCTTTACATTTGGATGTTAGGAAGAGAGTAAGGCAACAATTTGGAACGCGTGTCTTTTTCATATTCCCATTCCTGCCGGAATTGAACTTTTTTTTATAATGAATCAGCACGAGATTGTACTAATTTCATTCAATAGAAGAGCTTTACAACTACTAGCTCTGGGAGACTATCAATATATATATATATCAAAAACAAAAGAGCTTAAGTTCAAGCTTCCTCTTTATCGAGCACCATTTTATTCATGATATTATTGTTTAAAAGTAAGTTATTATGAGAAAGATACATACTAATGATAATCTCAAATATATGTTTACTAAGTTACTCTCTAATACTAAGTAGTGTTTGGTTGGATAATACAAACAGTAATGTAAACGTTATAAAAAAAACACTGCAACTGGTAACGGATTACATTGATTACGCTCTTTATTTGGCTCTCTTCGGTAATGGAATTGCAAGGACCATCCCTCTCTATACTCTCGGCGGTCGCTGCCTGCAGCGTCACATCTACATCGGCCTGCGACACCGCATCCTGCACCAGCCTGGAGCACCACACCCACGGCAGCCTGGGGCGCCGCCGCGGCGAGTTCCTCCAGGTACTCCTCCAGCCTCTCGAACTTGTCCCCGATCATAGTGCGCACTGTTGAGTCCGTGATGAGCGTAGCGCTTCGCTCGCTGACGTTCACGGCCTCACCGAGCGGGCACCCGGCGACGCCGGCAGCGAGGCGTTTGGGAAAATCCAAACACGAATGGATATGTTTTGCCCATGCCACTGACCACACGCCCAGGTCAATCCCCAGCCCAGGAAGCCCAACCACATGCCATGGCGTTTCTCGTCGCGCGCTTCGACCACGTCGATCCCAAGCCCAACCACACGCCCAGATGATGCATGAGGACGGGCGTGATACAACTAGAAGCTAGAAGCAACAATACATCGTTTCGGGCGTCGGCCATCGTCCTCCAGCCTATCCTGATTTCGTGGTCCAGTCGATCGAACATGCCGCGAAAGATTATGAGTTCATAGCGAAACGGCTTCGTCAGACTGCACGACAACCGTCCAGCGGCTAATTAAAGGAACGCGCAAATGCCCTGCAGCACGAGGCCACGAGCTCGACGTGGTGAGAGCGGCCGAACTTTGGCAATTGCTCTGGGTGCAGTCTTGGACCAGGAAGATGATGGTGCATGCGTAGTCCACACCACGGTCGAGCCTTTTATGACACCCTAATTTCTATAGGTACAGTTCTTGGGCTACCATGCTAGTTACTTTCAATGTTGTTCTATTTTCACACGAGAGAGCGTCACTGGATCACGGAAACAACAAAACCAACAGCTAAAACATGTTTTGCCCATGACCTCTTTATTTAGGCTCGATAGACTCAGTTACAGGTAGAGCAGCTAGGGAGCAGCCTGCATGGGCACACGAGCAAATGGATTCAGGTAAAGATCGTGCTTCCTTCCCAATGTGATTCCCACCTCCTCTGTCATGTCCAGTTCGCTCGGCGCCAGCCCCTCGGGGAGCTCCCAATCGAAGTGGTATAGGAGCATGGCGAGCAATTGCTCCATGTTGGCCTGCGCAAATGTCATGCCAGGGCACATCCTCCGACCTGACCCGAAGGGCGTGAATTCGAAGTCTGTGCCTTTAAACTCTACCGTGCCCGCCTCGAACCGCTCGGGTTTGAACGTCTCAGCTTCGTCCCAGTACTTTGGATCCCTGCTGATCATCCAAACATTCACAAACACAGTGGTGCCCTTAGGTATATCATACCCCATGATCTTGCGTGGCTCTTGGCATTCCCTTGGGAGAAGCAATGGTACCACCGGATGCACTCTTAGGGCCTCTTTGATAATGAGCTTTATGTACTTGAGGTTGATTAAGTCGTCTTCCGTCACCGTCGGCTTCCCCTGGAGGCTTTCGTGCAGCTCGGCTTGTGCCTTACGCATCACTCTTGGGTTTTTCACGAGCTCTGGCATGGCCCACTGGAGCGCATGTGCCGACGCATCACTCCCGGCAATGAAAAAGTCCTATACGTGTGTAAAGAGGGAACAATCTCGATGATGAACTATTTTACAAGCTAAAGGAACAATCTCGTGATTGAGTGTCGTTTAGGAGCATATTTTTGGTGGAGCCCCAACATGGACTATGGTGGCGTTTATGTCATCAATACCACAAAATAAAAATCTCTTGTGCCAAGTTTGTTATCTCTACCTCGTTTACATTTTCGTATTTACATTCTTGTAATTTAACTTTCTAGATAGGCTGCAATATCTTTTGAACAGTAGAGTAGGACACTAGATAAACTTAGAGCACATTTAGATAGAAATTGATATAGATTTATCTTGTAAAGTTTTTTAAATTGATTAGTTTTAAATATCCTAATTCAGACCCCTTTTAGGACGTCATCGATCCCCTATAGTTGCGCTGCGGCGCCCCTGATAATTGGTGGATCACGTATGGGTGTGTGCGGGAGAGGCTACCTCACGGGAACAATCACCTGTGAGGTGTCGACTCCCCCTTATCTTTATAGGCGTAGCACGGAATGAGATCATAACCATATCTCTCTCGGTTATGTTGGCACGTTAGACCGAGATCAACCCACTACATTTTCCCCCTTGATCGTAAAGCTAACATCATAAGCCTATTCTTAGCAAAACAGCATACCAAGACAAAGCGTTACAGCAGTTAATAAAATACTACTGAAACATCCAGTACCTATAGTGCATTATTTCTTCTTGAGAATTCATACTACTGCAGAAACCCTTAACATTGCTAGCTTCAAAACCCCATTCACTGCTAGTTTTGGAACCGGTAGTGGGCAACAGGTAATGATAGTCCCCAACTATCACTGCCGACCTGAGAACCAGCAGTGAAGGGGTTATCACTGCTGGCTAAAGGCTTCAGCCGGCAGTGATAGTTGATTATCACCCAAAGCTCGAGTACTGATCACAGCTCACTCGCTATTTTTTCACGTGAGTTCCAGGACTCGAACTCATGACCTCCATCAGAAGCTTTGCGTGCGTGACCTCTCTAACCATCTCACCTCTCATTCGTTCTTGAGTACAATAGCAAAATCAATCATTTTGACATCTTCTCATCGAACGTTTGAATAGCTATTTGCACATCTAAATGATCATACATGAAAAGGTTATCAACTATAAAATTATACATATCTTCAAGTTTTACAATGTTAATATAAAGTTTATCTTTATCGGACTCCGTATTAAAAAGTTTGTATCCAATTCATGCAGTGTTCAGTAAAAGAAACATAACTTTTTCATACGGAGTTCGATTTCAACGTTTGACCTCTACTTTCGAAGCTAATGACGAGGCGCATCCGAAAAAAATACTGGTCTTGAGACCTGTATATTCCTTTACCATCAAAAAAGGCTTGGAAGATCCTTAACATGACCTCTGAAGTTTTTAGGCGAAAACTGACTTTCTCCAATTTGCCTGATAATTTTTGGAGACATGCTCATACATCTGAAAGTCGGTGCTATGCAGATGTTTCATCAATCCGAGTTACTGACTCGTGATAAAAATATTTGAATTTGTAGTTTTTAACTTTGTGACCTTGTATGTGGCTTTTTCAATGATTCATACTAGTTTTATACTAGATCTAAGCTAAAAGTTTATGGTCAAATATGTGGCTCCATCTGTATCAGTTTTAGACATTTATTTGTATATCTATATGATGTCAAATAAAAAATAATCAACTACAAAGTCGTAGATCTCATCGAGAGCTATAATTTTATATAAAGTTTATCTTCATCCGACTTCGTATGAAAAAGTTAAGATTTTTTTAAGATTAGCTGTCATCGACCATGGCTAAAAATTTGTTAAGATTATTTGGGAATTTAAATGATCTTAAATTAAAAAGTTTTCAACTACAAAGTGGTAGATCTCGTCGAGTACTACAATTTTCATGTAAAGTTTTTGCCTATCCGACTTCGTATGAAAAAGTTATGAATTTTTTAAGATATACTGTCATCTATTATCACTGCTGGCTCACCACACGAGCTGATAGTGATACCCATTATCACTACCGGTTCATAGCTAGAACCGGTAGTGATAGTTCAGGTACCACTGTCAGTCGGTGCCCTTATCCGGTAGTGAAGCATCACTGCTGGCTTAAGTCTTCAGCCGACAGTAATGTCCTTCATCACTGCCATTTCATAAGCCATATTGGTTGATTCTTTCCACGCGGCTTTTGAATCGGCAGTGATGCCCCATCACTGCCGGCTCATTAGGTACCGGTAGTGATGGATCGACATATATGACCGGTTCTGTAGTAGTGTCATCATTCTTATTGGGACATGGTTTGTATTATGGTCCTCTTATCTAGAAACATATGCTTTCCAATAACCCCTTGTCAGCATCATGACCACGAAAGATATTGGGACGGGAGGAGCCTTTAATTAGCGGATCTGTAAGCATCGACTTAGTACTTATATGCTTGACAATGGTAGTTTGATCCTGTATTCTATCTTTCACAATATAAGACTTAGTACTCACGTCGCGTCGAATCGGACACCGCCATGCAGGATCGATCGCCGCTGAGTCCGTTCGCCACCGCCTGGCTCCATCGATTGCTCCATTGTGTTGATTGCTAACACTCCACAATCCAGATTTGGCTACACAATGTCGATCCGTACTGCCTCCACACAGATCTGACCTCCACTGCATCGACCAAGCCACTCCCGTACCGAACCGACCACCGTCGAGCTGAGACCAAGCCGATGCCACACATCACCGCCCACCTCATGCACTGCTCCTGCGTCGGCCTAGGCCATGCTACCGGATCCAGGTGCCTCCAAGGCATTGCCATGCCATCCCAGTCGCTAAAACCTCACGGCAGCCACCGACGAACACATCGCCCTGCACAGGCAACACCTCTCCACACCGAACCAACCACTGCCATGCGGGACTGGCTGCTGCAGAGCAGGCCTATCCACCTCCAATCCACTATGCTAACATCCAGTTGGCCCATGGTCGCGAACATCCATCCGACACCTTCCCATGCATGGCCACACGCCACTCTTGGCTGTAGCCGCCACACCCCTCCACGCCTCGCCACCATGCCCCTCTCCTCGGCATGTGGCTACCACCATCGCACACCCCTGGCCACCTCACAAGCCCTTGCTACCTCGCGTGGTCGTTGCGTGCCTACTTGTTGCGCATGGACGGCACCGCCACGACCTCCACCGCAAGCCGCGCTGCAGCCGCGCAGCCTCCACGCCGACCTGGTCCTCCTCTGCGCTGCTACCGTGCACGACCTCCACGTCATCCTGGTCCTCCTCCGCGTCGTCGCCGCTGTGGGCGCACCCTGTGGCTGTCGTGGCCTCCAAGCACCGCACACGCTGCACCCTCCATGCACTGCCCTGCCCGCGAACCGCCGCCAACGACGTCACTGTGTGCCGCCTTAGCCCGTCCCTGACTAGATCCTCAAGGATCCGCCACGGGGGCTCCGGATCCAGCCTTGGAGGCGTTGGATCCAGCCACCAACCTCATGGCCGCGACCACCATGGGAAACGCTGCTCCACGCCTGCCTCCTAGCCACACTAGTGTCTACACCGCGGTTGTCGTTGCGCATCCACGCTAATAGCCTATCCGCGCCCGCATCGTGCCCTCGCAGATCAGGTGGCGGCGAGCGTCCACGTCGCATGACGCAGAGACACCGTTGATCGCCGGGCCTCGGACCAGATCTGACCACGGGTAGCCCGGTTCCGCTCACCGCTACGAGCTCCACTAGTGCTCGAGCTGGCGACCTCGAGGCCCGTCACCGCGGAACAAGGAGAACCCCATCGAGGGAAGCCCCACCGCCATCGTCCTCGCCACTGTGCGGGCTTCCAGCAACCGGCTCTGGCGGCGGTGAGACGTGGGGAGGAGATGAGAGGCGACAGTGGCGCCGAGCAACGTGGAGCCGCCTGAGTCACCTATAAACGCGACGTGGGCGCCAAGTCGTGACCTGATACTTGTGAAATACGGTACTGAAATTCTAACATGTTTCTTGTTTGCAGACTCGCACACAGTACATCCATATACATGACCTCATTATTCATGTCGGTAACGTTGGCCGCGTAGACATGTAACGGAGCTAGGGGGCACCTTGGAGGGGTACACGGACAACTGGATGCAGGTAAAGATCATGCTTCCTTCGGACGGTGATGCCCATCTCCTCCGTCATGTCTAATTGGCTCGGCGGCATCCGGGCAGGTAGCTCCCAGTCGAAGTGGTACAGGAGCGTAGCGAGTACGAGCTCCATGCTCGCCTGCGCAAATGCCATACCAGGGCACATCCTCCGGCCCGCCCCGAACGGCGTGAATTCGAAGTCTGTGCCCTTGAAGTCGATCGTGCTAGCCTCGAACCGCTCCGGTTTGAACACCTCGGCATCGTCCCAGTAGTTTGGGTCCCTGTTGATTGCCCAAACATTTATAAATACAGTAGTGCCCTTAGGTATGTCGTACCCCATGATCTTGCATGACTCCCGGCACTCCCTTGGGAGAAGCAGCGGCAACACCGGATGCATCCTTAGGGTCTCTTTGATGACGAGCTTTACGTACTTCAGGTCGACCAAGTCATCTTCGGTCACTGTTGGCCTGCCTTGGAGGTTGTTGCGTACCTCGTTCTGTGCCTTTTGCATCACTTTTGGGTTTCTTATGAGCTCTGACATGGCCCATTGGAGCGTATTCGCCGATGTCTCGCTCCCAGCACTGAAAAGGTCCTATATATGTAACAAGAAGACTCAGTCTGTATGAACTCTTGAACCACTGCACGTACGTACAGGCCAAGCAAAACGTACACAGATCGACATGCAGGAGTTACTTACAAGGATGACAGCCCTGATGATTCCCATGGTGAGCGGCACCTCAAGGCCACCTTCCTTGTGTATCCTCAAGAGCACGTCCACTAGATCCTCCTGCACGGTGCCGTCTGCAGCCGCAGCCATGGCTGCCCTCCGCTCCTCGTGCTGCCTGATGGCGCAGTCCATCAGTTCGGATTGCTTACGGTGGTTCGCCTCCGCCCGACGCTCCGTGCCACTGATGAGGCTTGGGAGCCTCGACGAAGGGAACAGGTCGCTGAGGCTGAAGCCCCCGGTGATCTTTATCGCCTCCGCGGAGTTCTCCAGGAACTCCTCCCGTCTCTCGAACCGGTCGCCCATCATGGTGCGCACCGCCGAGTCCGCGATGAGCACGGCGATCCGCTCGCTGACGTTCACGGCCTCGCCAGGCTGGGACGCCGCGATGGCAGCGACAGCGCGGCCGACCTCCTCCTCCCGGACGCGGCGGAACGACTGGACGCGGCGGGCACTGAGCAGCTGCAGGATGCTCATCTTGCGGAGCTGCCGCCACAGGGCGCCGTAGCGCGCGAACACCAGCCCTTCCCCGTCCGCCAGCATGATCTTGATGGTCGTGTTCCACGGGCGCGTGGCAAAGTTGACGTCGTGTGTCTTCATGAACTCGCGAGCGGCGTCCGGGGACGACGCCACGACCACGGGGATCTCCCCGAGCCTGAGGTAGATGAGGGGCGCGTCGAGCCGGCGCGCGATGTCGGCCATGGCGCGGTGGGCGAGCGAGCTTCGGAGGAGGTGGTGGAGGCTGCCGATGACCGGCAGCCGCCACGGGCCCGGCGGCAGCCTCAGGCCATTGTTATCACTCCTCTTGAGCTTGAGAAGTACGAGAGGGAGGAGGAGAGCCAAGAAGAGCCACATGGAGTTCCCGAGCTGCTCCATGAGATCAATGGACAGCTGATCCGTTTAATGGCATAGGAATAGGTTTGGACGACGCATGCATATATAGCTAGAACGCACGAAAAGGAAGTTTCCATTGTAAGCGGCTCGTCTCCTTGTGGACAGGTTGAAGCTTATCAATCCCCTACCGAATCTCTGGAGTCTGCAACGGGGAATACTTGGCGAAGTCGGCTTGTCTTGCCCAGCGCTGCGGAAGCTACGAAATGCATTTTTTTCACGGAGCCTTACATGGCAAGATCAACTCGGAGCCCTACATGATAGGTCACGATGAGACCAAATGCAATTTTTTCACTTGGACCTTGGTGCATGGCAAGATCCTTAGGGCGGACAATCTGGCACTCTATGGCGGCTGACCTCGTGAGCCACCTGTTCCGTTGTGCTTTGCGAGAACGTGGAGGTTGTTGGATATTGGAAGAAATAAGCGACGTGATTCTAATATTATTTAGATATTTAATGCCAAATATAACAAGCATTTGCATAAAGTAATTGCCATATGTAAATATTAGGTACATGAACAAGAGCATTTCAGAAGCATTAATAAACATAAATAAGCTACTCATATCGAGGCATAATTAAGCATGGCAATTAAACAACATAGAGAGAGACAACATCATCATGTCTAATTTGACGAATATTGCTATCAAAAAAGCGGTTTCTGCCTAAGACAGCCTTCCAATCGCTTAATTGGCAATCACTCATCCTCGACTAACGTGACATTCCTACTTACCAAATTTTAGGGTTTTAGACCAACAAATAAATTCCTAGATGACAGCAGAATTATCAGGGAACAATTTTAATGACTACTGCATATAATAAATAAAATAAAATAGTCCTAACACATGTAATTTGCTAAATAGGGCTATTAACAAGTCTAAGAAAGTAATTGAAAAATTGCTAACCAGAGCAACACTAAAACCCTAATGAATTATCACGCCTAAGTCTCACTAGGCTACTACCGTCATCGAGACTACAAAACCACCCACGATCATGCAATCTCACCTAATTCACAAACAATAGCATATTGCACAATATTAAAAACTATGTAATGCAATGGGTAACTCACAGCACACAGATTATCTGCATAAAGAAGGCTCAAGCGAACGAGATCGTCCTATCCCAGAAAACCAATTATGCCTCTCATAACTAAGGATCATCGGTAGTAGGTCAATGGAGATACGAAAACTGTCGTTTCCGTCGAAGGGGATTGTCCTCAACAACCTGAGCAGCACGAGGGCACTGAACAGAACAAGGGCGCAAGCACCAGGCCAAGGCGGATAGCAAGAACAATAGCAGCACACCGCACCACAACAGGCATGACAAAATCGAAGACCATCACCGGACAGAAGACTGACGACCACAGCAACACGAGCATGCACACAAGCAACACGAGCAGCAAGACAAGAAGGAGTGGGAGGACCACGAAACTACCAAACTAGAGAAGGACGGCGGACCGCAAGCAGTGCCGCAACTATGAGTTCACCGCCCTGCGACATAGTGACAAAAGTTCAAATTTAGCAGAGGTAGAAATGGAATGAAAATGAATTGATAAAACAGTCCTAGAAAAAAATCCTACCACTTAAACTATATGATATTATAATAAAATTGGATGGCAAAGATTTCCCGTTTTATCTCCTTTATATGAAAGGGATAAAATCATAAGTTTGATTTAAAATAGCACGCTTAGTTTAGTTTTAAAAAAAATTGAAAGTGTGCAAGACCAAGCAGAACCGGAGCCAACCCACCGCCACTGTAGAAACCCTAGCCCATGCCATCAGGCACCAACCAAGGAGCCCGACAACACAGGACGCAACCGAGAAAGGGGCGAGCAGTGCACGAACTGCCGGAATCAAGGTGAAGCTCACCAGAGAAGTGAGGAATTGAGGAGGAGGTTGGCGTGTTGTGGAGGTTGGCGAAGAGGAGGGACCTGATCCTATTTCTAAAAGGAGAGAGGTTCGAATCGGCTAGGGAGGACTAGCCATTCAGCAGCCGTCACCACTCTCTCCCTCTCATCTCCACCCTAACAAGGGAGTTGGATAGGGTCAAGGACATGGCCGGGCGGGCCTACAGGGTTGATCGGCCCATGGGCCTTTGCAGTGGCCTAGCTAACCGTCGACCTTTTTTCAATTACTTTTATTTTCAAATTTGTCTTTTCTTTAATTTCACAAATTTGATAAATAAATTAAAGGAAAATTCCCCAAAATTGACAACAGTGGTAAGGCACCAGAGCACACTGCTCACAACCAAGCTTGGAGCCCTAGCGTGACCAAGGGTGAAAACACCCAATATTTAAAAAAAAAACAACCAGAAATAGCTCTACACCTTAGGGGGTTTTTTTTTCGGTCTGGTCAAAAAATTTAGGACCCAAGAATATAACGAAACATAAAAATTTTAGAAATTTTGTTCAAAAATTCAAATGCACGTTTAAATAGATTTGAATTTTAAACGGATAATTTTATTTAAATAAACATTGAGACTTTTATCTAGTGTTGCAGGTATCCCGGCAGTGAAGCACCAGCATACGTGCAGCAAACTTTTGTTTTTCTTAAGTTTGAACTGTGCTAGAATTACAATTTGCCCAAAAAAAAGGCTTATTTCGTAGGGGAACAAAATTTCTTAAATTTTGTATGAAATATTTATCCCTTCTACAGCTATGTCTTTGTAGGGATAGGTAATGTCTTAAGAGGAAGATGAATTAGAACACTTAGAATTTATTCGTCTCTAAAAGTTACACAAGATAAATCTATATCAATTTCTATCTAAATGTGCTCTAAATTTATCTAGTATGTCTATTTTACCATTCAAAAGAGATTGTAACTTATTTAGGAAGGTAAATTACAAGAATATAAATGCAGAAATATAAACAAGGTAGAGAGAGTAAACTCGGCATAAGAAATTTTTATCTCATAGTATCGATGGTATGAATGTCACCTCTAGTCCACGTTAAAGCTCCACAAAAGATATGAGAGGACCGTCTAAATAGTATTCGAGCTAATTATTAGGATGATCATTTTTTATAATCACTCCCACAATGATTAACCAAAATATCATTCTGTTAGTCCCGGTATGCCTTTACAACAAGCACATCATCATAAGACATAATAAAGAGCGAATAATTAAATTAAGTTACAAGTCTTGAAGTAGATTAAACTTTACAATAAAATACATAACATAAACGTTTGTTAGAGTAGCTACGCAGTAGAATAAGTTACATAACGATAAAAGAGGGGTAGCGTCATTTGCCCTAAGACGCCACCCTAACATAACAACACACGAGTAGAATAACACTACTCCTGCTCGTCGCCAACATCGGCGGGCGTAAAGTAACCAAAAACTAAATCTTTCTCACCTGAAAATAAAATAAAACACGTGAGTACGAAGGTACTCACAAGAATTAATCCATAATTGGCACTTATAAATAGCCCGACTCCAAGAAAAATGCATATAAGTAATTAGCAAGGACTCAGCCACAAAGATTAAGTAACTTCATATGAAAAAGCGATTTGGACTCAAGTGTAAGCATCTACACCTAACCAAAACACTCTTGTATCTTGAGATCATCAACATAATAAAGATGTAACTTATATCATATCAACTTCTTATCAACACCACCAACCACCTCCCAACGTACCATCACAACATCCCGATATCGAAGACTCTACGATTGATATAAATGGATAGAAACATGTTTATAACCGATAGCGTAGCGATTCAAATTGATCTTACACCCTGCAGAGGTACATCTTTACCCACATAACACGAGAACCATTTGGCTTGTACTACCTGCTAAAGTACACACAAGAGGTTACTCATGACAAACTTTTCCAATTGAATCCCGACCATTTGAACATACACCTATAGGTGCGGAGGTCCACTAGGGCTACTCCCGAGTACCCTAGTTACGTCTAAAAGTGTGGAGGTAGCTAGAACTACTCTCCGAGCAAACTAGATACCTCTATAAGTCTATTATGCCCACAATATCTTTACGGCGTTACCTCTACAAACCTATTATGCTCACGACACCATAGACCAACAAGCCAAAAGGTCACAGCTACAAAGGGTATTCGGCTTATCTTACCATTATATCGATATGTGGTAAGTACAAAAAGTGTCAAAGCCAACTACAACAATGGTCGGTCCTTAAACGATTCAAGCAAGCCTATAGCATCTGAGACTCCCTTCTCAAGCCATCCCTATTGCCTACCCGAACCTCGCCTCCTCCTTACTAACTTACACATCTCTCTATCATCATTGTCTTTGTGAATAAAAGTAATCCCTAAGCTCAAGAACGATAGTTGAACCATCGCTCGACTTCTACCGATGACCTAAGTCTTGCTGAGCATAACATATTCATTTTAAATTAGACCACTAAGTGTTATTCCCCAAGGTTACAACGGATCAAAGGATAACAATATCAAGGAAGGGTAATGCAACAATTAGGATCTACTCCCAAAAATCCGACCTCGATTAACTATCATGCGTGACATACATATATCATACTTTATCAAATTAAATATAACATATGATCTAAAGTAATGGGTGCAACATGCTTAGATGCTTGCCTTGCTCAAGTGCTTCATATACAATATCACAATCAGGTTTCACCTCAAGAATACCCCTTGTCGCTCTCTGGTTCGTCGATCGCTAAAAGAAATAACGGTGCATCACAATTAATGTGGCGAAGTGCTATGATACATGCACCAAATGCCATGAAAATATAACAGGAGATGAGGTAATGAGTAAAGAATATGATGCAACAATAATCATATGCATTTAAGTACAAAAGCTCATGTTATAAAAGATTTATTTATGGTCTGTTTGAAAAGGACCATAATTAAGCTAGCTATCAAGATTAAATGAGCTTCACAATTTATACAGAGCTTTCATACCAAAGTATATTTTTCCTATATATAACTGATCATAACATGAATTTTTCAAGTGATTTCATAATTTTAGATATCATATTAATTAACTGTGATTTAATTAAGCCGAAACATATTTAAATAATTAATTAATTATCAAAAAGTATTTATGGAGTTAAAACATTTTTGAAATGTATTTCATAATCATACGAAGCTAATGCAATTGGTCTTATGATTTTTTGAGTTCGTATGAATTAACTATAAAATTTACAAGCTATCAGCAAAATAAATAAAAAGAAAAACCTCTGATGAACAGTGAAATCCGGAGGTTCTGGGCGAGGGTTCTCTGTTAAAAATTG
Organism: Phragmites australis; assembly: GCF_958298935.1. Lineage (NCBI taxonomy): Eukaryota > Viridiplantae > Streptophyta > Magnoliopsida > Poales > Poaceae > Phragmites > Phragmites australis. The sequence continues at coordinate 4,403,133 of NC_084925.1, forward strand.
CATTGATTAACCCAGAACCTCTGAGTTGTAGCAGAATACGAGTTTTTCGATGATTCTTTGACTGATTCGACTTCATGTTAAAGTTTAACCCACATAAACATGTATTGACACAAATGTATAGATTCTAAACCTAATATACATACTCTACCAACACAAATCACAAGCTCTTGCTCATTCAGACATCTTATACTAGCTCCATTTCATCAAGAATGAAGTGGTGCTTCACAACCTTTCAAACATAGCTCCAAGACCTATCCAAAAACCAACTAAAACGTGCATTCGCCCATAGGGTTCTAGGATCTTACCCAAGGTCCTTATGGTTGTTGGTGACCTTCGGTTGGGAGAGAAATCGGAGGAGAAAGTTTGGGGAATAGGGAAACAAGTTGTTGCAACAACAATGGGGCAAAGGTGAAAAAATGATTTGCCAAACCTTCAAATCTTCATACATGTGAGAAACTCTTGGATAGATAGAGAGATAGAGAGGTGGAGAATGTAACTGAAATACATGCATACCTCAAATCCAAATGCTTGAGGTGGGATTTTTTTGGTGAAAATAAGAGAGAGCTTGAGGAAGAGAGGAGAGCTGCTCCTGCTGGTTGTTTGGGAGAGGGAGAGAGTGGAGAGAAGTTGTTGCTGTTGTCCAAGAGAAAGGGGAGAGGTGGGCCAGCTAGGTGAGCCCCATTTGCAAGTTAAACAAGTCCATTTCAGACGCACCCTCATTTCTTTCTCTCCTATTTCTCCTTCTCCCTTTTATTAACCCAAGGATGCTCTAGTGCTCCAATAATTTTAAGAAAAATAAATGCGCAACAATTACAAATGAGATGAACCCATTTTATAGAGATTCACCTGACACGCCTATGCAAGACCTTAAATTAACAAAAACTCTAACATCGGGTTATAACATAACCCGAAGAAATTTTTAAACAACCATATGAATTAATAATAATCAATAATGCCTAAAAATTAAGCATGATGCTCATGATGTATGATTATGCATAATACATATTATGAAATAGGATGTGACAGGATATGCTCTCGATAGCCAAGTCTCTTTTGATTATGGCTCTTAAGCTACCAAGTCAACAAGATAAGGTCTCAAGCACTATGATCCATCAAGCCACAAAGGCGATGTCTCACCACTAACCTCTCTTCCGGTTACTTGTGCATTGTCTTCACTTCAGAGCTTTAGTCACAAAGACAAGGGCCTCCACATCCTGCACAATCTTCTTGTCGCTGATACACACCAAATCAGAGGGTCAACAAGTTACCGACGAGTCACAAAGACTCCAAGGTACCGGCGTACCTCTCGGTACATGGTTGAATCACTCCTTGATTCACTCTCTAGGTTGTAGCACATATCAACTCTTCTCTCTAGGCCTATAAACACTAATAACTCTCTAATGGTGTGCTTAATCGCCTTGGGTGAACAGTTTTAGCACTTTGATGGCTAGGATGTGTTCTCAAGTGTATATGGGTTTCTTTGAACTTTAGCAACCTCAAATGATTGAGTGGAGCGGTATTTATAACCTCAAACCCACCAACTAGCTATTTCTCCAATGGCATAGAAAAATTATTAACACCGGATGATCCGGTGACGACAGTAGTGCTGACACCAGATCATTCGGTGAGTACAACCTCAGAAACTAGCCGTTAGAACTCCACTCAAAGCCTGCATGAACATCGGACATTCTAGTGTACCTTCAACTCCATCGCCGGACCATCCGACGTGTTGTCTTGAGCCTAACCGAGCCACTTCATGCTTCTATATGTAAAATACTATGGTGTACATAGCATACATCACTAGACTTTCGATGAGTTGTCTTTGTTGTCACTTAAATGAATTTTAATGTTGAAATTTTCATTTGGGCCAACTGGGTGAGTCCTCCTTTCGACCCAAGCTCCTTTTGGCCCAAGCCCACCGGCTACTCTATCTCTTGGCCGAGCTGCTGCCCTAGGGAGAGATGGGGCATTTGGGGATCCGGCTGATGCTTCTCTTAGGGGCGGCGGCGGCTCCCTGCTACTGCGCTCGTCTCTTCCACTCGGATATGCTCATCCGTAGGGGTGCAGGGCCTCTTGGTGACCGATAGATGGGGCTTGGACCGGGTGGATGGGTCAGTGCGGCGTGGAGGATCGGGAAGACCAAACCGTATTCGGTTGTGGAAGCAATCCTCGGCGTGCGTGCATGAGGTAAGAGGCTTCTATATCTTTGGAAGGTCTCCTCTCGATTGAAACAAGGAGAAGTGACAATCTTTCTCTCTGTTGGTTGATCCCTTGTCTAGCGCTTGACTGGACATCGAGCCCTTCTTCTTGCTCGATTGTGTGCATCGCCAGTGGAAGGTGGTGGTGTTGGGAGGCGGTGCTGTGAAGCCCAGGCTCGCCCACACGTGCCGATCGCAGTGTGGTTGGCTTTGTATCTCCGATCTCCTTCACGCCACCGGCAACGGCGGATGCTAGGTTTTCTGGGACAGCGGCTTGTGAGCCGTGCCTAGCCTCTCTTCTTCATGATTTTGAGCGAATTTCGCTATGAGTTTTTCTCTACCTTTCTCTGGACAGTGAGCCGCTTTCTGCCTATTGCTCTATGATGATTAGTTGTTCTGAGGTTAGGCTAATTACCTAAGTATAATAGTATTTAGAGCCTGAGTTTAGTAGCCCTGGACATTTGTGTGGTGGTATAGTTTTGATCTGTTCATGTTCATCGCATTACATCTGTTGTTGGCTTAGAGGCAAGGGCTACCTGGTTTTCATCCTTGGTACTGTGCTGTTGTGATTTGGAGGATGCTTACTAAGTCTGTTTCTGAATATTGATGTTAGCTCAGCTCTGTTCGCTATTGTCAGGCTTGCGTTGGCTTATTCTGTTGAGTCTATGTGTACTCTATTTTCACAGCAGTACTATCTAGGGTGTTGATTTGATTTGTGTCTTAGACTTTGGTACTAGTTGAGAACTTAGGTAATTATCTAATCAATGATGTGTTCAACTGAACGATTAGGGAGCAGGTATCTAATGTCTTGGAGCCAATTGTTATACATAATCTAAGAGCAATTTCATTCATAATTTATGCTTGGTGTGAGTTCTTTGAGATACACATGAGGTCTATTGTTATTACTGTTGCTTTACAGTTATGTTATTTCTATATCATGTGTAAAGATATCCGAATGATATACTCTTGTTGTTATGGTTTTTATGGAATATGAATATATATGCTCATATTATCGTAATTTTTACAATAATCTTAAGTCAACTGAGCCATTTGAACTCTTTTTGCATAAAATACTCTAATATAAACCTCCGATATACACATCATTGATTACTAGACCATCCAATATATAAATTCTTTTCTTCCTTCCCTTGGAAATGCTCCGGTGTCCGGGAGCTGCTCAGCACGCGGCGGGTGTAGTCATTCCGCCACGTCTGGGAGGAGGAGATCGCGCGCATCCTCGCCGTCGTCTCCGCGAACGCGCCGGTGGGCGAGGCCGAGAATGTCAGCGAGCGCGCCGCCGTTCTGGTCACGAACGCCACGGTGCGCGCCATGATTGGCGACCGGTTTCGGAGGCTGGATGAGTATCTGGAGGGCGTGGCCGAGGTGGGCAAGCTCATCCTCGGGTTCACCCTCGGCGATCTGTTCCCGTCGTACGTCGAGGCTCGCCAAATTCATCAGCGACACGACGCGCCGGGCGGAGGCGAACAACCACAAGATGTTCGAGCTCATGGACTACGCCATCAGGCAGCACCAAGAACGGAGGTCGACCATGGACGAGGAGGACATCTTGGACGTGCTGCTGAGGATACAGAAGGGGGTTATGAGATCCCTGTTACCATGGGAGGCGTCAAAGCTACCATCGTTATATATATGCTCCATTGTCACTTCCTACTACTTCATTTTTGGTGTCTTCTTACTCAGTCTAATTTTCCAGTGTTGATCAATCTGTTATCTGCTAGGATCTCTTTCTTGCCAGAACCGAACGTCAACGGCGACGCTCCAATGGGCCACGTCGGAGATGGTGAGGAACCCGAGAATTTTGCAGAAGGCGCAAGCCGAGCTGCGCAACAAGCTCCAAAGGAGGTCAGCCGTGACCGAGGACGACTTGCCGGGCCAAACCCATCAAGGAGACCCTGAAGCTGCACCCGGCGGCGCCTATGCTCATAAGAGAGTGTGGAGAGCCATGCGAGGTCCTCGGGTACCACCAACGTGGAGCTTTTTTAAAAATAATATTCCTTTATTAGAAGATTGTAAAAATAATACTAAATCTAATATTTGTATAAATAGGTACATATCGGCATGCTAACATACTATATGTCTACGGGACAAAGGGTCCAACGGGTCTTTTGTCCCGCAAAAAATATTAAAAGAAAAATTCATAATTTTTTATATAATCTTGGATAGAGATGATTTTTATATGAAAATTATATCTGTCGATGGTATCTATACCTTTGTAATTGAATATTTTTCTATTTAAGTATGTTTAAATACCTAAAAAGTTACTATAAATTAAGGATCTAATCTTTTATATCTGAAATTTATAAGTATTTTTTGGCACCTAAATAGGTTCAAATAGAAAAATGTTCAATCATAAAGTTTTAGATATTATTGATGGTTATAATTTTTATATAAAGATTATCTACATCCAAGATCATATAAAAAAAATTATTTTTTTAATATCATCTATAGGACGCAGGACATACCAACACGCGGAGTGCTGACAAGCCTTACAGCCCACTAACTCATAGTATATCGGCAAGTAGAGTGCTAACAGGTGCCTAGTCGGCACCTCATGTGCCGACCAATACTTATTTATGTAAATATCATATTTTAGGTATTATTTTTTATAATTTTTTAATAAAATAATATTGTTAAAAAAATCGCCAACGTGCTCGTGAACGCTTGGGCAGCAGGGATCCCAAGCACTGCGACGACGCGGAGACCTTCAAGCCGGAGCGTTTCCAGAACAACGCGGTCAACTTTACGGGCACGAACTTGGAGTTCATACCGTTCACGGCGGGGCGGGGCGGAGAATGTGCCCCGGCATGGCGTTCGCGCAGGCCATCGTGGAGTTGGCGTTGGCCGCAATGCTCTACCACTTCGACTGGGAGCTCCCCGTCGGGGTGGCGCCCGGCGACATGGACATGGAGGAGACGGGCGTGGCCCGTCGGGGTGGCGCCCGGCGACATGAACATGGAGGAGACGGGCGTGGTGATCCACAGGAAGAAGGATGTGTACCTGCGCCCGGTCGTCCGCGCGCCGCCGCGCGCTGCACGCTTCACTACCGCGCTGGCTGCTGCCTAGGCTACTAGCGTTCGCACGACTCAGTCGTGCACTAGCTTTATAATATGTGATGGTATCAGGTACCCAAGGACTCGATAAAAGATCCAACTGGGTCGTGGTAAATTGGTGGTTGTGCTTTCTCAGCTGTGAGAACGCCTGTCAGCCTGTGATCTTGAGCTCGTGAGGTAAACTGCTACGGTGAGAAGCGAGCATCCTGATTCAAAATTTACTACCATTCAAATCAACAAACACGAAAACAAATTTAACTACGAATATGGTTAAACCAGAATATTCGTACTCAAAAAGTTGATCACTGTCCAACAACACGAGCTTTGGATGCATATACCCAGGAAAGAACAAATAATTCTAGCTGATCAACATTCTTTGTCAATATCAGCATAGTTACATAGTGTTGTGGAGAATATAAATATAAGCAACATGTTGTTTGATTCTTTGTATTACAATATCTGTTCTTACAATTCAAACCCGCAACAACGGTAAGCAATAGCACCAAGAGCACCGCCAACCCTATTACCCTAACATGTCGTTATCTGAACTCTTCCTGGAGCACAGGATTTCTGTACCTTAACATTGACGCTTCATTGTTGCATATGTCCGATGAATTGGTGATATATGCAACATCTCAGCTCTCGACCTAAAGGTGTCCTACCTATCACAGTAGCAACATGTGAATCCCTCTCCCTAGCTTGACATTTCCATAGTTACATAGTGCTGCGGAAATATTTCAAACCCACAAAAACCAACTTTACAAGCACTAAGCACCGAGTGCATTTCATCTACACTTCCTGGGGCACACCTTAACATCAATGCTTTGTGTTGCATATGTCCGATGATTGGTGATATATGCAGCAATTAAGCTCTCTGCCTAAAGGTGTCGAGTCTACCTATCACAGTGGCAATAGGTTAATCCCTCACTTCATATCTCAGGGTGTTCGGTATGAGGGATATAGCCCCTGAGGTTTATTAGAAGACATCAGGAGGGAACCGCCCAGGCATAGAACTGTTCTGCTGAGCCTGATTCAGATGCACTCTAAGTGCATAATTATTTATCTGCAATGAACCACAATTCACATTTTAATTTTTGTGTAGGATAAATATCTAAGTATCAAAATCATAAGGGATGAGGACTGGGGAGTACCTCAAGAGTTTTTAGCTGCTCCTGATACTTCAAAACTAACTGTTTCAGGCTGTCAACCTCCTGAGTCTTCACATCAAACTCTTTTTGGCGCTCATGTTGTATTGCAACACCCCGCTTCAGAACAGCATTCTCTCGCAGAATTATTGCCAGTTGCTCCTTTAGCATCACATTTTCCTATGGAGACGTAAAAAAATAACTACTTGAGCTTCCCAGGGAGTACAAGTCCTACAGATCAAAATGGCATGTGATGCATGCTATATTACCCTGTGCAAGTTCTGCCCTGCTTCAGCCCCTATTTGCTCCATGATGGACTTTTCAAACACCTCCAAAGCCCTGGAGGCGCGAGCTCGTGCATCATCTATGTCAGAGGAGCTCATCATCTCTCTGACGAATAGCTCAACCCATTCAGAGCTATGATGACTAGTCTGACAATTATCAGTTGCAGGTGGGTTTTCAGTTACATCTAAATGGCCATTACTAACAGCATCTGTCCAAGATGGAGAACCGCAAAGTTAGAATTTGTAATTCCATTCACAAAAGAGAGATGATTCGTGAAGATGTAGCAATATAAGTTGGTTGCTGACTAATATATATATCCTAGTACTAATAGAAGCTTAAGTGGTAAACATACACATAGTAGGCCAATTGATAGTGGAATGACACATCTTGATAGCTTGCTTTAGCATAGACAAAGTACAGGCATTCACTGCTAGTGGTACTTCGAAAAGAACAGAGAATGGAACATAGCCAATACACAATGGGAAATCCGGATTGATAGAAAATAGTCATAAACTGCAGCATCGGAAAGACAATTAAAGATGCCTCCTTGATGGCATTGTCCAACATTGTTAAACAACACCAAGTGATTGTTAAAATTCGTAGCATCAGTAATCTAATAAGTCCTTACCAATAATCCAATTGGGTTAATGCATGTGAATTCACAACTAATATGTGCAACAATTTTTAGCATGCAACTGTTTTCAGATTAAATCCAATCAATGTACCTTCCGCTGCCAACTTAAGAGCTGTTGATAGGCCATTCTCAGATTCACAAACAGTAGCTGATAGGATAGCCTCAGCTGGCTCCAGGCGCAACTCATTTAAACTCTTTATTGCAGAATCCAAATCGTCTCCACATGCCTCAAGAGCTCTTTCAAGCACCTGACATCATTTTGAAAACAATATTATACCAATGAAAATTAGCAGCATACAACTACAATAAATATATCCAACTTTATTCACTACCAAGACAAGCTAAATATGCAACGAGAAGAATTTATGGTTAGTAGTAAAACATCTCAAACAAAGTTGATCTAAATACCTAGTTCCATTGAATTCGTATAATAGAAAGCACCATTTTCAAAAACCATGCAGTGAGAATTTTAATTGCACAACAAATGATGTCATTTAGCACAATACTTAGTGCAAGAAGCAAATGTGACACACTAATATGGAAAAGGTTTCCTGAAACCTGTGAACCCAATGTGAGTTTCAAATAAACACAGTACCCACCAAGGCACCAACTAATTCAATACCTATTTAAAACTGAACACTTCCTAATTAGGTAACTTATGCAAGATTCTGAGATGCTCAGAAATCAGATCATCAAACTTCTTGGTGGGTATTCTAAACAAGATGAAGAAAGTAGATGAAGGGTGGGACAATCCTGCCATATATCAACTAACAACGCGTCCTCAAACTGGAAATTTCTGGCTTGGCTTTTCATTCATATACATACTATACAAAATGAAAAGGTATACATAAAAAAATATCCATTTTTATTAGTAGAACAGATTCGGTCGTCCCAATGCCTCACAACATCCTAAATTCATATGGTCCAAACGCTTGAACATCACATCAAACAATAAAAAGTGCAGCTTTGAAACGCAAGAGTCTTGTTTCAGCAGCCAAACTCCAAAACCTTCCGAAATCCTAAAAGCAGACATAACTGGAAAACCACAAATCTACCTCACATCCAAGTAGCAGAGCAGCCTTATCTGATCCAACGTTCCAAGCGCCTAAGAATATAATAATCCAATCCCCGTAAAATCATAGATTTTCCCAGAACCATGAAGTGAGCTACCTTTCCGCATCCAAACGCCAACTCCCACCAGAATTTCGCGAATAAAATATAGGGAACTAAAGCACAGAGATGAACCTGGGGATCCATGAGGGGGAAGAGGGTGAAGAGATGATGGAGCAGCGCTTCCCTTCTTCGCGCAGCGTCGTCGAAGGCGCGGGCCGGGGAGCAGCGGGACCGCTTGGCGGGGTGGTGGTGGGGAGGGGAGGGAGGGGAGGAAGAGGAAGCGATGAGCTCGTCGGCGAAGATGGAGGAGGACCTCTTGCCGCACACTACCGCAGACATGGTGGCCCCCGCCCACGCCCCGGCCTCACGACGCCGCCTATCCGTCCGTCACCACCCGCCGCCGTCGCCGCACTACTCGCCCCCGCCGGCGCCGGCGACCATCTGTCCCGTCGTGATCCGGCCGGTGACCCCCTCCTCACGCGACGATCCACGGCGGGCTCGGGCTCGGGCTTGGGCTTGGGGATCGGAGGAGGCGTGCGTCGAGCGGCTAGCCGTGAGGTGGCCGGCTCGGAGATGGGGAATTCAGAATTGCTTGCTTGCTTGGTTGGGTTGGGTTTGTGCTTACGCTGGGCAGGTCACCTTTTAAGTCGAACTTCTTTTTCAAGGAAATCTATGTGAAAACTAGTAAATAGGAATAAACATATAAACAATAAATACCGTTCGTCTAATCTTTATTTAAAAGTTACTGTTGATCTTACTGTTTTATAAATGAAGGAGTTATTTCGTGTCCGTATTTGGTTTTTTTTTAAATCAACCTCACCAGTGAGGTAAAGATAAATGGTAGTTTTTAGATTGAGAACAGATGGTATTAGTTGTTTTCATATTTACACTTGCACCAAAGATTCTTTTTTCTTGGGTGTTGCGGCTTCGGTGTGTGTTTTCAGTTTCACAGGTGTTCAATGTTCTGGCTTCTTTTTGAGCTTTTGGCTGTTGGAATGGATTGTCTACGCAGGGTACTCGGAGGAGTGGAGTTTAGTCCAAATCTTTTGCGTTATGGTTTAGATTTTTGTAAACGATAACTTGAGGTGGGTCGAGGAGAGCCAAATTCGTTAGATAGTGGAAAGAATTCTAATAATTTGGTGAAAATCACTATTTATTGTAAAAAAAAATAGTTACGCTTTTAGACCTCCTTTGAAACTCAGAAATTGCACCTTATAAGATTGAGAGTTTCATAAAAATACTGCAAACCCTTCCGGATGGACCTGGCTTTCTAGGGCCAATTTTACTTGTTAGCTTATCTGGGGCATATGGGATTACTTGGATTCTACTCCTCTGCTGCTGCCTGCAAAGCGGTGCCTTCTTACACACGTTCTAGTTCAGGTTTGAAAAACTTGATCGAGACTTTGATGCGCTGTTGGGAGTTGGTATAGTGCACATGTCGAACTGCGTCGCAAAGAATCCCTTCCTCGTATGTGGTTTTTTCCCGTTCCCCGGCGTTATCGGTTGACGAACAGGTGCCTTTCCACTCGCCGACCACGGCCTTTTTAGCCTGGCAGCTCACGTGTCCGCAGAACAGATTCGTGCTCTCCTGATGGATGTGATTGTTGCTCCACCCTTCCATAGGATCGGAAGCATATACGCGCCCGGGAGGGAGCAACGTGGTGGCATGGGCAGATAGTTTATTTATATTAAGATTTATATTAAAGATAGATAAAAAATTATAATTGAATAAGGGAATTATTAGATAGATAAATATTAGATGTTTGAGATAGATAATCAAGATAGAAGATTAATGCATACTGCATTTCCCTCGACGGTGCCTCGCGGAGTGCCCGCTCGTCGTGAGATCTTGCGATTCGTGCCGTGGAGACAGCCGTTTGAAACATCAACGGCGCCACCAGCAGCGGGCACACGGCCAGGAGCAGCCGGCTGCGCGGCCTCGTGGCCAATTCCGCCTCGTCGAGGCTCGCGTGGAAGACGATTTGACATGTGGCAGCGGACTAAACAGGGCAAGGGCAAGGATGCGTGCACGGCGCGGTAGCATTAGAACAGCGGCTGCAGGCCGCGGGGGTGGGTAGACCGGCGACGAGCGGGGGCGCTAATCACGGGGAAACGAGGGAAGGAATTCGGGCATGGCGTGCGTGCGAGATGCACGGCCGTATCAGTACACCGCCGGCGAGTGGGTTGTCGTGTTGCTGCCGCATCGGCACATGCGAGTGTTCTTGTTCCCGCAAGAGTCACGCCGCGCAACAAACTCCAGACCGCAGTCTCCGGCTAAGGTCATCTCCAACGGACTCTGCATGTGTACTTTTTCCGAGTGCTAGAGTAAAATACGGATGATGACGTCTGTTATCCGGCTCCAATAAAATCCGCATCAAGTAAACAATATTACGGATGAGAGATGGGTGGTGGTATTTTTGTGGATAGATACGGAAGTCTCTATCACTGTTCATAACGTATGCACGTAGATCCGAGGAGAGGAGAAGAGTAATGAAAAGTAAGAAATATGATAGCTATTGAAGATAGAAAAAAATAGGGATATTGTAATAATATTATAGGAGACGAATTTTTAGAATATCAGTTAAAAATGATCTTAAAAGGGGAAAAGGAGCTGCTATACTTGAGTCACAGTTCAGAGGCGAAGAAAGAAAAGTTGAAGTTTCAGTAACTAGCCAGAACACTTGAGTCATCCTTTTTTTTTTTTCGAGTTCAGAAATATTGTGCCTTGGAGAACCATTCTTTTCTTTTGCATTTGTCATTTGTTTTTTCATTATCAATATGTGAACCCATTTTTGTCTGATTGTAATGTACTCACTTCAAAATTTGCAAATAGTACAAACAACGAGGGAAGTTATTCACAGCTCAAGAATGGACCACCACACACACACAATACTCTACAACCTACAAACAAAATCGGCATTTCCATCAAACATGGAACTTGGTTTATCTCTCTTTCGTTTTCTTCATGTGGTATGGAAACAGAAGCTCTGGAGGTGTTATCGTGTCAGTATACCCATCTGCTGTAGAGCAAACTTCATGTCATCTGTGGTGTAACCCTCAACACCAATGATGTTTGAGCTGTCAAGTGCAACCACATCCTGCAAGGGGTATCTCCTGACAGTATGGATCCTGTTTGCAGGAATGTTGAATTCTCCCTTCAGGATGACAGTCCTGTGGAGACCCCCCAGCGGTTCCTCATAATCTGAATCACCACTTTCGCCAACAAGGACCACAACATTTGGCAACTCTACCCCCCAACGTATACACAAGTACCTAAAGGAACAGAAAATTTGTATGAATATAGCTTACAGACAGGTACAAGCTAAGAGCTCATTGGAGTTAGACAAAAAGGGAAACCAACCCTCTACTCAATAAACTTTGGTGCAAGTCACGATGATAAGATTTGCGACATCAATATTTGAGACGGAACAGTCGAGCTACTATCAAACCTAAGCAAAAGAATCCTATTGAATATCTATTCAAAGCAAAAGTATGCAAAAATGTATGACCTTTTACACAAACTTGGGTAAATTTACAGCAAAATGACTTGTAGTAGGGTCATTTCAACACAATATGTAATAAATGGAGTATGTGACCTCACCATTTCCTATGTTTGTGTACGGAAGATTCAACATTAAGGACCTGTTTGGGTAGAGGGAATTAGGATCCAAATCCTTAGGATTTAGATCATATTTCAACTAAATCCTAAAAATCTCTAGAGTAATTCCCTCTTCCAAACAGGCACTTAATGTCTTGCTTATATGAATGCATATTCACGATATTTTTAAATAAATTAGTGCGGGCAACATATAATACTGGAGCTATGTTGCACGGTACAGGGATACGGATACGGCGATACGACATTTTCAAAAAACAGCAATACAGGGATACAGCATATATATATGTATACGTATACATATATATGTATATGTATATACATATATATATATATATACGTATACATATACATATATACACATATATATACATAAATATATGTGTATATGTATATGTGTGTGTATGTGTGTATATATATATATATATGTGTGTGTGTGTGTGTGTGTGTGTGTGTGTGTGTGTGTGTGTGTGTGTGTGTGTATGTATATGTGTATATATAATTTTATAAAATACATCACATGTCTATTATATACATATATATGTATGTATGTATATATATGTATATAATTTTATAAAATACATCACATGTCTATTAAGAAAAAAGAAAAGAATAAAGAATTAGATGTATTGAGCTGCCATTTTAGGACCCATCCGGCCCACCCAACAGCCCATCTACAACCCTACCTAATACCCTCTCTCCACCCGCCCGTCGCTCCTCACCCGATCACCTCGCCGCCTCTCCTCCCGCTCACCCCAGCCTCCCCTCCTGCTCGCCCCAGCCGCCACCGCCGCCTCCTCGCCCCCACCTCCGCAGCGAAGAGGAAGGGCCATACCGGCGGGCGGCGGCGGCGGACAGGAAGGGGTGGCAGCGGCGCAACACGCTTGTGCTCCTGTTTGCTGCGGCAGCGAGGAGGGGCAGCAGCAGCATGGCACGCCTATGCTCCTCTCTTCTGCTAGGGCGGCGGCGAGGATGGGCAGCAGCGGATCCCCATATCCCCGTACTGTACGCGTCCTGGACAGCGATATGGCACATGTGGGACGTATCCGTGCAACGTAGTACTAGAGCACTTATAGCTTAATGATATGGAGTAGTAATTGAAGGTAGAACTCAGCAGAATGTATAAATTAATAAAAATGTCAAACCTTAGAGCCTGAGAACGTGATGCGTGGATAGGAACTACAGATAGTCTAGTAGCACTGTGGTTGTACAGAGCATTACAACGGAGAGATTGGATTCTCATCAACTTCCTCAACTCCTTTAAAGGAGGTAGCTGCAGTAAGAAAAAAATGTCATGTCAGAAATTATGAACATGAATATGATAAAAAAATACTTAAAATAAAAAGGGCCCGTATGCAATTGAAGTTTCTAGAAAGTAACAGATGACTGAAAAATAAACGGCTTACATGATTGGGATTCACCACTTTAAATGTGAGACAATAGGTTGAAGAGTGTTCCGGATCTTCAAAAATAATTTGCCTCTCGATTCTACCCTTTCTTTCTACCACCGAAGTGGCCCACTTCACTAGATACTTCCTTAGGCCTTCTCCTCCCCATCGATACTCAATATGCGACTGGTGATTTTGATCTAATACAAATGTAACCTTGGAGTTGCTTGGCATTTCACCAGAATATGATGGATAGTAAATGTTACTCCCACTATTGCAGATGAAAGCATCAAAATCAGTAGGAATCATGCCTGCAGATAATAGCAGTGAATGTATCTCTGATATAGTCAGTGAAGTTGACAGCACAAAACCAGTTGAATCCGACATTTTTTCAGTACGTATGACCTCAATAGCATTTCTGATGATCCGGACTAGATCTTCCTTGCTAACAGAGTCTACAGAAATAACAATGATATGCTTCCTTCCTGAAATAGGTGTATTCCTCCGCTCCTCTCTGTTACCAATAGCAGGAGATCTCAGACCAAGAGTTAATATCCTTGATAAGTAATTCTTGCAGTGTTCAGGCCACGAGAATTGGTGAATATTTTTCAGTCCATTCTCTCTGCACCTTGACCAAATTTGCTTGTCAGAAAGAAGTTTGTAGAGTGCATCTGCAATGGCATTCTGATCATGTGGATCAACAAGGAGACCATTGTTCAGAACCTGCATTGGAATTCACCAGAAAACCGACATAGTGATGTACTGCAGTTAGTTGAAATAATTTTTAAAAAAAACAAAGTACATCTACCAATGGCATTATGTAAGGCAAACAAACCTGATGAATTTCAACAGGGGCACCGTTTTTTGTTGCAATTATAGGCAAACCATTCATAGCAGCCTGCTCATGGATACAACAAATGGTGGTAATTAGGACACTGAGAGACAAGGTAATAGCAGCAACAGTAAATTGGAATCTCAAAAGTTCTGACCTCTATCAGAGTAACTCCAAACTGTTCAAAGTAAGCTACATTTACAAAAGCACCCTGCAGAAAGATCAATAGACGATCAGCATCTAAGTATATAGTAAAGGAACCCAAGTACTAACGAAGTAACGAGTTCAGCTAACTATATTATTAAGGCAAATTTGTCTCTAGGACACTAACAGAGTGTAGCTGTCTCTAAGACACCGTTATGTCTGATTTTGGCTGTAGGACATTGTAAAGTTGTGGTTTTGTCTATAGGATGCTAGAGGAGGGTCAAAGACCATTATGCCCTTAGCTTCACACCTCCTGAAAACTCATGCATAGATTATAATTCATCCTGAAATTTTGCAGAATGATGCAATTCCATACTCTGCATCCGTGCGACTTTTTTCAGATTTTCCACGAGAATTTTGCAGAATGAAGCTAGGGGTGTAATGGTCTTTTGCCCCTCCACTAGTGTCCTACAAAAAAAACCACAAATTCGCATTGTCCTACCGCCAAAAACAAACATAACAGTGTCCTGAAGACAAAACCACACTCTTTTAGTGTCCTAGAGACAAATTTGCCTATTATTAAATAAACCACAGCTTCTAGTTCACAGAATCAAGGATTTGATCTTCCTTTTTATTTTATTTTTTTATGTACATCTCAAATGTACGACCTTCTATGCCGGAACCAGATAAATAAGTAAAAGATAAGCACCTCAAATGATTGGTTCCAGACCGAGGAAGAATAAAAGCAGCATTAAGAAACTAACACAAAAGAAAAATTCTAGTCATTTCAGAATAGCATATGTTAGGGTAAACACCCAGTGCGAGGATAGCCGGGCGACGTCGGCTACTAGAGGAGGGATTAGAACATAGATTTGGGAGACTTAGAATATTTTGAGAGACTAGATTAATTATTCTTGCTTGATTACAAAAGGTGGCGGTCATGTGCCTTATATAGACCTAACTCTAACAACTTGACTAACAAACTCTCGATAGGATAAGAGCCTAACAAACCAACTAAACTAACAAACTGCTCTCGTGCTACAGTACCAATGGTAGCTGTGGTAGCCGCCATGGCAGTGTAGATCTTTTGTGTGCGTGTAGCAAATTTTTTCAATTGATGACATCAACGGTGACACAACACAGTCCCGGATCGACTATAGCCACACGTGATCTTTTGTGCTTAGGGACTCCATAGCAGATCCTGTGGCCGAGCTGAGCCGGATCAGTCTGCGCGCGACGGCGAGCGGCAGCGAGAGGGCGACACGTGACAGCGAGCGGTTGTTGGAGGCGAGGGACGATGCAGCTGGATCCCAACACAGAGTGAAGGTTGCAACCTGCGGCGGTGAGGAAATTGGCGCGATCGCGGATCAGGCGGAACTGGGCAACGGTGTTAAAGGAGGCGACTGGTGCGGCAATGATGGTTGTGGCGGCAATGATGACAGACTGGCCTGCAAGGCAGCCAATTGGCTTGTTGTTGTTGATGCTTTCTTGTTAATGGTCGCCAACGGCAAAGCTAGCTTGCCCATCTGCTCTTGCATGCTTTTCTGCAGATCTGCCACCACCTTAGCCAGGGCATCCACTGCCTTAGAGCTAGCGCCCTCGCTAGATTCGGAATCTGGCATCTTTGATACCAAATGTTAGAGTAAACACCGCTCGGAGGATAGTCGTGCGGCGTTGGCTGCTAGGGCAGTGATTAGATCATATATTAGAGACTTAGAATATTAGGGAAGATTAGATTAATTCTTCATGCTTGATTACAAAAGGTGGCAGCTCTAGATAGGATAAGAGCCTAATAAACCAACTTAACTAACAAGCTGCTCTTGTGCTACAGTACCACGGTTATTGTTTGCCCACATAACAGCATACCTTTGTCCTTGCGGCCAAACGATAAATGTCAGGAACTTCTGAGTGCTTATGATGCTTGGGGTATGCCACTTGACCATACAAGTCATATTCATCAATCAATGTAAGCACTGATGTCAAGACAGCAGCACTCATATTGTGCATCTTAGAAATAGCTTCACGGTTACCCATGATCAATGTCTGCAATACAAAATCAAAAGTCAGCACAAAAAAGCTAAGATCATTCAACAAATATGTGCTGTGCCTTTGGCACTGTAACAAAAAAAACTACGAACATCAAGACAATTAATTTCAATCTTACAAGATTTGCAAGCTCCCTTAGTGGCCGACATTCACCAAATGCCTTTACAAGCGTTGTAATATTCTTTTCAGGATATGGTCGAGCCACAGCTAGAATCATAGGCTTCCTAGGATTTGTAAAGAATCGCATTATCTGCCATTAGTTGTACATATATGTATAGTCAGTGTTTGAAATTAGAAATACAGGATTGACAGGTCAAAATAAAATATCTACATTAACTACTAAGTAAAAATGCTTCACTAATAACTTAGTGAGATCTTGTGTGTTGTATGCTGAAGAAAACACAGTGACCTGAGACCAAATAGGTGGATCCTCCGAGGCTGGGGATGGATTATCTTCTTCACCATCCATGTCAAAATCATGAATGATATGACCAAATTCAACTCCAGGAGGAATAATCTGCAAAGCCATAAAATAGGAAACAAAAGCAAATCAAAGTCACAATAGACAATTGGTGCAATTACATCTTGTGCTAATTGCCTAGACAGAAATATACTTGCCATGATCAAAATTATCTCAAGAGGATAGGAAAGGTATACTCACAACCATTCGGGGCATAAAACGGCCATAACAATTAGCACCGCGTTTGACTCTTGCTCGAAGCTTCCTTGCAAGTATGACCTCAAAACCATCATACAAGTTCCACTGCTCTTCTATCTCTTGCCTAGTGCTTGCAATAACAATTTCAGATGCATCAAGAGATAATTCCTCTGCCTCAATCCGGCACATTATTTTGTATGTCATATTTATTTGTTCCCTTGTTTTTCGCCCTTGTTTGAGAAGCCCTTCCAATTTATCTTTCCCAAGAAAATGTCCTGTGAATGCCATAGGAAGGTTAAGTGCTCCAGAAAGTAGAGCAGCAGCAATTCCTGCACTGGCATAATGCCCATGAATCACAGCAGGCCATACTGGATGCCCACAGCCAATTTCTTCACCTATGGCTTTTGACATCCTCACAATATGGCTGAGTGCACCATCAACAAATTCTTGAATGAAAGGCCATAGATGCTCTTTAGCTAGATACTTATCTTTTGGACCAAATGGTATCCGAATGATGTATGCACCACTATTCTCTCCTCTTTCCTGTCTAGAATTTTTACCGCTTGTTGAAACCAACAATTCTGCAGGTTCACCATAACTACGATCAAAATTTGGTGCTAAGATTTGTCTTGTTAGCAGATCAACACGGTAAACTCCAGGAGATGAACTCAATGCTTTAGCAAGTTCGACCACATATTTGACCTACAAAATTGTTGAAGTAAAATTATGAACTTATCTGACCTTTACTTGGTGGAAAATCTCAGATGACAAAATATAAAGGTGAATATGTTATAGCTTCATAGGGTACGTTTATTTGTAATATTGGAAAGGAGTGTGATCAATCAAATACTAAATTATATGACACAAGATCTAAATGTTCTTAAGAAAAAGAATAAAATATTAGAAATTCTCATACAGAAGCACAAGGATCTAATTACAATTAGCCAACCATTGAGTGTTATATATAACCTATTTAAACTCAAAAGATAAGGATTAAGGACTCCTCCTAAACCATAAATAACTACCATTAAGATACATTCTTCCGTAAAATTTCAGTTGTGAAAGAATAGGAGTCTATGTAGTTTCATTGAGAAATAATCTTTAAGTCAAATTTGAGTTGTCAAATTTTGGAAATGTGGGTAGTATACTAGATCATGTTGTGCACTTGCACAGGTCAATAAATGCCGTTATACTTATTACTTTATTAGCTAAGTGTAGCAAGATTACCTGGCCACCAGTATCTGAATCTCGACCAAGCTCCATATTCTCACCACGGACCAGACCATGTAGACTGCGGTACAAAGTGCAGACTGATTAACAAAGGTTGAATGGGATATATGTCACTGACGAGTTTCAAAATTTCACATCTGACATTGTACAAAGGGCTAACTGCCCATATGCCACTGGAATTGTGAGCAATTCATTTGCCTTTCCACTAAAACATGACAGTAGGAAACACAGCTAGATTTAAGCATTTGCCAGAACAAAGACGTCACTGCCCCTTCATACAATGAAAAGAAAACTGAAGAATCATTCTTCCTTGCTCTCTCTGGAAAAAGATTAGGAAGAACCTGTCTTATCCATCAAGAAGGACCCAAACCTCTTACTCTTAGTACATGTGCGCTTATCAAATCACCAAAATATATAAAAACATTTTACTTTAAAGGAGTATCCTCTATACCTGATCAACACTATGTATAGCTTGTCAATTGAACTTGTCTTAGGTGAGCTCCCTGTGGTGCTGTCACCATACGCAACAGATGGATCACCAGAATCTTCCCCTTTTTCTCCTTCAAACAGATCTTCAGACATATCTGCAGTAGCATCAGCCCGTGATTTCTCGGCTTCTGGCTGGCGTTTCAACATACGACATGCTTCTTCTTTCTCGAACTGCAAATCCGAACATGTATATGAAAAATATAGGACAAAATGAAAGATAAGGAATAGAAACAACTCTAACATTGCCATTGGCCTCTCGTGAAAGCAGAAGCTCTGGACCTTTGCCTTTGATATAATAATAATAATAAACGTATACTAGAACTAACACAATGTTGGGTACTACATAGTTATTGAATGAGTATAAAATGTAAAATCTGAGCTCAACTGGTAAACCAGAAGTAGACTAAGAATACTTTGCAAAAGTGCTTAATTATACGATGGAGGAACTAGCCAAAACGAAATGTGCTGTGTCCTGATGACACAATAATAGCCAGGGAGAGCTTTGGAATCGACAAAAAGGATGCTTGTTGGAATGGGATGCGTCGTGTCAGCATGCCCCATTGGGTCAGTTACTCAACTAGTGGGTAGTGCCTATTCATGAAATTCCATTGTTCCAGCATCTGTCACTATTGCACTAGCTACTTGTCAAGAGAAACCATGAACAAGCTAACACAGTGACTAGAAAAATAGGGGTGGCAGCTGAGATAATAAGACTTAGGAGTTGGCAACCTGTAACGTCAAAGCTGTATCAGAGGCCAATGCCATCTCAAAACAACTCAGGCAAAAGGCGCAACAAACCTGGCCTGCAATCTGCGCATACTACCTGCATTTCCATAGTACCCTTCAACTCAATTTTTTCACAAGCTTACCAAGGATGACCAAACGTCTATTGCTGCAAAAGAATGCCAAGCATACTCCGCAAAATCAATGTAGTGTTCCGCTGATGCATCTCCTCTTAACGTATCTGGTACCCGCCAAACATCACCTAGCAACATCTGTGCGATCTCTAGCTATTCCTAAGCAAAACCACTGGAGGATCTAACTCGCCAGAGCTAATCACCAACCTCTACACGGAATCGTCGCAACAACTCCATCAAACGCCCAATGACATTCAGAACTAGTACGGTCCAAGGAAAGAAGGAATCGGAGAAAGAACTGAGCTCACCTCCTTCTTCTTCCTCGCGAGGTTCCAGATCCTCCACGTCATGTTCTCCAGCCGCGTGTTCCTCTCCTGCGGGCTCCGCATGGCGTTCGCCTGCGGACACGGCACGCCCAGATCGGTCGAAATCACGAGAACAACAACGGCTAGGAGAGAAGAAAAAAGAAAAGGAGTTGGAAATGCGTTGCCCGCATCGGTCACGGACGTACGCGGAGCCATGTCTTGTAGAGGTCGGTCTCGTCGTAGCCGGTGATGACTTCCTCGACGAAGTAGCGCGCGGGGGAGAAATGGCCGCGCTCGCGGAGGAGGAGGGAGGGGCGGTCGCCGCCGATGGCCGCTTTTCCCGCATCGAGGATGGCGTCGAGGTAGCTGTTGATCCAGTTGTCGTTGCCCACCATCGCCGCCGCCGGCGAGGAGATCCCGGCGAGATCGGGGAATGGAGGAGTGGAGGCGAGGCTAAGGGAGGAGAAAAGGAGAGGAGGAGGTGAGGAGAAATAGCCAAGTTAAAAAAATAAAAAGAACTTTAAAATTGTTATTGAAAATAAAAAGGAAAAGTTGGCCATCATAATGGAGTTAGTAGACTCGCAATGCTGTGGTGACATTGTGACATAAATATTTGTTTAATTCAGTCGATTGAGCCTAAAATTTTGAGCTTAATCCCCTCTCAGAGAAAATCTGTTTGAAGTGATCAATGGAGTTTTTTACTTTGATTTGGTTCTGGAATGCCTTTATGCTGTATTTGCCATCATTTTCTCTCCAAGTGTCCTATTCAGATAAAGATGTAGGAGAGGATACTATTTTCGGACACACTTCAGTGATCATGTGATTTCATGTCAAATGCATAATTTAATCAAGAATCAAGCTTTGGCTTGCACGGTTAGTGAAAATAGTTGTATCCTATCTATAAGAGATCAAACATTAGGTTTACTACTTATATTTCACTAAATGGAATTTTTTTAGTGGTAGGCTACGATGATTTCGTCTATCTCTAAGTTTCATATCTCGATCTTTAATATGCGTTGTATGAGTACTTATGTGTGACGGTATGAGTGCTTACGTACGTCTACAAGTTATACAGATAATTTAAAAAATATAGAATTTAATTAAACTTAACACAAAAGAAAAGGCGAAATTGTGCATGAACACGGCAACATGCGGCCCAATGGGCTCCTCTCTAGTACGTCAAGGCCATCTTTATAAAAAGGCTTCCATTAGGATTCTAGGAAAATGTTTATTAGAGAGAGGTGCGATGCAAGCACATCCAGGCTGCCACACATAACAACTCCAGCAAATGCGAACGCTAGTCCGGACACATCCAGCGAGCCAGAGAGCCACCGGAGTCAGCCGCCAGCCCCTCTTCTTCAGCAATTTTGCTGGCATTGTGAGGGTACGGAAACCCTTGATTTCAAAATATCTATATTTCATTTTCTTCGATGTATGCACTACGGTGACGGATCCAGAGGGTAGTCTAGGTAGGCCTGGGACTTCCCTGAGATCTGATTCAAGTTTGATTCAGTATATGATCTAGCATACGGTTCATTAAAAAAATAAAAAAATAAAGAAAAAGCATAATCGATGCCTACCCAACGCTCTGGCACTGGATCCGCCACTGATGCACTGTCCATTTTCTTTCAAAATAGCTATATTTCATTTTCTTCAGGGTATGGAAACCCTTGATTTCAAAATATCTGCTTGTCCATTTTGTCTTTTCTTTTCTTTTTCTGGCAAGTCCATGACATCATCCGTAGTCTCCGACAAAAAGTATGAAGGTCATCAAAAATCTACTTCCCACTGCAGTATATTTGTCAGCGATTGTGACGTCATTCATAGCCTCTGACGGAAAATATAAAGAGCTCCAGCATGTTCACCAATGGAAGAACTTGGTGATTCAGTGTAATTACACTTTGAGTTATAGGTAAAAGCAGGAGGATCTATCTCAAAAAGATGTGGGAATGTATCGATCATAGCTGCAACTGCTTGTAATTAGCTTTGAAATTAAGGTCCCTTTGTGACATTGATCATCACAAACTTGACATGTGTTTGCTTCTTTGGATAAGCCATAAACCTAGATGCGTCCCAGAGCCAAATGGGTGCCGATTCCTAATTTGCTCACGGCAGGATCGTTATCCCTGACAGGAAGCAAATACTGGACTTTACACGTGCATCAGACTGACTTTCAAGAACAGCACCCAACGTTGAGCCTAATGGTTGAAACTAACTGAAGTTTCAAGACATAAGCACACTCTGGATGATGATGCTCAAATCGACAGTATGGCCACCAGAACTACTTCTTCGGGAAACTAATTCTAAGTTGGCAGAAGATTATCTTTTCTATTTTCTAATCTCTTTTCGTCTAAAAATACCTCGAAAGAATCAGGCATCTTTTGCTAAGAAAACATAAATATTTAAATTTAAGTTGAAATAGACTGGACCTAGATAACCAATGCCTGCCACCAATTGAGCTAGTTCATATCTTTCCTGGCCTAATCTTGGCAGCAGTAACCAAAAAACAGTCATGCACACATGAATCTGATTTAAGATCATCTCCAACTACATTCCTTTCATTTCGTTCACTTCTCGATTCTCTTTCACATTCTTATTCTCTTTATTTTCTCTCATCTACAACAGTTTATCTTTGAGGAGAATCACGAAGTAAAAGAAAAGATAATCCCGTTCTGAAAAAAATGACCTTAAAAATCCTTTAGTAACAGAAACCGCGAAAAAAAAACCGTTAAAACAATAAAAAGAAAAAAAATTCATTCACAACAAAAATGTAAACTAAAAAAAAGCCCTCGCCATCACCTAAAGAACAAACCTACCAATACAACACTACCAAACTGTGGTCCATTCCCTGAGCGAATGTACCTACACTGGCACAGCTACTACGTCTCGTCGCCACCCACAACCATAGGAACTTGTTGTGTCCTGCAACGACCTGAAAGAGATAAGAGCACAAATTGCAGCATGACATATGTGAAGCAGCAGGCATCTATCTATGTCAGAGCCAGGTCACACCTTGGAGTCTGAAAACGATAAGCTCAATTAAGAGAATCACACGTAGGATATGTATGTTGATGCTCATTTTTTGTTCTCCAACTTTTTCCCATACAACTATGATTGCACTTGTGCATTTTTCTACTAGCATGTAGTATGATGTTATTCCTGAATTATTGTGGGCTGAACTTTCTGATCTGAAACTGGTTCATCCCCTCTTATCCATCTCAGATCACATTGTGTGGCAATGGTGTTTTTTCACAAGTCATTTTCCCCCTGCCTCTCAAATATTTTTGTCACACTTTGGAAATTGGCAGAATCAGAACTATCTATTACCATATATATGATTGGAGAACTCATATGCTCAGTGTGTCCTGGTTGATGCAAACAAGATAGGTGTTCTTCAGTGGCGTTCCATGCAAGCTACCTACATATAGTGATGGGATTTGCGTATTTTAAAAAAACTCATCTGGTTGGAATATATACTTTTTATGTTGGGATATATTATTGGCAAGGCAAAAGAAAAGCCCAGTCAGTTGTCTATATAGGAGCTAGGATATATATGACAGGCGAAAAGAAGGGAAAACAAATGAGCTGATTCGTTTCGAAAAAACAAATGGCCTGATTCAGATGTGCAATTATCTGGTTCTTTCAGACTTGCGAAATTAAGGTGAAAGAGTTTGTTGCTAAATCACCTTTTTGGATATCTGTGATATATTTTTAGAAAATAGAAACTTGTTCGGATAGTAGGTTTTGTGGATACCAGATTTACTAAAACCGAGAGAGAGAGATGGAGTAAATTGTGTTGTGATGGTGGGAGTGATAAACAGGCAAAGAGGGTTTATGCAAAACTATTTTTTCGCTTCACGTGACCCAAACAAGTTGCTCTCAAAACACAAGTTAACAGAATAACCAATGACTAAAACTGGTTTTCTAAAAAAATCCTCTGAAAACGTGTTTAGCTAAACCGATTCATATTTCAGGAGATCTAAACAACTATTTTCTCTACATGATAAAACCCACTTAGGGCAAGAGCAACGCAGGCCACCATGAACGGTGGTCGCATGAAAAAAGTTGTATTCCAAGTAGATGTGGTGTGGATGATTGAAGCTACTATGAATGTAATTGGTTGCTCGTATGAGTCTGGTTCGTATAGATCGTATATACAGGTTAAAGGGAAATAGATTGAATGAAGTAATATTTGTTAAAAGAAGAGTGTTTAGTTTGTTACATCTGTCTGGATAGACTGAGCTGAGTTTTTATTTGGATAACTAAATCTGAGGTCTCATAAACGGATATAAGAGTTGAGATTGTGATTGATTGATTACATAAAGATAATTTTATGACACTAACAAGTGAATTCGTCTGTATAAATGAATATATATTTATATCTACCAAATAAATAGTATACGTGAATAATCAAATACATTTTTCTTTAGATTGCTTCCATACGGGTAACTATTTATAATCTATTTCACCCTATGCAAGCCACGCTCCATTTTTACTCCCTGTGTCCACCAATCTTTCTCCATCCCGCACACGGCACACATTGCTTCCCCGACCTCCTCCCTTCTCCCTCCCTCGCGTGGTGCCCTCTCCCCCGAAGCGCCTCTCACCATCTAACTGCCGCCACCCTATGGTCGCCGCTCCCTGACCAAAATTTGGTTGATTTCAAGCAGATCAGATGGGATTCAAACTCGTGAGTCAGTTGTCCATGGCCATTGGATCCCCTTTCTCTCTCTACCTAACCGATCTTCTTTCTCCCCAGTACTGTTGTCCATGGCCATGGCGCCGCCTTCCTTCCCCCTTCACAAGTCGACCATTGCCACCCACGATTCACTGTCGTCGTCTCTCCTCTCTGGCCCCTCCGTCCATAGTGGTAGCCCGAGCGCCGCTGCTCTGGATTTGGTGGACATAGCCCGGACCTCACCGGCAGGTCCGCTCGGAGGGTGAGACCATGTCCCCTACGTCGCTCCCTATTTCAGGCAACCAGCTGGTGCGATTTGGCGAGGACATGCAGCAGATGAGAATCTCACTCCATGGACCACCTCCTTTCTCGACAAAACCATCGCACCCTTTACAGGTCACCGACACCTTTGCAAGCTACCATCTCTCCCTTTCTCTCTCCTCCGGCACGACATCCAACCCTAGCTGTCTCTGCGGGGTTAACATCCATTTGTAGCGTTGAACGTGGACTTAGGGCAATAATGCTATTTTAAGAAAAGAGAGGTTAAATACCCATATAAAATTATAATTTATAATACAAATGAAGATTATATATGCTTAAATATAGTTAATTATTTTATTAGCACTAATATGAACAGTGTATTTAAATAAATATCTTATTCTACATCTAATCGTTACAGGTTCTTCTAAACTCTTAGTCTCAATTGGATTTCCTTTTTTTCATCTACGTAATTTGTTTATGCCCGCCATTAGTCTTATTGTTAGAGATTCATGCGTGACCATAATGGTGTGAAATAGGTGATCGGCGGTTTGAGATCCTCTGTAATGAAGTGGTAACTGCAGAGGATAAACGAGCGTACCGTATATCGAGCACTATTGAAATAGTAACTATGAATGATTAATGTAGACTACTATAGCGGTAGACTCATTTCACTGTTAAAATAGTAATTCTCTACATTAATCTCTTGTTAATATAGACGATTCAGATCCATGATTGGATGGTACAATAACAGTATGTTTAGTTCCCGAAGCACATAATCCTAGATAAAATTATTCCATTTCTTGCATTTACAATTGAAAGTTGAGGTGATGATAGATAAACACATTCCAATCCAGGTGATGATAGATAAACACATTTCAATCCTCAAACCAAACGTAAAAATAAGAAATGAAATCCCCGTTCCTATAACTAAACATGGTACATACTCGCTTAGGCCATCTCTAGCACGAGAAGTTATTTGTAGTACTGAATGCAAAATCGATAATGCATCTATTTGTTTTATTTATCTTCAACCTTGAGTTATGTTGCTTTGTCTGTCTTCAACCTTGAGCACTCAGCGTTTCTCTTGACACGCTTGGCGTCTGTCGGAGGGTGAACTCCTGTCGCAGGGATCTCGAGAGACCCCCTTTTAGAGATTCGGCCGGGGGGATGATCCTGAACGAGCTTGTTTTAGGGAAATAAGCAGGAAACGGAAATAAATGCAGTGGCTGGTGGGAGATGATCGTCCTAGTGCGAGAAAGATGGGTGCACCGGGATTTAGACAGGTTCGGGCCGCACGGGGGCGTAACACCCTACTCCTGTGTGAGTGTTATATCTGTCCTTGAAGGGAATTCTTCAAGGATGTATCTGGTTACAAGAGAGAGCCACTTACTGAGAGCTTGAGGCTCTCGTGTTCTAACTTGGCTTGAGCTGGTTCGAGCGTCTGCGTCCTCTTCTTCACACACCTTTTACGTGTTCTCCATCCTTTCCTTTTATAGGCGCGCCGACCTCGACATATCCTGAATGGGAAAGAGGGGATGCGAGTGCCAAGGTGCCACGGAGAAAGGCGTCATCATTCCGTTTTGGCGAAGTGACAGGGGCGGTGGAAAAATGCGGCGCGCATCTGACCACCCGCCACTGTGGATGCCCTCGGGCGCCATTAAGGGGGCCCACCGGGCAGCCTCAGAGGTGCCCGGTGCGCCCATCCTGTCTTGTTCTTCTGCCAGGGCAGGGTGGCAGGCGGAGCGCTTCGATTCTGGCAACGTTATCCCGAGGCACTCGGATGAAACGGGACGGGACCCGTGCATTTAATGGACCCACGCCCCCCTGCTAGTGCATGGTAGGGTCTGACACTGGGGCGTGGGCAGCTGAGAATGTCAGGATGTCAGGCCGCGCGTGCATATTAAATGCGGCATTGGGCCCTTGACTGGCTGACACCCCGACGATGGGACCCTTCGAGTCGTCGGACGATCTTGCGCGAACCTTCGGGGAACCGAGTCCTCGGGGGCTGCCACGTGCAGCCCCGAGGACTCCCTCCCGAGCACTTAGGCGAGACCTTCGGGGAACCGAGTCCTCGGGGGCTGCCACGTGCAGCCCCGAGCACTCTCTCCCGAGCACTTGGGCGAGACCTTCAGGGAAAGGAGTCCTCGGGGGCTGCCACGTGCAGCCCCGAGCACTCTCTCCCGAGCACTTGGGTGAGACCCTCGGGGAACCGAGTCCTCGGGGGCTGCCACGTGCAGCCCCGAGCACTCTCTCCCGAGCACTTGGGTGAGACCCTCGGGGAACCGAGTCCTCGGGGGCTGCCACGTGCAGCCCCGAGCACTCTCTCCCGAGCACTTGGGTGAGACCTTCGGGGAACCGAGTCCTCGGGGGCTGCCACGTGCAGCCCCGAGCACTCTCTCCCGAGCACTTGGGTGAGACCTTCGGGGAACGGAGTCCTCGGGGGCTGCCACGTGCAGCCCCGAGCACTCTCTCCCGAGCACTTGGGTGAGACCTTCGGGGAACCGAGTCCTCGGGGGCTGCCACGTGCAGCCCCGAGCACTCTCTCCCGAGCACTTCCTTCCCGATATTTGGGCTCTGCGGATCATCGGGGAACTGGGGTGCTCGGGGACCAGAGGCGGCGGCCCTGAGCACCTTCTCCCGGGACTTAGCTTTTTCTTATCTTGCAGGGTGGTGACATGTGGCGGATGGCCGGCCTGGTCTCAGGACTTAGGGACCCCTGGTTCCGAATACACCGACAGCAGCCCCCGGGCCCGTTGGTAGGTGACGGGACGGAGACTGCGAATGGGCCCTTCGTCGCGGCCGAGGCCGAGGCTGGTGCAGACGCCATGTGGCAAGCTTTCGAGAGGTGGCCCTTGCGGACCCGAACCTCAAGTACGCCCCAACGGGAAAATGAGTGGACGCGTGTCCACACAACTTCCGAAGGGTATAATGACCATACGGGCGGCACGCGCGGTCGCCGCGCAGATCGAGGAAAATACGCCTGGCAGCCGCTGACATCGCGCGATCAGCGGGAGATTCGCCTGGCAGTTGCGTCGATCGAGGCGATGCTTCGCCGAACGAACCGTTTGGGCGGCAGTTTTTGAACTTTGAGATATAAAAGGGGGAATGGATCGGTCCGTTCCCCTCTTTACGCTCTCTCGCACTTGTGCTCCTGCCTTCTTTGTGCTCCGAAGCCCTTAGGAAATTCTCAGGCGACCGGAGCATTCTTCCTTCTCTCTCTCTCCACCACCAAAACACCTTCCATCTTGTTGAGATGACGAGGGTTGGAGGAGGACGCCGGGACAAGGCTTCGGACAGCATCTTGCCGGAGTCTCGTCTGAGGAACGAGGAGGCGGCGGACAAGATTAGGAAGCTGCTGGTGCCGGAGGGGCAGGAAGGTGCTGTGGTGGTGAGGCCGGCGACTCTGACGCCGGCGACGACCGTCCCTGGGAGGATCATCCTCTTCACTTACTTTGTGGCGGCGGGGTTGGTGCCGCCGTTCTCCGCCTTCTTCCTGTAAGTGCTGGAGACGTACGGCATTCAACTGGTGCACCTAAGCCCCAACTCTGTGGTGGTGTTGGCGGTCTTCGCGCATCTCTGCGAAATGTTCGTGGGGGTGATGCCGTCGGCGACGCTGCTTCGTCATTTCTTCGTCCTTCGGCCGGTGGGGAAGAAGAGGGGGCACTCCACGGCGGACGTCGCGGGGTGCTGCAACCTCCGGCTCCGGGACGGCCTGGGGGATCATTACATTCCCCAGGTGCTGCGCAGCAAGTGGGAGGAGTAGCGACGGGACTGGTTCTTCATCGATGTCGACCCCCATGAGTGCCTCGAGCTGCCGGAGGTGGCGGCGGAACCTCGGCGATCGACGTGGGAGGCGCCGCCACCAGAAGATGCGAGACTGAAGCCGGTGCTGGAGCGCATCCTGGAGCTGCGCGAGTGCGGGCTGACCTCCGTCATGGTGGTTGTGGACTTCCTGCGCCGTCGGCTGGCGCCTTTGCGAGAGCGGGCCCGGCCGAGCTGGTTCTACACCGGGCCGGAGGACATCACCAGGACCCAGATCGGCGTGAGCTGGGATCTGGGGCAGGCGGAGCTGCGGGGGATGACACGGGTGATCACCGGAACGGAGGACATGAGCCGGACGGAGCTCCCGTGGTCGGAGATGGCACTCTGCGCCAACCCCAACCGGGTGGCCATTATGGCGGGGCTGCCGGAGTTCGACGCCCAGGGGCCTGTGGACCGGCCACGAAGCCGGAGTCCCGAGGCCTCCGAACTCCCCGGGCTGGAAGAGCTACTTGGCGAGGAGGTCGCTGGCAGCTCGGCACGGGCTGGTGAAGGGGTCGCCGCAGGCAGCAGCCGCCGTGCCGAGGAGGAGGTCGCGACTGAAATCGTCGAGGAGGTGGCGCCGGGAGATCGGGGAAAACGTCCCCGGGCCCTGATCCTGGTGCCGGACTCTCCGCCGTCGCCGACGGCAGCAGCGGCATTTCCGGTGCTGGAGCCGCGCCTGGTGTGGATGGGGCCTGCACCGGCGCCTGCGACCCGCAGGGCGGAAACCGAGACTCGTGCGGCAGCACCCGAGGCCCACGCAGCGGTTCAGCCGAGCCCCCAGCGGAAGAGGCGGCGGGAGGAGTCCGGACCGACGGCGCCGGACCCGGACATCAGGCTTCCAGCGACCAAATGGCGGTATCGGTAAGTCTTCTTTCTTGCTTTTCCATGGGCATTTCTGGCCCGAACTAAGTTTTGACAATTTTCATTTGTCTCCTGTAGGCCGGCCGCAGGCGCTGCTGCGACGGAGAGAGAACAGGCGCCGGGACCAGAGCCGAGCTCGCCTGCCGTTCCGACGGAGGCGGGCACCAGAACAGCGGAGGCGCCAACCGTCGTGGCGGCCAGCGGAAGAGAGACGGAGGCGGCGGCCGAGAGGAGGACGGAGCAAACGTCCGGATCCTTGGCGCCGGCAGAACCTACCCCGGGCGCGGAAAGCCCGGGGCGGATGATGGTGGAGGAGGACGCTTTGCCGGGGCCGGCGGACAGGGCGGCCGATGCTGAAATGCGGCCGCCGTCCGAGTCTTCGGCGCCGGCGGAGCCTACCTCGGGCAGGCAGAGCCCGGGGCGGATGGCAGCGCAGGGCCCTGCAGAGAGCTCGGCCCCCCTAGAGGCACTCTGCGGAGAAGCCTGGGCCCCACCGGCGCCCGGCCAGCCCGCCGACCCTTTCCTGGCCGCTATTGAAGGCGTCAAAGTAGCGGTCGGGCGGCTGGGCGCAGCGGTGGACGCCAAGGAGGGGGAGCTCGAGGCCGAGCGTGCCCACCTGGCGTTGGAGAAGGCGCAGCTGGCAGGCGCTCAGGAGGAGGCCCGTGCGGCAGCCGCACGGGAGCAGAAGCTCCTAGAAGATATCCGCGCGGAAGTCGCGCGGGAACAGGAAGTTTTGAAGACCGCGCGGGCAGAAGCATCGCGGGAGCGAGAAGACGTCGCCTGCCTGGCTGAGGCATCGAGGCAGCAAGCTACCGATGCCCTTGCCAAGATGGGGCAGGCGCAGGAGAGGGAGGTGGCAATCGCAGCCCGGGAGCAGGCTGCGGAGGAGCGGCAAGCCGAGCTGACCCGCCGGGAGGGCGCGGCCGAGAAGACGTGCGCTGACCTCCAGCGCAGGGAAGACGACCTTCGGAAGATCAGGGAGGAGATCCACCGTTGGGAGGAGGTCGTTTCCTTGCGGGAGGTGGACAATGAGTTGTCGGCGTCGGATCTCGACGCCCGGGAGACTTCGGTGGCCCAGAAGGAGGACGCACTGGCCCGGCGGGAGGGCGAGCTGAGTCGCCGAGAAGGCGAACTGAGTCGTCGAGAAGGCAAGGCTGACGCGGCGGCGGCGGCCATGGCGACCAAGGTGGAGCAGAACGCGAAGCACGAGGCGGAACTGACCGCCCGTGAACGTGCTTTATCTGAGATGGTGGCCAAGGCGAAGCAGGCTGCCGCCCCCGCAGCAGTTGGCGGTTCTTCCGGTCCGGTCGGGGACCAGGGACTTGAGGCACAGCTGCGGGCCGCCAAGGAGAAGCTCGAGACCGCCTTTGTCTCGCGGGTCAACCTCGAGCATATGCTGGAAGACGTACTCCGGCGGATGCGGCGAGCCGTAGAGAAGGGTGGTCTCGGACGGCTTGTTGGAGGCGAGAAGGGCGACGGCCCCGCACGGCAAGTGTTGGGGCTGCAGCAGGTCTGCGAGCGCCTCGAGGCCCTGCCTTGGGCAGTCCAAGAACTTGCCGCCCGGGAGGGACGTGGCTTGGCACATGCAGTGGCCGAGCACGTCCTGGCCTGCTACCGAAGCAGGGACCCGAACTTCCCGCTAGAGCCGGCGCGGGAGGGAGTGGTCGAGGCTGAGGGAGAGGCCGCCCGGGTAGCGGTCCGGAGTACCGCCGCCATGGTGGCGGCCGGCTTTAGGCGAGAGGTGCCGCCGCCGCCAGCCCCCGGGGACGACTCAGAGGATTCAGCCGACGCCTCTGCTGCCGACTAGATCTTTTGTAGTCTTTTTTCTTTTGTTATCTTGATGAATGTAGATGTAGGAGTGAACTCTTAGAAAATGCCTTGTATCTATCCTGTGAATATTAATGGCAATTTTTCCTTGAGCTCGCAACTCCAGTTTCTCTGAGTGTATGATGCTTCTTCTGGTGTTTTGCCCGAAAGTCCCGGGGAGTACTCAGTCGGGCCGTTCCCGACCTTCCCGTCCCCGAGGATAAAGTGGTCCTGATCGCTGTTGCTGGCGCAGTCGGCCTTCGAGCTCTTGCGAGTCCGTATTTGCCTAAGTTAAGAAACAAAGACACAGACTCCCTTGCCCGGAAGATAGATCGATCCCGCTCGGAACACGCCATACCTAGTGAACACTTTTTCACTTTGCGACCACTCAGTTAGCAGAAGGGAGACACGTGTGGGCGAGAATGTGACCAAGAGTCCTCGTGGTCCGGTGGTGCCCGGGCTTAAAACGGGCCGGACCGAGCACTGACAGCCCGCCCCCGAGGCCTGAGCTCCGGACTACCCGAGTAGCTCGAGCGATAGGATTACCCAGGGTACCCGAGGACTCGGTAGTGCTAGGGGTCCTTAAAAGCGGACCGAACACCACGACCACCACGAAGGGCTTCGGTCAGACATTATCGCAAGCACGCTACTCTTTTCTGCAAACCGTTCTGTCGTTCTGGGAAAAAGTAGTCACGCGGCAGGGTTTTTGCGTGCGAGGAGACCACCTCGCCGAACAGATTAAACCGCGAGAGCCCCCGAGAGTGACTCGAGGACATAAATTTACTTAAAGCAGACTTGTCTGAATATAACCACTCACCGGACAGCTGTCGGCCTTCTGGCCAACCGATCCAGGAGGGGTGTGCTTCCGAGCTCGGGTGCCCGGGGACTTGATTCTTTCAACGGAGCGCCTGATTGCCCAAAGGCATACGAGGCTCCTGGGGTCGGGTGATCTCGACCACCCATGCCTAAGTGGTAGGACCACCCGAGGACCCTCGGGGCCGACCAGAGACCGGGGCATTGAAGCCCTCGCGGCCGAGCTGCTCGTGATCGCCAGCCTGTGACTTAAGAGAGAAAATAGGATTTCTTTGTCTGGTGCGCTCTGCTAGTGCGGTACTTGCTATAGACTGCTCTCGTTTTCGACCCAAGACCTCTCGAAGACCCAAACCGGCGGACAAGAGCGAGCAGAAACATAACTCAGAGGTCCTATGGTTCGATGGTGCCCGGGCATAACAGACAAGACCGAGCACCAACAGCCCGCTCCGGGGGCCCGAGCTCCGGACTACTCGAGCGGCTCGAGCGATGGGATTACCCAGAGCACCCCGAAACTTGGTAGTGCCCGGGAGCCTGCCACGACACCGAACCCCACAGCCTACCATGCCGGACGTAAGTCAGCGGCGACTGCTCACATGCATACCGATTGGGATTCTTTTATCAGCGGGGAAAATGAGAGAGCGAACTTTTTCTTGCACAACCGAGCACCTCACCAGACAGATTAAACACACGAAATCCAGAAAAAATATTTTGACATAGTGATGGCTTATCGAAATACTGAATGTGCAATATTTACAAGGTTGGGCGACAGCGACTTACCCAAGGGGCGAAGCCCTCGGACTGCTTGGGTGGGGAGAAGCCCCCGGCCTTGCTGACCTAAGCCGCGAGCACGACTATCTACGGGTAGAAGCGTCGGAGATGCTCGATGTTCCACGGATTCGGGAGTGGCTGTCCTTCCTCCGTCGCCAACCTGAAAGAACCTGCCCGCGGGACCGCGATCACGGTGAAGGGACCTTCCTACACAGGGGACAGCTTATTCATTCCTTCGCACGACTGGACGCGTCGGAGAACTAGGTCCCCCACCTCGAGAGACCGGGCCCGGACATGGCGCAGATGATAACGCCGCAGACTCTGCTGGTACCGAGCCGCCCGGACAGCGGCACGCCGCCGGCGCTCTTCCAGGTAGTCCACGTCGTCGCGCCTTTGCTGCTCCTGCTCACCCTCAGAGTATGCATGCACTCGAGGGGAGCCCAGAGTGAGCTCGGAGGAGAGGACTGCCTCGGTGCCATAGACGAGGAAGAACGGAGTCTCCCCTACCTGGCGCGCCAGCTGTCGGAGGGTGAACTCCTGTCGCAGGGATCTCGAGAGACCCCCTTTTAGAGATTCGGCCGGGGGGATGATCCTGAACGAGCTTGTTTTAGGGAAATAAGCGGGAAACGGAAATAAATGCAGTGGCTGGTGGGAGATGATCGTCCTAGTGCGAGAAAGATGGGTGCACCGGGATTTAGACAGGTTCGGGCCGCATGGGGGCGTAACACCCTACTCCTGTGTGAGTGTTATATCTGTCCTTGAAGGGAATTCTTCAAGGATGTATCTGGTAACAAGAGAGAGCCACTTACTGAGAGCTTGAGGCTCTCGTATTCTAGCTTGGCTTGAGCTGGTTCGAGCGTCTGCGTCCTCTTCTTCACACACCTTTTACGTGTTCTCCATCCTTTCCTTTTATAGGCGCGCCGACCTCAACATATCCTGAATGGGAAAGAGGGGATGCGAGTGCCAAGGTGTCACGGAGAAAGGCGTCATCATTCCGTTTTGGCGAAGTGACAGGGGCGGTGGAAAAATACGGCGCGCATCTGACCACCCGCCACTGTGGATGCCCTCGGGCGCCATTAAGGGGGCCCACCGGGCAGCCTCAGAGGTGCCCGGTGCGCCCACCCTGTCTTGTTCTTCTGCCAGGGCAGGGTGGCAGGCGGAGCGCTTCGATTCTGGCAACGTTATCCCGAGGCACTCGGATGAAACGGGACGGGACCCGTGCATTTAATGGACCCACGCCCCCCTGCTAGTGCATGGTAGGGTCTGACACTGGGGCGTGGGCAGCTGAGAATGTCAGGATGTCAGGATGTCAGGCTGCGCGTGCCTATTAAATGCGGCATTGGGCCCTTGACTGGCTGACACCCCGACGATGGGACCCTTCGAGTCGTCGGACGATCTTGCGCGAACCTTCGGGGAACCGAGTCCTCGGGGGCTGCCACGTGCAGCCCCTAGGACTCTCTCCCGAGCACTTGGGCGAGACCTTCGGGGAACCGAGTCCTCGGGAGCTGCCACGTGCAGCCCCGAGCACTCTCTCCCGAGCACTTGGGCGAGACCTTCGGGGAAAGGAGTCCTCGGGGGCTGCCACGTGCAGCCCCGAGCACTCTCTCCCGAGCACTTGGGTGAGACCCTCGGGGAACCGAGTCCTCGGGGGCTGCCACGTGCACCCCCGAGCACTCTCTCCCGAGCACTTGGGTGAGACCCTCGGGGAACCGAGTCCTCGGGGGCTGCCACGTGCAGCCCCGAGCACTCTCTCCCGAGCACTTGGGTGAGACCCTCGGGGAACCGAGTCCTCGGGGGCTGCCACGTGCACCCTCGAGCACCCTCTCCCGAGCACTTGGGTGAGACCTTCGGGGAACGGAGTCCTCGGGGGCTGCCACGTGCACCCCCGAGCACTCTCTCCCGAGCACTTGGGTGAGACCTTCGGGGAACGGAGTCCTCGGGGGCTGCCACGTGCAGCCCCGAGCACTCTCTCCCGAGCACTTGGGTGAGACCTTCGGGGAACCGAGTCCTCGGGGGCTGCCACGTGCAGCCCCGAGCACTCTCTCCCGAGCACTTCTTTCCCGATATTTGGGCTCTGCGAATCATCGGGGAACTGGGGTGCTCGGGGACCAGAGGCGGCGGCCCCGAGCACCTTCTCCCGGGACTTAGCTTCTTCTTATCTTGCAGGGTGGTGACATGTGGCGGATGGCCGGCCTGATCTCGGGACTTAAGGACCCCTAGTTCCGAATACACCGACAGCGTCGCTCCCCTGTGTCACTCTCCTTATTCATCTCTAGCGACACACCTACTATCAAATCCTCTTCCACCACCTACCGCCACATCAACCTCTCTCTTCTTGACACTCCCGTTGCTGACCCCGCCCACCGGTGGTCCTCTGTCACCCGCAGCCGATAACATCTCCACCGTTTGCCTCTTTTCTCGAGCTAAACCGCTAACCTTCCTTTAAGCCCAGCAGCAAATCTCCGCTAGAAATGTGCTACCGCTAATCCTAGAGTTCTAACCCCATGGTTATTGTGTTCACATGGTCGCTGAAGAAAAACACAAAATCAGGCCTCTGAGCTCTAGAAAGCTTGAAGAATTGAAATTTCACTAAAATTTACTGAAAGTCCAAAAATACCCTTCGTCCCCAACAACGCAGTCACTCACACCTCGCTGCTCTGCTCGTCGTCCCCTCCTTTATAAGGCCAGGCCGCGACTCTGCTCGCCTCTCCTTCCTTCCCGTATCACTCTCCTCGTTTCTCTCCGGCTCGTGGGGGGCTAAAGCTTCGAGAAAGGAAACCCTAGGGCTGTAGGGGTAGTCTCCGGCAATGGCTGCGGCGGCGATCCTGCCGGAGCTGGCGGCGCAGGTGGTTATCCCTGTCGCGGCGGCCGTGGGCATCGCGTTTGCGGTGCTGCAGTGGGTGCTGGTCTCCAAGGTGCGGCTCACCCCCGAGCGGCGCGCGGATGGCGGCGCCGCGAGGAGCGGCCCGAGCGACTACCTCATCGAGGAGGAGGAGGGGCTCAACGACCACAACGTCGTCGTCAAGTGCGCCGAGATCCATAGCGCCATCTCCGAAGGTGAGAGGCCGGGTGCTGGTTCTGTGAATGCATATACGCGCGGGGGTTCTGAATTTACTTCTCCGTTTGGGGGGTGGATGTGCGGCGACGATCTTAGCCTTTATTTTAGTTCCATTTTTTTTTAAAAGAGATGATCGAGTTTCACGTGGTTTAATTAATAGTTTAGGCGCGAATTGATGCTCTTTATAGGGTGAGTTTGGTTTCGTTTGCTTCCGATGTGATATTTCGAGGAATAGGTATACGGGAAATCCTTTGTGTTCTTAATGAAAAGTGTGAAATATAATCGATTCCATTCAAAACAATGATCTAGCAATCGCCTCTGTTTATCGAACCGACTTTGATTTTTGGTTTGCTCCACTTTGTTTATCGAACCGATCTTTGATGGATATTGGAGTAGGATATTGCTCGCTTTGCACGTGACAAGTAAAGGCGGTGCTCTTTTGACGGTCCTTTCCTCTGAAGTTATTTATGGATTTTCGCTTCATGTATGGATGATTAATGTTGCAGTAGTATTCCATGCTAGTTGGGTCAGGACAAGGCATTAAACTATTTGCTGCTGCTACTTTATGCAGCAGAGATTATAATAAGCTTTAGTTTACCGTGGTCTAGCATCTAAGTGTCGTTAAGTAAACTCTAATCCGTGGAAGCCCAGCTAATTCTTCTATTCTAGCCCACCTAGATATCGTCTTGGAGGTATCTTTTGGGAATGTTTGTGTTCTTGGTCGAAACTGGTGGTAGTAATATAGTCTAATTGGCCAGAAGCTGCCTGTGGGGTAAGAGATAATGGGATAAGTTCTTGTAGTACGAGAAAGCCCAGAAGTTCTAGCCCACCTAGATATAGTCTTGGAGGTATCTTTTGGGAATGTGTGTGTTCTTGGTCGAAACTGGTGGTAGTAATATAGTCTAATTGGCCAGAAGCTGCCTGTGGGGTAAGAGATAATGGGATAAGTTCTTGTAGTCTGAGAAAGCCCAGAAGTTCTTGCTTCGCGTGTCCTCACTCCTCAATCTTCACTGCAGCTGATTCTGACAAAATTCTAGTGCCAGCATTTCTGTAGTCGGTCCAGACCCAGAGTCCAGCTCGTGGGAACCACATCCCGCTGCTTTGGTAATTTTATAATTCATTGGAATCCTCGCATGATGCACATGTGCTAGGAAGTACCGAGGCACATTAGCTCTTCATGTAACTCTGTAAGGCATCCGTGGAACGAACTGTTGCAGTCAGCTGATGCCAGCAGGTGAAGTAGTTCGGCTTGTAGTAGGTCCCAGTACCATTTCAGAGCTATTTGTTGGTGTGGGTCACAGTACCGTTGGTCTAATAGTCTCTTTATGCATCTGTATGAAGATAACTAGAAACATGTGTTAGCTATTTTTCTGAGTTAAGGACTGAATGGTATTCATCTCTGACAGTACCTGGGCACAATAGTTTTATAGGTTGATTGTTATATTTTATATGGAGGTGACTGCTTGTGCTCGGGCTTACTGTTTACATGACGGGCCAGAGACATGCCATGCTGTTGCTATTGCAGTGAAACCTACTGGAGCTATTTTAAATTACTGGAACTATTTTGGCATTCACTGCCTAATTTGCTTGGAGTTCCTTTAGGTAGGCTGAGTTAATATGAACACTTTATAAGCGTGGTGGATTAGATTTGGTCGTTTCCCATTGCAGCGCCATGTTGTAGTTTTCCGGATAGTCTTGATGGATAAGTTTTCATTGGACCTCGTGGTTCTCAATTAAATTACTACCAAATTAATTTGTCCTTTAGGCGGTTGTCATTATTTACCATTTGTCTGTAGTTCTGTGTTCCAGTTGGTTTGATGTTGACCCATGTCCTTGGTGCTGTTTGTGACTGTGACAACATCAAAAGTGGAAAACTGATTGTGGCTATAGCCAGAATCTTATTTCGAGTTTTTTTTTTTGTTAAGATGACTAACAAAAATACGTAAATTAATAAACTTATGTGCACTCTAAAGTCTCAACCAAAGGTGGGTTTGCCTGAATAAACCAATGCATGCAAGTGAGGGGACTGTGATGAATTGTGCATCAGTTTGTTAAGAATAGGCAAATATGGGAGAATTTTTGTTTGTACAACTTTTGGCTTGCTCATCAAGGACCAAAGTGCTATGCCTGTTTGGGTCTGATTGTTAGTGGGCATAGCGAAATTTTCACGAGTGAATATGTTCATGCACATGGAAGTTGAGGATTTGACATTCCAGGATTTTTCACTACATTGTATTGCTGACATGTGGTGCTACCGTGCTAGGGCTCATGTCAAAATCTAGTGGCAATCCTCAAATGCCAGAATGGGGTGGCAAATCTTCAAACTTTCCTTATTTTAGAGGTGTTTGCAGTTCAATAGCATCACCCTCGAATTTATTGTTACTTCCGAGTTGATATTATTGTTTTGTGGCATACTTTGCTTATTTCAAATGTTTATTTAGCAAGCATGAATACATTGTTTGTGACTACTAAATTCACTTGCCATCCTGTTTCTTACTTTGTCATGAACAGGAGCAACATCTTTTCTTTTCACCGAGTACAAGTATGTTGGATTATTCATGGGCATCTTTGCAATCCTTATATTCCTCTTCCTTGGGTCCGTCGAGGGATTCAGCACGAAGAGTCAGCCTTGCCACTACAGCAAGGACAAGACTTGCAAGCCTGCCCTTGCGAATGCCATCTTCAGTACAATAGCTTTTGTGCTTGGTGCAGTCACCTCACTGGTGTCTGGCTTTCTTGGAATGAAGATCGCAACTTATGCGAATGCCCGAACAACTTTAGAGGCCAAGAAGGGTGTTGGGAAGGCATTTATTACTGCCTTCCGATCTGGTGCTGTTATGGGCTTCCTGCTTGCTGCCAGCGGTCTTTTGGTTCTTTATATTGCTATCAATTTGTTTGGAATCTATTATGGTGATGACTGGGAAGGTCTTTTTGAGGCTATTACCGGTTATGGCCTTGGTGGTTCTTCTATGGCTCTTTTTGGCCGTGTAGGTGGTGGCATTTATACAAAGGCTGCTGATGTTGGTGCTGACCTTGTCGGGAAGGTAGAAAGGAACATTCCTGAGGATGATCCAAGAAACCCAGCTGTAAGAATTCTTTCACTTGAATTCTGAAAACTTCCAATTCTTAAGTGTTATCTTGCTATGCTACAATTCCTTAGTGTTCAAACTTTGATCATAGCGTATAGCACTACATTCTGCTTGCTACGGTAACCATGGTGTAAGAATGATTTCTTACTGTACTTGCAGGTCATTGCAGACAATGTTGGTGATAATGTTGGAGATATTGCTGGGATGGGATCAGATCTCTTTGGCTCATATGCTGAATCATCATGTGCTGCTCTTGTTGTGGCCTCGATCTCATCTTTTGGAATCAACCATGAATTTACTCCTATGGTGTACCCCCTTCTTGTCAGCTCTGTGGGTATTATAGCTTGTCTGATAACAACGCTGTTTGCAACTGATTTCTTTGAGATAAAGGCTGTGAATGAAATAGAGCCTGCTCTCAAGAAACAACTTATAATTTCCACTGTTGTGATGACCGTTGGCATTGCACTCGTCAGTTGGCTATGCCTTCCATACACATTCACCATTTTTAACTTTGGAGTCCAGAAGGTAGTACAAAGCTGGTATGCAATTTTTTAATTGGGCATTGAAATTTTGTTTAGTATAAACTTCATATTATTACAATCTCAGTCTGCTTTAACTTATAAGGCAACTGTTCTTATGTTTGGTGGTTGGTCTTTGGGCTGGCCTAATAATTGGTTTCGTTACTGGGTAACTTTATATTTCAATCTCATTCTGATTTAAATTTATCAGGCAACTGTTCTTGTGTGTGGCAGTTGGTCTTTGGGCTGGCCTAATCATTGGTTTTGTTACTGAGTACTACACAAGCAATGCCTACAGGTATTTGCGATTTTTTGCTTGCCATTTGAGTATGGTGGTAGACTTTCTTGTTTGCTTCTGATATATGACATCTTTGCTGTTTTCCATTTCAGCCCTGTACAAGATGTTGCTGATTCCTGCAGAACTGGAGCTGCCACTAATGTCATTTTTGGGCTTGCTTTGGGATACAAATCAGTCATTATCCCTATTTTTGCTATTGCTTTTAGTATTTTCCTCAGCTTCAGCCTTGCTGCCATGTATGGTGTTGCTGTGTCTGCTCTTGGAATGCTGAGCACGATCGCCACAGGTCTTGCTATTGATGCCTATGGCCCTATCAGTGACAATGCTGGAGGAATCGCTGAAATGGCTGGCATGAGCCATAGAATTCGTGAGAGAACTGATGCTCTAGATGCTGCAGGAAACACCACTGCCGCAATTGGAAAGGTAGATATGTACTCTCTTTTTTAGATAATGGGTAGACATGTACCTGCCTTTTTATTGCAGTTCCATGTGATTGCACAGCAAGTTAAAGATTTTTCGGTTTTCCTGCCATTTTCATTTGCAAAGGCAGGTTAGGGTCCACGCATAGTTGAAATTTACCACGTGCTTTGGTTTAAGAGCTTGAACACTCCTAGAAAGTGCAGTCTAGATCATTTTATACCACCTTCAGTGTGAGTAGTTCTCTAGAAAAATTATCTCATGGTTCTGTATCTGCAGGGTTTTGCCATTGGCTCGGCAGCATTGGTGTCACTTGCACTCTTCGGTGCCTTTGTGAGCCGGGCTGCTATCTCCACTGTTGATGTTCTGACACCTAAAGTATTCATTGGACTTATTGTTGGTGCTATGCTTCCATACTGGTTCTCGGCAATGACCATGAAGAGTGTAGGCAGTGCCGCACTCAAGATGGTGGAGGAAGTCCGCCGGCAGTTCAACACCATCCCTGGGCTCATGGAGGGCACCACAAAGCCTGACTACGCAACTTGTGTCAAGATCTCCACTGATGCATCCATCAAGGAGATGATCCCTCCAGGTGCTCTTGTTATGCTCACCCCACTGATCGTTGGGATTTTGTTTGGGGTTGAGACCCTCTCCGGAGTCCTTGCTGGTGCTCTAGTCTCTGGTGTTCAGGTTGGTAGAGTTCCTTTCAAATTTTGGTATGACAGTTGCATCCGAGTTTTTTCCTTATTCCATTTCACGTTTTTCAGATTGCCATCTCTGCATCCAACACTGGTGGTGCTTGGGACAATGCCAAGAAGTACATTGAGGTAAAGTTACACGCAGACTTCACTGATAACCATAACCTTTACTAAAAAGCTATTCTAGAAGAAGTGCATTTACTATAAAAAAAAATGATCTTTGGTTTTCTCAGGCTGGAGCTTCAGAGCACGCCAGGACCCTTGGCCCAAAAGGTTCTGACCCTCACAAGGCGGCCGTCATTGGTGACACCATTGGAGATCCTCTCAAGGACACGTCTGGCCCTTCCCTTAACATCCTCATCAAGCTCATGGCTGTCGAATCCCTTGTCTTCGCCCCCTTCTTCGCCACTCATGGTGGCATCCTCTTCAAGTGGCTCTAAACCGACGAGATGCGCGGGACAAAGACAGTAGTTTTGCAGGGGAAGAGCAGTATATCAGCTATAAAACATCTATGGCGTAGGCTTTGCTCCTCGAGTTGATGAGCCCCATTGTGAACTTAGTTTCCGTTTTCTTGGTTTGAGTCTTTCTAGTTCCAGGTTCCGACCATATGTTTTGATCCCGGAATTTCTCGTCTAGCTTTTGAGTCCATATCTTCATAAGCCATCAGCCCCTGCGGAGATGGGAGCATTGGAAAACTTCAATTTTCTAGATATATAATGATGATGATGAAGATTAATCTCGACATTTTCCCTTCTTGATTGTGATTAGGATGGTCTAGCTTAAAAATATGTTTTTTGCGAAACATATGCAAGTTGAAGTGTAGTTCAATAAAAACTGTTTTTTTTATGGTGTAGCGTGGTAGTTTTGACAAAGGAAGGTTGGTTTTGCGAAATTTTTCTCAGAAACAGTGACTATGACGATTAATCTTGATGGTTTTCCCAACGAGTGAACCTGAGAAATACTCTTCTTATCGTTGTAGCCGGTGCAACTGTTGTGGTTGAACCCTGATGGTTCGAACTCGTGAGATGCACATAGAACTTACAATATTTCGCAGCCTCTCATGCCTGGCTTACACTGGCAGCCAAAATAACAAGTAGAGCTAGCCTGGTCGATTTCAGTGCTTCTTATAATGGAAGTATTAAAAAAAATGGTAAGCCATGGATTAATTGTTGAAAAATCAACACGTAAGACCATCTCCAACGATTTCTCTTCAGGGACCAGAATCCCTTCACGGCGGGATTTTCGTTCCCTTCAGCGCTCCAACGATTTCCCTTCACGGTTCCCGTCACGAAGGAATTCTTAGGGTTATTCCCTCTAGGATGGGATTCTCTCTTTTTTCACTTCGCGATTCCTCTCGAAGGAAAGCTGTTGGAGATGAGAGGAAATAAAGGGAATGAAAACGGGGAAGAGAATCGGAAAGGAAACGAAATGAAGGGAATATGGTTGGAGATGGTCTAACGATAGGGCTGAAGAGCCAGGGAATCTTTGAAACGAAGAACCAGCAGCTCAGATCAACCCGAATCAGATTCAGACCGGCCTTCCAGTTCCACGCCGACAGGTAAAATCTGTGCTGCTCAGGCATTTTGCTGTTCATCCTGGAATGATTGCCAGTTCAGCCCTTCTGCCATGCAAATTCTGATCTATCGACGTCAACAATGTAGCCACCGTAATGAAGCCAGGCAAACAAACCACTGGCAGCTGAATTAGCAGGCGAAGGAACATCAAACTGCACTGGCGCTATGATCGTGATGACCAGACATAACTCTACTCTCAGGTAGCAAGAGAACATTGTCAATTGCGATACGAGACTGAAGGAAACTCGGTTTATAAACCATTGGGAGAATCAGTGGGGTTGATGGCAATCCGAGGTGATACATGATTAAAGGAATGTTTTAATAGTACATGCACAATAAAATGTTACTTTTTGGTTTTAAAACTAAGCTATGAATTGTCCATCATAACGACCAAACTAAACACTACCCACTAACCAGTAAACTGCCACACAGGGGGTGAACAAAGCCAAAAGCAGTATTTCCTGCATTGTAAGCTACCACTCGTAGCCATTGATCATTTCCTTTTCTTGGTAGGTGGTTGGGGGACGTCCTCGTCATCCTCGTCCTCCTCTTCTTCTTCCTCCTCTTCCTCTTCCTCCTCTTCATCATCATCCTCCCCCTCAACCTGCTCATCCTCATCATCCTCACCCTCTCCACCGTCATCATCATCGTCATCGCTCCCTCCTTCACCATTTGCTGCAGGATCGTCGTTGTCACCATCCTCCTCGTTCCCTTCATCATCTGAGGCTTCTTCATCATCACCATCATCATCGACATCTTGGTTTTCAGCATCCTCATCGTCTCCCTCCTCATTATCATCATCAGACTCTCCATCATCCATGTTCTCAGGCACAGCTTCATTTTTGCTTTTGCCCATAATCCTTGGTGAAAAGGAGACAAAAACAATCCTTAGCTTTGAGAGAGACAAGAAATAAATATGACTGGCAATAATAATGACACACATGTTTGACACTGGCAAATACTTTGAGAGAGAAGTTGCAAAAAGAGGCATACCTATTAATCAAATCCTGCTCTCCACCAGATGTAAAGATTTCATTTTGCACTGACAACATCTGGACAACAAAAACGAAATGACAGACACAGCATTAACTAACTCGAAGTATATCCCCAATTAAAGTGCACAGAAAATGCTAAATGTTTTTTTTGGAACAACAATGCTAATAAAGGGCCATCTTAACGCAACACGGTCACCAAATTATTACGTTAGTAAAGGCGCCAGATGTAATCACATTCCTTGTTAGTAAAGTCCCCTCTCCAGTGAATCAATTATTCTGCATTTTACTTATCTCAATAAAACCGAACTTCAAAAATGCATTTTGCTCTCCTCCCTCCCCCCCCCCCCCCAAAAAAAAAGCTTGCCCATTCGCGTTACATGCTAATACAGTCATTAAAAACATGAGAACAAC
This sequence comes from Phragmites australis, assembly GCF_958298935.1. Taxonomy (NCBI): domain Eukaryota; kingdom Viridiplantae; phylum Streptophyta; class Magnoliopsida; order Poales; family Poaceae; genus Phragmites; species Phragmites australis. The sequence continues at coordinate 4,447,193 of NC_084925.1, forward strand.
TACAGTATCAAGCAATTGAAATATAGACAACATAAATATCAAAAGCTTAGCCAAAATATTGCCAACGAATGGAACAGCAGCTCACCTAATGTCCATTAACAGCACACTAGTGCAATAAAGTTAGATACTTGACTTGCTAGTACCAAAGACCAGCGGTTTTAAACAGGTGATAGGACCTAAGACACAGCTAAGGAAGTAAAAAAGTGCTGGATCCTTGGCAATGTCATCACTGGCGCAGAAAATATGTAAAGACATTGTATCATTTGGCTCAATAAAAACATCACTAGGTAAATGTCAAGGTTCTTATTGGGCAAGAAATCGCTACAGCATTGCATTTTAGACCAAAGACCTCATTCAGCCCTGCTTTTATTGAAAACGAAAGATAGGTTCAATGGTTATATCAGTTTACACAGAGGAGCACATCAACAAAGCGCAGGTTCATCTCTAAACTCAAAAACAGCTCTGTTACCCAAGCAACACACTAACAAGTTTTCACGAATGGCTTGTGCCAGCTTATTTTGTGATGGTGCGTAGAAAAGATAATTTTGGCAAAAGAGACATCAAACAACAACTACCAAATTCCCAGGTACCACCAAGGGAAGCACCATCCACAATGCATCAATTGCATAAACTCCCCCAAATTCCTCCTCATGTATCACATCCCTTAGCCTTAAGGATAATACAGATTACAGAATACAACAATGCTAGCAATCGTAGAAAGAACACGACGCAACATTTGAATTTCTGAAAAGAGCAAACTAAATCCACGTGACCCATCAACAATTTCTCAAGTGAGACAAATCTATCAAGTATCAAGAACAGGGATATTAAAAACAGCAATACTAGCATCTCGTTACATCGCAAGATCCTTAGTCCTTACAGTAACACAACTATTGTACAGAGATGATAAACAAACACAGATATTAACTAAAAAAGTGAGAAAAAACGAGAAATTTTTACCACGGCAACGAGACCAACAAGCGACCTTTGCACCTCCAAGGCGGCCTCCGCGACCATCAGCCGAGCCAAATCGGCGGCCTTGCCGCCTCCATTGCTCTTGCTCCCAACCAGCGCCTCCATATCCAAAGCAGCTGAAATTTTTACACCAACTCAATTTCACCAAACCAATCAGAAACAGAGGAAGATGGCAGGAATTCGGGACCTTTTGAACTAAAACGAGATCTACAGGAGGATCTAAGGTAATTAGCAGGGAGGGACGGGCATAGCGTTGGGCGTGGGTGTTCAGCTGAACCCCCAATTTTTCTTTGGAAGATTTGGATTTGACTGCTCACAGCCGGTAAGAGATCTCACAGGACAAGTAAATCTTTGAGAACAAGAAAAAAAAAAATCCATCCAAGCAAGTTAGGGTTCCTTACCAACGAAAGAAAACAACCCTAAGTCGAGTGGATCACCACTCCACGCCAATCCAGTGCCAATCGACGTCGCACGGGGAGGGGGGAGGGGGCCCGGGGAGTGCGGCTGGCTGCCGTTCTTCGGTTGGAGGGGGCCGGCGGCGACGGGAGCGGGTGAACGAGAGGGGAGAAGATGCGGTGTGATCGATGTTTTGGGGTCCAGAGCAGACCTGGGCCTGATTTTGGGCCGAGACCAGCCCAACGTGGTGAGGCCGGGAGCCCAAAATAGTTGCTAGTAATATTTTGCGGTGTTTTACGAGGAAAATGACTAATCCAGCTAAGAAGAAACAAATGTCTGTTACTTTACTAGGTGCGTTTGGTTCACTAGAGCTGTATTTTATAGATAGATGGAGCGAAAATAGGTTGAGTGAATTCATATTTATTAAAAAATATTTAGTTAGTTGTATCTATTTAAGATAAGCTAAGTTGAATTTATGTTTGGTTGACTGAATTTGAAGTTATATGAATAAATGTAAGAGTTGATGTTGTGATTGGTTAATTATATGAAAATAATTTTATGACACTAATAACTAGATTCGTCTGTATAAACAGATGCAGAGTTTGCATCTGTCAGGTTAGGTTGTGGAGTGCAGCTCGAATCGAGCTTTACTCCTAAGCCAAAATGAGGACGTATATTTGTACCCACCAGATCAGGTTGCAACAGTGGATACAGATAACTAAACAGATATTATCGGTGATATGGGAACCGGGGGTTCCCGAGTCTCGAGGTCAGGACAGCGCAGTGCCACATGGCGCCCTCCCTCGGGGACCACCTTCCCGAGGGCCCGAGGGAGGCTAGGTCCGGGAGGGGGTGCTCGGGGCCAAGAACAGTTAGTCCCCGAGTATCCAGAGTTTCCCGATGACCCAAGAAGAGCCAGGGGTCCGGGAGGGGGTGCTCGGAGTCAAGAACAGTTGGTCCCCGAGTATCTAGAGTTCCCGGAGGACCTGAGAAGAGCCAGGTCCGGGAGTGGGTGCTCGGGGCCAAGAGCAGTTGGTCCCCGAGTACCTAGAGTTCCCCGAGGACCCGAGAAACCCCATGCCGGTGGATCCCGCAGGGACTCCATGATAAGGTGTCGATCGGTGGGAGGCCCGACGCTGCATTTAAGAGAGAGCATGGACGGTCACATCCAACCACTTTCCCCCACACCTGTCGTACTGGATACGTCAGTCCCTGCCACCGCCTGGCAGAAAGGCGTGGGAACAATTAATACGGCGAGTCCCATCGCATATCCCCTCGTGGGGCCCATGAAGAAAGACGGCTTGAAGATATCTTCGATGGGCTGGAGGCTTATCGCCTATCGTCTTGTTGCATCATACCATGTTAGACCTACTCTGACTAGACGGGCATGAGAGGGTACTCAGAGGCTGATCGGTGGGCGCCCCTGTGCCTGCTAAAGTTGGGACGTGAAGACCGATGGGACCTTCTAGGGGACGCATTTTCAACCCTCTGTAACATCAACTGTAGACCTATGATGGCTGTTTTCCATTTATTTTATTGTTTACAGGACCTTGTGTCCTTGTTCTGGGTACTCTCTGGAGGGCCTCCCCCTGGTAGATAAAAGGGGGAGCGCTTCATAGAGAAGGGACCTGACCTCGACGGAAGAAAAGGAAACTCAAGACTTCACACAGCCGATAGAACAACGGCACCATGTAACACAGAGAAAAACGAGAGTGCTACAGATCCAAAAAAAAAGGCATTCGAAGAGCATTGATAGTATACTAGGCACACAGGAGTAGAGTATTACGCCTCCGTGTGGCTTGAACCTGTCTAAACCCTTGATGCATTTATTTTTACCAGCCAACGACGATTCATCCCGCCTAAGTCACTCACGCATTAACCCCTACGTATGAGGTAGATCCAGGACCAGCCCTCCGGCCGAATCTCAAAGGGGGTCCCTCAGTATCTCCGCTTGTGGTGTTCATCCACCGATAAATATATTTTCGGGATTCTACGCATCTACTAAAACAGGATGAGGAGATCCAGTGAAACCAACCCACCCATTGCATCCACTGTTGGAAATATTTAAACAAAAGTCTGAGCTAAAATAAAATCAGTTTGGTCCATAGATAAACGATTTTATTCAGGACAACGCATGGAAAAAGGAGACAAGGCCATGCATCCCTTGCAGAATGGCTGAAAGGTTAGGTTAAAGAAAGCCACCTACGGTGAAACATTTAGAAGAAGAGTAACCGACAGAATTTTCAAAAGGATGCAGCGAAATGAGCTACAAGAAGCATTTCAAGTGAAGGAGGAGATCGAGTTTTGAAATCCGTGCATAACTGACATGCTTTGGCTGGGCAGCCAAAACGCGGGCTAGCACGCCCTTGTTCTCGCCCGCGTAGGGCGTGCAAAAAAAATGATGAGATTGACTATGGCTACAAACCAAATATGCCCAAAATGTCTTTGCATGTCTACATTACACCAAGAGCCAATTGTTGGCTATAGATTCTCTTCCCATAATAGATTTGGCATGCGGACCTATAGAGCAACATGTACATACATATACATACCTATTTGATAGATATTTATCTAACATTTTAGCCTAATGCCATACTATGATTATATTTTATGATAAATATAAAATAAAAATTTTGGAATCATCTTATCATTTTGTGTCTAGGTCACTACACAATTTTACAGGTGATGCACCTTCTTCTTATGCTATGATGCTGCTCCCCGTGGAGCCACCGGGTTAGCGTTCAGAAGGGGCTTAGGGCTTAGGGCTTCAGCAGGTTCTGGGGGCTTAAAAGGAAGGCCTTGCACCATGGCTAGACCGGTGGTGGGTGGAGGCGTGGCGGTGCAGTGAGATGCTAGCGTCGGAGCCGGCACCACATGCGACGGGTGGGGTGATAAAAAATGGAGCGCGACAAAAGGTGGCAACGGGGATTTGGCGATCAAGGGCGTCGCTGGAAACAATGGAGGAGGGAGGGATGGGGGAGCTAGATGACATTGGTGTGGGGAGGTAGAGAAATGGTCACTACCGAGGCAAAGAATATGGAGGTTAAAGACAACATGTGGACCGTAAAATTCCTTGTGTTCCGAACGCATGTAATTTATTATCTCCTTTAATTTAAATACTCTAGTTGTGATTTGGGTCGCTATACTTTTAAATCTCAAATTATTGCTAGAATAAAAGGAGAGAGAGAAGAAATGACTCGTCGGGCTCTAAAATTCCCCACCATGGGGCAGGAGCTGCTCATTCGGGTTTAACATGGCAAGACGTCTCTGACAGGTTAATTAATTTTTTACTATTTTACAGACGACAACATCTCAAATGCCACCCTCGCAAGTTGCAGCACCAAAATGCCACCTAGACCCTAGTCGACTTCTCTCATTTGACACTATTTGCGATTTATCGGTGTCATATAACAACCTTTTGCATTTTCCAAGCCATTTCGACGTTTCAGCTCACGCAAAATGACGCCTTACCCCCTCTTCTCCTTCTTCCTATTCTCCCTCCACGCTAAGTAGCAGAACTTTTCTCTCCCTCCCAAATCCGTTACCGCCCCTCTTCCCTCTATCCATTCTTCTTCTCCCTCCCACAGCCACAACCACATGAGAGGCGACTGATTGCGCAGGCACACGCATGTCATCCCTCTCAAACAATTTTGTCTTTTCCATATTACTTCATCATCGGGCCCTCCACGCGATCATGGTTTGGCTCGAGGCTGATAGTCAGGTTGACCACCACCTACCTACGCAGGAGGATGAGCAAGCCGCCAACACCGTAGTGCCGATCCATCCTCATCGGCCATCCAAGCCCTTTCTACTTCTTCATATTTTCTCCTTTTTCTTGTACCATTTAACCACAAATTGGTTGTGCAATTAGATTGATGTGGCTTTTGGATCTGTGATGAGACATACTTGTGTGATGGAATTGGTCATGACATCAATCCATATGGCAGGTGGAGACACAGAGATGGCTATGCACGCAACCAATGGGGACAGCAGAGGCGGCGGAGGAAGGAGAAGCGACGACAATCCATTGACGCTCTCCAAGGCGGCGGTGAATGGCGAGGAATGGGAGGCGTGTGGGTGTTGTGGGAGTAAGAAGAACGAGAGGAAGAAGAAAAGGGTAGAAAAGAGAATTTGCATTGGCTGTCATGTCAGAAAATAAAAAATACTAGGTGACGGTGGAAAATGGTTTGAGTGGCAAAGTAGCGAAGTTAAGTGAGGACTAGGTGGCATTTAAATATTGAGTAGGATTGCTATTTGGAAATTTGGTCTAGCAGAGTGGCAAAAAGTTATACACGACCAAAACTATAGAAAAGATAACAAAAAGTTTATTAACATTTAATAATATATTCGAAGTTATTTATTATTTGGTCATATGTCTTATATGGATTAGTTTGCAACAAAGTTTATTTTCATATTTTTATACAATATAAAATTTTATTATAAATTAATCTTTATATAAGACTAATAAGATATATAATCGAAGAATAATCAACTTTAAAACATATAATTAATTTTTCCAAAAACATACTGAGTCAAAGCGTCCCCCGCGTCAATCAGGTCTCTCGCCACCGCCAGCTTCGCGTCCGTCCTCCACCCCCCTCCCGACCCAATCCCGCGAGCACGACCCCCCAATGGCGTCGTCGGAGATCGGAGTGGTCGAGGACACCACCGCCATCTCCACCGCCGCCCCCGCCACTGGAGGCGGAGCGGGACCGGCCGTCGCGGCGGGGGCGGGGCGGGAGGGGGAGGAGGAGGCGCTCAAGGACGACGTGTACACAGGCGCGGCCTACGGGGACCTGGAGAAGCTGCATCGCCTCATCGAGCGCGAGGGCCGCTCCGTGACGGAGCCAGACGGGCTGGGGTACCACGCGCTCCAGTGGGCCGCGCTCAACAACCGCGTCGCCGCCGCCCAGTACATCCTCGAGGTCGGTTCCCCTCCCCCTCATTCCCCGTCGCGTTAGGTTATTGGGCTTCGCTGCTGATAATGGCTGTATGTTGGTGTCGACATGATTTGCCTGAGGAATGGAATGCGTGCGCGTTTTCTTATCTTAATTGTACTTGTGGCGCCTCCTGCTACGGGGCTAATTGCGCAGCTGAGCTCCAGCTCACGCCCACTGCTTTGCGGAGCTGTTGTCGTTGGGAGCTTCGATCAAGGGGTAACTGGTGCGAGTTCTGAGCTTCTTCTGGTAGGTTTGGTTATGTCTCTGGTGGACGTTATGGTTGTGTTGGTAAGGTTTGGTCATAGCCATGGCTATCACTAAGGATTCGCTACACATGATTATGCCTGGATTGTTGCGTGGCTGTGTGACTAGGGCTTGTGTCTGACATGTGTTTGAGACATGCGTCTTTTGCTTGTGCACTTATCATGGCCTGCTGCTCTATGACTGTTACTGTGATGCAGCTTGGAAGATGTTAGATGGTGTTTACAATATCCATGTTGGACTGAGGGAAGAGCTTGAATTTTGGTTTGACTAAAATTGAAGGCATGAGCTTGAGTCTTATTTTGGCCTTGAGTACGATTTTAAGCTAGGCATGCAATTTTGTCGTAGTTACTAGCCTGTACTTTGTGTTTATACTTTATAGGCCCATGAAAAACTAAGTTAATTGAATTCTGAGTCGAGCTTGGTGTGGAGCCCCTCTAGACTTGCTTTTTTTTTCCATTACCAAGTTCATTGAAAAATCAAGTGTAGCTTTGGTTAATGCACTTTTATGAGTCAGTGTCACTGGAACAATCTGGACCGTATGAAGTTAGTTCATTCAATCATATATCTAGCTGCCAATATAATGCAAACAATCCTTTTGAAATCAGTTTTCTCAAGTTGTACTTGAATGTTTGATTGGGTTGATGTAATGGTCATCTCAGGATGATTGCTCTGCTGATAGCACATCTACACTAATCCCGACCTTAATTATCAGTATCTTAAGAATTGCCTCTTTTAAAATCACTTTTCTGATCATTATGTGTCTATATTGTAAACTGTAGTTATGTCTTTCTTGATTGTATGTTTTTATTTACTGGCCTACAGCATGTGGATTTTTTTTTTTCTCTTTTGGGTTTGCTTTGGTGGGATGATGGTTCTGAGCTTGTTACCTGGACAGCATGGAGCAGATGTAAATGCTACAGATCACACAGGGCAAACAGCGCTTCACTGGAGTGCGGTGCGTGGTCATATTCAAGTTGCAGAACTACTTCTGAAAGAAGGAGCTAAGATGGATGCTGCCGATTTATATGGATACCAGGTTTGTATTTTTATTTCTCTGTTGCACCTGTGGTACTTCCCACTATAATCCTATTTTCTATTTATCTGGTATATTTTCGTAATTGCTCCCAATGGTCACTTCCTCTGGCGCAAAGTAAATGAAGTTTATTAAGTGGCACACAAGAAAGGATGTAACTTTATCACTCTAGAGTCTAGACATAGTAACTTCTTTCTGGCTATAATAATGGTTTAAGTGGGATAATTAAGATGTACAAGTACGGTAACATTTTGTTCTTCTACTCTGCAAATTTTGCTATAATTTTAATTGCCTAAGCATGCTATTGAGGTGTCCATTGAGTTGGTAAGTGAAGGGCAGCTAAATTCGTAACAGTGTAATAATACAAGAGCAATTTTGGAAGGAAGATGGCTAATTTACCTTATGTATTGTTTTTTTTTGTCCAAACGTTTACCTCTAATCCTTGTGCCAGCACCACTTATTTAGATACACTCCTTAATATACTAAGGTATTTGTAGTAGATGAAACAAAATTCTGGTTTGACCCTAAAAGTCTCAGTGGAAGAAAAATCAATAGTCAGTATAATCAACTTGTGGTTGGAGCGTTATTCATGATTCCTTAATCAATCGACTGTTATATCACAGACCACACATGTTGCAGCACAGTATGGTCAGACAGCATTTCTTTGTCACATTGTTGCAAAGTGGAATGCTGATCCTGATGTCCCTGATAACGATGGAAGAAGCCCTCTTCACTGGTCTGTACCTTTTTATTGTTTATGTTTTAATACGAGCTTGGTGGTATTATATATCTATGGCTTCACTGTTTCCCTATTGATTTATCTATATTCGTGATATTTGTAGGGCTGCATATAAGGGATTTGCAGATACCATACGTCTCCTCTTGTTTTTAGGTGCCTATAGGGCACGGCAAGATAAAGAAGGCATGCATTGAATTATTTCATAACTCTTCCTATCTTTGCACAAATAACGAACCGATCAAAAGAGCCTTCTTTCCCCCCAGCTTGTTGTTCATTTCCATTGTAAATACTTTCCTTAGGTTGTACTCCTTTACATTGGGCTGCTATTCGGGGGAATTTTGAGTCGTGCACTGTGCTAGTTCAGGCTGGCAAAAAGGAAGACCTTCTGGTGCAAGACAATACTGGCTTGACTCCAGCCCAACTTGCCGCTGATAAGAATCATCGACAAGTTGCATTTTTCCTTGTGAGTATTATGCATTATTATTAATATTTTTGCTAGCATATGCGCATTCCGGAGTCCAAAGTCCTTAAGCCTATAAAGTGTTGCTATCTAATTCTAATTTAAATTGCATGAAACACATTACTGTTGATTTTTTTATTTGCGCTACGGCAGATTTTGCATGTGTTCTTCCTTGACAATTACATTTTAGTGCTCATAGCAAGAACTAATTTTCAGTATTAGTGGAGTTAGCATGGTGAAGGTGAATAAATGTGTTCCCTGGCCCTGCTATTTGCCAATAAAATTCGTGTGACTTCTTGCCACATCCCACATGGCATTATTTTTGTTACCATAAAGATGGTCAAATTTGTTTCATAAAATATCATTTACTGATATTGAGATGGAAGCAACCAAAGAGGAAATTATTTCTCTCAAGTCTATCAGTGCTGAAAGTACTCATCTGTAGCTTTTGTGGATTGTGACTCTTGTAATTGAATATCACTTTTACCTATCTCTTATTCCAGACTATCTTGGTTAGGGACTTGCAGTGGTCATTATTGACCTCAATAGAAAATGTCTTACAGTGCAGTAGGGAAATGCTAAGGATCAATACTTGATGGTTTGCTTTGTTTTATGCAGGGGAATGCTAGAAGATTACATGAAAGGGGATGTGGTGGGAACAGTTATTTTGGGAAACTATCAAAATTCGGACTTGCCCCTCTTCTTTGGTGTATCATTATAGGTTTAATTGTTACATATATACATTCAATTATCTTAGGTATATTACCATTTTTATGTCTGTCAGATTATTCAATATTTCATAATGTGGTACTGATTTTATTCCTAATGTGGTACTGATTTTATTCCTTTTACACAGGACAATATAACACAAATATGACTATACTTTTTGGGTTATTTTCATGGTTGGGAGTTTTCCTTGCAACCGCTGGACTGGTTATGTTTTATAGATGCAGCAGGTAGACATCTTTGTATAATACCAGTAACAAAAAAATTTAAGGAGCAGAGAAATATAACCAGAAACTAGAAGAGCTTGCCAATTGACCTTTAAGGCAAGCTTTTATAAGAAACTGGGTCTCTTACATATTGTTCTCATGGATTGCATATACTAATCGTTTGTTGAGTCACATGCAATTTGGAAAAGTAAACATTGATTTCTTTGTTGAAACTTATCGGTTTGCATTCCAGCTTATGGACCATTTAGTACTAGAATACCAATTTATTTAATGCTTCACGTTATTTTTCCTTATGCGGCTGTGTAAGGTCTGTTACTTGCAAACAACTAAATTTCAATTTGTTTAATGTGTTGTGTTCTATGTTCTTTGCAACTCTATATATGCAACACCCAACACCCTACTTCTTTCACTTCTTAGTTATGTATTTTGACCATCTAAAAATTTGTCTGAAATGACCATACTGTTTGTTATGCAGGAAAGATCCTGGTTACATCAGCAAGAATATAAGGGACTCACAAAACCAAAGAGATGATGTGAGCTTGACAGATTTAGAAAGCTATCGTGGATTCCTGTCAATATGTTTATGTTCCATTTGATTATTAAACTGCCACTTTTAGAAAGTTGAAATAATATGCATAGTCCAAAATGTGCAATGTTCATCTTTTTTTTTTGCACCTCTAGGAACCTTTGTTGAAGAGGGGTCTGGACAACCCTGAACTTCTGGCTGGTAATTGGTCTCAACTATGTATAACTTGCAAAGTAAGTTTTTGTTAATTGAGCAATCAGTGGTTTTCCCCCTTAGATTCACATTTTTTTTCTTTTCTGAAATGGCCTGATTTGCCTACTATTAATAGATTGTCAGGCCTGTACGCTCAAAACACTGCTCTACATGTGACCGCTGTGTTGAGCAATTCGATCATCACTGCCCTTGGGTATCTAATTGCATTGGAAAGGTACACTTTCTCTACTTTTATATGTTGAACTTCCTTAATTGCAGTGAATATATTAATAATTCAGGTTTAATAAGTTTAAGCATATCAAACAAACATCCTAAAAACTACACTTAGTGTATACACCCAAGCAGGGCCTGAAGAACAAGAAAAAATAGTTCTTCCTCTAGTTGACAAATTACATCCTTTTTGTTATCTGATTTGAATATTAATGGAAAATCGTGATATTCCTCAGTCTCAGCTACAATGGTTTGAAATTGCAGAGGAACAAATGGGAATTCTTTATGTTCCTTATCCTAGAAGTTTCTGCAATGATCATTACTGGTGTAACAGCCATCATAAGTATGTTTACATTTTCCGTTATACATGAAATTTGTACGGCACTAAGGAAAATTATTTAACAATTTTCTTGTTGCAGGAAGTGTAGGAGACCCGGCTTCTCCAACATCATTTGGTGGATGGCTTAACTATACAGCTATAAACCATTCCTGGGTTGTGTCTTTTGTCATAATGAACCTCTTGCTTTTCTTTGGTGTAATAGCTCTAACAGTAATTCAAGCATCACAGGTATGAACCAAGTTGGTATTTTCTCTCTCTCTCCACACCATTTGAGGTCGATCAGATCCAAATAAATACAAGGCTTAGGTATAGCCTAATAAACCATCTGTTGTTTGCTTGTTTTTAGTTTGGAGTTGTGAAATATGCAACAGTTCCCATTGAGTAAGGACTCATATCCCGCCATGTCCAATCAACTAATTAATCACTCCGATTACATCTGACAATGCATCCATTATGCACTAGCACAGTATGGGTGTAGTTACTAGAACATATTCTTCGATGAAAAATTGAATGGCATCAGTGTTGTTTTTACCCATTCCAATGTCAATATGTTTTTGTACCCCTTTGGCGCCAAGTGCCATTTTGTTCACAATTCGTCTAATCTAATGCTGGCATCAACATTATTCTTCGGATCTATTCTGTTAGATGTATAGTTGTGTAGATTGTTGCTGCACATGACACAATTCTTCATATTTTCATCAGTATGTTCATTCATATTAAAAATTATCGCCTTACCAGGCTTCTGTTTGTTTGTTGATATCCACTGCTTCTAATATTGCTCAGGCATTATAACTTTCCTTTCCTGCTTGTAATTCCTCTATCTTTAACCCACTTCTCCACAAGCTGATCATTTCTTGCCTTTTCTACTTTGCAGATATCCAGTAATATAACAACAAATGAGATGGCAAATGCCATGAGGTACAGTTATCTCAGAGGACCAGGTGGCAGATTCAGAAATCCATTTGACCATGGGGTGCGTAAGAACTGTTCTGACTTCTTGCTGAAGGGGTACAACGAGGATATTGAGAGGGTTGAACAGACACTGCAGCCTGATGAGGAAATGGGAACGATTCAGATGACAAGAAGCGCAGTCTCGCAGAATGGCGAGAGCATTCCGCTTCATATTAATGGCACTGACCATGGTTGTGCCGATTCCCAATCAAACTCAAAATACCATCGTCAACTTAGTCCGTCTAAGTGTTGCAGTCACAGTAAGAAAACAGATAAGACCCCTTTGGGCCTAGGACTGGGCCTTGGGCGTAACAATCCCTCTAGCCGTTACGCATGGTCTCTTCTTCCCTTGTGATTCATTTGGAGAATGCGAGTGCATTCTTTTTTCAGTTGTAAATGCATTTGCAGAACCACAGCGATGTTTGTATGGGCTATTTCCTCATCAGTGCTTCGTGATTTGTCTCTGGTTGCACTGACATTGTAATGGTGATAGAAATGGAGCCCCAAATCTAAAGTTACTGAAAGGGTGACTATAGAGGAGATGGGAGTTTCGTGAAGGTTTCGTAAGTATCTTCTACTCGCATCTTACGGAACACCAGATAAATTTTGTAAAGCCATGTAATTGTTCTTGGTGCAAAAGTATAACAATTTACGATGTGTCCACATTTTTTATGTACATGAGGCCGAGGGGTTGTAGAACAGGTACAATCCCATTTTGAGGTCACTACAAGAACTGTAAACTGTAGAGTAACCAAATTCCAGGACATGGCTTCCCCTGTATCTTTTTATGGTGTTGCTCTGCTGGGCGACATAAGAGGTTTTGTGGGACTAAAATGATTCGAGCAATGAATCATGTCGAATGCTTTGGCTGAATATGTTTGGAGGTGCAAAAGGGAAGGATAGAAAGGCAAATGAGAGATTCTAAAAAAGGAGTGTTTATCCAGGAGAAACTGAAAGGATAACAAGAAGCACTCACAAGAAATCAAAAGTTCAGTGTAAGGACATAAATGATAAAATAGGCTTTAGGGAAGGTACAATGATGCCCGTCTTGTAGGCTATTTCATAGTCCCACGCAATATTAAGACAACATAACTGATAACCCTTTCAATGGGTCATGTTTTTAGTTATCTCATAATAACTCACTTATTTTGTGATCAATGGAAGGAAGAAAATATATCCATCTTAACAAGATATGGTATAATGGTGTGTAAGTCATATCGTAGCGCTAAATTTTAGCTTAGTACACATTTGTTTTGTGAGACAACATCCTCTCTCTCCTCCATATCACTAAACTCCTACACGATAATGTCTGAGAAGATATATAAAATGGGTGATATGGACCATTGACCTGCCCTCAGTTTGGAGGATGAAATGTACAGTCATGATTTAGCTGGCATAGCATCGAATAAAATAAAGTAATTACTTGAAGGACGCAAAAGATGGTATTGTGGATAAGGATCCACGACATAACAGCTAAGCAGAAGAGCCTACAACTGAGCATAGTGAAACAAGCGAAACAATCCAATGCGACAGGCACCTTGGGTGCGGGTATGACCTTAGACTTTTTTTCTTTAACTTCGTCTGGGTTGAGGTTGATCTTTATCTCAACAATATAAAAGCGGTAAGACTGAGTACGAAAGGTACTCAACAAGTCATATACTACTTCAAGGAGTTGATAGATGCATAATAGATGAATCAATGATAAGACTTTACGGTATAGTTTTAAACATAAAGCATGTTTTATACAGGTATCCAGTTATATTCTCTATTGTTAACCTTTTAAAATAAAGGTAATCTAGTAACAAATCTTTTGAACAATTTTTAATAAGGTAGCCCGGTAACAAAGCTTTTGAAATAGTTTTAAATCCAGAAAATAGTGACAAGTTATATCTAGGGGTTTTCGATCCTGAGAGGGGCTACACCTCGCTCTGCAGTTTCTATTATCACATCTGATGTACCTCTAGTATCACACAGCTCATGGAAGATCGAGCCAGTAACCTCATCACACAGACATCTAGTCTACACGCTCACTCATCAAGACACACACTCGAAGTCTAGTCAAAATGGTTACTGTTGTCGCATGTCCATGACCGTGTACACGACTATTTGAATAATTTTACACTTTGCAGAGGTTTTACTTTGTACCCACACGATATGCTCAGTCTCCAAACCGTTGCAAGCGGAGGAGCGAATCATATCGAGACACTTTAATCACCTTTCCTGCCAAGCTTTTCTACGAGATACCCCAAGCACCAGAGGTCTTGTACTGAATGCCAGCCCCCTTTTTAAGCTGTTGGTGGTTCTCAAAACATTCAAACAGAGGGACAGATGGTCGCTTGACTCCTCGCTGCTTCGCAGCCTCCTAATATGATGCTCAACCCAGTCCAGTGAAAGAAAAGCTAACTCTAGCCCATACACGACGCATGGTTTCACGGGGGTGGTTAAACATGAAGGCGCAATGACCCGGTACTTAAGCGGCCGAGCCATGCATCTTCATTGGCAATGAATACCACCAGGTAACTCAAGTCCCTAAGAGCATCCTCCCCGGAGGATCACTCTACCTGCCCACGCCAAAACAATTTTCACCGATTTTTATATATCACTCTCCATATCCCACACGATATCAAAGATTTTACAACCATCACAAAATTCATGACCATAAAAAATTCATGGTATATGAGTTAACATTGATAATAGTAAATTATTATCTCCTAAGAGATGTATTTTAAAAGTGACGTCTCTGAGTAGACGTATTCAATCCTATACATGCTAGATATCAAACGTCGTCTAACATTAATATAGATAATAAAATATAAATCCTAGGGTGATATGTATTCTAGATGATGATATTTAAGACATGGCAAGTGTTTGATAGGAGTAACTACCATAAGTAGTTCGTAAATGAGCAATACATAGCACATAGGATAATAAGTCAAGTTTTATTTGAACATATAGATTATCTAAAAATATGGGTTCAATATGATCAAGGAAATACGACTTGCCTTCCCGAAGGGGGTCATTTCACAATTGGTCTTGTCATTTGAGTTTCCCGGGTTCTTCATCATCGGATTCCACCTTCAGTTCCTTCCTCGCGTTCTCGCCTAGAAGCTTGACTTCGATTCTACGTAGACTAATGACGAAAGCGCAAAATGACTAAGCAATGGAACACCAGAATAAAACTAAAGGAAACACCAAAGCGAAAGAAGAACGACTAGGAAAACGACGAAATCTAACCTAGCGGGAAGACAATCGGTAACTCTAAGCTAAGCGAAACTAACATACAGAGTCTAGCGAGGTTATCTAGTTAAGTTAGGTTAACTTATTAACCTAGTTATTTTATTAATTTAAGAGAAAACCTAATCAAATTATTAACGACTAGGTGAGTATTTATTAGCTTAACTACCGGAAGGCGACAGTTAGAGTTTTTACATGTAGGTGAGTGCACGTGTACCGATATAAACGTATGCGCGAACCGTGCTGAGCATTTAACGATGTTCACACATTTTGTTAGCTACTCCAATTTACTAGATGATTGCTATGGATCTTCTTAAATGGGTTCTTAATGCAATTGATAAATTGAGGCATGGTTTTCTTTGGAAGGGATGAGAATAAGCTAAAGGTGGAAATTGTTTAGTCTCTTGGAAAAAGGTCTGTCGGCCTCTTCAGTACGGTGGCCTTGGCATTCATGATCTTTAGACTTTTGGTTGTGCTCTTCGTATGAGATGGTATTGGCTCTTCACATGAGATGGTATTGGCTTCAGTAAATGGAACCTTCGCGACCTTGGGTAGGTTTGCAAGTCAGGGTTCATCCAAGCTCTAGGGCCTTATTTTCTGTTGCCATGACGACCTTAATTGGTGATGGCTCTAACACTAGTTTTTGGCTGGATCGGTGGCTTCATGATTGGTCCCTTGGTGAGATAGCTGCACATCTCCTTGTTTTGATACCGAGTAGAATTATTAATCAAAGGACTGTGGCTGAGGCTTTGGTTGATCTCACTTGGGTCTCGGATAGTCATGATTTAGCTGGCATAGCATCCCAGTAGACGAACACAGACCCATTAGTCAGCCTCTCACCCTTCCCTCTCTGTTCCCATCATCATCTCCTTTGGTCATACATACAACACGCCACGACAGCAAATATTTGCTTACGGTGTATGACTTGTCAGCCGAAACATGTCCATGCCAATGCAAGGCGAGGCGACATGAGAAAACCACCATCAAAGGCAGTAATACATACTCTTTTTCCTAATAATTCGTTACATGGAGCATCTGGTATTGCAATCCTTAGAGCTTCAGTATATGTCCTCTATAATACGGATAGCCTTCTCCCGACATTTTGAATAGTTGAGGTTTCTCATAGCTTAGACTGCTTAGTACATAGAAGCAATGAAGCACTAATGCAGGCTACTCTAATACTACATTTGGTCTTTTTTTATTTGTCCTTATTAACTTTTCACAATCTTCGAAATACAACTTTGACTATAAATTTTTATAACTTTATATTCAACATATACTGATAAATTTATACTTTACCGAATCATTTGTAATAATAAATCTAATGATATGATTTTATATAATCAATCTTGACACTTTAGACATACTAGTGATTAAACATTTGGAAGCTTGAACCCTCCTCTGTTGGACACTGCAAAGCCTAACCTGACACGCGTCATATTTCATACAGGTATTCACCTGTACGGCCTCACCGGGCTCTTCAGCAGCGACCTCTCCTCCACATGGAACTTGTACGGCGACGAGGCCATCAGCTCCTTGGCATCGCTCCTCCTCCGCTGCTCCCTCGAGTGCACGACCCACAGCAACACCGCCAGCAGCACGGCGATGGCGGCGGCGAGCAGGCCCCGGAACACCTGGCCGCTGTACCTACGCAGGCCCGGGCAGTGGTCGTCGCCGATGGACCGGAACGTCTCCCGCACGACCGTGCAGTCGGCCAGGCCGATCAGGACTGGCCCGTAGTGGTACAGCCCGTAGCTGACGTTGGCCGCGCCGGCCAGCTGCGCGTACATGGACGGCGTGACGCGGCCCGCGGTGGTGCACACCTCCGACCCCGACGCGGCGTCAACGGTGGCGCGGCACACGTAGCCCTTCCATGCCTGCGTTGCACACGGCGACGCAGGATCACATCGCCGCCTGTGATAGTTGCGTGGGTTGGACGGATCGGTGGCGAGCGGTCGTGTGTACGTACCTGTTGCGCGGTGTCGAAGGTGACCTCGCCGGGCGCGCAGGCGCGGTCGCGGAGGTCCGGCGTGTAGGGGTTGCAGAGAAGCGGAACCGGCGGGCCGGACTGGTTGTAGTAGAGCGGCGCGGCCTGCGGCGGGAAGTCGCGGTTGGAGACGTTGGAGAGCGCGCCGTTGAGCACGACGACGAGCTGGTAGTTCACCTCCTTGCTCCGGTCCAGCGCCTCCGTCGCCGCGGCGGTGTCCACGCACGGGAGGATGTCGTCCAGCGCCGTGTGCGCCTGCGGGTGCCGCACCCACTCGCCCATCGCGACGCAGGTGTCACCGACCACGCTGAAACATGCGCACTCTGATCATGAGGAAACCTTTTTCTGCGATCACAAGAAAGAGAAGCAGACGCACCACTCTACAATACATCACACTCGTGCATGCGCAAGTATGCCCGGCAACAGTGGTGGAGCCAGGATGTGTTCCTCATATATCTAGGCACATCTAAACTTTACAAGTGTCGGTAGAGATCAACCCTGCATATGGGATACATTCTACAGTGTGTAGTACTTCGGTACACTCATGCATGCTCATGTCCATATTTGAACTGTGAAAGACAATACATGGGCCGTACCAGAGAAATTGGAGGCGCGATATGAAATTCAAAATCAAACCCCATATATAAGAAAATATTTGACAAGAATGTTCTTCCATGCATATATATTTGGTATTTCATCCGTCTCGAGGCATATAATTCATAAAAAACTTACAACCATTATTACTCTTGTACGTCATTTTATGTGTGATGTTAATAAAGAAAAAGTGATTAAACAAAATTAGTGATAGTAGAAGAAAAAGTGATTAAATTATAAATTTAAACAAGCATTTCAGATTATTGAGAGATTATCACACAACAAAAATAAATTGAGAGGATTGCTATGAGCATCCTCTAGAAGGCTGTTACATATGTTCTACATCGGCATCTATGCAATATAGTAGTATTAGGTACAATGATGTACCACATATTGCACGACATGTCGCTAAACTTATTTTGTTGCTTTTAAAGAAGATTTATTTTGTTGGGTCACTGATTTTATGGATGATAGATCTATATAATTGAACTTGCTTAATAGGGATTCGAGGCAGTGCGTCATCACTCTTTGCCCCATTGTGGCAAGAGGAGCATAAGACTAGCATGTTCCACCTGCTCTGCTCTAGGCCCATGATCGGAAACTGCACGTCACGAACAACCCATTGCCCATGCACATCTTGCATGGATGGGAATGGGACAGATGAATCTATCGTTCTCGCAAGAGTCTGAACGAGTCTGGAGATCGGCAACTTGGCGACGCCAGGACACGTAGAAGCTTTGCTGATCTACATTGGACAGTGAAGGAAACTATGCCGAAATGGGTACGGGCCTGACAATACAGTTCAGAGTGCATGTAGGCAACCATGAGGAAAGAAAATTTTATAAGATCCTTCATATAGAAAGACTTCTGTGAGATTTGATCTATACAGTCATTTCTCTAATCTAATGGCTAACGCATGCATGAGAACAAAAGAAGACATGAATAATCCTAAGAGAGAAGATCGTTTAAAGGACATGATTCAGTTTTCTTCCAACCATAGGTGCTCTGCTCTGTAACCTGTACTATGTAGTGTGACCAAACTAGCAGTACTGACTTGTAAGCAACAGGTAAGTAACAGCAAGCCACTTACTTGTGCAGGAGGAGGAAAGTACCGCACAGTAGGAACGTTCCTGCAACCAGAATCCACCCGAGAAACGCCAGCCTGCAAGCAAGCACAACAAATGTGACCCGGCATCAGATTCTCAAGCTGCAAATGAATTGGATTAGCTTTGATAAATCTACTGATCGAGTTGATGCTTACACGTAGACAATCGACTCCAATCCACAGAGCGAGAACACTGCAAGAAAGCATCGCAAAATCATTCACAAGATTCATTTGTTCGATGATGCCCCACTTGACTAGAAACACGGAAGTTTCACAAGGTTCATACGAGAGCTGAAGTGTTCCCTATAAAATTCATGCATTCGTAACGGAAATAGGGTTAAGGCTTTGTTTGTTTTTATTTTAATTATAAATTTTAATCTAAAAGTAAAAGTAAAAATAAACAGTCGGTGTAAAAACTAATTCTCATATTTTATATATCAAATTATACTATCCACATTTCCATTCTGATGAGAATAAATTTTCATGGATTCAAAAAACTGAACTGAATTCTCATGATAAAGCTAAAATAAACATGTCTAAGTTTCAAGAAGGAAAGAGGCGGTGGTCATCTCACCGAGGCCAAGGAAAACAAGGATTAGCATCGCGGCCGCAGCAACAACCAGAACCTTCCTTCTGCAGTGGAACAAGAACATATTGATTTTTTGGAGAAAAAACAAGAACAAGATGATTAGGGGTAGGTACTTGTAAAAAAAAATTGCCGACAAAAATGGTTCGGTAACGTACGCGGTCTCCAAGGCGGCGCGGATCTTGGCGGCGTTGCTTGTCGTGCGGGCGGCGAGCTCGTCGGAGGCCGCGCTCACCTTGAGGACGACGTCGTCGATCCTCCCCTTGACGTTGGCGGGCAGCGTGACGGGCCCCACGCCGGTGGTCTTGGCGGTCTCGAGGAAGCCCGAGAAGCTCGTCAAGTTGGCCACCGTGTCGCCGGACTGCCGCACCACGTAGTCCACCGTCGCCGTCGTGCTGCCGTGGAACCGCCCCTGCCCGTCGTACAGCACGGCGCACCCGACGCTGCGACGCACGACAACGAGAGAGACCGGTTACTACTTACTACTAACTTGACACGATTAGTGATCGGAGAGGAGACGGTGGTGGAGTGATCAGGGAATTACGCGGCGGCGGCCGTGACGACGAGGAGGAGCACGAGCGAGACGACCAAGCACGCGCGCGAGTAGGACCCGCCGCGGCCGGGGCAGCAGCAGAAGCAGCAGGCGGCGAGGAACAGGGCCAAGCCGAGCACGACGAACCAGACCCCGGCCGCCGCGAAGACCGGCGCCGCGGTGAAGCCGACCGACTGCGGATCGCATCGCGGAGATCAACGGCAAAATTTGCTCGAGATCACGAATAATGAAGAGCAGAGGCGCAAAAACAAGGCGATCGATCGAGATGGGAGTATGGGATCTGGGAGAAGAAGAACTCACAGCCCAGTAGTGCTCGTCGCTGATGTTCCAGCCGCCGGTGTAGTACCTCAGCCCGTCGAGAGGATCCTTCCGCTGCGTCTGCTCCGCCGCGAGCACGAAGGACGAGTTCGTCCCGGCCGCCGCTGCGGACGACCCCAACATCTCATCAAACGATTACGGCAAAATCAACGGAACAGAAGAAATCCTACAAGATCCCAACCTGCTGCATCCGTCGCGAACAAGGACGCGCATACGAAGAAGAGCAGGACGAGAGGAGTCGCACGAGGAGGCGCCGCCACCATCATGGTGATCTTGGCCTTGTGGGGATGTCTTGGCTCGAAGCGGTTGGTCAACACGGCGTCAGCCGATGTTCAAACGGCGGGAATGGAGAGGGGAACAGAGCCGTTGGCCATGAAATTCTGAGGATCGTTTGGTTGCAGGTTTGCTTGGAGATTTGGGAACAAGCAAGAGATGGAAGAAAAGCAAGATCTGATTTATTTTTGTTGTGGATTATCATAATTTAAATTATGTGAAAAAACTCATTTTCTCTATATTATGGATTATAAGATTTTATAGTACAAGCTAGCTTTTGAAGTGTAAGAATCAGGTTTTAGATTAAGAATATTTTTATTTTATTTTTAGAGCTAAAATCTATAATCAGAATAAAAAATAAGCTTGGCCAAAGACCGGCGATCTCCTCTTCTTGCCAAGTTACAGCTTACGTTACTCCCGGCAAGAAAAAAGTTTCTACCAGTTCATGAGCAAAGCTCGTTTTTCTACTCCCTTTTTTTTTTTGGTTTGTGAAATGCAGTCAATCAGACGCAGATTCAAATCGCAACTGAGTAAGTGGAGCATATTTTTTGGTGGAATGTTAGTTGTGCTCTCCGGAATTAGCGACGTGGTTCACGGAGCCGTTCATGCACACATGGACCGTGTGCCGTGCCATGTGAAAGAATACGAGGAGTCGAGGACGTGCTTATTGGTAGAGATTTTTCTCTTCTCAATTTGTAAGGCCACCAAAAAAAGGCAAAAGTCCAAGAGCCACACTGACATATACTTCATTCCAACCATAAAAGCAAACTATTTAATTTCTGGGCTGTGTGCAGGCAAATTATTTGTTTTGCGGCTATTAATGTCTTTTGAAATAGTACGGGTATATTTGTATTGAACAGTAGCTCAATGAGATTTAAAACTTGTTATAATTTATAGATATAATATAATTATGAGGTAATTTTTGTGTTTTGGAGACTGACGATAAACTGGCACCTTTTATTTTCTTTGCCGGAAGGTTTTTCGTGATTCGGGATGCATGACTCATTTCTCTTTTTTTTTGGGTGTGTAATTTAGGTTTTGTTTGGCATTACGGTGTTTTTTCAGAAGTGTTTATTTTATTTCTATTTTTGGTACGAATGTTAGTTAAAAGTATTATTTTAAGATCTGTATCAATAAAAATCACACTAGAAATAATAAATATTTTGCTAATTAATTAACTAGGTTTCATAGCATAGCGCAATGCAACAACCGCAAATCGACCTTAACCTGAATATATATAATGTGCCATATATTTGTGAAGGTGGTTCCTTAGGAAGAAAATGCTATTAAGTTAAAAATTAATTACCATTTTCAAACTACGATAATCCATAACCTCATATCAACTGCAATGCTGACCCACCGGAGATAATTGTGCAAAGTATTTGTATCTTACACACAAAGTAAGTACACCAGAGACTCGAGAACTGGCTTGGTTATAGTAACGTACTCTTTGGTTACACCAACTTATTTTTTCTTATTACTTAAGTTATGGGATCTCCGATTAGCAGGATAGGTTACTAGTGACTCCAGAACATGGGTACACATGGAATGCGATTTCCATGGTGTCTAAGGACACGGGTACGGGGCACATTTAAGTTTATGTTGCATCACAATGGTAATCTATCATTCTGATCGGAGACCACGTGACTTAAGTAATATGAAAAATTAGTTGATGGTGTAATAAAGAGTACATTACATACATATGTACCCATATTTAAAATACAAAGTACTCTTAACTGTATAAAATGTTGGCGTAAAGCCTTAATATTCTAAAAGATATTGTCTTATATGATATCTTAAAAAACGACACCTACTACTTGAGCATAATTTTCTGTCGCAGTTCATGGGAATAGAGCATTCTAATGAAAAAGCTCACGGTGTAAATTCAATTCGTACATAACTTATGCTAAAAGACTAGTATATTAACATCACAACACAATGATAATTTTTCCTTCCTTTTCTCGCTTCGGCATTGGTTGGAGATTGTTGGAATATGTCCCATGTGAAGCTCATTTATAAAAATGCAAAGTAAGAAATGCATGTGTGTTTAGTCTCACCTTGCTAGTGCAAGGAGATGTACACCAATATAGATAGAGGAGTTTTTTTGTCTTTCTTGAATTGGTGGGTATAATTAGAGGGGAAATGGCTTACTGGAGGGAGACTGCTTTCATATAATGTCCTGGAGACGTCCAGGTGCAATCACCCACTTGAAAACACCTCTATCCTTCTATCTTTCTCTTGCTGGTGACCTGAGTTGTATTGTGCTGTCATATCTCATCGGTCATGCACCAAGATGAAACGTGAGCAGTATCTCCGAGCTGTTACCGTTGTGAAGCCTACAAAGAGAGCGACAATAAATAAAGTTTCTAAATAGCACAAGTATATGACTGCTCGTGCGTTGTTCGTCTACTATCTGTACTGCTTTTTCTTCGATCTGCACGACCATAAATTGTCACTGAACCTAAACCAAGTGTGACTTCATTTTTATTATGTTCTTTATGTTTTACTGCCGGCTGCTAGTACTAGATTAAGTTGTATTATTTATTGTTTTAAAAATATGTTTTCTTGTAGAATCTGGTATTAGAATATTGTGCATATTTTCAACATTGCTTGATCAATGATCACTAATCTCTAGTTGCACCTAATTTCGTGTAGCCAGTCAACATCGCAGCATCAATACAAATACCCGTTATATGCATACTCTTCGCGTCGAACTGTACAAACAAATTCGCTCAAAAAATAAAGCAGTACGTATAAACAAAGGCAGGTACCACGAACCAATTTTTTCTGTCCTTAGATTGCAAGATCGGTTGTTGCTTCATGAACAACACGCGATTAGGTGCGAGCATTTATACACAAAGCCATGTGCGTGTATGCAATGCAAGTAGCCGCTCAAGGTCGTTACGGTGTCGAACTCTCGACGTGCAGGCTATACCTACGACATCCATGTGCGCCCACGTTACGTGCTTTGAATTCGATACTCTACTCTGCAATGGTTTCCAGCCGCGACGAGACCGGGTCTCTGTGGCGGAGGAGAAATTTTGCGCATCGTGTTCGTGCCAAACGTTTTGCCTACATGCGTGTGGGCTTTGTGCCTGTTCATGGTAGGTGCGATGCGGGGTGCGCTACTCGGCTCTGCGCCCGGCAGTATTACCCGGACACGGATAATGATGTCAGAATTAGATTTAGATTTAGGTGTTTGATTTGTTAAAGAAAATTTAAACACGTAAAATACAATTTGATCTCGTAATCCGATACGTGTCGAAATACAATTTTGATTTAAGAGGCTTGATTCAAAAAATTAGATACTAACTTCCGTTCCAAAATAATTGACAACTTTGATTTTTACTATTGAAACTTTGGCTAATAATATTTATTTAAATACTTAGTTTAGTAAAACGGAAAAAAGTATTAATATATATGTATCAATGTATTTTAAGTATGTTATGTAGAACAAGCTATTTACATTAATATTTGTAGAAAAGACAACGATCAAAGTTTGAATAGTAAAATTAATGTTTTATATTATTGTGAAACGAGGTTACTAACACTAGCGTCCAGCCGGGGGCAACCATGTGGCCATCTCCGGCTGGCGGGTGCACCGTCGGCCCCTCGTGGTTTGCAGCCTTTGGTGTTGGACCCGCGCTGCCGCTCGGAGGGCCGCACATCTTCTTGTGTTTCGTGCGGCCGCCCCCCCCCCCCCCTAAAACTTTCGTGTCCCTGAACATCACGGCATGCCGGATGCTGACGAGCGCAGCAGATGGATCGCTCCCATGGCCCGCGAGGTACACTTGCGTGTGGGCTGCTTCGTGCCGCTCAGCCGCAGCTCGTCTGACTTCAGCTCAATTGGGCTGCCGTTTGGCCTGGATATGTGCATTTTTCTGGGTCGCACCATCGTCCGCTTCTTCCTCGGTTGGCGTGGGCTCGAACGAACTTGGTATCCTTGTGGTGAACTTTTTGTGCTCCCGGGGCTACGCACGCTTGAGTTTTTTTTATATTTTTTTATACCTAATATTTAAATAAATAGACTCTTGCTAGCAAGATTTGTAGAAATACACATCTATCGCCCCCTGAAAGGGTTGTGCTAGCAAGATTTGCAGAAATATACATCTACCGCCCCCTGAAAGGGCTGCAACATTTTTAGAGAACGGTTAGGATGACATGGTGGCACCGCCACCCCTTACTACCCTCTCAGAGGGCGGGTAGAGCCCTCCCCCGCACCCGCCCCCCTTACCGCCCTCTCAGAGGGCGGGTAGGGCCTTCCCCCTCGCCTGCCCCCTTACCGCCATCTGAGAGGGCGGTTAGCCCTCTTGTCGCCCTCTCAGGGGGCGGTGAGTCTCACCGTTTAGAAATTTGTTTTTTTAATTTAACTTTTGTATACGTCAATTTAAAAAATAGTGCACATTAATTTGGTGAAAAATGTTAGTTGTTGATATTTTTGAAATTTTGGATTGAAACGGTCAAAAAGTGATCAAAACGGCATCACGGAGTAGTTACTTTTTGGAAATTTTAGATCGATGTAAATTTGTCAATATTTGTTTATTTATTTGATGTAAAATTGTACGAGTAATTTTTTTTAGTGACGTAATGTTGGGAGGATACAAAATCTAATTTTTTGAACAATTGTAGTTATGAAGCACTATTAGCATAATACCCAGCACGAAGGTTACATACGGTGATAAACATTACATGGGATCCTAACCATAAAGACACGACGATAACAAACGTTGGTATATACAATACGCCTAAAGACCAACCTAATAGTGTGCCGCTGCTAATCCTAATATGTCTTAGGGAGTGAAAATATGCCGGATTACAGTAGATGCTCTCTACTGAGTGCACCTAGGATATTTGTCCTTTTTCAGAGCATCGGGGCCATCCGCCTTAGCACGACGGGCCCTCTCCCACTTCCTTGCCCTCCCTGCTTCGCATGCTTGAGCCATGGTATGGTCATGTGCTTCCTTCCTCATGCGCTCCTTCTCCTGCCGCTTCAGCCGTAGTTCTTTCTGCTGTTGCTCGTACTCCCGGCGTGCGTACGCTTCCCTCCTCCACCGCATGCTAATATCGACCCACCGCTTTTGATCTTCATTTCGCTATATGTCGAGCCATTAAATGAAGTCACAAATAGGTGGAGGAGACTAGACAAATAAAACAAGATGTGAGATTAGTAAAACAATGCGTAAAATCGTATGGAACAAGATGTGGAAAGTGCCACATAACTTATTTATGTCGCTATACCGGTGGATACTCATACGGTCCATGTTAAAGATTGTCGTATTGGTAGTTGACACACATGAAAAAATGTAGACCATAGGTGTAGGAGATGTCCTGAGACTCGTGAAGCCTACAAAGGTCGCCACTGAACAACATCGGCGATTCGACCCCCTAGGGAATGAAAATTCCCCAATATTTCTTGGGTGGGCTTGGTGGATCCGAGGAAGACATTTCAGTTGAGAGAGGTGAGGAAGAAATGGTCTATCCATGGATGAGGATGAGGTTATTTATGGTGCCTAGGGGCTGGTACATAGATTGAATGCATGGGCTTGGCTGGAGGCTGGAGCATAGAATTCCGTGTGAAAGATGAAAAAGTTGTAGCATTGATGCTAGACAGAGATTCCCTGTGTCAAGATAGATGTGTTATCATTTAATTTATGATTAAAGCTCTGCCGTGTGGTCACTTCATTGTCTACAGCCTGCGTCAGGACAGAGGTGTTGTCATTTCATAGTTAAAGCTGAGTCGTGCGGTCACTTCGTGTCTAAAGCCAGACTCACGATAGAGGTGTCATGTGGTCACTTAGTGGATAAGTAGCTATGTAAGAAATACTTTTCTAGCTCTGTCGTGAACGGTTCATACAAAACTGAGGACGAGGAATGAGTCAACATGTTGAAGAAATGTAACTAGTGTGCGGTCACGTGGGATTAAGAAATGAGGTAATGACATGGTAAGTAGACCATAGAAAGTAGATACGTCCGAATATGTAAGGCTAGTTCGTGAATCGAAGATGCATCATGAAACAAACATGTAAGTTACAATAGCAAAGGTAAAATCCTACTGCTATCTCCCCCGCTACCGTCGGTCATTCACACCATCATAATCTTGAAGCCGCTACCGCTGGTTCACTCTCACGTGGCCCCTAGAGTAGGTCAGGGCTTCCGGTGGACCAACCTGCCTGGTAGGCCTAGTAGCGATCACAGATGTCGAGGCCTCCTCCTAGGTCTGTTGTGTCCGAAGTGGAGCACTGGGCAAACGGAACCGCGTGATGACGTCATAGTCTGTTGTGGCCCCGAAGAAGTCCCTCACGAGGTCAAACAGGGGGATGGCCCAGGCTCATCCTCCTGACTCGGGTATAATGACTGCGATGGTTCCATCGTCGTCCATATATAATCACTCGAGGGGCCTATGAATGGATGAATTTATTAGATACGTTAAATGTGCAAATGAATGTATTAGTATAAAATACAATGTTGTACCTGTATGGTATGCAGGTACAACAGTAGATGGCCAGGCATGGTGCTGAAGTAGGGTGCGAACGGTGGAGGTCCTAATGGTGGACGTGCGAACGGTCGAGGTGCAGATGAAGACGCCCCGGCTTCATCACCGTAGTAATCTGCGGAATATATTAGATATACTATTGAATATATTGAATGCGGCAATGTATTGGCGCCTGAGGCCTGCGAGCGGTGAAGGTGTCGGCACTGAACATGGTCTAGGTGGCAGCGTTGAGAAGTATGTAGGTGCACCTAATATATTTTTTGAAATTAATGCATCAATAATAAAAGATATCGCTAATCGCTGTGCATATGAAAAATGCGTACCTGTTGTGTCCGGGCCTGGAGGGCGTGGTCCAGGTGGCGATGTGGATGTCGGTCCCGGTGGAGGTTTTTGCACATCAGATTTCTTGGACGACTTTGCATGGACCCCACTGGACCTAGAAGGAGCACCGACGACGTCTGTGGTGGATCGGCATGAGGTAAGCTTCAGGGCCTGCGCGGTCTTGTTGAAAACCCGCTTGACAAATCCCACTACATCCGCCACACTAAGTTGCATCCCTTGCCTGAGGCGGTCCATGGTTCCAGCCGCGTCCCTATGGATATCGTAAATGATATCAGCCTGTTAAAAAAAAATATGAAATGAGAATTCCAGTTTATAGTGGTTCTTATAGGATTATATGATAAATAAATGAAACGTTAATTACACACACTGCTAATGTAGCGTTCTCGTCCCAATGGCCCAGGTAGGCCTTCGTAGTCGAAGCGACGTGCTGCCCGACAGTATCTGGGGTGTAGGTGACCCGTGTATGTGTACGCGGGACGTATCACCGTAGGTACTCCTCGAAGCTCGGCTCGACGAAAGGACGAGGCTCCTCGACGACATCCACAAGGGTATGGGCCCACGTCGAGACGTATGGCGCCAAACGATATGTCCAGAGGTTGCCACTCGGTTGGCCCTTTCATGTATACCTGCAAGTCAACCACGTTAGATAGACTGTAAATGAGATGAATGCTATGGATTATATATTTGATTTTAATTACTTGTGAACGTGGTCCGAAACCATGCTAACGTTGACAAGGGGGAAAGCCTGGAAGCGTCTGAACTGCCTCATCACGTGGTGGGGTGAGTACTCCTCGACGTAGATGTCGAAGATGAGCGGCTTCTTCGTAAGCCAATACTCCTCGTCGCGGCTACACAACGGAGACAGACCGACAGGTGCACGAGCTTGTATGAACAAGTGGCTGTAGGGGGTCTAGACCACGTCGTTTGGACGCAGACAGTCGAACTGCGACCTAAAAAGCTCATACATGCTGTGGGCCAGCTCGTGCGCCCAGTGCGGTTGTGGAGAAAAATAGTAAGAAACCAAAATTAAAACCCGTGGCAAGTGAAGCATAGCTATATTTCATACGTACCCGATGTCGATACCACAACGAGCCTATGGTGGGCCCATTTCTCGCACATATTGTGGCTAGTTGATGTGGTAGGTTGTCATATGAATCTTTGTATGTCCCAAACCTCATCTTAATAGTCTTATGTTTCACCCTCCATGTCTTGGCATAGTTTATTGTGTACTGGAATATTTCCTCAATAGCACGGATTATTAATCGTAGCTCATACTTTAGGTTTTCTATAATCTCTCCGTACATAGCATTGGCAACAAAAGCAGATGATAGGTTCTAGTGGGAGAACTCTATTTCCTCAATGAGACAATTATGCTCCCTAACTATTGAGCACTCCCAGTAGTCAACCCACTTCCCCCTGAATGCATGCACCCGTCACGGAAAATCAAGCACCAAACACTTGACATCGTACTCCCTTTTGCTTGACTTCACAACCTTGAACTTCCTCCGAAGAGACAGCAACCAGAATTTTACTGCAACAATAACAACCTCCTTACTAGGGTACATAGCACCCTGAGGCACCTCGTTCTCATGATATTCCCACGGTGTCCGATGAGGCACTGACCATTAGCTTTGAAAATTTCTGATTCTTCCACTCTACAGGAACATGAGCATTTCCCACCTCATTAGATGAATCCTCATCGGCAATGGCTTCCTCCAGCTCTTGATCCTCTATCTCTATCTCTTCAATTATGCTAGGGATGTGCTCCCCCTCATCGGCTACACCCCTCGGTTGCATCTCACGCACATTCCCAACATCTTGCTCGTCCCCCACCTTTGCCAGGTCTGCTTCATCCACCACTGTCTGACTTGTTCTTGTTACTGCTTCCGCAAAGTTTATCTCTGCTAGATCCTTCTGGTACGCCTCAGCTAGCAACACAAGAGGGAGATCACGTTCACATGATATATCTACGTACTGCCTCCAAGTAGATGTCGCATTAATCGGGATGAGCTCTCCAAAGTACCCCTAAGTAGCACGACTTAGCACAGCTCTCAGCTTAAGCTCATGTTGCTGGGGATCTAGTTGAAAATGGCGCATCAGCCACTTGCACACACCCACTATGGTCTTCTCATTGGCTCTACTAAGTCCCTTGACGACATGTTGAAATCCAGAGAGATCTACACTGATAGGATCATAACTAATTTGATCTTCACCATAATATATCTGAAAATATAATTTATCGGACATCCTTGAAAACATCTGAAAATATATCCAATGTTAATACTGAAAAACTATACTTTTGATTATCGAAACTCTAACAAAATTACCGACACCGATGATGATCTAACAATACGTTTATTTAATATTGCTCCTAAGCAAAGTAACCAATTTAAACTAATTAACCATCCGTCTATTCAATAAAGTTTCTAATTAGCTATAATTATTACTTACATCATTATTCTGTAAAATATAGATAATCGAAACTACCATACTATAAATACTATTATGTATCTGATGGCTATCCTACCATGTCAAAATTGATTTTTACAATATACTACAAAAGACAGCATATCCTACCTTTCTAAACCCTATGTTGCATATAATATAACTACTGTTATTACGCTAAACCCTAGATTTACTGGTACTTTAATTACTAATAAAAACATAAGTCTTAAAAAATTACCAGAAATCTAGATCCAAAATCCGCAAATCAAAAACAGTAGAGCTTCGCCGCGCTGCCTCCCTCTCCTCTCTTCTCCTCTCATCTCATCTCTTTCTTTTTTTTTTCTAGATTAAATGGCTATTTTAGCTAATTTTTAGCCTTTTTATACTAATGGAGGAGGGGCGGGGTGGAGGCTAACCGCCCCTGGGGCGGGCGCAGAGGGAGGGTCCTATCCGCTCTCTAAGAGGGCGGGCGTGGGGAGGGGTCTACCCGCCCTCTGAGAGAGCGGTAACGGGTGGCGTTACCATCGTGATATCCTTATCGCCCTCTAAAAGGGCTGCAACCCTTTTAGGGGGCGGTAGACATATATTTCTACAAATTTTGCCATCAGAAATCTATTTATTTAAATATTAAATATAAAAATATATAAAAATAAAAAAACTCGCGCACGCTTCGAGTCATGATCTCAGACTTTATTTTTATATTTCTTAAATAAAAAATTACAAAAATATATATGCGTTTTGAAAATCACGCATGTAGACTCATGACATTCATCGGAAGGGTGACATGTAGAATAAAATTGTTTTTTATTTATTATTATACTTATTATATTCTTGTCTGAAAATTTTTAGAGAGCTAGATTATAGTATCATCTATACTACAAAATTTTTAGAACTTTTTACGACTATTTTGATAATATTTTTTTAAGAGTGATAATATGTGGTTTTTTAAAGCAGACGTATATTTTACAATTTTTTATTTAAGAAATATAAAAAAAATCGCAGTGCTGCTGCACTGCTGAACAGCGGCACTTCTTCAAGTGTCACCTTCTTGTTCTTAATAATTTGTCACTGGAGAGAGGTGCCCCTTGCTCGTGTAACTGTGAAAATACCACTAGCGAGAGAAAGACTTCACCAAGACTCTTTTGCCCCTGTTTCTTCTTCCTTGTTCGCACACCATGGCCGGCCGGCCATGCCATACGTTTCTCGTCGGCGCTCGGTGGCGATGACGTCTCCGCTGTGAGCCTACGACCCCCCCCCCCCCCCCGCACGTACACTAGTGAGCCATGGTGGCACCACGGGGCCCACTGTCCATGCATCAAGCTTGGCGACGCCCATAGCATGTACCACGCGGCCTCACCGGAGAAGCTCCAGATCTAGCCCTATGGAGCACAGGTTGTCGGTGGCGGCTGAGGATATGCCCTCGCCATTCTCTCAGGGACGGAGGCCACCAAAAGTGGGGTCCGCGACAACGTCGGTGTGTGGAATTAGATCCATTGGCCATCTTATGGCATCCATGGCCTTAGATTCATTCTAGCTTTGTTCACATGGAGTTGCTTGCTGTAGCTCACGGCGAGAGGGGGCGTGGCATCGGCGACAAAGAAGAAGAGAGCTGGGAGAAGAACCAGCTAAGAGAAGAAGGGAATGACTTTGGTGCCCTTGATCAAGAAATGAAAGTGGTAAAGGAATAAGAACTTGTCTCTCTTCAATGGCAAATCATGAAGGATAACGAAAAGAGTTGTATTTGAAGATGTTCTATTATTTAGAGTGATAAAAGGTTAAAAGTTAAATACCGCATCTTGGCTTTACATAAAAGGGAAATTCTTTGTTTGTCATTGAAAATTTTCACTCTTCCCTCTATGTTACTTAAAAAAATCGAACTTCCTTATCTGTCATCAGTTTCAATTTTTTGTTCCTTCCATACGACTCTCTTACGTCTCGGCGAGTTCTAACGTCGAAGTTCACCATTCACCGGTATTATTCATGTGCGCAATAGTCTTCTGTTTCTAATTGTCTTCTATTATTTTAAAAATCCTATAACTTTGTGTGCATATTCCATAATCCATGTGCAACTTATTTTAATTAAAATTCTTAAAAAGCTAATTTTATAACTTCTAATAATTGTTGGACCCTTAAATAAAATTCTAAAAATCTAGAAAAATCACAAATAGTCTTATTAAATGATGGAGTAATTTTTAAAATTATTTCTAGCATTAAGTTATATGATGAAAAAGTGAGTTCCTTTGTAATACTCTATTTATATGCATTTATAATAGATATAAATGTGCAATCTAAGTTATATGGTAAAAAAAATGAGTTCTTTTGTAATACTCCATTTATATCCATATGCAACCTACTTATCGTTGCATATAAATAGATCATTTCAAAGGAACTTATTTTTTCATCATATAACTTAGGGCTAGAAATAATTTTAAAAATTAGTCTATCATATAAGAAAAATATTATTGAATTTTTTTAGATTTTTAGGATTTTATTTAAGAGCCTAACAATTGTTAGAAGTTATAAAAATAGTATTTTTTTTAGAATTTTAGTTCAAATTCTACATAGGCTTTTTAGGTAAATCTAATTAAATAGGCGTAACTGAGTGGTAGAGAAGGAACAAAAAATTAACACCGACATCAGATAAAAAAAATCGTTTTCTAGAGTGACATGGACAAAAAAGGTGAAATTTTTCGATGACATATAAAGAATTTCTTCGTATATATATTCACATCACAGACGATTTTTTTAATATGTATCTGTATTTTTACATCATAGACGACGGATTTCTTAATGCCTGTTTGTATCTTCTCATTACAGATGTATTTTCTTAATGTCTGTTTATATCTTATTAATTTCTATCACACCAACATGACCGGTTATGTTACATATATTTGGTTTAGTAACTGTATCTAAGTACTTTATTAATAACAGTCTAAAAAACTGTTTGTGACTACCCGTCTGCTCTAACCGTTGATGCTGTAGACTCGTAGTGAGATATGAACAACCCCAGACCCCAGTCTCGTCGAAGATCCAGCATCGCTGAGTTCGAAGACGTAGAGGACGGGCTTGCCGGGGGTGGGCGCCGTGGTACTAGGAGCTGGAGGACTCGTCGCCACCGCATGTGTCGGAGGACTCGTCGCCGTCGCAGATCTACGAGGACCGCGAGAGGAGACGGGAGCCGCTGGACTGGGTTCTTGAGAACGTGCCCCGGTCCCTCGCAAGAATGGCGGGCTGGCGGTGCAGAAATCGGCGAAGGCGGAGGCTTGAGCTAGCGAGTGGAGGTGCTGCTGCGTTCGTGGTGACGATTTGGGCGAAGGCAAGACGGAGCCTCGTCACCGGTAGTAGCACGAGCAGCGGCGTAGTACGGTGCTCACGTGGCCAAGCAGTTGCAAGCTCCAGCTACTTCGAAGTCAGGTGCCGTGATTATTCACTTGAGACAAAGGATCGGAGTAAGAGAATCAGGGTTCGTTCCAGCATACACTCTTCATCCAAGGATACCACACGGTGTGCCCTCATTTTGTGGAGTACGCATGAGTATATGTATTCAGTAGCAAAGCACGCAACGGTCTTAACCCCAACCCCCCCCCCCCCACCCCAAACATAAACATACATATACATATACTACTACAAAACACTATTTTTGGAGCCGAGTGGTAACCTATTTATAAAAACGTTTAATCAACCGTCTCCGATCGAAGACATGTGAAAATGGATGATTTTCACAGACGCAAAAATGATCGTTTGTGAAAATCAATTATCACATACGGTTCACTTAAGTAACCATTTATGGTAATTCATATTTCTACATACGGTTCCTTAAGCAGACCGTCTGTGATAATCCGCCACCGAATCGATTTTTTTTTCAAAAAATGTTTTTTTACCAGGCACCCAGCGATCGTGACGTCGAAAGTCACAAGTCATATGATTTTTTACACAAAATACGCACATACGGTTCTTGACACTCAAATCTAGAACCTCTCAGCTCATACGAATGCTACTTATCATCCCACTACAGGACATTAGTGATAATAATAGCATATGCAATCATTTTGATATATTATATCTAAAACTTCAAACAATTATTTGGATATCTAAATGACTTTAAATGAAAAAGTGTCATCATCCGATTTCATATGAAAAAGTTACGATTTTTTTTTAAAATAAATTATTATTCATTATCAAAAGTGGTTCCTTATGTGAACCACCTGTGATAATCATCCTATTTCTAGAGACGGTTCACATAAGAAACTACCTTTGAAAATGATCTTTTACACGGGCAATTTCTTATCTGAACCGTTTATGATAACCATCATATTTCTAGAGATGTTTCTAGAAATAACCTTTTACATGAGCGATTCACATAAAGAACTACACGTGGTAATCATCCAATTTTTAGAGGTGCTTCATATAAGGAATCGTATATGAAAATTTATTTTCACATGTGATCCAAAACCACAGGGAGCCCTCGCAAACTGCTAAGATGATTTTTCATATGAGTCGTTTGTGTAAAGACACTCTAGGTGTCTAAAAAATAGTTTTATAATAGTGGTATAAATATATTTCATAGTTGTTAGCAACATCATCAACATCTTTCTTTCTACCATCTCTTTTTTTTTATCTCTCTCTATGGTACCTTAATCCCTATCGAATACCACTAATACATAAGAGGTTAAGGTCCTATTTGATGCAGCTTTAGCTAGCTTTTGCTACTCAAAAGTATAAAGCTGAAGACTGTTTATGGAAATAGCTTCGAAGTAAAAGTTGACAAAAAATCATTATTACTGGAAGTCAGTATGGAGGAGATTTTGTAGCTTTTGAAATATAATATTCCGATAAGTACTTACATATATTATACATTTTATTCATATCAAAATCAATTCAAAAACAGTTTTTTTAAAGTAGCTTTTAAAAGTAGTTTTTAGAAAGTCTTAACCTAAGCAAACAAGCTCTGAAAAGCATCGTCTTTCGGCTAGAGAATTTCACGGAGCATTCCTTCTTATCAAATCTATAATAAGAAAATTTTCCTATGGGTTCACATTCTTTTAGAATTCCTTCATTTGTCCTCAAACTACATATTTTCAATTGAGAAAATGGAATTAGATTATGGTGTGATTTATACCTCATGCATATACCAGCCTTGCGAGTGCACTTCTAGGTGGAGCCCTTTGAGCGGCCAACTTCATGTAAGAAAACACTCCTAATCCTCATGATATACGTCATCCATACATACTCTACTTGTTCAAGTGTATATATAGCCGAAAACATAGTTTTCTTTTTATTCATACTGTAGAATCATCTGAGGACCTTATTTTCAAATGACTATCAACACTACATTAACCGTAAGCGTAAAATATATAGTAGAAGTGCGTGCATATTTCAATAATACGCCGTCCAAATCTCATAGAAAGAAGAGGGAGAAAAAAGAGAGGCGACCCATTTTGCAATTAACCCCTCTAAGCTATCATCGGCAACTGAACTGTCCACAGGGGAACATCCACACTGCATCCCATCCAACGCGGGCTCCGATGCGCTGCACGTGAGGCGCCTCCACGCATTAACCTTGTGTCAGACGCGCTCACGTGACGGGCACCAACCGGCCCCTGCCCCACCATGCTCGACCCCGCCACGTGTGTGTGCTTCGGATTGTCTACGCAAAGGGCGTACGTGCACACGTGCGGCGGTGCACATGCGGTCGTGCGATCGCAACGGTTCTGGCGAAAGGCAAAGCAGAAAAAGGGAAGCGGGTTGGAAGTTGGGATCTCGTGGACCATCATGTTCCACGTCGTCCTTCCAAATTCCAAAAATGCAGTACAACACATACACACTTATATTATTATAAATATATGCTCATATGCTGTTTACTAAAAATTAGAGATACAAAATTTGAAAATTTATCAAGTCACATGAGACGTCTCGCTATCGACAAATACATCGTTTATCAATTAAAAAATTACCTTAGTAAGACACATAAATAACAAATCTAAAATTTATTCTTCAATAAATAGATAGCACAACCACCTCTGCTAATCACTCCAGCCAAATCCTAGAGCGCACATATTATTGTAGAAGGTCGGCTTCCGTATATTTGAACGCATTTGTTTATAGTTCGGTGGGGCGATTTGACCAGAGATTAAGGCCATAGGACCGACAAAAGTGGTGTTAGAACCATCAAAGATTTCTCTGCTACTCCAGTAGTAAAGCTCCTGTTTTTTTAATTAACCCAAACTAGAGTAATGATTATAGGATCACCTACAAACAAGAGAGAACATCCATTGCTTCAACATTATTCTTTGATAGATTAGCATCCTAAGCCGCCTAAAAAAAAGTACCAATTTGCCAAGCCAACTTAAGGACGTTTTTGGGTCAAATCCTATGAGTTGATGCTATAAAGCTTTAGATCGTAGGCTTCGGAGTTTTGCTACCATAGGTGACTTCAATTTATCGAAGAACTAGTCCTCCGTACATTCTAACAAGAACCAACTATTGATCCATATATATCAATAAATGCATGTATTTCCACAACATACACAGCATCACAGACGTTGCATACTTGATGTTGAAATTTAAGCTCTCAAATCCGAGTAAAATGAATTTTTGACTTGAGATTTGAAGTTTCAGTTGAAATTTTGAAACTTGCAACACAGGGAATTTGATCTTTGAACTGAACATTTTAAACTCTATCAACATGGAACTTGAAGTTTGAACAATAAATCCTAGCCTTTAAACTTAGGCTTGTTTGGATAGAGGGAAGCTAGAATTTTGTTTAAACTAAGGTAAATTGTGAAAACTCCGAAGTAGTCCCCTCATACAAACACCCTATTAAAAAGTTTGAGCACACACGTCATACTACATCACTTATTTGTGGTTTGGGGGGAATATAAAGTAGAATACTCTCTCAAGAATGTCAGCATTTAACCAAATAGAATCAGAATCTCACAGTACCTCAGACACATGTCATGTGCTTCATCACTCTCCTCTAAGCTCCTATATGCATTTAGCATCATTAGTATGAACAAAAAGGAATTCATCGTAATTCCATCAAACTACAGGAACTAAAGAAAAAAAAAACAGCTCTGTTTCTATCTAAAACCAGGTGTAAAAGGCAAGAACATATGCAATCATTCTCGTCGAAAAAAAGAACATATGCAATCAGTATCAAGATATAAAAAAAACAGTTCAGAGATGAAGCTGAGCAAATGTTGCTTTTGTAGAATCATGTTATTATTCCATATTCTGTTTGACTTCTTGAGTTGAAGACTAATCAGACAGTTTAAGGAGGGGCTGTCGAACTCACCCTCCCAGTGATAACGGACCATTCTCTGAAAGACAGTTCAGACTTTTTAGATGCATTGTCAGAAAAATTACATCAACGTGTCTGATGAATCGGTACAGTACCATGTCAAAACTTCAGAGTGTAACCATGGAGCAGCACAAAAAAACCAAATCAATGCATGAGTGGAGAGATATGTTTACAAACCTTAATCACATCCAATCCAACCTGAGATAGTCCATCGCAAACCTTATCAAATCCGCACCTTGAACAACCCAAAGCTAGATCACTAGCTGTTAGCTAGATTCAAGCAGTACTTATCTTTTGGAATCTAGAACACGTACATGTAGAAGCCAAACAGAAACAACTTATTCATTCATTGCAATTGCAGTAACTAGGTCAAAATAATATCCATGTTGAAAGGTTTTATAGCAGAAGTAAATGGTAGTACTAGTTCATACTCCATACCAACGCTCTAAACACATAGAAAGTAATTGCAATGTCACATTAGCAAATCCATTCAAGCTTACTAATAACAAACCACACAAAAATTTATATTAAAATAACTGTTGAAGAGAATGTAGATCCCCAAATGAATTACAGAATGCATTAATCAAGCAGTATTTGTAGCTTACCATTTGAAATTTAGAACTCAAGTAAAACAGAACCTATCCTGTAGCAAACAAGATGGGGCAAAGCCCAAGACAGTAATTTGTTAGTGGAGACTGTCGATTTATATTGTATTCATGTGTTGCCCAAGAAAGGCCGTACTCGCCCCCACACATAAGGCTCCAAACAGGGAATCAAAGGGGCTCCTTGGACACTGCATTTGGTCATAGGTTAAAAAGTTGGCACAAGGGTTGGGAAACACTAGAAACAGCATCCACGTTCTCCTCACCTCCCCACCTCCCTTTCTTTCCTTCAAAATTGTTTTGTATATCTTGTTGGCTCACTATGTACATGTCGCAATAGCCCAATCTCCAAGAGATGCAAAGGAGATATATGTTAGAACTTCAGACCTCGCCATGCTCCAATGTCATCACAGATCAACATTTGTGAAATATTTCTTGTTCTAGTTATGGAGGGAAAAAAAGGGAAATGATTTTGTTTACAAGCAACAGTTCAACTGATTGAAATTCAACATCAAGCCTTTACTAACATCAGTCAATAATTTGTTTGGCATGGTAGTTTGTCATAATTTTCAGAATTGTGATATTGCAGTAAATTAATAGTGTAATACAGTAATTCACCATTGTCCATGTTATCACATTGCGCATTTGAATTCATGATTGTGGTCATGCAGAACTAAATATTCATGCTCGCAAATTCACTTGTACAAATTCCAAAATAACATTATGAACTGTAAAATTCTTTAGAAAAAGCATTGTTCATTAAGAGATTAACCTGATAAAACTATCAGTAAAATCAGCAGACTCTCCTTTGAGAAGGAAAAGCCACTTTTTTGTGGAATTTATGTGTGATCTCAGAGAAGCTATTGGAGATTTTGATATAATCGACTCTAGCAAGTTCAATGCAAGGGCAAGTTCAATGCAAGGCAAACCTAGTACAAAATTATTTTGCAGCTCCTTCCAATGAAATTACATTTTATAAAACAGTTCCTCCTTTTGAAATATTACATCCCAGCACCTACAACAGCAATTCCGGAACATGTTCTAAATTTGATTCACAAAGTAACTACACATGCCTATCACTGTCATAAAGCAAGGTGCATTCCATGATAGTGCCATAGATTAAGGAGTCAATTGTCAAAAGCCTTAGTGATGCAAATATATAGCCCCCTCTCCTGGTTGAGTCTTTAATACTTCTTAACCCACTAAACACCCCACCTCCCATCCTTCATAAGCTAAGACATATCTCTCTTCTTCAAAGCTCTCTACCCCGTCCAACCCAGAACACACACAACACCAGAGGGCTTTACACCTACATACATGATCATGGTAAGGATTCTAACCTTCTCCGTGCTCTCCTGTGAATTCTCATAGGAATTCTCCATTTATTGATGCAAAAACTGTTTGGAATTTTGAAACATCAGCAGGCAATGTGGAAGCCAGCATGGTTACAGGCCCTCAACACACAGAAGTTCTTCGTAGCATGCTCTTTCCATGAGCATGCCAAGAAGAACGAAAAGAACATCTGTTGCATTGACTGCTGCACCAGCATCTGCCCACACTGTGTGGCAGCACACCGTGTACACCGGCTCCTGCAGGTACGGCGATACGTCTACCACGACGTTGTCCGGCTGGAGGACCTTGAGAAGCTTATTGATTGCTCCAGTGTTCAGGTACATCAAATGTGCTTCGCGCATGCATGTGATTCTGATTATTGTTGTCTGAGCCTCTGAGGTTCAAGCTGCAAGCAGACTTATAATTTTGTATCAACATGGTGCAGTCTTATACGATTAACAGCTCTAAGGTTGTTTTCCTGAAGAAGAGACCACAGAATAGGCAATTCAAGGGGTCAGGGAATATCTGTACCTCCTGTGACAGGAGCCTTCAAGAGCCCTATTTTCACTGTTCTCTGGATTGCAAGGTAATTAACTAGAACTAATAATCAATGGTTATTCTGTGTGACTTTACGTAATTGAATTATGATTGCTGAGCAAATAAGAGAGCATAATTCATGCTAAATGAGAGGAGCAGAACAATTATGATCTATAAGGTACCTAGCAAGAGAAGTATATGTCCTTGTTTCTCATGCAATATCCATGTCAGTCTGTTTCTACCTGAAGAATCTGCCCACATCATTAGGATAGCACTACAAAGACAAATGTGAAAAATTTATGTCAGTAAATTTGTCCAAAATTTGTTCAGAGAGCTATTAAATGCGATGAAGCTCACTGTAAATTTCTAAGACATGAATATGAAAATTATTTGACAATTGGCAATTTTTCAGGTAGAGTATATACTACGGCAGAAGAAAGATTTGTCAGCATACTTGCGCCCATGCAAGATCTTACAGCTTGGCCCTGACTTCTTCATTCCTCATGATGCTGATGATGACACGACTCACTCAACCCTCGTTGATGTTGATGAGCCCATGGAATCATCAGACTCTGAGAATTTGAGCACACCGTGCACAAATTTTGTCCGCAAAAAGCAGAGTGGACCATATATTTGTGCACGGTCTGCAAATCGAGTCTCTGATGATGACATAGCCACAAACATGAGCAGAAGGAAAGGGGTTCCACATAGATCACCTTTGTGCTAATAAAATCAAGAATTAAATAGTTTTTCCTTTTCTTCACTTCTTTCATGTTATTTATCTCTTGGACTAAGCTGGTGCACTACTGACAGAATTTTGTCTCGATGGAACCATGTGATTTCAAT
The DNA here is from genome assembly GCF_958298935.1 of Phragmites australis. Classification (NCBI taxonomy): domain Eukaryota; kingdom Viridiplantae; phylum Streptophyta; class Magnoliopsida; order Poales; family Poaceae; genus Phragmites; species Phragmites australis. The sequence goes on from NC_084925.1 coordinate 4,487,740, forward strand.
GTACATCACTAGAGGCAATTGCACTCAAATTCTTCAAGTTGATGCACCAGTTCATATATATGTACGCTTCAACATAGTTCGTGTTATCCCCTTCTCCTTAGTTCTTTAAGTATGCTGTTGTTATTGTTCAGAAAACTAAAAGCTGTCCGCAATTTTTTATTAGGTCCTTAACTAAGACTAATATTTAGACATGGTATCCAAATATCCATTATGCCATTGTTCTTTATGCTTGACATGCCTACAACTACGACCAGGAATAAATACACAAATACAGGTATTTATACGTAGATTCAATAGCTAAGTCTTAAGAGTGTAATTTTGCAGCTAAGCAAAGGAACAAGCATATAAATTTTCCTTTTGCATCCACAATTTTACGTACTGGAGTAAACAGAGGGGTTATTTTAAAAGTGAAGGTTCTTTCTACCATATAACTGAAACTAAACCTGTCATAGCCTGCAAACAAACAAAACAGCATTCGAATGTCATCGCCATATCTAGTCACACTTGGAATCAAGTCAGATCTTTGTTGGAATTATGGGCACTTGCAGACTGTTTTTGCGAATTAGTAACTAGCAACCACCTAAAGTTTTCAATGGAGTGGAACAGAATATAGCGGTTAACATTTTATCATGTATAACCATCAATAAAATCAGTGAAACATTTTATAGTAGCCTCAAGTCTAGCAAAAAATGCTGCAAGCATGTTCAAAATATTACCAGTTGTTACACTTAAACAGAAATAAGGGGAAATAATTTATGGAATTACACACAGAAGATTTAATAAAATGACAAGTCATGAAGCAACTGCGATGAATCAAAGTTTTTCCAACCCATTTACATCTTCTATAATCTCAAGAATTCATGATGCAATGCAGTAGCACATAAAAAATGCAATGTAGATGCCAAAAATGGGATCCTAGAAATACTTTCTTCTTGTAATAAATGTAATCCCTGGCTAGTTATATATTTCCATAGGCAAGAGGTGGTCAAACATAGCAAAAAGATGCAGTTGTAAAGGTCAATTTACAGAGAGAACAACTTTCTCCTACCAAACAAAAGCTTGAAAGTTGTTTGTTTACCTTCCATTGCACATTTACTTGTCTACAACCAAATGGTTAGAGGAAAAAGGTACAAACTTCTTAAGATTACAGCAGTTTCCATGCAAGCAATCGTATTGTAGCAAGACAACACTGTTGGATCTTGTTGATTACATTTTGCTTCAGAACATAAAGTTAAAATAAACTTCAACCATTGGAAGTTGAGCAATTCTAATTTTAACTAATGAATCCCTCAGTAATGCCTACTCAGATCATCTCGAGATCAGAACATAAGATTAATATTTTTTCCATGCACCTCGTGATATGATTCGACACATATAGCTGGAAAGCTCGGGAAGTGCACTCGTGCGCGTCATCGACTAAATATTATAAGCCCGTTAAGATATTCTAGTGTTGATTAAAACAGTGAAATCTTTGTCATCCTCTCATGATGACGATTATTAAAAAAGGAATTGGCCTAGTTGCAGGTGAGCTCTCCCCCTTTGACTTTGACTGGAACCAAACATATTTTTCCTTTTGAATTTTGGTAAGCATTTTAACCACTGTAATTTCTTAGTAGTGTCCATTTTGTTGTCATTGCTGCAATCCAGATGCATGCACCACCTAGTTTGATGGCAGATCTCAAATTCATGAAAACCAGTACGGTCAAAAGTAAATGACATTTAGTAGCTGGGGTAACATGCGTATTACAGAAGAACAAACTCAGATGTAATATTCAAATATCACAAAAAGTGGTCATAGATGTCTGGTGATTCAGACGTACATTTGGAGTAGTTTTCATTTGGGAAGGGGAAACAACCAAGTGGCAGTTGATCATGTCATGTCGGGCATGTTAAGCTAAGCTCGCTAAACCTCTCTGATCAGATCAAATGGGTGTTGTACTCTAGTTCAGTTCAAGCTAGCATGAAACAACTGAGTTGAACATGTTTGAACATGTTTGGCCGAAATCAGGTACGCAAAACAAGACAATGCTCTACAGTAAATAGGCAATAATAATAATGCAGGCAGCAACTGAAGCAGCACAAATCTCAATATATTCGAAATTTGTTGCAAAGAGCCAGCCATGATCCACTCAATCCTTATAATGAAAAATGGATAGCTATTGGCAGCAAAAATAAGAAAGCCATGACATTCAAAGAACCGTACTGTTGAGAATATTGGACGGAGAAAAACTGCCATGTCTTAAGTCTCAAGCATTCGAGGATGGAACATGGAACTAAAGTTATTTGGCTTCGAATCACAACAGTTTCACAATGAACCTCTTACTCAAACACTAATTTAAAAAGTATGGTTCAACTAGTCATGCAACCATGGTACTCAGCCACACATGCTTCATTTCATGGTGGATCATTCTAAGGAACATGTCAGATGAGAACTTGACATAGAATAGGATGATGCAGACTCGCAGTTTAATCTGCCAGGCTGGGCCTTGGAAAGCTCAGAATCGAAGCATCTGAGAGAGGTGGTAGGCACGGAGGACTCAAACGCAAGCTAAAAAAATCGGTACTTTCTTTCGCAGAGCAACGTCTAGATGAGCTATCTAAAGTCCCATCGGATGCCTCAGATCGCAAATTTATAGTCTCATAACTTAGGATGAATTCTCACATGATGCATCCCCAATCATTCTATATATGTAGAGAGGAATCTGTATCAACTCACAAGAATATATATATATACGGCGAGGCTATTCTGCGTCTATGCGCAGTTGCTATTTGCACTGCACACATCCCCCAGTTACAACCCGAAACACTGTGAGTTACAACTTGTTAGGTAGACCAGTTACAACTTCACGTCCAGAAATGCATAATTGCAACACGAGAAGTTAACACTGTGAGTTACAACTTGTTATTCGCACCGCGCACATCCCCCAGTTACAACCTGAAACACTATGAGTTACAACTAGGTAGACCAGTTACAACTTCACGTCCAAAAATGCATAATTGCAACACAAGAAGCTAACACTGTGAGTTACAACTTGTTATTCGCACTGCGCACATCCCCCAGTTACAACTCGAAACACTGTGAATTACAACTTGTTAGGTAGAACAGTTATATTATTGTAAATTTGTGGCCTTTTCTGTTAATTTTTTTTTAAGTTTGAATACCCATTCTATGAATCTTGGGTCTGCCACTGATTTCTGGTCGACGCTCTTTGACTTCACCGTAACAACAAAATAGTTTTCCTTAAGTCCCTACAAGTTTCGATTCGCAAATGAACACATAATTTATGTGAGCAGAAACTAGTTCGGTACTCTAACTCTTAGAATCCTTGAACAGTAATGTCACCGGCTAGAGCGTCTCTGCAAAGAAGTAGTGAACCTAATGTATGATGTCATTTTGTCGTATATTTGCAGTAGCGTACATATAAAAAAAAGAGAAGAAAAGAAAAAAAAAATCCCGACTGGCCTCTCTCCTTTTGGGACGGCCCGATCCCTTCCCCTCTTCTCTACCGCTTGAGCCGGCCTAGCCCGTTTCCTCTCCTCCTTATCCCCTCCGCACCGCTGCCTGCCCTAGGGCGCGCCGCCCTGTGCTTCTTCTCCCTTCGCCCTTACTCGCATGCATCTTCACCTCTCCCATATCCACTTGCGCCGCCGCCTTTCCCCACGCGCCCGAGCCGCTCCCGCGTTCCCTGCTCCCTGGGCTTGAGCCGGCCGAGTGTGCTCGCCCCGCGCCGCGCTCGTGCTTGGTCGTTTCCCCCGTGCTTATCCCTTCCCTCATCCCTATCTCTTCCCCCAAATCCGAGCGCCCCCTATCGGATTCCTCCGTGAGGGAAGCCCTAGCCGCCGCTATAAGAGGTCGGGAGGGGGGAAACAGAGAGGAGGAAGGCCGGATCTGAGGGAGAGGAAGAAGAGAGCTAGAGAGGGCGAGAGAGAGAGGGAAGAGAGAGGAGGGAGATCCACCGAGAGAGGCATCCTCGCCGCACGGGTCTTTTTGCCGTCACCAATGGCCGCCGTCGATGGTGCTCGATGCGGTGGGTTCCTACCGTAACCACCCCTTTCATCCCCTTTTTCCTTGCTACAGGTGACGACCGGCGTTTGCGCCGCGTCAGTGCGAGCAGGTGTTCTGGCCGGCCTTGTGCCGCGACCACGTGAGATTGAGGTGTGAACTCCGGTCGGCCTCGTGATGTGATCGCGTGTTATACAGGTGTGCTGGCTGGCCTTCGTGCCGTGGTCATAGAGCTGGGTCCTGGCCGGCGCTTGCACCGTGGCCTTGGAGAGTGTGCCGCCGCTATGCGAGCTGTCGTTGGTTCTCTCTGGTTTGTGTTGGTCTCCGGTCGTGTGTGCTTCGTGCCGTGCAAGCGCGTGAGTTTGGCTTTGCTTTTGGCCGTGCATGCCTCCGCGCAGCATGAGCGCATCGAGTTTTGTTTGGTATTGTTCTGGCCAGCTTTGAGCCATGGCCGTCAACTTGGGTTCCGGCCGACCTCGTTGCCGCGACCGTGGAGATGTGCTGTGTTGATTTGGTCATCGGGTTCTCTTGTTCTGTGATGAAATCCGGCTGGCCCTCGTTGTCGTGACTGTGGAGATGTGCTGCAGTGATCATGGGTCACCGGCTGGGAGCCAGAGGGCCGCCGGCAAGCCGGCCGGGTGTCTGGGAGCCGCCGGGTGCTTATGCTGAATGCTGTGTCTGTGTGAGAACAAGTGTCTTGGCCGTGCCGGCGTTTGGGCTGTGCCTCGGCACACACTGCCATTGAGTCGTGTGCCTCTGTTCATATGGGCCGCCGTTGTTCTTTTTCTGATCTGAGATGTGTTCTGGCCGGCCTTCGTGCCGTGATCGTCGAGGTGTTTTCCAGCCGGTTTGCGCCATAGCCGTGGAACCTGTGTGTTTCGCCGGCTGGGAGTTCGAGTGCTGCCGGCTTGCGATGGCTACCGGTTGGGTGTCCGAGCACTATCTGTGCTGTCATGCCGATTGGGTGCTGTTGTGCTGTTTTCTGTGATGAATGGCAAGGTTGGCAGTTGTTTTGGTTGGTTGCTAGTGAGCTGGAGACCCTAGTGCTGCCATTTCTGTTATCATCCATATACACAACCATGTTGTTGGTATTGTCAAATGTCTGTGGCCCGGTTCTGTTATCGGCCCTCGAGTGCATATGCGAGTATCTTGCTGTTTTGGCTTTAATGCTCGACTGTGTATGACCTTTTGCTATTGATGATCATGTGCCTATTGTGCCTCTATGTTGGTTCACGGAGCTGGTGATGAGGGCTTCCTTCTGTTAGTCACGCAGAATTGAGGTTTTAGCTCCTTGAGATCTTTTGTTGGTTGATCTGTTGTGGCCTGTCTTCTGCTGCTGTGGTCCTGTCATTGTGACCCTGCTGTTTGTGAATTTTGTAACATGGACATGAGGCCCTTTTTATCGCTGTTTTATTGGTAGAAGACCAATGATGATCAATGAACTCATTGTTCAGTGGTTTGGCCGATGACTTGGTGGAGGCCCAACAGTTGGTTGCCATTGTTATTACCCTTTCGCCTTGGTGGCGTTTGCCTTAGTGGCTAGGTTGCTTGAGGGCTGAAGTTAGAGGTCGTAGATAGGAGTTTGGAAACACCACAGTTCACCGGGCTCCCACGAGGTTGTAGCCGGTAAACTGCTGTGTAGCTAGATTCTCTCTCCCTCCATTCTCCTGTAGAACCTGAGGCCGAGGCCGATGATGAGGGACTACAAATTCTGAGGCCTACGTAGCCGATGATGATTCGGGATATATAAACAGTTCATAAAGCTCATACTAGACTGTTTGTCTCGTCTTTTACTGTTATTTGTCTTCTAACACTCACTCTGTTTTGTCTGCAATGCGTGTGACTACAGCCTTGCAGACTCGGAGATGACTTAATGACGACCAATACAGCGGCTTAATCGGAGATTGTCCGGATGAGCCGGACGTAATTAACCGGAAACCTCACGAGGCCCTGGGAACCAGGATGAAGCAATCGTCAAAGAAGTAGTCAAATAGCATGTGTGTTTGTACGCGTGTAGAATAATTGTAACAGACGAAACTGTACTTTATGATTTCAATAATGAATGAATAAAGTTACGTGTTTCAATTGCAGTTTTTTTTTCTGTTCTTTTGTATACTTTGAGTATACTAGCACGCCCGCGATATATACAGTATACAACAATTTAAATTCGAATCTGTGAGTTTCAAATCCGCAAAACACCTAAAACTACCAAAATCCTTTCCAACATTATCATCATTAGAAAAGAGTGATAACCAATGATCTCGACAACTCACATAAGGTGAAGTAGACCAAATGCACTTATTCAATAAAGGCCACGTTAATCAACTCAAACAGTCAACTAAATTAAGATATGTTAGCATTTTTCTGTTCTGGGGATGCTCAGTCAACCTAATAACCATATGGCAGATGATGACTCAGAACAAGATGGTGAAGATCTCCAGATATGCTGATTGCAAATACACTGGGTGCAGTAGTAAGCCGACATATTGCGAATAGCAAAACCAAGTAAGTAAATTAATTTTTCACTAAGGAATAGCAAGATCATGATCCGACACTATATCATCTATTCATCTCTTATCTGATCCCTAGCAAGTATGAAGATTACACTCTATTTACATGGGAACTATTTAACCATTTTCCACCAACCTTTATCACAACATATTTAGCATAAGTTGTTGTAGCAAACAGGGCTTGGGAAAAAAAATGGTAGAAGTTAGTGGTCAGGTTAAGCTGGCAACCACTTTTACTGGCAAGTACCGCTTCAAAGAAACTGGTCGATTAAGGGGTTAAGGTTTATGCTTAGTTAGGGCTCTCTGTGGGTGAATTATGTTGATTTAGTAGTTTGTATGGGTGATATACAATTATACCGACCATGTTTTGCATTAATTTAGCCTTTCTTATTGCCTTATTGGTGCTCTGGGCCACTTAGCAAATTTTGCATCATATGTATCATGGTATGGCAACTATGTTTGCATCATGTTAATATGTAAACACAGCATGGCATAGTATTTTCAAAGTATAGAAATCTTCCGGAACTCATCAAGCACCTCAAGTTGAGCCAAAAACTAGCTGAAACGCAGCTAATCAGCAGGTTGCTACCAGTTTCTAAACTCATGGTCCATAACTGTTCTCGGAGGTGTTAGCTTAAATAAGGGACATTATAGTCACTTCAAAGAGATTAGAGCTTCAGCACTTCACCTATCACAAAATATACGCAGTATGAAATGATCAATTTGCATGTCTCAGGAGTCAGGACCACAATGATTCAATAGAGATGCTTTTGTCTGTGAACAACTTGCTGCACTTTGAACGCTTGAATTTCTTGCCTAGAACATGCATGAAGTCAAAGATACATAGTAGATGATTAAGCGAAGTCTGCACATAAGAAATGAGACATAGATCTCAACCTGGAGATTCAAGCATGTCCATGTCAATGGTCCATAGCAAGCAGGAGATGCAAAGACACTGGCATTTGAAGCCCTATTTTGCAGACAGCAGCCTCCTTGCCTTCTTACATAGCAAGATTGTGAATCCTAAAAGAGAAGGGTCAAATGCATGAAAACTAATTCAGGATCCAGTGAATGGCAAACAAATGCACATAACAAGAAGATCTAATTCTTTGCCATGGCACGACAACAGTAAGTACTCCGAACTGCCAAATCATACATGCTTCTTTTTGTCCCCAAAAAAAGAATAAATGAATGAACATGATCGATCACACTTATCAGGGTGCGTTTGGCAAACGATGGGAAAGGGCTTGGGAATTGGACGTGGGAGTTGGTAGAGACATTTACCAGGGGAATTTGATTTTTAGTCCTCACCCCTCGTTTGGTATGTGATAGGAATTTAGAGAGGGAGTTCATTTTCCATTGTTTGTTAATTGGCTTTGGGAGTGGGAAATCACAGGACGTGTTAACATAAGTTACGATCAACAGTGGAGATGTATCCATATTCTACTAACAAGCAATTATCACCTAATTACCACCACTCCCCCTGGTTTATAATGGTGGGAGTTGGGGCCTCAAACTCACTTTCCCCATCCCACTAAAATTTCCATGCCCATAAACCAATCCAGAGAATTTTAAGACCCCACCTCTAAACTCCCATTCCCTTGTACCAATTCCCTCCAAGGCTCCAACCAAATGCACCCTCAAATGTAGCAAGCGTAAGATTCTTCCATCAAGCCACGGCCGGAAGGTACTCAGAACTGAGCTCATCATCTCAAAGCCTACGCACGCTTCAACGACGACACTACCACGAACCATCACTAGTTCAATCCCAGACCCAAAATTTGCACATCCCAAATCCGCACCTGGGCATCCGCGTGAACGCTGACTCTGGATAGAAGTGCTGCACCACGCTTTAGCATTGCGTCGAACACTTGGCGGGCAGCCAAATTCCCCAGCGCCAGGAATGCTCACCGTCACCGACCTTTCCACTACGATCGTCGCGCAGAAACTGCAAGCCGAGGCGAGCACGCGGGCTCAGCCACCGGAGGAGACGGCCCCCGTGATCGCCGGCGTCGCCACACAGGCGGGGGACGAGCGGCCGCGTGCGCGACAACGCTGCGATTCTGCTTCGCCTCCTGCGAGCTGCGAAGACGTGGCCGTCAAAACCTTTCCACTGACAGGTGGGACCCACGCCCCGTCTAGTTGGCGTGGCGTAATGGAACGATCACTTTTCGAAAAGACCCCCCTGCCTCCCGTAAAACTTTCGAAACCCCTCCCTGGTTTCTTCTTCGCGACGTCTCATCCGGCCATGGCGACCGCCGGCAAGCCCGCGGCCTCTCTCCCTCCTCCCGCCGCGCCCTCCACGTCCGCCCGCGGGCTCGATTCGGTCCACTTCTCCTCGGGGAACCCCCGCATCGAGGAGACCCGCGGCGTCGTCGTCCTCTACCCCGACCCGCCCGCCGCCGCCTCTTCCTCCTCCTCGGCCGGCCTCCCGGTAAGCCTCCCCTCCCAGGGTTTCCGTATTGGGATTTCCATGGATATGGTTTGGTAGCCTGATCTCTAAGGCTGGCTCGCGCTCGCGTGTTTGTAGGTAGGGAGGAGGCCGCGGGTGTGCGTGCTGGCCGTGCCCAACCACATGACCTACGCCGACTTCTGCCGTTTCTGCGGCGCCTTCGTCCCCCACACGCTCGAGATGCGCATCGTCAGGTTCCTCGCTCATCGCCTGATCATTACCGCTTTGCTTTGCTTACCTTCACACCATTGTGTGCTTCCTTAGACTTAGGACTCAAATAACTCAATAGATCCATGTGATGCAATTCGGTTAGTTTGAGTTAACTTGTCTGCGTAGTCTTCTCAATTATGTGATATATCGTGCTTTGTTGGACTTCAACCCCAAATTGGCTAATTTGATGTGCTTGTATGGTTTCGACAAGTTTGTGGGCTGGAGTGTTAACTGGTGTTTATGGTGCAGGATTGATGGTGCAGAGGACCAGTACAGCGTTCTTATAAAGTTCGACACTCAGAGCTCCACTGATAGCTTTTTCAAGCACTTCAATGGGAAGCAGTTCTATTCGCTGGAGGTTTTGGTTTCTGTTCTGACTAATTCTGCACTGTGTTTTACCCCTGATACTGTGAATAAATGTATGTGATGATCACTGATTAGAGGTTGATGTCGTGCAGGGGGATGTTTGTCGTGTCCGTTTTGTGGAAGATGTGCACTACACTCAATTGATAGAGCATTCTCATAGCTCGGTTACAAGCTTGGCTGAGCAACCTACATGTCCAGTATGTCTTGGTATGTGTGACTGTCTTGAATAACTCTATTTTTTTTCCCCGAAATTTCAGAGCATGGTGTTATGTTCCATTTGATGATTTGAAGTTTGTAATCTCTCTGTTTTTTTGTATTGTATTATAATGGACAGAAATGTTTGTTACCTACACATTTGAAATCATGTCATAGTTCCTTGTGGTATTAATTTATGACATTTACTGGTTGATGGGAAAGAGAACATGGATTTGGTTTCTAACTTAAGAACATTTAGGATGTACATTGAATTAGATGTAGACTCGGCTAAGTGAAACGAGATTTAGAAACATGTGCATTGGCTATCTCTTAATTCCATTGGAAAACTTAGGTCATATTAGGTTTGTACATGATGATGTGTCTGTTGAATTTCGAACACTGTTCCAGTTGATTCGTAGTAGATATGTGATTTATAGCTTCCATATGTCTTGGTGCTGTTAATTAATCCATAACAGAAGGTTTAGGCATGCATAGATATGTCAATTTGGGGTTTTCACACATATCATTATTTGAATTGACTTATGATGTAGGAGGCTAAGGAGGTTTCTCTTTTCAAGATTTTCCCTATTTTGATGCTTGGCTGTGTGCATTACATGCATCTTTATAACTGTTACATGTAAATTATCCGTCATTCTTTTTATGCTCACTTCACAATATAGAAGCTTGGCTCCATGCATTTTATCAGCTTTCTAGTTCTAGAATATTTTAGCCCAGACAGCATGGTTTTGAAGTTTATGTTGATCACATCATCTATTTGTTTCTATTTTTAAATAGAACGACTTGACCAAGATCCTGGAGGCATTCTCACTACAATTTGCAATCATTCTTTCCACTGCTCATGCATATCGAAATGGACAGACTCGTCATGCCCAGTAAGAGATTAAGATGATTTACTTAGTTAATGTGATTTTATTTTATATTAGTTTAATAACCACAGTACATATGTTGATTGTATCATAATTGCTTCCGGATTACAAAATTCAAAATGGAAATGTATAAAAAAAACTATGATATTGGTGCCTTGGGGAATATCTGTTGTCACCCAGTTGGCAGCATCTCAGATTTCTAAAACTCAGTGATTCTTCTTTTGGTATCTACTAGGGGATGAACTGGATTTGACCTTCATTATTTATCTGTTTTCCCTGGGTCTAGAGAAACATATTATGCTATTCTTTTACTCTCCGTGGCAGCATGTCCAATTTGTGTTTACATTGGAAAGTATCTATCAGGTCTGTAGATATTGTCAGCAGCAACCAGAGAAATCCATGTGTTCTATTTGTGGAACTTCGGAGAATCTTTGGATTTGTGTAATCTGTGGCCATGTTGGCTGTGGAAGGTAAAGTATTTCATTCATCCTGAAAGTTGTGAATTTTGCTTAATAACTTATTTAATTTTATTGCTGGGGATATCTCGCAGGTACAAAGGTGGACATGCTATTGAACACTGGAAAGAAACTCAACATTGCTATTCACTTGAATTAGAGACACAGAAAGTTTGGGACTATGCAGGGGACAACTATGTCCATCGGCTTATTCAGTCAAAAACAGATGGAAAGTTAGTTGAGTACAATTGCCATGGTGACCACGCAGCAGATAGCACGTGTTCATTGTGCAATGGTGATGCTGGAATGAGTGAAGCTCTACTGAACAGTAAAGTTGAAGCTGTAATGTTTTAAGTAAATAATTTCTTTGTTGATTATTATATAATACCATCCTGGTGAACTTCTGTATGCCTTGTATTACAACATTGACTTTCCCTTCTTTTAGATTGTTGAAGAGTACAATGATCTGCTCACATCTCAGCTTGAAAAGCAAAGAAATGTAAGTTCATACATTTATGTGCATGTCTGGTCAATGTTTATTATCAGCTAGCTGTTTCTTTAATACTTAGAAGACTACTCTATATCAAGCCATGTGATTTCTGATTTTGTTTTTTGTGCTAATGTAGTACTATGAGTCACTTCTGCTAGAAGTCAAAGAGGAAAATGAGAAAGAAATTTCTGCTGCTACTGAGAAAGCTTTAAGCATAAAACTCCAAAAGTTACAAGCAAAGCTTGATAAGTGCATAGAAGAGAAAAAATTTCTTGATGATGTAAGCACTTGAGTATTTGACTATATGTTAAATCTAAATCAGAATGTTAGTGCTTAAGAATTGCTGTTTTCAGGGGCCTTATCATTTGTACTCATAATTGCTTGGATCTGTCCTTTTTCACAGATTAATGACAACCTTGTCAAGAATCAAGAGATGTGGAAAGAAAGGATACGAAAAATACAAGCAAGGTAATTTCTTCTTTGTGTTTCAAATGATCACACAATCAATTTATGAATCAGGGCTTCATGTTTGATGCAATCCTGATATTGTTCCAGCTAGAATATGGATCAGCAGGATAAGCGTACTGAGTTTTTGTTGCCTTCCTGATAACTGATATCTTAATATTTATCTGGTGAAAATTGCCATGGACAGCTCAATTTGGTATTGAGTATTGACCCATTATTTGATTTAGCTTCCATATGTTCTCATGAGTGATCACACTTCTTTTATCAGTTGGTCGATTGTCTTTTGTGATGTTTTCTTTGGCCACTGTTGCAGGTGTTGAACACCATGATCATACCATGAGTGATCACACTTTTTTTATCAGTTGGTCGATTGTCTTTTGTGATGTTTTCTTTGGCCACTGTTGCAGGTGTTGAACACCATGATCGTACCAATGTAGAATTTAGAATGTACTTAATTTGGGGTTTCCATCTAAAATGGCATAGTTTTATTTCAGGGAGCAAGCTGTCATTAGATTAAAAGATGAAAAGATTGAAAAGCTGGAAGAAGAGGTTAGTATGGCTAAAGTAACAGTTCTATTTTTCAGATTGTGATATGCTTCTCAAAATTCGAGATAGATCTAATTAGACTTTTTTATTTTTTATTTTTCTTTTTCTTTTTGGGTTTTCAACTATGGAATATGGAGTGGACTAGTTAAAAAAATAAAATCCTATTTAGGATAATAATTGGATAAGAGAGCCTCTACCCTGTCAAAGGATAGCGAGAGAACAAAATATGGGCCTCATGCTATTGCTTATGTTCATGGTGGATATTCATGTTCTGGTTTCTGTCATTGCAACCAACGCTCTGATGTGCAGAGTTATATTTTTTGAGTGGGAACTTGTTTAAACATGTTGAATGGATATGGAGCCTACTATCAGATAAATTGATCACATTGTTGTTTGAGCGAAGTTTGAGTTACAATAAGTACTGGTCTATTTGTTAATCTCCAGACAAAAAATTAACACCTTGGATCGGTTTGCTAAAAACGAGAATACATAGATCTTGATTCCTGTTTGACTTAATAAGTGGAAATGTTGTTATACGTTGTGTCTGCTTGTAGTTAACTGGTCCATTGTTGTCCTGTGACAGCTAAGAGATTTGATAGCCCATTTTGAGTGCCAAGATGCTGTTGCACAAGCTCCTGACTTGATCTCAAGTGATATACAAGGGGGCACGATTCTTCCGGTAGCATCTGCATCATCCTCAAGCAGCAGCAGCAGCAGTAACCACTTCGTGGCTCGATAAATGTTAAGGGGAATTGAGATCAGCCACTGCATGCTGCACTTTTATGAATGACTTATGACTGTTGGGGACTTCGGTACATTCTTACTCCCAGATCCCCACCCTTCATTACTGTATGATAGGTTCATGCAAGACTAACATACCTCTGTCACCTTCCGGGTCTCTCAGATCCGTTATCATTAATCGGCAGCAATACTCACTCTGTTTCACTATATTTGTCTATAGCTTTAGGAGACTGTTTCAAAATATTTGTTCATTGAGAAAATTAAGAGGTAGTTATTACAATATTTTCACTCTCTATCTCTAATTAAATGCTTTGAAAGAGAGAAAGTGGTTGTATCATGTCATTTAATAGGGGTGTGAGTGGTCATTTATTATTGATTTTTTCTTGAAATTAATATTTTCTTGGTCAATGGGTACGGTGGGAGGGAATATCGTGGTACCCATGGTGGTATTCTTTTGACGTCTCAATATCATTCTGTCTGTATTCCGTAAAGTATATCCTTGTTGGTAACTATCGGTGGATGAACACTGCAAGCGGGGATCCTGAGGGATCCCTTTAAGATTCGGCCGGGAGGCTGATTCTGAATCTACCTCGTACGTGGATTTAATGCGAATGTATAAGGTTTAGGCGGAGCGGATGATCGTCGGCTAGTGAGAATAAATGCACAAGGGATTTTAGACAGTTTTGGGTCGCACGGAGCGTAATACCCTACTTCTGTGTGTATGATGTGCTACTAATGCTCTTAGAATGCCTTTCTCTGAATCTCTGTGTTACAAGGTTTTTTGTCTAAGTTTTGAGCTTTGGTCTTCAAGTGCCGGTCACTCTGAGCTTTCTACTCGGCCTGTCCAAAGCTTGACTTCTATCAGCCGTGTCCTTCTTCGAAGTGCTCCCCCCTTTTATCCTGCCGGGGGAGGCTTGGCGTGCCCAGAACGCAGGCACGAGTTTCTGTACGCCATAAATGAAAAGCAACCATTATGTGTTTACAGTTTGATGTTACAGGGGTTGAAAATGCGCCCTTCGACTGGTCCCGTCGCCCATTACGCCCAACTTTAGCAGGTGCAGGAGGGCCCACCGAGCAGCCGCCGAACATCCCCGTATGCCCGTTCGGTCAGAGCAGACCTGACACTGAAGGGTGGCAGGCGATACACCTCGAGCCCAGCGACGACATCTTCAAGCCGTTTCCTTTATGGGCCTCGCAGGGTGACGTGCGATGGGATCCGTCGCATTAAATATCCCTACGTCTCCTGCTAGGCGGTGGCAGGGACTGATGTACTCAATACGATAGGCGTGGGGGGGAGTGATTGAAAGTGACTGGCCACGCTCTCTCTTAAATACGGCATCGGGTCTCCCACCGATTGACACCTCACTGTTGAGCCATTGTGGGGTCCACCGGTAAGGGGCTTCTCAGGTCCTCGGGGAACTCTGGGTACTCGGGGATCAACTGTTTATGGCCCCGGACGCCCTCTCCTGGATTTGTTTCTTCTCGGGTGGCTCTTCTCGGTTCTCGGGGAGATGGTTCTCGAGGAAAGGCGTCACGTGGTATTCTGTTGTTCTAGTCTCGGAACTTGAGGACTCTTAGTTCCCAAGTCACCGACAATAACTCATATACTGCATGTTTAGCACTACCTTACTCTATTCTTTTTTACTGGAAATTCCCTGAGACTAATAGCAAAATTACTCGTGTAACAAGTCCTGTGCGACTGTGGTCTCTGCCCAAAATTTTTGCACAGAAAGTGACGCGAAGGAAAGTGAAAAAGGCACTGTTACAGGTGTGAAGGATTTCCATGTATCTTGTTCTATGCTGGAGGCGTAAAGCCAACGATTAGCGTATACCATGGGGAACAATTGATCGAGACCTTATCTTTTTCTGATGGATTTGCCCTCTCCAGTTTGCTCGTGAAGAACTCGCATCTGCTGTTTCGGTTCAGCTATAATTATATTGGTGCTGTTTTTCTCTGGCGGTCTTCGGAGTTCCCAGTTAAAGTTTGGAGGGTTGCAATACGATGTATGAGCGTGAGCTCTCCTTTGACATGTTTCTTTTTTGTAAGGACATGAACTGTCTAGCTACTGATCTAAAAAAACGGCCGTCTAGGGTCTAGCTGTCTAGCTACGGCATGGAGAAACTTTGGTGTAAATTAGCAAATGAGTGTAACGTCAGTGAATGTCGGTCGACGTCTGTCTTATCTCCATTTGAAGGCTATGGTTAATCCCACTAATATACAAAAGTTCACTGAAGCACCGAGGGACAAAGTGTCTGCAGCTTAGGAAAAGAATGGCTCCCAAAAATTATCGAACATTAGAAGAGGACTTAGAATTTTCAATCTAAATGAGTGTCGAATTATTATGACTAACCATTTTTTAAAAATGGAATAACCAAAATTCAATATTCCATCAGGTCATAAATACATATCATTTTAGAAAATATTTGATCAAACTTTTAAAATTTTGACTAACAATAACTTTCAAAATATTTATTTTAAAAACCTTAAAATCGTATATGTAGATTTATCTTAGAAAAATATTTCATAATATCACAAATTCAATGAATTTTTTAAATATATTCTAATAAAAAATAGCGATTAAAGCTATACATTAGAGATCATATCTTATTCTAAATAACATATATTTATGATCGGAGACAGTAAGATTGGGTTAGAGTTAGATTGAAAAAAACCTAAGTGGCGGAGACATGTAGAACCTATTTGGTCACTCTTAAATTTATCATATATAAGATTAGTCGTATCATATATTTTAGATAATTATTTAGTTGATTGTCATAACTATAGCAAATCATACTTTATTAGACTCATGACTCGTATGTCAATTTAACTAACTTTACTATATTTATAGCTAAAAAAAATTTAACCATATTTTTTATAACAAATTATATTTAACTAACTTTAACGTGACAAACTTATACGGAATCAAATATGCCCGTAGTCCCGCAGAACGCACCCGCCTGGTTGCCATCCAAAACAAGAATCCCCAAACTGCCCCTGCATTAACCGTCCCACCCGCAACGCCACTCGCTCTCCCGCCGTGTACTTTTCCGTCATTCTCCGCACCTCCCGTACTTCAGCACGTCTCCCGTTCTCATCTTCGTCGTGCCCACCTTAACCAACCGCAAGCTAGCTAAATACTAATCACTTGTCTGACCAGCTAGCTGACCTCGTTGCCAAGGTCCTCAGTGGCCTGCCGCGAGCAGATGGAGGCGCCGTCGTCGTCGCTGAGCTCGCTGCGGCACAGGCTGAGGGCCACCGTGTGCTGCTGCTTCGGCCAGGGCGGCGGCCTCGACGACATGCAGGATGCGGCGGCGCCGCCGCGCGGGCGTGGGGGAATTCCGGTACGACCCGCTCAGCTACGCGCTCAACTTCGACGACGAAGGGGACGAGGAGGGGGTCCACGCCGGCCGCGGCGACGGCCTGCTCTACCGGAGCCTATCGTCGCGACCGGCGGCCGTCGAGGTCGCGTAGCTGCTGGGAGCGAGCTGGTCGATCGGATCGGAAGGTCTAGTAATTCAATCATGCATGCATATAGTAGCATGCTGCATACTTGTGTGCAATTGCTCGTTCATAGCCGTTTCGATCGATTCTACATGTGTTGCAGAACTGAAAAGTAGGAGTACTAGCATGCAGAGATTTTATGTAGTGTAAGAGAATGATTACTGGTTAGTATCCGATTTTAGGTAATTGTTATAACTATGATAAATCATACTTTGTTAGTTTTATGACTTATATGTCGTACGTTTAATTTGACTAATTTTACTATATTTATGGCTACGAATTTCTTAACTATATTTTTTTATAATAAATCACGTTTAATTGTTCGGTTGATTGTTATAACTATGATAAATCACACTTTGTTAGTCTAATGACTTATATATCGTACGTTTAATTTGACTAATTTTACTACATTTATGGCTACGATTATTTGAATATTTAAATGACTTCAAATAAAAAACTTTTCAACTACAAAGTTGTAGATCTCGTCAAAAGCTGTAATTTTTATATAAATTTTGTCCTCATCCGATTTAGTATAAAAAATTATAAATTTTTTAATATACGTTGTCACTCATTTATACAGCGGTTCATATAAGGAACTGGCTGTAGAAATGAGTGACAACGTATTTTAAAAAATTCATAACTTTTTCATACTAAGTTGGATGAGCATAAAATCTATATGAAAATTATAGTTCTCGATGAGATCTACAACTTTGTAGTTAAAAAGTTTTTCATTTGAAGTCATTTACATGCTCAAATAATAGTTTAAAGTTTAAGATAGAAGAGATCAAAATGATTGCATATAGTGTTAGTATCACTAGCAGTTCTCTGTTGGGATGATAAGTAAGGTTCGTGCGAGCTGAGAAGTCCCGAGTTAAGTGCTAAGAACCGCACACGCGCGTATTTTGCGCGAAAAATCGCGTGACTTATGACTTGGGACGTCGCTACCGTGGGGGGTGCATGGTCGGTTAAAAATAATTTGTTTTTTAATAAAAAATGTCGATTCAGGGACCAATTATTACAGACTGTCCGTTTAAGGAACCGTCTGTGAAAATTAATTTCTACAAGCGGTTCAGTTAAGAAAACACCTGTGAAAATCGGTTTCTACAGACGACCCGTTTGAGGAACCATCTGTGAAAACCTATTTTCACAAGCGGTTTCTTAAGTGAATTATATGTGGTAATAGATTTCCACGGACGGCTCTTTTACATCTGTGTAAATCGTCCATTTTTCACAGGCCTTTGATTACAGACGGATACGTTAAACGTCTGTAAAAATGAGTTATCAATTGCCTTTAAAAATAGTTTTTATAGTAATGGCCATCGAGGTCGCATATAGCTGCTGGGAGCGAGCTGGTCGATCGGATCGGAATGTCTAGTAATTCAATCATGCATGCATATAGTAGCATGCTGCATACTTGTGTGCAATTGCGCGTCCATAGCCGTTTCGATCGATTCTACATGTGTTGCAGAACTGAAAAGTAGGAGTAGCATGCAGAGATCTTATGTAGTGTAAGAGATTGATTACTGATTAGTATCCGATTTGGAGAGCTAGATCGAGCTTGAGGTGGAAGAAGGAATTTCGCAAACAGTTTAAAACAACTCCCGCACAAATCGGCAAAAGTTCATTCTTGCGTTCCAAACCACACCCAGGTAGTATCTTTTTCTTGTTTTTTTTTTCCGATCTGAGATGAGATTTATAAGACCACATGTTCAGCGCTAACAAAAGGTGTGCGATTACAGAAGGAGGATATTGAGCAACCCGTTCTGGTCTCTACAAACATGCTTAAATTCAACCTTATGGAGCTAATATATCGAGCAATTTAACTTCTTACGTCAACATGTCTA
The DNA here is from genome assembly GCF_958298935.1 of Phragmites australis. Taxonomy (NCBI): domain Eukaryota; kingdom Viridiplantae; phylum Streptophyta; class Magnoliopsida; order Poales; family Poaceae; genus Phragmites; species Phragmites australis. The sequence continues at coordinate 4,506,406 of NC_084925.1, forward strand.
AGACATCCTCTTAAAGATTTCCTAAAATGTAATACCAAGTATATTAAAAGATAATCAGATTCTAGTGTCACTGGACAAGATATGCACTGAATAGTAAGAATAACATATTTATGGCAAACTAGTAACTCAGCTTCTCAGCATTAACAAAGCCGAATATGATATGGTAGGATGCAAAAATCACCTCCTATGTTATCTCTCGCAACAATACCCATGCCAGCAAGATTTATTTCCTCAAAAAAGCTACATCGACATTCACATTATACGTGCGTGCTAGCTTTGGTGAGTGATTAATCCTAGCTTGGACTTTGGATTTGGGCGCAGCCGAGCTTCGCTCTCGAGGAGAGGGAGAAAACTGTGTTCCAGGCCTTGTCAAGCGAAAGCGACGAGCTAGCTAGTGGGGGGAAAATCAGGGGGGGTGGAGGAAGGATGGTTTGGTGATCGATTTGATGTCGCGTGGTTCGACTTTACCTGCTCGTAGTGGCGGAGCTTGGACTCAAATTCAAAGAGAGCCGGTGAAGTTAAATGGGCTCTAACTGAATCACATTGAAGACCGAATCAATGAAATATCAAATTTTAGACTCAAAAATACTACAAATACATAAAATTAAATCGAGAAAAAATACACTATAAAATATATAAAATTTGTTAGGCCAGAGGAGGCCACGACCCCCTTAGCTACAACTATCCTCCGCCCCTACCTGCTCGGTCGCCACTTGACTTAGGCCAAGCATAAGCTTCGTTTGTATTCTTCCATTGTTTTTGTTTTTTTTTTCTCAGACGCAGGAGCTTTACTTGACTTTTTGATCGGTACAGGTTTTTCGCTTGCCTTCTGATCGATCGGTACAGGTTTTGTAGACTTGTAGTACCGCCGTGATTTAGTTTGCGGCGCCAGTAGAATTGACAAGCAAGTTTTTAAGCGAAATTTCTCTTCATAAGATTAATCATTTTCATGCATATGAAAATTTCTTATCATTTAATCGTCTAAAACTGAAACTACAACTACATAGCTTAAAATCGCAGTGCTATGTGAGTTGTTGGAAGGTGAATTGATGATTCAAAAAGTGACTGAAAAGTAGTGGAACTGCAATCACTTACAAATCGGTCGCTCCCTACGTTTTTAAGCGACAATTTGTTGCCAGCTTGTACGATCAGAACATGCATCTACATCAGCTAAAAAAAAGTGCATGCATCAACATGCTCAAATACTCCATCTAGGTGCACGGTTGAGTGCAACAGAGGTTATTTACATTTATGCGGATGTGTCATATGTGCATTAGCTTGTGTACAAAATCACGTACAAATACGCACAGCGCCCTCCACAGGGGCAAAGGATAAACCGAGCAGACACACGTTAAAGAATGAACAGGCAGCTTACACGCATGACATAACTGGACATATCTTCCATTACATACTCTTCAGGTGCACTTTGAACAGAATGATTACCAAACATGTATTACACACCGGCAATATTGTGCCATATATCAGAAGAAGGGAGCAGCCAATCTGAATCGTGATTTCTCCCTGAAATATCATTAACGATAAAATACACAATTACATAAAACATAAATTACTTCCTTCAGTTCGTCGGTTATACAACACATGATTCACAGATCACATTAGAGAAAGCTATACTGCAAAGGCATTACCAACTTTCAGTTCAACGTGGTCAAACTAAGACGTTAGGTGAATGCTAGGTCCACAAGATGCATCGTTTTTTAGAAATTTCCCTCTGAACGGGTCGGTCTTCAAATCTTGTTGGCTGCAGAGTGCAGGAGAATATACTACACTGCTCACAATAAGGTACAGTTTACATCTAGCTTCATCAAGATGGCTCGGGGCCGTCATTACCTGCATTGCCATTGTTACATGTTGAAATAACAGTGCAATCGAAGAAAAAATGTGGCAAGCCGGTCAGGAAACAGCAAAGCATAGTTTTCATTATGATAACCTTTTCTTCTTGGTCTTTTCACCAGAGGATGTTGGGTTGCTGTGCCAGTTCCGTTTGCGTTGGTTGATGAACCAATTGTTGATCTGCTTTAGCTGTAATCCTGTTTCCTGCACCAGTCGAGCCTTGTCGTCTTCCTGGATGGGTTAGGAAAGAGTTGTTCATCATGAACAGAAACTAATAACAAAAGTAAGCTAGGTAATGGTATTGACATGGTGTCACATACAGTTGGGTATGGCCACTTGGAATGAGCTTGCCACCAAGCTTTCAATATAGATGCAGTATCCCCAGGAAGTTTACCAGCTCTGCGCTTGCGGAGAATCTCTTCCCTTATATCAACAAGCTTTTCTTTGTAACCCTAGAGGTAGGAAACTTCTGGTTAGCTATTGATGCACCATGGTCCATGGATAATGAACGAAGAATTTCAAAGGATGTCAAGTAACCTGCTTAAGCTCATTTTTCAGCTCCTGCCGTACACGTTCAATCAAGGATCGTTCACCCTCCGTCAGTATTAGGGGGCCAAAGCCCATACCATCTGACCCATCGTTTCCATCAAACATGTTGGCCTCACTATCCACCTGGTTATCTTCATCATCAGACATGGTCGCTCCAGTGCCTTCACCAGGAGATGCCCCTGCAGAACCAATCCTAGCATCACTCAGTTTTGCCTGACATTGATGGTTTTCACAATACTATTATATTAGCTGTCCCCACAAATTCAGTTAAGGCGTACATTGTGCAGCATAAGAAGACGCAACCATCTCAGTTGCCATTTGGCAGAAGACCCTTCCATAAGTTCTACATCTAAATTCAAGCGAAACGAAGCCGAGTAGTTGTCTAAATCTCAGTGTAAATTGGTACAGTGCCAGCTTATTTGCCTCCAAATTGAACTCTTAAATCTGCCACCCCTTTCCAGTGACAATCTTTCCGCCTAGGTCAAATCAAACTAGGATACGCAAAGTTTATTACTGCAACCACCTCTCTTGTTAATGACATGGGATGACACACCTACACTCGTTTCAGTGCATGCTTAGCATGCTAAGGCATCCATCTGTCTCCCATCAATTGCTGTGATAGCCCAAGCGGCCTCACACATGCCTTTGAGGTTCTGATCATAATGCACATGTGTAGAGTCCCCAAACGAACAAAAGTGAACAATACCTAAGGTGATATAGTTTAGGATTGCTCGTAAGCTAGGCATTTATTTCTGAGTGTGGCTTTAGAAGCTAGGCATTTATTATAGAAAGTACTACAAACAGTCTAATCAGATATTCTTGAGTGTTGGCTAAGAAACAGTTGACAAGGCACGCAACAAATTGTGAAAGAAATTTAGGCTCATGGTCTCAAATGAATACTTGCACAAAATCTTCTTTTTCACTTTTTCGTTTTTCAGCATAGACTAATGTTTCCATCCATTGAATTACTACATAACTAGCCCTTGCAACCAATACTGAAACTACTTAACCATCTGACTGCGAGTCAGCAATTATTGAAATAACTAAAATAAGCACTGTATATTTGAAAATTTCAGCCATCTTGCTCAACTAATACCAGAAGGTAAACAAATTGATCCACCTGTTAGGCTTTGTAAAGATTGTTCAAGATCCCAGCAACCCATCACTGCTTCCATTGCATGAACACGTACGTGCTGCTGGAGTTGTTCCTTGAATGAGCAAAGGAGCAACACATAATGTGTCTGCAATAAATTAAAAGACAAGTATTAGAATCTAAAAACAGGACAGCACCAACAAAGAACATGATGCAAGATATCAACAATATAAGAATCCTTGATAAAGAATACTTTTTCTTCTAGTGAAGCAACACAAAGTGACTGAAACAACCATAGTGAAGATTGTGTGATACAATCATCAGTGCATGGGCTTATTTAATCCAGTAAACAGCATGATGACAGAACAAATACTGTCACTAGACGAGATTAACGCATCACAAATCATACATAGCAAACACCATTTGCAGCATATGACCTACTACAGCCAATCCACTTCATGCAGCCATGTTAATAAGAGGGAAAGGTTGTAAATTATAGTGAGCTGATGTTATTCTTCCAAGCCATGAGGTCTGCTACCATAACACTCCAGGTCGGACAATTATGCAATCGATAAACATAACCACAGAAAGCTCCAGTCGTGACCCTTATACATCCTACTTCACAAGTATTCTATCACGGCTTGAGAATTAGCTCGGGATATCTGCTCTGAATTCTTCTCATCCATGCAGAACAAATGGGGGAAGTCATTGCAAAAGCGAAGTTGTAATATGACAACATCCGCGTGAAGGTCAACTAACCAACGTTTCCTTCCTTTAATCCAAAATTCCAAATTCTTCACACATCGCACATACGCAACCCTTTAGCAGCAAATCAACTGCAGCGCCCGGTCGCAAAGGAGGCGGTACAGGAAGGAGGACTGAGGGTTCGAGCCGTACCATGAAGAGGTCGAGCTCCTCGCCACCGGAGGGCCCACCCGCAGCGGCGGCCCCAGCGGCGGCTGCGAGGGGCGGCGGGCGGGCGGCGATCTGCGCGTCGATGCGGGGGAGCTGGTCGACGGGGGTGGCGACGCGGAGGCAGGAGACGTGCGCCTCCAGCAGGCGCTCGTAGAGCGGGTGCGCCGCGATGGCCGCCTTCTCCCTCTCCTCGCCGCCGGGGGAGAAGCCGCTAGGGTTCAGCGACGACGCGGCGGCCGCGTCCATGGAGAGCCCCTGGTCAGGGTAGTGGAACGCCATCCCAGCGGCCGAAGTCACCGGCGGAGAGGCGGCGCGGCGCGGCCTTGGCGGTTGGGGGTTTTGGTTGGTGGGGGTGGGAGGGACAAACGGCAGCGGATGGATGATGAGGTTGGTTGGAAGAGAAGGCTGGAGCTGGCTCGACGGGGTTGGTTTTCTTTCGGCGCAGCTTGTCAAAGTGGGGTACTAATTGCTACACTTACATTAAAAAAAGGACACAGAAACTTTAAAAACACTACTGATTTTAGAGTTATTTTAGGTTGCAAATACCACTAAAAGTATTTAAATTGTAAGGAGTATCCACCATCCTAAAACTCCACTCTTAGGTCAGGTTTGTTTTTATTATGATTATAGATTCTAGCTTAAAAGAAAAAAAATCGTCACAATCTAAAAATTGATTCTCATAATCTACGAACCAAATTGTACTATAAAATTCTATAATACATAATCTAGTGATATAAATTTCTCCAAAAAATTTAAATTATGACAATCCACAACAAAAATAAGCAGTGTCTTAATCTCTGGTAGTATATTAGTGTAGAGGATAAAGAGGCTATCAAGATGTTGGTTATATGACCTAGCAAACTCCACTCTTAATCCTGAAACTCCACTCTTAATTTTGGTTATTATTGATTGGCGATCAAGATTTTTCAGACTTCGTCCACCAACATAGAAAGAAAAACCGAGTAAGTTATATGTAGATAGACGTTAGTATTTTTGTCGTAAGAAAAATACTTTACCAAAGGTACAATATGCGGCACCTGCTAGCATTGTGCTATTGAAATCTCGAGATCCTTCGAAGAAGAAAAATGTTATCTCGGCGTCAAAAAAAAGGTTACTTCACTCCAAAGTTAGTAAAAGATTAATAGCACCGAAATATGCAAATTAGCTGGGAAAAGAAATATATGCCGTGCCATTTTGGTGAGGACAAACCAAACTTTATGTCACTTTGATGTTGCTATAAGTAATACAATCTCTTGCGCAGTTTTCAATTGGAGGAGGTGCGTGCAGGAGATAATGACATTAATTTTGGCATTTGCTACCGGCCAAGGTTTGCAAAGATGGAAAATGAAATGAAACCACGGGAAAAATGGTTTGGCGTGACCGAAAAATATATGTTACGTGATTGAAAAATATATGTTAGCATGACAAAAAAAAAATATTGCGTGACCGGAAAATATATGTTACAAAGAAGATAACCAAAAATCCACACTTTTTGATACATTTTGACGACAGCACCATATATAGAGTACAGAGGCAATAACAGCCTGCAAGATTTCCTCTCTAAACAATAAAAATAATCTCGAGCTAATCAAGAAAACAACCTTGAACTGATTTGTTTGGCAATAACAACCTGCAAGATTTTCTCTCTAAACAAAAAAACTAATCATGTAATCAAGGAAACAATCTCCAACTAAGTAAAGAAATAGTATTCAACTAATCAATGAAGTAATCAGCTAAACAAGGAGATTTCATACACTTATGTGCATGAATTCTTGTTCGGCTACCATAATCAAACAAAAGTGAAAAAAAAAAAGTTACAATATATGATTCACCATATCTCTGTTTGTACTAGATAAGATTTTAGCATGGACACAGCTGAGTAGCGTAGGCACTCACCACACCGCCACCGCTGAGTACGTTGATTGGGTCGACGGTGAAGACTAGAGAGGTGTGAGTTATAAATGGAGGTGCCGATGGAGATTCTACGTGTACAACCGTTCTTTTCACTGATAGATGACGTCTCGGCTCGTTAATGAACATCAAAGAGCGAGTGTAGTGAGACGGAAAAATTCACAACCCCTCTCAAATTGCCCCACCAGCATTGAATATAAATCAGGATTTGAAGATCTGCAATGGTTTACGGGTAATTAAAGGGAGAGAAGTAAGCCAACACTATTTAAAATCTAGCTGGATCAGAGTTTAATGCCTTTTCTGGTTGAGTGAACCTGTAGCTTTTTCAGTTGCAGGAGTGGATGGTGCATTAAATACTTATTTAACGTGTTGGAGTTAAATAACAGTTCATATATATGTACATCTATCCCTTTTCTACAACTCATATACAACTCAAAATTGAATGGTTAAAAACATTTAGATGGTGACTCATAAATGATTCAATGGTTCAACATAAAATGTGGGGCCAAGCACATGCAAATTTTGCGAGCTTAATGGCATCAGAACTGTGTTCCCATCTTCCATGATGAAATTCCACCAGGCCACAGAGACGTATAGCCGAAAGATCTGAAGTTTTCACCCTAGCCTAGCAAAATTCGGCCCATCATCCCTAACCGGCCAGATTAAGCTCACAGGCCATGGCCACCTACTACAGAACTTGCTAGCTCTACCAAAATAAAACTCAATATTTGCATGGAGTAAAAACCTTGGATACTTTCTTTAGCTGCAACTGGAGGAACCATAGATCCACAAACCAGACAGAAAATAAGTAACAGTGTTCTCCTCACAAACGCCAGATCACAGGTAATATTTCACTTAATTGAACAAATAACATGAATAAATTCATCTAAATCCACTGCATTGTGGAGGTCAGTTTGAGCTGAAACTAGCTTCAGCTCTACCATATGCAGATGCGCTAGGCAAAACAATGTCAGGTGAGTTCGTCTCTGCTTTAGCTACAGCGTGGCTTATCACTTAGGACTATAGTGGTACTAAACTCTTTAATCTAACAACTTATCGAATATGTGTCATTCTCCAAGGATGACGTGGCGGTGCGCCTTCTAGCCTGCTACCTTGCATCCTCTATGTACACTTGTTATTCGGTTAACAAAGTCGCAGAAATCTGGAGTGACCAGTGGATTGATAGAAAACTGGAGTGATCAGTGGATTGATGATACATAGGCAGTGTCCTGTGGAGGAAGGTTGAGATCTGGTAGCACGAAGCTGTCTCGTGGGGACTGAGTAACCAACCGTTGATCAATCTGTTGCTTTCCATTCTGCTCCTTTGATGTGATTTCATTCTGCGAGTTGGATTGTTCCAATCTTGTCTGCGTAATAACAACAACATTGTGTTAGATGTCTCTATTGTTCCCAATTCGATGCCGACAGAACTAAGATAAATTGCAGCCAGGCATTGAATATTGGCTGATTATTCATGGAAAGCTTTCACAACGAGAAGATAAAGCACAACAGCTTACTCGGAAGTATGGGATTCTTGGATTGAACAGTTATTTTATCTATCTACAACATGTTGAAATGGGAAAAGGTGAAGCCAGATATGACCTACCTATTACAAACGTGAAGCTGCAATGGCTTATGTAATTGCCTAATTGAGATGAGCATGGTGACCCCGCAAAATCAAAGCTGAGTAAAAGTAGATGTCCCATGGACTGCCCAAAATCAACATGTACTGAATAGGAATTAATAGGCATGAAACACACCTTGACAGATCCAGAATGTTGGTCATTATAATGGATGGGCCGAGCACTATCTCATGGCAGAAAAGACGAGAGAAGAGGCATAAAGGCCACCATTAAAAACAAGTGGCCCAGTTGGTTGCAACTACGCTTCAACTGAACCAGACAGGATTAGGTAAGCAGGTTGTTTTAACTGCAGTATCTTAAGCTTAAAAAAGTTGCTTCTTAGTGGTAGATCATTGCATTCATATACATCATTCAAGAAGGTGAAGGAGAAGGACACATGATTACCATTTCCGGAAGTTGTGGCTTCAAGGGATGTGGGTTGTGGTGAAGTTTATATTGCCAGGAATGTTTGAATAGGTTTTGTGGAGATGATTTAAACACATATATGGCCTTCCAGTACTGAGGACGGCAGTTATCATACAGAAAATCACAAACTGGAACCCTAGGAAAATGATTATGTAAGGAGCAGCCGTTACACCCATTTTAACATTGTATTATGAGTGTTCATGCAATGCTGGCTGTGGTTTGCATTTTTCTTGTATGTATACACAATACGTCAATCAATAGGCCGAAAAAAAACATTGAATCCATTTTGAAGAACGGTTGACTTTAAGATGGTGTGAAATTAGAAAGGACAAATCTTGGCACAGGTCTAAATCCATAGCATTGACTATTTTCGTGTCTCCATGCCGTTACTCATCAATTAGGGTGCAGATGGATAGCTCAAAGAAAGCAACCATCATTTCTAGTAGCTGGGATTGGGATCAGGTGTAACTGTACGGAAGTGACAAACAAAGCAACAGCAAATATAACAGGGATGGGTTTGTTATAAACAAGGTATCCCTAAAGTTAATGAAAACACCGCATTATACTAAATTGACAACTTAGTTGTGCCCCATTTTCCATTGGAAGAAATGTTCTGTTTTTTAATCCTTATTGTGGTCATGTCATAATACTAACGTTGTCAGAAAACAATTATACACAGAATTTGTCAATTGTCAACAAATCACTGACCACTGAGAAACTAAAAGTAACACTGACGTGTTGCTTCTGATTCCAGATGTGAGACCATTTGTAGCTGCCGCGGTCCCACTGACCAATCAGCCCATTTATTGGTCTGAGATGTCAGTCACAAACTCCACGTAATACAGGTTATTCAGAAAAATTGGAACCTTGCCACGATGGTCCTAATCCTTGACTTAACAACTGAATAGTATGTTGGTCAGTGTCAATTCATCCAACAAGACACAAATGTTGGGTTTTTGAAGATGCAACTTGCATCAAGAAAATTGACAGCACAACCGGACACACATCATGGCAACCCTACTGCTATTGCTGACCATTGGTAGTTATCCATATATCACGAGTGTCATAATAAACAAGGAGATCTATGTGTTAGTTGAATCAAAATTTAGGCCATACCGCCCTAGTTTTGCTCAGAACGATCAGAATCAGATAGTATTCCATATGCTTATTGCAAAGGCCTCTTGGTACAAGAGGCACGGGTCGGTAATCTCTCTATTTATTATAAATGCGTGGATTTTCTTCAGTTGATGGTGCCCTGCCCCTCTCATGAGTGGCTGTAGGTAGGATGCAGCACTCTCTGCTTACAGGTGGAATTACTAACAATCAGTTTCACCTACAGCTGAGATCCAAGATTTACTCAGAGATTTTTTTTGTCTCCAAAAACATGAGAAATCTACATCTAACATAGCCCATCATCTACTCTACTCATCAGCCAGTGGCAGATGAGAGGCAGCAAAATGATGCTGGCCACAAACTTGTAGACCGTTTAGCATCTTGCCCGTGGATAGCTTACAAACTAAAACACATAAAAATTATCACAGGATTATGTAGACTGCTACCTTTGGAGGCTTAAAGAACTCTCCTGCTAGCAATATAAAATCTATAACTTATGCTTGAAGCCAAAACAACGAAGACAGCCTTTTCATAAGCCATTCCACCAACAGATACCATTTGGTGGCCCACATACCAATTTGGGACACAACGAACAAGAGAAAAAGATTACAATTGATGTTACCTCAAGCTTGTCATTTTCTTTTGACAGCGCATTGCAAGCTCTCTGCAAAGCCCGCATCTCCTGCACACATAGCCAAGCAAGATCCAACGGCGGTCAGTAAAACTAGCAGCAAATACTCTGAAAGTACTTAGTAAAGAACAATTTATCACCTCGAGGAGGCTCTCATTCTCCACCGCGAGAGACCGCACCAGCTGCTGGACCTCCGGTAGCCTCTGCAAACAGAGCCAAGCATTAAGCCAAATGAAGACACAGGGGCAAGAAACAGGACATTCTCTGAACTTTACTAATTTTTTGAGCTTTTTTGGAGCCGGACCATCTTGATGATGAGGTAGATCTTTTTGGCCAGTACGCATTTGTGGCTTTTAAGGCTTTGTCCTTAAGACTCCACTTTGTGTTCACCATCCCACTCATTCAAACTCCAGACAGATATATAGCTGCTGCTGCTTTATTCTGAACTAGTACAAGCGTAGTTCAACCACCACTAAAACAGCCTTTTTTCTTGACTTTCTTTTGCTAAGACCAGGTCATGACTTTCTTTTGCTAAGACCAGTAAAGCGCGAACACAAACCTTACACTTTTCTACAGCAAAACACCTCCAAAACAGTTTTTGAGTCTACCTCGCGCCAGCCCATCAGTCACGCTAAGCTGAATCATAAGCAAGATTAACGTGTATATGACTTGTAAGAGCAAGGCGCTCACCATTTTCTTCCGTGGTCGCTGACCGGTGGGCCGTGGAGCAGGGGTTTGGAAGGTCAGCTGCGGCCGTTCGATGAAACCCACCTGCAGTGAAAGGAAGCAAACCATAAGTCCATGGCCAAGCAATCAACACACAAGTCCAACGAAACACACACTTGATGCTGGCCACCAGGCATAGCTGTCCAACAACATCACGGATACAGAATCACATAGCGGTATCACAGAAAAAAGCACACACAACACAAGCAAATCACAGAGCAGGACTACAAAATAAGGAAAAGAAAACAAGACACAACAATAGCATGCTTAGGGAACGGCTCCATATCCAGGGCCTCCTCCCTAACTCCCAGCTAGAATATCCCATCCACCCACCAATCGGGCAACCACACGAAGACACGCGCAACAAACCTATCCATTATTGTTCTTCTTCCTCTAGCCGGAAAAGAAATCTAAAAAATTCCTCCATGGATGAGTCCGCAAGAAAACACATCGGCCAAACAACCCTCCGACGCAGCACCATAAACCTTTCCACGGTGCATTACAGGTGGGCCCCGCGCGCAGCTTCTTTCCACAAGGGGGAAAAGTGGACCCACTCCCCAGCCGGACACCGCGGTCCACGCCTCGCAAAGAACACTGGGGCCCTCGTCCTCGTGCGAACCTGGCGACTCCGGCCCCGCGCCTCGCCGCGCGGCATGACCCGGCCTGTGCGCGCGGCGGAAGGCGGCGAGCAGCTCGCCCCAGCGCGCGCGCGGGGTCGGCGGGAGCCCACGTGTCGCGCAGCCGCGCCGCGTTTTAACTCCCGCATCTCCCTCTGTCTACTGCTCCACCCGAGGGGGGGGGGGGGGGCACCGGCTCCACGCTCCCAGTCCCACCACACGAGCAATTGCACCGGAGGATAAATGACGGCGAAAATGACCGCACTGCCCCCGGGAACGAAACGCTCTGTGAGGACCTCGCCTCCCAAGGTGAGAGGGGCAGCTTGGGCAATCTGGTGGCACGGAAGCTATGGAAGGCCCCAGCTCCGGCCGCACCCACCGGCTTCCGCGCATTGCCGGAATTACCCCTCCCCAGTTAGGAGTCAACCACAAGCGCATAAAGAAACACACGCACCATGAAAAACGCAAAATGATTTTTTTTCTTTGTTAACTTTGCAAATCGAACGTACGAATTCGGAAATTTTGGGATAAACATAGGAATCGGAAAGAGAATGTGGATCTGTGAAGCGAAACGTGGGCCGGAACTTGACGTCCGCAGCAAGTAAACGGAAAATTTTAAGCACTGAAGAGATGAGATGAGTTTATGGAAGTGTGGATTTGAGGGGAAAGAGTGGGTGGAAGGCTGAAGGAAAGTGCAGAGGCGGTGTTTGAGTGACGAAGGGAAGGGATTTTTGCTGACCAGTAGGGGCAGTTTCGTCACGCTAACAAAAAAAAGGAAGAGGGCAAAGAACGCTCGGAAAGAGAACAGTGGATAGGAGAGAGAGAAAGAGAGAGATAGAGAGAGGGTACTGGTGGTGGGGGAGGGAGAAGAACCCAAAGCAGCACGGCGGCGGTGGCCACACCAGAGAGAGAAAGAGATGTGTGTGTGTCTGTGCGAAGTCACGAACCTTGGTCGCCGGCGCACGGCGGTGTCCTGGCGAGCAGAAACCGCCGTCCTCGCCGCCGCTTGTGGAGGCGCCGGAGCCGGAGCCGCCGCTGTTGTCGAGCGGCGACGCCGGGCTGGCCCGGCCCCACCTCCCCTTCCCTGAGGCCGTCGCCGCCGACCCCGCCGACGGCGAGCGGCGGCGCGACCGCTTCCCCCGCACCACCGCCGGCCAGATCAGCTCCCCCTTCCGCTTCGGCGCGGGCCCTGGCTTGCACCACGGCGGCGTCCACCCTTCGAGGTCGGCCGCGCGGAGCGAGCAGATGATGTCGGCGGCCAGCGCGTCTGCGTCCGCGTCGACGGCGGCCATGGCTTCCGCCGCGGCTCAGCTCGGTCACCAAACCTCGACGGCGAGAGAGAGAGAGAGAGAGAGAGAGAGAGGTGGAGATGTGGGTGGGGAGGGAGAAGGGAGCAGAGGCGAGTGGGATGTGGGGGGCGTGGAGGTGGAGGCGAACCAAGGCCGCGGCGTGGTGCCCGGGCTTTTAAATGGCGGAATAAAACCGCGGGTTAAAATAACCCTGACCCACACCCACACGACACCACCCAACCCCCCTTACGAGAGCTACGGCTCGCTCGCTCGCTGGCACCCGGTACCCAACATGTACCCCATTGGCATGCCGGGCCCACGGCTCAGCGTCAGCGAATGACGTCCGAGCGGGTCCCCTGCCACGCCCCGACCAGGCGGAACCTTTCCGTCCCGCAGAGTGGCCACGCGGAAATGGCCGTGCCGTCGTTGGTGGGACCCAGTGTCAGTGGGTTACGAGCGAGGGGTGGCTCGGCACAGCCACAGCACCGAGGCTTAGGACGCAAGGTAACTAGGGAAATGGAATGGAATTGGAGGGACATCGTGGCGGCCAGCGGCCTCGGGCTTCGTGTCAGTGAGAGAGGAGGAAGCTTGGTGGCCCGATCGGAGAGGCTGAGAGAAAAACGGTGGAGGTAGACATGGCTAAATAAGCCGCCCTGTACTGTACGGTCGGTTAGGATCATGTCATGTCGGTTCATGTGTTAAGCTATCGGTCTAGTTATGGTTAATTTAAAGTCGGGTCATGTCGTATCGGTTCGTGGTATATGGGTTATGGTGGTGGCGAAGCGATGTGGGGGGGGGGGCGAGGTAGCGTGGGTGGGCCATCGCAGGGCGACAGTGAGGTGGGGCGGCACGTGGCAAGGTGATCGACGATGGGGCACGGCGGTGGTGGGGTGAGGCAATGTAGGGCGATGCAAGATGAGGTGATAGGGCGGCGTAGCCGAGCCAGGCCGTGCCGGCACGACGTGCCGCGGCCTCGGCCCAAGCACGGCCTAGCTAGGCCTCGAGGCGTGTCATGCATACAGTAGTGGGCCTTGTGCCAGGCCAGTAGGCACGGTCTAGTTGGACAATTTTATGTGGAGGGGAGCCGCTCGCTCTTAACTCTTGGGTAAGGATTTGTATTGGGCTGGATCAGATCGAGGCCTGCGGGTTTTAGACCCGACGAGAGCAAAGATTGGGTGCAAAATTCAACCTGTGGGGCCATTGGGTCGAGGCCTGATTTAAGACAAGTCTGGGGCCTGGCCTATCCCGTGGGTCCCCCACGAGTCCCAAATTTAGTCCAACTCAACCCAGTAGCCCACCAGAGATCCAATCCAACACTCCAGCTCCAACAAAACAAAATTATCGAGTGTTAATCCCTGACAATATATCCAGGATATACCGATCGATGGGAGCATGATCAATGTTTCCTACCAGTGGGAGTGTGGGTATGATAATGAATTCAAGAACATAAGGGGTTATCCAAGTTCAAGATTTTTATGGGATAACAACCATACGTCATATGTATTTTCTTATGATGGGCATCAACTCGACCCAGAAAGAGTTTTTTTCTCCTTCACAAGCCTAGTCCTCCCTCCTTTATATAGTAGGAGGAGAGACATATATAAAAAAATACATGCCAGAACTATGACAATCTCATTCCTACCGTAAACCCCTACTACGAGTCCATCGTTATGGAGAGTGGGTATGTTCGGTCTGCCTGGTCGTCTTGTGAGTCCTGTCACATCAGCCGCACATCGTCATGCCCACTTGCGAGACTGTCGCCCTCGCCCGCAGGGCTATCCTGTAGCATTAATTGCTACAGAACGGGCCACTGCACCACTGCGCCGGCCACAACTTCACTCACCGAAATGATGTGCCTGGGAAGGAAAATACTTGAGTGGGTAGCATTAAATAAGATTAGATTGGTTAGGTGAATACATGTCGCACGACCAGCCTTGCTGGTCGTGAGGTTTCCTTTTGCGATCAGGGGACTGGTCGTGCAAGCCCTACCAGACATGCGCGCCGTAGTTTTGGTAATATCTATTATCAGCGGGCCATTGCTAGTGTGGACCTTTAGAACAGGAGACCTCATATTCTTTACATCGACAGTAGCCCCCAAACTCCCCTTGGGATGCGAGAGACTGAGTGGTTTTTCTACGTGACCGTGGTCGTGGTCTGGTCATACCACTTGGGCCCCACGTGAACATAAGTTTCAGCCCAAGGGATGGCCGTCGACACCACCTCCTCACATTGTTGGCTCAATAAACCACCTCCTGAGGGGAAGTTAAACGTCGAGATCGAGATCGAGATCGAGAGAGAGAGAGAGAGAGAAATATTCAAGTGGGATATGATCATGGGAGAGAGAAACATTAACTGCACCCGAACCCAAGAGAATTTTGGTTCCCCAAGCATGAACCTTCGAATTTCGAAATGGATAGATTCCGCGTCAGTTGGGATATCGCATCGGCCCTACAAATTGGAAAGCCAAAGGTTCCCAGCAACATTTCTCCAATCTCTCCCATCCTCTACACCTTCGCACCCAGAGCCCCTTATTTCCGTCGCCATTCGTGCTTCTACTTCCCCCTCCGTTGTGTTCTAATGGCGCTACGGGCAAAGAGACAGACTTTCCCAACTCCAAGTGTAACACGGCAAGGATAAAGTAGATGTGTGACAACCATCAGCTCCCTTGTCACCTGTCTTCAAGTAACTGCCCTAGGGAGGACGTCCATGCTCCCCACGAGGGGGAAATCGTGATGTTCGTCTCCTTCTTGGCCAGCCTCATTTTTTTTCTTTTCTGAATTCTTCACCACCGTTATTTCCTTCTACAATATCTATCACCTCTACATCAATCCCAATTCCATCATCATGATGAACGTCTTTGCTCATATGTACGAGAATTTCATTAGGGTCAAGCTGTGCCTCGACCTCTTTAGATTCTTCTACACGGCCAGGTTACAGACCGGGTCGGCCACCGGGAGAAGCAGATTTCATCTCCTTGACGGCGTCACGGGCTCCTACCTCAAGATGGGTCTTAAGTCATCGTGGTCAGGCTAGAGAGATGAATGGTTCTATCTTGCGACAAAAGATTCCTTGGACAACATTCGCATTCCGAACCGATCGGCGCAGAACACCGAGTACTAGGGGAGCGCTCATGCGGCAACTTCAAAGTTGCTGGTTCTCATACATGGGTTAAGCGGCTTGCGGATACCGCGTTGTCAGGGTTGGATATTGTCCATGACTATATCAAATGCCAGTTGTGCCTTTTGTGGAAGAGAGCACATCTGGCATACCAGTACACTGGGAGCACAGATGTCACCCAGGAGAGCTCTGTAGGTAATACCATAGCCACATCCTGAGTGTTTTTTGTTTTAGCCGTGCAACATCTTAAGTATCCCCCTCCTACCCATATCTCCCTAACGAGGTCATTGATTCACAGGTTAAATTCCTAATTGCGGCTGCCCCAAGAAAGGGTGGCCCTCCACGTGATGTTCCTCGCTGTGTGATTTTCCTTCATTGGAGAGGACTCAGATCAGGCTGGTACGTTTAGCATTTTCTCGAAATGTTTACCTCAAAGCTTTCTCCTATCTGAGGGTTTCATGGTCTGTGTTGCTGCAGGGTCTCCCGTAGGTCGATGTCCTACGTCCAGTGATTGACGAGGTCATGGGGGTCATCCGGGAAATCAACTCTGGTGCCCACCTGACCCCTTCGTCGCCCACTATCGCTTTTGGTTGGCAATCAACCTGGTCGCGGTGTCGAATATCGACCATAGGTGGAGGCTCTCAACCCAAAGGACGAGAGAGCTACTCAGGGCTAGGACTACACCATCCACGTCCTTACGGAGAGGTTTGTCATGGCTTTCGCCATCGTCGTCACGTCCTCCGAGGTCCTCATCACCAGTATGTTCTTAAGTTCTACCACTATCACAACCCAAACTTCAACCTCGAGACCATCTGGGTAGGGGTTGTGACGACCAGTCCCGTAGCCATGGAGAGGCTAGAGGCGGAGTGCTAAGGGTCAGCAGATTTCGTGGGGTCTATCTTCCAGGTGGAGACCATTGAGGAGGTCGTCGAAGAAGAGTAATCCTTGAACTATAATTTAGGCTTGCATTATGTATGAATGAAGCTTTTGATTCTCTGATGAGTTTGTGTCGCTGCTACGGTCGTATATCCCAAGAATTGACCACCCCTCCTGCTTGTTCTGAACCCCTAACCACACCTGTTGATAGCGCCGAGGACCAGCGTAGTCTGGAAGCGGTGGCATAATGGGAGCTTAGGTTTGCGTCAAGCGAGAGATCTACAAAGCAATCTTCGAGGTGCATCGGCCCTACCCCTATTAAGCCACGTGTAGTCCCCGGCTAGCCAAGTGAGCATCAGCCAGCTAACTTCTGCGTGGTTTGTGACCTGTTTCAGCTTGTCGGGAGGAGCTTTTGGAGGAGAAGAGAAACTTGGAGCGAGTGATGAGGGAGGATGACCAACAGTGGGTGTGTTTCTACGATCGTCTCAATCATGCATTCACCCCCTTCGACTCACTACTCTGGACCGCTGGCATTCAGATCTGCCCCACTTCTGGAGACACTGTAACTGGTCATGTCGACTGGTTCTTGGCGGCCTTTGAGGAGGTGGGTACGCTAGAGCAGAGGCTGTACGGGAACATCAGCGACCACTTGTTTACGACCACACTCCATGACGCATGCCTTGCCTTTACTTGTGTCAGCGAGCACTTCCCCGACGTAGACCTTGATCCGGTGATCTCCAAAGGCTTCGTTGGTGTCTGGAAGACAATGAAGGAGCTTCACGACCTGATAGGGTTATTTTATTTTGTGGCTTAGTCTTTGCTTTGGTCCGTCCGGTTTGACCCGGAGAAGGGCATCTTCAGATCATAAGGATACTGAGTAAAAACTATTAGAAAAGGCGCCTAGGCATTACCCGAGCGGTTAATTTCTAAAGACAGGACCTACTTTTATGTAAACTTTATCTAAGTCCCTGTGGTGAGCAGGGAGGGAGGGACCAAAACATTCCATGCAGCTTGCTAGTTAGGTCTGTGTCGCATAGGACAACCCTTGACGCGAGAAGCCCTTCGATGGCAACCAACACTTAACCCGAGTTAGGGTTTGTGGCTTCGTGGTTGTTACTCCCCAGCCATCGATGTCCTTGAAACTGTGCAAGTGGCAACTTGAATCCCCACTAAAATGGTTTGGTACTCACCACAAGAGCGAACAGACAAAGTAACTAACATCACATAAAAACAGGAAAAAACAGGAAAACAAAGGACTACACAATCTAAACTGCTATAAAGCGCTCGACTGCCTGATCGGCAAAAAGGCTACCGACCAGGCGGTTAAGGCTCAGAAACAAAAAAAAACTTACAAGTCGGTGAGACATTGTTCCTTTTTGGGAAATCCTGCAAAATAGAGAGTTTGGCTCTTTTGAATTGGGAAAACTTACAAGGCATGTTCCACACTCGTCCGAAAGATCCTGCAAAACAGAAAAATTGGCCCGTATTCAAGCAACTCTGGACATAAAACTTGCACAACTAGACTATGTTTCAAGAGTTGTGCAATTTACGGCCGTCCTCCATGGCTAACTTAACCGCACTAGGTTGGGTGACATCGACCATCTTGTAGGGTTTCTCCCACTTTGGAGAAAGCTTATTCCGGCCTGCCTTATTCTAGACCTACCTAAGGACGAAGTCGCATACGACCAGTGTCCGTTCCCGCACCCTGTGATCGTGGTAGCATCTGAGGCTTTGCTGATATCGGGTTGCTCAAATTAGAGCACGATCGCAAAACTCTTCAATCGGGTTTATGTCGTCCTCTCATTACGCCACCAGGTCGTCGTCCAAGTAGTTGGTCACTCGAGGAGACTGAAGGGTGATTTCAAAGGGGAGCATTGCCTCTGTGCCAAAGACCAGGAAGAAAGGGGTTTCGGATGTGGCCCTCCTCGGAGTCGTTCTCAGCGGCCAGAGTACTTCGGGTAGTTCATCCATCTAGTGTCTTAAATAACTCTTAAGCTGATCAAAGACTCATGTTTTGATCCCCTACATTATCATCCCATTTTCTCTTTTGACATGTCTGTTACTTTGGGGGTGTGCCACTAACGCATAGCAAAATTTGGTCCCGATCTCTTCGCAGTAGTCCCGAAAAGAACTACGGGTGACCTGAGTCCCATTGTCCGTAATTATGCGGTTTAGACTACCATGTCGCACTACCAACCCTCGTATGAAGTTGATCGCAGCTGTGGTGGTGATCTTCCAAACAGGCTCGACCTCGATCCACTTAGTGAATTTGTGTATTGCCATGAACATGAATTCAAAACCTCCCGGGGCTTTAGTGAACGGTCCCATGATATCGAGCCCTAAACAGTGAAAGGCCATTGGTATGGTTTGCAGTATTTGGGCTGGTAGGTTGGTACGTCGGCCATGGTACTGACATGACTCACAGTGTTTCACTAGCTCGCGAGTATCCTAGAGGGCCATGGGCTAATAGAATCCTTACTGGAACGCTTTTCCGACCAAATATGGTACGAAGAGTGGCTGCAACATATGCTTCTTTGGATATCAGAGAGTGTTGTGCTCCCCTCTTCCTAAGCGATGCATTTTAGTAAAAGGTTGTTGCTCTCTCGGTGGTAAAGGCGTCCCTCTACCAGGGAGTATCTACGGGCTTATCGCGTGACCCTTTCTATTGACGTATCATCTTCAGGGACTGCTTGATTTTGAAGGTAGTCCTAGATCTGATACATCCAGGCCATACCCGAACCAAAAAAGGCGACCACATGATGGTCACACGAGGTCGACGGCACCAAAGGAGATGTTGTTTTCAAAGGTGTTGCCTTTGTTGCTCCGTTTTCAAGCAAAGCATCCCCTTCACACGTGACCTGTGGATTAGCGGTGGATGGTCATGTGAGTCTTTCTTCAAAGACTTCGACCGGGACAGTTTCACGAGAAGAAGCTAGGTGGGACAGCTCATTTGCTAAGAAGTTGTCCTTGCGAGGGACATGCCTGACCTAAAAATCGATAAAGCGTCGCTCTAGCCATATCACTTCCGCAAGGTATGCCGCCATTGTCATCTTAGAGCACTGAAATTCCTTTTGCACTTGGTTTACGACCAATAGCGAGTCCCCTATCACTAACAGGCATTTTATCCCAAATGTGGAGCCTACTCGCATTTTAGACAAGAGACCCTCGCATTCTGCAATATTGTTAGTTGCCGAAAAACATAATTGAACTATGTATCTGAGGATGTCGCTGGTTGGTGAGGTCAAGACCACTGCAGCCCCTGCTCCCTTCAACGTGAATGATCCATCGAAGTGCATGGTCCAGTGCTCATTTGTCTCTGTCGTTGTTCCTGTTCAGGCTCAAAGGACGACCACTTGGCCACAAAGTCGAAAGTCGGCCAACGCCTAGGACTTGATAGTCGTTCAGGGAATGAATTAAATACCGAACTCGTTGAGCTCTACTGCCCATTTTGCAGTCCTTCCTGTAGCATCCCTATTGTGGAGTATTTCTCTAATGGGAAGCGAGGAGATGACCTTGATTTTGTGGGCTGAAAGTAGTGTTTGAGCTTGCGAAAGGCCATCAGTATGGCGTATAACAGCTTCTGAGCCTATGGGTATCGAGCTTTCGCATCGTGTAGGACCTCACTGCCGTAGTATACTGGTCGCTGAAATCCTTCTCATTCGATGACTAGGACAGCGCTCGCGACCTGTGAGGTTGCTGCAACATGCAGCGAGAGCTCCTCGTCTAGTCGAGGAGTGATTAGTACATGAGGGGAAGAGAGGTGCCTTTTGAGGTCCTGGTATGTCATCTCTGCTTCTATCATCCACGATAAGTGGTCACTTTTCTTCAGAAGCTTGAAGAGCGACAACCCCCTCTCTCCTAGCCTTGAGATGAACCTGCTCAAAGCCGCCACATATCCTATTAGTCTCTAGACTTCCTTTTACCTGGTTGGGGATTTCTTCTAGTCAATGGCTCTGATCTTGTCAAGGTCTGCCTCTATTCCTCGACCGGATACGAGAAACTCAAGCTACTTCCCTGATGGGACTCCAAACGTGCACTTCTCCGGGTTTAATTTCATGCGGTACTTTCGAAGGTTGTCGAACGTTTCTTGAAGGTCCCTGACCAGGTCATCCTTGGTTCTACTTTCATGACTACATCATCAGATGTGGTTGGAGAACGAGCTTAATGGAACGTTGGTAAGTGGCACCAACATTTTTACATAACAAAAGACCCCAAAGGGTGTTACAAAAGTAGTCTTCTCCTCATCTACCCTGCACATGCTAATTCGATGGTTCCCTAAGCAGGCATATAAGAAACTTAGCAGATCGCTATCAGCCATTGAGTCAACAAGCTGGTCGATTCGGGGTAGAGGTAAGAGATCCTTCGGGCATACCTTGTTGAGGTCGGTGAAGTCGACGCACATCCTACACTGTTGTCTTTTTGGACCATGACTGGGTTAGCCAACCATTCAAAATATTGTACCTCAAGGATGAAGCATGCTTCCAGGAGCTTGTCGACCTACTCTCGAAGTTCTTCCTTTCGATTGGCGGAGAACCGATGCACCTTCTGCTTCTGGTCGCGTGTCCGTTCATATAAACAACTTGTGCTCGATCACGTCCCAAGGGACTCTGGGAATATCAATCAAACTCCATGAATAGACATCTGTATTCACTCGGAGTAAAGTGATGAGCGCGAGTTCCAATTTAGGGTTCAGGTCGACCCATATCTGGACCATAGTGGATGGATCAGTGTCATTTAGGCAAATTGTCTTGAGTTGATCGTCTAGGCTGGCGACGACATGGAGCTTCATCAGGCGACCACTAGGCCTGGCATCCTCGGGCTGTGACCCAGGAGTCAGCTTCACCATCTCGAGGCTCCTCTTGTCGCAGTGCAGGGCCATCTTTGTGTTGCCAAAAATAGTGATGACCCCTGTTAGACCAGGGATCTTAATTGCCTAGTAATATTAGTGGGCAACGACCATGAACTGGGCCATCGCGGGTCGCACTAGGATCACGTTATAAGCGGTTCCAAATTCCACCACATCGAATATGACCTTTTTGGTCCTGAAGATATTCGAAGAGCCGAAGGTGAAGGGCAGTTCGATTTTCTTTAACGATTTAGCTGAGGAGACAGAGGTAATTCCGAAGAAAGGAGGAGACGACCTCAACACACTCAGAATCTGCATGGTGTCTAGTGCATCAACGAAGAGGAGGTTGATGGAGCTCCCTCTATCGACTAGTACGCGAGTGAGTTGGATGTTTTGTACCATGGGTTCGACCATAATGGGGAAGCGACCACGGTGCTTGACGTATGCAGGATGGTCCACCTGGCTGAAAGTGAGGGGTACCTCCAACCACTTCAGACAAGGGTTTAGGCCCGACACAGTTGCCTACACCTCGTGGACCAGTGACTTATACTCCTTGTTCGAGGAATACATTGCGGTGCCTCCGAAGATGTGGTGGACCATGTGGTCAGCCTGCTGGAACCCTAACGCCGACTGGTTAGAGCCGACCCTGTCCTGACCATTGTTGTCGTGCCTGGGTTTGCGTTCCCCAAGCTCCTTGTAGATGATGTCGCGCTGACCTTATACTCGGTCGGCTCGACTGCGGCTGTTCGAATGATTGGGCAGTATCCTCTGCCCTTCTTCCTATCCTTTTTCTCGAAACGCCGGCGTGGTTGGTCAGTCTACTCAACCACCATGACCTCGGGTGGTCCTGCCTTACGCCTGATCTTCTTTTGCTCCTTCCGACTGAACCCTTTGGAAGAGGCGGGCCGATTGGAGGTCGGCTACGGCTTCGTGCCGCTCTGACGTCCTTGGGCCTCAGAGGACTAATCACACTTGTATGCAAGCTCGAAGAGCTCGGTGGTGCTTTGGACTTGCTTGGTGGCTAGCTTTTCGACCACTTTCTGGTCTCTGACCCCCTCCAGAAGGTGATGACCACGAATTCACTCGTGATCTTTGTAATGGTCTTTCGGCGTTCGATGAAACGTCGGATGGTGTCTTGTAGTGACTCATCATATCGCTGCTTGATTTGGTACAGGTCATCCTCGACCCCTGGTCAGGCATAGACCGCTTAGAAGTTGGCGATAAACTGGTCGCACAGGTCCTCACATGAGTTGACCGACCCACAGGGGAGGTTCATAAGCCAGGACCAGGCTGAGTCGGTCAACGCGGTAGGGAAATAGTTCGCCATGACCTTCTCGTTGCCACCTGCGGCCTGCACCATGGTGGTGTAGATCTGTAGGAATTCTTCCAGGTTAGAAGAGTCATCATGCTTTTCAGCTAGGATCGGCCGGAACTTATCCGTCCAGAGCACCTCTCACAACCGGGTTGATATGTCATTGCACCCTATCCCATAACAAGGAGTTGTCGTATGATGGGTGGCCACACGTGCCTGGGGAGAGAGACGACGATCACGAGGTCCTGACGACGAGATGGAGGAATCCAACACCTCTCTGTGAGGGGGAAGCGGGTGGTAGGGCCGCTTGCCCTTGTCTTGCCCTCACCTAGCGTGGTCCTCCTGCTCTCGGTTGGCCCCCTGGCCATGTATCACTCTCCATGTATCACTCTGCGGAGGTCACGTTGGCGAAGAAAGTCACGTAAGTCAGGGGTTTGGCTATCCCAACACGACCGGGTTCTCCTTAGTACCCCTGTTATAGTGGGGGCACGGATTTGTCCTGCCGCGGGGCCTGCTGCAATTCCTGGCGACCATAACCGTCATCAGTCCCGGAAATGGGCGCGGTCTTTGTTGTCATGACTTGGCATCTTGCGGTTTCTGCCAGGAGAGCAGGGTAGGTCAGCCATGGCTCCATCGGCGAACCCTCTGGTATTGCCACGGGCAGTGACTAAGAAGCATCCATATGGTCTGCAGGTTTTGTGCGGGTGTCATGGCCTCAAAGTAAAGTTGCTGACCACGGAGCGGTGAAATATTGCGAGGGAGGGAGCCCTTGGGTAGCGGAGATGCCCTCAAGGGCTGCTCCCTCGGCAGACGCTTCTTTGGGTTGCATTGTAGTTGCTAGGGCTGTATCAGAGCGTCTCCTTGTCCGGCATCGGGCGGGTTTTCCTCTAGGAGTATGGTTTGGGGGTTACCACCGGTGCCCGAGGGACGAGAACCTCCGTTGTCCCCCACTCCATGGGCTGCCATGCAAACTTCTTGTTGGGTTATGGAATCCTCAGACTCCATTTCGATATCCCAAGCTTGAAGCACACCGGGCTCATCTGAGTCATATTCCATGATGAACACCTCACGGTGTCAGGGGTCCTCGGAACGGGACTGACCGGTTGTCATGAATCCAAGCATGGGAAGCCCAATCAGGTTATCAACACTTACCAAAACGCGGAAACACGCCCCTCTACCTAGTACACCAACTGTCGAGGGTTAATCCCTGACAATATATTCGAAGTATACCGGTCGACATGAGCGTAATTAACATTTTGTACAAGTGGGAGTGTGTGTGATGATGAACTCAAGAACACAAGGGATTATCCAGGTTCAGACCTCTCGTGGGATAATAGACCTACGTCCTATGTATTTTCTTATGATGGACATCAACTGGATCTAGAAAGAATTTTTTTCCTCCTTTACAAGTCTGGTTCCCCCTCCTTTATATAGTAGAAGGAGATACGTATATACAAACAGTGCATGCCAAAACTATAGCAGTCCCATTCCTATTGAAAACCCCTACTACGATACTATCGTTATGGAGAGTGTGCATGCTCGGTCTGCCTGGTCGTGTTGCGCATCCTGCCCCATCAACTACATGTCGCCACACCCACTTGCGAGACTGTCGCACCCGCCTGCAGGGTCATCCCGTAGCATTAATTGCTACAGGATGGGCCACTGCATCACTGCGCCGGCCATGACTTTGCTCGTCGAAAGGAGGTGCCCAGGGAAGGAAAATACTTGAGTGTGTAGTATTAAATGATATTAGACTGGTTAGGTGAATACCTGCCTCACGATCAATAATAGCTGGTCGTGGGGTTTCCTTCCGCGATCAGGAGACTGGTAGAGCAAGCCCTACTAGACGTGATCGCCGGAGTTAGCTTTTGATAACATCTACTACCAACGGATCATTGCTGGTATAGGCCCACAGAACAGAAGAACTCTTATTCTTTACATCGATAAAAACCCTATGTCTCCTAGAGTCACTCCCAGTTCCCTCATCTCGTGCGCTCAATCCTCGACGGCTCAACCCTCACACATCACAGCGCACTCAGCAGCTCGGGCGCTCAGCCGGTGGATCGATCTGACAATCCCCCTCCCACTCACCCGTGGTGCGGAACACGACGAAGTTTGTCTTGCGCTGGGGCTTCCGCCGCCGCGGCAAGGTCCCAGAGCACGTGGTCCGGCAGTCGCAGTGCGAACCTCTTAGAGCTAGCGCCCGCGTCGACCGACGCCATGAACGAGTGCCCCGTCGAGGACGATCGTAGGAACCGTGCTGTCACGCGGCCAAACTTGGAACGCAGTACGCGCTTGACGCTGCCGATGCATATCAACTCGGTGGCCTCCTCTCTTATGAAAATCAGAGCGAAAAGCTAGATCCACTTCATATTGGTTGCAGCAATAAGAAGTCGGTTGCTATTGTCCCATCGAATTTCAAGTCTTCTATTAGGTTTCAGGCTTCTGTCGTGGTCAAAAATGATTTTACATCCAGTATTAATTTTAGAGTCAGATCAGATTTAATGATTAAAATTTCAGGTCGGATATGTTCATGCTTTATTGGCACTGACCCGACCTGTTGCCATGCTCATGGGCTCGTAGCTACACGGTTGCTGTGCCTCGGCCACGGCGGCGGAGAGGAGATGCTTCTGCGTACATTCGCAGCAAGCACGCACGCACGCAAGCGAAGCAAGCACGCAAACAGCGCCCTGCGGTTGGCACCTTCGGCTCCTCGAACTCCCAGCCCGGGCGGTTGGTTCGGTGAAATTTTCTGTCAGAAATTCAGAGTCTTTACAGCGTCTAGTTCGTGTCGTTTCATCCACTGATTTTGGATCCTGAGCTGGTGTTGTCAGGCTGCACTTTCTTTCTACCAGTCCCTGCCCATGTTAGTTTCTTCTTCGCAGCAATGGAGGAGAATGTTGCAAGAAAAAAAAAACTGAAATTAACAAATCATTCGTGACTTCCAATTAAAAAAATCCAGACGAAAAAATTATCATGTTTATTAGTATTTTATTTGAATTTTATCCGATATATCTGATATATCCGATAAATCATATTTACCGATGAACTATGATAAATTTTATTTACCGCTTTTGACAGACGTATGCTTTACAGAATGAGTAATTTTTGTTGCGTTCTAAGCTCCTGAACCAATTATCTCGGCCCTAAACCATACTGGAGCTGGATCTCTTATTGCTTTACTCAGATGACCCAACAAAACACTTGGCAGCTAAATGACAAATGCGACAAACACCTGTTACGTTTTAATTTGCACACGTTAAATTTCCCCCCTTGACCTGAATCGTTTCATGTGTAATTCCTAGAAAAGTCCTTCATTAAATATTAGTTCCAAAAAGAAAAAAAAAAGAATCCTCCATGAAATAGGCTACTCCATCCGGTCAAAAACACAAGACATAATTTATTTTTGAAATAGTCAAAATTGATATATTTTGATCAATAAATAGTAAAATTATAAGTATATTTAATATATAAAAATTATATAATAGGATTTATACTGAAAACTCTTTCACAATATATTAGTTTTGTAACCGTAAACTATATAATTTATGAAAACAATAATTAAAATATAATTTAAAAGATTAAATCTCTATTACTTAAAAAATACATAGTGATTCTCGAATCAGGCAGGACGTCCTGCCTCCAGTTCTGCAGATTACTCATAAACTTCGCAGAAATTAACCACATAATATCACTCAATCTCTAATATTCCGCATACATGTGTTTCACTCCCGGAAATCCCGCTCCCGTGTTTTACCTCTGACTTGCGCGTCCACCTGCCTAGCGCGCTGCACGTCATACACGTCGGTTGCCTTTCGCAGCTCTTAGCTAACACCCGTATATAGACGGATCCAGTGACTATTCAAAACAAAATATTTATCTTATTCTTGAACGGAGGGAGTTTCACTCTTGAGCTGCTGCCTGCAGGTATGGGCATGACGCATGGACATAGAAATTTCGTCGAGTAGGGGTGCAGAGACGCGACTGAAGAAGGACGTGAGTCTTGCGAATCGTCAGACGGCCGGCTGAGAACGAGTGGCCGGTCACTTGCTTCCGGCAGTTCGGTGCTGACTCGGCATGGCTGAGGGAAGCTCGCAGAGACTTTGGGCACGGAGATATCACACAGATATAATATATGCTTCCATGGCGCACAGAACTTGGACTTGCTTCCAAAGAAATTACCAGCACCAAGGCAACGATCGCATCGAGCCGATCCTCTGTCGAAACTCGAAACTGAGTAGTTCAAGGCAGTGGCGGATCTAACGGGAGGTCTGGGTGGGATCTAGCTCCCCTACTGCTTGAACCCCATTGGCGAGAGAAGGTGGAAGAGGAGAAAAGGAGAAAGGAAGAAGAAGAAGAGAAAAATGAGGAGGAAGAATGTCAGTACCCTGCTTCTTTACTTGCGTCCACCACCAATTCATAGTTACCCAAACTGAGTATAGCGGCGAAGCAGTAACGAACGCAGACTCGATTGGTTGATGTCTCTGTTCTTTCTCTTCTCTTCTGGTTTCTCTTCCCCACCACCTCTAGTCTTCGATTGAGTTCCAGTTAAAAGGGCATCATCATCCTTGATTCCTGCCGACAGCGACGTCGAATCCCACGGTCATTTTTGACGATTCCATGGTTCTGTCCGTCAGCTAGCCAAGCGATAAATATGGTACACCAAATTAAACACGGCACGTACGGGAAATTCCATAAAATACAACTCAAAAGAGTAGTGATTCGAAAAATACCATCTTAATCGTTACAATTCATAAAATATTATCCTATCCATTAGCATATCTACTAAATACCATTTTCTCTTATTTTCCTAGTTTTTCCTACTTTTTTTTCTTCTTTTCTCTATTTTTCAGTACTTAAATGGACGGTTTATACCCATATCTACCCAACCATATAAGATGTGTTTATTCTGCTATGGGTGTATAATGTTTAGGTTGTATGTAATGTGATGCTCTTTGAAGACATCTTAAGTAATTTTGGGATGATATATTGCATCAGGTGGGATACAATTTAAAGATCGCTCTTTTGTTTACTTATGTGATACCATGGTTTATGCAAACAACTTAATTTATGTTATCTGCAAAATTACATAATGTAATGTTTAAAATTAGTTGTTAATGATAATGTATATGTTTAATTATGTGATACGGTTTCATGTAACATGAATATATGACTATGTTATGTATGAAATAGCTCTAGTTGAAGGTTGTAGCACGCCTGGCTGAGACATGGGTAGAATTGTCCATTCATGTAGTGAAAAATAAAGAAAAAGAAGAAAAATAAAAAACTTGAAAAGTGGAAAAAATAGTATTTGGTAGACATTCCAATAAATAGGATGGTATTTTATGAATTGCAACCGATAGAATATTATTCTTCGAATCACCACTCTTTCCAATGGTATTTTCTGAAATGTCCCGTACTGGGAGTGGGAGAACAGTCAACGGTGTACATGCCGGTACTCCGTATCGTAATAAATTTACAACTAGAGAGAGCCGTTAAATGTTTCTGTTATGTTTTGTACTATACCATAAATTCGGGTACATTCAGACACTAATCACATACACATACTGATAGAGACATGGACGGTGCATCATGCATCTGTGCATCGAGAAGTTTTTTTCCCCCAATTTCTTTTACTATGTACGTACGTCTGTCTCGTTTGTTGAGCACGTGCACTGGAAACATCGTACAGATCGCAGTGTTTTTTACCGTAATTAATCAGCATCTGCACACATGTCCTGTAATATTATACTCCTCCCACTTCGCTGGAGTTTTTACATATTGACCCTTTTAAAAACATATTCTACAAAATACCTATATGAAAATAATTTTTGAAAATGGAACTTTTTGCAAGATGTCATGATATTTTGATCATTTTAATACATATTCTCCTCTGTGAAAATAATTTTAAAAATAGATCTTTGTATGGCAAGATATATTTTAGGACATTATTTTCTAATAGGTCGTACATAGTTTTTTTAATGACCAAAATCTAAAAATTCCACCACTGTGCGCATGTTGCCCCATGTAAACGTACAAGTCCAAGCGCACCCACTCCAAGTCCAAGCGCACCAGTCCAAGCGTATAGCTATATAGCCTGATTTGATTGGAGCATTCTGATTATTAATTAATAAGAGTTAGATTGAGAGAAATATGTTTGCTTGTTTTATATTGTGTATGTAACAGATATAATTTGGTGGTCGATAGTGTTTGATTGGGGCTAAGTGGATGCTTGATGCCGGACGATCAAAGAGGTCGGGCAGAGTTAAAGGTGATTCTAGCTGTACACGTAGAGGTCAAGCAAAACATGAAACAGAGGATGAAAACGACGTGTTGACAAAATCAAACAAAATAGATACTGGTGCAAGTGATAAGGCGGCCCGAGAGATCGAGAGCGGAAGAGACTTGCCAGTTGCCAGGATCGCAAGACGGGGTACACATATCGACATCAGAGCAATTTGCTTAAGGTGTAAGTAAGTGGCGAGTCACGCTTTGAGAAACGTGCAGAGGGTTTCGCGCTTTAGCCTCAAAACCATGGGAGGACTAGAGGAGTACATGACACCATCGCGAAAGTTGCGTTGTGAAGCTAAGTCATGAAGGCGCCGCGGTCGTTCGATGAATGAAAAAGAAAATAGACCAAAATACTATTTGTGGTAGGTAGAAGAGTACTATAAAAGATGAGTATTTTGGAAGAAAAAACTAGAAAACTTATTAGTCAAGTTCCCTAAACATATAAATAATGTGGTAGGGCTATAGGAGAGGATGAACCAGCTAATTGAGCACTTTGTGCCACCCAATTGAGAGTATTGTGCTATGGTTTTAGAGGAGATGATGATGAATGTTTAGTCTATATATTATGTAAGAGTTTTAAGTGAAAAATATTTATAATCTGTCTAAATTAGGGCTGATCTATTTAAGTAATGAAGTATATATTTTTGCATATAATTGAATTCCCCTACTTCTAGTTTCCATATATGGGTACCCTTGCAAATTTGCAAATTTTCGGTGTTTCGTTATGATTTTCATTTTGATTTTTGAGCTGAATTTTCAGCACATTGTGAAGTTATTTTTCTTATTGCTAGAGGCATAAAAAATCACATACGAGTGTATACTCATGAGTCTTGAACTCCATTGCCTCTATATCATCAACTTAGAGAATTTGTTCAACCGGTGACCTTATCTTTGATTTTTGAATCTTTCTTCTCAAGTTACAAACTTTGTGCAGGAATGAGTTGTAGATCGGTTTGTTGTGGAACCTATTGTTCGATTCTAACCATGAGAGCCGCATTTGATTGGATCTTCAAGTTTGGTTTTTGAATTCTTTGAGTTTCTAGACGGATCTTCCAGGGTGAGCTCTGTAGTTCCACTGTGTTTCTGCGTTTTGTGTTGCGATTTATTCTTGAGGTATGATGAGTGACAAAATAGGACAAGATTATCTATTTCGAAAAAATTTATTGAGGTGCCTATTCACCCCCTCTAGTCATTATTCTCGGTCCTACAATTGTTATCAGAGCTGGATTGATCACTTATTAACCTTAACCGGCTTTGTGATCCGTAGGCGACATGAAAAGAAGTGGGAAGATTCTATTGTTTGATGGTCATAATTTTCGTACTGAAAGGTGTGCATGGAGGCTTATCTTCTAAGCTAAGGAAATGCAATATGGGAAGTAGTTGATTCTAACTATGAGATCCATACTTCTCGCACAACTCATGTTCAAATCGAATAGTATGAGGCCAACAACAAGACCAGAAATATTTTGTTCACTAGCTTGAGTCGGAATGAGTTTGACAGGATCCAGCACTTTCGTACTGTCCGAGAGATCTGAAATACTCTGAGTGTCTTTTATGAAGACACTAATCAGATTGAGGCTAGACGCTAAAGTACATACAACTAAGAATATCAAATATTTGTGTAAGGCCCTGGAGAGTATTTGGATGTGATGTTTGCTCGATTTGATGGGATTGTTAGTAATCTTCGATCAATTAGTGTTTTGCCCTATTCTGACCACGAGAGAGCGATCAAGTTTTAGTACGCTCTTCACCGAAGTATATGGAAAATGAAGATCTCGAGCATTGAAGAGTTTCCATGTTACGTCAGATTGATTTATGATGAGCTCTTTAGCAAGCTTAAGTCCACCGAGATAGCCAAGGCAGTTCGAATCGGTCTCCAAAATCCCCTGTCTCAGAATATGGCGTTGGTTTCTAGACCTAGTGATGTCAATCAGTCTATAACTGGCTTTTCTTATGCTAACACTTTATCGAGTGGATTTGCTTTATCTTCCTTGGTTTCTGTCACAGAGGAGAAGGTGGATGCACTGGATGATGAGGACATTGAGCTGATTGTGAAAAAGTTTACTCGCTTCTATAATAATCACTGAGACCGGAAGAGGGGTGGTTATCGTGCTTACTTTGAGTGTGGTGACACTACCCACTTTAAGGCATACTGCCCCAAGCTCAAGAAGAGGGAGAACGGACCACGACTACAACAAGCATAAGAATAAGAATAAAAAACCCTTCTTCAAGAAGAATCATGACAAGATGGCCAAGAAGGCGGTGAAGAAGGCTTCTAGACGTTCGTGGTGGCTCTCAGCGACATCGAAATCTCTTCCAGCAAGCAGGATAGCTCGGAGGAGAATGAACCGCAAGCAAAGAACAAGAAGAAGGCCAAGGACTTTACCGACCTCTGCTTCATGGCGGACGACAACAACCCTAAGCTAGATCCTTCCAAGGTGGCAGGTGGAAGCCTGGAGAACAAGTGACTTATTGACTTTATTTGTTCATGTCATATGACTGGAGATTCATCATGGTTCTCTAGTCTCACCTCTGTGAAGCGACACGAGTACATCACATTCGGGAATGATCTGAAAGGAAGGGTGAACGCAAAAGGTATGATAAGGATGAATGAGAGTTTCGCTCTTAAGGATGTAACTTTGGTGGATCATCTGGTATACAACCTTCTTTCTGTATCTCAGTTGTTGGATGAGGATTTGGAAGTGCGTTTCAAACGTGATACTTCTCAAGTTCTCGATTTAGGAGAGTTTTTTCTCGAGCTGATTTTTCTGAGTCTCTTAGTTCTTCTCATTGTTTGATTGCTCAACCTTATTTTGAGCTTTCGATGTGACATAGAAGACTACAGTACATGAGCATTTGATTTCTTACTTGTTTAAGTACCCTTGGCTTGATCCGAGGATTGCCCAAGATCAAGTTTAAGAATAATCTTGTTTGTGCTCCTTATCATCATGGCAAGATGATTGTTGCCTCCCACCCACTAGTTAATCTGGTGATGACTGAACGACTGAGAAAACTTCTCTATATGGACACTGTTGGTCCTTCTCAGGTTCGTTCGGTATGCGAGAAGTGGTATGTTCTTATCATTGTTGGTGACTTCTCTCGCTACTTTTGTGTCTTCTTTCTTGTGAGCAAGTATGAAGTGTTTTCATACTTTCGGAGCTTGGCTTTGAGATTATTCAAAGAACTTCCTGGTGCATTAAAAGCTATTCGTAGTGATAATGACATCGAATTCAAGAGCTATCTCTTGGATGCTTTCTATCATGAGCATGACATTGAGTATCAATTTTATGTTCAAGCGAAAGGTATACCAGTGCAAGTAATAAGGCAGCTCAAGAGATCAAGAGAGACTTACCAGTGATCAGGATCGTAAGACGGAATACACATATCGATATCAGAGCGATTGCTTAAGGTGTAAGCAAGTGGGGAGTCACGCTTTGAGAAGCGTGCAGATGGTTTTGCGCTTTGGCCTCAAATCCATGGGAGGACTAGATGAGTACGTGGCACCATCGTGAAACTTGCATCAAGGCAAAGCTAAGTCATGAAGACGTCACGGTTGTTCGATGAATGAAAAAGAAAATAAATAAAAATACCTTTGGTGGTAGGTAGAAGAGTACTACAAGAGAGGAGTATTTTGGGAAAAAAAACTAGAAAATTTAGGGGTCAAGATTCCTAGACCGATAAACAGAGGGAGTATGACTATGAGAGAGTATGAACCAGCCATTTGAGTCATTTGTGCTACCCATATGAGAGTATTATGCTAGGATTTTAGAGGAGAGGAGAATGAGTGTTTAGCCTATGTATTATATAAGAGTTTTGAGTGAAAAATATTTGTAATCTGTCGAAAATAAAGCTGATCTCTTTGAGTAATGAAGTTTATATTTTTTACATATGTTTAAATTCTCATAGTTCTTGTTTCTCTTTGTTAGTTCTATTACAAGTTTTTAGCATGTTGTTGTGATTTTCGTTTTAGTTTTGTGAGCTTAATTTTCTGCATCTTGTTAAGTCATTCTTCTTGTTGGTAGAGGTATAAAAATTATATACGAATATATACTTATGGGCCTTGAACTCCCTTACTTTAGATCATGAACTTGTAGAAATTCTTCAACCGGTGACCTTATCTTTGATTTTTGAATATTTCTTCTCATGTACCAAATTTTATGTGGGGATGAGTTATATATTAGTTTGCTGTGAAACCTAGTGTTCGATTTTAAGCATAAGAGACACCTTTGATTGGATCTTCAAGTTTGATTTTTAAATTCTTTAAGTTTTTTTCTGTTCTAGAGGGATTTTACGAGTTGAGCTCTGAGCTTCTGCTGTATTTTTTTACACTTAATACTTAAGATACGTTAAATGACAAATTAGAAAGAGAATATTTATTTTAATTTTTTTTATTGAGACGTCTATTCTCTCGTAAACGCTGGAACAGCCACTGACCGGACGGGCCCAGGTGTTAGGAGAGGCGCAGCACCCGGACCGTCCCGTCCCGTCTGTCAGTGCCTGCGGGCTACTGCGTGTGCACGCAGCACGCGTACTCGTACAACACCGGCTTTCGTACGTCGTCACGGACAAGTGCAGTGCAGAGTACGGTAAAAACTGGCAGTAAAAAGAGACGATTAGCCAGGGACGCAGTCTGCATGGGGGGTTCAAGCTAGTAGTACTGCTACGTAGTATATAGCTCCCCTGCTGCCCTGCATGCGATTCCGTGAAGTTTTTTTTTCTTTTTTTTCTTTGAGAGGAATGTAGGTCCTGATGGTGGTCTGTTTAGATTGAGCTCAGCGCGCCGCTAATCCATTGGCTCGCCAATTTTTGGCGTAGGATTCGCCTGCTGCGGATTCGCCCGTGTGTACGCGCGAAATTACACTAACGCGGCATATTTGCAGTGGCGACGCGGGGCCCGTCAAGTTTGACCTGGCGTGCTGGAATGCTGAACCAAACGATACCCCAAGTGTACATCGTTGCCATACTAAAATTATAGTCAAGTTTAAACTTTTGATTGGCTACACTTTATGTACACACCATCTTCTTCTATCCTGCGGACTTCCGTCCCATGACTCTGGGAAGATATGCAATGATGTGGGGTACTAGGCTACTATGTACTATAAGTAGTTGTCAGAGGGAATTGAATTGAAGTTTGCTGTTGTTGGTGATGTTAACGGAAGAAAATTTTATAAGATTATTTACTGAAATTTTTTTATAATATTTTGATTTATATTGTATTTTTCTAATCTAACGGTTCAGCTAAGAGAGAGAAAAAAAGACATGTAACTTACCCAAGAGAATTTCCTTCCAACGCTCACAGATATAGGAGTATAGGACGTGCAGTCTCCGTGCGCGACCGCTAAATGTAATGCGTCGTACGAGCTCCCGGTTGCATGTCGTGTTCTCACTCGTGGTGCACCATTCCATTTCCATCCCCGTCGGCGCAGCACCCGTAAACCGTCTCTCTCTCGCTCGCTCTCTGTTCTTCGCAGCATGTTAACATCGTGCATTGGTGCTGCGCTGACTGAGCAATACTTATGCAACATGTACAATTAAGCCGATACCGATTAGTGGCTACAGCAATGATGTATTGATGTACAATTAACCGATACCAATTAGTGGCTACAGTGATGCACACGTGTCTAACGATCACATTGGAGTTTCATTAACTCCATAACGTTCGGCTCGGTGTACTGTGGATTTTTTAAAAGTAAATTTTGGAAAACCCGGAGCTTTATGGTCATTGTCTTGGAAAACCTCGAGTATAACGGTTCGTAACAATTAACCTTGATAGTTACGGTACAAATGTATCATAAAATACCAACCATAACCTTAACACAGTAATTCTGACAGGTGGGTCCTGTTTGTAGGCCTAGGTGTCATACATGTATGGCTCATCCACTTGGATTGTGAGGTGGAGGGGCATACTAAGTTTCTTTTTGTTTCGGCTTTGAATTTTAGTTTTTATATTTTAAGGTCTGAAGTTGAAATAAATAAGCAGTTTTTTATCATAACTTTTTACAATCTGCTTATTAGATTGTGAAAGTTTATTTTATTAAATTGTCTATTAAATTTTTAGAATCCACAGTCTAAAAACTATTCATAATTCAATTTTTTACATCTAATTTTTTACAACATACTATCTATAAACTGTTTTAAGTCTTAATAAAAATCACACAGAGGAGAGCTCAAACACAACGCACGGACTGGTTTGAGCGCCGCGTCGTTGTGTAACCCTTTTGCCACCGCCCCTTGCAGCACCACTCGCATCCCCGGTCTCTGCTCCTATCGCAGGCCAAGCTGCCACCTCACTGTCCCTCTCGCCTCCGGCGCGCTCCCCTCGCCGCCCCCCTCGCTTCTGCACCACTGGCCCCCATCGCCGCCCACCTTTAGGATTTGGTGCTTTTGGGTGCTCCATTATAGAGTTTTGGGTCAAATCGGAACGAATCTCCAATCTATTGAGCATAAAACGTGTGTGATTTGAGGATTAGTGGTTCGTTGGAGTTGTTAATTTGGGTCTCTGTTTTGGTCGGAGCTGGATTGCAGCTCCAACTCTCGTTCTTTGTACAAGCCCGGTTGATATAAGCGCCGGCCATGGAGTATACTCCTACGCATGCAATGATTCATTTGGCTACAGAGTTGTGATCTAGTCTGTGTACAAGTTTCACTTTCCTTGAATACAAAGTTCAAACATCGGCATATCTTCTGAACTAGTAAAATTTTAATTTGCCAAAATTTTAGCTCCATGCAAATCTATACTTCACTTGCTGCTTCAGGCATTCAGTAAATAGTTACCTCATTATTTTCTAACTCGTCGTAGTTTTGGAGAAGAAAAGAAAGAAGGCATCCATCACAGGGAAAAATGACGGTTAAAAGGGCCCGGGCATCATCCAACTCCTCCAGGCGCAAATGAACTTGTTTCTTGCAGCATGCTGGCAAGGGAAGCACACATCATTCACTAGCTCGAGACAACGACCATAAAACCCCGGGCTTTCCAAAATTTACTCTTTTTTTAACTAAGATGTTGAATTTTGGAGATGGTTGTGATAATTACAGGCTGCAGCGGGGGAGGGGGCGCGTGTAACGTGTACTCACATACTGTACGAACTCCGGGTATTTCTCACCGGCCTATACGACCTTCATTTTTCTTTTAACCTTTATACGGCCTTCATTTTTCTTTTAACCTTTATACGACCTTCATTTTTCTTTGAACCTTTATACGACCTTCATTTTTCTTTTAACCTTTATACGACCTTCATTTTTCTTTTAACTTTTATACGACCTTCATTTCGCTTAGCGTGGACAGCGACAACCAAAATAGAGAAGAACAGAACGGTCTCTTTTTTTTCTACATTGATGGGCCGCATCATGCTTCCGGGTGCGTAGCAAATGGGCCCGATAACACGTAGAGCAGACCACCACGAGAGCCGGTCATGCACGGGCCTGGACCTCTGCTCACTCCACGATCTCCGCGAAAAGCTACAATTGCTATTAGTAGGAAACAGCAGTAAGCTCAGCCCAAATCCAAATCATATGGAGGCGTCCGGTCCGGGCCCGGGTGGCGGCCCTTGAATTTTTTTATTGTTATTTTTAAAATCAAAAAATTTAAATATATACGTCCGTTTTAAAAAGTTAAAGATGTACTCCCGTCGCCGGGGCGGAGACCGGGGAGGCGCACAGGAGCCTGCCCCCTAACCAATAAGAGCCCCGTTATTTTTCATGCTAATTAAATACTTAACCAAGTGCTTAATTAAGTATGTCTCAATGTGTTACACTTATAAGCCTTATAATAAAATTAGCCCAATCAAAAAAGGCTTTTATCCATCGTTAGCAATTTATGCTCATTTCACACCACATGTTCTACTTCCTATATTTCTTCGCGTTGCCATCGCCCGCATATCGTCCATACATGTGCTCCGCTTGCTACTGGCTACTGATTTAGTATTACGACTGTGAAGCAATGAACTCTAGAAAGGTATGACTTGAATTCGAATTTTAGTATGTTTTAATAGTGTTTACATGTTGACTTGTCTAGCCTGGACGAAGAGGCTAAGTATGATCGATGGTTTTTGAGAGGGACCAGCCTTCAAATTTGAGATACTTGTTAGCTAATTAGTAGATAAAATAATTGGTTTTTTTTTATCACAAAACATATGTTGCTATACTTGTTATATATGCCCCAATTGAGTTAGTATATGTGCATATATACCATCATGTCATACTTATTATCAGATGATTTTTATTAATATTTACGATTTGGTCCTCTATCGTTCAATTCTGGTTCTGCTATTGTCCATCGTTCGTTGAAAGGATAACATTTTTTAAGCATTAGAGAACAATATTTTTTATTTTTAAACATGCCGTCACAGGATTCTAAATTTGTAATTTTTCAAAAGGGGCATATATATATATATATGCAATTTTTTATTAAAAAATAAAAAAATCGGGGGGCCTTGAGAGAACTACAAGCGGTACGTCATGGATGGAGCTCGACTACACTCAACTCAAGGCTGCGCCTCGTGCACGAACGGGCTACCACTTGAAGACGTAACGGATCCCAGCTACATTGCTGTGTGCGCCACACCTGCGTGCATGCACAAGCTTTCAGGCTTTGGCCATGGGTGACTCGTCCGTTCATGTGCTATACATATCCATCCAATGGTCAGTGATGGCGCCTCAGCTCGCTGTCGCCATCTGCCTATACGTGTGTGTTTTAACGACGCAGCAAATCGTCATATCGTGGTCGCACCAACACAAGGATCAGCGGCCGAGATTAATCAGGTGCATGCTAGCAAGCAGTACATGCGAATGCAGCCGGCCGCTAGCTCGTAAAAAAAAAACGTGTTTACTACACTTCAGTCGTCAGTTGACGGAAGCTTCACACCGCCCGTAAGGTTAGTGGTTAGGGTTTTAGATTTTTGAGCTGTTGGGTGGTTTTTATGACTGCTGAACTTTGAAATGAGGCTTTGGGAAGACGGTTGGCTTAGCGAAGGCGATGGGTGAGGTGGGGCACCGTCGGTTATGGGTGGTGGAGGATAACCTATGGGTGAAGCAACAACAGCAATGAGAGAGCTTGAAAACAGATGAGTTAGTGAAGGAGGGGAAACGACAACATAGAGACAGGCAAATGAGTGATTACGGAGAGCTCATCAGACTATATCATATGAAGACAAAACAAAACTAAAATTAAAAAAGATACGATAACCGTCGATTCATGATCAAAGAACTATCCTTTGTCGACTGAAAATCAGCACAAGTGAAGGATAACACTACCAAAAAATAATACCAACTCACATTACAATATGTGTCGATTGACCTCTGTCTCTCTCCACGGACTGCATTATTATACAATGCATGCTGGATCGCAGTGTTGGCATTGTTGTTGTCATCCACTATTCGGGAAGCCATTACCAAGACTGTGGATGGATGGATGGATGGATGGATGTCCAATGGTCCAAACCAGGTGGTCACTCACTCCACGGCATGTGCAGAGTGCGTGCCATTGGCTCCAAAGTCTTCAGACAGCAGTGCCAAGCCGTTACAAAAAATTGTCGCCCATTGGCCAAAGCAATGAGCAACAGGGCAGGCTACGCGGTTACCCTCTATGGGATCAGTCGCTGGGAACTATGAATTTGATGCCCTTGTAGGTCCATCTCCAACGCGGAAACTCTTCTATGTTTCCCCCCAAAAAAAACGAATTGTTTCATGTGAAATTCTCAGGGCAAATTCATATGTCTCTCCGTGGCAAATTAAGACGGCAGCATTGCATGCATCCATGTCGCAGAAAAGAATTAGCCGGAGCAAGAGGCACTGCCCTCTGTGACTGTGATCGACATGCCAGTCTCCAAGTATTGGGCATGCACTCAAGCCAATCACAACAGTGTTCTTACACTGTTAACACTGCATTACTGCATGCTACAAAATTCTTTTTGATAAAAAGCAGAGCAAGCTGATTAAATTCAGACACTGTGCTGGCTTGCCCTCGTAACAGGGGAAAGGCACCGACGAGTGGTCCGGTCCTTATCTGACCCCTCGTGAGTCTGCACTGACGGCTACGCCTGAAGAAAAATTAATGTCAACTTAGATCCTATTTAATAGAGATTTAGCCTTTAGCTCTACATTAGATTTTAAAATTATTATATGTTAAAATAAAATAATTTTAATCTAAAATAGAAATAAGATGTCTCGTCCAAATATTTTTAGTGTACTTATAGCTTCAACTTTACCAATTTTGAAAACTAAAAATAATCAACTATAAAAATTATTAGAGCTAAAGCACTACCAAAACACCTCTTAGTTAGCTCAAAAGGGGGCAATAAATATATGATAATTGCGTGGCATGAGGGTACCAGGGAAGATGTAAACGTAGACGTAGAGTTGAATACCTTTGCTTCGGCAACCGACCA
Source organism: Phragmites australis (assembly GCF_958298935.1). Taxonomy (NCBI): domain Eukaryota; kingdom Viridiplantae; phylum Streptophyta; class Magnoliopsida; order Poales; family Poaceae; genus Phragmites; species Phragmites australis. The sequence goes on from NC_084925.1 coordinate 4,545,976, forward strand.
TGGTTTAGCACTTAAGCTCCTTTATGACTGTTTCTGTTTCTATTCACAGTTAACAGTAACACCAAACGTCTTAACTGCTTGAGTTACTTGTTGATTAGAAGGAAGTGAGTACTAACACGTACAAACTCACCGGTACCGCGTACCCCGGCGGCCCAGCCTTCGGCGGAATTGGCCAGCTCGGTGTGCACTTGGAGGGGAGGGGAATCGTGCAGCAGCTGCAGGAAATGGAATGGTTGGAGTGCGGCAGCACATGTACCATCAACCGCAGCCCCCCTTTCCCTTCCACCGAGATGAGATGATCAGCGATCGCCATCCACATCTGCGGTGCCATTTTGCAACTGCCACATGACAGCTCCTTTGCTCGACCAACCCTACAGCTACAAGAACGCCAACAGTCTCACCCCTACCCCCTGCTGTCCGTGCACCAGCTTCACCCTCCTCTCTCTCCTCTCTAGTTGCCATCGCTATCCCTCCGTGCTCCATCCCCCTCTCACGTCTCACTGACCCAGGAGATCAAGGAAGGGTTGCACTAATCGAAAAGAAACCGAGCAAGAACAAGTTCTACGCAAGAAACACACCAGAGGAGTGCACACAAGAATCAAGGCAGTGAGACTGTGAGAGAGAACAACCGTGCTGCTGTATCTGCATTTTTGTTTCTTTAGATTCCCTGACTCGCATGGTATCTTGCCAGAAAGGCACAGACTTTTGTGTGCCTATTGTTGTTGTAGCGCCCTTGTGTCCTCTCCAGCCGAAGAGTGGGAGAGAGAGAGAGAGAGGAGCGATGAGGTCAATGCCGCCGCCATTGCCGCTTCTCTGCGCCTCCGTCTTGGTCTTCTTGCTCCTGCTGGATCGCCCATTGGTGGCCAATGGGAGGGCGCCACCGCCCACGGCTTCTTCCCCTTCTCAGGGGCCTTCGCATGAGCCCGTGCAGCAGGCTCCCAGCACCACCAACGGCAGCGTTGCCTCCGCAAACGGCCCCGCCGCCGTGCTTCATGCGGCTGCGGCGCCTCCTCCCTTGGGTAGGTTCGCGGCGGCAAGTAATGTATCTGGACCAAAGTTTGCATTTTATGGGGTTTGAGTGTGTTCTTGCACTGATGTTTCTGGGTCTTGATCCTTGCTCAACTGTGTGTCAAAATTTCGTCTTTTTTGGGGGAAATTTGCTCCTTTGAAAAGTTTGGTGCTGATTTGGTGGTTAAGCCATTTTCTTACTTTTGGAACTGTGGGAAAGAGTTCATCTTGGGATCCTAGTCTATCCAAGTTCTAGCATATAACGTATTTGCTTCGAGACTTCTCTTTCAGATTCTTTTTTGAAGAACTAAAAAATTATATTTGGGAATTCTAATGCAAATTTAACTAGAATAAAGTGTTCTTTTTAGTGTAATGGGGAATTTTGATTTTAGGATCTTAAATTCTGCCCAAATTTTTGAAGAAAACAAGGAATGCTGTCAATATAGTTGCAGTAAATTTACATGCAAAAAAAGTTGTTTCAGCTAAGAAAGAAGCTATTTCTTGGGAACTCCAATTTTATTCTGTCTTTTTTCCTGAAGGCTCAATTTTACTCAGTTCAGTTTTGTTTCAAAGTTGCAGTGGGCATAGTGGTGGAGAGGCACCACCACCTCCGCAGGGAGCTCATCGCTGCCATCGTCCTCTCCTCCGTGGCTGGCATCACGGTCGTCTTCGCCGCACTCTATGCCTGCATCCTGTGGCGGCGATCGCGCCAAGCCCTTGACTCCAAGGACAGCCAGAGCTCAGGTCTTGGCCCTTCTTGCTTTCCTTGTTGATTGGCCTTGTTGCCCATGTGAATTATCTACCTAGCTGCTGACCAACTTACATTGTTCAGATACCGCAAGGATCGCATTCGTGCCAATCTTGAACAGCTTCAACTCATTCAAGACTAGCAAGAAGGGCGCTGCGGCGATGATGGATTATGCCTCTTTGGAGGCGGCGACGGGGAAATTCAGTGAGAGCAATGTGCTTGGAGTTGGTGGCTTTGGGTGTGTGTACAAGGCCAATTTTGATGGAAGGTTTGCTGCTGCGGTGAAGAGCTTGGGCGGCGGGGGGCACGATTGTGAGAAGGAATTTGAGGTGATGATTGCCTATGCCAATCTTTATCCAAAAAATTGTCCATTTAAATGGCTGTGTTCTGATTGTCGTTGTTGATAAGTCAGTGCTCTTGCTAAAAAAAAGATGCTTTGATTGCTATTGAACTGGCAGAATGAGCTAGATTTACTTGGGAGTATTCGGCATCCAAACATAGTGTCCCTTGTGGGCTTCTGTATTCACGAGGAGAACCGTTTCATAGTTTATGAGCTGATGGGAAACGGATCATTGGACACACAACTTCATGGTATAATTTTTTGGAACGTCATGCTATCAATTTTTACTACTGCTTTTTGTTTTTTGTTTATGCTTATTTTTTAACTGTGATCTTTGATAAATAAGAGAAGTATCGATGTAATCCCTGTGGTTGTATCTAGGGCCATCACATGGATCAGCTCTAAGCTGGCACATTAGGATGAAGATTGCTCTTGACACAGCAAGGTACCCATCTTGCACCTTATCTTGGTATGATTAACTATGTTGTATGCTTTTGACTGGATTTTATAATATGCATCTGTATCTGAACCAACCAGGGGATTAGAGTATCTGCATGAACACTGCAACCCACCAATGATCCATAGGGATCTGAAGTCATCTAACATACTTTTAGATTCAGACTTCAATGCTAAGGTATGCTTTGGTTACTTTACTTAAGTCAATTAAATATTGCTATTGACCAATGAGCACAAGTCATACCACGGATCAGTTCATTCATCCTTTCTTACTGTGCAGATTTCAGATTTCGGCCTTGCAGTTACTAGTGGGAATCACAGCAAAGGGAATATGAAGCTTTCTGGAACTTTGGGCTATGTAGCCCCTGAGTACTTGTTACATGGTATGCCCTCCTCCTTTTCTCCTTGCTTCACACCTGTAATCCTGTTTGTAGAGTAATAGTTAACTGTAACACTCTGCATCTAATTCAGGGAAGTTGACCGAGAAGAGCGACGTATATGCATTTGGAGTAGTACTTCTAGAGCTTCTGTTGGGAAGAAAGCCTGTTGAGAAGGTGGCACAATCTCAGTGCCAATCAATTGTTACATGGGTACACAATGTTATCGCATTTGACATCTTGAATTATTGGAATCTAGTATTCAATTAAATAGCGGAGGAGAAAGAAAATAAATTCTCAATATGCAAGAATTGTTTTGTTTATCACTATCTAAATTCAAGCAGATAAGTTGCATTTGCCTAATGCATTGGCATCTGACATATTGCCATACATGGAATCAAACGCAGGCCATGCCTCAGCTAACTGATAGATCGAAGCTCCCTAACATAATTGATCCCATGATCAAGAACACAATGGATCTGAAGCACTTGTACCAAGTAAGCATTTCAGAATTATTTACATAATTACATTATTGTATCTTTGATGTGTATTCATCTTTTCAACTAATCAGACTACTATAATTCGTCGAATTTCCAGGTTGCTGCAGTGGCTGTGCTCTGTGTCCAGCCAGAGCCAAGTTACAGGCCGCTAATCACTGATGTGCTCCACTCTCTGATTCCCCTAGTTCCCATGGAGCTTGGAGGGACAATGAGGGTTGGTCCGGAATCGCCTTATGCTACTCAAAAGCATTCTCCCTGTTGAGATAAAAGATACATGGACATGATTCAGATTCAGTTGGGGCTCATCCAAGTGGTTCAGATAACTTATGATGTTGAGTTCGGGTTATTATTCCTTGCTTGCATTGCGTTCTATGGTGTTTATCTGAGTGCCAATCTAGGGATCTCCTACTTATTAGCTGAATTGGTAGGGTTATCAGGTTTGCGGAGAAAAGGGGTTAACATTTTTCCCAGGCTGTATAAAGAAGTAAACAGAAAGCCCTCTTCTTCTTCTTCTTCTTCTTTTTTCTTTTTGGATCTGATAGCTGTTGTATAGATTAAGGTGGCGTTTGGATTGTTGGAAACGCCACCTAAAGGTTTTTCACACTGTAACTCAATACTAGTGTTGAAGAAATTATTTGCCCTAGTTCAGCGTGCCCCTGATCATGTCATACCTGATACCACTTCATATGCTTGTTTGACACATCGATCTCAAGAACAAGGTTGATTGAGCGTTCCAAGACTGAATCATGACATCAGTTGCTTGGTTCAAAAATTGTGCTGCCCCTGTGCCTGTTTTTTTAGACCACCCCCGTACATGTTTTCCTTTGTAGTAGTAACCTGGTTAGAATCATAAAAATTACTTACCAGACATGCAATCTGGTACTACTTGCAAGCTGATGTATATAAATTACTACCAATGGCACTGTTTACAGTGCCTGGGTTTCAGAGTGCAATCTCGGCGCTTACCCCTAATTTTATCTGGTGAATTGAAACGTTCAGCGTGATGGAATGGAATTATGAGACTGGCACTATGAATTAGGACCAGGGAAATTCCTTTAAAAAAAAGGACCAGGGAAAGCAATGGGAACAAGAACAAGTGACCATGGTGACCATGTGCGTATCAGGTAGGAAATTAAGATCATTTCATATAGTTGAGTGATCATAGGCCGCAAGAAAGCGCCATGCAGCAACTGCCGTGCAATGACAAAGGGGACATGAGGTGGTTGAAGATCATAGATAGATTCATACTAGCTTTAGCAGTTATATAGATTAATGCAACACTTGTGCTGCATTCTTATATGGTCAATATATCACGAGGTTGTTGCGGATCATACTTCCATACTAGCTTTAGCAATTATATTGATCAATGACATGCTGTTGGACTGTTGCTGTCTTCTTATACTAAATGTCTCCAGGCGGCTATGGTGTTTGGCTGTTGAGCAACACCATTGCCTCGAGTCTTTCTCTGGAAAATATCAATACCAATTCTACCTGGAAGGCAGCTGAGTGGTTCATGCAAGAGTCCACTAAGATCCTGCTTTCATTAACAGTAGTAATTTAGTCCTGCTCTTTTTTTCTTGTCGTTTTCCCACTTAACCTTCAAAAAATGTAGAAACAATGTACTTGCATTTTTTTCTTATTCATGGGGTACCAAGATTAAACTGCTGTTAATGAATCAAGATACCCCATGAATCCTTAAAAAAAGCAGTATAATTGGCAAATGGATTTTGTGAAGTTTCCACGTCCCAAATGGATTACGGATCGTTTAGGCATTGCCTGTACCCAAAATTTAAGCGTTTGCTTGCACACGGGAACGGCCGATGCTTCGCGTTTCTTGACCGTGATGTGGTACCATCTTCGCTCAGTTCTGACAGGGATCGCGCCTTCACATGCATTCGCCAGTTTGGTTGGGCACGGGTCTGTACTGAAACCAGCAGTACCTTCTTCGGCAGGAGTAGTTAAACCCTTTGCCTGCTAGCACATGAGGAGGATCACAATCGTCTCATGTTGATCTGATCTGATCCGATCACAGTAGTACCTGTACTTATGTTTAGTATCTGCATCTCAGGATTGTAAGCTTCTGTTTGCTTTGGCCGGTACTGGCTTTGTCTTTCCTCTTCCTGAAAGATATACCAGGTACTAATGGCACCATTATGGTGTACTTAGTAGTACTTAATTATTACATTCAAGACCCAGTTGAGTAACCTGTTATACCATCAAGGACTTCAGTCCTAGGTGTGCTGGAAGTAGATATTTTTTGAGGCAACAGCACGAAGTAGATTTTTTTAGACAACAGCAGGAAGTAGATTTGTCGATGAGCTTTTTTATTTTTATATCTCGAAAACAAAAATATGTAAAAATAAACTTTCGTTTGAAATTTTTTACAAAACTAGATTGTTGTCACCCGTTGGAAGAGCGGCATGCTCTTTTTTAGAAATTTTCATGACTATTTTGATAGTGTTTTGAATTTTGAGACCATTGGAATACTGCATTTTTTAACCTGTCAGTTTAGTTTTTTTAAACGTGTCGCTCTTTGGAAGTCTACTTTTGCAATTTTTTATTTTCGAAATATAAAAATAAAAAATCATTTGTCAATGGTCTGCACTGATGCGCTCATAGCGGCCCAGGGCTTATTGCAACATCTGTTTTCGTGGGCTCATATTACCACTGGATATCCATTCGGCTCATAAGCCCATTAACGATTGACATGGGCCAGTAGCAACTTTGGATATGGGCCTTCCGTCAAAAAGGCCTGGATATCCATATTTTATTTTCTTTTAGTAAATTTTAAAATCCTACCACCATTTTAATATATATTGTAATATATATTGTAAAAATTAAAATCCTATTTAAAAAATTGTAATTTTTTTAATATGTGTTAAAATATTGTGGGTTTTTAAAATAGATATAAGTAATTGTAGTTTTCTATAACTTATGTCAGTGGTAGGTTTTAAAAATTTACTCATTTTCTAATTTTTTCCCCTCGCCGGAGCAAACGAACCGAGCTCGCCGCCGTCACCGAGCGCATCGCACGCCATGTCGGTGAGTAACCTCCAAACCCTAGCCCATGATCTCCGCCTACCTCCTCCTCCTTCCTGCGAGGTCGCGCCCCCGAAACCCTACCTGCTTTACTCGAGCCCCCGTCTGATCGGCGCGCGGTTTAATTCACTTAACCCCCCCCCCCCCCCCACCCTCTCAGATCTTCGAGTACAACGGGAGCGCCGTGGTGGCGATGGTGGGGAGGAACTGCTTCGCGATCGCCAGCGACCGGCGGCTGGGCGTGCAGCTGCAGACGATCGCCACCGATTTCCAGAGGGTGTTCAAGGTCCACGACAAGATCTACATCGGCCTCTCGGGCCTCGCCACCGATGCCCAGATGCTGTGGGTATCTCAGCTTCTCGATCGGTTTGGCCGCTAGGTTTGGTTGGCGGTGCCTGACCCCAGGGAGGGGGCCTTGCTTGGTTTGGGGTTTGGGTTTGATGCGTCTATTTTCGTCGTTTGGTGTGCAGTACCAGCGGCTGGTGTTCAGGCACAAGCTGTACCAGCTAAGGGAGGAGAGGGACATGAAGCTGGAGACCTTCGCCAGCCTGGTCTCCACCGTCCTCTATGAGAAAAGGTGAGAACTTCCAAGTTCCGATAGATTGATGTGTAGGCACGGTACAATGATGATGGTGTCGGAGTCTATGAAGAAAATTGGGCTTACCGAATCATGGTGATCATGTATGACAGTGTGAAGTCATGCTAATTTATCTGATCTATGGGGTTAATTTACATGAATTCAACATAACTGAAAACGGGGCCTACTGAATTAGGCAGGCCCCCATCTGTTGAAATGTTTTTCTCTTATATGTAGGTCTGATATTAAGCTCTCAGTTATGCTGTAGCAAGTGTGCAATTCTTGTGTCTGGTCGTCATATCTGAATCATAAAACTTATCTTTGGTTACTGTAATGTGTAGGATATTTGATATGTTGTTTTGTCACTTGGCAGACCCTTTTGTGCTGAACTAAGGAGACGGCTAACAGATTTATTTCATGATTAATAGGTTTGGGCCATACTTCTGTCAACAAGTTATTGCTGGCTCGGAGGTAACAATGAGCCATTTATATGTACCATGGACTGCCTTGGTGCCAAGTATGTCTCAATTATTCCTCCCTTTGTATTCTTGCGACTCTTTTGCTCACTGCGGTTATTTACTTATTTTCTTGCCTAAATTCCAAATGTCCAATTGGCCTGAACATTATTGACTGCAAGAATAAGGGGTGGCGATATGCGAACAGCGGAGCCCACGCACACACGACAGCATAGTTATAGAACTATGGAATTCACAAAACTAAAATTAGGATATAAAAAGCATTATAAACAGAATATTGGCCCCTTATTAGATAGGTGATTTAGGAAAGTGCATGTTGATTTTGGATTTTTGGTGCTTGCCAGGAGCCCTACGAAGTCATATTGTTAATTTAAACTATAGGGCTATATTTCACCTTTGTGCAATTGCATCCCTTCATGTTTAGCCTGTTGATAACACGGTAACATTGATGGCTGCCTGTTCTTTTTTTGTGGATCTTGTACTGGCTTCCTGTCTGGCCACTATTTCTCTTACGAGTAATCTGAAGTATTTCCTTTGTGCAGGGAATTAGCGAAGGATTTTGTGGTGTCTGGCACCGCTTCAGAGTCGCTTTATGGTGTTTGTGAGTCCATGTACAAGCCAGACATGGTTAGTAACTTTACATGAGAACTTTTTATAGCAAATGCTTTTAGGTGGTTCCTCATTCAAATTACCTCTGCTTTGAGTAAATTTTCTTCTAAAAGGATTAAATTGTGTTTTATGCTATTTTTCTTGATTACTAGATTGGTTCAAATTTCAAACTGACCTTGAGGTGCCAATTACCATCATCAAACTTGCAACAGTTAAGCTGTTGTTTTGTAAAGATGCTGGAATGTGTGCCATCACTTGTGACTCACCCTATATAAGATTTTATTTCTGCTCTATATTATTACTTAGATTAATCTGTATATACTTTGATTGATGCGTATCTCAATTTTACAGAATGACCATACATTTCCACTGTGAATTTGACAGTCTTATCACATTCTCACATTTTTATTTCGTAAAGGAACCTGAAGAACTATTCGAGACCATCTCACAAGCATTGCTGGCTTCCATTGATCGTGATTGCCTCAGTGGCTGGGGAGGTTATGTTCTTGTGTAAGTTCCCCACATCTTTCAAACTTTACATTGTGTACATCTATGCATGTTTGGTCCACCAACACTGATTGACAAGACTTAGTTGTTCATTAATTGGATACCTGGTGCTCAAAAGTGTACCCCTGAAATTGCTAAACCGGCGCACAAACGTCAATGTTTAATTTGTGAACATCAGATGATATGGTTTTATCACCCTTCACCATATGAGTTTAGATGAAGATGCTTATTCTCCATGCTTTGATTGGGTTGGCCTTTTTTCCCTGTATTCTGAAATTTGTCCCCTGATTGCAGCACACCCACTGAAGTTCAGGAGAGAGTGATAAAGGGAAGGATGGACTGAGTTATCCTTACAGAATTCGGAAAACCCGTGTGTTATGCTTACTTCTCAAAGAACGTTGAGCATGAAAGATTCAGTAGTTGCTTTAATTTTTATATGCTCAGGACATCTGCGGCCCCACCATTTTAGAGTTGCATGAGTTGTGGCACTTCCGTTATGAGGCTTGTTTGACTAGTTAACAGCGACAGCCGCAGCGCATGGGTTGTCTTGGAATGACAGTTTCATCTCGTTTCACATCTACGCCATGACACTCGTATAGGGACCTCTTCAATTTGTGATATGGATCACAAGGATGCACGCTGATGAAGTGATTCCATATCCTAATCCTTTGTACCCATCACTTGCCTCGTCATCTCTGGACGTAGGCATAGAAAAAGTAAAGAAATATGCCGCACGAACGGCAATCACTGTTGCATCGGCCGGCCAATATATTCCTGCCTTCTGGAAGCAAAGCGTGCCAAGAAACTAACCATGTCTGGATGATGTGTAGTACGTCTCTGTCGCCTTACCCAACCATGCTCATATCATGTCTTGATCAGTTGTCACGAGCACAAGGCATTTGACTTGTACCATATGGAGGAAGTAGTTGACAAGGGAGGACAGACGGGGCTACACGGTGGCGACGGGGGCAATGGTCGCCGCGGCAGCGGCAGCGGGCCGCCGGTTGAGCTCGACCTCCTGGCGGTCATGGTTGGGCTGCCTGTGCTCGTCGTCCCGGACGCGGCGCCACCGCAGGCTGGTGAGCTTGAGCCGCCGCAGCTGTTCTCCTGCCACTACTGCCGGCGCCAGTTCTACAGCTCGCAGGCGCTCGGCGGGCACCAGAACGCGCACAAGCGCGAGCGCACGCTCGCCAGGCACCGCGGCGACGTGGCGCCGCTCGGGCTCGGCCACCACCACGTGCACGTGCACGGCGCGGAGCCATTCGCTGTTCACGGCTCGTACGTGGCGGCGCCGGCGCCGGCGCTGCTGTGGATGCGTGGGGCGAACGGACAGGCGCCCGCGGCCGGCGAGTGGCGGTTGGGCGGTCGGAATGCCGATCGTCCTGGAGATGGAGGACAAGGGCTGCCGAAGCTTGACTTGACGCTGAAGCTGTGAGCCTTGCTTGCATGCTGGTAGATATACTCTATAATTTTATTTTATTTTTGTTTTTGCTCAAACTAAAGCATTTTGTACCTGGTAACATTTCAACCTTTGTCTCGTATATAACTAGGAATCTATATGTTGCGATCGATGTAAAATGGTGTAGTTTTTCATCAAGTTTTGGGCGCCGTTTGAAACATGGAAGTATTTTCTCCGATTCCACCAGAAATCGAGCTGATTCTTGTGAAATTCTTTTCTAACCTTCATTCCTTCCCTCCTAGCTGTGACGGAGCCTGCCTACAATTGAGGAGGGGGGCAATTATGGAGATGAAATATCGTTTTGAGAAACAAAACTTTGAGACCACGAATTCATGGATTTCAGATGCCAAGATTACTGGTTTTTAGTCTTGAATAGTTCAAGCCATTGTCTCTGAGCTATAGATATAGACATGCAAAAATAAAGGGGGGCCATAGCCCAGGTTGGCCTGTACAAAGCTCCGCCCCTGCCTCCTAGTACAGTCTACGTGCTACCAGAACTGCATGTGCCAGCGTGCAAGGAGGGATCAAGCTGGTGTGGAAGTTCTCAAAGAAAGTATAGCGAATACGATGCTTCGAACTTTTTTAGAAGAACTTACCAGTTTACAATTCACCGTTTTTGTTTCGTTTTCTTTTGAGAAGTAGTAGACGGTAACTCGTGCACATGTTTTTTTTTTAATACGGGGATACTCTATTTTCATTACTAAGTAACAGAATCATTGTTTAAGTATCTTAAATCTGATCAGAAAAGATAGAGAAAAGGAGAACATAGGTTCAAACAAGTATATTACCCACTCACAGACCTAGGAGCAAACCAAAATCAAACTGAAGTCAATGTAGACTATCAGACAAGCACAAGAAATACTATTACTAGAGTAGAATGTTTTTTGAAGATATTACTGAGCCTCATCGGTATCTTCAGCAGGATTTTGATCTTCATCTTTAGACTGATGTTCCGAGATAATCACTTGATTACTTGGAAGAGCTCTACATAAAGACTGTTATTAATTAGCAAGAACATTAGCAAACCTTGAGCCCCTTACATCAGTTCATCCTTGTTTATACCCTTCAATAGATCTGCCCAAGTATTAAAAAAGAATAAGCATAAAAAATAATTTTACTTGGATCACGTATTAACTTCTTATCAATCCTTGCTTTCTAAATGGTCCAACAAACTGCGGCCAATCCAATCATATGAAACTCCTTTTTCAGGAAGGAAAGTGTTAACCCAACTGAAAAATTGATTAATAGAGTTAGGAATAGAGTTGGCTCCAATAAACAGAGCAACAAAATCCCAAGCTGCTTTAGCAACTGGACAAGGGAAGAAAAAGGCACACAAGACTCCTATTGAATGCAAAAGTAGCAAGTTCCATCTTCAACCTATTTTCTTTTTAATATATTATCCTTAGTAAGCAGCACATTTTTTTTTCTAAGAGCCACATATTAACCCAAGTGCACATGCTTTCTGACCAAGTAGATGAGTTTAAAAAATGTTCTCATAAGGAAAGTGATGAACAGACATGTATGTCATATGTGCATGTAGTGTATATATATACCCTCTGTTAGCCCATCTGCACCACCCCCGCCAGCCCAACACAACCTAGCCAACCCCACACCACGTGTCCCCGTCCCGCCCCGCCCGCCATGTGTCTCCCCCGCCCAGACCCCGCTAGTCACGTGTCCTTGCTCCGCGCGCTCGGACCCTGCCTGCCCCGTGCCACCTGTGCTCTGCCCCCACGCGCAACTACTGACCACTAGCGCATGAACCAGTTATTGACAACTACTACAATAAAACTACTAAACAAAAGGACTAACACTATTGAACAAACTGTTGATACCACTGATAACTATTGACACAAACTATTAAACAATTTTACTATAACTTTGAACTAATGAACAATTACTGAATAAAACTACTGAATAAACTAGTAATACCACTAGCAACTACTAACACTATTGACATAAACTACTGAAACAATTTTACTATAATTTGTAACTACTTAATATTGAACTACCGGTGACTATCGACACTACTGAATAATTTTTCTACTAAACAGTTACTGACATAACTACTGAAGCATCCGAATCATGAAAAAATACTGAGAGTTATTGGATAACAACTACTGATAATTACTGAATGAAAACTATTGAACAACTACTGTATTGGGTGGGCGGCGCAGAGGCACGTGGCGGTGTAGGGCACACGCCGAGCGCAAGACGCGAGGCCATGTGACACATGGTGGCGTGGGGCGCCCCTCGAGCACGCAGGCACGCGGGGCCATGCGACATGTACTGGCGTGGGCTGGGCTGGGCTGTGCGCGAGCTGCTTTGTTAGGCCTGCTGTGTTGGGTAGATAGTTGGTTGGCTGAGCTTAGTGGTTTAATCTACACCATAAAGTATAGTATATCACTTTTATATATATATATATATATATATATATATATAGGAAAACTAGTATGTACTCCTGGGTGTATGTACTTCCACCTCTCATATACCACTTTTACACATGAGTTATACTTCTTTATCACTTTAAATATACTTCATTAGTAATTATAAGATACTACAATACAAATCCCACGAAAATTTTTATGAAATTCCATGATTTTTATCTTAATTTGCGTATATACTTCTTTTATGTATAAAAAAGAGTATATAACAAAAATGAAAGGCTAACATTGAATTTTTTTTCATACAACTCATATTGGAGTATCTTAGAATTAGTATTAGAGTATACTAAAAATGATAAAAGAGTATAAAGTGTTTGTTTAGGTGGTATATTGAATGTGGGAGTACATACTCCTAGGAGTATAGAATAGGTGTCCTATATATATATATATATATATATATATATATATATATATATATATATATATATATATATATATATATATATATATATAGTATCAATCAAGTGAAGCGGGAGTGTCGTAGGTAGCTCATGAGTTTGCTCAGTTAGCGTTAAGAACGGTGCATTGTGATGTTGGGAGGGCACAACTGCACAAGCACCGTTCTGTATTATAGAGAGTTACTTGAGCCGGAATCGTAAAAACATTGTTACTTAATTAATAAAGCTATGTCCTTTTTGAAAAAAAAATAGTAGTTTCACCAGGAGTGACTATCATGGTTTTAAATTTTAATAACAGAAGTACAATTCTCGGTCACTGCACCAGCTTGGATATACACACTCGTATGGTCTCGACTTGCAATCGATTGAATTTCTCATGTCGCGGTGTTGTAATTGAATGGATTTGGATTAGATATGAATCTCGTTTTGTTCGTCCAAAAGCAAGTAATCGTCGGGTTTGTCATGACTTGCTACCTGATGACAGTGATGAGATCATGCACAGAAAGAAGTGATTTCTTTAATATTTTTGTCTGGGCAGTTTCAAGTCGATCATCCATTCTTGCAGGAAACTAACTCCTTTGTTTTTTTTTAAAGAATACGCAAGAGGGTTAAGTATCTTTTCATTAATATATATAGAAGAAAAGTTCATTACAAAGAGAGAAAAATACAACACGTGCGGCGCGCACTCGCCCTATCTCATATGGGTTTATATCTTGCAGGAAACCAACCCCTTGAAATGGCACAAGCTAAGCATTTGGGATCTTGGAATCATCATGGAAGATCTGAAATTGACATTTTTGCCAGCGACATAATTCTATGTTAGCTTATCGGATCAGATCAAGTGACGCAAGTATGCTCGTCCGATCACAAAGAAAATTCTTCGGAGAAAATATGGTGACACGTTCACAAGACAAAAAACTATGCTCATCTATTTGATACTTCAATTTTGACATGGATCTGTCCAAGATTATTTACAAATGCAATTCTATAAACCACGTTGACTTGCACCTCAAATAGTACCGGGAAAGAGTCCTCGTAGCTATAGGTTGCTACTTCATTTTTGGGCCAAATGAAGAGGAGTGTCTGCGCAAACTTGGTCCAACTAATCAGCCGAGCAAAGTGCCACGCGGGTTAAACAAAAAGCAGGGTATGGATCCTTTGCAACTCATACATTCCTCTTCCTTTGGGCTAAGATCAAGTTTAATATATGTTCTTATCAGTCTGATATTTGTTGGAAATAATATACTCATACACATTATTCTAATCAGGGGTGAATCCACCGTGGGAACGAAGGGAAGCCCCCTACCCAACCACACCCAAGGCCTCTTTAATTTTTAGGTATAGAAGAGAAATAAAAAGAGGAGGACGAAGAAGAAAAGAAAATGCCCCCTACTTAGTGACCTGGATCCGCTACTAGTTCCAACGAATTTCAATGCTGTTGGAGGAGACATGCAGCCATGCAGGTGAATGTGAAAAGCAAGCAACCTCTATGTCTTCCGTTCAAATATGTTGAAACGATATCTCTAGCTGACGGAGACTTTTGAAAATTTGCGCGTGGCGTTCAGCAGCGGCGGCCTTCGCGGATACGGTCTGTGAAATGAGCAACGAAGTAGCGAGCTGTTGGAGCGTCGTGGAGTGTCTTGTCCCTTCGTCTCTATTCCGTTGCCGCAGAACTACGGCGCAACGAGCGTTGTATCTTTGAACCCTCGCCATGTGAGTTCTTGCACGGAGTGCGTGGCCATTCGACGTCCTCGGCAAGTTGTCTACGATCATAGCTCGACATCGACGACATCATGCCTCGATTATGTTCTATATGACTTGTCGCTGTTGATTGTGTTGCTGTACTGCTTCCTGATCAGCACTGCATCACGTCTGTGATCTTCGCCGGGACAAGCAGTGACTTCATCGTATTTCCTTGACCTCACTAGTCACTTACTGATATACTTGCAAGAGTATCTTGTAGTCTTTCACCATATTGCCTTCTTAGATTGAGATCATGGCTAGTTTAGATTTTGTTTGGTATAACTTCAGATTCAATATTTTTTTGAGCCGGTTAAACCTAGTTCTAAATTTTTTTTAGATCTATAGCTATGGTTAGATTGAGAGTATTTAGTTGAACCATCTAATTTTTATTTTAAACTAAAAATAAAATTTTAAATCACTTTATTTTATTATACAAACCTCAAATCCATCATAGATCTCAAAGCTGAAGCTGTGCCAAACAGATGCTTAGTTGTATATGGTATGATCATCCTATTAGCTGCTTGGACGATTACATGCATGATTAACAAAATTAGCATTCTGACTAATATAAGGCTAATCAATTCTGTTTTGCTAGCGCATGGTCCTGTTGTTCTGTCTACTGCAGTACCAGTCTCTTGTGATATACTAGCGATACGAATTGCGCCTTGCTTTTAACAATATCTAGGTCGCTGACCACTACGATGTCCTTGCGCGTTGCCTAGGCATGGCACTACAGCCTTGGCAGGCGCCCCTCAACCAAAACCAGTTCAAATGTTTCGGTTTTTACGTGTCCTCCCTAGGCGTTGGCCCATCCCATGCATGTTTCCTCTACATTGGCCCATATTTGTTCTGGGTGCCTGTGAATGGCTTGGGCTGAGCCAGGCTTCCTAGTTATGCCGTATGTGAGACTAGGCTGGGTGAGGAGATTTGGATCCAAATCATTACTGGATGCCGTAGTCTTTTGCATGAGTTAGATGATGATTCCCTCTCCAAAAAGATTGAGGAAACGGGCAGGCAGAACAGAGCTCAGGTGTAAAATCTTGCACTCAATCTCATTCGGCAGTACACTTGTACTACTCCGTACGTGTTTAACAAACGAAGCGGCCATGAAAAGAAAATATATATATATAAATAGCAGAAAGGATAAGCCGTTGTGATCCCTTCCTCTCCTTTCCTGTGCTTGGCATCTGCCGCCGCCGAGTGTCTCCACGACTTGTGAAGTCGGCACGGCGCAGCTACGCGTCTCCGGTCCGCTGGCGCCGGCCGCTGCCAGTCATCCCCCCTGCAAAGGCGTGCGGTCCGGACGCCTCCTGCAGGCCTTTTTGGCAAAGCAACCGCACCTCTTTCGGGCGCTTTTTAGGCACGTTGCCGCAGCGCCGGCCGCAACCGCGCCCGCGAGGCTGACGGCTGGGGGCCCCGGCTCCCCGCCCGAGCCGGTGGAAAAGCTCGCGCGCTTGCCCAAGCAAGGCAAGCCGCCTTGAGAAGAGATTGACCGGCACGTCAAAAGACTCGGAGCTCAGCTGGGTTCCCTGTGAAAAGGATGGAAAAAGTGGCTAGAGGGAGTAAACAAATGGTGAAGGAAATGCTATAAGATACTTCACTGAAAAATCTTACGAGGCTCTGATCATATCATCCTTTCCTGATTTAACAGTTAGTATATGCAATTGATAGGAAGTAAGGGATATGTGATATATACAAAAGAAATTTTTTTGGTAAAATTAGATCTTATAGAATTTTCTTCTGATAAATAGAAGAGGTACTGAAGAATGGGAATAGATAGGCCTGGGCGAAAATGCTTCCCAACCGAACCATCCAGATTGATGGTTTTATCGGGTTAGTTTTTATTTCTGTGCTATTCAGCGTTTGGTTTTAGATTCGACCGACTCCACCAGCGTGAACGAAGACAGATTGGGCGGCAATGCACTGGTGCCGGAAAGAATCGCTCTTACTTTGCTGGTCTTTCTGTCCAGCTTTTAAAAGTGGCGCGAGCATCACCCTGCGGTTTTTTTTTTACCATATCTGGTGGTGGTTATTCAGCTTTTGCTTTTCTGGATCAACAAGGTGGAGTTGGCGCCCAACAATGAGCCCGGTCCTCGAGTTGCTACTTGGATCTCGGGCCAAAATACAAAATTAGACAACATACGTGACTATATTTACCGAAATAGACAACATATCGTCGTATTTACAATTTTAGCATTCGTATTTCATATAAATGAAGCATTACAAAGGAACTAACTTTTTCATCATATAAACTAAGGCTGAAAATAATTTTAGAAATTAGTCCATCATATAAGAAGAATATTGGTGAATTTTCCTAAATTTTTAGGAATTTATTTGAGACACTAACAATTATTATAAGTTATAAAAGTAATCTTTTTTTTTAGAATTTTAGTTTTAAATATACAAAGGATTTTTTGGTGAATCCAACTAAAATAGGTTGCACATGGATTATAAAACACGTAAATTTTTTTAAAATTTTTTTGAAGTAACAGAAAACCACCATTTTGAAAAAGAGTGAAAGCGAAATTCAAACGCACTGTTGCTACTGTTCATACGCGGTACTGTTCATTTTCGTCGCATGTGGCCCTTTTTGCATATTGTGTGCCGAATACAGTGCTACAGTACCATATTCGGCACACCGTATGCCGAATATGGTATTTTCGGTGTACGGTGTACCGAAAATCAATTTTCGATAAACGAGGTGCCGAATATGAATACTAAAATTGTAAATACAACGATATGTTGTCTATTTCAGTAAATACGGTCACGTATATTATCTAATTTTGTATTTTTGCCTGGATCTCGCGACCAAAGTAATGTTTCATGACAGCAGTATTCCCTCATCACGGTAAAATACGAGAGGGACTATATTGCTTTGAAGAATTTAGCATGGACGTCAAACGTGGTGATTATATTTACCATATCGGGGGAGAGTTTTTATGTATACATCTATATAATTCATTAATTGTGGTAGATTAGGATGATCTACATCGTCCACCCGACTGAGTCAAATAATCACCGTACAAAGTTGGATACCATTTTTTTTAAAAAAAATACTTGCCAATCACACATTATTTGCCTTACGAAAATATCTTACGCTCTCACACTTGCATCGCCCTTCCATCCTTACTTCTGACATGCCGCCGGTCGAGCCTTTCTTCAACAAATCGTCGCCTGTAGTCCCAGCTCTAGTGCGCCACCAATCAGCCCCTTCTTCAATGTTGTGCCACCCTCATCACCGAGTCATTGCCCATTCACGCTCTTCTTCGGTGAGATGCTTGTAACTCCCTAATCGCTGCCCCCATCTCTATTCCATTTTAGGTAATGACACAAATGAGCGTGTACGCGATGTGGGAGACAGGGCGACAACATGCCACTAGTGTGTCGAGAAGCTCCCCGACGCTTCGCAGGCCTATGGTGTGGAAGTGCGCAAGAGGAAGTGTGGTTGTGATGACATCTCGGAGCCTCACGCGTGTGCTGCTTAACTCAAGCTCGCGCGGTGAACTGTGTTAAGGGATTGTTTGCTTTTTATTCTGATCGTGGATTCTAGCTTCTAAAATCAGAATATAAAACAGACATGGTGATTCTATAATCATAATCCATAATCTGGATCCAGATTATGCCATAATCCATAATCTAGGGGGGAAAATCTAATAGATTGTTACACAAATTTACCCACCATACCATCCCAAAATAACAGTTCACTTCTTTCTCCCTTGCCTTCTTTCTCCCACGCAACCTCTTGCACCCGCTGTCCCACGCCGTCGCCCTCAGCCACCCCTCCACTCGTGCCTTAGCGCCTTCACCCCTGCTTGCCCTCACACTCGCACTGCCAACACCAAGGATTCACCCCTAGTTCACCGGGAGCATGAGGCGTTGCTTGCAGCGCTAACAAGCATGCCACTGTAGGCTCGCTTCTCTGGTGAGCTTCGTGGTGACCGCGTTGCATCAACATCCACTCCTCCTTGTCTGACCCTGCTTCTTTGCTCACCCCACATAGAGATCGCCGGAATGTGAGTCGTCTTCCCTGCCTCCGTCAGAGCACCGCCGCCACCGCATGAGCTTAAGCTTCTTCCCCGGTAAGCTGCGGTTAAATTCCTTCATGCTACACCATCTCTGGACCTCATTAACGTTGTCTCAATGCCCAATCGCAACCCTCAAAGCCTGGAGAGCCCCCGCCGCAGTGAACCCTCTACTCCGCCGTTGATGTCACGTCCCGAACCTGTAACCATGTCTTAAGCATAATCATACATCATAAGTATCATATTTATTTTTGAGCAACTTTATTTTTTAGTACTAGAGCGCCTCGTTTTGAATCAATAGGTAGAGGGAAATAAAATCAGGAGAGAAGAAAAAAAAATTGTAGTTGAAACGGGCTTGTTTATCTAGCAAATAGGGTCCACATGAGTTAGCCAACCACCTCCTCTCCTTAATGGGCAGCTCTCCCTCACTCTCCCTCGCTCCCACGCTCTCTCCCTCTCCCACCCAAGCAGCCAAGCTGCTGCTCCCCCCTCCTCTCTCTCTCAAGCTCTCTCTCAATCTTCCTCGGATTCCTCATTCGAGAAGCAAAATTGTAGTATGTATGTGATACCCATACGATCCTTAGCTTCTAAGATTCTCATCCATCCAATTCTTTTGCTTGTGCCTGAAGGATTCGAGCCGTTCTTGACCTCTTTTGGTGTTCTTGGTTGAAGCAACAAGAAGCAATAGCATTCTTTCTCTTCCCCGAGCTTTTCCTCCTTCCCCCGATGGTCACAGGCCTCAACAAAGGACCTTGGGTAAGTCCCTTAGGATTTCATGGTGATAATGCACATTTTGGTTGGTTGAATCCGAGTTTCGGAGCTTTGGTTGCAAAGTTGCGAAGTGCCTCAAGTTCTTGAGGCTTTGGAGAAAAAAGAGGATTTGGATGAGTTTGAGCTAGAAAATCATGTTGCTTTTTTGGTGGATGAAGTCTAGAACTCATGTGTTAGTGCAAACCCTTCACTTCTTAGATTGGTGAGGCACACAAATCAAATAAGCCAAAGTTTTCCCGTGAAGAACTCTCTCTGCATCAACCCGGAGGTTCCGGTGTAATCCAAAAGTTCCGGGAAGCACTGGAAAATCCCCGTTGAATTGTACTCAGAAATTGTATGGGTTTAGTATGTAAATTGAGTCTAGAACCCTTGGCCTAGTGCGGATATATATTTATGTAGAATAGATTTGACATGCAAGTCGAATCAGCCGAGGAAAATCATCGCAAACTCAAGTTTGTCAGAACTCAGAAGTTCCAGCCTTAGCCTAGAAATTTTGTGTCATCTCGAGTTAAATTTAATTTTTTTTTTGAATTTTTGTGCTCTCGGTTATGAATATGCTTTTGTCCATCCGTATTGATCGTACAGTCACGAATGTGGAATAATGTGGTACAATATGTTGGGATGTGGTTAAGATGGTTTTATTCATAGATATATTTATGATGGTCCCGTTACAGATATTTGTGATGTTGATGCTTACAAGATATGAGGGATATATTTGTATGGTTAAGCATAGATGCTCATATTATTGTGTCCAAATTTGCTTTCGCTTATGAATTTATGTAACCATGCGGTTGTCTCCTTGCTAATATCCAAATGCATGTTCCTTGGAATTGCGTTATTTATATGTACCAATTATAGATTAAGTCTTGTGAGTACCTTCGTACTCACACCGCTCTTTCAGATGCTACCGACGCGGAGGAGTAGTGTTTGGCTACTTCATACCCCCCGCTATAGGTGGTGGGGATGAATAGTGTAAACTACTTGGATGACATTATTTTGGGGTGGAGCCTAAGGGCATATGGCTCCACCTATCTTTTTGTTGTTGATAGATATTTTTTTCCGCTGTGTAGTTTCTCTTTTAGATAGGTGATGATCTATTTTATTGTCCTCCTAGCTCTCTTTTATTGTAAATTATCAGAAATTGTTAATACTCAAAGACTTGTAATATATTTTTAATTACTCACTTTTTATTAAGCTTTGTTGTGATGACGCATGTTGGAAAGGCGTGTGTTCCGATCGTGTATATAACAAATGCCGGTATTACCAGAATTGTATTATGGTTAATCATTACAGTCCTAATTATAGAAATGATCGACTTATTAATTAATTAGAATACTATTTAGACGGTTACTAATAGTCGACCATCGTCGCTAGCTCTACCCGGTGAGGTTCCCTCTTGACCTTTCAGCTTTTCGCAATCCCTAGTCCATGTAGATGCTCACAAATGTACGCTCTTGCCTCGCGCATAGCCACACAGCCACCGCATCATTCGCCCCCTTCCACCTGCCACCTCACACAACACTGGCTTGGTCCAGCCGATGCCTCGCACACCCATGACCTGAGATGAGCTCATGTGAGCCCATCGATACTTCCCAAGCCATCGCACGACGCCGCTGTGGCTTCTCGCGTGGCCACTACTAAACCCGAGCATGGATCTGCCCGAGCGAGTTTATAGGGAGAGGAGAGATTCTAATAATCTAGTGTTATTTGTTTTAGATTCTAACAATCTAGATTCTAGTGTGTGTGAATCAAAATTTAAATTATTATAATCACAATAAAAAATAAACATACACTAAGTATTCACTTTTGGTTTAATTTTTTTTTACGGATCCACATGACTTCAGATTGATACTACATTCATGAGTTCGTTGCAGCTAGGCCTATGGACACACTAACATGGCTAGAACTCTCTCGACCAGTGCCCAGGGCATCGCGTCTTACCTTGCTGATCTCGACGGTGGCCTCTGATCAGAGTTTAATTTATCGATGGTAACCAATTAAAATTTATGGTTACTGAACTTACCGTTTCGGTTCAGTTTCAGAAACCGAATAGTAACCGAATTTAAATTAAAAAAATCAAAAAAATCCTAAAAAACTAGAAACAATTCTAAAACCTTCTGTGAAAAAAAAAATCGTTTGCACCATATTCTATAGGAAGGAAGTTTGAAAAAAATGAAAAAAGTTGAAGCGTGCGGCTCAGTTATTAACTCATACTAAGGAAAATCTTAACAAGCAAACACATATTTTTCTTATGTAAAACGCATCTTAAAAGGATATTTAAAATTGATTTCACTTCATTTAGAGTTTTATTAATTTCTTCATGATTTTTACAATGTTCACAAGCATAAAGTGAATATGTTAAGAAACAACACTGTAATTAAATTTTTCATGTCTACCATTATTTTCTTTACATAAAGCATAGTATAAATAAACTAATAAAAGTGGTTTCACTAATTTTGAAGGTGTGATGATTCAGTTATGAATTAATGTAGTCGCAACATATTTACATAATCCTACATGTTACAATAACTAATTCATGAGTTCATGTATTTTTAAAAGACATAAGATCATGTAAGAAGAATGGTGTGTGGAATATATCACACAAACAACAATAGCAGACATAACATCACATATGGTTACTCAAAAACCATCACTGATAAATTACACATAGACAATTGATAGAAAAATGTGTATGTGATATTCTCAGCCGTCTAGAAGAGTTAGAACACATAGATGGTTTTACTAAAATGTCGTCTATATGTTGATCCCTCATAAATATAAACGATTTTTCAGAAAAATTGTTTGTATATTATTAAACGACATAGATAGTTTTATATAAAAAATCGTCTATGTCTAGTAACCATCTACATATATAACCTTTTAGTAAAATCATCTATATGTTCCCACTCTTTTAGACACAAACGGTTTTTTTTTTATAAATATTTGTCTAAGTCTAGATGATCAACATATACGGTTTTATAAATATTCGTATGTAGTATATATTTAAAAATTCATAAAATATATGTACAAAGTCGGATGAAGAAATTTTTATACGAAAATTGTAGTTTTCGATAAGATCTATAACTTTGTAGTTTATAACCTTTTCATTTAAAGTTATTTAGATGTCAAAATAATTATCTAAAATTTTAGACAACAAGAGTCAAAAGGATAAAATATCCCATCACAATTAGCTATTACAATTAGCTGTGATGCACATATGAGATGTAAGAAAGTTACACTCAAATGCAAAATTATTTTTTATTTTATTTTTCCTATGTTGAAAATACTTTTAAAAAATAATATCATAGAAAATTCTTATTAAAACCATATGTGTTATATCATATTAGATCATCTTCAACCATATTCTCTTTATTTTGTTAATTTTCCGATTTCCCTCTCTGTTCACATTCCCTTTATTTTGTCTTATCTCCAACAGTTTTCCTTCTATGGGATTTGTGATGGAAAATGATAGAGAATCTCGTCCTAAACGTAATAACATTGGAAATTCTTTCGTGAAGAAAAACCGTTAGAGCGCTGAAAGTAACGAAAATCCCTTCCTGAAGAGAATTTGGTCACTTACGGAAATCCCTTAGATATGGTGTTATAGACGGATTATTATCTGTACGTGATAAGCTCAATATCAAATATATTTTTTATAAACAATTTCGTTTCTATTTATGATATGCGTTAAAAATAGTATGTGATAGCACGATCTGTATAGTGGCAGCAGCCTGAGATGGAGGAACGCGCGATGCTACCCAGACTCGACATTGTCTCGTCATTAGGTGGTTCCTTCTGCTCTTCATGATGTTTGTCGTCTTGAACCTGTCGGTCTTAATTTTAAATTCCAATCCAGATTTATCTGTTCTCTGATGAAGGTTACGTTCTCGCCATCATTTAGATGCAAGAATATCTATGTTGACTATTTAGCCAAGAAAAAGCAAATATTTCTGGACCTCGGCCGGTGAAGATGAAGCAGTCCATAACATACATGAATTGCAGATTCTTGATTGACGAGCCATTCGGCTAAAAGACTGATTGTGTATCAACTATTTTAGATTAATAGTATTTTTAGGGAAGGTAGAAGCTATCAAGAAAGTGCTTGATTACTTTTAGCATAGTCTTAGTACATTTAGGTCTATTTTGCGACCTACGGTTTTAAGATTCTATTTCTTGGGTGAATATTGAGGGGGGAAATGTTGTTTTATGTGTTCTTCCAGGTGATTAGCCCTAATATTTTCTCTAATTTGAGATGTCTTGCATGTGGTACTGATGTGCAGCAGTCGATGGTGACTTCTTGAATGAGTCAGTCTTATTATCAAATAGAGCTTGAGTCCAAGTTTTGTAATTATATTAATTAGATAACAATTTAACATACGTGAGCGTGATCAACTGACTCATTCCCTAGCATGGTGTTTTCCATTTTTATCAGTTAGGTACTAGGCTTAATAGTAGAAAGTATGTTTTCTATTTAGTTGTTTGCATGAACATGTCTATTCTCTCACGACAGCTAATTCTTCTTACAGCATCTGTAGTGCTCTGTTCATTTCTCTGCTTATTACAACATCAAAACATACAGGGTCTGAAGTCCTATATCAAGTGGTAGTTTGTTGGTTTTGCAGATACGTATTGCGGCTTAAACGAAGGTTTTGTGTCATGGTTTATTTTTTTCAAATGATAGCGACTATTATTTGTAAATTCTACTACCGTTAGATTTCTTTGGGCATTTCATGCTCTTTGTATTCGATATGGTGACTAAAAATATATTGGTATTGGACCCACTGCATATACTGTATTGGTTTAAAGAAAATGAAACTATGGTGTACTATTTATCGAAAACTCTCAAAATTTCTAATAAACTAAATCTAACTCTGGAGGTGGTGCCACCCTATTTGGATTGACGATATACGTAATTAGCGTCATATAGTACCAATTTGTGTTTAAAAACAAAATATGGGTAAATTTTAGAACATCGGTTCAATCAATTAGATTATCCACGTAGATGTAACAATTTGAGTTTTTGTAGATTCAGGGGTTTTTTTTATTAACTTTATGCACGTGTGAAATGGTCAACAATTATAACTACCTATTTGCACTGTGAGTGCTCTCAACGGTTTTGTGGTTTACATTATATAATTGGCCATTTGGTTGTGCTTTTTTTGACAATTACAATAATATATAATGCACTTACATGATGAATACGAACTAAGAAAGAATTTCTTGGTTGACCTACTAAAATACAATATGAATAAATTTAAAGACATCTATGAAGTTATACAAGAATTTGTTAAATGCATCATGAATTAAATGGTTCAAAATAGGAGATTAGTTATGCTATTATTTTTCTCATGACTATCGTGCCATTAATTTTTCTATTTTACATATTTTAAAACCATCTGATCATATGTTAGCTTAAAAAAAAAATTATATTGGTTATTTGACTTCAGTTATGTACAATTATAGTAGATGACCGTAAATTTCTACACTGTAGTAAACTAATAATATAATAGGTGACCATAAATTTGTATACAGTAGTTTGCTTAAATAATATAATAGGTGATAGTAAACTTTTACATCATAATTTGCTTAAAATTTCGACTTTTGTTGTATTATTACTGATTTCATATATATATATATGCTCCCGTAGTAACATTATTAATTACATGTGTAACACATATGCACGTTTTCTAATGAATATTTTGAAAAATAGTGTTTATATTTATGTGTGGCTTTCGTGTCAAAGTTACCGATTCTATTACCATTGCGGGGAGTATCTTACTGGTATGTAAATTTGGCACTACCTGGCAGGTAAACTGTTACCATTGGCTGGAATATGTTGCTGCTACCTTAATTTAGCATGCCTGGTAGATCGCAGAACCGTAGATAGACATCTCAAACACTCGTGTAGGTACGCCCGTGGTTCACCGGTGTGATGCAAGAAACGAAGAAACTCTGGCCGGGTTGATAGATAGCCACTACTGCTACTGTTGGAGATGAAGCAATTTTGAAGCTCCAATTTCTTTTTCCTTTTTTTTTTTTGCTCCGTCCAGTCGTCCACAGGTCCGATGCCGCACGGAGATTCGTTCGCTGTAGCTTGGGATTTGTGCGAGCGGCCGGCTAAACGTGCTAAGGACAGCTCCAATAATTTGAACTAGCTGACTATTAAAATATATTTTTTCAAAATTATATGGGTCTCAGTTGTTACTCTCTCCATTTCACAGTATTTATCTATAACATCGGAAGTATCTATCTCAAATTATTTATCTATTATTGTAACAATGATGCTTTATGGTCTATTTTTCTGCTATACTCTTGAATTCATACATGTATTTACTCTAACGCTGGTGAGTTATTTGTTCTCATCCTTACATTGATTAGAGGTAACATGATCATCTCTATGTAATTTTTCACTCGATTTCAGTATTCCTTAGTTTGTACGAAATGATAGGCGTGAATAAACATTACGAAATGAAGGAAATATGAGGTAAGAGTTCTTTCGTGATTTTCTTAACAGAGAATAGAGAAGACAGATGCTAAGGTGAGAAATGTATCGTGCTCAGAGCAGATTAAGAGGTAACTCTTCAAGATTTCTGTCAATATCTATAAAATCAAAGTTAACAGCTAGTTTTTATATTTACCTTCACTAGCTTTTCTTCTTTATATCTACAAAATAAGAGTTAGGAACTGGCTCTTATCTTCACTGTACTAATTTATCTCTTTTCTATATCTGTAAAATAAAAAATTAGAAGCGAGCTTAACCATTAAAGCTGCACTAATGATTGTGACAGTGGGAAATGCAGCTTCTGCGTAAACGAGGCTGGTGAGGCAGTAAAAAAATCATTGCTTCTGGGAAAGGGGCAAAGCCAGTAACTTTACTGTCACTGCACGCTACTGGCAATCGCGTCAGCTTCTTTCTTTATTTCCTCTGAACAAGTGGCAACCCTCTCAATTTCTATTATTACTACTATGTAAGGCTATCTCCAACGGAGTCTTCAAATTTGAGAATTCTAGTGCTACAGTGTTTTGTGCTATACTGTAGCACTAGAAATTCATCTTCAACAGATTCTCTATCCAGTGATACAGTACTGCTACAGTGTTAGGGATAGGGGATGCTGTAATAGTATTTTGAGGATGAAGATTTGAGGTAGCTGTTGAAGATGGTCTAAATACATGTCATTTAAATAAGATATGATTTTTAATATATTGTTTTGATCATTATTTTCTAGTGTTAGAATATATTTATAAAATTCATTGAATTTATCATATTATGATTTTAAGGTTAGTTTCCAAACTATTTTTTAAAGCGGTTGTTAGTTAAAGTTTTAAGAGTTTTACTGAACTTGTTTTTAAAACGATATGTATTTATGATCGGAGAAAGTATTGACAAGCTAGTGTTTTTTTACAGATTTGGGACCCGTTTGAACTAAAAAATCATAAAAATTCCTCATGATTTTCTCAAGGGACCTTATGTGTTTCTCGCAAAAAGTTACAATGTTCCTGGTAAAAATCACCTTTTTAGTAGTATCCAAAATTCCATATATGGTAATGGTAGTACGGTGGAGACTTTCTATCCAATGTGAGTGTCACTGTTCTCCTTCTCAACGCGCACCGGTGATAGTGGTCGTTCCAATTATATGCCACTACTGTTTTGAGTGGTACAAGTCGAATAATTGTATCTTTGCTAGTGAAAAGTGGGAAACAAACGTGCATAAAATCACCCACCATGGGACAACATATGACGGCCAATTATACTTGATCCGACCAAGTGGATGCAGATGAAGCCCACCATGATCGGAAAGGGGATCGAGCAAAAAACAGTCACATGTATGATGTACTGCAAAATCCACTGGTACCAAACTATGTAAGATATTTTTATCTTTTATATTCACTACAACAAAAATAGTTAACAGTGTCAATTGAAAAATAGTTTTACTGTCGATTTTTCAACCGATATTTTTCACTCGTACTTATAGTTGGCAACTATCAGTGATAGTTATCCACCTGATACTATTGGTATTTTAAGACAATAAAAAGAGAAAATTGGTGGCGACGGGAGCAGCATTCGAGCCGGCTCAAATGACGCTCCCACCACCGCTGCTCCATTGGCTCCGCCGCCGCCACTGTTGTTGCTCTTCCACTGCCAGTAACGCCATCATCGAGCTCCCCTCCACATACACAAGCACGACATCGCAGCCCAAAAATCAAAACAAAATTAGCAAGCACAGGCACAAGCATCGTTGCCACGCTAGTTGAATTGCTCGGAGCTCCCAGCCTCGCTCTCCCCCTCCCCCCCCCTCCAAGCTAGCGCCGCTTGGCGCATCTCCTTCCCCTTGGCGTAGTTCACGTTGCCCCCTCCACCCCGTTCAAGGCCGAATCCGTGCGCGATGGGGTACCAGGTGGGCAGATCTGCCCCTCCTCTCACCGGTTACTTGGACACTACGGGCTGGATGTGAGCGTGCGGCCCACCCCATCCCCAGCACAACCACTTGCGCCTTCTCCCCCTTCATCATTGGCCCCAGCACTGGGAACCCTGTCCCCGCCTCATCCCGTGCCTCACCGCCGCGGTGATGGAGAACGGCGACCAAGGGTGGTGGCTGAATGGGCCTGAGCCCGCGCTGCCGCGGCACGTGTGGCGGGTGAGCGAGCGGAGCAGGGATGAGGCGGCCATGGCACGAGATGTGAAACGTTTAGTGCCACAGAGAGAGAGAGAGAGGAGGAGGAGGAGGAAGGAAGGATAGTGTGGAGAGAGAGAGAGAGAGAGAGAGAGAGAGAGAGAGAGAGAGAGAGAGAGAGAGAGAGAGAGAGAGAGGATGGGATAAGGTGGAGAGAGGGAGTGTGTGGAGTGGTGGAGCCGGTGATTGAGAAAATATCACGTGTGACCAAGCCGGACGGGAGTGGAGCCTAAATCCGATCGAAGTAAAATTTCGAGACCGATCGTTTCACTGCCGGTTCGTCCTACAACCGGCACTAATGGGACCATATGAGTGCTGGATTTTAGCGGCTCTTACCACGATTTGGGCATTATGAACCAACAGTGGTACGTTTTCACTACTAGTTTTTAGATAACTAGCAATGATGAAAGATTACTTATGGCTAGTTCTGTAATAGTGATTTGAGAGTGACTATAGATGAGGGGACCATAAAGTAGTACATTTCGTGTAATAAAACAAAGTATACATATAGATATTTCTCTTCACAAAATTTCTATGTTTCAAATGAACTCGACAAATTTCCCCATCTAAGTTTGGCTTGAGTTCAGGTTAAGGCTAGGTCGGGTTCGGGTTTGAGCTATGTCAAGCAAGGCTATGCAACAATTTGAGCTATGTCAAGCAATATCTTGCATAATTAAAATCCACACCTCATTCAAAAGAATATGTTCGCTCACATTACCTCGTATGATCCTCCTTTTATTTACATTACTACAAAAAGGGTCATTTGCATGCCCTCTTCACTGTCAGTTCAAAAATAACTGGCAGTGATATATCACATTACCTCGTATGATACTCCTTTTATTTACACTACAACAGAAAAAGTCATCCACGCCTCCTTTTCATTATCGATTCAAAAATAACTGACAATGATAATATACCACTGTCGGTTCTTAAATTTCAGGCGTGCAAAAAAAGTTATGCCAATAAAAATTGATAGTGATAGTGGTTACCATTGCTAATTTATGTTACGAATCGCTAGTGATATAACAAGAACCGGCAATGACGTTCAAATTATCACTGTCGATTCTTAAAAGACGTGCCTTTAATAACCGATAGTGGTAATTTTTATCTCAACCGATTTGTATTGCAAATCAGCAGTGATAATGTTTATCACTATTGGTTCTTAAAAAGACATGCATCAAAAGATGTATCTTTAATAACTGACAGTGATAATATTTATCTCTACTAGTTCTTAAGTTGTACCGACAGAGCAATAATTGAGAATGATAAAACAACAATATTAATTATTATCGCTACAGATTCGTATTTCCAATCGACGGTGATAAATTTTCTATAAATTGAACCCGTCTACGTCAGCCATGGCCATCTCTCATTTTTCGCTCTCCTAGAAGCCGGTCTCGAGGGATAGTGGCGGTCGAAGTAGAGCGCTGATCATTGCCCGTCTCCATTATGGCCGCCTATACTCCTCGTGCCTAACTTCAACACCACTCACACGAGTTCCTAGAAATAGCCAACGTTCACCGAGGTTAACATCCGCCATCTCCCGAGCCAACGTGTGCATTCCCCGTCTCCTCATCTCCTCTCATAGTCCTCCGAGCAGGTAGCCACGCCGCGTACATTCGCCGAGCTCATTGTCTCCCGAGCCAACACGTGGCAGCGTGACTTTTCCGTCTCCCCATCTCCTCTCTCCATGTATCCACCGCGCGAATGTTGTGTGAAGATGGTTGTGGCAATAGATAGATCTAAAGGAATGGCAAAAGGTACAATCGCTTCAAGTTAAGTTTGAGTATTAAGGTTGTGCTTTTGTCATTCATTTAGACTTACTATTGTCATTCTCAGATAATAAATTCAGTCGAAACTTGTGAAGAGCGTGCAAGATCTATAACAGATGGGGAAGAGCTACTGTATCAATAGCTCTTTGACGTGAAAACATTTGAAAAACTCTGTATAGCAGTTTCGCAACATCTATTTCTATTTTTAGTGAAGCCCTCATGCGACACCGGCTTGAGGAAGAAGGGCTCCGATCGGGCCTGCACACGATGGCTTGAGCGAAGGAGTGGGCTGCCACAAGCCGCAACGACAAGCGCCAGGGCTGGGATGGTGCCAGCACGCACCATCGACGCACGCGGGGGCCTCCTGCGGGCCTGCACCACCCCCAGCATGCATAAGATGGTCGCCGGCGACGCGGTGCACGACAGCTCCTGCTACTGCGGTGTCGACCATCACGCCTACGCACACGACGAAGACGAGGGTGGCCTCCACAGGCATAGCTTCGCCACGCCCTACAGCGGACAAGCACTACTGTTGGTGCGAAGGAAGCATGCATGGGGCGCCGCAGCCGATGCGCCGGGTCGAGCTTGGATGAGGGCCATCGTGCATGCTGTGCCTCCTCGGCCTTGTCACGGTCGTCAAAGGCGGCGATCGTGGTTGGTGAGATGCGGGAGCGGGGGAAGGCAGAGGAGGAGCATGACAGTGGCCTTGCTATTTGGTGGCGGGGTCGCCAGATCGGGACGACGACATGGCTCTGTGCGGAAAAGGCGAGCACGAGGGGAGTCCCGACTGATCCGGTGGTCAGGGCCAACAAGGAAGACAACGACGAGCACGACGACTCAACATGCTACGCAAAGGAGACGGTCGCGAGGGTAGGAATGCCATTTTGCATTCGATTCCACGGCGGATAGATTAAAAAGAAAAAAAAAAGAAAATACCAGGTGGCATTGTGTCTTTTGGGAACTTGCCATCTATGGAATAGCAAAAAAATTAATTAACCCCCTGCAATGGTCTCGCTGGTAGCGACAAGGAGCGGGAACCTCGTCTCCCTATCTATATAGTTAGAATAGTTTAATTCCTAAATAAATTTTCCTAGTAGCTTAGATCTACTAAGATTAGGGTTTAACTTCTCTATGGTGATGAGTGCGCTTGTAGGTTTTTGCTTTCTCCATCTCTTCGTTGGTAGTGATGTCGAATTACTCAAGTTCCTCGACGAAGATCTAGGAATGTATATTTTCCCCAGCTAATTACGAACGGGTTCGATGAAATTTTGCTCCCCTAGTTTGGATGTTCATTCTTTCGGGTTATCTATGCTCAATTGGTAGCGTCGACTTTGTGTTCCTGGTCATCGGCTTGCTGATTTGCCTAGAAAACGAAGATAATAGTCGATGCTTGTTCATAGGCTATTGTGTGTGCTACAGTTGGTTAACATTGAGGTTGTGAATTGGTGCATGTGTTTATACTGTATAATTTAGTTAATCTCAAGAGTTATTATTCGATACTAAGATTGCAATCACTGCTATTAATTTAATATAATTCGTGCCCTCACGGAAGTCCTTCCCTGCATTTGCAATTCATAGCAATTCAATAGTTCCGGGCCAATGGCAGGTGGAAACGTTTGGTTCGGACGGACGGCCGGCCGGCCGGCCAGAGTAGCAGGAAAAGGCGGCAAAGTACACGCGGTGTTGAGTGCGGAATCTTTCCCAGGCTCTCCCGGAATTACCCACTCAGCCCCCACGTTGTCGCGGAAAAATCGCCGCGTGGGCCCTACCCAACTCTCTCACCTGCAAGTTGAGGGCTGCAGAAGCAGAAGAGGACGACGCGGGCATTCAATTTCTGATTACTGAAATAAATGCGGGTTTCTGCTACCCTCTCAGCTCAGTGAAGCAATAAAAAACGAGAGAATTTTAGGCATACAACAAGGATTTATATTACACTATCACAATCATATTCTCTTCATTTCATTTTTTTTTCTTAAATTTTCTTCTTTTTTTCATTACTTTTATTTTCTTTTTATCTCTAACAATTTTTCTTCGAAGGGATTCGTAAAGTAAAAGAAGAGAATACCATCATAAAGTGAATAACTTGATAATCCCTTCGTGACAAAAATCATGATGAAAAATTATTGAAATGCTGAAAGAAACGAAAATCTTTTTATAAAAAAATTCTGAGCCTTACGAGAATCAGTTAGAATGGTCTTAAAATGTGGTCAAAAAAATATCAGTTTATTTTCAAACGTGGACAGATTTTTTCAGCTTATTTTCGTGTTTGGTACATTTCAATATTAATGAGAATACTTCGAGCAGCCAGAGTTAAAATGACCTGATTACACATGTTCTAGTACTACCAGTGTTTCTATTTAACCGGGCATAGAGCTCACTATACCACTTATTATTTGAACTGAACAAATCGATGGAAGGAACCTTTTGCCGAAACATACTCCAGTAAATTTGGAAGTACTCTACTTACCACACGAAGAGAGAGAGAGAGAGAGAGAGAGAGACTCGCTGCAGCAGCAATGTTACTCCACTCTGCAAAAGAAAAAAAAGTTACCGCCGCCCTCTGCCACCTCGTCACGCCCTCACGTTCTGTTCTGTACCGCGCCGCGCCGTCTTTACCGCACGCCGTATTCACCTGCGTACGTAGTGTACAAAAAAATATATTCACAGTACCGTACTGCACCATGCCGTCGTACGTGCGTGCCGTGCCGTGCGGTGCGTGCGTACGGCGGCTGCTGGTTTGTGCCGTCGCGAGATTCTTCTCGAGGTTCTTTTAACGTACGCCACGGACGCTGTCATGTAAAATTTGGATCCGTATGTTAGCAGAACTGAAGTAGACATATAATATTTCTTTTGATTGTAAATGTATGTCGTTTTAGATTTATATTTAGAGATTAAAAAAATAGATTAAATTAATTTGTTGTTCTTTATTTATTTTGTATTGGAAAAGATAACTCATTTATGTGTAAGAGTAGTAGTATTTATTAAATAAGAGTAAGAAGTGAACAAAAGAGAAAAACGTGCATAGAAGTTCAAAAATAACTTATATTTAGAGAATAATTGAGAAGTTAAAACGACCTATATTTGTAATTAGAAGGAGTATGTCAGAAATACTCGTCTATAAAACCTAAATACATTTTTCTTAAAAGAAGCCACAGCGTGAGTTGCTTGATAGCGGCATCGCTCTGACATTTCGTCAGGCTTCCAATTGGTTCTCCAATTTAATTCACGGTGAAAACGAAGTTAATAGTCGTCATTAGAGTGGTATCGAAGGCATTAGGACGGGAGATCATGGGGCATAATTGCGGTGTTAGTTGCCGTGGTCGCTGACATGTAAAATTTAGGTATGTATATTAACATATGTGCTGTACAATACGTCATAAATACTCATGTATGAGACCCGAAAGGATAGGCACTCTTCTTAAAAGAAGCCGTAGTAAAAAAGAAAAGAAAGGAAAAGGGAAAGAGCATGAATTGCTTGAAGATGCACTGACATTTCGTCAGGCTTGCAATTGGTTCTCCAGTTTAATTCACGGTGAAAATGAAGTTAATGGCCATCATTAGAGTGGTATCGGAGGTATTAGGACGGGGAGATCATGGGGCATAATTGCAGTGTTAGTCGCCACAGGTGCTGACATGTAAAATTCGAATATGCAGTAGCCATATAATATGTCATAAATACTCGTCTATCAGACCCGGAAGGATAGACGCTCTTCTTAAAAGAAGCCACGGTAAAAAAGAAAAGAAAAGAAAAGAGAAAGAGCATGAGTTGCTTGACAGCAGTATCGCTCTGACATTTCATCAGGCTTGCAATTGGTTCTCCTATTTAATTCATGGTGAAAACGAAATTAATGACTGTCATTAGAGTGGTGTCAAAGGCATTAGGATGGGGAGATCATGGGGCATAATTACGGTGTTAGTTGCCGTGTCGGCCATTAGGGAAGCTCCAAGGTTAGCATCATCTTAACCTCCTCTTAGCCCACTCCCAATACTAGTTTTATAGGCATTAATTTGATGTCCATCTAAGAAAAAGATGATGTGGCAAGCAATTTAAAGATGTGAAAGAATGAACTTATTTTTTATAGAAGGAACTAGTAACTCTTTAAGTAGTCATAGATGATTGTGAGATAATAAATTACCTTGAGAATCTTTAAAAAACCAACAGCACACATGCATGCATTGTAAACTTGTTTCTTAAAAATAATTTCTTACTCTCTCTCCTTTTATACATCAACTAAGAAACAAGACCTTGGGAGTGAATTTAGACCACTTCCAATACTAATTTCTTAGATATTAATTATGTATCCACTAAAAAAAATATGACAAGTAATTTAAAGATGAAAAAGAATAAGCTGATTTCTTATAGGAGGAACTAGCTCTTTGAATAATCATAAATGATTGTGAGACAATAAATTACTTTATAAGAATTAAAAATATTAGCAAGAAACATGCATATTTTAAAAAATTATTTCTTAACATCAATTTTTTATTCTTTTTTCTCTTATATATCAAAGGAGAAACAATACAGTGAGAATGGCCTTAACCATCTCAATTACCACTCGGTAGCTAGAGCTAGCTACGTACGGCCGCAGATTGGGAATGGTTGCTTCACGCGTTTGCCACTATGCCTCGACTCAAAGGGTTTGTGTGTATAGGCTTTGCAAATCAGTCGCACCTGCCGGTACATGTTCTTGGATTCGCCACTGCTCTCGACACTATTGAAAGGAATAGTTAGGTATATGCAAATATGTGTGAGAAAATTTCATTAGTAGCGTTACTATCGAAAAATTTATACATACAGTTTGAAAACTCTGTATGAGATATTTTTTCAAATCATATGTACTAAATGGTTTGTATAGATAGTTTTTGAACCATATGTATAAATTATTAGTACAAATTAGAACCACATGTAATAAGCTAATTACTTCAGACAGCTTTAATTGCAGGATACTTTGAGCCACTTACTCGGTTTCTGATTTTCTGAAGGCGACGGTACCACCGAACGAGCATACTACCCTCCCTCAGTACCTATTTTGGGCCCGCCCCTCTCGGATATGGGAAAAAGGTGCGGAGTGATTCTCCTGACCTATATGTTTGTCCTTCCTATCTCAGACCAACTCTTTGCACGCGTACCCATTAGTATTAAGATTGTAGGAGTGAGTGTTACATGTCTGACGCACCTTGTTAGCTTGAACAACATGACGCGTAGAGGGCGACGCCGTAAAGCATCTGCAATGGAGCGTCCACTTTGTTAGAACTGCTTGTTGTTATTATCTCGAACGATTCTAATTTGAAGTCGTCTATGATACTATTTACACAGACGACTTCATATATCCGTCTGTATAGGAATATCTCACTAAATGGATTCTATATTAGTATAGAAAACATGATAATACCTCATTGAGTTGTTTATGTTGGAAAAGACCAATATGATTGTTAAATTCGGGTGTATATAATTGTTCCAAGTTCATAGCAAAAGATAACATTTCATGATGGCGACATTACAACAACAGGAGGGAACGAGTGAGTCCATGCAATGTTATCTTGTTTGGAGGTCACCGTATCTTTCTCATCACCATGTTCATGTTGATGTTGTGAGCAGAGGGCACACTGAGGAGACCTCTCATGCATGCCACTTGGAATATGAGAGGGTCCCTCCAACTATGGCCATATGCATCACCTCCCCAGTGTGCATAGCAAAAGATCAGGACAAATGATATGGGCTACTAGATGTGACATTGGGCTATACTTAGTGGTAGATCGCATGCACATCGACATAGGTGATAGGTAGGAAGATGTATGGAGTTTGGTCTCTATGATTCACCAAAAGGGCAGATCAAGGTGTGGTCCATGTGATGTGAAGCAGAAGGAAGAAACAAAAACACAAAAGATCAGAGGCATCTGGGGGGAACTGTCTAAGGATTGGCGTTTTGTGTAGTAATAAGTAGCACACTAGCCTTTGAGACTCTGCTGTCGGCATGTAAGCTAGGCTGGATATGTTCGGTTAGTGGGGTTCCTTAAAATATACCTTGGTAATGTTGCCTCATAGCATAGGGGCATGCAGGTAATGGAGTAGTGCTTACTAGTAACTAGCCTTTGGTAACTGGTATGATTAAATTTCAGAATAGTATTTCTACGGGGGAAAGAAACATTTTGTGAGCAGTTGTGTAGATTCTAAATATTTATAAAAATATCAACGATCAGACTTTACAATATGTTTTGCACTTACAAGAAAGATGCAAATGCGCACATCAAGATCTTTAACGCTAGTGGGTGAAGCTGCACCTCTAAAATTTGGATCCTGAAATATAATTCTTTCGGTAGAATTTTATGCCGTATGCGTTCCCAAGTTACTCTTTATACACACACACACATATATATATACTTGTTGGGTCATTTGAATCTCAATAACTTCGTGATCGGTTCATTGTCCTGACATTGACATCCGTATCTTATCGTATCTTATACTACGAATTAAGCTTACTTAATTTTAACTTTACTACAAAATTAATGGGAAATTAAGATCATTTGTGACCATGAGATTCCGTGAGTGACGGCAAATTGACGTGTTGATACCCTAGAATATTGCCACAAAATACTTATTAAAGAAAAGGCAGGAAAAGAATATCATCGCAAGTGCAAGGGCAGGGTGCGAACCAATAATGTACTGGTATCTCACGTACTTGAGCAGTATAGTAATACAGTTCAAGGACAGAGTGTATATTAAAACCAGCAGCCATTTCATGTGCATATTTATTTAAGGGTTGTGGAAGGCAGATCAGCAATAGCAGCACTCAAGAATATGGGAGGTTATATGCTTAATTAAAGTGAACATTTCAAAAAAAAAAAATCTGAGACCGGGAAAGTTTCAATTAGGAAATGCATTACGTGCCTCGTGGTTTAGGAAATTCTACAGAGTGTGAAGGAAATAATGGATGATTGAAAAAAATCTTGATTTGCAATAGCAAAGTGCTTTACTTCCACATAGAGATTTAATTATTCTATCCCCGTGTAGAATTATTCGTATCCTCTTACGTTGCGAAGCAATGTCATCGAAATAAACAGTGATTTGAGTCTGAATGAACAGTAGCAAGTGATTTTATTGTACCTTGCTTTACTGTAGCGATTTAATGTATATTATTTCCTGTAGCAATGATCAAATACACTCGTTTCAGATCTAACTATTGATGAGAGTTAATGTCACCGTTCACCGATGACATTACTTTAACAATGTTAGAGGATGCAAATCCGTAGCAGGTGGGAGGGGCTCAAGCCCCTTACTGGCTAGCACTTCTCTATAGCTCTAGAGACCCTCTCTAATTTTTGCAAAGGAGAAAGAAGAAAAAGAGAAAAATAAGATTAAAAAGGAGGATGAGCAGAAAAAAGATCAGTTCCTATCCATGACTTCGTTACGTCCCGCTGAAGAAGTCGTATTTGGATCTGTGATCCCATCGAAGTGGAGGCTAATCCTGGAGATGAGACCGAGCTGTCATACATCACTAAATAATCTTATCGTGAGCTTTCTTTAATCAACCTCATAAACCAGTAATCCAGCTCAACCCACGTCAGCATCTAACACTAGACGAAAAAAAAAGAAATATTTGTCTAACTCTGCGGTGAAGTTAGCCTTTGTCATCGGGGTCACATGGCCTTAAGCCCTTAATGAAATTTCACTAATCCTATAAAAAATTACTATTACTAGCTGATCATCTATGTTGTTGATCCTATCATGCAAAGATGATAATCTTGATGGTCTTTTCGGCTAGCTCCATCCTTGTACCAACTAATTATATAGGTAGATCCAAAACTATTGCTGTCCTCGCCACTTTGTGGCCCTAATGCTCCAAGAAACA
Organism: Phragmites australis; assembly: GCF_958298935.1. Lineage (NCBI taxonomy): Eukaryota > Viridiplantae > Streptophyta > Magnoliopsida > Poales > Poaceae > Phragmites > Phragmites australis. The sequence goes on from NC_084925.1 coordinate 4,583,744, forward strand.
AATACATGAGAAATCAAAGTTTTTGCGGCACAATTGTTCTGCTCACGCTCACACCCAAATGTGAGACATATTGACAACAACTAAGGGCACATCAGGATATACACATATAACACTTATTTGGAACACAGAAATTTTCAGTGAAAATTTTAAGAAACTATATATATATATATATATATATATATATATATATATTTACTTCTAAAAGACCACGGAAATAATTTATGTTCCAAATAAAACCTAAAATCAAACATAACCGTGCGGACTCCGGTATGTTGTCCACAAATGCAGAATAGGAAAAACCAAAAGGCGACTCCAAATTAGCCTTAAAAAGACGGGGGCGCGTGCCCACGCAGAATACACGAGAGCAACAAACAAACCCAACCAATCACCCAATTCTGACGGATGAATGGATGGATAGCATATAAAGGACTGAATAAATGGCATGAAATATGGAAGCGTAAAAGGAAATGAAAGGGAGGCGAAAAAAAGCTTACCATCTTTGCACTGCATGATTTCCAATCCATTCACCACCTCTCTCTCCTCTTATTATTGGTTTCATTCATCCCCCTCTCTCTCTGTTTCTCCCCTCCCTCTCTGCTTTGGTGCTACTACCACGCACTCCCTGCTCCCCTGCTTTGACCTTGCTGGCGTTATCCGCCTTTCCCTGCCGTTTCTTGGATTTCTAGGATCCAAGAAACTACATCGCCAAGCTGCAGAAGAGGAGGAGTTCGGAGTCTGGGATTCCGGTGATCCGGGTGGGCGTTTCTTGATTCCTCGCCGTTGCTGTTGGATACGCGGAGGCGGAGGAGATGACCGTGGAGGAGGTGAAGCTTCAGGTGAAGGCGAACGGCGGGCATGGGGGCAGGGACCAGTTCCCCGTTGGCATGCGCGTGCTGGCCGTCGACGACGACCCCACCTGCCTCAAGGTCCTCGAGAGCCTCCTGCTTCGCTGCCAGTATCATGGTATATCGTCCTCCTCTCTTTCCTTCTCTTTCTTGGTCTCTCACCCAGATGTTAGGATTTGCGCTGCTTCCATCAAAATTGTATCATTGAGTCCTGTTTGCCCTTTTTTTTTTCGATTGGGTTATTTGCTTGGTTTGATTTTTGTTGTTTGCATGCCTTTTTTGCGGCCTATTTTCGTTGTTTGCGTGGTGAGGTGACAAAAGATTTGGGCTCCTGGTTTTGCATTCACATATGTAGTTCGTAGCTCTCACGGCTTCATGCCCCCCCTTCTTCCTGTTGGTTTGGCCTCTTATTTTCTCGTGATGTATAATGTCAAATCAAGATCAGTTTTTTTTGCCCCCTAACAAAAATAAAAGATCGGAATTCTCTTTTTTCGTGCACATGTTTATTGGAATAATCATATGTTGTAAATTCTGCGGTTTTCTGGACTGCTACGTGATTTCTATACTTCTCTAATCTTGAGTTCCACTTTTGTTTGGTGGTCTATTTTCGTTTTCCCTGATTAAATTTTCTTTTTTTTGGGATGATATTTTTCGCTATATTTCAGCGACTGATTCTTCCGAGAATTTTACAAAAGACTTGCATCTGCGTAATGTGTTGTTCTTGTCTTCGACTTCGGTCTAATGTGTTTGGATTCGACTTGTCAGTTAATCTTCTGATCTATTTTCTCTTGAGTGATTCTTTCACAGATTTGACTCATATGTGTAATATGTTCTTCCAGTCTTTGACTTGCGCGCTAATGTGTTTGGATTTGATGTGTTTGTGATGTCGCAGTGACAACAACTGGGCAGGCAGCAACAGCCCTGAAGCTGCTGAGGGAGAAGAAGGACCAGTTTGACCTGGTGATCAGTGATGTCCACATGCCAGACATGGATGGCTTCAAGCTCCTCGAGCTTGTGGGCCTCGAGATGGACCTCCCGGTCATTAGTAAGTCCCGTTGCCTTCGTGTCATTATTGCTGTCAATGATATGGAAAAATGGCATTGCTTGAAAATGATTGTGGAATGAAAAGATTTGGTACATATGTCTAGTTTGGTTTTACTTCCTTTGGACTGCTGAACTGTGGAAATTTAGGAAACATGGATCTTTTCTAGTATTGAATTTCGAAAAAAAATACCTTCATTGTCTTTGTGCAATTGGTTATGACGCTGTATTGTTCAATGTGTCATCCAATTTAGGGAAATTTGATTATATGTCCGAAGTTCATCATCCTTTGATAATATGTCCCACATACCAGTTTGTAACAAAGTTTATCCTTCACCTCTTTTACCCAATACAAAATTTTGTTATAAACTTGCCCTGTGGGACATATGATCAAAGTATGATCAACTTCGAGCATATCATCAAAGGTTAATCAACTTTGGGACATATAATCAATTTTCCCTCCAATTTATTAATTTGGGAAAATGAGCCTTATGAAAACTGTGCTCAGCATGTGCGACTACTGAAAAAGAAGTTAGAAAGGACAAAAGTCTGCAAGCATAGTGAAGGCCAATTAGTTTCCTATAGAAAGTTCATTTATTTTCTAAAGTTCAATGCATAATGAACGTTGCTTATGCATTTCTTTTTTTTATAATGTAGCCACAGTGTGAATTTTGTTACATTTTTAAATTGTTTGTTTGAATTCCGAAACTGTCCATATATATCATGCAGTGTTGTCTGCAAATGGAGAGACACAAACAGTCATGAAGGGTATCACCCATGGAGCATGTGACTACCTGCTGAAGCCAGTGCGTATTGAGCAGTTGAGGACGATTTGGCAACATGTTGTTAGGCGGAGGAGTTGTGACGCCAAGAACAATGGTAATGATAATGACAACGACAATGCCGGTAAGAAGGTGCAGTCAATGAATGCTGAAGGTGAGAATGGTGGTGCTAATCGCAACAAGAGAACTTCACGCAAGGGTAGAGATGATAATGGAGATGATGGTGATGATTCTGACGAGAACAGTAACGAGAATGGAGACTCGTCGAGCCAGAAGAAGCAAAGGGTCGTGTGGTCTGTTGAATTGCACCGAAAGTTTGTGGCTGCTGTCAACCAGCTTGGCATTGATAGTAAGAGCTCTTATTTCATGGCTTAGTTATCAGAATATTCACTAATTATTTTTTTCCAGATTCATTCTATTATTTGTGAATCATAATAGCATGCCTTTGCATCTATAAATGCAGAGGCTGTTCCAAAGAAAATATTGGATCTCATGAATGTTGAGAACATAACCAGGGAGAATGTTGCGAGTCATTTGCAGGTTTAATTCCTGTCCTTACGTTTTATCTCATATTTGCATTTCTATGACAATATTTCTACCATGTTTATTGTTAGATAACTTTGGATCAAACTTTTGTTCATTATGATTATCCTAACTATAAGCTCTAATACTTTATCTTGAAAGAGGATTTGTTTTGAATTTGATAAATGTAGTTCATAATGCACATGCGCTATATTTTCTTGATATTTTCTTCATCTTACCAAGACTAAATATTTCTTTGCTTTCTTCTGTATCTCAATTTCTTTTTCCTTTTTGCATTTAGAAGCACATTTCATCTATTCTTATTGGTTTGTTTGTTATTTCAGAAGTATCGGCTGTATCTGAAAAGACTCAGTGCTGATGCAAGCAGGCAGGCTAACCTTACTGCTGCATTTGGAGGAAGGAACCCCGCTTACATCAACATGGGACTGGAAGCCTTCAAGCACTACAATGCATATGGGAGATACCGGCCAGTCCCAACTACTAACCATTCACAGTCAAACAACCTTCTTTCTAGGATGAACTCCCCTTCTGCATTTGGGATGCATGGTTTGCTGCCTTCGCAGCCACTTCAGATCGGGCACACCCAGAATAATCTGAGCACTTCCCTCGGCAACGTAGGAGGGTTGAACAACAGTAACCTGATTGCGCACATGTCACTGCAGGATAGTAGCAAATGCTTTCCTACTGGTCCTTCTGGTAACTCTTTTGCAAACATATCAAATGGCAGACCGTTGGCTCCGGCAAATAACATGCCGTTACAGTCTCTTGAACCAAGCAACCAGCAACACCTTGGTCGGATGCATTCATCTTCTGCAGACCCATTCAACTCATTTGTTAGTGAGTCTACCCAGTTGCTAGATCTTGGAAGATGCAACACCACCTGGCCAACTGCCGTTTCATCCAACATTCAGGAACTTGGTCAGAAGGACAGCATGTCCCAAGCAACCCTGCGTGTGAATGGCCCCAAGATCGAGCCTCTCTCAAGCTTTACATCCCCATCCAGTCAGATTCCCTTGCTGGGAAATGAAATGCAGAGCCAAGTAGCATCACTAGCCAGCAATGCTCTTCCAATGCCATTCAGTCAGGAAGCAGTGTCATTCACATACGGAAGCAGCACAAACTCAAGAGAGATGCTGAATAACAACCTTGCACTCAGTAATTCTGGCATCAACACCTCATTGCCGAACCTTCGCATAGACAATTCTGTTGTACCAAGGAAGACACTGGATGGTGGGAATTCAGGTGTTGTTGTTCCCCCTCTGCATGATGGCAGGATTGAGCAGCAAGCTGTTAGTAATCAGCTAAACTACAACAACGAACTCATGGGGACAAGTAGGCTGCAAAGGGGACTCAGTGGTGGTTTAGATGACATTGTTGTCGACATGTTTAGGCTGGTATGATCTTATCTTTTTATCTTCTTCAACAGATATCTACTAATGTTAACATTCCTTTTAGGTAAAAAACCAGCCAGGTAATAATAGTTATTAGTAGGTCAAATATTGATAACTTAAACTCATTAAGCATCTTCAGGCTACATGAATCAGTCAGACTTGGCCCTTTTCAAACAAAACTTCAACCTCTGGTTTCTAAACTCTAAAGAGAAATTGTCGATTCTACCCGCCAAGATGTCCTCCTTTTCCACAAGCATGTATGTTCTGGTTTCTAAACAACACCACATCTTACAAACAGTTTTATATTCTCTGCTGGGATGATTGCCCTGAATATATTTTTACATATATCTAACACTTCCATGATTCTCTTTACTTAGTCTCCATGTGAACTGCCTTTTTGTGAACTTCTGATGATAGCCTCCGATGTAATATTGACAAGTTTTCTGAATACTAGGTGGGAATATCTAACCTAGTTAATTCTCTGAATGCAGGACCGCACAGACGATGGCGCCCCCTTCATCGATGGGGACTGGGAGCTGGTCTAGTAGGTTTCGGTTCCCTACCTACATCAGCCTTCGTGTGAGATTTTTCGCATCTGTGAGGGTCGGTGGTTGATTGGTCCATGATAACTGCCTGCTCAACGTTGTTTATAGTAGCAAGTCTTTTAGTCACAAATGCCTTTTGCATTTGGTTTGTCCAGTTTAGGGACTAGGCTCCAGTGTTATGTCGAACAACAACCGAGTGGTATTTGGTACCTTAACTCGTATGGCTATGTTAAGTCAGGTTACTCAAGGTATAACTGGTTATCATGAGATATATATAGTTTGCTTGATGAGCCAATGAACGCTTTTCGTTATATTTGTTGGTGATCTTTCTGTTACTCTCGTTGGCGATATTGGGGGAAGCTTGCAATGTCAGGAGATCTTGAGATTTTAGCAGATTGTTGCTGTTTCCAGAATCAACTGTTTTGCTATTTGCATGAGAGCTTGGTAGCCGTATTAAAACATCTGCGTTTTTTGAACAAAGGCAGATGACCCAGCTTTGTTCATGCACGGAAACACTGAAGATTTTGTTTGGGTAGTACAGTCGCATCATGGTGTGCTTACTCACTCTCAGAGCTGGAATTTCTGAGATTGCTAAATTTTTGGATGAGATTTCTGAGCCAGTATCTGAATTGAACCTTTATCCTGCTGTCTGGAACTGAAGAACTAGCTGAATATATACCTTCTCCTTTTATCGTAGCTGTCAAGTGGAACCCACGGTACCGTCTAGACGCTGGCCACCGATGTCTCGAATGAACGGTCTAGAGCAGACGATAGATGGGCATGGGATCACGCACAGTCTGCCGGGCAAATGCAGGAAACCACCGCACCTTGCAGAAGCTTCTCGGATTGCAGACGGCTATCAGAACCTTCGTTTACGTTGAGTTTCCTGCTAGGAAGGTAGTGATAAAAATTATAAGTTATAAAGTATATAAGAGAATTAACAGATAAATAAGTAAAAGGGATGAATGAACTAGATAAATTATGAAGGGGTTTGGTTGCTCACATATTTGAGCCTAATTTGTAGCAATTTTTTTCACTGAGTGCAGCTGTAGTAATTTGTTTGGTTGTTTGTATTTATTTAGTCTGATTTAGAAAAGATGGTATTTAGTTGTCCGCATGAAGATCTATTGCATAAGAAAAAAAAAATAAGTATTATCATAATATTTATTTTATATATTATACTAATATAATAATTAATTTATCATATTAAATCTTAATATTCTTTAAAATACATTAATACCATCTAAGAGTAAGACGCGCTGATCGTATACTTGCTCCGGTCATAAATATTTGTCACTTTTGATTTTTTACGATGTTCGACGTGCAACTTTGACTATTATTTTTTATTAAAATATAGTTATAATATCTAATAAAAATATTTTTAAGACAAATTTATATGTGCGTTTTTTATATTTTCAAACCAAATATTTTAAAAGCTATTGACAGTCAAAAATTTAAAAGTTTGACTTAGATTTTGATAAAAAAAATAAGTAAGTATAAACGGAGAGTACTTGATAGCATCATTAACCGAGCACTATGCTATATTCAGTGAGTCTAGCTCTACAGAAACATATTTACATCATATATCTACAGAACCAGTCTGATCACATATATTTACATTTTGAAAATCAGACTCAAAATAACGCACAAATAACAAACACCCCACCACCGCAGCGTGTCCTATAAATCAGATTAAACCATATACAAACAACCAAACGGACGCCGCGTCCAAACTCATCGAAGTTGCCTTTCCCGAAGCTTCTCCCACCTTCGATTCCCTTCGCCTCAGCTGCTGCTGCTTCTTTTCTTTCCCCTTCTCCAAGCATCGCTACCTCTCTCCACCCTCCCACCCCACTCCACCGACCACCGCGCCGCCACAAATAATCGAAGCGACATCCACGCGGCGCAACCACTTGGCCTGCCCAGCCCACGCCGCCCCCGCTAACCCCTAAACCCAAACCCCTCCTCGCGATGGCGCGCTCCGCCGCGACCAGGCTCGCGCGCGCCGCCCGCGCCGCTGCCGCCGCTCGTCGCCACGCTGCCGGAGGCGGCGGACGCGATGTTTTCCCGCGAGCCCTCGCGCCGCGCGCCGGAGATGCTTCCGCCGCCGCCGCGGCGAGGAGGCCGCCGTGGCTCGCTGGCGTCGGTCGTTTTCCCGTCGGTGGCGGGCTCCTGGTGCCGCCGCGCCGCCTGTTCCACTCCACGACACCGGCTCGGTACAGCGCCGCCGGCACCTCTTCCTCGTCTCAGGTTCGGGGTTACACATGCGCCGTTCAAGTGTGTCTGGTTTTTCTGCGGCGATTGGTTGCTAGTAGTGGCGATTTGATTTCATCCAGGGCTGTAGATACACTGCGAATCGAGCACTTGGATCGTGAAGCTCTGTAGTATTAGATGCTTGTAGTTCTGCTAGAAATTCGTGGATCCCGTACCGATAATTTGCTGCATCATTTGTATAATATATGATTTTTACTGTGGTCAACTAATTTTTCAGTTTCTTCTCTGTTCTTCACCTGTATAATAATTCCATGTGCTCACGGCTCATGTTGCGGTACATGTTTAGATGGTTCTTCCTATATATTGATCTCAATCCATTGGCTTGTCGGTCATTGGAGCTCTAATATCAAATGTGTTGTATGGTTTTGTGGGGTGAAAGATTTGGGTAGCTCCTAACTTAAGAAATTGTGGCATGAAAAGGAATGAGCTTCGGTGAGGTGATGCTTTGGGTGCTTGCTGTTATCATGTTGTCGGACTGGTGGTACTGCTTAGTTGTATTAGTGTTTAAGAGGTGTCTTCGCCCATCTTGGGTTGGTCATTGTACCCTCCTGTCCTATTAATAAAAAGAAATAAAATGAATTATGCTTGGCTTGTACATAAGTCGTCCGATCATGCGTTTGTGTGTTGGAAACAAGTCTGGCAGAATGTGAATGTAGACAACATTTGGACACTGCTTGCAAACAACTCTCGACTGATATCTTAATCTCTTCCGTTTTTTTATTTTAAATTTTCGTGACAAACAGATAGCGCCAGGAGAATTCACTGAGATGGCCTGGGAGGGCATTGTTGGTGCAGTTGATGCAGCAAGGTTGTCGAAACAACAGATAGTGGAATCAGAGCACCTGATGAAAGCTCTTCTCGAACAAAAGGATGGATTAGCACGTAGAATATTTTCGAAAGCTGGAATAGACAACACATCAGTCCTGCAAGCTACTGATGAATTTATTTCTAGACAGCCGAAGGTATTAGCTGTAGCAGTTTTTTTTTATAGATTAGAGGAATTGTAGTGGTTCTGTTTGATAAGATAATAGTATAGGTTTGAGGCTTAAGTACTTCTTTCTTTGATAGGTCTCCGGTGATACAAGTGGGCCAATTATAGGGTCAAGTTTCGTATCGATCTTGGATAATGCAAAGAAGCATAAAAAAGAGTATGGTGACGAGTTTGTCTCAGTTGAGCATATACTGCGAGCATTCACATCAGATAAAAGGTTTGGGCAGCAGCTGTTTAGAGATCTGAATGTTGGTGAGAATGATCTGAAAGATGCTATTTCAGCTGTACGTGGAAGCCAACGAGTCACAGATCAGAGTATGTCTAATCAGTTACATATTTTTCCCTTTTTGTATCGGTCTTTGCTTGGTTCTTTCACCAGAGGTCCTGTAATTTCTGTCCTATGTTCATAACTTTATTCGGCTCTAATTGTTTTTCCGCTGCCAGATCCGGAAGGGAAGTACCAAGCTCTAGAGAAGTATGGTATTGACTTGACAGAATCAGCTCGGCGTGGAAAACTTGATCCTGTTATTGGTCGCGATGATGAAGTGCGCAGATGCATTCAGATCCTTTGCAGGAGAACTAAAAACAATCCTGTTATTATTGGCGAGCCTGGAGTTGGCAAAACTGCTATTGCTGAAGGGTGATTACTTGTTCTCAGTTTTTGCTGAAGAAGTACAAGAGCATATGGGATGCCATTCTACCTTATCTGTAGATCTTCAGTAGCATGCCTACAACTTAGCTTCTTTGATCATGCACTAATAAATTGTCTTGTTATTTCTCTCAGATTGGCTCAGCGTATTGTGCGGGGAGATGTTCCTGAACCTCTAATGAATAGAAGGGTATGCAATCTTTCTGCTTATCTGGTTGATTTAATGCCACGGACAAGAATATTTATGCTACTATGACATAGATAACTTTTAATGCATACTTGGCATGAACTAAATGAATATGTACATCTAAACAATTCATTCAGGAATTACAATGTAATGTAATATGCAGCAATCAGATAACAAAAGGCATACTATCAATAACAGAAAAGAACAGATGCGTACAGTCATTTTAATATCAACACTCAACAATGTAATGGGCTGTTCATTCTGATGCCGTATATACACATGCAACAATACAGCTTATTTCATTGGATATGGGAGCACTACTTGCTGGGGCTAAATACCGGGGTGATTTTGAGGAGAGACTTAAGGCTGTTCTGAAGGAGGTCACTGCTTCTAATGGACAAATCATCTTGTTTATTGATGAGATCCACACTGTTGTTGGTGCAGGTATGTATTTCTCTGAGTATGGTGTTTGTCCACTTCCATTTTTAGCTTTACTGAGCTGGTCCTCAAGGCCTAAATAGTTTAGCCATTAATATTTTTCCTTCAAAAGTTAATCCCTACAATTTTTTTATTGTAGCAAGGATATGCCTATAAACTTGGAAAATAGTAGTCTGAGCACTAGTTCGAATGTTATAGAAACTCATGCTATTATATATTTATTTTACATTTTTGTTTGTTTGCTGCTGAGCATTAAGTTGTAATTGCCTGATTTTATCAAATCCACATGTATAACACAAACTGGGAGAGCCTACGCAGTTGCACCTGACTGCATGAGTATTATCATTCTTATGCTTCACTTTAATCTTGCATCAGGAGCCACCGGTGGAGCAATGGATGCCGGTAACCTGTTGAAACCAATGCTTGGCCGTGGAGAACTCCGCTGCATTGGAGCAACAACATTGGATGAGTACAGGAAGTACATTGAGAAGGATGCTGCTCTTGAGCGTAGATTCCAGCAGGTTTATTGCGGTGAGCCAGCGGTTGAGGATACTATCTCCATACTACGTGGCTTGCGAGAGCGATATGAACTGCATCATGGTGTTAAGATATCAGATGGAGCTCTTGTTGCTGCAGCAGTTTTATCAGATCGCTACATTACTGGACGCTTTTTGCCTGACAAAGGTACTGCATATACTGCAATATGGAACAGTTTGAGTGGCAATGCATTATTATATTTATATTCTTTCTAAAGTTCTTCATTTGTGTCTGCAGCCATTGATCTAGTTGATGAAGCAGCTGCTAAGTTAAAAATGGAGATAACATCGAAGCCTATTGAATTGGATGAGGTAGATAGAGAAATAATAAGGCTAGAAATGGAGAAGCTCTCATTGAAGAATGATACTGATAAAGCCTCCAAAGAACGGTTGAGCAAGCTTGAAGCTGAACTAGAATCTCTCAAGCAGAAGCAGAAAGACCTTTCAGAACATTGGGAATATGAGAAGTCCTTGATGACCCGTATAAGATCAATTAAAGAAGAGGTAGGTGCTTGCATTATCTTTTGTGTGTTAATAGTTATTTACAGTTTTGCCATGGCATCATGTGGGCTATAATTCTCTTTTCTTCATCTTGGCATAGACTGACAGAGTTAACCTGGAGATTGAAGCTGCTGAGAGAGAATATGATTTGAACCGTGCTGCTGAACTCAAGTACGGAACACTTTTATCTCTACAGAAACAGCTAGAAGAGGCTGAGAATAAACTTGCTGAATTCCAGCAATCAGGAAAGTCAATGCTTCGAGAAGAGGTGACTGACATTGACATTGCTGAGATTGTTAGCAAATGGACTGGTATTCCAGTGTCCAATCTTCAACAATCTGAAAGGGAAAAGCTGCTGCTTTTGGAAGATGTACTCCACAAGAGGGTTATCGGCCAAGATATTGCAGTCAAGTCAGTGGCCAATGCTATCCGTCGTTCTAGAGCAGGCCTATCAGACCCTAACCGTCCAATAGCAAGCTTCATGTTTATGGGCCCAACAGGTGTAGGCAAGACCGAGCTGGGTAAGACACTGGCTGAATTCCTTTTCAACACCGAGAATGCCCTAATACGGATTGATATGAGCGAGTACATGGAAAAGCATGCTGTCTCCCGCTTGGTTGGTGCCCCACCTGGGTATGTCGGTTACGATGAAGGTGGCCAATTAACTGAAACTGTTCGCCGGCGGCCTTACTCGGTCGTTCTCTTCGATGAAATAGAGAAGGCGCACCATGATGTCTTCAACATCTTGTTGCAACTGTTGGACGATGGAAGGATAACTGATTCACAGGGTAGGACAGTCAGCTTCACTAACTGTGTCATCATCATGACCTCGAACATTGGTTCACCATTGATTCTAGACACGCTTAGAAACACAACAGATAGTAAGGAGGCAGTGTATGAGATAATGAAGAAGCAGGTGGTCGAGATGGCCCGGCAAACATTCCGACCAGAGTTCTTGAACAGGATAGATGAATACATTGTGTTCCAACCACTGGACACCGGAGAGATAAACCACATTGTGGAGATCCAGGTAAACCTTTAATAATTCTTTTTAAATGCATGCTTGATAGATCTACTTGAGTCTTACTATCAAACTTCAGTTACGTTGTTTTTTAGGTGTTTGCACATAGTTGGCCTGCTCTCTAAATTTTAAACGTTCCATGCTTGCAGTTGAACCGAGTCAAGAACCGGTTAAAACAACAGAAGATTCAACTTCAGTATACACCAGAAGCTGTGAAGCTTCTTGGTTCTCTTGGCTTTGACCCTAACTACGGTGCTAGGCCTGTCAAGAGGGTGATTCAGCAGATGGTGGAGAACGAGATTGCTCTTGGTGTCCTGAAGGGTGATTTCAAGGAAGACGATACCGTCCTCCTGGATGTGAATTCTTCCGCGATTGCAAAAGGTCTTGCTCCACAGAAGAAACTGGTCCTGCAGAGGTTAGGAAACGGAAATGAAGAGTTAGTTGCCAATGACTAGGAAGCCGGGGTTTACCTTGTAGAGAGAGCGTTTCGGTGGGAAGATAAGCAGCTGCAAGGTCTGCGTTTTCTCCTCTTTGAAGCTTAGCTTGGTTTTGTAGGTTCTTCTGAAGTCGTGTCCAGTCTCCGGTGACATAAAACGTGATTTTGCAAATAATGATCACTAGAGAACGAGGACGGTCTAATCGGAAGAGTTGAGTGAATATCTGTTTAGAACTTTAGATAACTTGTACTTTTAAGTCGTTTCATCTCTTGAGTTTTAGTTATATTTATTAGACATTCAGGGCTGGGCTTGTGAATAAGTAATAAGTCTCCCATGATTTCTTGGAATGGTAGTTTGGTCAGATTCGTTGCTCAGCGTACTATCGCAGTTTGGTACTTCCATTAATCCGTAGCAAATTGAGTTATACAAAGTAGTGGTCAAATCCATGAATTGGAGATGTGAAGTCAACCACGCCATGTAAAAAAAACTGACTATATAATCTTTCTGTGAATTGCGATACCAAAGTATTGGAGGCGGAAATAGGGATGGGTATCATCAGTTGCCCAACATTATTGGCTTTAGCAACTGCCATGTCCTCAACGTATAGACCATTACGGGCCTACATATTAGTGAGACCGTTGATTTCATTTAATTTCGCCGTTGGCTGCAGGGCACAATCAGTCAAGTCACAGGCTCCACGCAACCTCGAACCTTTGTTTAGGGTTTTACTGGGCATTTTTATCAGTTCTTACATTAGTAACTAACGTATATCCCAATAATTGATATTACATCCGATGACATGATGAGGTGCTTTGTGTGTGCATGCAAGGGCCTAGTGGAGCGAACACAGAGGCTCGGGAAGTGGAGAGAGAGGTCATGCGGTGCTTACCGGGAGCTGGTGAGGTCAGGTGGTGGCTAGAGTGGGAGAAGACGGCGACGGCTTGGTTTTGCTCCGGCTCCAATCAGTCCTTATTGGTTCCTGAGCTGTACAAGGGGCGCTGGAGTGAGAGGAGGGCACAAAGAGGAGAGCATGACAGAGAGGGAGAGCGATGGCTTAACGTCAGAGGAGACTAACGATGGTGGCCAGAGATTGGGGAGGAAACATAAGAGCAGGGCCGGCCCTGGAGGGAAGCAAGCGGGGCGGCCGCCCAGGCCCCCAAAACCCAGGGACCTCTCTCATATCCTGCATCAGTGTATAGTATAGGCTTTGGCTATTGCCAGTTGGCCAATTGACTGGCCCAAAACCAAAAGAAACAGCTTTGTTGGATCAGTCATCAGTGCATGGGCCCGTATGGGGTTTGGCGGTTCAGCTTTGTATTGTGCAATTGTGGCCAACAGAACAGTGCGACTGCTGTGCATAGTCTCCTAGTTCCTCATCTCAGTGATTCAATGATGTGGCCAACACAATGATTCAACGGATGGTCTTGTGGCTTACCAAGATTGCAGTACAACTCCTTGTCTTCTCGAGCCTCGAGGTTTAGGTGGCGCCATGGCAGTACTTTGAGAGTTCAAGTGCGACTGTGCAAGCCTCCGATGATAGGCCGACATGATTACAAGAAGCGGAGTTCAGGAGTTGAACTGCCATTCAACAATCGATTGATTTGGTTCTAGTGAGTTCGGCGACTTGTCCTTTGGTGACACAGATTAATTAACTAATCATCTAATGATTTGAATATCTAATTGACTGTCGATGATCTTCTCGTATTCTCGTGTAGTCCTATCCTAATCAGTGACTCGGTGACTTGGCAATTGGCGTGATCATTTCGTATCAATTGATAGGTTGGGATATAATTTTTTTACAAGTTCTATGTAATAATTGGTAAGATTTCTTTGAGTTGATTTGGTGTTTTTATAGTTTTTCACTAGTTTTCAACTGGTAATGTATTTTTTTAATTTTCAATACGTTTTTGATATCTTATTGATTTTTAATGCATCGAATATCATATATAGAATTTATATATTAATTAATTTTTATATTTAATAGGGCTTCGTTTTTAGTTTCATCTCAGGCCATCCAAATCTCAGACCGACCTACATGAGAGGTGGCATGATGGAGGTGAGAGGGTTGTAGGTGCTGTATTGATGCAAGAAGGAGGCTCGCCATCCTTTTATAGACGGTTCACTTGAGGAAATATCAAATATCTCAGGCACCTTCGAGATATTTTTTAAACCACACGACAAGATTCCCCATTTAACTAGTATATATTTTTTTCTTATAATCATCGTCTTGTCAAAAGAAACGTGACCTGTAATAATCTAGTTTCTTTAAAAAACCCTTAGGAACCCAAAAAAACAACATATACATAGCAAGCTACTAAGCACTGAATCAATTAAAACTAGATGACCACCAACAGATAACAATTAAACTTTTCAGCTACTTAAATTTTTTTTAAAACACTCCTCCACCGCTTTCCAATCGTTATTACTTAGTCTGTTATGATGTATAGAAATATTGAGATATCTAAAGGGGTGCTCCCTATCCACAATCAATATGCGAAATTCATATGGATATCAATTCAGATTACCATCGTGCTGCAACCATCAACAAATGTAGCTAATTTATTTGGTACTTGGTTATAAAATGTTGACCCAGCATGGAGATCTCAAGTTATGGTTGGGGCCAGCGCTCTATGTTAGATGATATGGTTGAGTAGAAATGATATTGTTGTTTATAAGATTCGATCATTATATTACATTTAGGTTATCTTCATGAGGTATATTGGATCTACTTCCGATACTTACTACAAAAGGAAACTGCGAGAGTAAGAATGAAGTAGGCATATCGCAACCTGAAAATGACAGAGATATTCGTGTTTACTAATATGCTATGCTTATGATGTATTTTCATTCATGTTTTGGTGGATAATTCAATACTTTTTTATGACATTTTCTTCTCAAGCCTTTGGCTAGAATTTATAATAATAAGTAGTTAGGTGCAAACTTTTTTAGAGGTCGGAATAAAAACATTTCATTAAAAAACACGACAAGAGCTTGGGCTCACACATGCTCCATAGACCATCTTCAATAGTTTTCTTTCACGAGTATTTTTCTCTTCACGAAGGGTTTTTTTTCCTTTAATGCTGTAATATTTTTACTTTATGATTTCTTTCATGAAAAGATTTTCAAAGTTATTCCCTTTATCTTGAGATTATTTTTTATTTCACTTCACCAGTTCTTTGAAGTTGTAGATGAGAAAAAGTAAAAGAATAGAAGAGAGAAGTGAATCAGGAGCGAAATAAAGAGAAATGGTTGGAGATGGACTTACGTCGGTGGCGGAAAGGCGACAACGCTCGCTTGCGAGCACAGAGAAAATATGAGAGGACAAAACATCATGGCGGAGAAGATGGAGCTCCGCGGGTGGTCAAAGGCAGTTCGAGCTTGGTCACGGCGCCGGCGGAAAACCCGGGTCAAGCGGCGAGCTGGCCGACGGGCTCTCAGGGCGCACGTGATCCTCATGGTGCCGGCGGCATATCCTACAGGACGTGACGACGGAAGATCGGGAAGAGAGAGAAAGAACGAGGATACAGGGAGGGATGGCGAGGCGCGGGCGTCCGGAGGAAGACGACGACGACGCAGCGTCATGGGCCAAGACGGGCCGAAGTGGACCGGTGCAATGCGGACGCAGTGAAGATGGAGGCTGGGACAGGCTAGGCCGAAAGAGAGAGGAAGGGAAGTTTTGGCCCGATAGTAAAGGAAGGCAAAGAAAAAAAGAGTTTTGGGCTGGGGTCTTTAAGGATTTTGAAATGTTTGAACATTTCTAGAAATTATAAGGAAGCTCGAATTTGAAACAGATTCAACTTTTAGTTGCAAACAAAAAATTTAAAAACAACAGAAATTTCATAAATGTAGCATGATTCTCTTTGTGCAGGTTTTCAAAATTCAATTTTGGTGTATGTTTGGGATACTTTGCCCGTATTTAACAATATTCATTCGAGTCTGTGATAAATTCTAAAAAGTTCAAAATTTTAGCAATTTTTATAAGAGGTAAAAACACAATGTATTACATCAACGAATTCACTGGCTCCGCGCGCACGTCAGAGCCATTGCGCGTTGCCGTCTCCCTACCCGACGCCAGTGTCCCGCCCAGGGTTTAAAAAAACCAAACTTGGATAAAAAAACCGATCCCAGTGGTTTCATCGTTTTCGTGAATACTGCTCGAAAACTAATAAAATTCAGACAAATTTTGCCAAAAAATTGATTTTTCAAATTTGAATTTGATCAAATTCCCCATCAGTTTCGGTTATCGAACCGCAATGAATTGACTCGATCACACAGGTCTCGTGCGAGGTCCATACGTCAAATAAATTTCGGTGACACCACTGTCTTGTGATTTCTAGTTAATGTTCGTTTGTTCGGCTCAATTGGCAACCTCAGATGTTAGCGTGACACAGCTTTTGAATACCAGGATTAGCATGGAACTAATGCAACAGTCGAAAGTGAGCCATGGAGTTATCGATAACCACTCAGATGTTAGAGGAAACTGACGCAAGACCGAGGTCCAGTGAGCCAGGAAGAAGAGGTCGCGACTGCTAAAGATATTGAGTATTTTTGGAACGAAGATGGAAAGAATGAGCTGTAATAGGTGAAAACGGGATGGATATTTACCGATCAAAGATTTATGAAATAAATATGAGATATAACCGTAATTATCCAACTTCGGATTTAAGAAAATAAATAAGATAAAAATATAAGATGACTGATATCCATATGAAATATCCAAATATTATATGTTACGAGGGACTATTATGATTTTATTTAAATATATGATAATATATAGATAGATTACCATACATATATTGACAGATAAAATAAAATGTTCTTATTTTTATATCTCAACAATCACTCTCTTTATGCACAATTTGATTACATATCTTTATTGTTTAATGTGTTATGTGAGGATGCAAATGAAGTGAAAATTTTCTATCTATCTGACTAACCGAAAGTTTACGGTACTATCCGCTCGGACTCTGAATTCGGAAAAAAAAAATACAACATAGGATACAAGATAAAGAAATGATTATTCGACGCTATTTATGTTCGACTTTAACTTAAAAAAAATATAAACTATAATAAACTATATTTATTCGTATATGATCTGATTACACGCTAGGTGTAACCAATCTTTGCTGCTACAATCAAAGACTGGCTCGCCATTGGTAGCTTTTGCCAGTAAAATCAGAGCAAGGCAATGTTTTATGCCATTCAGTCCATGCTGCTGCTGCTGTCCGCTTTGGCTAAGATTCATGTTCTTCAAGATCAACTTGGTACATCGGTCAAATCCTGACTATGTGATCTTGGACACGGTGAATTATTTAAATTTCAAAAGTCGCACAGTAGGTATGCTCATCAAGAAAAATCACGTCTTGACTGACCGATCGTCCGTCCATGATCCATCCATCCATCTGCCGAGGTGTCATTTCCGATACAAGATCGGGTGGCCTCGACCGAATTGGATGGAAGTAATCGTTTAAATTGTATTTGAGTTAATCAAGTAGAGAGATATGAAGTGACGGCGATACGACACAATTTGATCGTGCGCCAAAAGCAACGACAAAAGTGACAGCCGCCAAAAGCATCGTCGTATTCAACACCTGAGGTGTCAAGTACGACACTGTTACCCATATTTGGCAACTCATGTGCCGAATATGTCCCGAGCCCACACTAGGGAAAACCGACCCCAAGGAGTGGCTTTCCATCCTTTCACCTAGTATAAACTAGTTTGATTGGCGCGCGTACGTTGCGCCCATTTTTGTTTTGCTATGTAGAACACGACAAAAGAAGACTAAAAAATTAAATTCACAAATTTTGTACATTTCAATATTTATTTATAAAATTATTAATATTAAACACATTAAATTAATTATAGAGAAAACAATAGTACTTTTATGCATGCACATAGTTTTAACATGTAGGTGAAAGTAATACTAACTAAAAAAAATTGTTTCATATTTTTTTAAGTTTTAGATATTTTTCTTTGCATTGTAGATTTTTTCAGCTGATTTATTAATGTAACTAATATTCATTTCGATATTTTTCTAGAATTTTTGGAAAAGAAAATTACATATGTATAGTATACGTATATATATGTATGTATGTATACGTATACATACGTATAGGTATGTATACGTACTCAGGGCCCACTGCTACAGCAGCAGGGCTCCTGAGAGGCCTCCGATTCTTCCACGCTTAGGATATAGTATTAATTAATATGTAAATACTGTTGATCAATAATACAAGTTTTTTATTCCCTTTAATCTCTCAATCTATTGTTCCATCTCTACTCTAATAGTACTAAATCCAAATCCTACCAAATTCCAATACAGTAACAGGCGGAAGAGTGAGTTACGCTAGATGCTAAAGTAACCAACGGGTGGGTTAGATTCATGCTACAATAAGTGGCAGATTGGTCGGGCATGATGCTATAGTACCGCAGAGAGGGAAGTGAGATAGGATATCAGGTGGGTTAGGTTTGTGCTAGAGTAACTGACGGGTTAGTTGGGCCTGATACTATAGTACCACAGAGAGGGAAGTAAGCTAGGTTGTTTAGGTTAGAGCAGGCTGTTAGTTAGATTGGATGTTGGGTTCTGTAGTGTAAAATATTATTCTATATCATAGATATAATATAGCACTTTTATTTATTTATATATAAGATTTCGTCAAATGTAAACGGCCATTTACTACTATTAAATACCGTAGCAAAACCTGTCGATGGCCGTGGCTAATTCTGACTTCACAAGGCAAATAAACAGCACAGAAACAGGGAAATATGTACAAGCAAGTTCAGTAGAAATCCATAAAACAGACATGAATAACTTTATACATCAGTAGCTCCACTGTGGCTGACGAAAGGATCTTAGTTCACAGGAAAGAAAGGCGAACTTTCAAGATGCCACTACTCCACCCAAAGATGCCCCAAGGAATAAGGATAAAAAAAATCAGTAGCATATCAAGCTCTTCTCACTGATCATGTCTGTCACTGGAAATACCCTGGAAATACCTATAATACATTATCTGGCTATTCAGCCCTTCAATGAGTATTTCTTTCCCGTAAATGCTGCAAATTTTGGTTCTTCTTTCTTCGGTTCCTCCTTGGCTTCCTTTTCAGGTGTCTACACATTGAGTGACAAAATGTTATAGACTTTTGGTGATACACCGCAACAAAGCTGGAAACCTGTAATGCGATTGTTCCATGTATCTGAAATGACTTAAACTAGAGCTCAGAAAATAATGTAGATGCTCATTGAGTTTCCTGGACAGTTGCCACAAGGCACATATGTTGCAAATACCAACCTTATCTGCTCGACTTCCACCAGAGCCAAAGACAAGCTTTCCTGTGGTTTTGCGTGACGAACTACTCTGTGATATGGAGGCTGTTGAGGGCTGCACACCGTTGGTTGCTTTAGCTTGCCGCTTTGCAGGGGATGAGGCCAGTACATCTTTATCTTTAGAAGGCTTTCCATCCAGACGCCTTCCTGAACCAGTGAACGGGATGAACTTCGGTTCTTCTTCAACTGGAGCCTCTGCAGTAAGGAGACATCTTTTCTTAAGTATAATGGCAAAAGAATTTGAGAGTCTGTTTCTTGTCTAAACACCACAAAATAAATGACAAACAGTAATCACATCCATTAATGTATAAAACAAGAGCATTACCAGAAGCAGGGTCTGTGTTTGGAGGAACAGCAGATTTTGGTGGCTCTGGTTCTTTATAGTCAAGTGGTGGAGCGAAGTCAACCTCACAATCAGTCTCAATAATACTTATAGCATTGGAAGGCTTTGTTTCCACTATATCAATGTAGTACTTCTTGTTATTATATGCTACCATAATGCTGTCACCTGTGGTTAGACAAGAAAAGTTTCGCAAAGTTTTCTCCAAGCTGCAAGAACGACGCAAATGGGTCATTAGTGTTCATCAGGGATTTCATACTTGCATTACTCATTACCCATAGCATGAAACTCCAGTCACAATACAGCAGTCAGCCAGTCATACAGGAAGGGAAGGGGAAAAAGATGTTTCACTAGGAAAAGAAAGAGTTCATCAAAAAAATACTAACATTGCTTTGGGGTTTGAGATATCTAAGAAATCTGTTGTATGAGGCTGCAACTTCACATACGTTCCCTTTGGGAGATTGGCATTTTTTATAAACACCATATCTCCCTCTTGCAGAAGAAGATTTTGCATCATCTGATGAGTACATGGAATTAGCTTTTTTGACATGATGATATCCATAGAAGTAAGCGCAACAATATCCTAAATCTCGACATACCCAATATGGCATGTAGATCATGCCTTCTTCTGCAATAAACTCCAGTACACCACAATGTGAAGTCCGTTCTGCTGCTGCATTGTGGACTTCAAATAGCATAGGATATTCAATATGCAGAGATGCTGCACAGAAACCGAACATATTTGAGAACTAAAAACTAACTGTGAAATGAGTGTGGAAAAAATAGCTAAAAACAGGTAAGATGAAATATCATCACACATGCCAAAGAAAAGAGATGTAAAGTATTCTAACACGCCTAACTTACCAAGACGATCAAGAGACGATGGTGGCATAATAACTGAAAAGAAGCAAAGTAATAGTCACTTAAACTTCCAATGGTAAGTTAAACAGATACAGAACTCAGTGAACAGAGAACATACTTTTGTCACCAGCCTCAAGTTGTGGCTGAAAAAGGTGAAAGAGATCTTTTACAATAAATTCCAATAATGCAAAACTAAACACTTCATATTGAAAGGTGGTAATTCTTCTAGTATTAGGTGTTGATAGAATTACTGCAGGAAGCCAATAAGTCACTACTAAAGCTCAGCTACTGATAATTAAAACATATTTTACTTGATTCAATTCACAAGTCATGTTGGAAAGGAAAAAGAAGTTCATCATTCAACAAGCAAAATTAAAAATAGAAATTAAAATCCAAGGTAAGGAATATGCTACATATGCATAGGAGGACAAAAGCAATGATGCATGGAACAAAGAATTAGGAACAGTATTTCATAACAAGCAACTATTTCGTATGCCCCATGGAAGTGGGTACAGCATGAAGAGCAACACATCATAAATTGAGAGAAGTTGAATTAGTAATGAGTTCAAATAGGAAATAAAGACCCATACTAGAATGATAGCTATTCCAACGTTATACCGCTAGCCGGGGTACACGGCACCTCGTCTGAAGAAGATTTACATACCTTGTCAATGAAAGATGCAGGGTAGCAGCGATATGTATGCTCGAAAGTGCTTCCACGGTAACCATAGCCTTCGAAGTACTATTCATGATGAAGAAATGTATTAGGATTGAGGGCAGCACAATGTGGTTCAGCAACCAATAGACAAATTATCAACAAAAAGCGATAATCAGTTCAAACAGGCAAAGAATAACATTCTAGGAGCTGACTTACCGAATGAAATAAGTGACGATTTTTGTATGAAAACATGCAAATGCAAAAGAAGGCAGGTAACAGCTCACAGCAACTTTTCCAGTTTTGAGTATAAACAACATATATGATAGATAAAATAAATCATAGCTTGGTTCAGGTCTATAATCAAAGGCTTATTGTATTGGCCGAAGAAATGGCAACAAGTATAAAGAAAGGACTTTGTGGGTTTGAATTCACCGCTGTGCATTCGGACATTCGACAGTGACGGAGACCTAAAGGAATAATATCTTGATATTATTACTGTTCAGTGCTATCAGCTACTTCCAAGTAGTAGAAGGCATATACCAAGCTAATAACATGATTCCACAGCAAGAAAATCTCCAGACCCATAGGTTGGATTGTGTGAAAAAAAAGGTAAAAAGAAAAAAAAAATATTTTCTGCTGAAGGACTTACCATGGTTTCCAACCAGAAGGTTAACCCCTTCTGCGCCCTAGAATATGAGAAACAAGAGCATGTAAATTAAAGGGACCAGATACAATGTTAGATACTCGAACATAAATCACAACTCGAAAAATTATTGCACTCATGCTCGAATGTGACAATCAAGAAAGGAAACACAATATCAGTTATAAGTCTAGTTCAGTCCTTCATCTTGACTGAGACTAAGAAGACGCAATCAAGAATTCACACTCCACTAAGAAGATCACCAGTTCGCAATGCACTCTCTTTAACTGCCAGTCGGTAATTTAAGTCGGTAATTTAAGTTCAGAAAACTACACTGAACACGATGATAAGCATTTCTGTGGGTAAAGTGCAAACCAAACTTCACGGCCCAAATACTGATTGGTACGGTATAAGGTTCAACCATGTCCACAGGTTCTGATGATAGCCACAATAAACTGATACAGCTTCTCCGCAGCGTGACTGAAAACGAAAATTCGACATGTTACTTCAACAATAGACAGTAATAGGCTACTAGCACAAGAGGCTTTCAGTTACTACGAATAAAAACACATCTTTTATTGCACCTACGGACGAATTGGCAGTATATTCGCGCGCGTACGCCTTTCACTGGGCCGCAAAAGGCTAGATTGCTAGTACACACGAACAAGAAAACAGTTCAGAAGACCAAGAACTTTGGCAGGCTAGATTTCTACGATTGCTGATCTGACCCAAGCGCCGGCAAGGGCGCGCCGTGCCGGAACAGGATGGAACCAGAACGGTCGGTTGGCCCCGGATTAGGGGTAACGAAATTGGGTCGAGGGCTCGAGGGCCTCGAGGCTTACCGAGAAATAGACGGCCCGGTGGATCTTGTGGCAGTCGGGGAGGCGGCGGCGGGGTGGAGTAGTGTAGAGTCGAAACCTTGGATTGGATGCTTCGAGACGGATCTTCCGCTGCCTTGGTTTCTTCGGGAATAGGCAGGAGGACGAAGAGCTCGCGTTCGGTCGGTGGAGACTAGAGAGAGGGGCTTCGGGAATGATTTATCACTTAAAAGATTATTTTTTTATTACGATAGCACTCATGTCAGTTAATCGTGAGATCATATAAGTCTATAAAGGTAGCTCTGGTATGTGCGGTAAGGGGACACAGATCCTGGCAACTGCAGAGAGCTACAACTCTTGATTTAGAGATAGATGGATTGGATCGATTGCTACAGTACAAATTCACGTTACAGTAATGTAGTTGTTCCCTGAAGAAAAGTAAACAAGAGTCAAGTAATGTGTAAGCATGATGTAGCTTTACGTTGTAGCTTCCCTGATGAATCTACTGTCCAACTAGTATATTTTTATCCAAGTAGCATGTATTAGCCCTAGGGAAATTATAGATGTACCGATCAATGTATCATCTTGTTATAAAAAAATTCTATTATCAATTCATCAAACAACTGTTTATCTCAATTTTAATAATATAAAAATGTACATCACATAGGACTCTAGCCGTTGAAAAACTAGCCGTTGGAAAATTAACCATTGTGAGAGCTTCCTTCTACTTATATAGGAAGAAGGGTGGCAACAGCATGCCAAACCACTTCTAAAATGTCCACCCAGTCAAATTCTTAGCCCCAAAACTCAAACGATTTCAGTAGTGAGTGTGACCTTGAGAGGCTCATGTGGGAGTTTATGAATGACCCACTTGAAGCTGAGATTGAAGTAGAGATTGACGCCGAGGTTGAAGAGGAGATTGATGTTGAGGTTGAAGAGAAGATTAATATTAATCAGTGCTAAAGTGGATCTAGAGGGTACATAGATCGGAAACGAGAAGATGCAAACAACTGGTTAGAAGCTGACTACTTCTGCAACAACCTGGTATACACTAATACTTAATTCAAGCGGAGGTTCATGATGAGGAGGCATATGTTTCAACGTATTGTGCACACCCTTGGTGAGTGGTCTTCATATTTTCATCAACGGAGAGATGCATTTGGCAAGCTTGGTTTTTCACCTCTACTTAAGTGCATCGTAACTATGCGAATGTTGGCCTATGGCAGTCCTGCAGATCTATTGGATAAAGGTTTATGTATTGCTGAAAGCACTACCATTGAGCGCTTGGCTGAATTTGTGAAAGGAATTAGACTGAATTTTGGTTTAGAATATTTAAGAAGACCCACTGAAGAAGACACTTGATGGTTACTGTATGTAGGTGAAGCGTGTGACTTTTCTAGAATGCTAGGTAGTCTTGATTGCATGCATTGGCATTAGAAAAATTGTCCGGCCACATAGAAAAGCTAATATACTCATGGTAATAAAAAAGTACCAACAATCATGCTTGAAGTTGTTGTCTCGCATGGCCTATGGATATGGCATGCTTTTTTTTTAGTGTTGCTGGTTCAAACAATAACATTAATGTCTTGAATCAGTCACCTTTGTTCACAAACATATTGCAAGAAAGTGCTCCAACAGTTTAGTTTATATTGAATGAAAACCAATACAATATGGGGTACTACCTAGCTAATGGCATTTACCATGAATGGGTATCCTTTGTCAAGACAATCCCATTGCCTTATAGTGAGAAATACAAATTATTGCAAAAAGACAAGAACCTGCAATAAAAGATGTTGAACAGGCATTTGGAGTTTTGCAAGCTCGATTTGCAATATTACGAGGCCCCACATGTTTTTGGAAAGAAGAAACACTTGCAGACAACATATATGCATGTATTATACTACACAACATGATAGTTGAAGATGAGAGGGATTCCTACGAGGTGCGGTACAACAACATCGAGCAGTATGATGTACGGGACGAAGACGATCAATATGACCAGGGAAACTCTCAACCTTTGGTGGGGTTCAATCATGGCCCAATTTATGAATTCTCCAGGGTACTTGAAGCAAACGACGTCATTCATGATCGAGAAAAGCATCATCAACTCAAGGCTAACTTGGTCGAGTACATATGGCAAAAATTTGGGGATGGTCAAGCTTAGCTTCATTTGTACTCCTTGTTTAATAATATGTCCATGGTTTAGCTGCATTTTTATTTGTGATATTTAATTTTAATCCCCATTTATTAGCAGTGAGCATCAATGTAAAATTATTCCCTATTAATAGCATGAGAATTTGATAAGCATCTACAGCACCATCAAAAGAATCTTTTCTTTTACTTCACCATCAAATAGATCGACATCATGCATCTACGACTGAAGACCGAACCTAAAACAAAAATATGCAAGAATGAATCGTACCATGTGATCTTGTAGGGAAGTAAATCTACACAAGGCAACTGTGTCACGGAAGCTCCAGCGCAGGCATAGACACCAACCGCCTCACGTCATGTGGAGGCGCCTCCTCTAGCTTCGTCAACAGCACGACACCTCATTGGTGCTGCGTCCGCACGTCCACGCCTCACCTCCTACTATGGAGCTATGCCGCTCCACCTCCCTATGCATGTGCATCCGTGCCTCGCCCTGCTGCGACACTATGTCGCTCCGCCTCCCCGTGCCTACGCATCTTTTCGATCTGATAGTACGACACCATCCGAATCACGTGCATGGCTGCCTGCTTCTTTGCACACATGGGGAATAGATTGGCTACCGCCATGGAGAGGGATGAAGGTGGAGAGGGTGTATATTGGGGGAAGATATCGTAAGGGGAACCATGGCAATCTCTGCGGGAAGGAAATGCCGTAGGTTGGGGAAAGTTGGGGGAGATTGTATATTTCTATTCATGTGGGGCCCACCTTGGGATGGACTAGGAAGTTTATACATTGCAGCTTGTTTAATCAACACAACACCTTGTGACGTGTCCAGACTTGCACCTTGCTAAGAAAATATACACTAAAGTTTCCCTAATTATGGGCTAGAGTGGCAAATAAGCGAAACCACTTCTGACGGTGGCAAAAAAATCAAATGTCTCGGTACCAATTAATACCATCAAAACCTCTTCCCTTTCATTGATACCACATCTTCCCCAAAATCATTGCACTTATGCCATCAATTCTCGGCTTACATCTAACCAAGCTTAAATGACGTTTGTTGGGGATAGAATTGCCCCTCTCGTCCCATGCGTGCCTCTTCATCAAGTCTTCTACGGTCGTACCATCACCGGCCCCATTCAATCCTCTGTCTGTCGCCAAGTTTGTCACCCAAAGTTAGAGATGCCGCAGTAGCCTTTGACATGGTTTTGGTCACTGTTGTCGGCCCCAATCCAACCACTACGTCCTCTCCACCTGCGCCACCCCAAGTTCAAGACACTGCAGGTTCGATTGCGTTCTGGTCACGACCACCGGCCCCAATCCAATCGTCATTGTCCTCTTCGTTTGCCCTGCCCCAAGTTCAAGATGGCACAACTCTAACCTAGACCTAGTTAAAGTCGTTGCCACCGTCGGCCCAATCCGACTGTCATCATCCTCTCATCCCACATCGCCCCAAGTTCAAGACATCGCAGTAGCCTCCTGTTTGGTTATGTTTGCCATTTGGCATGGGCAAAAAAACAAACACCAGAACTGATAAACCGAACTGAACCAGAACCAAATCATCAAAATTATCGGGTTTTTCAATGGTCGGTTCGATTCCTATTTTCGTGTTATTCCCTGCTCAGTTTTAGGTTCGATTGTAGAGTCTCAAAAACCAAAATTCTGAAGACCGAGTGACCAACGGTTGCGCTCACCCCTGTCCCCTGCCCCCCCCCCCATACACCGACCCGCCCACCCCCTGATGGCCCAGGCAGCCCAGGCAGTCTAATCCCCTATGTTGCTGAGAAAACCCTAGCACCTCTCGGACTCTCAGCCTTTCTTGACTTAGTCATTCGCGAGCCGCCACTCACCCGTTGACCCCTAACCCGTTACGGAACGACCCTAACCCTAGCCACCATAGCCCACAACGATAGGCCGCCAACCCACCATAACACACCCGAGGAACTCAGCAATGGTACATCGTCACCTGCCTATCCCTAGCCACTAGCCGCCGAAGCCTGGAGTTGAGACGACTTGTTGAGTTGAGACGCACACAATAGTGCAACACTCAAGGTATGCGGATTTCCCTCCATCAATGGCTGAGATTTCATTTCCTGCTCCCTAGTTCTCGTTCTCTGGTTGCGAATTCATGGATGTACACAATACAGTTCTTGACATCATTTCCTGGCCCTTTCTACAGCGGCGTAACTAGGCGCAAGGTCACACTGACATGGCCACACGCTGACACACCTGAGCCCCATGCAAACCAGGCGAGCTAGCCGGTGACCGGGGAGGCCACGAAGACTGCAACGGTAGCAACAACCGGGCACTCCTCCAACGTATATTCTATTGTTCTTCTTTCAATCTTTTGTCTACTCTGCACTTTTGTTGCTTCTTGATCTGTATGCGTCTTTGCTATCAATTGTAGATGGGGGAGAACGATGAAGCACTTGCAAATCAAGATCAAAAGGTCGAGGTAGAGAAAAGCATTGGAAGCAGCAGCAGCAACATAGTGGCGAAGCCAGGATTTCATAACTAGGTGTACCCATTGGAAATTTTTTAATCCAATATACAAGTATAAAATTTGCTAAAAGTACAATATAAATATACTAAAAATTCACAAGTAAAATTAAGTTATGATTTGATTATAGCAGTGCTAGAAATTTTATATTAAAATACATGTCATTTTTATAAGGTATGAACTTCAATGCATAACTTTGACTACTATTCTCTATTAAAATATATTTACAAAATTCATTGGATTTGTGATATTATAAAAACATTTTCAAGATATATATATATATATATATATATATGATTTTAAGGTTTCTAAATTAAATATTTTGAAAGCTATTGTTAATTAAAATTTTAAAAGTTTGACCAAACTTTTTTTCAACATGATATATATTTATGATTGAATGGAGTATAATCTTGTATATCTTCCTTTGTCTGCGTACGGAGAGAGAAGCGCCTCAAACTTTTGACATTGTACCTGTGCCACAAACATAACCTTAGTAGTTTCCTAATTTGTTCTTTTTGTTGCAACGGGACGTCATTATGATTTATGATACCCTCCTAATTATAGCACTAGTACTATGCGTGCTTGCTAGCACGATGTGCATCAAACTTAGCTTGTAACCAACTCTACACTCGCAAGTGTTACACTAAACTAAGCTAAGCTAAGCTAAGCTGAACACACTGTGTAGTACCCCATGATCTCCCGGAGCGGTCGGATGAGCCGCATCATCTACGAGACGGCGGCAACGCACGTCAACCCGGACACTGCCGTGGTGGACCTCGACAACCTCCCTGGCGGCACGGACTCGTTCGAGCTGGCGGCCGCCGGGTTTTGCTACGGCAATACGGCATGGCCGTGGACCTGACGGCGGCCAACATCTCCGGGCTGCGCTGCGCCGCCGAGTACCTGGAGATGACCGAGGACCTGGAGGAGGGGAACCTCATCTTCAAGACGGAGGCGTTCCTCAGGTACGTGGTGCTGTCGCCGTGGCGGGACTCCATCGTCGTGCTCAAGAGCTGCAAGGGCCTCTCGCCATGGGACTCCAAATGAAGAATTGATCCCTGTTGAGTTTTCTAAATTTTGGGTGTGCCCGGGCACACTGGGCAATGGGCACCCCCTAGCTCCGCCACTGCCACAGAGAAAGAGGAAGGGGTGAAGGCAGGCAAGAAGAGGAAAGCTATGGCGCCAAGATCAGAAGTATGGGATAGCTTCACCAAGATCGGTGATGGAGATGACGTGAAGCAGGTTAGATGCAAGTACTACTCCAGTGTGCTTCACTGTAATGTGAATATAAATGGTACGTCCTCCATGCTAGGTCACCTAAAGATCTGGAAAAAAAAATCCAAATAGAAATCCAAGTAATCAGGACACTCTGCTGTTACAACCATCTCAAGGGAATAGTAGTGTTGGTACTGTTTCCACCTGGAAGTTTGATTTAGATGACTTGAGAAATAGTTTTGCAGAAATGATAATCGAAAATGAACTGCCTTTTGTCTTTTCTGAACGTCGTGGTCATAGAAAGTTTTTGGCTAAAGCTTCCTCACGTTTTACTGTGCCTTCTAGAAGAACAACCACTAGAGCTTGTGTGAAAGTGAAAGAAAAGCTAAAGCAATTTTTCAGAGAAGAAATCCTGGGAAAAAAGTTTGCCTCACAACTGACACATGGACTTCAAACATACAAGAAAACTACATGCGTGTGACAGTCAGGGTTAAAGTTACCGACCGAAGTTTGGTAACTGAGCTCCGACGGTAACCGCAAATTCGTGATAACCGCGGTTACCAGTCAAAAATTCAAAAAAATTTAAAGAAAATTCATTTGGCAAAATTTGAAATTTGGAGAAAAAAAATCGCGATTTTAGCCATTCGGTAACCGGTCGGTTTGGACCGGTTACCGAGCGGTTTTTGCGATTTATCGAACGGTTTTCTCGAATTTTCCATATTGTCAGTAACCGCTCGGTTTCTCGGTAACCGCTCAATTTTCTCGATTTATCGAACGGTTTTCTCGATTTTCAGTAAAGTTCAACAAAAAACCCAAAAATTATCTCAATCTTCTAAAATCAATAACTAATTCATCTGAGCTTTAAATCAAGTAAAACAAATTTTGTTGGTTTCCTTGTGACATGATCTACATGATAAAGTATTTATACTCATAAAAAAGTTCAAAAATTTCTGTGAGAAATTGTATTTGTTAAACCAAGTTAAATACATAGTTTACTCTTTGCTAATCCAAAAATCATGAAACTAATTTTGTTAGTCTTCTTACATTATCCTATATCTTTTAAAAATACATGAACTCATGAATTAGTTATTGTAACATGCATGATTGTGTAAATGTGTTGCGACTAGATTAAATTCATAACTGACCCATCACACCTCAAAAATTAGTGAAACCACTTTCATTAGCTTGTTTATACTATGATTTACGTAGGAAAAATAATAGTAGACATGAAAAAGTTAATTACAGTGCTGTTTCTTAACATATTCACTTTATGCTTGTGAACTTTGTAAAAATCATAGAGAATTTAATAAAAATCTAAATAAAGTGAAATTTATTTTAAAGATTCTCTTAAAATACGTTTTACACAAGAAAAATATGTGTTTGCATGTTACACTTTTCCTTAACATGAGTTAATAACTGAGCCGCACGCTTCAATTTTTTTCATTTTTTTAAACTTCCTCCGTATATAATATGATGCAAACGACATTATTTTTGAATTTTTTTTCACAGAAGGTCTTAGAATTGTGTCTAGTTTTTTTTAAAGATTTTTTTTTTTTTTGATGTTTTTATTTTTTTCGAATTTTTTGAATTCAAATTTCGGTTACCGTTCGGTTTCTGAAACCGGACCAAACCGAGAAGGTCGGTAACCGTGATTTTTGGACGGTTACCGACACATTTGTGAACCGTGGTGACAGCTCATTTTATTGATAATGGTTGGAAGCTACACAGGACAATCATTGGTTTTTTCTTGCTAAAGGGGCATAGAGGGGAAGATATTGGGAAATCTTTACAGAATTGTTAGGCAGAATAGAGTATTGATAAGGTTTTTACAATAACTGTTGATAATGCTAGTAGATGATCTGTTTGTTTGTGTTTGTGATATCAGTTTGTGATAGCAGGTCATGTGAAGAATTTAATATGTTGATGTTATTTGCAAGGCAGCCCATCCCAATATGTTGGTTCTGCACTTCTGCTGTTCTGCAACGCTTTGATATTATCAGCACTTCTGCTGTGAGTTATTGTCCAGCTTGAAGTTCATTTGAACATTTTGCTTGTCAGTTGTGATCTATGAATCTGTGATCATGTAAATATGTAATTCCTTAGCAGCATGTTCAATCTGATTATCTGAATATGTGTTATGCTGCTGCCTGAATATGTGTTCTATCTGATTATCTTGATATGTGTTCTATCTGCCAAGTTCAGTGTTCAGAATTTCAGATAAACAGCTCTATCTGCCAACTGATGAACTGAAGGTCTGCTGGGCTGACATGATTTTCGGTGAAAACCAGAAACCGAAACCGAAATATGTGGTTTTCCAAGTTTTTTTTTTGGGGAACTTCGGTTTGCATTGCTCAAAAACCGAACTATTCAAACACCAAAGAACCCGAACAAAACCAAAAAAAAATCGAATGCCCAGGCCTAGTTGCCGTTGCACCCTAAGCACTTCAGCACGCAAACCTCAGTCAGGCGACGCCACAATCACTCCAGCACGGATCACATTTACAAGAAGATTACGAAGTGACAAGAAGATTGCTTGTTCCAGTTGTGAACCACTTTCATTTGGTTAATTTGATTCTAGTGAACTAGCTCCGAAAACGGTTACATGAGATGTTTTGGTATGGGTTGATGGCTGTGCTGATTGTAAGCAGGATAAAACAAGATTTTTCATTCAATATGTCAACAAAAGCATACATGTGAGTGTTTTTTTAGCGGCAGTTGCATGTGAATCAAATTGTTCATTTTAGAATCAAAATTGTGTATCCCAGCTCATCTCATGTTATTGAACCATGGATTGCGGTTACGAACTATCAATTTCTTATGTGCCTACACAATTTTGCACTTATGGCCACATATATGATGCTGGGTCTTTCACTTCATTTGACATATCCTGCTGAATCTTGCACTTTTGGTCACAAATATGCTGCTGTAACATACATTGCATATATGATGACAAAACATTTCTTTTTGTTAGAAATGCTGCCTGGGCATGCACCATTTGCTAACAATGTTGCTACTCAAAGAAATGTTGTAAAAGTCAGTCGGTTTGTTCACTGAAATTCTGCTGGAACATGCACCATTTGCTAACAATTATGCAGCTCAAACAATGCTGCATATATGTTATAAAAATCTGCCTGTTTGGTAATAGAAATGCTGCTAGAATATACATTCTTCCTCGAGTTCATCAAGTCATTCCTTTCTACATCGATTCTAACATTCTGTGCATTCAGTTTTGCACGATATATATGGTTCTAAAATGAAACAATTTGATTCACATGCAAGTGCGGCTAAAAAAACACTCACAGGTATGCTGTCGCTGACATATTGAATGAAAAATCTTGTTTTATCCTGCTTACAATCAGCACAAGTATATCAAAAACTGGTTCGCTCCAGTCATCAACCCACACCAAAACATCGCATGTAACTGTTCTCGGAACTAGTTCACTATAACCAAATTAACCAAATGAAAGTACTTCACAACCGGAACAAGCAATCTTCTTGTCACTGCGTAATCTTCTTGTAAATGTGCTCTGCGTTGGAGCGATTGGGGCGTCGCCTGACTGAGGCCTGCGTGCTGTAGTGTTTGGGGGCAACGGCGACCAGAACCGGACAGGACGACGCTGCGAAGTCTTGAACTTGGGGCGGCGCGGGAGGAGAGGACGACGATGGCCGGATTGGGACGGCGTCGGCGACCTGAACCAGGCCAGAGCTGTGGCGTCTTGAACCTGGGGCGGGGCAGACGGAGAAGACGATGGCGACCGGATTGGGGCCGGCGGCCGCGACCAGAACCAAACTGGAGTAGCGGTGTCTTGAGCTTGGGGCGGCGCAGGCGGAGAGGACGCTATGGCCGGATTGGGGCCGGTGGCGGCGACCAAAACCAGGCCAGAGGCTGCTGTGCCGTCTCTAACTTGGGGCGCGCTGCTAGGCACGGCCCGACCTTCCTAACTCTCGGACCATGCCATGCTTAGGCCGCCTATAGAACCGGGCAGCGTGCCAACTCATTAGGCATGATCCATTTGGACCGTTTTACCTATGACAAACCAAACCCAAAGCAGACGGCCAAAAATGATTAATTAAAATTTAAACCCACCCTATTCATCATCGATCGGTCGCCATGCCGGCGCGCCAAAACGACGGCGTCGGTTGTTCAATTATTAAGCAATTTCTGAATTAAACTAATCTAGAAAAATATTAGATATAATATAAATATTTTTTATAAGTTCGATCAAACAGATATTGCTAAAAAATAGACATGCTAGTACACTAAAATATCATAATATCTTTAAACAGTCTATGAATCATCATTAAAATATTCTCTAATAGTCTAGACGTGCTAGTTCAAGACATAGTCAAAACAAATCACGAGTAAAAAGATTTCTAGGATATACGTGATGTTTATAGAGATGGTCGTAATAGTAATATTGTTAACTTCGGTGGTACCATTGGTGCCTACAGTATTGTGTCTCGGACCGACCCACTAAACACGACCCAGTTGACCATCTTTACCTGTCATGAAGTAGTTGTTCGCTTGATATTAAAGACGTAGTCGTACACTAAGTGATCAGTATAGATGAAGTAGATATACGAAGCCACGCACAAACAAACAAGACGAACATGAGCAGTCGCGTAAAGAAACACTCTAAAACCTTATTCGTTCCGATGTAAAATCTTAAATATGGGGTTTCATAGACACACTCTCCTTAACTCTGGTGCATGCCGCTGAAACAGGAATGGTGAAACGTATATAGCAGCAACAAAACAGTATAATAAAGGAGAAAACTTTGAGACTTAATTCCTCTGTGCACATGACTCCTTATATAAGAGCGAGCTGCGAAGCCAAAGTGCTTCATTTCTTTAGAACTTATGGAAGGATCAAATATCATTAATTCCAACAATCCGTTCATCTTCTTGAAGCCGAAGCACATTACCTCCTGATAAACCTGCGCACATTGGGCATGGTATTTTCATGGATTTAATGAGGTGACCTATTAATTCCATCATCGGCGTCTGCGGTGACGACGATGAGCTTCCCGTTGTGGCATGCGCGGCGTGGCCAGAAACGCGACGGCATGGCTGTGATTTGACCATCGAGCACACAACCCATATCGACCTGCTGCGTTGACGGATTAGAGCTTTTTTAAGAAAAACCAACCGGCAGGATTTGACGGATTAGAACTGATCTGCCGCTGTGGAGACTGGCCGCACTGGCAAGCATCCAAACGGTGTACTGGTCGATCGTTCCATCAGATCTCGTCGTTTCGTCAAGTTCAGTCGTTAGTGCAGAACATAACACCATTTCTAACATTTTTTCTTTATTTTATTTTCTTCTTGATTATCTTCTTCATTTTTATTCTATTTATTTTTTCTTATTTTTAACAGTTTTCCTTCGAATAAATTTGTGAAGAGAAAAAAAAGAGAATTCCGTCCTGAAGTGAATAAATTTGAGAATCTCTTTGTGAAAGGAACTGTGAAAAGAAACCGTTGAAACGCTAAAGAAAATAAAAATCTATATACAAAAGTATTTTGAATCCCGAAGGAAATCCATTGGATATGTTCTAAAGCCGGCGATCTTGCGGGAAGGAAGTGCACGAACGACGCGGTATTTGATTGCTCAGGGCGCTGAAATTTCTATGCACAAATGTTTTATAGTGTCAGTTTTGCTGACCGAAAGGTCCGGATGAGGAGAACTGGGCCACAACCTACTGGCCTGGTCACAGCACCTAATTGGTCTGGTTCATCCAAATGAAGGGTTTTTTATTTTTATATTTCGGAAATAAAAAATTACAAAACTAGATATCCATTTGAAAAAATTACAAAACTAAGCTATTGTCACCCTTCCAATTACTTTTACAATGTGAGAAAAAAGATAAATTTTATTGTACACAGTCTGATGTCTGATTTTTTTTAAGCTATAGCATCCTCTACAACATATATTTTTTTAAAAAAAAATTCATGACTATTTTGATAGTGTTTTAAATTTTGAGAGCAATAAAATGTAATGTTCTTTAACTTGTCATTCGTTGGAAGGATGATATCTTTATTTTTTAAAACTTATCGTCCGTTGGAAGAACGACATCTTGTTGTCGCTCTTTCAATAAACGACAATAATCTATTTTTGCTACCGTTCTTTCAACAGCTGACAATAGCCTATTTTTGTAATTTTTTATATTCAAAATATTAAAAAAACTCCAAATGAGTGGCTAGATTGTCATCACCTCCATTTTGGGTTAGGACACAAGACAATTCCATCGAAAACAAAACATATACTAGAAAAAGAAATTTGTTTTCAGGAAAAAAAAATCGATGGAATTTGGCACTACAGGAAGTTTGGCATTAGCCATAGCGCATTTTGCAATCAATAGTTTGATTAGGGATACTAGTATAAAACTAGGATCATTTGGTAGAACACGCTATGCCTTTTTTTTAAAGCATTGTCCGATACTTTCGGATGGAGAAGAGGCAGAAGAAGTTCTACTTGCCCTGTGTCTGGGAATTGGTTTTGGATTCTTGTGTCGAATCGTAGGTCATCCAGGTTGTTTCCTATCCAGAGGGGCATCTCAGAGCTGTCTAGGCTCTAGGGTCATTGAGTTGCTGATTTCAGGGTGCTACTGGATGGTTTTGGTGATTGAAAAAGAAAACGAACACGGTTTCGGTGATTTCGGGCAAGGTTTTGTTTGTTTCTCCTCTGTATTTTGGATTCTAGATTCTAGATTGTAGAAGCTCATATTGAGTGAATTATAGATTATACTATATTCTAGACATATATTTGTATAATCCACTTTCAGAATCTGACCATTTGATTATAGAATTCACAATCCACGATCCAAAATCACAAACGTGACCTTAGTCAAATGTGGGCAACTACCCAAGACTTGTATGCAAAGTTGGCAGTCGTGCGCTTGACTAAACGTATACATGCACGTGTAGCGCCGTATACGACCAAGGGATTGTATTGTATTGCTCCATCTGCATCCATCTGATCCAGAAAGAAGTCGACCTAGAGACAAATCAAAGCAGCCGAAGAAAAAGACAGCTACCAGTCACCAGAGGAGAGCCAACCAGGTCACAAGCTGCCATGCCCAGCGGTAAAACTCTCATCCGGATGAAACGGAAACATTCCTAGCTAGCAGATATCAGAAAGGCGAAAGAGGTCTCTTCTCTTGCATGGCACTTCCAGGTTCTGTGGATTACAAGAGTGAGCTAGCCGACTCCAGTGGCGAAGCCATATCGAGCCAAGTTGGTGCGTAGACGCCGGGCTAATTTTTTTAGCATTGAGTAATTTATTTTGATCACCTAAAACAGCTAAAGTTGACAGTGTTGCTTTAAAATTATACATGTATATACCACCATCAATTTCATTATTGTAGCTTCGCCCTTTGCTCAGTCCATGGTCTTCACCGGCGTGCATGCTTCTGTACACATATGCCTTGGGCCTGTCACCGGTCCCATGGCTTGACCTCGTCGGGATCGCTGCCGCCGTGCTTCAACTAGTCTACTTCTCGTCCGAGTGGCAGTGGTATCCAGCTATGGTCCGGCCAGTCGTGCACGGACGGCGACCTGGGAACCTTCCCGGTGGAGACCTCTCGACACGGCGGGATCGCGACGGCCGGCCGGCGGACCGCCTTTTCGGTTCCAGTTCAGTCCCAACGTGACGATGACTTCTTTTCGCTCCTGCCATCGGTGGAGTTTTCTTCACAGAATCATATAATATATATACTGCGTTACTACTGCAAGACTAACCCTACCAGCTGTTCTGTTCGCGAGCATATATACCGGTTGGGCGTCGGCCATGTGCTTCTGATGCCTTTTTTTAGGAATTTGCTGGTGATATCTTAAGAACAGGGGCGAAGCTAAGAAGAGGTATCTTGGTGCATTGGCAATATAATAAATCAAAATTTTAGTAGTGATTGTTTATTTTGATCATATGTGTATCAGACTAAATTAAGCTTTATGATTAATATTTACTTTGAATTGCGTATTTGGCACCGTTGATATTTAAGTTCTAGCTTTGCTCTTGCTTAAGAGGATACTTAATTTGGTCTGATTTTGTTTAAGCTATGAATGAAAGCATCTGTCTCGCTTTGGTTTTATTGATTTTAGGGGACATACTTGATCACTTTAGTTTTGCTTTGCACTATGGCAGCGGACCTAGGAGATCCACACGTCATGAAAGTAAATTCTATAAGATCTTCCTATAAAAAATCTCCGTGAGACTCTGATCTAATCATTCATCTTCTGATCCAACGACTAGATTAAAAATAAGAAAAAAAAATAGAACACATATCGCCACATAAGAAGATCTTCTATAAGATCTATAGAATAGGATCGGTGATATAAAATTTGGTTCCACACGTCACCGCCGCCGCGCCAAGCTTCCGTTTCCACCACGGCTTCCTTTCCCTGTCGCACGTGGGACCTGGCCAACCCACTGCCACGTCGACTTCCTTCGTGGGGCCCATCTCACCGGGGTCGTGTACCTTTCAAACTCCACCTCGTCTCGCCTTCTTATGGCACTCATTCTCTACTGCACACGTGTACCTTTTATGGACAAGACCAGGTAGACTGTGCCGGGTATAGTGGGTGACCCACATGTCAATATCGTCTCTACTCCTAATGAACTTTGCAAATTCCCAATGAACTATGCAAATTCCAATTCATTGCAATCTCATTCTGTGCGAAACATACGAGTGATCGTTTCATACGAAAAAAAAATATCTCCAGATAAATGCTAAACGACTTGATTTCATAGAATGGTGAATTGGATGAAACATCTTGCCTACAGTGATTGTACACTTCTTGTTCTATTCGTCCTTGCATTTTGCATGTTAAAATAAACATCTTGTCGAGACGCTTGATCACGGGGTGACTGACCAGACCACGCTGGTGATCAGATCAGCCATCATGATCATCTTTGATCCGCTCCAAAAACGGTCATCTCCAGCCTCCTCCTCCTCCCCGGAATCGTCGTTTAATCTTTCATCACTCGTGTAATTCCTCTTGTAAATCAAATCTATATACAGCGTTCCTGAAGCTTAATTTTAGTGGCGGCCTCTAGCCACTGATCAGCTTTGTTCTTGCTGTCTTTCGCAAGAACAGAGGCAGGCAGCAATTTTAGTGGTCAATTGACCATTGCTGCAAGAGGCAAGAAAAATTGAGCAATCCGCGAGCATCTCCTGTGATGATATCGATCTGTTAATTCTTGGTCGGTGAGAGCTCGAGGATCCGGCCGGAGAGCGCGGTGGCGAGCGCCGCCTTGAAGCTGGGGTCCCTCGTCAGCGTCATCGCCATCTGCTCCGCCAGGTTCCGCCTGATCAGCTCCGACGCCGCCGCGGCCGCCCCCACGGGTTCGCCGCTAGCAACGTCTTGCTGCTGCCGTTGCTGCTGGGGGTGGGGCTGGTGAGGCACCGGGGCAGCTGGCGCCTGCGGCGAAGGCGGCTTCGCGGCGTTCTTGCTGGCGCCGGAGCTGTAGTGCTGCTGGGGCTGCGCCGGCGGAGGCTGGCCGTGGTTGTGCTCGCCCTCGTATGTCGCCACGAGTATGGTGTTGTCATCGGCGCTTCTCTGCACCTTCTTCTTGACCGGGCAGGCTGGGGCGAACGAGCATCTGAAGTAGGCTCTGGGGCAGGGGTTGTCCTTGGTGACCTTCTGCCCGT
Source organism: Phragmites australis (assembly GCF_958298935.1). Lineage (NCBI taxonomy): Eukaryota > Viridiplantae > Streptophyta > Magnoliopsida > Poales > Poaceae > Phragmites > Phragmites australis. The sequence continues at coordinate 4,622,080 of NC_084925.1, forward strand.
ACTTCCTCCACTGGTACTCGTCTTTCACCACCTGGTCATAACATCGCAAGAACATGTCCCGAATTAGCAACTAGACACACTCCAATTATGGCGAAACAACTGTAGTACATCGGCACAGTTTGGCAAAGAGGATTAGTTGATTGGGTTGGTTAATTACCAGGCCGAGGTCGGAGGGGTCGGCGTGGACGTAGCGCTTCGAGACCTTGGGCTTGCACTCCTCCAGGATGCGCTTGCACGGCTCGCCGGAGGTGCACTCCATCTGGTCCGCGGCGAGTCCCGGCTGCTGGTGCAGGTGCGGGTGCGCCGGCGCCGGCGCGGTGTCGAGGCTCTCGCTCTTGCGCTTCCTTGACGGCGACACCGACCCGCCCTCCGACGTGGACGACGGGTTCCCGCCACTGTTGGCGACCATCTCGGTGTACTGGCGCCGCAGCGCCTCGTACTCTGCCGCAGCAACCTTCAGCGCCTCGCTCAGGCGCCGGTTCTCCTCGCTCATCCGCTGCAGCTCCGTCTCAAGAGCCGCGACCTGCGCGCAGAAACACAAACAAAATTTGTCCATTAAACACACGCACTAATCTCTTGCAGCTCATCAAACACCATGCGGTGTGCGTGTGTGTAAGTACCTCTGGGTCTTTCTTGAGAGGGAGGAAGTTCTCCTCGACGAGTATCTTGGTTTTGGCCAACGTTACCACCGCCGGCGCCTGGCAGTGGCTCAGGGGCGGCAGGCCGACGTGCAGGTCGAGGCTCAGGGAAGGCTGGTTGCTGATCCATGGGTCCATCGATCGATCGCTCTTTTCCCCTGGTATCTCAACCCAATCCAACCAGCTAGTCTCTGGAGCACAGGAGAGAGAACAAGACACAAGAAGAGGAAGAGAAGAGGAGAGGAATAGAAGAGAAGAGGAGTATGAAGAATACTTGAGCGTGCGAGGGCAATGGCGTGGGACGAGTCGTGATATATAGAGAGGAGTCGAGGACTAGGGAATACAGAATGGTCCGGTCTTTGGACCAAGAGGTGGAAGACGAAGAAGAAGCACACATCACACTGACACACACGTTTGTCCTTTTCCTGGTCTCGCAGCGAAGCAGCAACGGAAACCAATAAACAAACAGGCGAGAGACAGTTGGTCCGTGGAATTCGCGCACGCGGATGGGGTGGAGCCGTGGAGGAATTGGGGAAGGAGGATTGGATGGCAGGAAGGAAGGAGAGCGGAGCGTGCGTGGAGCCGAGCGAGCCAGCGCCGGACCAGAAAGCTGAAGAGACGTGGCTGACCGATCGCGACGTTTCTTCTTTAATCTCGCGCGAATTTTTTTCTTCTTCTTTAACGAGTGGGTGGGAGGGCGGCGGGTGAGCATGTCGGCCGGAGGATGACGACGACGACGGTCGCCTGGTTGGGTGGTGATCGGATCCGGAGTCAAGAAAATACACCACATGCTTACAAGATTAGGAGGCGAAAAGGAACGCTGCCAAATTGCTTCGATTTGTCCGAAATGCCCTTGGTTTAGTCTCTTCCTTTTCAACTAGGTCCGTGGATTAGACGGTTGAGATAAACTGTGTATTTATTAGTTTACGCAGAGTTGTATCGAAAAAAATTTACTAATTTTTTCATAAGCATAACTTACGAGGACCGTTCATTTACGTTAAAATTCATATTAAAGTAGATAAAAAAATAGATTAATCAAGAGAATCAATGGATAAGATTGTATCATATGTCCATACGTCCATAAGGCCATCCACAGGTCAAGTCCATATGAAGTTGTATTTCCTCCCGATCATTCCAATAAATTAAAGAAGAGGGACGATTGAAAGTCCCAGAAAGAGAGGCGACATGGAAGACTTCTTTAGCTTGTCTTTTGGACCACCCTCCAGTAAAATTAAGCTAAGAGCACTTAGCTGTCAATGGCTGGTTAACATTTTCTTTCTTTTTCAAGTCTGTGTAGAATTGATCCCTGGTTCTTTTTTTCCTCCTCTCTTTGTAGCTCTACTTCTTTAGGTGAGGTATGGCGATGCTGGATGGCTGCCTAGGGTTTCTTCTTTGGTGAGCTCCAAATTGACTTGGGGGCTCCAATCAAACCCGGGGAACTCTCGCTTGTAATTTTGCTTTGCTTTCGCCAAATTCCGACCAAACATTATTTTTTTGGGGAAGACTTACATGGCACTCATCGCACGGGTCAATGTTGTTACGTGCCAATAAAACAATTTTTATTGACTCTTGATAAGGTATGGACCATAACTAGAACCTGTTCTTGACTGATAGCGCGGGTTAGGGCTACTTGATCTTTTTTTTTCTTTAAAGGTTACAGAGAACAGAGAAAGAACGGGCAAAGCTCACGCGTGAGAGACTAGAACGAATTGGCTCGATCTACTTCAGACTTCTCAAAAACGCTCGTGTTAAACTTGCTGGCTAAGGTATTTACAATTATAAATACAGGTCGTTTTAGGATTGTACACAGAAATTAAAAAAGTAGATCAAATGATCTTGCTGCTCTTTATTTATTCTGTATTGAAAAAGATAACTCATTCATTTGTGAGAGTGGTAGCGTTTATTAAACAGAGGTAAGAAGAGAATAAAAGAGAAAAAAGTGCATAGAAGTTCGAGAATGACTTATATTTAGAGAATAGTTAAGGAGACTAAAACAACCTACATTTATAATCAGAGAAAATAACATTTTTTCTGATCAATGTGGAATACATCATCGTATAAAATTCTCATAGGAACTGAAGCTTAGTCAGCATTCTTCCACTAGAACTAAAACTATATCCAATGCATGGAATTGAGAAATGGAGTCACGCAATTACCCTATCGGAACGCAATTTGCTCACATGTGAACCCGCTGGGCGCCGCAATCCATTTCGGCTCGTGAGACCGACCGGCACACAAATTATATCCTGGCATCTGGCCCTAGCATGCATGGACCGTCGTCGGTTACCAACACTACAGTTAGTGTGACGAAGAACTTTGCATCCGGCATCAATTTCCAACGCATCATCCTGTCGATCGATCGAGAGAAGACGAAGAATCTGCAGTCCAAGTTTTGGTCTGGTAACTGTGTACACCCACCGTGCATGCATCCTGTATTGGCCGGTCTCTAGTCTCGTCATCCACGGCCAGTTTACCTTTTGTCGTTGCCCATAGCATGACATCGATCGATGTGCCACAACAGTACGCGTAGATCATCCAACGGTTGGCACTTGCATTCATCGAAAAGAGAGCCATCTATATATACTTTTGATGGGATACTTACTCGATCTTCTCCAATAAAAAAAGTTTTATGCGAAGATGACGAAATTGGCTAACTGCACTTTTCACAACCTCCTCCATAAAAATTCTATTAAATAGAGTACCAAGTACAAGCATACATCACAGAAGAGAGTTACGTCAAGGAGACCCGCTCCTCTTTGTCCTAGCCAACGACCCGCTAAAACTACTACTCGACTAAGCTACCAATGATAGGATCTTAACGAAGTTAAAGGGGAACCATTCCAATCGAGAAATTGATCTAGACTCTATCCTAGTGAACCTCCCCACAGTCTGAACATCTTTCTTGATTAAGTACCTGGGTTTGCCAATTAGCCTAAAAAGGATTAGAAAAGTAGACTTCCACCAATCATTGATAAAGTGAGTGACCGTTTAGCAATTTGGCAAGGACGGCACCTAAACCCGATGGGGCGCGAGGCCTTAGTCAAATATGTGCTCACATCACAACCCATTTATTTTTTGACTGCGTTGAAGGCCCCGGCATAAGTTCTCAAAGAAATTGACTCCAAGAGACGTACTTTTCTGTGGTCTGGCACTGATAGGATCGTGGGAGGAAAATACAAAGTTAATTGAAGACGAGTTTGTCGCCCTACATATCTTGGGGGACTTAGCATCCTGAGCCTGAGAAAATTCGTAAGAGTGCTCCATCTTTGTTGGCTTTGGTACGAATGGATGGTAGATAGTAGACTATGGATTGGGTTGCCTACACCTTGCATTCACACGGACCGAGCTCTCTTTGCGGCGGCTACCACGATCTTTATTGGAAATGGGGATAAGGCAAGCTTCTTGCACTCGGCATGGATCCAAGGGGAATCTCCGAAGATGATAGCGCCGAACATCTTCGTGATTTTCAAAAGGACAAATCAGAAGGTGAGGGAAGCTATGCACAACAACTCTTGAGTGCAGCACATCAACTTCACTGCTATCTTCCGCCCAGACCCTAATCGAATTCGTCCTCTTATAGATACGCCTTCAGCAGATCTAGCTAAATGAAAATACCATTGATACGATCACTTGGAACCTCACCCCTTATGCAGAGTATACTGCCGCCTCAGCTTACCAAGCACAGTTTTTAGGATCGACATCCTCGGATATGCAGCACCTGATTTGGGCTGTTTGGGCGCCACTGAAGTGCAAGTTTTTCTCGTGGCTTGCATTCTAAAATCGAATTTGGACCGCAGATAGGCTCATGACGAGGGGATGGCTGGACCAGAAGACTTGTCCTCTATGCAAAATTGCAGATGAGTCGGTGATCCATATTTTTGCACACTGCAGATTCTCCAGGTACGTGTGGGAGACCATATACACTTGGTGTACTGGGAGGGCCAACTGCACAACGGTATGGGATACCTTTGGCACAATAAAGAAATGGTGGACTGTAATAGGGTCTCTGCAAAGTGTACCATCTAAGGCTATTAGATCTCTCATCATCCTTACAATATGGGAGCTATGGAATGAGAGAAATGAGTGTATCTTCTAGCATCGCGAGAATACAACGATCGCACTAGTGACAAAATTAAAGGAGGAGGCTCGGGCATGGTGCCTTGCGGAAGCCAAGAGCCTAGCATATGTTATTTTGCATCTCTTGTTCGTTATCCTTTTTCTTTTTAATCTCTTAGAGACTCTGTATTTTCTCCTCCTTTATCAATATAGAATTGGCAGAACTCTTACCTATTCTTTCAAAAAAAAATATATAATATTGATTTTATAGAAATTGATAATATATTGTAAAAGAAAATAAAGATCAATTTTTTTGGATGATTTTTCTAATAAATGGAGGGAGCGGTAGATTAGTAGCCCATTCTGGGGTTATTTTGAGTCAAAGAAATTTGCTCCACGTGCATGAGAACTTTAAGCGCAAGTGCAGTAAAACATTGACGTTGAATTTTTTTTTTCTCCTTGCGACATGATCACATGACTGTCCAGCTGCTTGCAGGCCGTGGTCAAGGGGCGGTTTGAAATTGGAGGCAGCAACAGCGACTCCTCCTATCTAGATCTACCTCAGTACCTAGCTCCCACTTGCTACATCTTGAAAAGTATGGAGAAAGGGAGAGCAGGAAGAGAATGACGAACAATTTACCGTCGCTGTTCTAGGCTCTATTTTCTGGACGATCGAGCGTCATGTTCTTCTTATTCTTCTTACTTGGAGGGATGCCCCTTTCTGAATTTATCTACGAAATGCCGTGGTGTTGAGGGCGTGTTATTGTTAGCAAAGTTGTTCACCTGAGCACCCACCGAGCTGCAACACTCAGCGAGAAACCGTGTTTGCAGTGGGTTCCTCGTGACGCGCATGGTCGCTTCCTCCTCCCCCAGGCACCGTCGCCAGAAGGTCGTTTGGAAAACCTCAAGTGGCGCCGTCGGCGCTGGACCCGTAACAGTCAGAGGCAGGTCCATGCCCGCGTCAACTTTCGGCTCGCCCATTCCACTTGACTGCTTCGTCGTCGTCGTCGTCGGCATTATCCAGCTGGTACACGGATGCATATATGCAGCACAGCAGCACGATGAACCTTTGCATCGACTGGATCAGACTTCTTGTTTTTGCGTCGACTGGATTTAAATACTCGTCATGTGAACGTACATGGAGTAGTACATTGGTTTGCACACTGGGGAACAATAATATTGAGGTAGCAAGTGGATACATGTCTCACTTGATAAGTGTGATAAGTTATTGATAATGTTTAGGTTAGTTGGATTTGGTTAGCATGTGTTTGTTGATGTTTGTTTTTTTTTCATAACTAACTTGAGTCGAAGGAGAATAAAATTGTAATGATTTTCTCTGAGCCTAGGTGATTCGTTCTCATCAGGTTATCCGGTGCCTGCGAAATTAGCTTCACCGGATGATCCGGTGTGGTGCTGATGCTGACGCTACTTGTGTGCACCGGATTATATCCAACAGAGAATGGTACAAATTGAGTTCTGGTGAATGATACTCACCGGACAGTCCGATGATGAGCTGTGTGAGCACTAGAGAGTATATCAGAGTTTTTCTTGTAGAGAAGGTGAAATTGTAAAGTCTAATGTGGTGGTACTTATTGGAAGGTCCATGTATGCAGAGTTGAACATCGAACTAATCACTGAACTATTTCTTGCAAAGGGATTGAAACAGTGTGTTTTGGTAGAGATGAATGCACCGGATGTTCCGATGACTAGATAGTGAACACCGAAGCAATACACTGGACCTTTTCTTGCAGAGACGAGATTCTTCAGCGCACGAAGGAGTTGGACTCACCAGATGGTATGGTGTTCAGAGGTAGAACTCACCGGAATATTCGGTGTTCATGATTTCCACATGATATGCTTTTATCTGAGGATTTTTATTTTGAGCTAACCTAAAGATGGTTTGGAGTGGAAAAAATATGTTTGCTTATTTTATAGTGTATAGGTGATGTATGCGCGTGACTTGACAGTTGACGGCGAGATGATCGGTGCCAAATGAGAGGCTTGATGCCATATGATCAGGGAGGCTAGACGGAGTCAAGGGTAATCCTAGTGGTACACGTGCAGGTAAAGCAAAGCATGAATGGAGAAGGATGAAGACGACGTATTGACAATATCAAGCGAAGGAGATGTCGGTGCAAGTGACAAAGCGATCCGAGGGATCAGGAGCGGGAGAGACTTACCGGCAGTCAAGATCGCAAGACGAAGTACACGCGTCGATATCGGAGCACTGACTAGTCACGCTTTGAGAAGCGTACTACTCTTTCGCAGATTGGCCATAAAACCGTGGAAGGACTAAAGGGTCATATGGCATCATCATGAAGCTTGCGTCGGGGTAAAACTAAGTTGTGAAGAAGTCGTGGCCGTTCGATGTAAAGAGCGAAATCTAGACCAAAATGCCCCGGTGATAGATATGAATGCACTAACAGTGAAGTGTATTTTGGGAACAACGAAATGTAAGGACCAAGGAAACTTCCAAGGGCTATAAATAGATGAGTAGAGCTATGGGAGAAGGTTGAGCTAGCCATTTGAGAGCTTAGTGATATGTTTTGGGGGAGAAAAGAGGATATACTTAATCTTTGTAATAGACTAGAGTTTTTTTTTTTTGAGAGAAATGACTTTGTAATTTGTTGAAAATAGGACTGATCTATGTGTATAATGAAGTTTGTCATGAGCCTGTGTTCCTCTCCTTTTTAGTCTCATTCTTTTAGTTCCTTTTCCTTCGATGCAAGTTTTTTTATTTTCTTGTTTATTTTCGTTTTTACCTTTGAGCTCTGATTTTTCAACTTTAAGAAGTTATTTTTCCTTGTTGCTAGAGATATAAATCCTTTTATACTCATATCTTTGAGAGGATCTTGAATCTACTTATCTCTAGATCATCAACTTGTAGAGTTGTTTTTTTTGGTGTCTGTTTTTTATTTTGTTTTTCGTTCAAGTTCTAAGCTTTATGCTCAAAGACATATAGAATAATTTTGAATAGAGAATATGATTCGTATTCTATTCGTAAAGTCATATTGCATTACAATTTTCTTTCTAGCTTTGTCTCTAAAATTTATGTTTCTATTTATATATTTTTAAGTAGCGTTAGTTGAATTAGAAATAGACTATCTATTTCGAAAAAAATTATAAATCGTCTATTCACTTTGTTGACTATCTCAGTCCTACAAGTATCGGTGTAGGCTATAGGTATTTGCTGGCCGTGGCGCCATGCGTAGAACTGAAAAGAGTCGACTGACCATTTTGCGCATGCACGTGAAAGAACTGTCACCAGATTAGGTTTTTGGGGTAGGCAAGGCAGGCCCGCGCCTGAGCTGAAGAAGCTAAACTTGGCTACCAAATATGTATTTTTTTTTTCCTATTTTGATCTTTTTGAAAACTATTTTTGAAAATGAATCATCGACAAAACTATTTCTAGTTTTAAACCTGGGCTTCGCGTCACATACGAGAACATGGATATTGGCCGTATTTACGCCAATCATGATGACGCAAACACGGCCAACATCCGTATTATCGTATGTGGTGCGGACCTTAGGGGTCAAAATCATTCTCAGTTTTGATCACTGGGTCTGTGCTAAGGGTGATGATGCGGATATTGGTCATGTCCGTACCCGCTTTGATGACGTGAATACGGCCAACATCTATAACGCGGACACTAGGGGTTAAAACTAAAAATAGTTTTGCCGCTGATTTATTTTCAGAAATAGTTTTGTTGCTGATTTATTTTCAAAAAGGTTTTAAAAAGATTAAAATAGGAAAAAAAATTCACCAAATATAGCAGTAGAACACTAGCACGAGTATAGCTTTTCCAGTTAGTGCTCCACCAACTCTGACCTCACCCCAATGTCAACCGTTCAGTTCCAATGTGTGTGTCAAACTCGGCTAGATCAATGTGCTCAATCCGTTCTTCTCAAGTAGTACTCTATGTGGTAAGGTTTATATATAGTATTTGGATCTATAAATCACGAGAAAGAGAACTATTCTCTTTCTCCAAGTTTCGTGTACTTGATGAAGAAATAACACAAGGTCAGGAAAACTTGAGCTGCTAAACTAGCCATGTCGAAGTCCACGCCTTAATCACGGGTGCACCCGGCCGGCGTCGGTCTTCGCCTCAACAAGTCATGCCGCGGACTTTTCCTAGCTTGGTCTCGAGCTCTAGAAATTTTTTTCTCCCTTAGCAAGTTGGTTATCACTACAAATCGGAGGACGTTTAAGATTGATAGCCGCCACCAGGACCAGTAATCCGTTTTCATCACATCTATATCGTTAGGATATTGGACACGAGAGGTACGGATTTAACATTAAAAAAACCTTTAACATAGAGGTAAAAACCATAAAAAACAATATTTATTATGATTGCTTAAGATTATAAGATTGACCCGTATTTAAAAACACTTGAGGAGTCGTATTCTGCTAGAACGCTAACTAGAGTTTGAGGTATTACGCCATTATCCAACACATATTATTTTATATGAAAAAACTATTTTACACTCTGGAACGGTTACAAAAGTCTGATTTCAACCTTAAACTATAAAATCAGACATCCTATAACTCTAAAGTAACGAAATAGAACAAAATACCCCCACGCACCAAAACCACCCCGATTTTTATGGATGTGGTAATGGTTTTTTCTGACGTGGTGACAGTTTCTCACACGTGGCAGAACAATCAGAAAGAAGATTCAAGAAAATAAAAAAGGAAAAATTAGAAAAAATTAGGAAAAAAGAAAAATTAGAAAAAAATTGAAAAAATAGAAAAATGAGAGAAAAAAAGAAAAAAGTTATAAAAATTAGGAAAAATTAGAAAACCAATTAGAAAATAAGAAATAATCAGAGAAATTAAGAAAAATAAAAAATAGAAACGATAAAAAAATTAAAAATGTCCGTTTTTGGTGTTTCAACTATCAAAAAAGTGTAACTGTCAAGCGATTAAATTTAGCCATTGTTACAATTGATACCGAATTTCATCGAGGTTAGGGTTTCGAGATCAAGAGGTTAAGGATGAGGCAGTTTTCCATGGATACCCTTAGAGAGAAACCCCCAATCCCTAACCTCTCTCTAAGCCAATCCTCCAAATCCGGTATGGTACAAGCTTCAGTGTTGACAATAACAAAATGCCGAGGAGGTGGCCATAAGGAACTTCAAATGGAGTGTGCTCAAGAGTAGAGTGATAATATCTATTATACCAAACCTCCGCGAGTGGGAGCCATTTACTCTATTGTCTCGGGCAAAAATAAACAGTACAACAGAGAAATATTTTCAAACACTGATTGAGGCGTTTCGTTTGACCATCGATCTAGAGATGGTAAGAAGAGCTGAGTATCTATCAGTTTGAATAATTCTTGCCAAATATTACTTGTAAAGACCTGGTTAGGGGTTGTGGATTTTATTAATTTTCTAATTTCCTGATTTTTATTTTTATGATTTTTCAGATTTTTTCTATTTTTTCTAATATTTTCTGATTCTTTTTCATTTTCCTGGCTTTTCTTCTTTTCCTTTTTGCTAACTGATCTGCCACGTGTGCGAAACTGTCACCACGTCAACAATATCACTGCCACGTCATGAAAAACCAGGGTGGTTTGGGTGTGAGGGGGTATTTTATCCGATTTCGTTATTTTGGGTTATATGATGTCTGGTTTTATAATTGAGAATTGAAAATTGGACTTTATGACAGGTCAACTGTGTAAAATAGCCTTTTCCCCTATTTTATATCCACTCGCACAAAACGGCCGGTCGGTCTTCGTCTTCACCAGTTAATGCATACCGACGACCAGATTAATTAGGCCACACGATTAATTAAGGGCACATCGAAAATGGGCGTCTCAGTTCAACCTACGCAGATGCATGCATGCGCCCGTCGAGCTCTTGTCAAATCTCCCCACACTTTTTGCGGAACATTCTATTTCCCAGATCCGTTGATTATCTCATTTACATCACATATTTTTCACCCAACTCTTTAAGACAAATCTCAACCTACATACATAGGGATGGCAATGGGGCTAATTCCTGCGGGGAATGCTTCCATATTCCCGTCCCTATTTAGTTATTGGAGAAAAGATTTCTCCTATTTTCATCCCCGCGGGAAATTTACGGAAATTTGCGAGGATCAGGTCTTCAATAGGGATGTAAAATTAATTGATATCTGATTATTTTTATATATTAATAATATGTATATTATATAAATAAGTAATTTATTGATATATACGAGGTTAATTAATATAAGATTGATTAAATATCGTAGGTTAGATAAAAAAAAGAATAAGAGTAATTTATTATTTACTTTACATAATATAATATTTATACATTTATATATATAAAAAATATGTATATATGTGATATCGGGGATATAGCGGGGAGCGGAGATGAGGAGCGTCTTCCCGTCTCTGTCCTCATGTGAGTTCGTAGGGGATGAAATCTCTCCATCCCCATCCTCTAATAGAGGAATTCTTCACGAGAAATCGGGATCGAGCTCCTTATTGACATCCCTATACATACGTGATTGAAATAAATGGTATGCACGTGCCCCGTCGTACAAATTTTCCAATCTTTCTTTATTTCCATCCTACTGTAGTCTGGTTTGCCCGCCGTGACCGGAGAGAGGTTCGGAAACAGTCGCATCTTCCCATGTGCGTCGACGACGAGTCATGGAAGAAGCATGGCCTGACTGGTGACCCTCGAGGTCGCCGCGCGTTTCTGTCTCGGCACAGCAAAAATTCAAGCTGATTACGACCTGAAAACAGCTAGCCTATCTTGTGCAGGTATACAGAGATTCCAAGTTGCAAATTTCGTAGGAAACCGTATGTGATCCTCGAGAATCCTACTCCGGAAATATCTCGTTCCGGACACGGCTAAGTGTTGTCCAGTTACCTCCTTCGTTTTTCAATACTAATCATTTTTAATTATTTTATTTATTTTTAAATATTTGTTACTTCATATTTTTAGACGTAGTTTCTAATTTTATTCCTACAGAATATTTTTTAACCACTTATTTATGTTAGATTCTAGAATATTTAGACTAACTTTTAAAAGTATTTTTATTATTATTTATTTAAAATTGATACTATCTTTAATATACGTGTTTAATCAAAAGTAACATGTATTGAAAAACGGAGGAATGTATACTTATACTCTCGTCCCGACGTTCTCCAGGTTTTAAAGCGCAGACGATTCCAACCGCATTTTTTTTATTTAAAGGGTTGGATTATATCAAGATTTACTGTAGCGTACATCCAGGTTCTTACACAGAGACCACTGGGAAATATAAAAATAACATCTAGGTCTACACATGTCCTCGTAGCAGGTCGCGTACTGCTTCTGCCTCTTCAATGGCTCCTGCTCAAGCTGACGAAGCGTGGCAACAGTGGCGTGATGTTGCCGACGACCAGGGATCAGCAAGATAGCCAGCGTGCTAGGTCGGCCATGGTGCGATGCACCAGCGGGCTGTGCATGACTTGGTGGAGGCTGTCGGTCATCGTATATTTAATAAACAACTTCGAATATTACAGATCTAAATATGTGGAGATCTAATATATTTAGAGATTATAAATACCTGTAATAGAAATATCTCGATCGGATTAATCGACTCAAGTACGATTAATATCTAATCTGAATTTGTTTGTCTTGCCTTGACCAACAAAATGAAAGACTCACTATCGATTACGGCTAAAACTCAGGCAGCGTCAAGACCCATTTATAAGGCGAGAACCCTAACCCCGAAAAAATAACTCACAACAGATCAACACTCACATAACTCGACGCAAGCATCCATACCTTAGCTTTGGAGATACTCGGAGATTTTAACTCTAAATTAGTTTAGATCTGATCTACTCTATTGTATTAGGTTTAGCCATCTTGTTTGTACTCGAGACGATCTATATACAACATCATCTACACAGGATGTAGAGTATTACTTCACCTCGGGGGCCCGGACCTGTATACATTGTGTGTTTTGTTTCCTACTCAATCCCTGATCTTGAAGGTACTACAATTCAATTACTGATATATTATCATGAACTAATTTTCAACAGTTGATGCATTAGGTGGGAGTCTTCATCTGTTTTTCAGGATCGATCATGTCTTAAGTGCATATTCGCGTCCCGTTCACAAGCTTCTTAGTTTCCTAGTGTCAGGTCGAGACATTAAGGCCAATCCACGCAAAATAGAGGCTCTTGACCAGATGTGGTCTCCTCGAACGCTGAAGAAAGTTCATAAATTGTAGGATGCATAATAACCCTTAGTTGATTCATCTCCAAGATAGACGAGCGAGGGATGCTTTTATTCAAGCTGCTAAAGAAACACAACTGGTTCAAGTAGACGGAAGAAGCGAAGAAGGTTTTTTAAAACTTAAAAATTTATTTATTGTCTCCATTAATTATGACACCGTCTAACGAAAAAGAGGATCTCTTTCTGTACATTGCAACCACCCCAAAAGCTATAAGCATAGTCCTGGTGGTCAAGCAGGAATGCCTCGAGAAGAAGGCTAAGATCCAGAAATTAGTTTACTGCGCAAGCGAAGTACTACATGATGCTAAGCTACAATACCCGTAAATTCAGAAGCTGCTATATGTAGTCCTGGTGACTTCTCGGAAGCTACGATATTATTTCCAAGCATACAAGATCACCATCGTAACGACATATCCACTGAAGGATGTCATACGCAATAAGGAGGCTACTGGACGAATCACGCAATGGGTGGTCGAGCTCAACGAGTTCGACATAGATTACACGCCATGCACAAGCGTTAAGTCAGGAGTACTAGTAGAATTCATCGTCGAATGGACAAACATTGAGGAAACAAAGCCAAATGAGGCTGAGGATCACTGAATGCTTTTCTTTGTTGGATCACTCGCGCTTTAAGGCTCGGGGGTTGGCATCATGCTTAAATCTCCAACGGGCGATGAACTCAGGTACGTTGTTCAATTACAATTTAAAGCTTCAAACAATGTTACAGAATACGAATGACTGGTAAATGAGCTCTGCATAACTATATCACTTGGAATCAGACGACTACTCATGAAAGAGGACTCACAACTAGTTATAAACCAAGTGCAAAAGGAGTACCAAATCTTAGATGACAATATGACAGATTATTTGAGTGAAGTACAAAAGCTCAATCAAAAGTTCGAAGGGCTAGAAGTCATGCACATTCACAGAAGCGACAACTTCATTGTCGATGAACTTGGCAGGCTCGCTTTGTCTCATTCGCCCACACCTGTAGGAGTCTTCATCTAAAAACTCCTCAAATCATCTGTCTCAATAGCTTCGAGCACAGATGCTGCCCAGCTTGCTCAGCAGTCTGATCGGGTCAGCAAGACAGAATATGTAGACACAAAAAATACACTACTCGAATGCGAATCGACTTGAATGACTTCATTATGAGTCTATCTCGAAGGTCTAGAGATCCTTGACGATGATACATCTACAATTGCTCGTAAGTCCAAGCTATACGCTTTGGTAGACGACAAGCTCTTCTGAAAGGGAAGTAACAAAACCTTGATGAAGTGCATCACTCAGGAAGAGGAAAATAAGATATTGCACAATATTAGGAGAGGCATGTGTGGTAATCATGCATCTTACCGCACCTTGATTGGAAAGTTTGCAAAGTCTACTGTCATGAACACTTGTTTGCCTAGTTTGAGGTTGAAATTGGCTAGTTCATAATGCTTGTATTGACTCGGCACGAGTGGATGCTTATGTGGTGATCACTTTAAAAATGATTTGGCTATGTGAAATTAAATGCGCCAACCAATTCTTCGGGTTTAGCTTATCAAGCTTCATGTTCTTGTGTCATTGTCTCTTTTTGAGCCTATATGCAATTGTGAGCTCTACGTTCTACTTTCTGGAGCTCTTTGACATTTTTAGCTCTCGTAAATACTTTATGGTATACTTGTAAAAACTCATTTAGGATTGTATATTCATAATATTTTATCCTTGATGTTTATATTGTCAAAGGAGGAGAGCATATGAGAATATGCATAAATATGCTTCAAAAGAAGAGAAATGAGAATATTTACAACAAACCTCAAAGAAAAATGAAAAATATGCATTCATCAAGGGGGAGTATTTGTTTTTGTGTTTTTGAGTTTTTCTTGCTCTTTTGAGGTTTTGTCTTGTCTTTGCCTCTCTTCGGCCTTTTGCAATCTTTCTTATGCCAAGTGACATGGTTTTGCTCTTTTTTGAGTTTTGTCACTTAGATGTGCTTCATCTCTTCAAACACAAATCTTTGTGCATCAGGTGTTGTCAATGCACTCATAAGGGGGAGATTGAGAAACTAAGTTGAAATGTGGCTTGATTTATATGTGATGAGTGATTCACAAGGTTGTCGATTTGGTTTGTTGAGTTTTGGATTGCTTGAGATTGATTTGAGTATTTTGATTATGAGCTAACTGAAGTTGGATTGGAGAAATGTGTTTGCTTATCTCATGGTGTGCAGGTGACGGATGCAACTTGACGGTCGATGGTGAGTGATCAGGGCTAAATGGGTGCTTGGTGCCGGACGATCAAGGAGGTTGGGCGGAGTCAAGAGTGATCCTACCTGTACACGTGGAGGTCAAGCAAAGCATGAAACGGAGGATGAAGATGGTGTGTTGACAAAGTCAAGCGAAAGGGATGCCGGTGCAAGTGACAAGATGGCCCAAGGGATTGGAAGCGGGAGAGATTTGCCGATGGTCAGGATCACAAGATAGAGTACACATGTCGACATCAGAGCACTTGCTTAAGATGTAAGCAAGTGGTGAGTCACGCTTTGAGAAGCGTGCAGAGGGTTTTATGGTTTGGCTTCAAAATCGTGGGAGGACTGGAGGAGTACGTGGCATCATCGTGAAGCTTGCGTCGAGATGAAGCTAAGTCGTGATGGCGTCACGACCATCTGATGAATGAAAAAGAAAATAGACCAAAATATTCTTAGTGGTAGGTAGAAGTGTACTATATGAGAGGGTTATTTTGGGAAAAAACTAGAAAAGTTAGAGGTTAAATTTCTTAGGCCTATAAATAGAGAGGTAGAGCTATAGGAGAGTTGCAACCAGCCACTTGAGCCTATTGTACCACTCATTTGAGAGTCTAGTGCTAGGGTTTTAAAGGAGACGAATGGTGAGTGTTTAACTTATGTATTAGGTGAGAGTTTTGAGTGAAAAATCTTTATAATTCATCTAAAATACGGCTGACATCTTTGAGTAATAAAGTTTATATTTTTGCATATTCTTGAATTCCCCTCCTTATAGTTTCCCTCTATTTGTTCCCTTGCAAGTTTGCAAGTTTCCGATGTTTCGTTGTGATTTTTGTTTTGGTTTTTGGGTTGAATTTTCAGTACCTTATGAAATCATTATTCTTGTTACTAGAGGCGTAAATATCACATATGAGTGTATACTCATGAGTCAAACTCCCTTGCCTCTAGATCATCTACTTGGAGAATTTCTTCAGCTGGTGACCTTATCTTTGATTTTTGAATTTTTCTTCTCAAGTTCCAAACTTTGGGTGGGGATGAGTTATGGATTGGTTTGCTGTGGAACCTAGTGTTCGATTCAACCATGAGACCCACCTTTGATTCGATCTTCAAGTTTGGTTTTTGAATTATTTGAGTTTCTGTTCTGTTCTAGCTGGATCTTTAGGATTGAGCTCTGTGTTTCCGTTGTATTTCTGTATTTTTGTTGCGCTTTGTTCTTGAGATGTGTTGGGTGACAAAATAGAAGAAGACTATTTATTTCGAAAGAAATTTGTTAAGATAACTATTCACCTCTCTAATCACCATTCTCAATCCTACAAATATTACCATGGGCTACTTGCACTCTAAGAGATACTGGCCGTATGGTAACTCCATTGATTTGCTTTGAAATAGTAGAACTGAGGAATGTATGTGAACTACCGGAATTAATAAGCATCAAAACTTCCAATCCTTGGATGGACCCATACAGTTTCAGTGTCTTGGGTGAGTCATTGTCGGATAGAGCATCACATGACAGTGTCAGGAGCATGCTGTTGTAAAATTCCGGGTGATCGTCTGCTGCTTCCTCACAACTGAACAAATCCCATAACTCCTGGAGAGTATTCAATTGGATTGTAGAATTGTATTTATGATCACAACTCCATTTCTTGGCACAGCGATAGCACATGCCACGTACTCGACGATATGCACATAACGCGGCCAGTTTATCATCTAAAGATGGATGGCGCACCCCGTTGAGACCTCTTCTGTCATCCGCCGATTCTGGTGTCGGAGACTTAAGTTGAGGTGATGGAGGTAGTGGTAGTGCTCTGCGTGTGACTGGCCAAGGTAGAAGATTCTAGTCAGAGCGACAATGTTCTTGGTGTCACGCTGGGTCGGTGACCTCCTCCTGCAAAGATGCCAACACGCAAGCAGTATCCAAGTATGGAGGACGCTGAATCATAACAATGGACTTAATATCTCCTTTCAATCCATCAATGAATTGGGTGGTATAGTAGAGTGGATCAGGTTTTGACTCGTATGCAGTCAATTGATCAACCAATTCGACAAACCGATCTACATACTCTTTAACTGATCCCGATTACCGTATGTTGAACAGTTGTCTAATCAAGTGCTCATGCTAATAATTGCCAAATAGGTGATGAATCTGTTCACAAAACTCGATCCAGGTACTTCTATGAACATGATGATCCACGGACTGTAACCAGCGTGCAGCTACTCCTATCAAATGCATGGATGCTACTCTAACCCACAAGGAACATGTCAAAATAGTTTTCACATAGGCTTTGCCACAATTTTGGGTTCTCACCATCAAATTTGGGAAAATGCATCTTAGGAAGTTTGGTGGTAGAATGGTAGCTAGTGGTGATGGATCAATGAGGTGATTAATGCACTGACATGCCGGAATGGAAGGACGGAGGTGTGGGTTGTCTGGTACCTGTGACCAGGAGCTGTGAGAGGGTGGTGACCGACCCATACACATGCTCCTGGTAGTCGGGTTTGCCGCGGTGCTCATGAGGGTTGATGGTCGGATCTCCGATAGGTGAGCGCGCGATGACCATCTCGATGGCCACATCCAGACGCAATTTTTCGATGGCCGCTTCGATCTGAGGCTTCCAGGACTCCAGGGCAGAAGCAACCTCCTAGGCGTTCTTGAGCTTCTCACCGAGGTTGTCCTCCACGCCGGCAATGCACTTCTTGATCATGTCAAAGCGACCGCCGAGGCTGTCGATGATGAGCTTGGACTGCAGATCCATGGCTCCAACCTTCTTCTGGAACCAGGTGAAGTATCGATGCGGCTCCAGTGCGGCAAGGATCGGGTCTCTGGTACCAGTTGTAATGAACCAGCAGCACAGGAATTGGAGAGAAGGGATTGGGAATGTAGAATTGGGAAGAACGGAGGAAGGATTGGATTAGCAGGAGCTCGTGTCCAGCGCCGAGGCGTTCTGTTTTTTCTTACCGCTCCCTCACATCCCCTCTTGTTACATATAGTTGGTTCGGTTCATGGGCCCAGCCCGACACTCAGACACGCACACACTCATCACCCGCGACGGGGCTTACGTTCACGCCCCGTCTTCCTCGACGCGCTCGGTGTAACATCCCAAAATCCTAGGTTGTAGTTTTTGAGATAATTAAATATTATTAATGCGAGACTACAGGTTTAATTTTCAAGAGACCAAGTTTCTTTAAAATTTTAGAGTATAAATTTGATTCTTTCAGAATTTGTCTGGTGTGTTCAATCTGTGATGGTTGATTTGTTTGGTGTTAATGTATTTATGAGATTTTCTTTCTTTTATTTTCCTTGAGTTTTTCTGTGCATCACAAATTATGTTTTATATGCATAGCACCTTGTTTTGAATTTTGAGAAAAATTGGCTTAGCCAAAAGTTATAAAAATTTAACCAGATATACCTTATGGTCTGCAGTATTTTGGTAAATTTTGGTAGAATTTTTAGAGCGCATCTGGGTAGGTTTCAAAAATCAAAGTTTTATTAGCTAAAATATATACGAACTTTACAGGCCGCGTTTTCTCTTTCTTGGCCTATTTCCTTTCCTGGCCCAACTCAAATTGACCACGGCACGAGAAGCTTCGGCCACCATCGTCCTCCTCGCCATGCCACTCCATGTGCTCGCTGTCAGCCAAGGACGCCGGCCAT
Source organism: Phragmites australis (assembly GCF_958298935.1). Lineage (NCBI taxonomy): Eukaryota > Viridiplantae > Streptophyta > Magnoliopsida > Poales > Poaceae > Phragmites > Phragmites australis. The sequence continues at coordinate 4,640,863 of NC_084925.1, forward strand.
CCCGCACAGCGACACTCCCTGTGCGCCTGCCGCTCCTCCTTATCCGGTCACTCGGGTCCGCTCACCTCTCTGTGCCCGTGCACCTCTGCACTCTCGTCGCTCTGCCTGCTGGCCTCGTGCTGAGCATGCGGCGTGGTGAAGCCACGGCGCCCCGCCTCCCTCCTCTGGCTTTAAAGCCAAGCGGAGCAGGCCATCCCTTTCCTTCTCTCTCCCTCACCTCCCTCGACCATACCAGTTCGCGAGCTCACCTTGTTGGGCGAGAGCGCGGCCGTTCTTCTCAGTGCCAGCGGTCCCCATCGCTTCGCGCAGCCATCAGCGTCCAGGGAATCAACCGTGGATTGCTTGGTCGTGCCGATCTCCGCAGCTCCGGTCACCACCATTTCCGCCCACCAGCTCGACTGTCGCTGTGTAGATTTGTGTTCCAAAGGAACAGTACAAGCAAGCAAGCAGGCAAGTGCTGGGATGATTAAGTAGCAGCAGCCCACTCCCTCCAGCTCAAACATAGCAGCGCTGTAAGAGCTCCACGCCATGCCGTGCCTTAGCCTGCGCTCGGGTGATCCTGCACTGGTGCACTCCGCGTCCAACACGCGATGCGCCTCGACGTTTCTCTGAGCCGAGCGCCATCTCCATCCTCCTCGCCACTGATGCGTGCCACCGCCATGATCTTTCCTCCTCCACTGCACGCGCCGCCATGGCCGTTTTTGCCTCCACCGGTCACCGTGGCCACCACCGAAGCACTTCATCGACGACCGGCTGCTCCACAACTTCTCCAAGCCAACTTGCACCATTGAGAGCTCCGCCATGATCCACTGGACGTAAAGCGCGCACTCCCTTGGCCCCGGCCCATCGCCGGCGCGATGCTCGCTGAGGACCGAGCGCTGCCGTGCCGCCTTACCTGTCGCCGCCCGTGCTCCGGTCGGGCTCTCCGAACGAGAAGCACATGGACTGGTTCGTCTTCGCGTGCTCGACGTGTTGGTGCCATTCTCCAGCCGAACCACGCCGTCTCCCGTCACCGGCGATGCCTCCAGCAAGCCCCACGGTCTAACCGCTGCCCCCAGTTCATCTAGCTTCTGTGTATTGTTCATTGTTTGATCAAAATAACTAGAAATTGGTATAATTCATAGTAAAATAAATACGACTCCAAAAAATACGAAACTAAGTTTGTTAGTTTCGTTTTGTCGTAATCTACATGTTAAAAATGATAGAACTCATGCAATACTTTCCGACAATTAATTAATAAATTAAATGTGTTTTAGATTATTTAAATTACAGTTAATTAATACAATATTCTAAAAATGTGAAACCACTTTTATTAGTTTTATCTTTCCAAGGACTAAAGTATAAAAATGCAAGTTTTGATGAAAATTTCAGATTAAGTTTTGTGATGATTTAAATGTGATCAATCTTGTTTAATTCGCCATTTAATCATGGAATTTCTAAAGTCTGTGAATCCATTTCTAATGATATGTATAAATAGGGTACTTTATAAGAAAAATGTTGTCCAGCATGTTAGATGAGTTTGTCCATTATTTTAGCACATGTTTTGGTCTCACATTGTTAACTTCTATAAAAATCTTTGTTGGTGTAACTTTACACAAGAAAAATACATTTCACTCGTACTCTGATTAACACGATTCTTATTGCAAAATTCATCTAAAATCATGTTCTTTATTTTCATGCAGAAATATTTTGTGTCCATTGCTGAAGAATTTCTTGGATGGATTTATTTGCATCTTTCGGTGTTTATCGATCGAGTATTTGGTGTGTATGTAAGTGCGATCAACGAATTGGATGATAGAGATCAGAAATATCACAAAGGTGAGAGGCAAGCAATCCCTTGACCATTTTGGGCCCAGTGTTTAAATTTACTTTATGCATTGATTATGAAAATTTACTATGTATACGTAGATGTTTTATAAAACTGCTATTTGGGATGGTAGTCATGACCTAATTGAATCAATATGTCAACTCTCCTTGAGCTTGTTAACCTTACAATTGTTAACTTAGGCTTTGGGTCAACATGATAATATCACTTGGGTAGAACCGGACTAAGGTGCGATAGAAATGCTTAGCCCGCTGTCTATGGTAATTTATTTAGTTGTCATACTATCAATTGGGATATGGAAAGATTTGTTAAAATAGTTAAGTCGTTGTTTGAGAAACTTGAGCTGTTCAGATTCGGGTAGGTTTATGTCAATGTGTGTCGGAAGGTGAGCGTCGTCTCACAGAAGAGTGTATCGGTGGAGACCTGCTCATGTTGTATGAGGATCGGTACCTTGTACCCAGAACTAAGGGAAACAGTACAACCACATGTGTCAGTACGGATGACGGTCCTAGCTTATTAACCCAGGTAATTCTACCCTTGCTTCTTGGGAGTTTGGTGTGTATGTGCGGGTAATCCACGAGATGGGTGTATCTGAAGGGACTCCCATGACTATACGCGTGGGATCAAAGTTTGCCGACATAACGATTAATACCCTCTGGGCTAGTGGGATCGCCTCTGGGGTACTTAGTCGGAGGGAATAATATTAATCGGGAAGAGCAAGGGTTAGGATTAAACGGTGTAACGGCTTTGTCATGACGCCCTATGTACACCCAACGTGCAGAGTGTACGGTATCGACGGGTACCACCAAAGGGAAATTCATGTCGTGTGAGTAAAATGTACAAACTCTACAGAGTAATAAATCTATTCGAATAGCCGAGCTCGTGGTCAAGAGCCCCTTAGGAAAGGCTGCATGGTTTAGATTATTTGTTTTGGGATGTCGGGTTTCACTTGTAGGCACTAGTGTATGTATTGTGTATGTCTAGATGGAGAATCGATCTTCATGGTCTGTGGTAGACATGAAGCTGTTGTTGTTTATTTATTTGCACTATCATTTACTTTTTGCTCTCTTTAAATTACGTTGTGAATCTATTATATTGTGTAATTTCCAAATTATCAAGGCATTTATGGACAACTAGATATATTGGCCATCCTTCAATTCAACCTGCATTATTGTATCATTGCAATATATATAGCTTGCCTCCTAAAGTTGTTTATTCAGAAATAATGCCAGAAAATCATGGAAGCGATGATATCGGGTCTTTCTAGGATTCAACTCACAGTCGATTGCCTATGGGCGGGTTTGAGGCACACCCGCTGGATAATTGAATCTATTTCATTATATTTTTTCCGCTGCATGTTCTTTTATATTGTTGACTGGTTGGTCATAATGTTGTAAATTTAACCCAATTAAACATTTTCACCTTGTAAAATGTATGGATGTGATATCACTGTTGTAACAGTGTGTACTTGCTACTGATTATGGGACAAGTACAGTGGAAACACGGAGTTTCGGGTAATCTAATTACCTGGGGCATCACACTCGGCGTGCCGTGTTCGCGCCCATACCGGTCCGCCTTGTGATCATGCTTGTCTGGGTCGTCGGTCTTGTGTGTCCTGGCACTGCCCCCCGGCCCGTCGCGACCGGCAGCCTCCACCACTTCATCCGCAACCCGCTCACGCACTGCGCATTGGCCGAGGTCGCGCGCCGGCACAACACGCCACTCATGTACCTCAAGCTCGGCGAGGTCCCCGTCGTCGTGGCCTCGTCTCCCGACGTCGCCCGGGAGATCATGAGGCGGCAACTCCACAAGGTCCGTGTCATTGAGCTGCTCAGCGCCAAGCGTGTGCAGTCGTTCCGTCGGGTCCGGGAGGACGAGGTCGCCCGCCTTGTTGCTGCCATCTCCGCGTCCCCGCTGGGAGTGGCCGTGAGCGTTGGCAAGCGGATTGCCATGTTCACCGCCAATTCCACGATGCACGCCTTGGTCGGTGACCAGTTCGACAGGCGGGACGAGTTGTGTTCCGGTTGATCGAGGAGGGGGCCAAGCTCATCTCGGGGTTCAATCCCGGTGACCTGTTCCCGTTTTCGAGGCTCATGAACCTTCTCAGCAGGAAGGCAAGCCGCGTGGATGCGATCCACCTTACGACGTTTGAGATCATGGATTGCGCGATCAGGCATCACGAGGACCGTACCGGTGGACCACCAAGCGGCGCCACGAAGGAGGACGATGACATTTTGGACGTGCCCCTGAGGATACAAAAAGAAGGTGGCCTCGAAGTGGCGGAAGTGCCACTCACCATGAGAATCATCAAGGCCGTCATCCTTGTAAGTAACTACTGCATGTTTGTGCATGGTTTTGCTTTGCCTGAATTTGAGTTCATGATTGTATGTTCTTGTTACATGTATAGGAGGGCCTTTTCGGTGCCCGGAGTGAGACATCAGCGAATACGGTCCAATGGGCCATGCCGGAGCTCATAAGGAACCCAAAAGCGAGGCACAAGCTGAATGAGCTTCGTGGCAGCCTCCCAAGGGAAGCCAAGGGTGAACGAAGATGACTTGGCCAACCTCAAGTACCTAAAGCTCATCATCGAAGAGACACTAAGGATGCATCAAGTGTTACCATCGCTTGTGCCAAGGGAGTGCAGCGAATCGTGCAACATCATGGGGTATGATATACCCAAAGGCACTACTGTATTTGTGAATGTTTGGGCGATCAACAGGGATCCCAAATATTGGGACGATGCCGAGGTGTTCAAGGGCACAGACTCCGAGTTCATACCATTTGCATTCGGGGCAGGTCGAAGGATGTGTCCAGTCATGGCATTTTCTCAAGCCAACAAGGAGCTCGTACTTGCTGAGCTCCACTGGAAGCTCCCCCACGGCGAAACACCGAGTGAACTAGACATGACAGAGGAGATGGGCACGACTGTCAGAAGGAAGACGGATCTTTATGTGCACCCAATTATTCGTGTGCCACCGCACGTTGCACTGTAGCTGCTGCCAGATTATTTACACTTCACACATTACAGGTTCTGAAATAAATCCTTAAAAAAACAAAAAGTTTCTAAAGTGTACAGTATTATATAAGAGAAGTACTCAATAATTGAACTCCACAAACAACTACGAAATAGCCATAGGAGGCAAGTCGAATATCGGTTCGAAAAGAAATTGAGCAATAGAAAGGAAAACACATGTCGGTTGTGGGCAAATTAATATTGATAAATTATGTTCTCATCAGTTCGTCAATATTCGTAATGTTTTTATTTGAAATCCTTACATGAGTTCTTAAAAGGCTAGATCGGATTAGGTCTAGGTTTTTTTTTTTTGGTAGAATGACGGCTATAAACAAAAATATAGGCTTGCAAAATAGGGTATCATGTGTAAACCAAATGATCAAGATGGTTTAGGCATAACTGACCTCCTAATCCAAAAGAAATGTCTTTTCAATAAATGGCTCTTTAAGGTACTCAACAAAAACTGGGTTTGACAGAGACCGTTAAGAAACAAATATCTAGTCACTAAGACCATCACACAAGTCGAAGGCAAACCAGAAGATTTTCATTTCTGGCTAGGACTAATGAAAGACAAATAAGACTTTCTAAAATTAGATACATTCCAGATACAGAATATCACCCCAATAAGATTTTGAAAGGACAATTGGATAAACAATACTCCACTTAGTGAACAATACCCCACTTTCACATAGTAAGACACAAAAATGCTACAGTGCCGGAGGTAATGAGCAATATATTACTTCAAGTTTTATTTCATAGACCAATTATAGAGGATAAACTTATAGCTTTGGCATAACTTAGTCACCAAGCTAGTACATATACAGTTATCCTAAAAAAGAGATATTTAGATAGAACCTATATGCTAGTGGACAACTCTAAGTCTGCTCCATGTATAAGCATATGATCAACGAGGATATACCATTCCCTTGTAAATTCTTGTGGCGATTAAAGTTCCCTGGAAGATAAAGATTTTTATTTGGTACATGGTCAAACGGGTTATGATAACTAAAGATAATTTAGCAAAACACAATTGAAATGGGAATACCAAATGTTGTTTATACAATCAAAATAAAACTATACAACACCTTTTTTATTGTCATATGGCTAGATCAGTTTAGCGTGTTGTGAAAATGACCCTAAACATAAATGCACCTACAAATATTATATATATGATGGGTGATTGGCTTAGGGGCATGGTGCAAAAGCATAAGAATCATATTCTTATTGGTGTAGTAGCATTATGTTAGGTGATGTGACTATACTGCAATGATATTACCTTTGATAAAAAAAAAAAATCAATAATCACATCTTTCTTGCAAATACTATTCAGATGAATACATTGGCTTTGGAGTTTGCTACAGAAACCAGAAGAGAGGGAATAGTGCACAAGGCATGCCAAATAATAGAGGTTATTGCGCTGTAAGTCTTCACCAAGAATGTGTGATGTTTTAATTCCAGGATGTGTTGGATGATTAACCAATTATTATGTATTTCATTACTTTTTTGCTTTCTCAAATATACTTGGGTCAAGCATTCGGATTATAATAATGAATCAGGTTGTGTGCAGAGGCCGGAAAGTTATTTCCATTATCTGAAAAAACTATGAAATACATTTCACGAATTTGCAGTAAATGGGAGAAATGTCCAAACAAACATTTCCATTACTGATGGCCTCACAGCCTGCTGATCACATTCAACTAGTATACAGAAAACAAGAAAATGCATGAGAAAGTGTTCAGCAGTAACCCAAAAAAAAAAAACATCATTATCAGAACACGTTTACAACCTTTCTGCCCTTTCTTTGCTGCTCATAGTACAAACCATGCAATAATCAGCTGATGATGCACTTCTTACCAGTTCTTTTTTCAAGATTTGCAGCAGCTGCACCTGCAATATACGATGGAAACATCAAGAGCTCTATCAACATCACTGCCCCCCATTTTTCCACATGAAGCTGAACAACCTATGCGATTTTTCTGACTTTACATCCACGTGATGGAAAGAACAGAAAGAAGGCTTGCGGCCAACAACGAAAAGAAACTGAAGTCAATAATTTCAGCTGAACTGTTCTAGTCAACCTACATTGTTTTCCTCATGCAGGATTTCAATTTGATTATAATTCAGTTCTGGCGCTATGGCACCATTTATTCCAGCATCACTGACGAGCTCTTCTGTCAAAGAAAATAGCCCAGCAATTTCCTTTTCAGCTTCAAAAATCACACTCATTTTCTTCTTCTGTTCCATTTTAGAAGCACCTTCACCAATGTTTGCATTTCTAGATGCAAGAAAATTAGAACCAGAATCAGTTTTTTCACTCATGAAGAATTTCTTAGTCATGTCCAAAAGCTTCTTCAATGTAGTAGTAGCAGCTAGTGCCTTCACCTCCGCAGCTTCCACGTTGTTGTCTTCCGTTGCCTCATCAGTAAGGCTACAGAGTCTCCTGATGTCATTAGGATCTTTTGATAACTCTGCCAACTTGTCTAGTTCCTTGTCCCTCACAACCGACCTTCTAAGTACTGCCTTGAGCTCTTGATCTTTGGCATCAAGTGCTTTATAAGAAGCTTTTAAGTCCATGTCCTTCTGTTGCAAGGATTCTCTTAACATATCGATGTCAGCCTCCAGTTGATTATGTTTATACAAATTGGACTCAAGTGCTGTACTTGTGCTTGAAAGTTCATCATCAAGCAAGGTATAAATGTCAAATTCCCCACCTTCTACAGAACCAATAAGATTGCCAGTGAGCTCAACTATCTTTTGCACCACCAATTCAGCTTGTGACCGTCCAAGTTTCATCTTATCCAATTCATCCTGCATTATTTGTATGCATTTTTCTTTATCCTGTAATTCAGTTCTAACTTGAACAAGTTGATCATCCTTGCTATCTATCAGCTGCGTAAGTTCAACAACTTCACTGTTAACTTCAGCTAGTCTTTGCTGTGTCTCCAAAAGATCTGAATCCTTCTCTTGAATGGCTAATTGGATAGAGTCCATCTTTATTTTCATATCCTCGACTTCATGTCTGGCTTCTAACAACTCAGACTCTTTTGTTTGAACAAGATTTTGTGAATTACAGTACTCATTTTCCTTCTGAACAAGCTCCGCTTGGAGCAAATTTACTTCCTTAGTTTTCTGTTCCAAGCTCTCCCTTTCTTTCGTTAACACAGCTTCTAGAGACTCCACCTTCTCCATTTCATTAAGTAACTGTGATTCAAGTTCACTACAGCGACGACGAGCAGCATTGAGCTCCTTTGCCTTTCCTTGAATCTCAAGTTGGGCAGCTTCTAAATTCTGACTATAAGAACTAAGCAATGCTCTTTGATCCGTGAGTTCCTGCATTTGCTTATTCAACTGTGATGCTTGATCTTCTATTTGCCTGCGAGAGTAGTTGAAAGCCTCTTTTGAAGCTATTAGTTCAGAACGTACAACATCCAGCAAAGACCTCACATGTTTGAAGTCATTGAGAGTATCCTTGATATTATTTTTATCCTTGGATGCCAGTTGCGCCAGTTCTTTTAACTCTTGCTGTGCTGCTATCCATCCGAAGTTCTGCTTTTCAAGTTCCTGTTCAGCAACTTTCAGTTTCTGTTCATTAGTTCTCCTCAATTCATTTGATCTGGCAATCTCGATCTCCTTCCTTTTAATTTCACTTTGGAGATCCGCAATTGTTGCTTCTTGCTGTGAAAAGGCCTGATTAGCTGCATGAAGTTGTTGTTCCTTGGACTTGATCTCTGAACGCATCAATCTTGCTTCCTCATTCTTCTTCAGAATATCCTGTCTAAGCTTATCCACTTCATTCACCTTCTGAGAAAGTGCAGCTTGTGAACTGACAATTTTCTTGTCCTGTTCCTTGACTAGAAGCTTCAGATTATTGATCTGCCTAACTTGTAAAGTCAAATCCCTACTCGCCTTCATCAGTGCTTTCTCCATTTCATGTTGCCTAGCATATGCTTTGATGATGTCTTCCTCCCTCTGATCGAGGTCCTGCTTTGTCTGGTTCAACCTTAACCGATCGACAGAAACCTTCCTCTCTGCATCCCGAAGATCCCTCTCTTTCTTCCTTAGGATTGACAAGGCAGCCTCAAATTCAGATTTCAGGACCTCGATGCTCATGCTCAGCTCACTACCCTGAGAACCACTAGGATCTAGACTTTGCGTCTTCACGAACAGCCGCTCCAACAGTTCCCTAGCAGGCTCAGTCATTCCATTATCACCATTAGAGTTATTTGATCTGATACTCTTAACAAAAGATCTGATCAAATGGGGAGCACATTTCACATGTTGAGCCTGGAAAGCCACCGGGAAGTTGAGCTTGTGCTTGAAGAAAATCTGAGACGTTGCACGAAACAATGCATCAGTGGACTGTTAGGATAATGACAGGGTCACACAAGTGAAGCAATCGAAGCTCTAGTCTTCTCAAACCACGCACATGAAAATTTTCTCCTTAAATTGAAGAATTCAAAGGAACCACAGAAAAAATCACAATCAAATTCGCTTAAAGAGTCACAACTATTAATTTACAGCGAAGTTATTTACAGCGAAGTTATTTCCCCCGAAAATACGGCAGGACGCTGCCATCTATTACAGTAGAAGAGTGTTTAAACAAGCGAGCACAATTTACAGTGAAGTGTGGAAACCAATGAATTTTGATATTATATCTACTGCTGCATAAGTTGTTTTTTATTTAACAGCGCTGTTTAATTCATGCAAGATTAGAACATGAGTTGTCAGTCCCAAATTTTCTTTCATGACGATTTGTTGAACCAGATGTAATTATGATGGATTAACCACCATGAAACAAATTCCAGCAAAAAGAAAAGGTACCAACAGAGCATGAGTCAGCAGCAATCCGAAACTTGATCCTCTATCATCCGAACACAAGTATACGAGCTCGCAATCTGGAAAGCAAGAACGCTTCCAAGAACACAAATCGCCGTCGAACGTAACAACCGGGTACCAAGAAACATCGCGACAGGGAAATATCACAGGCGAACGGTTGCTCACGTGGGTGGTCGAGCGGCAAGGCGGGGAGGCGCTGCGTAGAGCGGCTGCAGCCGCCGCCGCCGCCGGCGAGGAGGAAGAGGCGAGGGGCATGGCCGCGGACCATGAGGGGAGGGGATCGCGGCCGCCCGAGCGCGATCGAACGGCTGGCGACGCGCCTGCGGGCTGCGGTCGAGACGAGAGACACTCGTGGAGACGGATGAGGTGGAACTGGAGGCACCCTCGAGAAGCACGAGGCTTGTGCTACACTCGGCGACCGTCGGCGTGGATGTCTTATGGGCCGACAGCGACGGGCAACCCGCTGGACCGCTAGGCCTCGGCCCATGGAAAACAAAAGACCATGGGCTAAGCTGCGTTGCTCTGTTGCTGTGACGGGGTCACGGTCTATTTTTATTTTTTATTTTAAAATTTAAAATTTAACAATTTTAAGTGTCCGTTTGAAAAAAAATAGCACTTATAGTCGTTTGCCGCCTATCAACGGAAAAAAACTTTAAAATAAAAATATAGCATTCCATTGCTCTTCAAATTTAAAACACTATGTAAATAGTCATTAAAAATTCTAAAAAAAACTATGATGCAGAGTATGTTATTATCTAGTTCTCATAAAAATTTCAATTCAAAAAATTTCTTGTATAAGAGAAAAAAAGACAAATAAACTTGTCACCTTCCAACGGGCTACATACACATATAGTTGCTATTTTTTTAAACAGCTGTCTAAAATTACTAAATTTGAAATTTAAAATAAAAGAAATAAAAAATCTCTTGGTCCTGTGGCCACCGCTAATCAGAACTCCGATGGGGTCAACGGCATCGGCGACCTCACCGACGATTCGGCGGCACAGCTCCAAACGATATCAGAAGAGCGCAAGGGCTACTGGTGAACGTTCACACACTCACAGCGAGGAGGTCGCCGATGCCGTTGAGCCAACAGGGTACAGCAGACACAAGGTTCTATTTTTTAGAAACCAGCCATGTAGAGGTCCATACTTCATAGTAACATTACGAACTTGCTAGGGTGATAAGGATAACTGGAAAAATTGCAGTTCCAGGAACCAACGATGAGTTATGTCCTTTGGGAAATAGTAATGACAGATTATGCTCTTCGAGAAATACAAAGTTACAAACAGGTCATGTTCTCCGAGAAAAAAAAAGGATGCCGATGCAGCTGAGCACGTACAATAGTTGCACAATAACAAATAACGTACAATAGTTTAACAATTTTGAGTGTCCGTTTGAAAAAATAGCACTGATAGTTGATTTTCGCCTACCAACGGACAACAGGTTAAAAAATAAAAATATAGCATTCCATTACTTTCAAAATTCAAAACACTCTGTAATAGTCATTAAATTTTTTTAAAAAAATTATGATACAGAGGATGTTATTATCTAGTTATCACAAAAATTTCAATTCAAAAACTTACTTCTATAATAAAAAATAAAAAAAGACAAATAAATTTGTCACCTTCCAACGGACGACATACTTACTATTTTTTCAAACGACCACCTAAAATTACTAAATTTGAAATTTTCAAATAAAAAAAATAAAAAATCTCCTGATCCTGTAGCAATAAGAAGAATGTGATTTTTATAACTCTAGTAACCAGAAGAATAACTTCATAAGATATTGAAATTTTAGTCTAAAAATCAAAACAAAAATCAGAATAAAACATAAAAAACTTACAAGGCAACCAATAGAGGGAAACTAGAAGAAGTGAAATTCAAGCAAATGCAAAAACATAAACTTAATTACTCAATAGATCAGCCCTATTTTAGACGGATTAAAAAAATCACTCAAAACTCTCATATAATACATAGGCTAAATACTCATCATTCCTCTCCTTTAAAACCCTAGTACTATGCTCTCAAATTAGTGACACAATATACTTAACGGACAACAGGTTAAATCGAAAGGCATCTTTACATAGCAAAATACACCGAATAGAGTAGTAAAAGCCGTTTTCTCCTCATCCTCTAATCTCATGCTAATTTGGTGATACCCTGCATAAGCATCTAGAAAACATAGCAATTCGCAGTCTACTGTAAAGTCGATGATCTGGTTGATGCGCGGGAGAGGAAAATGATCCTTAGGGCAAGCCTTGTTGAGGTCAGTGAAGTCGACGCACATTCTCCATCTACCATAGACCTTCATGACGAGGACGGGATTCGCGAGCCACGTAGGATGACGCATTTCTCGGATGAAACCCGCCTTTAGGAGCTTATCGACCACCTCCTAGATGGTCCGCTTCTTATCTTCCGCAAATCTTCACTGCTTCTGCACCACAGGTTTGGCGTTGGGTTTAACAGCTAGTCGATGCTCGATCACCTCCCTGTGGACCCCAAACATATCAGACAATTGCCATGCGAACACGTCTTGGTTTGCTTGGAGAAAGGTGATGAGGTCGAGTTCATATTTGGGTTTAAGATTGGCTCCAATCTTAACTGTCTTGGATGGTTCAGACGGGTTGAGGGGCACTGCCTTGATGCAACCATCGGTCTTCTTATTGTTGACGCCGTCGTTGTTCTTGCCTTTGACGTCGTCGAACTCAGAAGTGCTAGCAAGACTTACGAGTATGGAATCTTTGGTCTCGATGACACCTTGGTGCCTTTGACGCTTAGAATTTGTGTCTTTGGGAGTGATAGCCACTCAACTGAAGTGTTTGACCATATCCAGCCTTTACCTATCACATTTGACCGCTGGACGCTGATCCCCTTTAACGATAATGCCCCCCTTAAGACTCGGGATCTTGAGTGTTTGATAGGTGTTGTAAACCACCGCCATGAACTTGCCCAGCATTGGACGACCTAGGATCACATTGTACGTCGTCTCAAAGTCCACAATATCAAAGGTTAGCTTTTCTGTGTGAAAGTTGTCGAGCGACTTAGGATCACATTGTACGTCTCTCGAAATCCGCGACATCAAAGGTCAGCAGTTGTGTTGTGCTCTATTGCTCTGCTGGGGGAGAAGAAGGAACAGGGCACGCACGGAGAGATAGATACATAGGGGAGTGAGAGAGAGATGGGGCCACTTGTAAGAAAGGGGCAAAATGGTCATTTTCACAAATGAGATAGTGGATGGAGCCCTAAAAATGAAGTGAGGTAATGGAGTTGACGGGAGTGACACATAGGGAAAGATAAAAATAAAGTAGTGGTCTAGGAGGGACTTTAATTTTTCGATGGCAATCAAGAAATTTGCTTCGAAGATCAAGATCATTACCATGATTACAATATGAGTATCAATGTATCATGATTGTTGGATAGTCTCTTTACTCGTTCGTAAGTATTCCTTCGAAGATCAAGATCATTACCATGATTACAATATGAGTATCAATGTATCATGAAATTCAGGATTAGGAAAGTTGTCAGGTCCCACGGGAGGCCCAGCTGCGGACTGTGAGCATTGCAGATAATCACACGGATTTTAAACGGAAGTGAAACGCCGTATGGAATATTCACTTGGGCAGTGGCCGGGATTCTCTGGTTGAACCATTCCATTAATAGGGAGATTGATTTGTAGAAAATTCTCCATATAAATATGAAATATCATGAAATAACTTATCCACGACTGGGATGATGTGATTAACCCCCAGAATTCATCGTTTGCAGGTTTGTACCGATTTTCTAGTTTACACAAAAGATTATATAATATTTTGGGCTTTGGGTCCAGCTTTGTCAGGCCGGACGGGCTCGGGCCTGTTGTGTCAAGGCTGGGGCTTTTCAGTTCTAGCCCAGCCCATGAACAAGTCGCCAGCACCTCACCAGTTTACTTGCCCTGCCCGTGTCCATGTTTCAACCACGCGCACTGGACCACAACACGCCCGTGGAGCGGCGCCACGGGCTGGACCCGGAGACGCTGGACCGCCGGCAGAACCCGGTGCTCAGCTTCCTCTAACCCTCCCTCCCCACGCCGCCCCTCTCCTGCGCCGCCGCTAAGGATCCCGAATACGGCGACGGAGTAGGCCATATCAGCGGCCTCCCCGTCGACATCCTCCTCCGCGTCGTCTCCCGCCTCCCCATCAAGGACGGGGCCCGCACCGCCGCGCTCTCCTCGCGCTGGACTCGTCTCTGGCGCTCCGCGCCGCTCGTCCTCGTCGACGCCCACTCCCTCCCCCGCGCCGCGGCGTTGTCTCGCGCACCGTTTAGGAAAGCCGTCTCTGCCGCCCTTCGCGCGCACCCGGGGCCCTTCCCCTTCGTCAGCCTCACATGCGGCTTCATGGAGGCCGTCGATGCGGACCACGCCGTGCTCGCGCGCTGGTTCCAGCTCCTGGCCACCAAGGGCGTCGACGAGCTCGTCTTCGGCAACCGCCCCTGGCCCCTCCCCGGCCTGCACCTCCCTCCGCCGTCTGTGGCTCGGCGCATGGAGGTTCCCGGACACCGCTACTCTCCCGCGCGGTGCGTCGTTCCGCAACCTGCAGGATCTCGTCTTCGGCTGTGTCGCCATGGCGCACCGCGACCTCGATTTCGTGCTCTCCGTACGCCCCGTGCTGGAGACCCTCGCCTTCATTGAATTGCACGCTCGTCTTGCCAGCCGCAGCCTACGGTGCGCTCAGTTCTGTTGCTCCTTCGTGGAGGAACGAGGAAGTGGCGGTGGTGGACGCGCGGTGCGATTGAGCGCCTCTTCATCTGGAGGTGCTGGAGCAGACGTCGCAGCGGGAGGAAACTGGGCATGAGGGTCAAGATTGGCCATGCCCCTCAGCTGAACATGTTGGGATACCTGGAGCCAGGAGTGCACGTGCTCGAGATCGGCAACTCCATCATCAAGGTCTTAGTTTCAACTGAGATGTTTGTCGATCGTTGATCCTAACGCAAATGGTTTCTGATGGTTCTGTACTTTCGATGCATTGCAGTATGGAGCGAGACCAAACACCACTGTTCCAAGCGTGCGGATGTTGACACTTGCACCTGCACTTCAGAGTCCGCAACGAGGTCAAGATGTTGCTGAGTTTCCTCAGATGCTTTCCTGATGTCGAGACACTATGTATCGAGGTAAAACCGACCCCTCCTCTCCCTTCAGTTGTCATCTACATCGTCATCACTGGGTAGCAATAGGATTATATTGATGCTGCATAATCCATCAATATATGGCTGAAGTGTGCACTGACTTAATTCGCGGTCTGAAGAAACCCATGAACCCGCCGGCAATCTCAACCTCAAGTTATGGAAGGAGACTGGTCCCATTGAGTGTGTCCAGTCGCACCTCAAGACGCTGGTTTTCCATGAGTTCCAGTGATAGGAAAGTGAGCTTGATTTCCTCATGTTCATTGCCGAGAGCGCGCGTGTGCTGCATAATTTGGCTCTGGTGATGAAACTTGGAAGGTACACTGCGCCAGAAGAGGTTGCTCTCAAGTTCATGGCCCTACAAGCTGAGGGCGTTAATGAGTAGACTTAGTGATGGAGGTAGCGTTTGGAGCCTCAAAGCAGGAGCTGATTTTGCATTAAATGATCCCTTTTTCTGCCTCTAACTCAACTTCTGCTAAGTATGTGCTTGATCTGGTGGGGGTAACAACTAGCAGAGAATCAGATATTGGAGCTAATTGTTTGCTTACTGAATTACCAAGTGCTATGTAATTGAAATCTTCCTTGTTCCATGTGGCTATTTTGTTGTGTTTCATGAATTATTATACAATAACAAGTCAATTATCATCAAACTATCCATCTTTGGAGATTCTGGTTTCTTCTCCTGTGAATTCATTTTAATTTCTGTGGTCGAGGTGAAACTGGACCGGATCAGGCTAGGGCATGCCTGTTTGTAACCTTGTTGGTTAAAATGCCAGGCCTTGTTAATGCCATTTATCCTCAGGTCTTGTCTGCATATATGAATGATGAATGAACTTTTGTCATGCATTTGTGCTATTGTGTAACATAGACACTTGTAGAGTTTGAGGGGTTCTATATTCATCTGCTTTTGCAAAGACGATCCATATGTTTTCTTTTGGCTCTTGCACATAGTAATTAGGTCATTTTTCTGATTTATACTGCTAGATTTTGATTTTCTACATTTTGAATTGTTTCTTGTCCTATTCATTTGTACTAAGGCTAGTTAAACACCTTGTGCCTATTGTGCTTCAAGTTATGTACCATTTATGCCAACAGTTCAATAAGGTCTGGTAAACCACATTAAGATAGATGCCGCTACACTACCCACATGGTTGTTATGGGCGCTTTCGTATTGTTATGGCTCACCCATTCTTGTATCTTCAGCTACTACTAGCATGTGTCTTGTAATTTCTGAATCTTGCCAGGAAAGCTGGATGCACTAACATGATCGGCTGTAGTTTATTTCAACAAGAGCATTCTCAGCCTAGCTGTGGGCTTCAGTACATTGGAAGTTCTTACACAAGGAAGAAATCGGTCAAGCATTTTGAGCACGGATCAGTTAGGACGTTGCGAAAAGAACCACATTGCACTAGAATTGCACATGAAAGTTATGTACAGGGTGGGAAAAATATATTTTTCCCCTTTTGTTATGACTTATGCCATGGAAGGACCAGTTTGATGAACTACTTTTGCACATAAATAATTGATTAATTAAAATAGCTGCATAGTAATCGCAACAATACAGTGAACAACTTGTTACCATTGGAAGCAGCCCCAGGTGTGCATAATTTTACAAGCCACAGGACAACCACACCAAATCAAATTGACCATACACAGATAAGTATATCTGTGAACTGGGTAGGGAAGCACCCAAATAACCTGCTGCTACTAACAAGGAATAACTAAAAATGCGCTCAGATAGGGAGCTCAGGACACCAGTTGACAATACCATTCTATGCATCAAACTACCTTGCTGAGGGAACCGTCTCACTTGAATCAACTGCCTCCTCTATCATATCTGCTTTGGAACTCTTCTCCTCAGTGATGCAATCTGAGCTATCAAGTCCGGATGAGCCCTAGCAAGAGCTGGTCGGTTCAGGCTTGAACAGTTCATCATTCTCCAAGTTGGAAAGCTTATCAGCAGATTCCCCCTTGAGCAGCTCGACAACTTCAGACATTATCGGTCTATGCTCTGGCTTGTTCTGAGAGCATGTGAGCCCAACAAGCACCATTCGCTTCAGCTCATCCTCGACAAAGCCATCTTTGAGCTTTGGATCGGCGATTTCCTTGAACTTTTTGTCACGGGCGAGTGGAAGTGCCCACTCGGTTATAGTTAGCTTTGTAGTGGGGTTTATTTTCTCGACTGGCTTCTTTCCGCTGACAAGCTCTAGGAGCATTACGCCGAAGCTGAAGACGTCGCAGCTTTCAGAGGCCTTCCCAAGCATCGCATACTCTGGTGCAAGATAACCGAGTGTACCTTTCACCTTTGTGGTGACATGTGTTGCACCATCTGGAACGAGCTTGGCGAACCCAAAATCAGCGACCCGTGCTTGGAAATTCGAGTCCAAGAGAACATTGCTTGCCTTGACGTCTCTATGAATGATATGCGGCATTGCATAGTGATGAAGATAGCTACAAGATGAAGAGATTATAAATGTAAAACTGCTTCGGTATGACAAATATGATGAAAGTACGTCGTGAGGCTTACGCAATCCCTTCTGCGGAATCAATGGCGATCTTCATTCTTCGTTCCCAACTAAGATGACATTCAGCTGCGTGCTGTCCATGAAGGTGAGAGTGCAAGCTCAGGTTTGGCATATAATCATAGACTATCAAGCGTTCCTGGCCTTCAGCACAATATCCACGCAAGCTCAAAAGGCTTTTGTGCCTCACTTGTGCCAAAATCTTCACCTCGACGGCAAATTCAGTTTCAGCCCTGTTGCTCCAACTCTTGAGCCGTTTCACAGCAATCTGTTTACAAATAGAAGCATTGAGTTGCAGAGAAAATGAAACCCCGTTTATTAACAATGAGTAAATACAACGTACATGGTCCCTTTATGATACTTCTATTGAAACAAGACTCAAACTGTACGGCTGACAAGTGACAATTGATATACCCAAGAGCCCACAAGGATAACATAGCTCAAAACCCCACAAAACAATCAATCTTTGTTGCAGCATTTAAACAAGTAGAATAAATGCCGCCTGGGGTCTCCCCCTCCTTTTTTGAGCTGTTGGCTTTGTACAGTTTTATCTTTTTTAATTTATTGTTCGCAGTAGGGGTTTCCTCTACTGTTAAACCCTTCAAAAAAAATGAGATTTGCCTGGGCAGTTTGAAAAAGGCTCTTAAAACCACTTGTAAAGAACTCCTGAAAATAAACAAGGAATCAAGAAACTTAAATATAGGGTTTTGTTTCGAATATGACTACCCAATAGTTGCACACAAAAAAAAAATCAAATAGACAGATTGTTACAATATAGCATGCCCATGAGTTAGGAACCCCTTGTTTATCTAGCCATGCCCATAATGGAAATAGCCTTGATACGTATAGCAAGAACAATGCAGATTTTTACAACCACCAGGTGCTTGCTTTGTATACAGACAAAGAATTAGCTGAAGTGGTCAATATGACATGTGAATGGACTAGAAAATTAAATGCTTTTGAACAGCCAGATCCAGGCAGACCCAGGTACAATAGAAGTTTAGTTGACAAAAATCTAGAAATTGAACCATATAATGAACTAAAACAATTCCAATATACCATAACACCCTTTAATATGTTCATTTTTTCCCAGGAAAACACAAATAAGTAGCTATAGCAGTTTCTGGTTATGCCATTGTACCAAAAGCTAGTGAGTAGCAATATCACTATCAATGCAGAATAATCCAACTCCATCGCCCTCAATAACAAACATAAAAATCATTATCATATTTAGCATTTTTTCCTTTCATGTGTTAAATCTTATAATCAAGATAAATCCAACAGGACTTTCAATTATCTAGTCCTTCCAAAATTATTTATCTTTAGTCCAAAAATCACTACCATGTTATTTGTTTCTGCTGCTAGAATATTAGATGGAGAGGACAAAAGTAGAGTTGTTGTCTGCATTTGTCAAGACTCTGTGATTGACTGATTGTTAACTGGCCTTCTATTATACTATGTGGTTCTTTACCCCTCAGTTGTGTTCACACCCAAGAATTGTGATTCTATCTAGTTATGTGATCATGTAATCTACAACAAGGCTATGGCTATAATCTTAGTACTTGACATGGTCTCAAGCTAAGGTCTAGTTTAGATGGCCGTCCTCTTCAAAAGAATATTCACAGGACGGCTCTGAAAATTACCATTCTAGATTACAAATACTGCTAGAACCAGAAATAGCACAACAAGGTGAACTTAAATCAGCTCAGATACAATCATCAACATCAGCAGGTCCCTCCATTGCATTGTCTTGTTCCTACCAACAGTACGAAAAACACCAGAAGCTAAAACTACAGCAAAAAATGTATGCGCACAGCAGAGTGGAAGAGAAAGACTGTACTTGTGATCCATCCCAAAGCTGGCCCCAGTAGACACTGCCGAACCCACCCTCGCCGAGCTTGTTATCATAATTGAAATTGTTCGTTGCCAACTGCAGCTCCTTCAGCGAGAAGATCCGCCACGTTGTGTCCTTCTTCTTCATCCTACCAGGTTCGGCCCTAATAACACAACAGTAAAGTAGCAGACTTGAGTACTTAGCAGATTGTACAGTAAAAAAGAAAAGGTACTAATGGATTTCCCAAAGGTCATCACTTTACCCAACTGTTCCCCATATTTTTAACAAATTACACAAATGTAACATTCTGTTATTTTCAACCTGACTCCACATCATCTAAAAAAAGTCTGCCTGCCGATCAACACTCATATTCCCAATAGAAACAGTGACATTTGAAAAAATACACTAGTTTAAATATCCATAAGTGTGTCGTTTCATTCAGCACCTGCAACATTAGATTAGATACTCAAGTACTTAACCAACAAACAATACATCAACCCCACATCTTAGCATTTCACCCCCTAACAAAATCAATTGCTACTAAAGTCGTCATAGTGGGCTATGTGCATCTTATTATGTAGAGACAGGAAGTGTTCCCAGTTGATTGTATCATCTGTAATTGTCTGAGTTCAATAAAAGTTTTTTTTTATCGAAAAACTAAAGTCGTCATAGCCCAAAATTGACCAAATTTTCTGTGTAATAACAGAGGTAAAGTTTAACACATACCAGCGGCCCAAACCCCCAGTCTCCCACACGAACCAAAGAAGGAGAAAAGGTTGAAATCTCTCCACCAGCTCCACCAAACCACCAGTCCTCAGTCGTCCCGCCCTTCTACCCCAACCGGGCAACCCAAGGCGCCCTAAACCCGCACCGAAACCGCAATTCCAAGACCAAAATCGCCGGGACGGCAAGCCAGCAACCACTCACCCGTCCGACCGCTTGCAGCAGGAAGCGAGCCCCATCGTCCGTTGCCGCGGGGGGCACACCTCGGAACTTCCTAAATCAGCACGACCCCGCCCGATTTCCAAGCTCGCACAAGGGCGCGCGCGGCCGGGCGCTTACTCGCCGTGGAAACCCAGCCGCCGCCTCTCGACGCCCGCGGAGACAGCAGCGGAGAGGGAGAGAGACAAGTGGGGAGAGGACGAGTCTTGTGGGAGGGGGGGGGGGGGGGCTGTGTCGGCTCAACGCACCCCTACTCCCCCACTGGAAGAAGATCCTCTGACACCGCTGACATGTGGGCCAAATTTCAGTGGGGCTCGAGTGTCAGTGACTACGTCACTTCCATACACAGCAGGGAGCCCGGGCGCGGTCCGCTCACCGCGGGCTGCGGCGCACGTGGCGGCGCGCTGTTGGCTGATTTTGAACCGCTTTCGGTAACGGTCGGTTTTTAATTGGAGAGGTGACGTCACTCGTTGGGTGACCGATCAGGACGGGAAGTAACTGACGTGTGGGCCTCTGATGATGACCTGGCGCTGGTGCGGTCCCCACCTAGGGGTTTGCTTTGCTGGAAGTGGCTGGATCCCGGTTATTGGATGATGGCTACGTTTGACCAAAAGAATAGATCCTTGGGAAGATTTTGATAAGTACAAATTGTGGGGTGTATTTTTATATTCAAAAGTAGTTTTTCTGATGTAACTATATGAGATGATGTTATCATCTACATGTGAAATCCATACAAATTATTTTATTATTCATTGAGTACAAAACCAAAATTTCATGCGAGTTTCAAATGGATTGATAAACAGTTTGCTACTATTCTTGACCATTTCAACAAAAAATTTCTTTTCTTTGGATTCTTCCTTAGAGGCTTCTCACAGGATCATATGCCGTTTCAAAACATGCTCGTGGTACCAAATAAAGTTCGTAAGAATTTTGAATTGCGCCGAGGGTTAGGCGATCAATTTGAATCATGTCGTTAGCAGCAATTGCCTGCCTCTTTTTAAAAAAATATCCATTTTATTCTGTAAACTTCACTATATCTTATCTAGTGTAATTTCACATTTTCAATTCGGCCCATAGAGATGATGGCGTACAAAATTATGTGAAAATTGCCAGAGAAAATTAGTGAGAGACCATGGCCACAGGGAAACAAAAGCGAAAAAAGAAAGAAACAAAAGAGCAAGAAAAAGAAGTGAGATTGCCCCTCCCCCCACAAAAAAAGGACCGAAAGACATCACGAGTGGCAACAGTACAAGAAATCCTTGTTAGTTGGAAGTAAATTTTATAAGACTCTTCACCGAAAGATCCTTATGAGACCTTGATCTATGCCGTCTTTCTCTGATCCAACAGTTAGCACGTGCAACTGAGAGGAAGAAGGTGAACACGTGGTATACATAGGAGAGAGTCTTTCTGTGAGATCAAGAGGATCTTCCTGCTTGGTTCCGTTTAGTTTAGGCACTACACATACAGTGCCAAAGCAATCAAGAACTCATATTTGCACGCTTGACGGTCCTATCATAAGATTGTGTTTTCTTATGCCACAAGTAATCGGCGTATGATGGCAAGATGTTCTGCAGGATGCGTGTAAAGGCAGCGTTGGCCAATTCTCACCTTTGTCCTTTGCTGCCCTCACACCATGGGATTCGTTCACCGCACAAAACAAACACATGATCAACTGTTGTTAGGCTGATCCATGTTAGAAATTGTCCGTTATTTCCAC
The DNA here is from genome assembly GCF_958298935.1 of Phragmites australis. Taxonomy (NCBI): domain Eukaryota; kingdom Viridiplantae; phylum Streptophyta; class Magnoliopsida; order Poales; family Poaceae; genus Phragmites; species Phragmites australis. The sequence goes on from NC_084925.1 coordinate 4,662,709, forward strand.
TTCTTCTATTGTCGGCTGAAAATCCTGAACCATATGATTGATGCCGGTTTGAACTACCGCTAGTGAAATTAGTGACAGGGATTAACTTCTCAGGGATGGTTCAAGGCTCTAGAGGCAGGCCAACCCATCACCACAACTTAGAAGGGCCAGAGTGGGGGCAATGGATGAAAGGAAACGATCCCAGCTACGTCAAGTAAGTGTGGTAGTGGAGTATGGGCACAGATTTAACGATAGAGATGCCATTAGAGACGGAAGAAGGAGGGAGGAGGAGGGGCGGAGAGCGAGACAGTCAATGAACAATAGCGAGGCTGAAAAGAATGTTGTGCATCATATTGCTATCCAATAACTCGTGTATCCATAGTAAAAGTTTAGATTTTAGATATTTGAAATATAACACCTCCCTTTTATTTCTTGTTTGGAGTTTAAGCGATCTTCTTTAAATGGATCTTATGGACTTCCACTAGATAACACCCTTACCTTTAATTTACGTTGGGATAGACCAAACCAATGACTAGTAGTCCAACGGTGTACCACCTATGTTTAATGATGAATGCCTAAAAATAGATTTGGGTCGTGCTACCCATGGTATGTAGATTTTTTTTGGCAATTTGATTCCTATGGTACTCTGGATGGTGAGCCTTAATTGTGATATGACAACAAATTACACCATTCGAGGAAAAAAAGACCTTAGTATTGATTCCACGAGAAGAGCAAATGTTGGTAGCTAAATTTTCGCATGTGATATACTTGTGGAAACGTTATATTCATCATAACTTGTTCCGTGCAAAAGAACAAAAGGCAAAAAATAACTCTCTTGTTAGCGAGGTATATGGTTTGTCGATGTTTCATAAATATGATTATATAAATACGTATTTAAAGTAGAGATATATGTTCATCAATTATACATATTAAAGAGATATGTATTGATCTACTCCTATAAATCTCAGCAATATCTCTAGTATTTTAGAACTTGAAGCTCTTATCAGATGAATCATATCAATCATATCGTGACTTAATCATTGTGGATCTCAATAGTTTGTTTTTATCTTCCTATCTGATCTGGCCTTCTTTTTCTCATGTTGCTTGCCCCTTTTACCTCTACCTCTACTCTCTTTATGTTTGGGAAGCGTATTCTACTTAAAGTCTCGAGTATAACTTTCTTGGACTGTATTATCTGAAAGATTTTTTTCTAATTTGGGGATAGTTTTCGTGTAAAACACAATGACCTATCTAGAATATCCGTGCGCGCTTTATTTACCGCATGACTATTATTAAACCTATCGTATAAGGTAAAAAAATATGTGTACGATGATACTCCATCCTCATAATATAACATATTTTTAGTAAATTCTTAATTCTTAATTATCAAATCCATCAGGGCTCTAGGCTGTCGAATTCATGAGGACTAAGTTTATTAAAACAATAATTTATTTGTAAATTAGCAATAAATGAATTTTATATTTTATTTGTATCTCTACTATTTAAAAAGAATTGGATGGTGTGGTGATTGGTGGACATTAGTTGATCATGACAACTCAGGTTGATTTGATGATTTGCCACTCCATCATCTAACTGCTATGGACGCAAGTATCCGTGGTACCCCTCTCAGCTTCTCTTCCCTCGAGGAGCGGGATGCGGTTGTTGCACATGACTTCCGAAATCCCCTTCCTCTTTCCTCCCCTCTCCCTCCACCCTCGCTCGCTCACTCCCGTTTCAGTACAACAAGAACAAACGAGTAGGGAGCCGATCCGAAGGCGTCTTTGTGTGGATTGACTCAGGTCTCGTTTGGATAGGTTATAGCTTTAGAATTTTTGGTTAGCTAAGGAAATAGTTGTAGCTATTGAATTTTAGGTGTTGTCTTTTATAATAAATTTTTAGCTTCTCGGTACACTAAAAACTAGAAAAACTTATCTTAGTCTGTTTATCAGCTTTTAGTTCATTTCAGCCACAATCACATCCTCAGTCAGCCAAAAACCACCAGAAACCGGGACTAAAAACCAACCGCTTGGATAGTTTTTGACTTTTTAGAAAAAAACGCTTTTAAACCTATCCAAACAAGGGTTAGACGTGTACACCGTATGCAGCAATCTACTGTCGGATCAACTCCCTACTCGTTTGTTCTTTCAGTCCTGGAATGGGAGCAAGCGAGCGTGCAGGGAGAGGAGATGAGGAAGGATGGTGATTTTGGAAGTCAGGCAAAACAACTGCATCTGCTCTTGGTTGGTTGGGGGAAGCTGAGAGGGGTACCATGGATCTATGTGTTCATAGCCGTTAGATGGGGTGGTAGACCATCAAATCAACATGATTTTTTGGATTACAACTAATGTACATCTCTACTTTATAAAACACGGGTTGTTCTCGCATTACATCTTTCCCTACTTTCCTTCAATCTAATAAAAACCTCTAATATTTGAATAATTTATCTATTTTTATTATCTACTCTCGTCCTCTGACCTCCCTTCCTCGTTATCAGCTACGGATATAGGATTTGTTTTACTAGTAAAAATAAATAAAGAAATTAGAATGAAATTAACGAATAATCTCCTCCTCCTTTTTCGGATCACATTTGAAATCAAACTACGGCATCGCTCCCGTTGTATTTGTACGTCGATGCTCCCATAGCGTGTTCACATCTCCATATATTGAGTTTGTGCTTGATATACTGTGTCCAATGTTTGAATTTTCGTTGCAACGCACGACCACTTAGCTAGTTTTTTTTTAAATCGGAAATGTTGTACATTTTTTTTCTAAAGTTTTTTTTTCCAGAAACTGGGTTGTTATTCATATGTATATGTAAAGGATTACATTGTAGTCCTTACAATGACACCTTTGAGAAAGAGAAAATTTACATCGTGGTCCATCGGTGGCAGATCCTCGCGTGCTGCCGTCGGCTCAGATGGTACGCATCGTGTGCCCTCAGGTCGGGACGGGTGCTCCTCGATTTCTCCGCTGAGCTTAGGTCGGCGACTAACCCTAGCACCCGACAGGCTCTAATCAGTGGTGATTGGCCCAATAGCTTGCCCTCATGGAGAGGACGGGACGAATCGGGTCAGTAGGAGCGATGGTTTTGCGAACGTTAGAGCCATATTGGCTGTGTGTCCATCGATGGAGGGCGAGGCTCTAATGACCGAGGAGGTCGCGCCACGAGGTCTAGGCTTCACAGAAGGAACGCCATCGTCAACCAAGAGGTGATCGGGGGTCATCTTCTCCCATACTCAACGTGCCCAATCCAAGCCGGAATCCTTCATAAATTAAGGGTGGGCTCGTTGGGAACTCCGTCGGAACCACGGTGGCTGATGGAGGAGGAGCGTGATCATCTCACAAAGGTAATCAAGCATCACCTGTTCAAATTTGAATTGGTCTATATGAATCACAACAATGTGTATGATGCGCCCCAAGGTAGGGTCATGGCAATGGTGCAGAAACCTGGGGATCTTGGCCCGGAGAGTTGGCCAGAGATCTCACCAGAGCAGAGGACGGCATCGCCGCTCCTGAGAGGATCGAGTTTGGGGGAGATCGATCCGACGCCAGTGCCAACGAACCTTGGCCCAATAATAGGCCCATCAAGACCCATACAACCCAATGGGCTGCCTATACCCATACGGTTCGGGTACTCCCACCACGATATCTCCGCTCACACATAAAAATCGGCACCGCCCCCATGGTTCTGGATCCCAAAAGCCAATCCACACCTGGAATTAAGGTTTCCAGTGTCTAGAGAGGAGGTCCGACGACTAAGGACGACAGCGAGGAAGGTGAAGATCATGGGTATTCCACCGCTATGACGAGCTTCTTCGCGTAGGCAATTAAGGGAGACTCCATGGCTCATCGACAAGACCAAGACCATGGGAGGCCTTGGGGGAAGCGAAGACCCGAGGACACTCGGATGGATGAGGATGATCTTCTTGGTGAAGATCTATACAGAGAGCATGATCTACGCCACAAACTTCAATGGAATACTGAAGCACATCTGAGCAAGGGGGCTCGCGATCTCTCACGGGGGAGGACACCCACTCCCAGGGCCATGGTGTTCGAGGGGGCGGGTGTGATGACCTAAGGCCCCAATCTAGCCATGGAGGTCATGGATCTAGGGCTGGGGCCTACAAATCTGAAGGAGGCTTTGGTGGCCAATGGGGAAAACAAGAAGGAAGACATGAAGGAAGAATGGCGGACGGGTAGCAAGGAAGCCAGCAACAATGGGGTTATAATCGCCAATTCTACAAAGGTAAACAACCTAAACCATCCAAACCTATAGAAAAATGTCCCGTCTCAATTCCTTAATAATGTCATTAAGCATAAACATGTATCATGAGCATTATATTTAATTGTTGAGTGCTTGTTAAAAATTCTTTTGACGGCTTAACTTTTGAAAAGTGTTATGAAAATACCGACTTTAGACTTTGCTTTTAGTTAAGTCTCACATAGGCATTGCGGTTGAAACCATTTAAAATGGGTCCATCTCATTTTGAGATCGCTGCACAAAAATTCTTAGATTTTTCGGAGCATCGAAATACCTTTTGTGGATTTAAGGGGAGAGAAGGAATAGAATTTTTGCAGCTGAAATGGGCTTATTCTCTAACAGGTGGGCCCACTTGGATAGCCCTACCCCTCCTCTCTTTTCCCTCTGGGCACCTACCCCTCTCCACCTCATCTCACTCCCTCTCTCCCACCTCACTCACTCACTCTCTTGCTCTCTTTCTCAGTTGGATAGAGCAAAGGCAGCAGCCCCTCTCTTCTCCCTCAAGCACTCTCTCTATTCTTTTCTCAAAATCCAACCCAAGAAGCAAGAAACGAGGTTTGTATGTCAGTCTATGACATTCCCCACCTCTCTAGCTCTCTATCCATCTAATTCTTACTCACATGCATGAATGTTTGGAAGATTGCAATCAAATTTGTCACCCTTGTTATTTTGCAACTTTCAACAAGTTTGCTCTCCCTTCTCCAAGTGTTTTCCTTCGGTTCTTCCCCAAATCGACGTCCTCAAGCCTTGGCAAAGGACCTTGGGTAAGTACCATGGGGTTTCCATGATAGCATCGCAAGTTTTAGCTCGGTTTTGGTTGAATTTGTGGACAATAATGGAAGATTAGCAAAACAATATCGTGTTCTTGAGGCATTAGAGATGGAAAGAAGGTTTGGATAAGATAGCTAGTAAATCGAGGGTGTATAGTGAGTGTATTAGGCTTAGAACCATTGTATGTTTATGTGGTTTAGATTTCAACATGCAAGTCGATTTGATCGACGAATCATTGCGAACAATTGTTCTGCAGAACTCCGGAGAGTCCGGGTATCCTAGAGAAAATTTAGAAACCCGAGAGTCCAGAGAATTATGTGGAGACTCCGGAAAAATCTGGAGAGTCCGGAGATTTGTATGGAGACTCCGGACTCATGTTACTTTCTGACGATGTTTAGATCATAAACTTTCGTTGTTTCTTTGTATGTTTTGTACTTTTAGTTTGATGTTAGGATGCATCCACTACTGATATGCATCATGCAGCATATTTTATTGCATCTCTTTCATGCTCATCATTGCACGTATTCTTCTTTAGTGAACGAAGAACCGGCACATGATCTGAGCTTGGTTGAAGATGACACCAATCTCCTCGAAATTAGCGAGTGTTATACGAGTAGCATTAGACGATCACCTGAGCAGCAAGACAAGCATATAAGCATACTTCTCCCATTCCTTTGGATCATATGTGTCTAATGTGATAAATATGTTTTATATATGTTATGCATGCGTTCGGATCGATGTCGGATTTATGATGGGTAGAACCTATGTTGAGGTACTAATTCTCCTATCATGAATGATTATTGATCTGTATCCTTGTAGCTTGGGTTTAATATGATGTTTTCTAACTTAAAATGTTATTCGTGATGTCTAGCAAGTGCTTAGGCCATCGGTAGAAGTTGAGCGGTGAAATGTTTCATCATTCACGAGCATAGGCTTTAATTACTTGCACAATGATCACAATGATGGGTTGATGGTGTTGGTTGAATGAGTGGTGAGGATGATACGATATGTGAGCAGTATTAGGGGTGTTTCTCCTGCCTAGATATAGAGTTTCCCTGGGTAGGTCGGTAGAGGAACCCGAACACCATAGACCGTTTACGTCGCTTAAGCACCGATCATTGTTGCAGTTGGCTCTAGCACTTACCGTACTTACCACATGGCTATGGATTGTGCAACCGGTTTTGGCAAGAGTAGGAAGATACAAATGTTTGGTTTTGCAACACAGAATCTTGGTTTCTATTCCATCCACATCCCAGTAGAGAGGACTCAGGTATTCCAAACCACTTGACTATTGTCGGTTCTCATGAGTGAGGCACAATGGAGAAAATAGAAGTTGAACTCAAAAACTTGATTGACCCGAAATGGGACTGAAATGTTAAAAAATTGTATGTGAATGAATACATGGTTTCATTCCCCACCAAAGAGTCTCTGACAACCTTCACAAGGTTTAACTCTATGGAACTAGCTTTACATAACCTCAAGGTCAAGATAAGTACTCATGGGAAGGACCCTGATATCACTGACCTGCTGAAGTCTACTTGGGTAAAAAAATTTGGGATCCCTACCTATGCTAAATATGTTGAGTCTATCATAGAGATAACTAGCCTAGTGGCTGAATCACTGGTGGTGGATGAGCTCAGCTTCCTTAGAAATGACCCTATCAGGGTGAAGGTTTTATGTAGGGACCCACACAAGATCAGAAACTTTATTGAGATTTTTTTCAATGGAGAAGGACACCTAATCAGGTATGTCATGAAAGGTTTCAATGATAAAACGTCAACTGATGGCCTCTCTTCTAAACCAGATGATGATGATGATGATAGAGGATCTAATGATGACTACTTAAGTGACTTTGATGAAGACACAAATCAAGGTGGCTTGCTAAAGAAGGGCAATGAAGACAAAGGCAAGAAACAGTCTGCTACACCCCATAAACCAATGGAAAAAGGGAAGTAGGTATCTGCGGAAGCCCCTACTTCACCAACAGAATGCAAGGAGATCATGCACATTGCATCCTTTGACCCAACCATTGGGGCATTAACTATTTATAATGAAGGGGAAGTGAAGAAAGGGGATATGGGGCTCCTCACTCTAGAAGACAACCACTTGGAGGAGGAACAAAAATCCTTGATGCTTCTTTCAGGCATGGAAGTCACCACTACCTCTCAAATTCTCACCCCCTTCTAGTGGACAGGATCAGGCTGTCCCAAGGAGGGGCACCTCCTACCTGATCCTAGTCATCCTAAGGAAAACAATGGCAGGGTGGATGGACAAGGAAGTGGAGTCCAAAATACATAGGAGGTTGTGGTTCCTGATGGTATGATCATTGTTCACAACCAGGAGGGCCCCTACCTGTTGTGTGCTAGTTCATGGCCAAGTTTGTCTCCTTCCCCTCACAACACAACTGACCATCAACTTGAGATCCAGGCTGGGCATAGCACTTTGAGTTCTCCTGAGAAATGGTTCCCTGGAAGATTGCAGGAAACTGAAAATATGCGGAAACTGAAAATATGGAGGCAGAAGAAGAGAACTTTGACACCTTATCTTAGCTTAGCTCCAAGACTGATGATGGGGATAGCTCTCATGGGTGGGTGGATGTCTCTAAAAGTCCAAAGATCGGGACTTATAAGAGGAGGGGACCAGCCCTTGCAACTAGGGCAAGCTCCAGGATCCCTAGAGATGAGATATCCATTTAGGCCAAGGCCATGAAAATAGCCCAGTAGAAGAATTCATCTATAGGTACTGCCTTAAATCCGAATCAATTTTCTATTCTTAATAATACCTCCAATGAATGCATTGGAAATGTTATATCTGAGCTAGATCTAGTAGCTGAGAATATTGATAATTAAATAGATGCCTTTAAGGCTGAGAAACTAACTAGGGCTAAAACTGCTGATGCAACTTTTAAAGCTTTCCTTCAAAAGCAAAATGCGAAGGGAGTTGCTAGGGTAGAGGACCTGGAACAAGAATTGACCAGGGAGGTCATTGACAATTCTATGAGGGGCTATGGTAAGCCAGGCTCAGAAAAAAGAGAGGTCATAAGGAGTGGCCCTGAGCAAAAAAGAGGAAGAGGCAGACCAAAGAAAAAAGCACAAATGAGAATTTTTATATGGAATGCTAGGGGCTGAGGGAAAGCAGTAAGGAGGAATTAGATGAAGGACTCCATCATGCAGGAAAGGCTGGATATCATTGGTATACATGAAACTGTGAAAAAAGACTTCACAACAAAAGAACTTAAAGAAATTTCTGGTGTAGAGGACTTTTCTTGGAGTGTGCTGCCAGCCGAGGGTCATTCTCGAGGGATTCTGGTGGGGGTCAAGAATGACCTGTTGGAATTGGAGCAATAGGAGCTTCACCAATTATATATCCAGATCACTGTGAGATTGAGGATCACCAACCTCAGATGAGAGTTCATCACAATCTATGGCTCTGCATACCACATGACATCCAAGGAGTTCATATGTGAATTGGAGACAATTTGTGACAAGGTGTCACTGCCTTTACTTCTTGGAGGTGATCTTAACCTCATTAGAGAGCCTCAGGACAAAAGAATAAGAACTCAAATAAGAACCTGATGGACCTCTTTAATGGTTTTATAGGGAATTTTCACTTAAGAGAAGTAAAAAGAGCTGGACCCAAGTACACTTGGACCAATAAACAATTAATATCAGTGATGGTGAACCTTGGACAGGTTCCTAATGTCCAGTGATTGAAAACAACACTTTCTATTGTGTCATACATGGAGCTTGACTAGGATTAGCTCAGACTACAACCTAATTTTCTTGGACTCAGGGGAGGCTAGGATCCAAAGATGCAAATACTTCACCTTTGAAAGGCAATGGCTTCTTGTTGACAATTTCAAAGGGCTGGTTTGTCAAAGGTGGTTGGAGGAGAAAGGAAGAAGACCTGAAAATACCTACTCTATGGATAAATGGCATGAAAGCCTCTGTGACACTAGACATTTCATTAGAGGATGGCATAAGAGGAAGATGGGTGAACAAAACAAGCACAAACAAGACTTGCTGGCTCAGATTGTTGTGCTTGATGAAATAACTAATTCTGATGGGTTATCCAAGATGGATTGGGAAAATAGATACAGGCTAGAAGAGAATCTTGAAAAAAAAAACATCTCCATGGAGGAGATCTTTTGGAAGCAGAAATGTGGAAGGACTCTAGTAAAAGAGGGGGACAATAATACCACATTCTTTCACCTTTTAGCAAATGGGAGAAGGAGAAAGAATCTAATTCTGTCTATGGAGACTGATCAAGGTCAGATCACCTCTCAATTCCAACTTAGGGACCATATCTATGACTTCTAAAAAACCTCCTTGGAGCTGATTGAAGAGATGGCCTAATGCTTGCTGATTCTTTCTGGGATAATCATAACAGGTTGCCAGCTGAAGCCATAGACACCTTAGTCCAACCCTTCTCTATCCAGGAGATTGAGAATGCCTTCAGGGACATGAAAGAAGATTCTGCCCCTAAGCCTAATGGTTTCACTGCCACTTTCTTCAAAGTCTTCTGGGACTATGTCAAGGAGGACATATTTGACATGTTCAATGACCTACATGCAGGGAAGCTTGATCTCAAAAAGCTCAATTATGGAGTGATAACTCTGATTCCTAAAGTCATAGAGGCCAACTCCATTAAACAGTTCAGACCTATCTGTCTTCTCAATGTGGACTTCAAAGGTTTCACCAAGGTCCTCAATAATAGACTTACCCCAATAGCCAAGGAGGTTATTGGTCCAAACCAAACTGCCTTCATTAAAGGTAGAAACATCCTGTACGGTGTGGTGACTCGTCATGAAGTCATTCATGAATTAAGAAGAACAAGGAAGCAAGGATTGCTGGTGAAGATAGACTTTGAAAAAGCCTATGACAAGGTAAAATAGAGTTACCTTGAAGGAGTCATGAAAAGAAAAGGGTTCCCCATGTTGGATTGATTGGATTTTGCAATCGATCAAGGGAGGCAGAGTTTGCATTAACATTAATGGTTAAAGGGGGTCTTTTTTAGAACCTACCAAGGGCTAAGGTAGGGTGACCCTCTCTCCCTACTGTTATTTAACATTGCAGCAAATGCTCTTAATGCTTTGATGGATAAAGCATCTTCTAAAGGTCTGCTAGAGGGAGTGGTCAATCATCTGATTCCAGGAGGGATCACTCATATCTAGTATGTTGATAACACAATATTGATGATTGATGGCTCTAACAGCTCCATTCTCAATCTTAAGATCATATTATACTGCTTTGAATGGATGTCTGGACTCAAAATAAACTTCCACAAAAGTGAGGTACTTGCCTTTGAAATGGAATATGATGAATAGTATAAGGTGGCCAACATGCTCAATTGTAAACTTAGATGCTACCTCTGAAATATTTGGGTATCCCTGTCTCTGATCATCACCTTGGCATCACTACATCCGCTGATGTCCTAACAAAAATAAGCAAAAGGTTAGATCTATGGAAGAGTAAAAACCTGGTCTATAGGGGTAAATTAACTCTGACAAATTCATGCCTAACCAGTTTACCCATGTATACTATAGGATTTTACCTCCTTCCTAAAAGGGTACATAAGAAGATGGACAACATCATATCTCGTTTCTTTTGGAGGGGCTGAGGATGTAAACAAATACCATTTAGCTAAATGGGAGGCCATTTGCAGGCCTAAGGACTATGGTGGTCTTGGTATTTTAAACACAACGATCATGAATGGGCGCCTACTTATCAAATGGATTGGGAAGATATACTTAGGAAAGGAGGAACCCTAGCTCAAACTCCTCAAAGCCAAATACATGCAAGATGACAACTTATTCACCTCCAAACAGAGAGGAACCTCTTAGTTCTGGCAGGATTTGCACAAGGTCAAACATCTTTTCTAATGGGGAGCTATATAAAAGTGAATAGAGGTAACAAAGTTTTCTTCTGGAAAGATGTGTGGTTGGGAGAGACTCCACTTAAAATCCAATTTCCTGCCTTGTTCAACATGTGTGATAATCCAGAATCTTTAGTCTCTGACTGTTGGGTTGATAATGAGTGGGAGATTCATTTTAACAAAAGTTTGACAGAAAATGAGTTGCTCCAATGGAATCAAGATGCTTCACAATAAACTCTCAGTGGCATCCTCCCTTAAGAAGGAGGGGCTGGAAGAGGAGTAAACATTACTGTTTGTGTGGTAAAACTGAGAATATCAACCATGTATTTTTTTTGGGTGCATGCTTGCACAATTTTTGTGGAGTGTTCTAAGAGAAGCCTTCGGCTGGAATGACTTCCCTACCTCGGTAGTCCACTTATGGATGAGTTGGCTTCCGAAGCTGTTTAACATCACTCAAAATCTAGGGATTTTCCTCTTTGCAGGTGGACATCACCTCTGCACGAATGATGCAGGTATAGCTTGGGCTCTGTGAAGGACGAGGAACACAATGGTGATTGAGAAGAGGTTCCCCAAAAGGCGTGATGAAGTTTTGATCCTCACTGTATCGTTTATGTAGAAATAGGGCATCCTCCTACGTGATGACAATAAGTTGAAGATGGACATCGCCTCTGCTTAACTCCAGGAGTGGCTACAGGGCTTCACTCCTAATCCTAGCCCTGTATCTGATATCAGTGACTTGTAATATGTTGGCTTTGGCCTTTGGTATAATAGGATAGCAGTCTGTGGTCTCGAACCTAGAATCCTTGTTGTGTTTGCCTAGTTCGTTGGTAACCTCAGCTTCTTATGTTCTTATTCTGTGGATTACTTGTCTACCTGTGTGGTTGTGAACTTGCTTAATAGCTTTTAATACCAGCCGAGTTAAATTCTGTTTAAGAAAATAAAAAAAGTATTACAATTTTGCCTGCGATCAGCATATGGGCCTTTTGACTGAAGGATTCAACCTTTTCCTCTTTCGAACGGTGGAGGCGTGGAGCCATCTAGGCCCAAAGTCTAACGAGCCCAACTCGTCGTGTTCAGAGACGAGAAAACTAGCAAGCCCAGCACATCCGGCTACCTCATTCTCGTCTCCTCCACACCGCAAACAAAACCCTCCCGCCGGCGGCGGCGGCGTTAGCTACCACCTCTCTCCACCAGCAGAAGCTTCAGGCACTCTCCGCCGGCGACGGCAAAAGGGGGACACAGAATGCAGCTGGCTCTGATGGACAGCGGAAGCGACTCCGACACTGCCCCCGAGGAGCTCACCGCCGTCCAGGTGCATCTAGTTCTCTCCGCTCGAGGACCCGACCCCACGCGAGAGTAGATCACGATTTCTGTACTCTTCGGGCGTGTATATTGCTTTGGCGAACGGTAGATAGACGCTGAGATAAGATCGTAAGAGGATTGCGCTGCCATGCGCCGTCAATTTGGCTTGTCAAGCATGTGTGTTTTTGGTGGCCTAGGGTTGTTAATTACTTACCCCTGCTGTGCTGTTCATCTTGCTTCATATTTATAATTCGAGCTTCATGTTGAAATCTGCGGAGATGATGCTGAGTGTCGTGTCCTTTTTTATTGTCTTTTAGGGTGTTGAGAAGCACGAAGAGATCACTAAAGCTGAGAAGGATAGTGCTATCAGGTGTGTTTCTTATGCTTAACAACTGGCCTGATGGACACACTACTTCCCAGTGCGCTGCTTTAATTTGTTGGTCTTTCTGCTGGTTATACGTGAGTAGTTGACACTTGCAATGTCGATTAGTTCGGCTCGGTTTCTGTGAAATATGCCAGCTATTATAATTCTGATGTGTAGTATTTACCACCCTTATTTGTTCTGTTTGATGCAACCACCATTATAGATTATAGTCTAACGACCCTTATTTGTTCTGTTGGTTTCAATTGATGCAACTGCAGTTATTTATTTTGTTAGGTCCTTACCCAGATGAGTAAAAGCTACAATTATGTTGGATTAATTTCAAAAGGCCTCCTTGTCCATATTACTCTTTGTTGTTAATGCTTATACCTAAATGTAAAAGCTTTTATGTATGCAACCTCTTTGTTTTTAGGCATAATGTCTATAGTTCTGTGTATGTACCGGATTGTGTGTTCTGCAGCTATCCAATGATAATACTATACACTTGTTATGGTTAGTCTTTTCTTTCGCACATTTCTGAAACACCCATGGGAACTAGGTTTGTTTCTGAAATATCCATGGGAACTAGCTATCTGAATCCAGTTGGATTTTGTGGCACCCACGGCGCTGTCACTGTTTCTGCTGATTGTAGCCTATCTGAAATAACAACATCTGATCTTGCAGAGTAACACAAGAGGGAAAGGAGCGGAGAAAGCGATGGGCCCAACGAAGAACCTCTTCTAAACCAGATAAGCAGGCACTACAGGAAGTAGAAGATGAAGATACCAAACAAAATGAGGAGACACATAGTATGCCTGGCATGCTCCCTAGTAGTGTCATCGAAATGCTTGCATCACGTGAGAAGTATGTGCACTTCCCTTGCACTATGAGCTATCAAATCCTTGTTTCCGACTTTTATGGACTTCACTGTTTACTTTGTTTTCACCCCTCTCCCCCCCAGGCAAACCTTCTCATCAGACTCTGAGGAAGAAAATGTAAAGCAGAAGGTTCAGAATAGGAAAAAGAGATCAAAAACTTCCGGGTATTTTTCTTGTTCCTGTCACCAATAGGAATTCTCTGAACTGATACTTATGCTGGTGGCCACTAATGTTTATCAGGCCTGAAATAATTCTGCTGAAAGATGTTAAGTCAATGCAACACATGAAGAGTGCCCTTGATTTCTTGGAGAAAAGGAAAAACCAGGTGCCAAGATCCAATGCAGTTTTGAAAAACGCTAATAAGGCTTTGCGTCTCCTTTCATCCAAAGGCAATTTTCTGAGTTAGAGCGTGCCAGAATGTGACCTTTTCTAAATTTGTGTTTATCTTCTCATCTGAATGACTGATATGGCCAAGAGAGTGATCATTTCTGTACGACTCTGTTTGAGATTGTTTGCATTTGTATGGGTCATGTTGGAATCTCCTGAACGAAAATTCAGAAAGATTCCTAAATTTTGAGATCAATGTAACACATGTCGGAAACTCGGAACTGAATGTTCACATTGTGCAACAGAATCCCATTTGCAGACACCTGTGTGGTGTAATATATGCTTTGTGTGATATTGTTATTCCTATGGAAATGTTTTACCTGAAACTGATTCTCCTGCATGTCGACATGATCCCTTGAAAGTGTTTGGAGTTGTCTCATCTGTTCTTTTTTTTTTTTTTTTTGTCTTCTCAAAATTGCAAAATTTGCTGCGATCCACGCGGCTTTCCATCTGTACGTCTCCATTATAACCAGGCGCGAAGGCCATTGAAATCTGGCAGAAGGAATCTCACAAGTCCCAGGTTATCACTTCAAGGTCAAACTGCTACTCTTCTTTCACTCCAACCATCCCAGCAAAACAGCTAGATCAAAGCCGCCATGGCCGCCGACCTGTTGCTCTACTTGCTGTTCGTGCTCCTCCTTGTGATCCCGGTCATCGTCTTCACCACAAGACGCTCGGCGCGTCGTGGTCACGCCGTCCCGGCGTCGCCGGGCGGCTCCCACCGGGGCCGTGGGCGCTGCCTGTCATCGGCCACCCACCTCGCCGGCGCGCGCGCTGCGCGACCTCGCGTGGCGCCACGGTCCGCTCATGACGCTCCGGTTCGGCGAGCTCCGTGCCATGGTGGCCTCGTGCCCGGACGCCGCGCGCGAGATCATGAAGACCCACGACGCCGCGTTCACGTCCAGGCCGCTGAGCCCCATGATGGAGCTGGGGTACCAGAGCGCCGACGGCATCATCTTCGCGCCCTACGGCGACGGCTGGCGGCAGCTCCGCAAGATCCGAATTCGAGATTCTTTGCAACACTGGAAATTGCGGAGAGTCTGGATTTTATCAAAACTACAAACTTGACATGTGTGTCCATATTTCCTAGAATTAAATAATACAACACATGGGAGGTTAGACCTCCAATCTGATATATATTGTATTAAGATACACCCATATTAGTGTAACATGCATGTGCGAGTATGCGAATGTCCAACTTGTACTGAAAAGAAAAACTCAGTTTTATCATCATATTTTTAATCAATACTTATTTTTATGGTGGAAACTCAGAATGCCGACAGGTCCTCTCGGTCCACCAAAAGCCTATGTGGTATCTCCGTTTCGTCGAGTACCGACAGGACCTTGGACCCACTAACACGTAGAATGTCGGCACGTGGAGTGCCGACGGGTCTCTAGTCGGCACTCAGTGTGCCGACCGGTATCTATTCTTAAAGTTTTGTAAATTTAGCTATTATTTTTACAATTTTTCAATAACATAATATTATTAAAAAATTGAAATGTTGCACCAAAGCATCCGTGAGAAGCTCTTCATCTGATAACCGAACCCTAATTGCCCACCATTTAATTCATATTATCGTTTTATTCCTTCGTAATAAAAAAGAAGACATACACAAAAAGTGATCGCGACAAACCATAACTCACACACACATGACACTGACATTTTCGCGACAACCACAAGGTCAGATTGCCGCTGAGTCGTGACCTCAAAGGCTTCGCTCATGTCCAGCTCCTCAGCCGCCATGCTGCTCGGCAGCTCCCAATCGAAGTGGAACAGCAGCGCTAGCTGCGAGAGCTAGATCAATGTGTGCCACCCCGAACGCCATCCCGGGGCACATCCGCCTTCCGGCACTGAACGGTATGAACTCAAAGTCCGTCCCTTTGAAGTCTCTCCCGCTGCGCTCGAACCTCTCCGGCATGAACTCGTCGGGCTTGTCCCAGTGCGCTGGGTCCCGGTTGATCGCCCACGCATTCACGATCACCATGGTTCCTTCCGGTCGTCGAACCCGAGCACTTGGCATGGGCTTCGGCATTTGCATGGCAGCAACAGTGGCGCCGGTGGGTGCGGCCGGAGCGTCTCCTTGATAACTAGCCGCAGGTAACGCGGGTTAGTTAAGCTGGCCTCTGTCACCTTGACGTGGTCAGTGAGTGCTCGCCGGACCTGATCTTGCGCCTTCTGCATGGCTCATAGGTTTCTCATGAGCTCTGCCATCGCCCACTGTAGAGTCATGGCCGACGTCTCGCTGCGGGCGGCAAATATGTCCTGTGAATGAAATTAGGAACAGAATAGATCGATCAAGAATTTTGGGACAAGGAGGTTTCCAAGATTGGTCGCAAGGAGAGAGCGCTTACCAGTGTGACGGTCTTGATGTTCTCGGTGGTCCATGGGTATTGGGAGTCAACTTCCTTTTGGAGTTGCAATAGCATCTCGGGAAAGTCTTCTGTAAGAATATAATAATTTATTGGTGCCAGTGTTTTGTATTTATTTTTTTAGTCAAACGCATGTTGTCTTGCTTACATCAAGATATGCGAATAAGTATAGGGCTAAGATATGGGATATGGCATACATCACGACATTATGACTTTCGTGCCCCACGTTTGCTACAACGTGCGATGCAGTGCAAGTTGCGAAACATGGTCGCATGTAAGGGTAGGTAGGTAAGAGTTACGTGAGAACATCGAGACACCCGTTCTATACACATCTGTTCTTATCTCTTTAACTAAACATAAAATTAACCTATTCCATCCACCCATCAAACAAATAATTCGATGATCTTATCTCTACCAACTGGACAGAGATGGAACTCACCTCGTAGCTCTAACCAAACACACCATAAATTTCTTTTAATGAAAACTCCATAGTGTCCGTCCTTTCTCCTGATGGTTTAAGCATGGGCGAAAGCCGGATTATTCGGTGTCATTCACCCTTTGCGAGAAAAATTTAGGATTTGTCACCATTATAGGGTGGGTAGCAAATTTTTTGTCACCTGACAATCTCACGTATCAGTGACTAACACAACCTCAAGTGTCAGTGACTTAGAAGAAAGAACGTTTCTTTAAGATGGCAAAAAAAATTAAATGGCCCCACGAGTGCTGAAAGAATCCAGTGATCATATCAAAAGCCACAGACCACAGCGTGCAGATGCTCAGTTCTGCTCACTTTTTTATCCTGTGAGCTCGTGACCATGTCTCCTCCTCTGATGGCGATGCTCCTGCTCGCCGTCGCAATGCCGCGCTGCGCTCTTGTCGCGGGGGGCGGTGGCAACGGCATCGCCGCCCACCCGGCGTACGCGGACGACGGCACGTGCGGTCCGGGCGCGCCGGCGGGGGCGCTCCCGCTGGAGGAGTACGACAGCGAGCGCATCGTGGACATCACGCACGCGTACCGGCCGGAGCTGCCGGCGGTCGGGCCGCACGGGCTGGGCCCGGTGGTGCACCTGACCATGTCCATGGCCAATGGGACGCTCTTCAACCTGTCGGAGCTCCGCATGGTGGTGCACGCCGGCACCCACGTCGACGCGCCGGGGCACATGATCCAGGAGCACTTCGAAGCCGGCCTCGATGTCGACAAGCTCGACCTCGCTGTCCTCAATGGTAGCTTGCCAAGACCAATTCTGTTCGTCTCAGCCAAGACTAGCTTCGGTTTGCGAAATTCATATAAATCTGAGTTCGCTGAAGATAGTCCAATCTAAAAATATGGATGATCTAAACCTGGGTTGGGTTCATTTCTGCTTTTCTAGCAGGTTTTGTTGTCAGATTCAGAATAGATTGTTTAAAGTACAGAGTTTTGCATGTGAAGCTTGATTAAAATTGATGTGGTTCTGGTGAATGATTTGACTGACAATGATTCATTCCTCTTTACTCGACAGGACCTGCAATACTGGTTGATGTTCCTAGACACACAAATATAACAGGTACCATGCATTCTTTTTACAGTGAACTAGGTCCTCTGCCAAATTATCTGATGAATTTCCTCATGCACAACGATGAATTGATCATATCATCTGATAAAGATTCATATGTGGCACCATGAGATAAACATGTATTCACTTCCCTAGTATTGTGCACAGCTATCAGTTTCTCTCTCAAATGCATCATATATATACATATGCACGATTGTGTGGTGGTCTGGTTCCAGTGCATAGACCAGGATTTGGTTCTAACTGTTAAGATCCTTTTAGAATTTCAAGGAAGAATGAATGCTGCCTAGCATTTAGCATATTGACCCCCATTTACTCTACACAGCCGAAGCTATGGAATCCCTAAATATCCCAAAAGGAGTTCGCCGAGTTCTATTCAGGACACTGAACACTGACAGGTATGACTATTTTTCAGGACATGATTCAAGTAGACATACGAGTTTTCATCATTCAACTATCATTAGACAACCATTTTGTAGACTGTATTGAACGTGTAAGCGAATGGTTTCTAGGAAGCTGATGTGGAAGAAGGAAGGTGATCTGAGCTATGTTGGATTTACAGAGGATGGTGCACAGTGGTTAGTTGACAACACTGAAATCAAGCTAGTTGGTAAGGAATCATGTCCCTGACATTAGACAAGTACTGCGCACTCAAATAATCGCTGACATTTGAGTATTTGACTGGTTGGATGAACCTTGGTTTCTTCTTCTTTTTGAGAAGGCAAACCTTGGTTTTTCTTATGTGCTGGTTGCCATCTGTTCATAACCCTCTTTCTTGATATAGAGTTTTGGATTTGACACATTTGCTAGGAACCTGTAATTGTGGACAGCCTTTCAGTTTCTTCTGTGACCTTTTGTTGCCTGGTGGATCTATTAATACTTAACATACTGATACTGGCAATGATGCAGGGGTTGACTATCTATCAGTTGCAAATTTTGATCACTTGATCTCTGCCCATATCGTCTTTTTCAAAAACCCGGTAAGATACTGTAGTGTCCTGACCAAATGGATTTCAAGTCTCATTCTGTGTATTCCCCTATTCTACAGAAGATTTTCCATGTTGAGCATTACTGACTATATAATTCAGAAAACATGTTATAACAGTATTGCTTTTTTCTTAAAACGTATAACAGTATTGCTTGTTGACAAGTTTAGCGAAGTATTGGTTCTGAAATGTTCGTGCTAAGTAATCTTTTTTTCAACAATGCTTTGCTTCCTTTATTTAATGCTGCTCCAAAACACATTACACTTCGTGTCTAGGTGAGCTACAACAGAATGGACATACCATCTTAGAAATGCATATCATTTGAACCATTGGTTGATTTGCTTGCCTTGTTCTGTCAGGGTATAATCCCAATCGAAGGATTGAAACTAGACGACGTAAACGCTGGAATATACATGTTGCATTGCTTACCTCTCAGACTGGTTGGAGCCGAGGGTTCACCAATCAGGTGCATCCTTATCAAGTAATCGTTCGCTGCTCTTGCCGAATGAGAGTTGTCACATGCCAGCTGATGCTTCATCCTGGCTAATGTCTTGGTGTTGGTGCACAATCCACCTCTGTACGAAAAGAAAATGGTGCATGCCATGTAGATATATGCTTGTACGGTCAATAAAGCAACAGCAATATTTCCATCGAGACAATGTAAAAGTACACTATGGTCAAGTCAGTGGTGTAAGACAGACCATAGTCACCAAATTCTCGGGTCGATAGGGTCGAGGAACGAGGTATGCTACATTGCTATTTGTAAGAGATTTTGGCAAGACGATAACTACATTGTTTCCGCATTCTGATGTTCTCGGGACGAGGAACGCGGCATGGTTCCATGTTCCCAATATGAGACAGACCAACAGTTGCCTATAAACGAGTCCTGGAACCTGATAAATGCAGAAATCCTTAGTAAGCTCCAGTAGACCTGAAAAACTCTCATTTATTTGTTTTATTTTTTGTTCATGGCATTACTGCACAGTATTTGTGTGTTCTGTGATGTAGTTTGTACCTTGCAGAGCATAATAGTTTCTTGTCTGTCCATGCGAGGATTTCAACCATCTGCTCGGTTTTCACATGGGAATCCTACTGTCAACAGCTGATGAGATGGGTTGATTTGTTTGCACAAACTGCTCAATAGCTCACTTTCATGTGCATGCAGAGACGTCTTCGCTAGACTAGGCACGTACAGAACATATCTCTCTTGTTATTCACTATCAATCTACAACAAAAAAAGAAAGAAAAGACTTTACAGCCCACCTGACCTTCTGAAATTGGGATCATGCCTGGTGTTTTGGCAATTTGCTATTGCTGGATGTTACCAAATCCGATGTGTGCTACAATTTTCTCCTTGAAAATATACCTGCCATTGTTTTTAGACCTTTTTTAAATAAACATTTTATAATAGATATATTCCTAACTTATTTTCAAAATTAGATTATTTGGCAACGCTATGAGTCTTGGTCTGGCAAAAAATTATTAAAAAGGTCAAAATAATTAAAAATCGTCTGTCCTTTCTCCTAATAATTCAAGGATGAACGGTAGGCTGTAAGCCAAACTAGTCCGCATCCGCCCTTTGCAAATTCTGAAAGAATCTTTTTTTTTTTTTTTTTGGAAAAGTAAATGCTGATAGAAACTCGAGGGCTATCAAAATCCGTGGGTGCTCAGTAGGTGCTCATTTTCTTGCCTACTGAGCAGCGAGCTATTGACCATGTCTCCTCTGATGGTGATGCTCCTACTCGCCGTAACAATGGCGCCCTGCGTTCTTGTCGCTCGAGGCAGCGGCAGCGCGTCCCACCCGGCGTACGCAGACGCCGCCGGCACCTGCGGTCCCGGCGGCGCTGCCGCCGAAGCGGCGGAGGTGCGGCTGGAGGAGTACGGCGGCTGGCGCATCGTGGACATCACGCACGCTTACCGGCCGGAGCTGCCGGCACCGGGGCGGGACGGGCTGGGTCCGGTGACTCGGCTCACGGAGTCGATGGCGAATGGATCCATCAACAACGTGTCGGAGCTGCGCATGGTGGTGCACGCCGGGACCCATGTCGACGCGCCGGGGCACATGGTCCAGGAACACTTCGAAGCCGGCCTGGACGTCGACAAGCTCGACCTCGACGTCCTCAATGGTATAGGCTTGCCAAGACTGACCGTGTTCCTCCCAAGTCAAGATTAATTCTGGGTCGCTAGAGATATTCTATTCACAAAAGCATCAAAGGTCTAAACCTGGGATGGGTTCATTTCTTGTAGGTCATGCTGTCAGGTTCAGAATAGATGCAAAATTGACTGTCAGTTTATTGCCTGGAATGCAGGAATTTCGTCGGAATTTTGTAGAAATTTTAGATGAATCAGTACATATCTCGTAGTAATTGTACAAAATTTCAGCATTCCAAACGGGCCTTAAAGTGCAGCATTTTGCATGTAAGAATTAATTAAAATTCATGTGGTTCTCGTAAATGATTGTTGACAGTGTTTGGTTCTTTTCTGGACAGGGCTTGCATTGCTCATTGATGTTCCGAGAGACACGAATATAACAGGTACCATGCATTATTTTTTCAATGAACTAGCTCTATCAAATTATCTGATGAATTACCTCGTGCACAACTATTGCT
Organism: Phragmites australis; assembly: GCF_958298935.1. Lineage (NCBI taxonomy): Eukaryota > Viridiplantae > Streptophyta > Magnoliopsida > Poales > Poaceae > Phragmites > Phragmites australis. The sequence goes on from NC_084925.1 coordinate 4,684,037, forward strand.
CTTATCATCTGATAAAGATTCATACAGCAAGACTTGAAAACATGTATTTACTTCTCTGGTATTGTACACAGATATCAGTTTCTCAATCAAATGCATAATGTGCATGTTTGTGTGGTGGTTTGGTTCCACTGCAGAGTCGTAGACCAACACATAGTTCGAAGTATTAAAATTCTTTTAGGATTTCAAGGGAGCATGAATACTGCCTAGCATTTTAACCCCCACTTACTCTACGCAGCTCAAGCAATGGAATCCCTAAATATCCCAAAAGGAATTCGTCGAGTTCTTTTCAGGACACTTAACACTGACAGGTATGACTCTGTTTCAGGACATAATTCAAGCAAACTAATAGAGATTTCATTATTCAAATGATTTCCAGGAAGCTGATGTGGACAAAGACAATTGACACGAGTTTTGTTGGATTTACAGAGGATGGTGCACGGTGGTTAGCTGACAACACTGACATCAAGCTAGTTGGTAAGAAATTATGCCCCTGACAACAGCATACAAGTACTGCACTCTCAAATCATGGGTGATACTTGGCTGGCTGAATGAAGCTTGGTCTCTCTTGTGTGCTGGTTGCCATCTGTTCATAACATTTTTTCTTTATCTAGAGTTGTGGACTTAACACATTATTTGCTAGGAACATGTAATTGTGGATAACTAGTTTCTTCTTTGACCTTTTGTTACTTGGTGGATCAATAAAGACTGAACTTACTGATATGGCAATTATGCAGGGGTTGACTATCTATCAGTTGCGGCATTTGATCACTTGATCCCAGCCCATTTGGTCTTTTTGAATAGCCCGGTAAGATTCTGCAGTTTCCTGACCAAAACCACCGACTAACCTTGACTGCCTTTCACCATGTTTGTAATTTCATTGTTTATTCCACTATACTGCAGAAATTCCATGTCAACCGCTAGTAACTATGTAACTTGGAGAACATGTCATTACATTATTGCACGTTGACAGGTTACTAACCTTTTTGGAGCTATGCTTGCTTACTTTATTTTTGTGCTCCTGAAAAGAACATTCCATTTTATGAGTAGGTGATCCAAAACAGAATGGACATATCATCTAAGAACTGCATACATTTGAATCATTGGTTGATTTGCTTAGTTTGTTCTGTCAGGACATAATCCCAATAGAAGGTCTGAAACTAGATCATGTGAAGGCTGGAATATACATGTTGCATTGCTTACCTCTCAGACTGGTTGGATCCGATGGCTCACCAATCAGGTGCATCCTTATCAAGTGATCACTCGCTGCTACTGCTGAAGGTGACCTTGTATCATGCCAGCTGATACTATATCCTGGTTATGTCCTGGTACACAGCCACCTCCTTATGAAAGAATATGATGCATGACATGTTGATATATTTGTGCGCTCAATAAGGAAACAACAATATTTCCATCGATACAATGTAACTATGGATAAGTACGTGTTGTAAGAAAGACTTACAGTGATTCACCTGGGAAGCAATGGCCATTACTGGCAAAATCTACAATGTGTTGCCGGCATTATGATAATATGTAATACATGCTATGTCTGCAATTCTGTGTTACCGGCAATATCAATAATTACTGATGCAGATGCATATGGATGAGCTGATAGTGAAAATCTGATGGAATGGAACAGGTAGATGTTACACGTTATTGTTTCCTTCGGAGTGCATGGTCTTTGCAACTTTATATTGATATCGTGTTGCACATATGGTCCAAGAAATCAGCTAACGCCAGTTTTCGGTCAAATCATTGTGGCATGGTCCACGTTCCCAGTTCACCCCTTAAACCACCCGTCCTGGATCATCTCTTATACCAAAATGATTATATTTGCCTCCAGTTTGTACCCTAAGGTTCAAATCTTCCTAAAAGTTTATTTGAAAATTCTGAAATTCAAAAGGACAAGAAAACCAGACGATTTTTTGGCCACAACTCACAGCTATCTGTTCTGTCAGATGGAATTAAGTTCTGTTTTTCTTCAATAATATAGTACATTACTTACAAGCCTGAACACAAAAACTGCATGAGAAACCACATGCGATCAACCAGGCAGATCCATGAAATATAAAAGACATCTGGAGGAAAAAGATTGCCGTATGGGGGAAAACCAACTACTGTTGAAAGAATTAACTAATCCATCTATTAACTAGGACTCCAGTTTCATGATATATGCTCGACGATGGCCTACTATCATTCAGATGCTCTCCACTGTGCCATGGTAGTTACCCATTATATTCAATGATCCATCCAGCTGGAGATTCTGAGAGCAAAGAACAAAAGGCTGTATTCAAGGTAGCACCAGCAGGCTGTCAGGCTTGGCAATATCTTTCTGATGGATCAGTCGTTTAGGTTAGTGACCAAAACTCACAAGTGAATAGGCTTTAGTACTTGATCACATTATGCCGCAGCCATAGTTCATACATAACCATGTGGAATGCATCGTGGGAAACAGGAGGCGAATGCCACACAAAGTGTTTCTGCACCTGTATTCCAACTTAACTTGTTAGCACAGCACTGAAATAGAATTTAGTTAGGCATCTAGTTATCTCAAAGTGACATTTCAAGGCACTATAGCAAAACAATTGCAAAATCAGATGACTCACTTCTTAAACAAATAAACTTCAGAGTAGCTAATTTTCCGCTGACAAATGATAGCAATCTGATAGATCGTTTTTCTATTACAGTTGAATTCGATATTTGAAGTTTCAAATGCTGCCAATTGTAAGTGACCCTACTCTTTTGTAGAAGGACAGTGAATACACAGAATATAGTAAGAGTTACAAGTGTTCAGAAACAACAAACCTGAACTAGAGATTTATGTAATGAAATAAACTCCTCCTGTGATATGGATTTCAGAATACTCTTTAGTTGATATACATCTCTCTCCCTAAGTATAACCGCAAACTTCCTCCAGTCAAGGGCATTATTGAAAGGCAAATCATAGTAGTCTGACAAAATAACTAAAAGTATCGAAGAATATGTATCAGAACGAAATAACCAGGAAAGTACTAAAAAACTGTATTCCCATCCAAAGGGAATAGATAGAACAATGACATGTATTTTGCATATTGATTGATAGAAATACTAACCAGGGACACAACCATAGTGTATTGAGTCAGATATACGGGCACTGTTAACTTGAGAGCCACCAGGACAGATACAGAACTTAGTGCGGTAAAACTGCTTCTGATAAACTAGATCCCCAATAGCTCTACTAATCCGATTGTTGCTGATAGCAAGCTCTGTGTCATTCTCCCAGAATCGTGCTAAAATAACTCTTATTTTGGAATTGCGATGGCCAGCCCAAAATCCAAGAATCGTCCTGTTTCAATTGAGAAAGCAATAATAAGATGTAGATTTTGTAATAGAATAATAGTGCAACTAGATGTTTATGATGTACTCCCTCCATTTCTTTTTATGAGGTATATTTTGGTTGGACACAGGAATCAAGGAGTGTGTGAAACTAAGAGAATGGTAGAAGAAAATGACCATGGTGCCCATGGTGTTATTGCCTTGGGAATATGACAGAGAATACTTGTGTGGAAGTTTATTGATAAATGATGAATAGAGAGGAAAGATTAATGAGGGGAAGAAAAGAGAGAAACCATCATTGAAACTACATGCAACCCTTATATTTTGAAATAAGGTGGCAAAAACTATAGGCCTTTACCAGTGCACAGTTGTGGACAACTTTCAATATTGCTATACCTTAGTGTTTCTTTGCACTTAGATCATAGAAATGGACAGTGTGGAACCAACTACACTTCTGAATTCTCACCTAATAACAGAATATACACTTAAAGGCATGAATGAGGAGACAACTGGGTAAATAAGTGTGTATTTCACATAGCTTTTCATCTGCATCAAAATTTTCACTTTGCGTGATACTATAGGCACTAGAATCATACATGAAGGTGCCAACAGAATCTAGAAAAATCATCAAGTGGAAACATACCAGCAGTTTTCTACGGTAATTGTACATTGAACAAAACTAACCTGTTCTCAACATCATTTCCTCCTTCAGGTAGAGCAAACGGCTGTAGTACTTGAGGAAGAGCAATATCCTTATGTGGTATAAAGTCAACATTATAGCTTGGCGAACATACAACTCTAATAGAGTTTTTCACCATGAATGGAAGTCCTTCAAATGCTCTCACGCCTACATCATGGCAGGTAACAAAGAAGTGGTCTGCTCCAAGTGTCCGGTTCCAGTAAGGATACTTGTTTATCAAGCCTTCCACATAGTCCTTAACTATTACCGTCATATTCTCATATGACATACCCTGCAAGGATGAAACAATACATGCAAATAACTACCATAACAATTCAATCAAGACCAGAAACAACAGTGTAGAATGTACATAACAAGCATATAGTGGACACGGAATTTCCTTAAATTTTTACAAAGGAAAATTCAATAGCTATCTCATACGAAAAAAAGAGAGAAGAGAATGCAATTATTGGGAGCCAGCAGGTTAAAGACACCAGGGATCTTAAATCAAAGTGATATGACTGGCCAATCTATCAGCACCTCTACAATGCATCGCACTATTAGTGTAAACTCAACCAAAATCCAAATTTCACAGTTTTCAACAATGTCCCACCATACAGAGCAATGCATAAACATACCAAGGACTGTCTGAACTTTAGTACATCGCAATGCAATCCATTAACTGTAGGCACAAGAAAGGGATCTTAAATTACTCTGGCATTCTACTAAGAAATTCAAACGAATCCTACTCTCACTCGGCGATCTTTAACATTTGCCAATCTTCACATGTCGCCCAACCATACGCAGCACTGGATATATTTTGAACAGTCCAACCTTCGTATAATACCATTGAGTGCAACAACTAGCGATCGTTACAGCCTTACAGGTTTACAGCGCAAAGAGTATTCTCGCAATAGAGTTCTAGAGAGAGGGAGGTAACCTTGCCGCGCAGCTTGTGAGGCGAGATGGGGACGAAGAAGAGGTGCGCCTGGTCGGGGTCATCGGTGCGGAAGCGACTCTCGCGGATGTTCTGGAAGAAGTAGCCCTCGCTGGCGTACTTGCCCGTGAGCTTCCGCGGCGTCTGGTAGAACGTCTTGGGGTCGCCGTCCGGGTAGATGTACACCTTGAAGCTCCTCTCCATCTCCGAGTACCCCGCAGCAAACGCCTCAGGGGAGTGGTACACCGACGGGCGCGAGGATGACGGGAGGGAGCGAGATTTGTCGACGGCGAGCGAGGGGGCGGCGGCGGGGCGGAGGGAACGGAGAGAGAGGAAGGAGAGGGAGAATAGCGCGAGAGCTGCGAGGAGGAGGAGCGCGCGGGGGAGGGGCGAGGATGCGGCGGCGCCGGGGAGGCGGCCGGCCATCGCCGGAGATGGGAGGAGGGCAGTGGAGTGAACTGCAATGCAGGGTGTGGATCGAAGAGAACGGAGGATCGAAGGGGTTTTCTGCAAAAGAAGAGAGTACGGTTGGTTGTACCGTATCAGTGCTCCATTCTGCATAAGTAGATTTATGCTGTTTGGTTACCGTATGTGAGGTCATATCAGTAAATGTAAAAATTGAGATTATAATTAGCTATTTAAATAGAGATGATTTTATTATATTAATAAGTAAGTTCTTCTATATAAGTAGATGTAGAAACTTATATCTATCATGTCAGACGGTGGCACGTCCTAGTTAGACTGAAATCATATATTTATATCCGTCAGGTTGGATTAGAACAATACATATAGGTAATAAATATGTTTTTTATAAGATTATATGTATATATTAGATTAAGATATTCAAATACAGATAACCAATTACACATTTAGATCTCTTGAGCCATTCAAAAGAGAATCCTACCTTCCCTTTGAAAAAGAAAGAGAATACCTGTTTTACTGATGTAAGACACAAGAATTTACAGAATTCCACATAAATCATTACAAATCTCGCAGAAATTCTATGAAATTCTTGCATTCAGCGCTACTGCATTCGAGTAGTTACATGATATACTGCACTGCTGCAATTCGCCTGTGGGTGGTCCGCTAAAATGGCATATCAGTGCTCCATTCTTTTACCATTACGACGTTCCGAGCGTTGATATTTTATAAGAAATTCGCAAAAAAAATAAGAAACAGCTCAATTATCATTGCAGTCAAGAAGAATGTTCATGTTCCAAACATAGCGTTACTAGATTGAAAAATTACGGGGCAAAAGAACCAGTGTCTTGTAGGGTCGAAACTCCGGCATTCATTCAAGAATAGAGTTTTATACAAGGAGGAAATGGTGGCATGTACACTGAATTTCAGGATCTCTGTATCAATTCGGGGCAAGCATGGAAGACTGGTACACTAAGACTCTGAATTGCAATAATTCCTATTCTGTACTTCAGGAGAGAAAAAAATGTATACATCAATCAACCTTCTTGATTGAAAAATCTTCAAAAATGTACAAGCCTGTGCTGTTTAGAAATCAAGGAAATGCCCATGCGCCACGAACGCGATCATTGCATTCAGCTGCTGGATTTGCCTCGACGGAGGTATAGGAACAGCGCCGTGCATGCCGCAGCTGCGTAAGGGAACACGGTCCAGATGCCCTGGTTGCGAGACAAACATGATTGGGTCAGAAGGGGGCAGGGAAAGAGAGGAATTGTGGGGTGAGAGGTACCACGGCAGCTGCAACGCTTGCGAGTGCGACGACAGGCCGTTCTCTGAGGAAAAACCCAACTGCTAACTGCAGAAAAGCACCAGTTGTGTCACAAAATAAAGAGCGACATGTTCTTGTTGATGTAACTAGCTAACAGCTAACTGCCGAAAAGCATCAGTTATGTCACGAAATAAAGATTGAATAGTACATGTAAACGTGGCAAGCTTCCTGAAGAACAGTGGAAACAGACACGGTATATTCAACATGTTTAGAGATGATAATGGTGTCAAACACCCAATAAGGCATGAATGTTAATTTTGTAAGGTGAGCATATATTGGCACATTAAAAAACGATGAGGATATGTATTCTTAAATCAAGTAGTTATACAATTTGCGGTGAACTTTCTTGTAGCTAAACCCACACCTTAGAAGTTACAATGAAAGAACTAATCCGAACTACATGAAAGTCGGATTACCTGAATAGGAAGAGTAAATAGACAACCACAACAAACTCCTGCAAAAAAACAGTCTGCCGATATACCCTGTTTATAATAGCCAAAACATGTCAAAGACAAACCGTTCGTGAGCAATATATTTGTTACATAACTGAGAGTTGAGCAGATAACAAACCAATGCGCCAGCTAGAAATGCTGTAGGATTCCGAACACCAACTGAAAATCGCTCAACTGCAGTAAACAACATAGACATAAATAATTTTAAGTGCTAAACAAACGTAACCATGTAGTTTGTCTTTGACGCGTCAGTGCATTGAATGCATATGAAATGCTCTACAGAGGTTCCCACTTTCTTTTACTCAGAGCTACAAATTCTTGAGAGAACTCTGAGTGTTCAGACAGATACCAAAGCCAATTAGGTTCCCATACTTTTGTACCCCTCGTGATATGCTTAGTGCTTTCTCCTTGCCAATTCCAATCTAAAAGGAGAACCGTGATTAGATGTCACTTAAGGCAAGAATACTTGATGTCATGATTTTGCAAAAATGGAGATGTATAATATAAGCTAAACAACTAATCAGCGAGTACGAAAAACTGAGATAAATCCCTACTTCGCACCTTGTTGCTTATGTCTTCAGATGCTCTAGTTTGCCTAAAAAACTTCCCCAGATAGAATGGGATCATGTCGCTAATACAAACACCCCTGCATGAATGGACGAATTGAGATAAAAATAAATAAAAAAACTCAACCACGGGAGAAGATGTCCCCTTGGCTTTTGTCTTAAGAAAGGGGGGTACCGAACCCTTTAGGGAGGCACTCACATGACCTACAAGCACCCAGGTTCAAGCCCGGGTGACCTCTTAACTAGAGGCTCTACCAACCGAGCTATCACTCGGTTCTCAATAGTTGAAATAATATAACACAGTGTTTGTTGTTAGTATTCACCAACAAAAGGCACTATAGTCTAGAGATCGAGGACAAGGATGCACACACCAGTAAACCCATAACACTGTAGAAATTATATAAGATGCATTCGCCGAGAATGAGCTAGAAAGAGATTGCCAGGTTCCATCCAAACAAAGTGTACGTGCTAAAGAAATTCCAACCTACATTATGAAGAAAAACAGATTATGCTTCTCAACACAAACAAATTGATTGTAAAATAAAGTTAGAAATTTAGCTGAGCATGGTAAAATTGAAGGTACCAGTACAAAGGACAGACCCAAACATTTAGAGCTTCCTCGCTGATAAACAGTCCAAATCCAGCAGCCATTAGCAACCAAAAGTAGACCCACCTGAAGAAAATTATCAGCAATCCAATATATATTAGAAAAATGGAGGAAAATATAACAGCATTATATTTCATGGTTACCGAACTTACCATTTTTTTTATTTGTATTTATAATTTAACCTATGTGGTTCATGAACTTTCTCCAATCCTCAATTAGCATGATACCATAGATAGACTTGAGATTGTTATAGCAAAGTTAGTTTTCAGAGAAACTTGCTCCTGGTGGTTATGCACGTCATTAGATATGTTATCCTTAATATTTGGTCGCAAAATCTAGTGACATATTATTATATGATATAATTTGATGACGCATGGTGAGAAGCTCTCAGAAAAAGAAATATACTAGAAATTCCACAAGAATGACAATCATCTAGCACTTAATTTGGCAGGTCCACCGGTAACATGTGTCTAAGAGTTGTCAGAAAAAAATTAGACGTATGCTAGAAATTCTCACAAAAAGGAAAAATATCTGGTCCTTAATTTGGTCAGTCATAATTATGTCTAATCACGATGCCTTAGATGTTAAACTACAATATATTAACTCAAAAGATAAGAATAAGTCCCAAATCATGAAAACAACTCTCACTGAGATATATTCTAAGTCAAATATACTCGAATATACTACACAATTGTCAATGCTAAGCAATTTAATCTATAAGAGGAAGGGACAAAAAAACAGAATTAAATCATGGATGTACTTGTTTGCCTCAACTAATTAGTGATTTTCTGGTAATTAACAAACTCAAGAACGGCAAGAAAGGAAATGTTTGCGGAAACATCCATTGCCAGATAAATGGTAAGGTCTCTAAACCTCTCAGAGGGGAAAAAGGCAAGATGATGTCGTTTTAAAGAATTGACCTGAGATCAATATGGGGAATAGTACATGCTTTGGAAAAGCAAATGCAGCTCTACATCTTATTGTTCAATCACGATCTAGTGGATGAACCAGGGTTATGGATTACAGTTCATGGAGAAATACAGTTTGCATCTCACAATGGTCGGCCAGGAGGTATCAACAATATCAACTATTTACTTCGGTATCTATGCATTTCAAGAGTAACACCACCACATTTATCACAGGTAAAACAGAAAGATAATCCACGAATATCTAATTTCACATACCCTGGAGTATACTCCGGAATTATGACTTTCTTCCCAAACAGAGAAAATGTATATCCAATGGTTGCTGCTGCTGCATCAGACTGCACGGAAGCGTCAACAATTTGCGGCAGACTGAAAGATGGACCCGATGAAGGCTGCTTCATGAAGAGTGAAATCACAGTTGCCGTGGCCGCGACACCGATAGCAACCGCCACTTTTGCGAGGAAGGACGTACCGGGGGTAGTGGGTTCTACTTCCACTGCATCAATAATTTCATTCACATCTTCGCCACCGGCAGAAGGTCCTGCCCCAGACACTGATGCATTTGCAGTCCGGGAGACCAAGCAGGATAAGTTGCGCAAACTGTTTCTGTCGGCAAGAATTATCAGCTACCTAATGTAAATAATAAGCTACCAAGCAGGATAAGGCACATTGTAATAAATTTCCCCAAAAAGCACCATTCTTTCACTTAAGCAAGCCCCAAACCTAAACAAGGTGATTACGAACACCCTTAAAAGTAGTCACGAGATCATAATAAGACTACAAGGCTACCATAGAAAACACCCTACGCACTGCTCCCAACCCCTTATCGTTCCTACCAGAAGAGGCTCCAGGAAAACCTAACCTCCTAATGCGACCCCGTGCCGCTCCGGCGGGTAAGGCGGCTCGGCGGCGGGGACGGGAGCGAGGAGGCGGCGCCGGTGGAGGGTAGCCGAAGTGCGTGGCGACCGTCGCCATGGGAGGAGGAGGAGGAGGAGATGGTGGCGTGTGTATCAGCATCAGTGTACGTTTGTGTGGCGGCAAGTAGGTTGCTCCGGTGGCTGCAGAGGATGATGCCATGATGGCATGATGGGCACTGGAATCGAATGGAATATGCCCTTGTATCACCAACCAAAGTTTACATTTTTAGTAAATAATTTTCACCGGTGGTCACCGGTAAACCTGAAATTTCAAAATCTTCTCGGATTTCTCGAACGCACCAACCAAATTTCATATTCAAAATAAGGTATAAATAGGACAAAGAACCAACACATAGCACAGTTATGCTAATAGTGTGGTGGTATGACCTTGTCCTTCGAAATTAGAGGTCAGGGGTTGGATTCTAGCCAAGCCCAAATGATTTTTCCCAAAAATTTTCATGGGACCCACATGGCAGTGCAAAGTTGTGCGAAAAAACTAAAAAAAAATGACCAGGAATTGAACCCTCACTTAAATACAAATATAGTCAAAAAAATTTAACCAGCCGATGTTTTTACCATGACCCCACTGGTAAAAAACTGGGTTTTCATTGCCACCACCCAGCAAGTAATAGAAGCTTCTTAATTTTTATTTACTATTTGATTTCTCATTAGGGTCATACCAAAAAGGAGATTTATCATAGAGATTTTGCAAAGTTATCTGAATTTACCCTTCGAAAATAGAAAAAAAGAAAAAAATTGTGTTGTATCATTAGAGACTTTGCACCTATGATTTTTTGCTTGATATAAAGGTCGGGAATTGTACTTTCATTATCTAAAAAAATTGATTTTTATCGATTTTCTTACCTCGTTAATTCTTGGTTCAAAATGCCAAATAGTAAATTATACTGAGTCAGATAATAACAGAAATACACCTTTGATGTACAGAGGGGCAGGGTTAAATTTTTCTGATCTGTATTTCTGTGTAGGTTAATGGCAATGTATATCTATTTAAAGAACATTATGTTACAGTACATTTGAGGATGTGAAGAGGAGGGCAACAGAGAGAGAACGAAGAAAACATGTGGTAGTACAATGCCAGTCACCAAGCTAGGGAGGATCAATGCAGGAAGCTCAGGGACAAGAGGGCAACGATGCCAGCCACTAAGATGCTGTTGCCGGCGTTGGAGCTGGCCGCGGAGGTGCTGTTGTCAGCGGCCCCCGTCGCAGCTGGCGCCGCGGCTGTGCTCACCGCGACAACAGGCGGCAGTGGCGGGTCCAGAACGTCGGCGGGTTCGAGCATCGGTGCGGGCGCTCCCGCCGGAGGCAGCGCGCCGGGGACGGCCAGGTTGACCAGAGCGCCAGGTTGTGCAGGCAGGATCGAGTAGCTCAGGTTCAGGCTCATGTCACTGCATGGGCTCCCTGCAAATCATACATGGTAAAAAAAATAGTCTGAAACTTGTGGACTGCAAACAGATTTTAAGACAAATTTGGAGTTCTTGATCTAACAAACTCTCTGCTGTAACTGTAATCTGAAACTGTTCATGAATGTTCCATCAGGCTGACAGATACTCACTGAAGTATGCAGCTGCAGTGGCAGGGAAGTCGGTGACGAGCCCATCGGCCACTACCGCCGCCGAGTACGTGGCGATCTCGACTATGGGGTCAGCAAAGTAGTCGAACCCAAGGTTCATGAACTCGTTCCTGAGCACGCCGATGAACACGGTGATGTTGGCGGCGTGCAGGCTGCCAACCACGTTGCTGAACCGCGTCAGGAAGTAGCCGGTGACCTGGGCCACCGAGCCGCGACGGATCCTCACCCCGTCCGCGAACTCCTTGATCTCGTCTACCGAAGGCTTGGAGGTGTCGCCGATCTCGGCCTCGATGCTGAGCACCCGCTTCGACGCCGGGAACGACTTCTTGAACGCCGACAGCACCGACGAGTCGTCGGACTGGATGAACACCTGCTGCTTGGTCTCCTTGTCGTAGCTGGCGTTGGCCAGCGCGCCGGTGACCGCGTCCACCACGCCGAGTCCTCTGGTCGCGAGGTAGGGAGCATGCTGCATGCATCCGGCACAAGAATGCTTCGACTGACTGACTGGGCGAAGGAAACAATCGTAATGTTGGATGAACTGAATGTTAATTACCTCTATGTCGATCAGTATACCGAAGACATTGCTGGCCTTAGCCATGTCTAGGAATCCGGGCAAAGTCATGAACTTGCCGGCATTCTTCGCTGCAGGATTTCTTTTCAGGCCAGCCTGAGCAAATGGAGCGACAAGTTCGGCTGCTCAGATGAAAGAAAAAAGAAACAAGTTATCAGCGTATGCGCATATATGACCTGACATTTTTTAAGATAATTACGAACATATGAAGAAGCAACTTAAGATATGTTCCTCATGTACGTTTCAAGGTTTGGATCTCGCTCCACAACAGGTCGAACGAGAAAATGCCGGACTTGTTCTGGATCTCATGGACGGTGGAGCCTTTGGTGATGAAAGCGGTAGCCGCGGTGGTGCAGCTGCCGAGGTCGGCAGAGGGCATGCAGAAGGGCACCCCATCTTTCGACATCTGAACCGTGCAATCTATGATGTCCGCGCCGTCTTTCATCGCCTGCTGATACGCGAGGTCCGTGCAGCCGGGGAAGACGCCGCTCGCGCCGTTGTGGGTGATGATCAGCGGCCTGCTGTCCTCTAAATTTTTGTAGGGAGATCAGTGAGCCGAAGGATGATAATGATGGCAATTAAATTGACGAATTGACAGCGTGTGATAGTAACGAACTGATAGCTTACTTCCGGGAGGAGGTAGAGGATTGCCCTTAGAATGAGCCAAGCAAGCTGCAAAGAAGCAAAAATCCTTATCTTACGAAGGAGCAAAAGATGGTAACCTGCTGCTATGGTATAGCGCATAATGTGCAGGTTTCTGTAATGTCCAAAGCAACATGAATCATTCAGACTTTCTTCATGGAAATCAGTTTTAGCTCCTTCCAGGTTCCAACGTTGAATAGACGAATAGTTCTTACCAACAGCTCCAGATGCGGTGGGCGGGAAGTCCGTGAGCAAACCATCGACAGCGAAGTCTGGATTGTCTATGAACTGCAAGTACTCTGCACTGGGATCGTAGCTGTAGTTGTAGCTCAAGGCGACATCATTGGCAAATCCAGACGCATAGACTTCCAGCCCCAGGGCATGCGCATCTTTGACCAAACTAGTCGATGGCGCCAAGTACTGATCCTTGTTCAGTGGCCAGATGTAGGTCTTGGGGACAAGAATCCCAATCGCGAATTCCTTGATGGATTTCAGGTCTTTCACAAGTTCCCCGTATGTTTCCATGGTCGAAGGCTCGACAACGGCTTCATTGAGAAACCGGAAGATGAGCTTCGTCTTGCTTTTCCCGAGCTTTCTACCCACGCTTTTCAAGAACGCAATCTCTGGTGAGGATATGTAAGCGAGGCTAAATTCTTGTGGTAGTCCTGATATATAATCTTCGGTACTTATTTTGTGCTCCTGAAAAAATGAATTGTACTGCAAAAGAGAACATGAAGCCGTGTTAGATGCAGATGACATGGTGTAATAAGAAGAGGAAAGTCTCGGTGGGTGACCTGTGAATGTCAGTGAAACCACTGAGAGCACACTTACCTCTACATTAAGCCAAATTTGAGGGGGGCGGAGTTCAACAACATCACCAAGCATGTACATTCCCAAGGAGCCATCAAATGTGCTTGGGCGAGAAAAGATGTTCTGGATCACTGAGTGATGATCGTCGAAAAACAACACGTCGAGTCAGTGAAATGCAAGTTCCAACAACAAAACTGAAATATACTTCAAAACTGCTAGCTCCATTCTCTAAATTTTCTTGCTAACTTAATTCATGGAGTAGGCTATAGAGCACGCGTGCAATGTTCGGTTAGAAAGTAGTCAGGGTTCTTTTCTGCTTACACGTAACGTTCTGAATCAGCTGGTCCGCGGTGAAATCCAGAGAGAACCAGCCATGGACATCTTCTCCGTGCACCTTGTACGTCTTGTCCATCTTAGGGAAGGCCTCGGAGATAAGAGTCGAGTTGTCGAGGGTCAATCCGGTCTTGCAGAAGCCCATGCCGTCGCTGGAGAATTGCAGATCGCAGAAGAGAGCGACGTCGAGCAAGCTGGTTGACAAGGCAAACTGGTACGCAAACTGGCTTGAGTCAGGAAACAAGCCAGAGAATCCTCCTCGAGCTATGACCTGAGGGGGACGACCTGCAGAGGATGACACAAGAATGAGCAATTGAGAAAGATGGCAGTGTAATTGCAAATCAGAATGGTGAATCCTGATCAAGTGGAAGAACAGCCATTTCGATTGCAAAATCAGCTACGGAACAGAAAAAAAAATATGAAGTAGGATTACCGCTCAGAGTCTGCCATTTCGGCACTGGAGGATTCGAAGCAGCATTGACTCCATGAAGCAGTAAGAGGATCAAAAACATGTGAGGATAACTTGCTCCCATTTGGTCAGGAGGAGCACCCTGCGTTACAACACAGTTCTGTCAGCTCCTGGAAAACGCATGCATAGGAACCGTGCTCTCAACAAGAAAACAGCGTAGAGAATCATCTGATTGTTGTTTTTTCAAATGAAAATAGAATCATCTGGTACTTCAGGAGTTCAGACAATAACTGAAGAACAAAGAACAGACATGCATAAACCAAGAAAACGAGCATTCAAGGTAAAGAGCAAGAAAATTAAAAGGAACGGAGAAAAAGTCTACTAACCAGGGGGGGATCAAATCATTCAAGGAACATGATCAATTAGTTAAGGGGGAAGATAACCTTGCACCACACTTGAAAATTCAAGGTAAGTTGAAATGTGAAGTTTTGAGGAGAGAGATGTACCTCACATGAAACTCCAAGAACAAAATTGAGAAGAAAAGCTGTTCTCCGCCCCCACCAATGCTAAGGTCTGCAGGCTCTCTATATCAGATTGTGGAGAGGAGAGAAAAGAGGAGGTGTCCAAACAACAAGGAAAAACCTTCTAAAATTAGGGGGGCCTGAATGATGGCCACCTTTTAACAGGCTTAATTTAGAGCTCCAATTCATAAAAATATCTTGCTCCATACACAAAGGAAAAATGAGAGAGGTAAGTGTTACGTAGTGCTTTTATTGTTTAGGGACTAAATAACTTGCTTTTATGGTTACATATCTGGCTGTTTTCTTTAGGGACTAAATTTTGACGTCTGAAACCGCTGCTTTTGTTGTTTTAAGTTTTAACTGATCATCTGTTGTCATAACAACAGCTTTCATGACCTGTTTCTCGTTGAAGGAACAAAGCAAGTATTAAAAATAGCACAGGTACAACATTTTCCAAACATGTAATGTCTGAGATTTACCACTTCCCACATGTTTTACAGAAGCCGTTCTTTTGTAAATGCTCTCTTATGATCAAGGAAGCATTTATAATGCTGTGACTATTTTTTCCCTTGTACATTAAAAAAATTCTAGAAAATTCCAATGATAGGATCAGAAAATTTTGAGGTCAACAGTAGGGAAGGACCTTATTGGATATTTTTTTGAACGAATTGATCTGCCGAATTATGTTAATAAGGAATGCCCGACAGGTGAAAAGAACAGAACTGAAAAAAAGGAAACCAAAAGGACAAAAGCCTAGAACGGATCGGATCTATTCTCCCCTCATAAAGCGACCTAAGTGCCGCGCATCTGCAAAATTCCAACACATCGCCTCATCTTTGATATGGCCGGCGACAAAGCTCATTGGTTGCTCTACTTTGTTGAAGGTTCTGGCATTACACTCCTTCCAAATCTCCTAGCAGACAAAGATGACGAGAGACTTGAGACCTTTGAATGGGGTATGCGGCATGATTGCCAGGGCCGTCCACCAATGACGAACAGAGTGTGTTTGCTGCCAGGAGTTCGGGTTTAGAAGGGGATAAGGCATGGAATCTGCAATAGTCGACCAAACAATGTCTAGTGAATCTACAATCTGCAAATAGATGATGACCAGTCACAGGACCTTGTCTACATTGGCCATGATCGAGCTGTTAGTCTATCAAAGGTCCATAGTCTGTTTTGGTTCTCAAGCAGGAAAAGAGTTTGCATTTTCAAGAAGCCCACTGTTTCAGATTATGAATTGGAAATTTGTATCCACAATGCCAAATAACTAGGCTCTGTACGCGGAAGATGTTGTGTATTCACCAAGCCCTGTCAATTTCCAGGTGATCTCAGCCTCTGCGTCATATTGTACCCGTATTTCCCGCATTGCGGTCCATAGCCGCACAAATTCAGCAATCCACTGAGTCGTGAAACCTTGCACCTTCGTTAGGTCCCCGTTGGATATAGTTGTACTGATAATAGGGGTGAAGGATATACAAGGTCTATTAAAATCACAAGTACAACGACCTGTATAGTCCAGAAACAAGTATGACAGATCTGGAAAGCACTAGTGCATCATGGCAGTGGCACAGCTAAAACTGCAAAAGTCTCAGGATGGTCGGCTAAGGCCAAAGGCACATAGGAAACAGTAACAGTGAGCTTATTCAAAACTCTAGCATCATCCATGTTTGAGATTCACAAGTCAGTACATGGCACACTTGATACAAAAGGTTGTTATTTTACATGCAGGTGCTTCAAACAGTCCAAATTGCATTCGCTCTTTCTTCTGCCAGCGTTTAAGATCTTCAATTTAGACCCCATTGAGAGTAATCACTATTTTGCGAGGGCTGGCATGGTCACGATGTTCGCAAAGCCATATACCCTGCGACAGAATCCCAATTTAAGATTTGGTAATCTCAATACAAGCAGTTTGTTATACAATTCAAATGAGGCTCCGTTTGGCATTACGGTGGCTTTTCAAAAGTGCTTATTTATTTCTATTTTCAGATGTTGTTATTAGTTGGAAGTATCTTTTTAGGATCTGTAACAGCAAAAATCACTAGGAATGGCAAATATTCCTCTAACTAACTAGAATACATAGCACAACGCAGCAACCGCAAACGGACCCTGAGTATTATGCTCATACCGTTTGACAGGTTTTAGCTAATCTTGATATTACCACTGAAAGTTGGGATGTAAGCTTGAATATCATATATAAATTTTGAAACTGGTATGCGGCTCCCTTACCTGCCAAGTACCCATGTTGAGACATCCATCAGTTATAGGAATCCTGAACAGAGCAAGATCCTAACCATTAATTTTTAGACACAGTAGACGGACAAAATGTAGGGGAAAGAAAGAAGCGAGGAAACACATACGTCAGGGCACAACCAAACATTGACGATTTGATATGTGCTGGCATGTCATCAGGTCCTGCAATTAGAACAGAACTCTTATGGCCTCATGATCGGATCACAAAAAGAGTGGTACACTCTCCAGAAACCAATGAACCACTCACAAGTTCAGTGAAGAATTTTTGAAAGACCACAGTGGAGAGTTAACTAACCTTCCATAGTGTGCTTCCAAGGAGCATTGTGGCCCTGAAAAATAATTAACACATGATGAAGCAACATTAATGATAACTCTTTGAATAAGAAGAGAGAATTTCGGGCCGCTGACCTCTGGGACAATTCTGTTAAGGAAGGTCTCGGTGTCAGCCTGTACATCGGAGTCATAGTTCTCGTTGATGGTCAGGGAAGCGCTTGTGTGCTGCACTGCAGAGAGGAAAAATAATTTCACTACTACTAAAATACAATGAACACTTGTTATCTACATGCATGTTGCTAGTGACAAAAAGATGATTCCATAACTTTCACTATGAAGTAGCTAGATTGCCTGCGCAATTGTACAGCTACAATGAAATGATATTGAACTTCTGTGCTAGCATACCACAAATTTAATGAATGCTGCCGACGCATATACACCAACTTATTTTGTAAACACCATCAGTGTAAGATATCGTAAATGGGCTACTACTACAGATCATGTTGAAACAAGATCCCAGCTGACTGCACTGAGTTTCCATTCCCTACATACCATCCACACATAATAACTTTTTACATATCAACAGTTCTACTGAGTAGAACGAACAAGCATCGTGACCTTATTAGCATACACCTTGAGGATAATAAATTTTTGGGAAATTTTTCCTTTTGCCATTGAAAAGGAGCGAATTATTCCTTCTACCACTGAAAAATGCTGTTTCTCCTTTTTGCCATCATTCCGTCAGACCTTATTTTTCGTTTGCCATCGCCGTGCGGTCAGAGCGCTTTGACCGTTTTCTGGAGGTGAGGGACAGGTTGTAGGACAAGAATGCCCCTGTATCGCTGCCGCTGGGATCAAGTATTTTTGTGCGTATGAAAGCGGGTCTAGCACATATGACATCTTTCTTCTTCCCTTCGCAACCCATCAACGCCATCGAGAAGAGCCTCGACCAAACCACACCCAAACTGTAAACCCTAGAAATTTCGTCCCCTCCTCCCCCTCCCCCTGAATCACCCCCAAATCGAGCGTCCCCGGCAACAAGCCCCATGGCCTAGAGCTTGGCCAGGTCCCTCGCCACCACCTCCACCGCTACCTTCCTCGGTGTCGCAGCTTCTTTGACCTGAGGTGCCCCTCCTCCATGAACCCACCCCCGACGCAGGCCACCCTGGAGCGCAGCGTCGGTGAGCTCCATGGCGTGACATGAGACGGTGGTGAGACCTTGCTACATGCTTGCCTCCCACGCAACTGGCAAGGAATCGGGCATGGGCAAATCGCCCCCAAATTAGAGGAGTCCTGGTGTCATGAAGATGAGAAAGGAGGCGCTACCGGAACGGTATGTATTCAAGATTCCCATCTGCTAGATGCCATCCATGGAGTCACTTTGTTAGATATCGTGCTTATTCATGCTCGATGTGGTGTTTTGGCTCAGGATGGATGAGGCTTCAGTGTTTCTGCTGAAGATTAGGATTGTTGCGTGTCCTGGTGGTAGGGCTGATTACAGCTTTTTCTTGATTGAGCATGCGGTAGACAGAGATTTGACAAATCGCAGTGATCTTATTGAGGAAATATGGGACAAATGGCCTTGGGGAGTAACCTATGCTGCTAGCATGCAATACTTTGATAGTGTGCAGAAGGTATTCTGTGATGTTAACAGTGATGCTGACCTGATGCACATGTTTGACATCCACTCTAGTCATAAGACAGTAGATGTTACCATTTGGCCCGAGGGATCGACGGCTCCTACTCCTAGCTTGGTTCAGCCAAGCCAAATTGATGTGGCCAGTCGACGAGTTGAAGCTAGTAAGCCAAGCAAGCAAAGCAAACCCAGTGAACCCAGCAGTTCCAGAGTGAAGAAGGTTCCTGGAAATCCATAAGATGGCATGGAGGATGGTCATGTAGGTCTAGATAACGAGGGCATGTACTCATATAGTGAAGCACATGTTCCTGTTGTCGAACATGGTGCTATTGTTCCACATGTTGCTGTTGTGGCACCTGCAGAACCAGCTCATGTTGCACCACATGTAGCTCCTATTGTACAACCTGACCTTGCATTACCACCTGGTATACCACAAAAGGATGAGGAAGCTGAGGAGGATGAAGATAGGGTGAGAGCATCTGAGGACTTTGAATACCCTGTGATACACTATGATAGGGAGAACCTAAGCATGGATGTAGGGACTATATTTCCATCTATAGATGGATTTAGGATGGCTCTTTCACATTATGCCATCAAAAAGGAATTTTCTTATGACACTAAAAAGAGCGAGCCTAATAGATTTAGGGCCTCCTGTTCTCAAGAAGGTTGCAAGTGGAGGATTCATGCATCAACAATAAAAGATGGCCGCACATTTCTGGTACTTTGTAATTGCAATGTTTCTATTGAACTAAAAAAGCAATCAAATTAATTAATGTCATGTTTGTTGCATGCAGGTGAAGATGGTCCCAGAAGCCCGTGACTGTGAAAGTACAACAAGAAGTGCAAAAGTGAAAAATGCTAAGAGGAAGTGGGTGGCAGAAGTAGTTACTTAATGGCTTAGAGAAGATCCATCACTTGGGCCAAAAGCAATGGCAAAAAGAAAATTTTCCTTAAATTTTAATCCATCTATTGAAGTCGAGTTCAGCAAATTCCATCACTCCTATGTCTTGTGTATCCTGTGATATTCTACAGATAACTCCCTCGCTTAATACAATTGACCAGCAACTGACGTCATCTAAGCAAGAACAAGTGAACAAGTAAATGCTTAGGAATCGCTAAGTAGGTGTGAGTGTGTGTCTACATACGGAAGAAATGCGCGAGCCCACACTTGAACCCGGCCAGGTCGCCCTCGATCTCCCTCAGAATCTGCAATACTTGGAAGAACAGAAGGCAATCTCAACCAAGGGATCGTGTACTGTAAGAAGGAGAACAGGTGAGACCGAGGGAGGGTGACCTTGGGGGTGATGAGGTGGCAGCCGCGGCGCTGCGCGGGGATGACAACGGTCTTCTGGGCCCACTTGGCGGCCATAGCGTAGGGCGCGGCGAGAGCGGGCGGGTTGGAACCGGCGGCGGCGCCCGTGCTGCGGCGGCGCTGGTTGTGATGAGGCCTGAGGACGAGTCGAGGTCGAGACGAGCGACGCCAGCCGGAAGACGCAAGACAAGACAAGGAAGAAGGAACGTAGGAGAACACCGGGCCCAGGAGATCGGGCCGTCCACTGAGCCGAACCAACTCATCTCAGGCCCAAATTGGATCCAACAGTAACTTTAGGCACGGCCCATTTAAGAGATGAGAGAATAAGTAGCCGACAGCAGAATGGAGAGAGATATGACGAATCGAGATGTTTGAATCTGAACCTTACAGTTCCTCTTTGAAACTCTAAACCCATAACCCCATCTCTCCGTCTCTATTTATGTTCTTGTGTTGTTCTTTTGCTTTTCTTCCGATTCCTACTAGTTTTTGTGAGAAGCCCTCACAATCTAGTATCAGAGACCACATCCTCGTCACGCTGGATGCCCACGACCACTTCATGCGTTATCATAAGAAGCTTGGTTCCATGGATCCCCAAACGAAGCTCATCATCGATTCGATGCTCGAGGCAATCGAACAGCGCTTCGATGGCGTCGACGGCGCATTAGGCGACAAGTTGAAGAAGATCGATGACCTCTCGGCGACAATCGAGTCCTAGAAGCCCCAGATTGACTCGTGGGTGGAGAATCTCCGACTCGAGGTCGGTGTTCTTCACAAGTATATGGATCGGGTGGTGATGGATCTGGTGTATGCGTCGCCGGGCCTCTTCCATCATCCTGAGGTGGTTGCCTCGCACCCATCTGTTGGAGCACCAACCATCGGCCCTCAGGAGCACCACGAGAAGCAAGTTCCCCGGGAGCATGTGTTTGGGTCGACTTTCGCCCTCTCACATCTCCCGATCACATGTATCGTCGAGTCACCAATTCCTCCATACACATCCGGCATTCCGCATTCTGATTCCATACTGCGATTGCCCACAACATTTCACATCATCACTAAATTGCCCAAATTAAATTTCCCTGAATTTGATGGCAAACACCCCAAGTTGTGGCAAACACGCTGTGAGCACTATTTTCGATATGTTCAGCATTGATTCCTCTATGTGGGTTAAAGTGGCATAGATGATATTAAATCCATTGTCATGATACAACGCCCTGCCAATCTCGATTCTGCTTGTGTGCTTGCCTCCTTGCTAGAAAAAGTGGGTGATTCGATCAAGTGCTATGAATTGTGCAAACCGGACTATTCCTCGGTGAGTCGTTCATCCTTCAGAGCTACCACGCCAGTATTTCTCCAACACCACCAAAGTCGGGCTCCTCTCCCATATCTGAGGATCACAGAGGCATTGAGGCAGCTCGCCAATAGTCAAATGATGACAAGCTTTCTGCACTGCGTGCCTATCGTCGTGCTAGATGACTCTGTTACAAGTGCGCTGAAAAATGGAGTCGAGACCACAAATGCAATCCTGTTATACAGTTACATGTTGTGCAGGAATTATAGGATTTATTTCAATGTGGAGAGGTGAAACATATTCAGTCTGATTTCGCTAACCCTTTGTCTGGCAATTCTCTTTTGACCATTTCTTGCGAAGCTATGTCAGGAATTAATTAGCAAAGACACTGAAGCTACAAGCTGAAATTTAGGGTATTCAACTGGTTATGCTGTTGGATTTTAGGAGTTCTCACACCTTCTTAAGTTCCACAATTGCATCCCAGTTACAAGGAGTAACTTCTCTAGCTCAGCCTCTGCATGTTAAGGTTGCAAATGAGCACATTCTGAATTGTGAGCAGGAACTCAGTAATTCTCCCTGGTCCATACAAGGTGCAATATTCAACACTCCATTCAAGATTCTTCCCTTGCATTCCTGTGGAGCCATAATTGGTATGGACTGGCTCAAGGTGTTGAGTCCGATGAAGGTACATTGGGGTTGCAAGCAATTGTCAATTCCATATAATGGCACATGGCTAACTCTGCATGGCATATTGCCTGGCAAACTGGAGTGCTCTGCTATTGAGCTGGTGGCCATTTCAGATACAACACAGTTGCCGGTTCCAATCGCTGTTCTAGCAAAAGTTTATGTTATCTTGGACCAGTTCAAGGACGTTGTTGCAGAACCACAAAGCTTGCCACCACAATGCTCTTGTGATCACAAGATTCCATTCCTCGTTGGAGCCCGACCTGTTCAAATCAGACCTTACCATTATCTGTCGGCTTTGAAGTCTGAAATTGAACAACAGGTGAAGGACATGCTCATCCAAGGACTTATATAGCACAACAACAATGAGTTTTCTTCTCTGGTCCTCCTGTTCAAGAAGGATTGGAATTGGTGTTTCTGTGTCAATTACTGGTAGTTAAATGCCTTATTCGTCAAAATCAAATACCCTATGCCCGTTATCGATGAACTCCTCGATGAGTTGTCAGGAGCACACTGGTTCTCCAAGTTGGACTTGTGTTCGGGCTATCATCAAATCCGCCTGCACGAAGGAGAAGAATTCAAGACCACGTTTCAAACGCACTCTGGCCCACTACGAGTGTCGTGTCATGGCCTTTGGCTTATGAGGCGCACCAGCCACATTTCAGAGTGCAATGAAAAATACTCTCTCCCCATTGCTCCGCAAATGTGTGCTCGTGTTATTCGATGATATTTTTATATATAGTTCTTCCTTTGCTGAGCACCTCCTACATATTGCACAAGTATTACAGCTTCTTCATGCGGAACAGTGGACTGTCAAGTTATCTAAATGTGCACTTGCGCAACAGCGGATATCTTACCTGGGGCATGTGGTCAGCATTGAGGGAGTTTAGACAAATGAATTGAAGATCACTGCACTCCACGATTGGCCAACACCATCTTCAGTGAAGGAATTGTGAAGTTTTCTGGGTTCGACAAGCTATTACCGCAAATTTGTTCGTCAATTTGGGTCAATCAACTGCCCGCTGACCGATCTCTTACGCAAGTACAAGTTATTCATTTGGACTTCACAATGCAGACACTCATTACTGATCCCGTCCTTGTATTGTCGGACTTCACCAAACCATTCAATATTGAGACTGGTGTCAGCAATTCCAGTGTAGTCGCGGTGCTTATACAGAGTGGCCATCCTCTCGCCTTCATCGGTAGTCTCTAGGGCCTCCTACTCGTGGACTCTCGTTGTATGAAAAAGAATACTTGGCAATCCTCGTGGCCATTGAGCAGTGGCGTCCGTACCTCCAACTGGGCGAATTCACCATCCATACAGATTAGTGCAACTTGGCTCACCTCAATAAGCAGCGGCTCCATTACTCCATGGCAATAAAAGGTTTTTACCAAGCTCTTTGGGCTTCAATATCGTATTGTGTATAAGAAAGGATCTATCAATCATGCCGCGGATGCCTTATAGCGTAATCCTCGATTGGATAGCGGACTGAATGTCATTTCTCACTGTCAGCCAAGCTGGCTCAGAGGTGCTCGCTAGCTACAACGACGATGCCCGTGCGACCAAATTGCTGGTGGAATTGGCTTCGTCTGGCTCTAACATTAAGGGATACACTCTCAATCAAGGTGTTATTTGGTACAATAAACAAATTTGGATCAGCCACAATGAAGCGTTGCAGCACTGCATCATACAGGCACTTCACAGCAACCTGATTGGTAGCCATTCAGGTTTCCTAGTTACTCACTGTCGCATCAAAAAGATCTTTGCTTGGCATGGTATGAAAGGACAGGTCCATTATTTCGTGACTTCCTATTAGATTTGCCAACAAGCGAAGCCAGACTGTGCTAAATACCACGGGTTGCTCCAGCCATTGCTGGTTCCAACTCAATTGTGGCAGATTATCTCACTTTATTTTGTTGAAGGCTTGCCTCGTTTGGGTTGTTTCAACGCCTTACTAGTCTGATTGACAAGTTCTCTAAATACAACCATTTCATTCCTCTGACGCATCCCTTCACAATAGTTCACATCGCCAAGGTATTCCTTGATTTTGTTTATAAACTCCATGGGTTGCCGCTACCTATCATTTTTGACAGGGTTCGCATCTTCATGAGCGTATTTTGGCAAGAGTTGTTCCGCTTGGCCAGCACGCAGCTGCAGATGAGCTCCGCCTACCACCCATAAACAGATGGTTAGACGGAGCGCCTAAATCAGGGTGTGGAAACCTTTTTGCGATGCTTTATCAGTGCTTGTCCAACCAAATGGAGACAGTGGATCGCAAGCTGAGTTTGGTATAACACGGGTTTCCATTCTACATTGAACAAGTCTCCCTCTGAGGTCCTATATGGCCACAGTCCCTGCCAATTGGGCATTGAAGTGCCAGATTCTGCTCAATTCACAGAATTATCGACTTGGCTCGATGAGCGTGCTTTGACGAACCGCTTTCTACAGTAGCGTCTTCTTTGAGCACAACAGCGCATGAAACTACATGCAGACAAGAACTGATTCGTGTGCCAATTTGATGTTGGTGACCTTGTCTTTTTGAAATTACAACCTCATGTGCAGTCGTTAGTGGTAGTTCACACCAATCACAAGTTAGCTTTCAAGTATTTTGGTCCATTTCGTGTTCTGGAGCGGATTGGACTAGTGGCATACAGAGTGAAGCTCCCACCTTCAAGCGATTCATCAATTTTTTCATGTTTCGTAATTGAAAGCTGTTGTCGGAGCCAAGACTCGGGTACTTTCAGAGTTACCTTTACCTGACTGTTCTTTTCAGGTTCCAGAACTTGTGTTGCAGAGGCGTATGATCGCTCGGGGTGCTTCTACAATTGCTCAAGTCTTGGTGAAATAGTATACTTCGTCACCAGAGCTGGCCGCTTGGGAGGACGTGGAGGCACTTCATCAGCGTTTTCCAATGGCGCCTGCTTGGGGTCAAGCAGGCTCTAAAGAGGGAGGGGGTGTTAGTGACACCAGCCAAAAGACACAAGACAAGAAAGAAGGAACGAAGGAGAACACCAGGCCCAGGAGATCGGGCTATCCATCGAAGCTGAACCAACTCATCTCAAGCCCAAATTAGGTCCAACAGTAACTTTGGGCAGGGCCCATGTAAGAGAGGAGAGGATAAGTAGCTGAGAGGAGAACAGAGAGGCATGATGAATCGAGATGTCTGAATCTAAACCTTATAATTCCTCTCTGAAACTCTAAACCCATAACCCCATCTCTCCGCCTCTATATGTGTTATGTTCTTGTGATGTTCTTCTGTTCTTCTTTCGATTCCTGCTAGTTCTTACGAGAAGCCCTCACAAGGGGTTATTTAGATGCCGGTGGACGCTCACCTTGCACGGGATTGAAGCGGTAGCAGGAGGTGTGGACCATGTGGTCGCGGTGTGGTCAAACATAGTTTAGATGGAACTTTTTTATTATTCTATTTTTAAATAAAAAATACAAGTATACATGTTAGTTTTAAAAAACTACAAATCTAGACTATTGTTGGCTATCCAACATGTGATAGGTTTAAAAATTAAAAAATTAGTTCTCATGCTCTTAAAATTCAAAACACTATCGAAATCATCTTGAAAAACACTAAAATAATTTTATGATGCAGAGAATGCTATCATCTAACTTAAAAAAAATCAACTCAAATATTTACTTGTGCAATACAAACCAAAAAAAATTCAAGGATTTGAAATTTGTTTTTTATTTCTCATTGTACATATCATATTTTTATCTAAATTTGTTTTGAGAGCTAATGATAACATCATCTATATATTTTTTAGAATTTTTTTGATTATTTAGATAGTGTTTTGAATTTTAAGAGCATTGGAACATATTTTTTATTTTTTTTAAAATCTGTTGCCCGTCACGCGACATGTAGATTTGTAATTTTTATTTAAAAATATAAAAATAAAAAAGTCCCAGTTAGATAAACCGGGCTTGCCAGGGCTTCGTAGACCCATGGTTAGATCTATTGGGCCTCGGCCCAGATATGTTTAACCGGACCCAAGGTTAGACTAGACTCGATTAGTTTTGTACAACCCAGAGAGAAAAGACATCGCCCAACGGCCCAGCTGAGCATCGGAAGTGGGGACAGCATCGCCATCGCAAAATGCAGGCGCTCCTACTCCCGGCGCGGCCTGCGGCGCCGCCGCCGCCGGCGGAGATGCTCCGGGGGCGTGCGCTTCCCGCGTCCGCGTCACAGGTCCGCCGTCCCCTCCTCGGTGCCGCCGGGCGACTTAGCTGCGGAAGCGCTTTGCGGCGCCTTACCGTGGCGGCGGTGGCGGCGGCGGGGTCGGCGTCCTCGTCGGGTCCGCTCTACCCGACGCCACCACCAACCGAGCAGGAGGTTGAGAGGGTCAAGCTCGAGCAGGTGCTTCGCTAGTTCTTTCTCCTTTGATTTATCGACCCTCCGTGCTGTGCTCGGTGAGTGAAGTAGGGTTTTGGGATAGCTTTGTTGAGGAATTGTACGTTCTTGGCTACCTATGTGAGAATTTGAAGCTTGATTCGTGAAGAAAGGCATGTGTTTAGGGCGTTGAGTGAGTTGTTTCTGATACGTATCCAGGACAGAGGAATTGCTAACTTCGGGATAATGGATTGCGATTCAACTTGCAGGGATCTATCTCAGTTTATATCTTGTCCGATAGTTGATCACTCTCCACAGTAGCATCGGTCTGTCATCAGAGAACTGATCGATTGGTGATTTTGCAAGTGTGTAACGTAACATCTGGTTGAAACAGGAACTTATAGCATGTCTTGTTGCATGTGTGCTTTCCGTTTGAAAATTTGTGTGGTCTATCTGGTTAAGAAATGGCCTGGGTGTTTAGTGAAGGCGCGCTTGACTTCTTGAGTAGTCCTGCATCGCGCTCTCATTGAGATTTCATATCTTGTGGTACTAACGCTCGTCACTTGACATGAACAGCATACTTTTATCTCCGTTGTTATTTACCAGTACTACTTATACAAACCCATAATATTAATCTTGTTTTGTTGAAGATGCACTCCTTTTAGTATAGCGTGGTGATTAAGCTGCTTAAGTTTAGTTTTGAAATTATTGTTTCTTCACATGATTTAAAATGATTCCGCATTTTCTTGCTTATCTCTAAATGGTTTGACACATGTACCATGTTTCTGAAATATTGGCCTTTCTATATTTCTTTTCTATGGACAAATTGGACAGGTTATGAAGAGACTAGAGAAAACAGCAAGGTATTTCAAGAATTTGGGTACCCTAGGGTTCTGGTCCCAGTTGGTATGCACAATTGTTTCTGCTGGAATTTTGTCTTTCTCTACAGTTGTAACAGGGAAGGTGACAGCACCCTTCACATTCTATGCCACCGCTGCTGGTATTGCTGCTGCCTTTATTTCAGTCTTCTGGTCATTTGGTTACATCCGTCTCTCTGAAAGGCTCAGAAAAACAGCAAAAGAGCCCGCAAAGGTACTCTTTTTTCTCAATATCCCTGTTTTTACATTGTTAGCAGCAGAACATGAACTATTTCACATGAAAAGTGTATTATGCTTCATTGCCCCACTGCCTGTCTCATCTCTTTTACCTGCTTACCGCCATTCTCGATACCGTTATTCGATTACTGAACTAGTGTTTTTGCATCATGTTGTTCATTACAAGGATATCTTCTACCAGCTTTTGGACTTTGTATTTTAGATAACTTTGCATGGCAAGCTTGATATGATTCTTCAGATATACTTTCAAATTAAAATAAATTTGTGAATTGCTTTCCAGGCTCCTCCACGCGCCAATGTTGTTAAGAGTCTGAAAAATGGCATTCTGCTTAATATTCTCGGTATGGGCGCTGCTGTTCTCGGCATGCAGGCAACTGTTGGTGCTTTGGTAGCAAAAGCTCTCACAACCTCTCCTGTACCCTATTATCAGGCTGCATCCCCTGGCCAGAGCTCTGTTTTGGCTTTAGATGTTTTCCTAGTTCAGGTACTGCATTGTTTGTTAATCTTACCATTTCCTATGAACCATTGTCTTATCAAATTTTGCACCTATAACCAGTCCAACAGTGTCATTCTCTCATTTTCATTATTATCTTAAGCGGCCTTGTGACCTTGATTGTTGACTAACTTCATTCTACCTGAAAAGAATACATCTGTAGGATTTAATTAATGTATGGACAGTGAAAACACATTTCTGATATTCACCATATTAGCATCTGCTTCACACCATTTTTGTCTGGGGACATGGTTTTAATAACCCCATGGTTACGTCTCACCTTACATTGTTAAGGCGTGGCGCCCTCATATCTTGGAATAACACCAGAAAGATTATCGGACAATCTGAATAGTGATAGAACTTGGAAATTAGAATCCTTTCATCACCTGCTCAAAATCATATTAGTATTGCCTTTTCTTAGGCAGTTCAAATTTATAGTTGAAGGTCTAACATGCTACAGTGGAAATGCATTACTAGTTGTCTA
This sequence comes from Phragmites australis, assembly GCF_958298935.1. NCBI lineage: Eukaryota > Viridiplantae > Streptophyta > Magnoliopsida > Poales > Poaceae > Phragmites > Phragmites australis. Next base: position 4,712,929 of record NC_084925.1, read on the forward strand.
TTTGCTGCTTATCATTGTACCTATCAGTCTGTTATTACAAAGCCACTAACCATGGTCAATCCTCATCCTGATCCATGAGCAGGCATCAGCGAACACCATCCTGTCGCATTTCCTCGGTCTAGCAAGCTCTCTGGAGCTGTTGCGCTCCGTGTCGCTGCCTCCAGCAGAATCTGCCCCGGCCCCTGCTCGGGCCTGAGCCATGGCATGTCAAGAAATACCTGCACTCCTCGGCTCTGCAGTTGTTTTGCCCCAGAATCGGTATTGTACGCAGAACTAGCAATCTCATTTATTTTATGTTGTTCAGCTAAGATAAATAATTCACGCGGCATGAGCTGTTTGGTTTGGATGAACACTTGTGAATTACTCCGTGTTCTGCTTAATAAGGTTGCTAATGGGTTGGGTTTGTTTGGGTATAACGGGTTGTGTTTTGCTTTGAGTTCTTTTTGGATTGGTTGCAACGGGTTGAACAGAAAATCGGTATTGGGTTGGGACGGGTTAAGGATTAAACATTATCACCGGATTGGGTGGAAACCCGTGAGTTGTACCCATACACCAGCAGACTCGTCGCCACTGCCACCTAGGGACTAGGCTTGCCGTCGTTCTATCCCCTGGCTCGGCTCGCTGTCATCCTCTTCTCCCTGCTCTCCACCACTTGGGGGCTCATCGCCGTCCTCTTCTCCGTGCTTGCCACAAACAGTCTAGATGCGGCGTGCTCGGCGATTGGCCTGCGCGTGTGGCCTTAGGCCTTACGAGGTCAGCTATGGAGAGGCGACTGGAGGTCAGGACCTCCCCTACGAGGTGGTCTGAGCTCCTTGATGGAGAATGGGCGCAATGCCTTCTACCCAGCCATGGATCCATCGTCGCCACCAGAATCGTGAGCCTACCATCAAAATCCTCTCGTGTCTCAATAAGGTGAAATCTTCAGGCTCTTGATCTTGGATTGATTGGAATCATCCAAAGGTCGGGATGAATAGATCAATATGGTGCAGAAATTAGTAAAAAATGTTAGGTTTAATCGCCCCTTTAATCAAACATGAATGCCTAGTTTTGAAACTTGAGCACCCATAAAGCAGAAGCGTGACCTCTTACCCTAGCTAGATGTAGCCATGGAGTGAAGATCCATCGATGTAGAGCCATGACAAGGTACCGTTCAGCTTGGTGAAGCGCAGTGCAAACCTGTGGTGAAGACGGCGTCAGTTCATGTAATTGATCGTGTTGTGTAGCAAATGTCGTGGTCATCAACGCGGTGACAAGCTTGGTGTAGTCGTCATCGACGACCTTCATGTTGATCCAATGATTGTCTTTAGGTTTTTGGGTGTGTTGGGTGGCTTTGGCCTCACAGGGACCTTAATCCTGTGAGGAGTCGGGCCCCCTTTTATATGTGGCACTGATCAACTTGAGATCGCAACCATAGTCAGTTTGCGCCCCCAATCAAGGCGCGAGGGTGGAGTCCAAGCTCCCCTTTATCCTCTTGGGTGCAGTTAGGATATGTTAGAGCCGAGATCATATCTAACATTATCTCCCTTGATCGTAAAACTAATCATCATAAGCATACTCTTAATGAAACATCACACCAAGACAAAAAGGCATTATAGCGATTAATAAAATATCATTGAAACTCAAATACCTATAGTGTATTACTGCATCTCGAAATGAATTTTCATTATGCTTAATAGGAGTTGGTTTGCTTTATGGTCATTTTATCCAGAATCATAGACTTTCCGATAACCTCATGCCGGTAACATGATCACGAAAGATATTAGAAGGTAAGCTTTTTGTAAGCGAATCTGCAAGCATTGATTTAGTATTTATATGCTTGACACTGATGGCTTGATCATAGATTCTATCTTTCATAGTATGATACTTAATGTCGATATGTTTGGCAGCACCATTGTTACTTGTATAGAAAATTACAGGTTGCTTATTGCAGTGCAACGTAAGTGGTTTTGAAATGTTATCTACCACTTTTAATTCCAGGATAAAAATTTTAAGCCATACAGTCTGTCTGGTTGCCTTATAACATGCTACAAATTCTACTTGCATCGTTGGTGATGTTGTAAGTGTCTGTTTAGAGCTTTTTCACGAGATAGCTCCTTCAGCGATGGTGAAGATATAACCTGACGTGGATTTCTTAATATCCACACACACATCGCAAAGTCTGTATCTGAATAACCAATAACTTCAAGGTTATAAGATGTACTAATTATGAGCATATAGTGATTAGTACCTTGGAAATAGCGAATGACTTTCTTAACGGTTTTTCAATGGTATGTTACTAGATTTGACTAATATAGAGTATTTGCCGAGCATCTCGGTTATGAAAGTTAAATCAAGGATAGTACATATTTAAATATATATATAATGCTTATAACAGCTAAAGCTTAATGAACCAACTTCATCTAATTAGTTTCATATTGGTTTCTCAGATATTAAAATGTTTCAAACTTATCGTCATTAATAATAGGAGCAGGCAATGTAGATCACTTATGCATATTATACTTCTTCAGGACTCTGTCAGTGTATGCATTTTGAGACAAACCTAATACTCATTTGGACTTATCTTGGTGAATCTCAATGTCAAGAATGTAAGAAGCTTTATCGAGATCCTTCATATTAAAGTTAGAGGAAAGAAATCTCTCAGTCTCAAACAACATATCGCTATCGTTGTTGATCAATAAGATATCATTCACATAAAGAATTAAAATGGTGAATTTCTTCCATTTAAACTTTACATAAATGCAGTTACTAACTTCATTTTCTTTAAAGCTAACATTTCTTATGACCTTATCAAACTTCAGATATCATTATCTAGATATTTGCTTTAGACCATAAATTGATTTCTTAAGTCGACATCACATCTGTTCCTTGCCTTTCGTGACAAAATCTTCTGGGTACCCATGTAAATATTTTCTTTCAAGTCACCATAAAGAAATGTCATCTTCACGTCTATATGATACAGCTCTAAATCATAATAAGCCATAAACGCCATAACAATTATAAAATAATCTTTAGTGATACAAGAGAGAAGGTTTTATCATAATCAATCATTTTCTTTGTGAGAAGCCTTTTGCTACAAGTCTTATTTTGAACCTTTTAATGTTTCTCTTAGAGACATGCTTGTTTTTATAAACCTATTTATAGCCTACCGTTTTGACTCTGTTGGGAATTTCTACTTGATCTCATACATCATTATCGCTCATAGATTTTAATTCATCTTTCATGGCACTAAGCTACTTCGATGAATGCTCACTCATCATGACCTTTTTATACGAGTTGAAATCCTTTGCTTTCCCTATATTATTAACATCCTTATTCATGTAAATAATATAGTCATTTGAGATGGCAGGTCTCCTATCATACTATGATCTCCTGATTGGTTCATTAGGTACTGAAGGAACAAGGCTGGGTATTGTATGGCTGTTGAGGCTCATCGTTAGACACATCATTCGGAATTTTAGAGGCTTCAACAGGGGCGCACTAACATTATTTTCTACTGAAGGTGCAACCACTTGTGGACAGGAACATAAGTCTCTTGGATTAGCAGTGCAGGAACATAAACCTGCTTCTCGAGATCAATCTCCATGGGCTCTAGCTGATCTTCAGCATGACCATATCTCCCACGACGAGGTCAAATATGGAGGCCTCCCGCCTCCGAGCGCCGCGGACGACCAGGAACACGGCTAGGAAGACAACAACTAGTATTATTCATTCACCCGTCTAGATTCAGTTAATAACCCCTAACCATATCATATGAATTCAAAGAATAGGCACAACCAAGCATATCAAAGAAAAAGAAAGAACAGAGAAGAGAATCTAATCCCCCTCAATACAATACACTGAAATGCAGCACCGAATCTTGATTGTTCTCGCCGCAGCAATAAAATAAACAAGATATACCATCACCACTACTGAGACTAGCAGGAGTAACCAAAGAAGCATAAGCGAACATCACATATCACATTCAAATTACAGATCACAAAAGAATAGAAGAGAAGAGAAGAGATGAACCGGCTGGGGGATTGAAACTCGAGAGCTAGTGGGTGTGGCGACGTGGGATCGAAGGCTAGGCTAGTCAGCGTAGATGTGGATGTTAGGGCTGTCTGATGTTTTTGGGAGCCCGGAATCGCTCCCTACAAATAGATAGCGGGAAGGGTGACGTTGGGGGTTAATAAATATTAGTAGTGGTATTAGAGAGTTGTTGGAGCTGAGTTTTAAACTGATTTTTTTTTAAAAAACTTTAACTATAGAGAGTAAAATTAGAAGACTCTTGGAGATGCTATTAGAGCCAAGATCTCATCCAACAAAAACCACCTAGACGCTGGTATAGCTTCACCAAGCACTGAATCAGATCAAACAATAGAGGAATCCGAGAGATATCATGCAAAGACTCTAGCAATCTTTTTTTTTTTTTTGCTGTAATGACTCCAGCAATCCTTTGATCGAATCGAATCACAGAGAGGCCAAATTAGATGCCCGGAGAGTACAACACCAATCATAGCATTCGAGAAGGAAATTGGGTATCAAAAGGGTCCATCATCAATTTGGCCTGCTTCTCGACTCCAGCGTGTGCCCAATCACCCAAGGGCCAAGGGCATCCTCGACGCATGCCCACGGCGCGGTCCCGTCCGTCACCACCGCTATGTGCCACGACAGCGACTCCGCCTGCAGCTCGACTGGGAGGAGCGACTCGGCCGCAGTCGTTGCCGCCGCCGCCGCCGTCGGGGAGTAGTTGATTTTTCTTTTTCTTTTTTGCATCTAAACATGTGCTGAAGCCTGAAGCTATAAGCCTTGTGTCTGTGGCTTTCTCCGGCTTTGTGGGCTGAACCATGGGTTCGCCCACGGGTTGAACCTATATGTGGATTGGTTTGGGTGGATGGAACGTGACGGGTTGGGTTGGTAAAATGTGTTGATTAGTTTTGGGCTAGTTCTAATAAATTAGCTTTAGGTTGGGTTGGGTTCTAGCCCATTACCAGCCCTAGATCTGCTGGTGGCCTTAAACGGCTCTTGGCTCGCTTGTCGCTGCGATGCACAGCCAGAAATGAGAAAACGGTTGGCCCCGAGATCACGTACCGATAAATAAACGGGGCAGCTGGGCCCCGGCGCACGCGGAGCACCGGTCTCTACAGCGCCCGTCCGTGCCGCTGCCTCTGCCCGTGCCCGTGCCGGCAGCAGAGGCAGTTACGGTCAAGCCAAGCCGAAGCCAGCTGGTAACCAATGAGGAACTGCTCGTTTTCACTCTGCTCCTCCCGGTTCCGCCGGGTGGTACTGGAGGTGGGTTCACGCGCTTGTCCGCTTGCGGGGCGCTGGAATCCGCGCAGTCACACGTGACTGACTGATCGAGCGGCCGATCCAGTCTGCCTCACACTCACAGTTCGAAACCAAAATTTACAGGACTCTGTATAAAAATAAAATTTTATTTATATTATTCATCTTATGATTTAATGGTTAGGTTGAAAATGAGAGAATAATTGAATGAAAGAATCTTTTATAGAACTATATCTTATAAAATTTACTTCCTCACTATCCACCGAGCAAGGTTGCGCGTGCATCTTTTTAACCCCCGCCAGGCAAATCCACTTGCGCCGCAGCAGTGGTAGGCACGGATCATAAGGCCTGAGCGCTCAAGGAGGAGGAGTCGCTCCACGAGAGGTGTTCGAACGCTCAAAGAACAATGCACGCGGAAGATGCTTCCTGCTGAAGCGGGCGCTCCATCCCATCTATTTCAACCATCATTAGCCTAGGTGGTTTTTAAATCATGTCCAGTCCTATCTAGAGCTAACGAACTAGATGCGGAGTTGATTGGTAAAAAACTATTGCGAGTCTTTGTGTGCGATGGAGTCGAGGGGTGCTTGAAAAGATGCTTAAGCTTAACAAATTGTCCAAACATTTATTAAATAGTTATTTCCATAGTAGGTTAAGTTTCATATACATATAATTCATTATTCTCTTTCTAGTTTATCTTCAGTAGATACTTTAAAATTTCATCCTCCATAACACTATTATAATATCTTCTATTTTTTCATATTTAATATCTACTATATTTTTTAACTTTTATTACTTTTTATCTTCCTTTATATCTACAGTCATTTTCTGTAAATAATATTGTACAGTGATACGGTCTTCTCTCCTCCGCATCTTTGTTGTCCCTGTATACGGATAGGTGAAGGAGGCAAAAAGACAGCACAGTGATGCGACCTCTGAAAGTAGCTCGCAGAGCCGCAAGCGCAAGCGCGAAAACCAGCCGCCGGCCGCGCGGTGGAAACGGAACGCCCGCGGAACGCCAAAAATATCCCGAATCCCACACGACGGCCCGCCGTATACATTCGGTGGTGGTGGGGCGATCAGTCGGTTACGTGGTGCTCGTAGCAGTGCTCCGTACAAGCCCGGTCTCGGCTGGTTCGGACCGCGAGGGCATAAACAAAATCGCGCGGCCGTTTGGTGCCCGGGCAAGCGGGGCGACACAAACTGGGTAGGGGAGATCCGCGCAAGGCGTGGCGGAGCCTTTGCCAGTTCGGCGATAAACAACACGACACCAAAGGACTGGCCCAGGACGGGGAAGTTGCAAGGAAGCTGCTGCGTGCGTAACCGAAACGGGTGGGGGTTGTTGGTCGCCGTGGATCTGGCCCTCTATTCTACTCGTATTCATGCAACCATCTCGCAGGCAGGATGCTGATCTGACGATCCCTCTCCCTCTCCCTCTCCCGGCACAGATCCATGCACGAGACTACGAGAGAGAGAGAGGTGGCGGTTCAGTCTAGTACTGCAGTACAGTACCGGCCAGTGTCGGTGCGGTGGGAGGCCGTTAAAGCCGCGCCCGCCAGCCTGGCCTGGCACCTCCACAGATCCGCGTCGCGCCTTCTCTCTCCTCCAATTGAGACGTTCGAGGGCGCGGGCCGTCCGTCGTCTTGCGCGACGCGTTGCGCCGTTCATACGTGGAGCCGTCTCGCTCGCCTCGCGTATCCGCGCGCTTTTATGCCCCGGACCAAACTTCACGAGCCCGCCTGCGCGGCGACAGCGTGCGATTCATTGGCGCGCGGCGACGCATCTGTACGCAGACCCATTTTATTTGCTGTGCTCTGCTCTGCTCCCCGTGGAGGTGGTGGTGGTTGCTGCAGAATGGGGAAATCGATGCTCGCGTACGGCGCCGTTCGGTCTTCAGCTAGCTCTTAGCTGTTCTCCAAACGGTTGCAGACAGGCAGTTAACTGATGGTGTCGGAGTATGTGAAATAAGATGGAGTATATAAGAATCTGTTTATTATCTTAAATTAAGATTAGATTTTATCTTATTTTTATTGTTATTTGATATCTAAACTATCTATATTCGGTATATTTTATTCTCGAGCTAATGTAATATATTGATCACATTAACCGATTTTTTACTCTTTTACAGTATCACGAGTTTAAATTCTAATTTTAGACTACAAATCTTAGTCGTCATCAGTTTCTGCACCACACGCCCTGTGGAAGATCAATCCCTATGATCTCCACCGGGGGCAATGTCACCCGTACCTAGGGTTCACACCACCGATTATGTTGATCGGCCGTCCTAAAGAGTTTTTTCCCGATCTATTGATCGAAATTTTCTCTCTCGCCAATCGTTGATCGACATTTCTTTTCGGTTTTTCCGATCCAAAATCGGTTTACGCCATCCGTCCTCTTTGCGTGCCTCTACTTCAACCTTAACAATAACTACACTAACCGGGGTGTCCGTCACTGTCGGAGGGTGAACTCCTGTCACAGGGATCCTAGGGGACCCCTTTTTAAAGATTCGGCCGTGGGGATGATCCTGAATATGTTCGCAGGAGAAATAAATGGGTATAAATGCGATGGCCGGTGGGGTGGAATGATCTAATGCGGAACGAAGTAAATGCACCGGCGGTTAGACAGGTTCGGACCGCACGGGGGCGTAACACCCTACTCCTGTATGAATACTATAAATACCCAGAGAAAATCCCTCAAGGATGTTGTTGATTACAAGAATGTTTATCTATCTTAGAGCCTGGAGCTCTTTGTTCTTCGGCCTGTGTGTGGCCGTCGGCTTTTTTTCTCTCTCGATCTTCTCTTCTCTGTTTTTGAGCAATTATTTCCTCTTCCGAAGCTTATCTTTTTTTTTCTACACTTGCATTCTTCTGTGCCACCGGTTGCTTTAAATACCCGCTGGCAGCAGCGTGCCCCGAACGGGAGAGGGGGCACGAGTTCTGAGATACCATAAATGGAGAGGGCGTCATTATTTCCTCTGGGCGAAGTGACCGGGGGTGGAAAAATACGTCCCACACCCAGTCGTCTGTCGCCATGGAGAGGGCCCACCGGGCAGCCGCAGAGCGGCCCGACGTGCCCGCTCTGTCTTGTTCCCCTGCCACAGCAGCGCGACTGACAGAACGCCTCGACCCTGACAACGTTATCCCGAGACGAGCCGGATGGCACGGGATGGGACCCGTGCATTCAATGACCCCACGCCCTTCTGCCAGAACGTGGTAGGAACTGACACCGAGCGCGACGGGAGTAGTTCGATGTGACAGGCCACGCGCGCTCTTTAAATGCGGCCTTGGGCCTTTGACTGGCTGACACCTCAGCGGCGGGCCCCTCAGGGGCTACTGTCAGGGGGCTCTCTAGGTCGTCGGGGAACCGAGTGCTCGGGGGTCACTGTACACCCCCCGAGCACTCTCTCCCGAGAATGCACTTTCTTGATCCTCGAGGAACCGAGTGCTCGGGAGTACTGTTCACCTCCCCGAGTACTCTCTCCCGGGCATACTTGTACGGATCCTCGAGGGACCGAGTGCTCGGGGGCTGCTGTACACAGCCCCGAGCACTCTCTCCCGGAACTTCCTTCAAGGGCCCTCGGGATACTTAGGCGCCCAGGGAGCCACCGCTCGGCGGTCCCGGGCACACTTCTCCCGGTACTTAGCCTTCCTGGGCGTTGAGGGACTTGGGTGCTCGGGGGCCACCGTACGGAACCCCGAGTACTTTCTTCCCGGCACTTAGACTTTCTTCCCGGCACTTAGACTTCGTGGATCACTGGTGTACTCGTGGATCACCGATTGTGGCCCCGAGCGCCCTCTCCCGGGACTTGATCTTTTTCACCTTGCGGTGAAGACTCCGCGGGATGGCGCCAAGTGGCGGATTGCTGGCCTGGCCTCGGGATTCAGGGACCCCCGGTTCTTGATATACCGACAATCACCATCCATCGCGTAGGCCGCTGCACGTCTTCGTTCACGACGCGTCTTCATCGCAGCACGTCATCGCAGCTCTTTCACGACACATCTTCATCGTAGCTTGTTTAGGCACGCGACACGGTAGGACAGATTACTTTTTTGACCCGTCAGCTCGCGAAAAATTAAAAAATCTCAAAAAACTTACTTTTATCCAGAATCGAACACACGATCTTATACTTAGTAGTCAAACACATTACAATTACACCACATATCTTATATAATATTATATCTAAACAAATTATATAAAATATTAAAAAATAGAAATAATTAAATAGATCGTACTATACCGACCCATCCTGTCACAACTCCAACCCGATACGATCCAAACCGTAGTACCGTGCTATGACTAGACTGATCTAAAATGATCGTACCCCATATGGGTCTATTTAACCGGCCCACTTGACCACTTTACTCACAGTGATTAAACGGTCGGTAAGTCGGCACGTTTTTTATTCTCGCCACCGGTGCCAGCACCGGCCGTACGAGTACGACTCGTGGTGCGTCAGAGCGGCAGGCAGCAGCTAGTGAGCAAGCGCACGTACACGGAGACACCTGGGCCGCGGGAGCTGCTGAGCTGTGCCCATAACTGCCATGCCACCCTCCACGAAATCGCGCCGGCTTTTATTACCCGCGCGCCCCACCCCCCGAGAGATTGCGCTCCAGCCTGGCCCCCGGATCCACCCTCGAAAACCGCCGCGCCCACCCTACGTCCCCCTGTCGTCTTCCGCCCCGGCCCCCCGTCCACCCGCAGCCCCACTCCCATATCTCTGACACGTGGGTCCCGAAACTCGAGGGCCTCCCTGTCAGAGAAGGCGGACGTCTCGTCGGCGCTGTTGCGGGGCAGGCCGAGCCGAGCCCCCAAACCGTCGCGCACAGCGGTCGTACTGCCCAGCTTGTACGCATGTACGGGTGGGGCCCCGCGCGCGTGGGATCTGGGGTGGACGGGCTCGAGTGCGACTCATCAATTCGGCGGGATGGGCTGCAGTTCGGGTACACACTGCACACAATGCTGCTGCCCTTCCATAATTTTAATTTGATTCCAGCTCCAAGGGGGATGGATGTATCGATGGACTGTGTTGGATGGAACTTAGAGTGAGTTTGGCAGCGATTCTCAACCCGCTTCTGACCGAAAATTGAAGAATCTGTACCAAACGGTTTTCTCCCAACGCGATACGTAGGTGGATCAGTCCGTAGCAATTCACATTTCAATATAGGCACAGTGAATCGTTCAAAACCATACTTCACTGGTGAATCTAACCACCCACATTTGAACTTCTTCTTATACTTGAGATGTAATTACTCACTTTTGCCATGGATTCATCCCCAACCAAAACCTATGCCCCCTTCCCCACTTCCCGTTCCGAAATGCAGAGCAGAACCAGCCCCTCTCCTCTCGCTCATGAACACCAAACGATTAGAGTTGGCACCATCGGTCCTTGGTGTCGCCCGACGACCCTCCTCCGTTGCTCATCGACGTCGCCTGACGATTCTCCTCTGAAACTCCTCGCTGTCGCCCGACCCTTCTTTGTTGCTTCTCACTGTCACCTGCTCTCCCTCGTACGCTGCTCGACACCTTCACACTGCTAAGACCATCCCTAACCATATTCCATTTATTTTGTTCCCTTCCTAATTCCCATTCCTTTTATTTTCTCTCATCTCTAACAGTTTCCCTTTGAAGGGAATCGCGAAAGGGAAATGAGAGATAATCCCGTTTTGGAGGGAATGACCTTGGGAATCCCGTCGTGAAGGAAAACCGTTGGAGCGTTGAAGAGAATGAAAATCATTGGGGTTAGCCTAAGGGAAGCCGCCGGCAACTTGTCTTCTCCTCGCCGGATCTAAAGGGCGCACGAAGGGAGGCCACACTCTTTGCCTGGGTTATGTTCCCTACATGGATCCTGTTCCTTGCTAGATCTAGGAAGCATTATGACGAAGATAATATATACAAGTCAAATACATCTTATATATAAGTCCAAATACATCTTATATATAAGTCAGCACAAATAAACGGATAGGGGTATAATATTCAATTCAACACTATACTCTCTTTTCAAGAATGAGAATTCAATTAGCTTGCCAAACAGTTTCACAGTTAAATCTGATTCATCAGAGAAACATTTATAGGATGAATCTAAATCCAGAGCTACGCCAAAACGTGGCCTTACTTATCCAACCACTAGATAAGCACATTGTCGCCTCACTCTCTCGTCCTTCATATATTTTTGACATCATCCTTTATCCACAAGAAAACGTGATTCTGGTGGAATTTCAGCAAGAATGCGTGCAAGTTGTACAATGTAAGGCTAGTTTGTTAGGGTTTTGGATTTTTTGGAAAATGTTTTGCTTCTAATTCTCACCTCAAACATTTATTTGAAGAGGTAGAATCATTTTGTGCAATTGTTAGATGTATTCTGATTATTGGCAAAGGATAAAAGTTGTAAATGAGAATTAGTGATTCAAAAATAGGAGAAATCACTTTTGCCTGTTTGTCCCTCATAGAGTAAAAAAGACAAAATGTTTATCCTATTTTGAATTCAAATCCCTCGCCAAAAACATCGTTTCACACGAATTCAACATATTCTAATTAGAATCCAAAACTTTTCTCCCATCACATCGGACCCTAAACAGGCGCTGAACCTTTTCAGCCTCAAATGAAGTAGCTAATGCTAGTACTGCCCACGATCCGTGTAATTCAAAGCTGTAACAAACACTGCAACAAGTAACGCCAATTTACCCGATTTTGGCTGGTTAGGCTTAACGGCCTCTTGTGTTTGACGGTACGGAATCCGGAAACAAACTAACGATTCAAAATTCAAACCGCCCGCGGGGACCCCCATGATTAACAGCCAAGCGGCCACGATTCCGCTCACTCATCCACAGCGCTTACACACTGCCATGTGGGGCCATTATACCGAGGACCCCACCTGCCATTCGGGTAGCGAAAACGACGCGCGCCCCGATCATGAGGTGGCACCTCGCCAGCTGTACCCCGGTGAGCAGCCACCGGCCGCTCCCGGTCACCCTCCGGCTATATAAACCCCCGCCTCGCCGTCCCCTTCCTCTCGCCACCGATCGAGACGTCCCAATCGAGCTAATCGCACACCGCCGTTGCAGACGGGAGCAATCCGTATCCGGCGATGGGAGTGGAGTCGGAGTGCGACAGGATAAAGGGGCCGTGGAGCCCCGAGGAGGACGAGGCGCTGCGGCGGCTGGTGGAGCGACACGGGGCGCGGAACTGGACGACGATCGGGCGGGGCATCCCGGGGCGGTCGGGCAAGTCGTGCCGGCTGCGGTGGTGCAACCAGCTGTCGCCGCAGGTGGAGCGGCGCCCGTTCACGCCCGAAGAGGACGCCGCGATCCTGACCGCGCACGCGCGGCTCGGGAACCGGTGGGCGGCCATCGCGCGGCTGCTCCCCGGGCGCACCGACAACGCCGTGAAGAACCACTGGAACTCGTCGCTCAAGCGGAAGCTCGCCACCGCTACTGTTGCCGGCGACGGCGAGGAGGAGCGGCCGTACAAGCGAGTGAGCCCTGGGCCGGGGAGCCCGACCGGATCGGACCGCAGCGAGCTCAGCCACGGCTGCGGTGGCGCCCAGGTCTTCCGCCCCGTCCCGCGCGCTGGCGGGTTCGACGCCTTCAGCGCCGCGGACGTCATGCGGCCCCCGCCGCGGCGAGACGAGGACCCGCTCACCTCGCTCTCCCTTTCGCTGCCGGGGCTGGACCAGGGGTCGGGGTTCCACCACGACAGCGCCCGGAGCCACTTCCAGGAGCTCTCCCCCTCGCGGTCCCCGTCGCCTTCGTCCCTGCCCTCTCCCCCACCGCCAGCGCCGCGGGCGCAACCCTCGCCCTACCCGTTCAGCGGCGACGTGGTGGCGGCGATGCAGGAGATGATCCGGGCCGAGGTGCGGAGGTACATGTCTGGCCCCGGCGCCATCGGCGAGGCGTGCATGCCGCAGCTGGTGGAGGGCGTGATGCGCGCCGCCGGGGAGCGGGTTGGCGTGGTCACTCGCCAGTAAACAGTTAAACCAAACCAAACCAAATCAATGCGAAGCATTGTGTTGATTATTACGTGTCAAGTAAGATCCGATCCTGTGTAGTGGTAGTACTAGCCGTTCTCTGTTCTGCACTTAGGAGGAGCTGGAGCTCGTTTATTCTTCAGCAGCTGCTCCGAATTCGGAAAACAGCAGAGTGCTGCCGAAGTCGGAATGGGAAAAGGAAATGGAAGAAGAGGTTGCTAATAATCGAGCTTGCCATTTCTATTTCTGCACTCGAATGTGTTGATGGTGAGGTGTCCCAAGAACTTGCAGCTTGCAATGATGCAACGCGTGCCTGTGGCAGATCTGCTCTGACTGGAACGCACTCCTACGCTCCCACGTCGCAGTACGAATGCGAGCGCAACCAGAACAACAAAATCCATTCACATCTACGTGTCTTTTTTTCTTTTGGAAGGAACCGGCAGCAGAGCTGCCCTATGTAAATTTGAAGGCTGATGATCGAAATGATCGAGAGAGCATCTTCGGTGGGAAGGAGATGATCCATCGAACTTGGTTTAAGAACTTCAAGGCAAGGAGAACAATTTGACGGACCATCTACTTATCATAAGATTTCCGCATGCGTTTTGCTAGCGTCGCCTTTGGCGGTGGAGTGCAAGGGATCCTCGCGTCCCCCTACCAAAGGTGAATTCAGATGCTTTGGTGGATCGGAATTAACCCTCAAACTATTAAGGCTTCCTTTGGAAGCAAATGAAGGTAAATCTAGGGTAGGAAAATTCTAAGAGATTTAGATTGCACTTTATTTTCTAATGCGATTTCTTCCCTTCTTTGCCACTATTTGGGACGGTGTGTGACATGGACGCCCAGAGCACGGAGGTGAGCACCTTGTTCTCGAAGGTGGCAGTGGGGGTGAGCCAGGCGGAAGAGTAGTGGCTGGAGGCGATGTGAGTCGTGTGGGTTGTTGCGTGCGCGGCGAGGAAGGGAGTGGAGACGCTTGCTTGCATCAGGGGCGATAGAGGCGGAGGTAGTTGAGCATCGGGGCTGAGAGAGAGGCGGAGGTAGTTATGACTCGACAGGGTAAGATTCCTGATCTGTCGAGGCGTGGATGCTTCTCTCGTGGAAATGAAGGGGATTGAGCCGTGAAACTGATGTTATTCGGGTATCCAAATAGTGAGGTCATCTGGTCCAGGGGAGCTCGCCTAGGGGGCTAGCGTAGATCCCCACTAAGATTGGGGTTTCCAAACTCTTATAATTGTCCACCAACCATGTGGGCACGGGATTATGCAAGAATTGAACGGTTTTTGTGCCATTTCAATAATTGTTGGGAATAAGTAGGCTACGCTAAGAAAAATTAAAATTTTCTAACACGTTTAATTAGAAAAACATACGAGGAGTAGATCATGAATCATTACCGCTAGACGCGTAGTGCAGCGGCAGAAGAGTCGTGTACATCCATGAAGAGTAAGTAGTCGACCACTTCATCGACTACAAAGATGAAGAAGTTGATCTAGTCATAGTGTTCTTGTCGCCGATCAATACTACAGCAACGGCAACAGCATCTCCACAATATCCATACGTATAGAAACGAAACACCATACGTCGGTGTGCTAGCACTACGTCCAGCTAAGATTTTGTATGGAGTTTGAAAAGATGTGGTGACCAGAATTTTAACGATCAAATCAACTATTACACTCACGACTCATGTCTCTTCTTATATAGAGTAAGTTAATAAGCCTTTAATTATATTAAAAACCTATAATAACTTTAAAACTTAATTTACATTTAATCATATTAAATCTTATTTACAGATTTAGTCTACCTATACGATCGCCTGTCTTAGAATACATCATAAACATTAATAAAATTATTACGTTCCAAGCGAGGGCCAGAGACATGAATCTCCATGGTGTAAGTGAGGAAACAGAGCGGTTGTGTTGTGTGCTAGTGTCCCCGTGGCAAACAAACCATTTGAACCACACTGATCAGCAGAGTTGAGCTGTGCACTGGCTCCCAATCAAGAGAGCACAAGACGGGTAGTGATTGATTTCAGCTAGCAACAGGTGCGCAGTGAGCGGAGGTAGAGGTAAGAGAGGACGTTAGCAGCAACAGCAGCAGCCAGCTGTTCTAGTTCTGTGCACCTTAACATACTTGTACACAACAGTAAAAGAGAGCGCGGCTGCCATGTTTTTTTTTTAAAACAAAACCGGAAATAGAACTATCCGTTATATTAAATTAGAAAGAGGCTCGACGCATAAGATACTATATCCGTCATCAGTTTTTATCGTAGCAATTTTGATATTATGTTTTTTTTTAAAAAATTATAAATATTTAAAACTAGACAATACTAATAAAATACATTTTATGACAAATTTAATGATATAAATTTTTTAAGTATCTATAATTTTTTTTAAAAATATCAAATCAAAATTACTACAGTAAAAATGATGATAAATAAACGATAATAAAGGAAGTATAAAGAAAATACACCACAGACCCGCGAGTCAAAAGCAATATAATTCGCGGTTGCAATTGCAAGCACAACATGCCTTTAATTTCTAGGCCCTGTTTGGGGAGCTTCTGGCAGCTTCTGCTTCTCAGAAAAGCTGAGAAGTTGAGAAACTCCTCCAAACAGGCTGGTTGCTGAGGAGCTTTTCTGAGAAGTAAAAGTTAGTTTATGGTAAAATGAACTAAAAACTGAAAAGTTGGCTGAGGGTGATTTTTCTGAAAAGCTGGTATGCTGAGAAACTAAAAATTAAGCCCATAAGTCAAACCGCTTATCTCAGAAGCCATAAGCAGCTTTTCAGAAAAAATCCATAAGCTCCAGCCCTCCAAACAGGACCCTAGCCGGATTTGCAGAAATGTATGGTTGTTGCGTGTGCCAACGGGCGGAGGGAGATCTGCAAGGCTCAGGGATGTGCTAAATGGTATTTTTGTTTTAACGGTTAGATTGTGCTAAATGGTAAGCTAGTTTTCTTAAGGAAAGTCGTTGCTGTGTTTCTAGTGCTGGGCCAGAAGTATACTAGGTCTCCTAGTTTAGTGCTCCGTGTGGACGGGCCTAACTGGCCTTAACCATCAGGCTAGAACTGTATCGGACTCGAACTATCAGGATCAATGTAAATCGAAACCAGGCCTACTTTTGAACTCGGTCCTGCCTCCGAAACAGTCCCTCTACATCAGTGGACTAATGTCGGATCTCTGGTATTTATAGTCAACGTGATTTTGAACTCTGGCTTCGAGAGAGGATTATTTCCGGTGTCGCCGGTGTCATTCCTAAGCTCAAGAGGGATGTAGGCTGGCCTGGTGATGGTGGCAGAGTCGGGAGCAGGGAGGTGGGGATGCCGCGGGAGGCAGAGGAACATTGGTTGGGAAAGATTGGGATGGGACGAGCTGAGATGGTCAGGTTAGCGCAGGGCGGCCGGCAGCGGGGACGCAGCAGAGACTAAGGGCGTGTTTGGTTTGGCGCACCAGCGGATGCACGCACCAGCGGATGTAGGCATCGGCGTATACGCTCCGCGAGCTGCGCGTTTGGATGGCGTGACGAGCTGTGCGAGGCTGCACCCGCTCATGCAGCCATACGGCCGGCCGCTGCATCCGCGCATGCGCTGGAAATGGCCGTAGGTCGCATGCAGGCTGGCCAGATGCAGCAGTCGACGGCTTGGACCCACTCGTCAGCGACAGCGAGCTTCCTCATGCAGCCTCAGATTCAATCTACCAAACACAAATTCAAATTCAATCTGCATCCACTCATACAACCAACCAAACACACTTCTTTTCCAGAATACGGATCCCCTCAGGCTGCTTCCCCTCATCCAAGATATACGATGCAGCTCTACGAAACCTCGTGCGGGCATCCAAACACACCCTAAAAGAGGTGGGGGAGGTGAGGGAGCGAGCACTGACTTGGTGGAGAAGAGAAGAGACTGTTAGCCTGTGCCTTGGCTGAAGGCAGAAGAAAGAACCATATCCGTTGGATTAAGATCGGACGTACCGCATCCATCGACTGTAAAGAACGCTGAAATCAGTCGATTGAAGATTAGGTCCCTAAAAACACTTAGCATCGTCTAAAAAGGGTAACACAAGCATGCAGTGCTACACATACTAAGATTGTTCGCCAATTATGATAGTGGTATACTCCAAGTATGACACATCGGTATTAAATCCGAAATTATATCACGCATCCAGCTGCAAGCCGAGCTGAGCTGGTCTCACTATCACTCCATCAGCACTTCAGCAGTCACTCACCCAAGGGCCTTGGCATGCAAGCACAAAACGCAGCACTGAAGAAAGCAGAAGCGCACACGGTCTCGACAGAAACGAACGTTACAAGGGTCCAGGATCACACATCACGCAGCAGTGCAGCACCGTTAGTTGCTAGCCGGCTCCGGCTCCGGCGCCGCCTCCTCAATGTTGCTGCCGGCGACGTCGACGACGAAGCGGTAGCGCACGTCGTTCCTCTCCAGCCGCTCCAGGGCCTCGTTCACGTACCCCATCTTCACCACCTCGATCTGCGATGTCAGTCCCTTGTCGACGCAGAACTGCAGCAGCTCCGCCGTCTCGTCCATGCTCCCGATGAAGCTCCCCGTGATGGCCTTCCTCCCGAGCATCACCATCGGGGACACGAAGCTCAGCGGCTCGCCGATGACGCCCAGCAGCACGTGCTTGCCGTCCAGCTTCAGCAGCGCCAGGTACGGCTCCAGCGGGTGGTGCACGGGCACGGTGTCGATGATGTAGTCCAGCGAGTCGGCCGCGGCCGACATCTCGTCGGCGTCGGAGCTCACCAGGTACGCGTCCGCGCCCAGGTGGTCCATCGCCTCGGCGCGCTTCTTGGACGACGAGCTGATCACCGTCACGTGGTGGCCCATCGCCTTGGCCACCTTCACGCCCATGTGGCCCACGCCGCCGAGCCCCAGGATGCCGCCGCGGAGGCCGGGGGCCGTCAGGCCGAAGTGCTTCAGCGGGCTGTACACTGTCACGCCGGCGCACAGCA
Source organism: Phragmites australis (assembly GCF_958298935.1). NCBI lineage: Eukaryota > Viridiplantae > Streptophyta > Magnoliopsida > Poales > Poaceae > Phragmites > Phragmites australis. The sequence goes on from NC_084925.1 coordinate 4,731,117, forward strand.
GCGGCGCCGCCTGCTCCGGCGCCAGACCCGCGGGTATCTTCACCACGAACCTGCACGAAAATGCATTACCATGTTAATCTTGAACTCTAAAAACCATTTAGAGTCTCCTTCCAGATAAAAAGTAGCCATTCTTATTGTTGCAAATTTTACAAATATCAAAGATTGCATGAAGAGTAGTTTATCCTACCAGAATTCACAAATCAAAATCATTTTTTTTTGCTATCTCAGATTCTCAATGTGAGGTCGGATGGGTTGTGGGGCTTAGCCACTGACTGAAAAAGACAGTACACTAAACTCATAGAACAGTTGTGGATCAAACAAACAATAGGCAATGTCATTCTCATTTCTCCCAACAACCAGTGGTTTAGGTGACCATTTTCCAGACATGAGTAGGTGAGGGTTCGGATCCGGATTCTGTGGAGATGGTTCAACTTCACAAAGTGGAGTGAGTAAAGCAAAATAAAGCTTATTTTTCACATCACACTCCTGACTTGTCACCACACCTTTATGTCCTTGCAGAAAGGCAATTTTCTCAATGATAACATCTTCCCATACGCATACTTTTCTCCACCTTATCTAGAAGGATTGGACTTCATCCACCTTCACAAGGCCCATATTAAATTGCTTATTCTGTCTACAACATCTTTTTGTGGACAAAAATGATCTACAACATTGACAAGGTAATGACGCATTGTGCATGCTGCGGGTTTTAGTGTCAGTACTCACTTCTGGTCGACGATCATGGTGGCGGCGAACCCGCCCTGAGTCGGCCGGCCGTCGGTGTAGACGTCGTTGTACGACCAGATCCTCTTGTTGCAGTACTGCTCGACGTTGGCCTTGCAGGGGCGGCACTCGCGGCAGCACCCGATGATCACCCCAACGCCGACGACGTCGCCGACGCGGTGCTTGGTCACCTCGGGCCCGATCTCCACCACCTCACCGACCACCTCGTGCCTGAAAAAAAAGTTCAGTCATCAGCAAACGAACCCATAATCACCAGTGTGCATTTTACAACATTATCAGTTCAGCAGTGGGGTTGTTGTGCTGTCAGGAAAAATTCGGTGAGGTTTGCTTTACTCATGGCTCTGAAAATGATGGTAACTCTTTACCAAAAAAAAGAGGAAAATGATGGTGACTTTCTTTCTTTCAGGAAAAGAACATAATGATGTAGTTTGTAAAAGGAGAACAAACTACTAAAGTGGTGCATTATGCTGTGTTCTAAAGAATGCGGTAAACTGGCGCTTGACTGTAATCGACAACTAACCCACTATAGGGGTGTGATTGTTTTGTTTTTTTGACGAAAAGCAGGAGAGCTGCCTTTTCATTCATTAGTAGAAACAAAGTGGTACAAGATGACCAAAACAAAACACCAGGTAAAAGGCTTACTATCTAAGTATGGTTGCGGGTGTGATTGTGATATATGCCTCCTGTAAATATGGCAAAAAGGAAAATCTGAATGTGAGACCCTGGTGGATCCATATCCAAATGTGCACTCCTGTGCGGGTTCAATCAGATATACACCTAAAGTTTGGCTATGTGATTTTTCATCAAATTGCTAAAACTTGTTGCTTTCTGTCCTGTTACACTTATCAGAAAACCACATGTCAAGTTGAATTGAATACTTAAACTTCAGTTTATTGTGGAACATACTCGATTCCAACTACTTCTAAAAACTGTCCATCGACGCGGGCACACAGCCAATCTTATCTTATCTAACATGATATCATCTATATGGATGTGCTTACCCAGGGACCATGGGGTACTTTGAAGCACCGAGCTGGTTCTTGACCTGGTGGATGTCAGTGTGGCAGATCCCACAATACAGCACCTTCACCAGCACATCTTCAGGGCCCGTCTTCCTGTTGTTGTCACCACAACACCCCCATACAAAAAAAGAAAATGGTGTTGCTTAATTCTTGCAGAAGAAGAGCATGTTGCAAGTCGATTAGATAACAGTTGACAACATGAGAAACCACCAGATTTATTTTTTCTGAAGGAATATAAATAACAATGGCACAATCCGAAGTACACGGTTCATATCCGACGGCTCTTATATAACAGGAGCGTGTTATCATTCATTCGTAAAATAATCAAAAGGGATGGCTCTGTCTTATTTTTTGGTGTGAGGATCAGTGTTATTATTGTGAATAAAATGGATGGTATGCCAGTGATGAATAAAACGGATGGTATGACAGTCTTCTTTTTTACTAGTCAATCAATTACTCTATACTAAAGTGCCTGGGATCTCTGGATTCTCAGGGCCCGTAGCACTGTAGCTACTGTTCATGTGAGACCATATGTATACATATATATATATGTACATATACGTATAGTCTACGTATATGTATTTGTATACAAATACAAATACATATATGTATCTGTATACATATCCATATATGTATCCATATAATACATTTTTTTTAGAAATTCCAGAAAAAATAGCGAAAGGTATAATAGTTATACAGATAAATCGGCTGAAATAATCTAAAATGCACAGAAAAATATCTATATCCTCAAAACCTGCAGGAGTTGCTACTACACTTTGATGAAGAACTCAAGAACAGGAGTGAGATGGTTGGCATGCGCGCGTACCTGACGGTGTAGGAGTAGGGAGACAGGTGGCCGGTGGCGTCCCTGGCGGCCCACCCGACCACCGTCTTCTCCGAAGCGAGGCTCCCCATCCCCTCTCTCTCTTTCTCTCTCTTCGAAGCGAACTAGCAGGGGATCCGGAGGAGGAGGAGACGATGGAGCAGGGCGGGGTGCTGCGATGGAGACGAGGAATGGATCTGGGGGAGAAGAGATGTGCCGGTGGTGGTTTATAGCCTTCACAATTCAGAAGAGGAAGTAGTGCTCCTTTTTTGGTAGGAGACTCACAGGACAGGAGTGGCGGGTGGTCAGGATCTTCTGTAACTGAATCTTATATATAACGTTAAGTATTTATGACCGAGGAGTAATAATTTATCAATTAACAAGATAATGTGTTAAGCACAAAATTTTCTTGATGCCCCCAAAGAACATTGCTCCAAAGTCCAACCACGCGACACGCCGGGTTTGACAATCGGAGAGTAGTAGTTTGGGTTTTTCTTTTCTTCATCAATCATGTCACCATTTTTCCGACGCAAATGTCGAAGATCCTGCATGGGACGAAAGGGCAGGGGGGGTCGATGAAAGTGACGTGGCACGGGTCAGTGGATTAGCCAAGAGACCTGAAAAGGATGTGGGGGTTGTTGGGCGTGGTAGGTGGGCGGGGCCCGCTTGGGAGCTGACGTGACGACAGCGTCACTCAAACTTCTCTGCCCAATGCTCTCTTCTGCGTTGGCTAATGCACCCGTTTTAGGTGGACTTGGTCACGAGTTTACTTTTAGAAACCTGATTTATACCATGACTAATCATTAATGTGTACGTTACCACTTTTATTTTGTCAAGCTTTGTAATCTTTGGATATATGAAAACGAGACATATGGATCAGACAACGAAGAACACTGATGATGTGAAGGGAGGGGATTGTTTTTTGAAATGGATGCTTAGTCGTTGGATTTAGATGAGGTTTTAGGAAGGGCGACCAGCCCTACCCCGCGAGGTGGTATAGAACGGTCGGTGAGCGGTACTAGGGTGAGGGCAAGCGGAGGTGGCTTAGCAAAATTGAGTTAGCGTGACAGCAGAATCAGTAGTGAGAGCTTCGTCGGAGATAGATAGAGATGGGCGGGAGATGAGGGAGTGAGCACGACTATGAGCCGACATGGGGTTGAAGATGGAGGTTCTCACTATAGATAGGCGGTAGGTTGAAGACGTCTGTCAGCCATTGAATATTCATCACCTAAAAAATAACTAAAAAACAAGCATCTATATTTTAGCATCACCCATATCTTGTATTAGAAGCTGAGTTGTGTGCCGCTGTATGGATGTATTTCCGTTCAATTTGTTTGACACCAGACGAGAGAGAGAGAGAGAGAGAGAGAGAGAGAGAGAGAGAGAGAGAGAGAGAGAGAGAGAGAGAGAGAAAAGAATGATAAATCAGCGTGAAGTCTGGAGAAGTTGGTGGTTGGTGTGACCATCATCATCAAATTTTGGTATGAAATTGTCGATCTGCCGTGACATCGACACGGAATCTGCATTTGTCAACTAGATAAAATCACGCTTGTGATGTACCAATGTCCATAAGCCACCGAGAATTCAAGCAAGCACCGAACACTGATAGGTACTTGTGTGTAAGCTGCTGCTTCTTTTGTCCCCTTTGGCACAACTCAATATTTAAGATTTCTGAAAACTGATTAAACTTAGTTTAAAAAAATCTTAATCTAAAGTTGTAGATAGACTGAGAGTATTTAAGTTGATCTATCTAATTTTTACATTAGACTAAAATAAAAATTTAAACTATTTGATTATATTATAGAAACTCTAGATTAAATATAAATATCGGAGCTAGAGCTGTAGCAACATGTCCTTTATTTCTAAGAAGATAGTGTGAATACATAGTGCACACGCCGAGCCCATCTAGCCCATTATACCAGAATGACGTCCAAGACCAATACTGGCCCAGATAACTGAGAGGCCCATGCATGGGTACTAATCGAATTTTTTTATATACTTTTTTCAAAATTTTCAAGATTACAGGTCCGTTTCAAAAATAATGAAGTCTACTTATCATCGCTCGTTCAAGAGTGAGAATAAGGTCTCGCTCGCTTGTGGACCCTAGCTGACAGCGTATTTAATAATCGGGGAGAGGGAGGTCTCACCCGTTTAGTGGGCGAGATCTTGTTATCGCCCACTAAACTGGCGAGACCTTCGTGGTTGCGACGCCGTGTGGGTCAGCGGGCGAGACCTTTTGAGTATTTAGGCCGGTTCGGCCGGCCCTGCTGACGTCTGCACTTCATTTGACACTCATTCGGCCGAGAGAAGAGAGAAGATGGAGGAGAGGGGAGGGGAGGGAGGTTTGTGTGGTGAAGCTCTGTTGGAAAAAAGAGTAAATTTTTTCTTTGTTATTTTAACCCCAATAGGATAGCAACTAGTACTACGTTTTGACATAAGTTAGATGTTAGGTCTAGGTTTTATTTTACATACATGGTATTATAGCCACTAGAAGAAGGATAAAATGTAGATCTAGGTTTAGAATTAGGGTTAGATGTAGTTCAACAATTAAATCATGTTTATACATATATTTTAGCAATTAGAAGTAGTATTTAGACATATTTTAGGTATTAGATGTAGGATTTAGGCATAGTGTAGTCATAATTGATATGATAGATGTAGGATTTAGATGTGTTTGATGTAGAGAATCGGGAATATATTGTTGTAGTATAGATTACATGTTAGGCAACGCTTGTAATGAATTTTGCATTGTAAATGTAGTTTAACATGATTCTTTCTGCTATGTCGCAATAATGTCATAGTTTTTATCGATGGTTGTCAGGTATGGTGGATATGTGGTAGTTTAGGATTTTTACGGGGACAATGAAATCTTATATGGTTCAGAAGGGGTAGTACTGTCCGTATTTAAGTCAATAGACAAGGGTATGTCCAGACCAATGCAGAAAAGTGTCGGACGCTTGTATTCCTGGTTGATGCAGGATTTTAAAATAGACCACGAGGTTCGAGAGATGACCATTAGCATTGTCGGCAACCATTACAGAGAAGGTGTGTACTGGGAGGTGTTCCCGCTCTGGGAAAATGAATTGTGGAAGAGGTACCTGCATGATATTATGCACAGAGGTTGGTCTCCTATGTTGCTTGTGCAATGGAAGAATAAGAAGGCAATTATGGAGATGCTGGATGGAGCGTACGCGGAGGAGGAGGGTGATTAGGAAGAGTATGATGAAGATGTCGATCTGGATGGTACACATTCATCAGATTATCAGACTGAATTGATTGGTGAGGCAGACAAGGGGGAACAAATACATTCTCTAATTGAACAGATGGAGCGGGATGATATTCAGGCTGATGAAACTTCTGAGTATGACAGCTCGAATGATAAGGACGATGTTTCAGTTCCCACGGATTGGAACAATCAAAACTTCAACAACCTTGTGGTGAATGAGGGGAATCAAATAGCCTGAGAGTATACATAGAATGAGGTGACCCAAGGTGCTAGGTATCCTACCAGTCATCCCATGAAGGATGCTGCCACTCAGTGGACGACCTCGCTTCGACGGTAGTTTTATGTTGTCAAGTAAAGCAAGAAGGAATATGATGTGAAGTGCGCGAATGAGGGTTGCGCGTGACGGGTGCACGTTTTTAAGGGGAAGTGGGTTGACTAATGAGAGGTGTTGATTGCGATCGAACCCACTTGCATGATGGGCGAACTTGAGCGCAGCCACAGGAACATCACCTCAGGCTTTGTTGCCAATGTGATGTATGCCTAGATTGTAGATAACCTGAACTACGAATCAGGATCCATAATCAGGCAAATTGAGGAGAAGTAGAAGTACACTATCAACTACAACAAAGCATAGAGGGCTTAGAGGAAGTCAATTGAGATAAGGTTCGGGACCTATGAAGCATCGTATGAGAATCTGCCATATTTAATGCAAACTATTGCTCGAAGGAACTTGGGGACGTATTACGGCGTCGATAAGTATCTATTGTTGTTCAAATATGGAAAGTACATCCTGAAGCGATGTTTCTTTGTAATAGGGGCATGTATCGAAGCTTTCAAGCATTGTCGGTCTATCCTATTCATCGATGACACTTTTCTTACCAGCAAGTTCATGGGACAGATCCCGACTGCTATTGGGGTTGAGGGGAACAGTCAAGTTCTACTGTTGGCCTTTGCATTTGTGGAGAGTGAGAACATCAATAGTTGGTATTAGTTTATGTACCGTGTGAGGATGATAATTGTTGATGCTCGGCCGAACGTGTGCATTATATATGACCGACATGCTGGGATACTCTAGGCAATTATGGATCTGCAAAATGGAATGGACGATAGCTTGATTGGACCTGTGTGGCTAGACCTGCATTGTAGGTGGTGCATGAGGCATTTAGGTGCAAACTTGTTCCGCCAATTCAAAAACAAGAACCTCATGAACATGTTCAAGAGGCTGTGCGGTCAGAACCAGCAGCAGACGTTGATGTTCTTTGGAAGATACTGGATGAGCTGACGAAGAAGCAAATACAGGAGCGTGTAGGGAGGCCCGTGACAGGAGCGAAGGACGTACTAGTATCTCTTAAGTCCCTGCCAAATGACAATAAGGCTGGCATCACGCAGAGGAGCGGGTCATCTAACAGGTCATTTAGCAAGTGAATTTAGAATTAGCCCAAGGAGAAGTGGGCTCTTCTCTACGACACAAACAGGGCTAGGTACAATATTATGACTACAAATTTAGCAGAGGTTTACAACTGAATGATAAAATGTGTGAGAGGGTTGTCGTTGTGGGATTGTAGAGTTCATACTTCAAGGGACATGCAAGTATTTCAAGGACTGCTACGCAGTAGCACACACAACGCTGAATAATGCTAGTATGATTTATTGGACAAAGATGACTAAGTAAATGAAAGACAAGGTGAATAAGGCAAAGATGCACTAGGTGAACACCATGAGAACCGCACAACAATGATATGAAATTCTATATAGGGACAAAGGAAGAAGAGGGGGGAAGCGTGAGAGAGTTATCCACAAGTGCACCATCTTCGATGACAGGTGCGTTTGTACCTGCTACAAGCTGATGCTACTGCATAAGCCATCCTCCCATGTCATTGCCACGTGTGCTGTGACGGGGCTGATGACTCAAAAGTTCATCTGTGACTACTTCAAGAAGGAAGCTCTGTTCGACACCTGGAACTATGAGATCTATGGTTTCGGGATTTATAGTTCTTTCACAAAGGAAACTAGGCCCAATGCTTTGTTTGTACCAGATCCCAACAAGATGAAGCATAAGAAGGGGCGGCGCAGGACTACGTGGCTCCGTAATGACATAGATGAAGCAGAACTGGACGTCGCGTGAAATGGTGTAGCAAGTGCAACGGAACATGACACACTTATAAGAAATGCACAGTTGGTGTCCCAAATATGAACTTCACAGAAGCAGGTCTGTCTAGTTCTACTGGAGATGGGAGACGTCCTCGTAGTCATTGATTTTCAGCTTCGTAGACTCATTGAGATTGATTAATGTTGTAATTTTATGTGTGATGGATATTCATGTGCACGCCATTGTACTTTACTTGTTCAGTTCCCAAAAATGAAGGTCAGTTGACACTTCTTACTTTTTGTTTTTTTGCATATAAAAATGTAAATAACTTGTGAACATGCAGGTATGGCGCAGCCGGAGCTGCTCGACCCCCAGATCGACGTCGAGCACCATTCGCACCGCATCACTGTGCAGTGTGAGGAACTCCCGGTACATCGACCTCGTGTGCCGGATGAGCTAATTGACGATCGCTGGATCCTGAGGTTTGTTAATCTTGACTTTACGGTTCCATACGGATTTAGACACGATACTGGTCGCTAACTGTAGTATGCTCTTAGGTTACGTGCTGCTGGCCTACTTCCGCTGTGTCGGCTTGTGGAGGTTGATGCGTTGGCGGGGGCCTCAGAGGCGGGGATGCAGTTCAGCTACGACAGGGCCCTCCTCACAGCCCTTGTCGACAGGTGGCGTCCCAAGACGCACACGTTTCACCTCTCGTGCGGTGAGATGGCACACATGCTCGAGGACGTCTCGCTCCTGATGGGTCTGCCTTGCGCGTATGCCACTGTTGGCACTAGGGACGTGGGCGTGGGCACACGAGATGAGATGCTAGGCCGCTTCTCCGTCGTTCAATGGATGGACGACGTAGCCCCATTCAGGCCTTTTCCAGCGAACAAGAAGCACGGCCCGATGAAGGCCTTTCTAGTTCAGTTTGTGGTATGCATGTCTTTTAATGGTTTCTCATCTCCTTTAAGTTATTAACGGATGCAGATATTTGTACTTCTTCCTTGTTTGACAGGAGGACACCATCCATCCATTGGTAGGCGCCGAGGACGTCTCCTGACACCTGAAGGCGTATCTCCTGTGGTTGTTTAGGTGGGTCATGTCCACCGAGACCCACGACAACACGGTCTCCAGGAGCATGATCCCATATACCAGAGTGATTACGGATGCCGACTTGGCGAAGGTCCCGCAGTACAGCTGGGCTTTAGCTGTGCTAGTTGCGACGTACCGTGGCCTGTGCGACGGGTGCACGAAGATCGACAACAACGCGATCCTGACCATGCGTCCTCTGCTGCTTTAGATGTGGTCGTACGAGCGCATCAGCATCGGCATGCCTGTTGTGGACCTTAGCGCGTATCAGTTTGGTGCGGATGGCATCGACGGCTCTACCATGGGATCTTTGTGGTACAGACATAGGGTAAGTGCTATGCTATTTGTGTACGTTTATGTTGATTGATTTATTGTATTGTCTAACTTAGTTAGGTTGCACAACCGAGTTGGTCCAGCGTGCAGACACACCGTGCGTACCCGAACTTCGTTCGCCAGTTTGATGAGTTGACATTGGACTGTGTGCGTTGGTGGCCGTACACGCAGGCCGAGGTACTTTGATGCGCTCCATTTGGGCTCTCGGTGCTCTACCTATGTGATCGAGAGTACTGGCTCACGACTCATGCCATCGACCTCAACATCTGCGTCGAGGAGTACTCACCGCATCACGTGATGCGACAGTTTGGGAAGTTCCAGCTGTGGCCGCTACCGTTGACTAGGTCAGTGCCTATCAACATACACATGTGCGTAACATTGTAATTATATTTTCATATGACCCACTTGTACACCTTGTATTCACGGACTTCTGTATCTACAAATTGATGCGGAGGGGGCTCATTCCACTAGCGTGTTTGCGTCGCGTGTGCAGAGATGGGTTGAAGAATGGGACGCAACTGTCGAGCACGTCATGGACAAGGAGCGGCCACACTCGGAGGAGGCGTACGCGGAGTACCTCTTGTGGTTCACGCATTGGACGCGGGTCAGGGTGATGTACACACTAGCCGAGTTTCCACGGCACGTGGCGGATGTGCGTGACACGTACCCTACGCATAGGGACCAAGCTCATTCGCTTGAGCTATGAATTACCCTACGCGATTCATCATTTACCTCAATTGTTAGCTTAAAAATTGTGAAGTGAGATGAAGTTTATCATTGCAAAGGTACATTGTTGAGGGTAAATCCCTGACAATGATTTCGAGGTATGTTGGACAATGGGTGAGTGATCGGCGTTCCAGGTGTGCCTATGGAATGTGTGTGTGTGTTGGTTACTCAAGAACACCAGAGTTATCTAGGTTCAGACCCCTAGTGAGGTAAAAGCCCTACATCTTGTGTATTCTTTTCCGTCCTCTCCATTTACAGAAGATATCCCCCTTTATATTCCAGGGGGTAGAAGTCTAATAGGTGGGCCCAACAAAAGACCCATGCCTGCCTAGAGAATCAATATAAATAATCATTACAAATATACATGCGTTGTGCTTGCCCTGGGTCCCTGCGACGCCCATCCCGTCCATCGGCCTCACCCCTGTTTGTCACGCCCGAAGCACTCAGCCTGCCCTGTCCTATCACAGGCTTCCCACGCGTGCCTGCTGCACCCCCTATCACGTCTGTGTGCCCATCCCGCAATAATTAATGTTTACGGGAAGGGATATGGTAACTCTACGCCGACCATACCACCTCAGCCAGAGTGAACTGCCTGGGGAAGGAAAACAGCGTGAATAGCGGTATTAAATAAGGTTTGACTGGCCTAGACGAGTACCTATCCTGTGACCAGTAAGGACTGGTCACGGGGAATCCTGCGAAGGCCATGGCCGTGGTCACGCTGGCATCGACTGGTCGTGCGGCGGTCATGGGCCAAAGAACGAAAGTGGATACTACCCAAAATTGACCGTTTGGGTGCCATCCTGGTGGGGGACCCCTATATTCTTTACATCAACAGACATACTACACCAGATTGATGCCGAGGCACGTGCATAGAGACTACAGCTCGACAGTGGGGCTGAGGTTCCCAGGGTCGAGATGGCGCGTCGTTTGGCCGGATTATCCAGAACGTGACGAAGGCCTTAAGATCGTTGAGCTGCAGTTCATCCTCAGACATTACGACGGGACCATGATCGTGTGCCACCTTCACCGTGTCGCCATACCGACCGGTAGTTCCACCCTTCACCGCTGAGTCGTCGAGGACGTCTTCGACACCGTCTTCCTCTTCGACCCCTACGACGGTAATACAGTCTTTCACTGTTGCTGGTCACCCCCACTACAGTGGCATGTTGCCTCGGCTTTCGTTTCCTAGCGTTGGTGACCCCTGCTACGGTTCCGCTGGCCATTTCCATGCCTTCAGTGGTGTGATGCACCCTTCCTCTATGGGCGCAGGTCCTTCGTGCTCTCGCGTCCTCGGTGCAGGTAGGACACTCGCTTCATGCATGCCATATTGTTACGTATGTCCCGGTTTACCGGTGGTAACTTGATTTCTTTGTTGTTCCATGTGCAGAGTTCGACGATATCCGAGAAGTAGAGGCACATGGTAGCTACATGGAGCTGCTTAGCAGGGACGTTAGTCAGGTCCCTGGGTACGACTTCATCATCAGAAAGAGCGATGAGCTCGGTGTGTCGCAACTACCTAGTGCGTCACTCCGAGGGACTCAGCCCTCCTAGGACGACTACGCCAATCCATCGCCCGCTGGACGACCTGAGCGGCCGGCCATTCCATTGGACGCCTGACATACTCAGGTCACCACATGCGAGCGATGAGGTGCAAGGTCCCTAGGATAGATGCGAACACGGGTGTCATCCCTAAGAGGGGACATAACCTATTGGATTCTATGTTATTTTTAGTTTCAGGGTGTTATGTAGTAGTACTCCATGTTACTGTTTTACATGTACTCCGTGCTAGTATTTACATTATGTGCCTGTCATATCATGTTGGATGTTAATGCAGGATCTTTATTAGCAGCCATGTTTTTATTAACTGTGTTCTCGATCGATACCAAGGAAGACCATCGTGCGGTCATATCCCCTTTCAAATCGTTCACTTGCAACTTTGAAAATAAAAAACCTTCGCATCAAAAAACCCTACCACTATAACACTTACAAACACAATAAAACGTTACATGATGGGGTATAATTTATTCAATTACGAACAACACGGTACAAGAAAATATAACAAAATGCCGAAGTAACACGTCACCATAGAGCGTCGGTGGTGGTGGTGGTGGTGGGGGAGCAAGCTCTTGGTTACTCCTAGGTACATATTGGGATTCACACATTTAGAGAATGGTAACATAGTACAGGTCAAATACGAAATCAAATCCTCGGCCAACCGCTAGAACACATCCTTATTACTCCCAGTTGTTCCTCCGACTTGCCATATGAGGTGGGATATAGCGTCTTCTGATGTTGCTGCATCTCTCTTGGTGCAATTGTTCCTGTAGTTCCTCGACAACGATGTGCATGTGACGGATGTATTCTTAAATGTGTGGTTCTATCAGCGGGTCTGCCCAGTACTGGAACCCACAATTGTTCGTCTGGAAAAAGTGATAGATGAAATAAGTAATTGGTTTTGAGAAAATAGGAAACAAAATAGGTACTATTTGTTCGTACTCTGAAATGTGGACAATAAAAGAAATGACGCCCGGCGTCACCAAAATGCTCATAAACCTAAACTACAACATCATCTCCATGTCGATATGGTGACCAAAATGAGCAAGGAAGAGAATTATGGTTTTCGTAGAAATCTCTGCCATGGACGTCTAAATGGGGGTGTGGAGGTGGTGGATCGGTGGGGCCATCGAGAGGATTAGGAAACGCCATTGTCTCGATGTGTGAGTTGAGAATAGATTGAGTTTTGTTTATATACAACAAGTTCCGATGGTGTATGGACCAAGTGTAGGTATGTAATTTGGAGATAGTGTATGCATTAGATGCCTTCCTGTAGTGACTCTGAGTAGTCGGGTAGCGTTTGGACGCATCGCTCTTAAAAGTTGGTAGCGACATGTTATGTCAATCTAAACATGTAATGACATTGTAAGTAGTAACATCTCCTACACCTATGACAAACGTTTCTTCATATGTGCCAACTACCAGTAGAGACTTGATTGGGTTGTGTTTGTAGACAAGACGTCCCAGCGGTAGAGGACAAATGAAGCAACACCGAGTGACCATGCGCCTCAGCTTTTAGCAAGAAATGACAACATTTTGCTGCAGCACAACATCCTTGTCGTGACTCACACTTTACACATGAAGTGACCACATGACAAAGCTTTAAGTGTGAAATGACAACACATATGTTGTGCTTCAGGATTTAAACTCGAAGTGAACACATGACTTAGCTTTTACCATGAAATGACAACACATCTATCCTGACTAATGCTTTACACATGAACAAACCAAACAACTCAGCTTTAACCTATCACATCGGATTCCATCAAGAATGCCTCAGGTTAGATGTTAGTCACAATTCTGACAATTATGAGACATATCTGCTCGACAAATTGCTTGCGCTTGATGTTAGTGACCACTCTGATACTTGTAGGTACCAAGTCTGCCACTCATGTGAGTGGCCATAATAGTCAAAACATTCAGAGGAATGGATGGTGGCATCATTGAAGTCCTTCATCGAGGCCATACGCCTGACCTTTAATCATGTATTATACGACAGAGCTTTACGCATCGTATCCAATAGCTTGGACACATCCTCATTACACGCAGTAAAATGATGATGAAGCATTGTCCGTGACCTTATCTCTTTTTCTATAGTACAACGCCTCATTCTCTCTCTGTCGGCGGACGCTTTTGACATAGCGCAAAAGGATTCCCTGAGACCCACCCTGGCATCGCAATAACTCTCCCTCGAACAGTTCCTTGTAGTATCCCCCACTTCTGTATATAAGGGTGACCCAACCAAGGCTACTTCATTTCTAATACGGTCCAACACAATCCCTTCCATGGCGTTCGGGTACGGGTCTGATAAGGGTAAGGGCAAGATGGGCCCTTACGAGTTATGGCGTGGCATCCATGATAGATGCAAGCGTGCGAACAAAGAGCGAAGGAGAAATGAAGACCCAGATCAGGAGAAGAGGAAGCTAGAGTTGGACATAGAAGCGCACAACGCACGCATGCCACGGTGCAACTGCGGTAAAATAGTAAGCCTGAAACTGTTCCCGCTTGTCACGGTCGCTTGGTTCCGATGTGCGGTAAGTGTGCATGATGTATTATCATGCTATGAATTTCATCTAATTCACCTGCTTCCTTGTAATAGTATGACAAGCCCAGGTGTAAGTACGAATGGTACGCGATCGAAGAAGAGTACGCGAACATCAACTACGGCTACGATGAGACTGCGGCAATGAGGCGCGCGGATGTTGAACGACCGATGATGAGGCTACAGGAACTCAATGAAGAGTGGTGGGATAAGTACCTCACTATATGCGGTAACATGCAGGTTCCTCCACAATGCCTGTGAGGCCTTCCGGCTGTGCCGGGGCCTGTGGCACATGGAATGACACAAGAGTACGTGTGCAGCAAACCCTACCCCCATGGATACAACTTCCAAGAGGTCCGCTGGGAATATCTGGATGAGAAACATTAATCTTTTCCACCAACCCAGTAGATACTTTCTTACACCCGACAATCTATCTTTCCATAAGCCATGCTTCATTTAGCGATAGAGTACTACATGCCGTTGTATCTTGTCGAAGATTATGTACGAGTAGGGTATGAGTCGGCGCATATTTCCTTATGTACTGTAGTCACAGACAGACAATAAATGCTTACGATGACCCTTATATGTGATGTACTTTACTTTCTTCAATAAAATGCCCGGGATTTATTATTTTACCGATACATTTTTTCTAAGCCCAATGATTTCATTGGATTCCCTGCCTTACATGCAGAGGCAATAATAATTAATTGCTGAATTTTTGCAGAATGAAATTACCACACCAAGCAACAGTTTTCATAGGGAATCTCTGCCAAGCATCAATGCCACAACTTTTTCAGCTTTCACAGGGAATCATATGCTCCAGCCCCCAGCCAAGCCCGTGCACTCAGTCCATGCACCAGCCCCCATCCATTATAAATAACCTCACCCTCATCAATGGATAGACCACTCCTTCCTCAGCTCTCTCAATTGCAATGTCTTCCTCAACTCCACCAAACCCACCCAAGAAACATTGTGGGATTTTCGTCCCCTAGGGTGTCAAACCACCGATGTGCTTTAGTGACAACCCTTGTAGGCTTCGCGAGTTTCAGGACATATCTTACACATATGGCATACGCTTTTTCATGTGTGCCAACTACCAGTATGACAAGCCTCGATATGGACTGTATGAGTACACACTGGTATAGCGACATAGATCACTCATGTGATACTTTTCACACGATTTCATGCACTCTCTTACTAATCTCCCCTCTTGTTTCTTTTATCCAGTCTCCTCCACCTACCTGTGACTTCATATAATGGCTCGATATGCAGCAAAATGAGGACCAAAAACAGTGGGTGGAAATGGAGATACGGTGGAGGAGGGAAGCTTACCAACACTGTGAGTATGAGCGATATCAGGAGGAACTACGGATGAAGCGATATGAGCAGGAACGCATCAAGAACGCCGTGGCTCAAGCACGCAAAGCAGATAGGGAAAGGAAGCGGGAGAGGACCCTTCGCGCTAAGGCGGGGGGGGGGGGGGGGCGATTCACTAAGAAAAGAGTAAATATCATAGGTGCACTCAATAAATAGCATCTATTGTACTCCGACCTATTTCTATTTTTTAAGGCATGTTAGGTTTAGCAGCGACATGCTATTAAGTTAGTCTTTAGACCTACCGTACATGACAACGTTTGTTGTCATCTCTTTACGGTTATAGTTTATTCGCGTAACAATGAAAAACCTCATATCCCATGTAATATTTATCAGCGTATGTAAACTTTGTGCCACGTTATATGATATTTGTGCTTCATAACTATTATTGTTCGATAAATTAGATTTTGTATTCTCGTTAAGTCATTTGTTAAAAAAAATTCCACACACTTTTACACTAACTAAATATTTTTTTTTGAGAAAATTAATGTGCAATATTTTTTAATTTACCGAATACAAATTCTATTAAAAAACTAATTATATATATAGTTCTGCAGTTGAATTAAATTGAACGAAGGTATCGCCCCCGTTTATTAAATGCGTTGCCAGCCGGGGTCCATAAGGTGTCGCTCGTTCAACGAGCGAGACCTTGTTCTCGTCCGTTGAATGAGTGACGGTAGGATAAACTTCATTATTTTTGAAACGAGCATGTAATTTGAAAATTTTCGAAAAAAATATAAAAATATTGGTACTAATCGTTTCAAGAAATTAGGCGGGCCCAAATGCTACACTGCTTTGTTCGTGTCATGTTGCGGGGGGCCCAAATAAGATACGACCAGGCCGAGCGAGTGAGGAGAGAAGGCCATAGCCCATAGGAGTGCGCACTTCCTCTTTCTGTCGTTGCAAATAGCATTTTTTTGGGTACGGATTAACATTTGTACATTAAAACAAATTTTGTTACTAAATCTGTATGGATTAATTTGATTGTAAATAAAACAAACTTGCTTTATGAGTTTGTATATATTTGCTAGTAAAATTAAATATTTTTTTTTCTTTTGTGGCTTACTGATTTGATTTTGTAAATTGAGGCATTGTGTTCTCGTAAACCCAGGGGAAACATACAAATTGCTTTCTTTTTTTCTTGAAAATATGTAGCAGATTGATTTGATTTTGCTTTTACATGGTTTTAAATTGCCTTTTAAATCCTTTGTGACCGATGGTGTAAGAATCCGATGGTGACACATAACCGAGTCCGATCATAGCCTGTCTCAACCACACAATTCTCTCTATATATACCTGATAGTTGTCGACACAAAGGATACATGCAATTAGGATTTTGTCTCTCTCTTTGTTACGTTGTCATACATAGTTTGCTTCATCCCGCTATGCAGACGTGCACCGATAAACTGAAGAGCAAGTCTCTAGAACCTATCACTCTTAGGATCCTGCATCGAGAGAGGACGGATAAGGTTTTAGGAAAGTGTCCCGTACGGGTGCTCATAATCTGTTTACTCTACATCATTACGGTTTGTTTCCTTTACGTCATCTTCATCATCGTCTGCTGTATCGCTATCACAGTGACTTCTACATCTCACGCTATAGTTAAATACGTTCATTGTAATCCGTCATATTTATCATACCTGTTTTTCTGTTGCCTTCGTACTGAAATATATTAGAGATATATATGTTTAGGATAGACCCTTACAGTATGATGATGATAGCTGATCCGTATATTTTCATGTTATATTTAGAAATTAAATTAAATATGAAAGTGTGTATTTATGTAACAAATACTCTATCGTGAAATAACTGAAGTTACCGAAAAGTAAATACTTAGCCTCCCTAAACAAGAGACCGTTGCTAGATAAATTATAGTCACAGCTCTCCAAAGCACCTTTTAGATTCACCGCATCCGTTTCTAGGATAATTCTGTTCATGCCGAGATCGCTTGCAAAATGTAGAGCCTGCACACATGCTTTAGCTTCATATTGTACATCTGATTCTTTATGGCGCAACTGGAGCGACCACCGTAATAATCTTACTACTCAATGGTGGCGATAATTATGCTCTGTGTTCATCTTTTCAAGACCCTGTCCGTTCTCTGTTCTTTTCGCTGCTCAATGGTGCATATATCTAACCTTCATGATTAATAAAATATCTCTTTCGAAAGTAGATAACCCAGAACGGGGTGCGCTAGTGATCTTTTAACTTTAGTCAATCCGGATGCCTTAAGGCCGACTCCAGCGAGATCCGCAAAAACAGGCCACATCACTGTACCGACGTTTTTTCTTCTCTCGTCCCGCATCCATCTCTAGCAGGATCCGCATCGGCTGCTACAGAAGAGCTATAGGAATGTGGATAGAAGGAGCCGGTGGCAAACTTGGGAATAGAAAGAGCACCTGATAATACTGTTTATGGATATTGACTGTAGGTTTAAAAGGGAGCAAGAGAGTAAATAAGTTAGAAAATAGGATAATTGCTGGAGATAAAAAAATTAGAAAATACTATAATAATATTAAAAAATTGTACAATATTATTAAAGAATACGATAATAAAAGTGTCCAACTGGGCTGAACTAGCACGAGGCACATCATTTTTTATCTAGCCCAAGCACAGCATGCCCGATAGTGAATGGGCCGGCCCGACACAACCTATTTTTTATTTTTATTTTTGTAAGAATATATATAATTTATTTAGAGCTAACATCATATATGAACTAGCTAATTGTCATGCGTTACAACGGGAGTCGAAGTATTTTACAAAGCAACGTAATTAATTGGGTGAAGCATATGCAAAATAACATTCAAATTCGAAACCCAACAAGCTAACTGGTTAATTCAATCAAAACTTTTGATAAAATCTAAGAAACTAATCTTCTCTTTAAGTAAAGTTTCAATACACTTTCCTTTACTATAATTTCTGCAAGATAAATAAAAGGCAATGATACATATTGCAGCTACATTCAGCCCTAGAGTATCGATGTTCATATATATATTAAGAAACAGGTGAACTGGAGAACAAATGATAATTACTGAAGACACCTTAACACGTATAATTGATTGTCAAAGTGGCAATTTATTAAATAGCTATTGTGCGCCCGGCAGTGGCTGGATTGCATCCCTGCCACGAAACAAGAACGCACGGGAGGTCAGCCCGGCTTCGTCTAGATCTACGTGCGCATCCAAGATCTAGGAATGGGAGAGAGATCAGGAGGCGCTACAGACCTCATAGACCAGAGCAAGCTCTCACCGTGCGGTAGGTGGTGCCGTCATCGTCGACGACTCATCCGTCCGGCCTCGTGACACAGGGCCCTGAGCCCCTCGTTGTTGTCGCAGTGTTTGGGGAGCTTGCAGTTGCTGAGCACGCGAAGGCCGGTGAAGATCTTTGCGGCGATGGCTCGCCGCCGCTGCACACGCCGCTTGTTGCTCTACCGCTCCTTCCACCTCGGCATCCGCCCCACCCCTCCCGACGTCGAGCCACGGCAGTTGGGGGAGTGGCAGGGGCGTGACACCACTGCGGATCTAGAGGGCACGACGGGTGGCGTGGAGATCCGGTCTCTGGCGGCGACCGGCTTCGAGAGGCAGCGAGAGGGTGGGCGAAGACGTGGATGTGATCGGGATGCAGCAACTGGGCGGCGTGCAGGTGCGCGCGTCCAGGTGAGCGACGGCGTCCAGGCGAGTGATGGCGTACAGGTGAGGTCGGCCACGTCCAGGCGCGCGACGCATCCAGGAAAGCGACGGCGTACAGGCGCGCGACGGTGTCGCAACTCGGCGGCGTTCAGGCGAGCAACGGCATGTGACGGCCTCTCGGCTCGGTGGCGTCCAGGCACACGAGAGGGATTTGGTCTTCGGCGGCGTCCAGGCGCACGTTGGAAGGAAAAAAAATCGGACGTAGACAGATGGTTAGGCAGAAGGAAAAACGTGCGCCGTGGAAGGAAAAAAATCGGACGTAGGCCTATCGGCTGACGATATATAGATTAGAATTTTTTTAAGCAGGAGAGATTGTTGTACAATGATAGTGCACTTTATTTTCTAGCATAAGATCACATGTTTAATTCCAAATAACACCTATTTTTTAATTTTATCATGATAATAACAAGATCGTAAGCAAGTAAATCGTGTCTCAACTAAACTCGATACGGTCCATATGCCTAGTAAGTCTAAACGGATCATGCCTAATCAGATCTGGACCGTGCCGTGTCGGAATTGGCCACGTCTGGACGATAATGGGTATCAATTATCGTATCCGTTTCACGAAAACGACGATGAGCACTTGCGCAGTGCTGATTATGACGTGTGCCTGTCCTCTAAAACACGGCGATACATGACGAGAAGGACAAGGGCGACGACCGAGGAGGAAAGAGGAAACGACGACACGGAGATTAACGAACCACCCTGCGCGCCCACCGCCCAGCCTACCTACGTACTAGTAAGAGGTGATTAGTAAGACTAACGATAACCATCCTGCCAATGACCTTTCAGCATGTCCCATCGATCGAAAAAATAGAAGGGAAAAAGAAGTCCTTTCAGCACGTCTTTCATTTTCGTGTTCACGTGAGGACCTTAATTGAGGAAGGCTGTGCTAGAACACAAGGCCAAATCGGCAAATTCTAGCGAAGATGGAATACAAAGGCGTTTTGCTTGAAAGAAAAGAGACACGATGCCTTGTCCGTCATCCCTGACACGATGCCTTGGCCTTACCTTACGTGGGAGCGGTCGAGCCGGGCCGGCCGGAAGGATGGAAGATGTGGATCGGCGCCGGGCGCCGGCTGCAGCGGCCCTGCCGATCGATCGGGGATTGGCCATCGGCTACTACTGCATATGCAGGCATCATGAGTTCGCGGATCCATGCACAACTCAGCTCGTTTGTTTGGCATTCGCATGCCCACCGCTTTGGGTCCATCGATCCATTCACACACGACGAACGGAAGACACAAGCAAAGTTTTGTTCGTATGAAACGGTGAAAAAAATACGGTAACCCCAGGATTATTTACTGTCATCTTTACCACCACGATTACACGAGTAATCACCCACTGGCAAACTGTAATTAAGGCTCTATTTGTTTGCACTTAAGGTTATAATAAGCCAACTTATTTGTGCAAAGTGAAAACAAATAGTTAGATTTTTTTTCAGATTATTATAAACTGCAGTTTAGATTATAATAATCTTATAAGCTATGAAAAAGGTGCTTATTTCAGCTTATGGTTCCATCTTTTTTTAGAGTACTCATCGTTTTAGGTGTTTATTACCCGCAATTGCCACTCATAACACCGAACCTCCCGCCTTCTTCCTCGTTCTGTTCGCAGCGACTCGTGAGTTTCCCCCATCCCTGGCGGCGCCTCCCGTTCGGCCTCCCTGGCGACGCATACCTCTCGAAGGCGCCTCCCGTTCGGTCTCCCCAGCATCACAACTCTCTAGAAGGCGCCTCCCGTTCGGCCTCCCCAGCGGCGCCTCCCTCCTGAAGGCGCCTCCCGTTCGGTCTCCCCGGCGGCGCCTCCCCCTATCTCTCTCTCTCTCTCTCTCTCTTTGTTCGACCCCCGGGAAAGTCACGGTCAGCCAATCCGGTCCCCCCCCCCCTTCTCTCCCCAATTTCGACGAGTTAGCCGGTGGTCAGGGGAGGATGGAGCCAATCGACGTTGAAGATGCGGAGAAGACCCTCGCCCTAGCCCTTGCCTACCAGGATTCATTGGCCAAAGACACTATACCAGCGACGCACGGTGGCTCGTCTTTGCCGGGCACGGGCCGAATCCCGACGCGCGGGGGCTATGCCTGGCGCTGCAGCCCCGGCGCCCATGGACTCACCGGAGGTTTCCCCAGCATTGCTGCGGCGTGTGAGGCACGACGCGGCCGTACATCATGGCGCGGCTGTCGGTTTTTCGCTTGGAGCGCCGGCCGCCCAGGCCGTCGCGGATGGCTCCCCTGCTGCACGGCGAGGGAAACGTTCGTACAAGGCGCCGCGTCTATCTTCCGCGACTGGTGGCCACAATGCCGACGCGACCACGGTAGCGGACGCGGCAAGACGGACGCTGCTGCGCATGTGAACACCAGCAACAAGGTAATCTTGCCCTGTCTATATGCATGTGAAATTGTACAGATGGATTTGAGTTACATGGATTTGAGTTAGTTAATTTCAGCATCCATTGAGTACTGAGTTGATTCTATGGGTTATGATTGGAAATAATGGGTGCATGCAACACTGGTTGACCTTGTGTTGAATCTTCTGGATGAATGGCAGTCAAGCATATGACATAGCATGTCTCAAATCTGATATTGCAGCACACACGCACTGTCTCATGTTAACCATCATTTGGCTCATGGTCAATTCTGGTATTGCAGCACACACGCACTGTCTCAATTCTGGTATTGCAGCACACACACATTGTAAGCTTGTATGAATTCAGTTATATGGATTTGATCCTGGTAGGACTTGGTATGCTGATTTTGCAAGATGTTAAGGATGGCCATGAATTCAGTTAGATGCTCAGATGGTCATGAATTCAGTTAGATGATTTGATCCTGGTAGGAACTTGGTATTCTGATTTAATCTTGGTAGGACTTGGTCATGGATTTGATCCTAGTAGGACTTGGTATGCTGATTTTGCAAGCTGTTAAGGATGGCCATGAATTCAGTTAGATGTTCAGATTGTATGAATTCAGTTAGATGATTTGATCCTGGTAGGAACTTGATGTTCTGATTTGATCCTGGTAGGACTTGGTCATGGATTTGATATGTATGCTGATTTTGACAGCTTTAACACATGTATGGAAGCATCTGGTTCTTTTATATTTAAATTGCCTATTTATGTTCCTCTTTGTCTATTTTGTTAATTGGAGTATAATAACTTACAAATTGAATCTGTCACCTATGATTATAACATCAAGTTACTTCTATGTCTGTGTTATACCGAATAGAAAGAGAATTTTGACAAAGCAGATTGGTCATCCTCAAACATTAGGACTTTTTGTGAAATTTTTATTAAAGAAATACGGGCTGGGAATAGACCTATTGGGCTCATGACTAATAGGGGCTACCAGAACATTGCTGTTAAGTACTTGCAAAGGACAGGGTTGTGTCAATCTAGAACACAATTGAAGAACCGATGGGATTTACTCAAAGGCTTGTATAGCTTTTGGCTAGGCCTTCTCAAAGATACCGGCCTTGTATGGGATGAAGCTAAATGAACTGTTTATGCAAGCGATGATTATTGGAAAAAAGTCACTAAGGTAACAATTATGTGATAGAACATATGTAATACATAAATATGTGCATTGTATGTATTGTTCATACTAAAGGTTCCTTACGTTTTTTTCAGGGACATTCAGAATGGAAGAAGCTGCAGCATGGTCCATCGAAGTGTGAAGAACTGATGAAAGAAATGTTCGACATTGTTGCTATTGATGGTTCTTCTTCTACAATACCTGGTGAGGATGATGGAGGTGTGGTTGGAGAAGGGGTTGGTGACATACATGCAGGACATGGATCATTAGAGACCATTTCAAAGGGTACAAATCCATTGAAGCGCGGTGTAAGTAGCACTGTTAATAGCCCACAAAAGGTAGCAAAGAACCCCATGATTAAGGTAATAAAGGGCATTCATGCTACTTTGGAGAACAATTGTGCTATTACAAACAAGGTGATGCAAGGTGAATTTAGGTATAAGTCAGTTGAGAGGTGAAGAGGGAGGCATGAATGCCTTTCGTGATAATACTGCTAATGCTCTATTTGCTAGGAGAGAGTAACTTGTTTACAAGAGCATATTTGTAAAGATAAATTTTAACGGATGCATGAATAATTTATCTTTTGATATTTATACACACATATTAACTTGTTTCCACTCCAATATGCTATTATGTGAGATATTGGAAAATTAATTTTATATCTTACAAATATTCTGCTAATCCAATTGAATATTTACTATATCACAAAAGAAAAAATAAGTCACTTAAAATAGTTGAGAGCATTGCAGACTTTAGACATTAAAAAATAATAATCTAGACTCCAATAATCCAAATTACCAAACAGCTTATTTACCTATAGCTTATCATAATTCAGCTTATTATAATCCACCATCTATAAATTATTTATTATAATTTTAAACTAAAATAAATAGGATCTAAGATGTGTTTAAGTAGCCGGCTAGCTGTTTACGAGTGTGACTCAACCTTCGATGCTTGTCCTCCGCACGCTCGCCGCGCCACCTCGTCCACGAACGCCTGGACGTGCGCGTCCGACGATCCGCCGGGCGCCACGGCGGCCTGCGACGCCGCGCTCCACGCTCTGGCGTTGGCGAGCATGGCGTCGGCGTCGGGGCCGGCGACGGCGGCGTCCACGGCCTCGAGCACGGCCTCCCGCCGCAGCGGCGCGCGGAGGCGGACGCCCATCCGGAGCTCCTCGACCAGGAATTTGGCGTCCGTGCACTGGTCGCCCCAATGCGGAAAGGCTACAACGGGCACGCCGGAGGCGATGGTCTCGAGCGTCGAGTTCCACCCGCAGTGCGTGAGGAAGCAGGCTGTGGACCGGTGCTCCAGCACGCGGTCCTGGGGGCTCCACGGCACCACCATGCCTCGGCCGGCGACGGAGTCCAGGAACCCGTCCGGGAGCAGCGGGCGGGTGTCCGACCGCACCACCCACAGGAAGGGACGACCGGTTGACGCGAGGCCGTGCGCCATCTCGGCGACATCGTCCGCGGACAGCACCACGACGCTGCCCACCGACGCGTACACGACGGAGCGCTGCGCCTGCGCGTCCAGCCACCCCACGCAGTCGTCCGCCGCCTTGATCAGGTCGCCGCGCACCGCTCCGTCGTCCTCGGGCCCCTCGATCTCGATCAACGGGCCCACGGGGATTAGCTCCGGCGGGCGCGGCGTGACGCCCGGGAGCGCGGCGACCACGTCGCGCTCCAGCTCGGTGAAGGAGTTCACGAACACCCAGGACGCCTTGTCGATGGTGCGGAATTGGCTGATGATCGTGTCGGCGAGCAGTTTGAACGGGTTAGACGGGAGCAGGAACGACGGCACATCGGCGACGGACAGGGCCGGGAGGCCCGGGAGCGTGAACCGCGCGTCGAGGTCGTTTTCGGGCGGGAACTCCACGAGGCCGTGCACGTGGTGGTAGTAGAGCGAGAACACCAGGCACGACTGCACCCACAGCACCGCCGAGGGGATGCCGGCGTCGGCCGCGACGTCGATCGCCCAGGGCATGAACGGATTCACCACGACGCACGCCACGGGCAAGCCCGCATCCGCTTGGCGCCTGAGCAGCTCCGCGAACGCCGCCGGCCCGGTCGTCTCCAGGTGGCGCATGAGGTCGTCGAGCTCGTTCCCGTGGAAACTGTCCTCCAAGAACTCGAACCGGACGCGGCCCCGCCCCACCGGCACGCCGTCGCCGCCAGCCGACACCCCCGCGGCGGCGACGAGCTTGTCCCCGGCGTCGCAGGTGGAGGAGAACGTGACGAGGAGGCCCTTGGCCGCGATGCGCTTGGCGAGGCGGAGCATGGGGTTGACGTGGCCTTGCCCCGGGAAACAAATCAATAGCAGGTGGGGCGGGGCGCTCGCCGGCGCCGCGGTGGGCGCGGCCTCCTCGCCCATGGACGCGTTCTGAAGCCTGAGCTCGCGCGAGGAGCTTGTTTTCGCCGGCCTTTTTCTGAGCTGGCGGCAAAGTGCAGCAGTGCAATCGCTGCACTGCTTCTTAATGACTCGAGCTCTGCTGGGTCTTGTCAATGTATAGCTAGCTCTCTGCTGCTCTTGTGCATCTTATGAGAGAAATGGTTTCGGTGATGACGTCGGACGTGACCACACACACAGACCGGCGAACGTGTGCGAATTTAGGAGGGATCAAGTTGGCCTCTCCGTTTATGCTTTTCTTCGGTACGGTGGCAGAAATGCTATAGACAGATCAGTGTGTCGTCGAACTTGTGCTGCAGAATCTACTCCAGCACCAGGTTACATCGGTTTCTATACGGCTTTGGCCGCAGCTTTGACACCACATTTGGCATATGCCCAAGAAACATATGGTTAAAAATGGTATGCAACCAACTGTTAGGAATATTGCTACGTTGCTTAGAGAGAGAAAGCACACTTGTAAATGCGAGGAAGTACTCACCTATTGGATTAGTCTTTTGAAGAGACGGACAAAATCACTATAGTAGAAAAGATCATTATTTTTGGTTTCAAACAGGTATCACTATTAGTTTGAGAACCGTTAGTGATTAGTCGACATCTTAAATCCAATTTATTTGGAACCGAAAGAAATCATTTTTTACAGTTGACGAATCCCCACAGTTTTTTGAAGTCGAACTCGCAAATATAGTAAATTACATACACGCGGAGTTGTGAGAGTCGAACCAGCAACCTCACCCTTCGTGTAAAGCTTCCTTAATATCTCACTGTACAATTTTAATTGATGTCTATGGATAGTAATTTATTGTTTTGATTTTTCCTGGCCAAATTCTTGAATAATTATTAAGCATTTAGATGGTTTTAAATGAAAATATTATCAACAACAAAATTATAGATCTCGTTGAGAGCAATAGTTTTCATATAAAATTTATCTCCATCTGACTCTGTATAAAAAAATTATGAATTTTTTAAGATAGAATATCATTAATTCATAAACCAGCAGTGATACCCCTCCACTGTTACTACAGCTAGTAGAATAATCTATTTTCACTGTCGGCTCTTTTTTTTTTTGGCTAAAATCCAAAATTAGACAACATATGTGACCATATTTGTTAAAATAGACAATATATCATCGTATTTATAATTTTAGCATTCGTATTCGGCACCTCATTACCAAAAACCGACTTTTGGTACACTGTACACCAAAATATCACAGGCCCGGCCATATTCGGCACATGAGATGCCAAATACACTTAATTTTTAGCATATGAGGTGTCAAATATAGGCAACAATGCTATATTCGGTACCTCGTGTGTCGAATATGGCTGGACCTGTGTTTTCTCGGTGTACAGTGTATTGAAAGTGCCGAATACAAATACTAAAATTATAAATACAATAATATATTAACTATTTTGGTAAATACAGTCACATATGTTATCTAATTTTGGATTTTAGATGCTCTTTTGTAGATGAACTTTTAGTATCGATACTGAATAAGAACTGTTAGTGATACAGGAGCAAAAAGCATGTTTCTATGATTGTGAATATCACTTTGTTGTTGCTACTTTAGCTAGGCTTGCTCGTTTAACGCAGTTTCTAGAATCCAGAACAAGGGGATGCAAACTTAGGTAGCATTCAGGGACGGCTCCACCGTGGGTCAATTTGCGAGCATAAAAGAGATAAAAAGAGGAGCAGAAAAAAAAGAAGAGAAAGAAGAGGGAAATTCTTCTATTTGGTGACACCGGATCCGCCGCTGGTAGCATTGGTGGGACAACGACAGCTCCTGCCTTTTCGCCGAGCTTCTACTTTGCTCGTTTCCGCCCAGGCTTAAGCATATCCAAACATACACTTCACAAGAAATTATAGCATCATGAAACATACGATTAGTAGGACCCAGAGTAGTGTCATGCATGATCCAGCCAAACGAGACACGTCGTACCACTTGGACTAGGCATATATGCACGGCCGCTCACCTTGTAAATAACAAGGGCTCTTTTTGCGGCTGTGGATGTAGCCATCGATGGATCAACGCATCGTCGCAGGTCCGGCCGCGTGGGTCCATCTCGTGGTGAGCCCAGCAGTGACGCAGAGCGGTTTGGCCGTAAGCCCGGCGGAGGCTTCCGTGCGCGAGCCATCTGCTCCGGCCGCCACGACGGCCACGACTACGAGCTTCGTTTGCTTCTCGAACGCACAGCACAACATTGCTCGTCGCGCCTAAGTAATCTCAACGCGTTGTTATTAGCTTTGGTCAATGGCGACTTCTGGATCGATCGATATATCCTAGCTAGTAGGATATTCGGCTGGTTAGGGTCCAGGATCGCGACGGTGAATTTTGTTTGCTGCCTCAGGAAATCTTATTAGATATTTCATCGAAAGATTTCTACGAGACTGATACGTGTCGTTCTTTTCTAACCTAACAGTGATACATGTAACTGAGAGAAAAAAGAGTATATATAGCATACATAAAAAAGGACTTTTCTATAAGATCAGATCTCATAAATTTTTTCTCTGAGTCCAGCCGGAATTCTGGGGGCCTAGCATTTGGAAGGAGAAAACAATGCTTGCCTGCCTGCTGCTTCTGTCGTAGTATGTGCATTAGCATGACGGCAATGTCCTAGAACAATTTGTTATTTGGCTGTATGTATTTGTAATGTGCTGATTGAATTGTTCATAAATTGATACGGTCAGGTCAGTTCAGCTGCCATGTGGCCAAGAAACTGTAAGATCCATACGTGGATATGTATGTGCTCACAGCGAAGACTAGGAGCGTGCATACGTACGTTGAAGTAATACCGATGACATGTTGGAAGACAAGCAGATGATAAGAAATGTCGTGGAAGGGATCACGACGTTAGTTCTTTCTAAGATCGTCTGGCTCGCGTGTGTCAATATACAAGAACCACGATTCTACATCAACACCTTGGGAGAGAACTTTTTTTTAGATGGAAAGCAATATCCATGGCCACTGACGAGAACAAATCAATCAGCGGGGCCAGGATTAGGCCGGATAATAAAACCTCCCGGCCCGAGACTAGCACCAACGCTAGCTAACTTATACGCTACGCTGTTAGGAGGCCGAGGGCATCACATCACACAAACATCAATGAAGTCCGTAAGCATTAAAAACTTGATATGTCTGAATAGAACACCAATAGGCGGAGATTCAAAATTTGAGGATGATAGAGACGTCTTCAGATTGCATGCATATGTCTCGATCTCCACTCTCCCCATTCCGGTATCAGCAGTGTAACATATAACCCAGTAAATAATAAGTATTTAATTAGGTAATTAATGATAACTGTATTATTTTAATTAACATGTGTTTTGAAGGATATTAAAAATTTATTTCATAATAATGAGTGAGTTTCTAAATTTCTAAGTGATATAATAGACGATTAAAGGATATATGTATTAAGATTATGATCATCTATAACTAAGTATCCAAAATAGATGAGGTATACTTAAAATAGTTTAGGTCTTTTTTAAGTCTTTTGACCATACTATAAAGGGAGGCTAATGGTTGTAGTTTGATCTAGTTAAGTCTAGATAAGATTGGATGCACACTTATAAATTTATAGCACTAGAAAGCTAAACAAAACTAATGGTTAAGATGTCGAGAAGTTAGAACTCAAGAGTATTTGAATTGGACGAGCTCAGAATTTTTTGAGTACATCGATCGGATGGTTCAGTGATGCCAGAGATGAACACGTCGGAGTATTTATTGGATCAAGATAAAAAGATCGTAAGTACACCAGATGGTTCGATGATCTAAGACTCATTAACATCGTTGTATTTTTGTGTGGTGATGTAGCAAAAAAAATTTGAAGTTCGCGCCGGATGTTCCAGCGTGTAACGAAGACTACGCTAGAGCATTTATTGCACAGATGATTTCAGCGAGGTGTTTGAAGATTATGCATGCCGGATGGTTCGGCATGTATATCAGAGTATACACTAGAATATTTCTTACAGAGAAGAATTTACAAGTCTGGATTTTGTGGTTTTACATGCCGGATGATCCCGTGTGTGCCCGTAGGCTTTACCGAAGCGTTTAACAGGCCTAACGGCTAATTGACAGCTGGAAGTTGGGAGTGGTTGAAAAGTATACACGCAGATGTTTCGATGTGTGTAAGTTAATGCACGCCAGACCATCCGACGTTCACAGAAAAATAGAGTAGTTGGGCAATAGTTAGATTTGGACTCGTTGCCTATAAATACCCCTCTCACTCGGTCTCACTTTAATCTCTTGCAACTCAAAGGAGCTTATACATTGTGTGTGCCATCAAGAAGCAAGCGAGAGCACTGAAGTAATTTGTAAAGTTCCTAATTGGAAGATTAAGGATATCATTAGTGCTTTGAGAGTAGCAAGTGTGCATCTAGTTATAGTTTAGGCTTGATCTGGGTCAAGTGAAGCTATTGACTTGTTACTCTTGGTGGTTGGCAACATCTAGCTGGTCTTAGGTTATTGGAGTTGTCTCAATGAGCTCTTGGAGGTTTGTGGGGGCCCCGGGAAGTGCGATACACTTGATTTGATGTTTGCCAATCTGGAGATGGAGAAGTGATAATCATGAGTGAGCACTTGAGTCTTGGTGACTCAAGGAGGAGCGATATTCTTGTTGGATACTCCAACGAGTACTAGGGGGAGTGTCAACTCCTCGATACATTAGAAAAAAATCGGTGTCCTCTTTCTACTTTCTCGTATTTACTTTGAACATTTACATTCTTACAAGCTTTTAATTTTGCAATTTGCTTAGTGTCTTTGCTTGTTTATTTTGTTGCCTTGCTCTAGCTTGTTCTCGTAGTTGTATTATATTTTATCTAGGATAAGGTTGCTACTTGCTTTAGTTTTTGGTATAAGTATTTTTAAACTAGAGCACAATTCAAACCCCTCTTAGGTCATTCGATTCTTTCAAGCAACATAGGTGAGGGCATATTTGGTAGAGCTCCTACTGATCCAAATTCTCTGGAGGGAGTGATTCTCTGAGAAAAATGATTTTATGGCTGAAAGTGATTCTCTAGTGTAAACTCTATGGAGTGAGGGATTCTATGTAGAATGTGAATAAGAGAAAGCTACTTATTTTTAGCTCTAAGTATCTAGTTATTTCAGAGAATCACTCCTACAGATTCCACTCGATGAGCTAAAAATTGAAAAAGCTCTTTGGTAGAGCTCCCCTAATTCCAATCGGGGGAGCTGCTCTAGGAGCTCTGTCAAACAAAATCACTTTCCTAAAGAATCACTAGAGAATCATTTTTAACCATATAATCACTTTCCTCAGAGAACCACTTCCTCCAGAGAATTTGAATCAGGAGAACTATACCAAACATGCCCTTATATCCTCTCTTTATTCCAACTTATATAGCAATCTAGAGTATCTAGGCTAATAAGTACCTTTAAATATTGCCTACATAAATGATGTAGTCGTATTTTTATCAAAAATAATATCTTTTTTACATACTCATATAGCCCATATAAGAGCAACCACCCGGAGTAAGATATTTTTCTTATTTGTAGGATCTATGTGTCCAAGCCAACTCCGCATCATATAATGAATGTTCCTAGGTTTATTTATGCCTAGAGCTATCCTCACAATCCACCACATTGATCTAGCAAAATGGCAGTCAAATAGAGGTATTAAATGCTTTTGTTTTTGTAACACCTGTGTTTTGGACATGTTTAAAAACCACCAAAATTTTTGAACTCTTTCCAGTTTACAACAAATTAAAAAAATAGAAATTAAATTGAGCTCGTATGCAAAAACACTTCAAATCTAAATCTTATAAATTTAAAAAACATGCGCAAAGTGAAACCATATTTTTGGAGTTTCCTTGATTTTATTTGGGTTTTTGTTGCAATTGAGATTTGATCTAGGTGCTCTGGTTTTGTGGACCTTAGTGCTGACTCAGCTGGGGCCAAGGAAAAAGTGCACATATGTCAAAAGTGTTTCTAATGTGGTGGACACGTGGCGGCCAAGGAGAAACTGGTCGCCGACATAGTGGTGGCATAGAGGTTCTGCGAAGGGGCCTCATTGGAAAGCTCACTAGAAAGGGCTAAATGATAGCGGCTACTTTGATGTGCTCCTTGCCGATGGTCTATGCAACTAGGTGAAGCTAGTGGTGGAGTCCTTGTCATTGGACTCTAGCTAGAGGGGCATCAGCAGTGTGACGAAGGTGGCAGTGGTAGTATGCGAAATTGGAACCACACGTAGAAGGGGATTTTTTTTTTGAGATTACAAACGCACGCATACGCTCCCTGAGTGCTTACCCACGATTTCCTAAAACCCGAACCGTGGGCGGGCTGCGCTCGAGCCACTCGGTGCGAAAGCCAGGGATCGAACCCCCGACTTGGCCTCCTACCACCATGAGCGCAACCAACATGGTGGAAGCGCGTTCGCCACATAGAAGGGGATTTGAACGGGTTTTGTGCACTAGGGAGCACCTACGTGTGGCATTGGAGCTTCCAGTGGTCTTGTCTTGGCCAAATCGACTTTGCTAGTGGCCAACAACGAGAGAAAATGGTGGTGGATGGATTGTGAGGATACTTGAGCCCCGAGATGGTCAGGTGATAGGGCTAGCACTGGCAGGAGCATAGGTATGGACGTGAGAGAGCGTCGGTTAAGAGTATGATCGTGCCACGTAACTAAGTCCTATCATGACACATCTTAACCACACAGTTTTCTCTATATATATCTACCGGTCACCGTTACAAAAGGCACATGAGATTTATGGTTTTGCCTCCTTCTCCCTGCGACGCTGCCACAAGTAGACTACTCCATCCTGCTGTGTCGATATGCACTTGTGATCGGGAGAGTAGGTCTCTGAAACTCATTGTCCTTGGGATCCTGCACCGGAAGAGGACGAATAAAGTTTTTAGGAAACGACTACTCGTGCTCTACTTTCTCGTCATCATGGACTACTTGCAATATGCTTCCTGTTCATTGTCATCTTTTGTATCGCCATCACGAGGGCTTATGCGTCACTTGCTGTTGATCGGTACATTCATTATGATCAATCTTTACTTAATCATGTTTATCATGCCGAGCAATACTTTGATGTTCTTATTATTGAGTACATCCGAGAGTTGTGTAGTTCTGTTACATACATGTCTATATTGTACTGTTGCTACATCATGATGTTAGTCTATCAGTTTTCATTCATGGTTATTTAGAAATTAAATTAAATATAAAATTGTGCAATTATCCAATAGTGTGTACTACAAAAAATTGTACTCAATGTAAGTAAAATATTGATTTAATCCATGTCAAAGATGATGGTGATATGCCCTAAAGACAATCATAGAGATGATTATATTATATCTATATTTATGTATTTCTGAATAATATGTTATTTCAAGAATCATTATTATTTACATTGATTAGCAAGTATGTGAGTTGTTCGTGAAACTCTTTACTTGTTACATGATGTTATTCTAAGTTGATTCCAAGTCACGTATTTTTGTGATGATTCGTAGGGCCAGCACATGTATTGATTGATCATCACGTTTCACGGTACAAAGATATGGAATCAATAATATACCTTAAGATACTATTGAGATTGTTAGTTATGATGTGCCATTAGTTGTTATCTCAAATGATGTAACTATAGGATTCTTAAACCTAAGATCATCATTAATTCTCAGAATATATAATGATATACTTTGGAGCTACCAAACATTATTCCGTAACTGGTTAGTCATAAAGATAGTTTTTAGGTTTGCCATGAAATAGTTCGTGGAGTGTGTGCGATCAAGATGGAATTTGTCCCTCCTTGATAACGGGAGAGATGTCTCTGGATCTCTCGAGATAGTTGGATTGAGAAAGTGCATGGTTATACCAATATATGATTAAAGAATTAATCACGATGAATCCACTACTTGATCGAGTGAATGGTTGAGCTATCCTAAGGGTGTCACGCATCTCGCCTTAAGCTTGACTGATATCGTGAGGCAAAGGAATCGGTGTATGTGTATGTAAAGGTTCAACCGATATAATCTTTGTGTATATTCGGAAGTCAATATATCCTGCTAGGGACCGCTATTGATTTCGGTTCGAAAAGAATTTTCGAGTCATAGCCATTTATAAATGAACCTAACGGGCTATACACTTAATGTGTTAGATCAAAAAATATGGATTGGATCCGTATATAGGTTTAATTAGATTATAATACATGAGGAGTTAGAGTCCTAAAAGGCTTCTAACGTGGGAGTCTATTAGCGAGCTCTATATAAGGAGAAATATGTGGGTGAGGTGATGGGAGAGTCACTCCAAAACCCTAGCTGCAACTCTCCACACGATCTCCTAAAAATCCTAGTTGTACATGCGATGCTAGCACACTAGCGCATGGTGATTCTGCCAAGTACGTGTGGATATGTAGATGCACTGTTACTATTGCGACGCTGATTTTCTCGGCGTAAAAATTGCAACGTTGCTGCTAAGATGGTTGAGGATTTGTTCGGCTGGTTGACATACTTGCTCAGTGCTGATCGCAAAACACGACGCAGCCATTCAGAACTGGTCAATAACTCGATGTACCTGCCGGGAGTTGGTCTAGGAACTAGTTGAGAAGCAAGACCACATGTGCGGAGCTAGTCGTAGAGCTGATCGAGGAGCGTGATGTGCACAACGTTGGATCGATCTACTATAACTTTTCTTTCGTTGTGCTGCACGTCTAGTGGTAACGATCTATGATCTACTAATAGCATGATTTCTTAAGTGAATACAGTAGAATTTTTTTAGACTAACTAGCCTACCCGTTCCTGTTCCTCGACAAAAGAAATACATCGATGAATCATAATGGAGATCCTGGCATGCAACCATTATCATATGTGCCCACGGATCATTGATGCAGAAGACTTAGGAAAGCTGATGAAGCTAACATGTTCAACCTTTTAGCGCCTTGACCCTTTCACATGTGATGCGAGAAAACGTTTGCACGGATTCTAGATATGAACCATAACTGACTGGATGTGGGAATCAAGAAAATACGTCTCGGATTTGTAGTTTGCCAATTCATATTTCCCGTTCTACATTTTGAATATTTATCAGCATCCTGTGTTGTGTACTGGAACATGCTGAAGACTCGCAGGTCTAAAATTCGTGGAGCAAGTTTTTTTTTTTGGGGTACTAGTATCAAATTTACGTGTCCATTTGCCATTCTGCGTGATGAATTCTTCTACACTTTTTTAGACGACTCATTGTCACACTTCGGTGACACTGTCATGCAACTTTCTGATAATAATAATAATTGGTTTTTGCTTAGCTTCGCAGTTTGCTGTGACCGACCTGCGAGGGTATGCGCTGTACAGTAATACACTGAGCACCAAACGATTCAAGCCACGGGCACCCAAGCCCGGCCTGGAAAACACCGGGCCAGCGCAGCGCAGAGAAAACAGCCCGTGTCCGCAACAGGCCGCCAATCGCCATAGCGCTCACGTAAACTGCATGAGAGCTCGTCAGATTTAAGGCTTTCCAGCCTGCTATTCTCACCCAGAAGGTTGGGTTGGGCCTCACGAGCTCCGTTTTTAGCTGTTGTTTTCTGTGGTTTGCGACCTTGATCTTGACTAGGCAACTCCTCCAGCTGAACTTCTTTTCTTCTTCTTTTTTTTTTCTTAACTTGTCTTCGACTATGCAATTTGCTCTTATACTTGTCCAACCCCGAATGGCGAAACGAAACCGTGCTTTGCCTGGCGAGGCTCAATCAAGTACATCCAGTTATTCCTCAAAAAAAGTACATTCAGGTCAGGAGGAGGTCAGAAGTGTGATATATGCTTCCTCCAATCATAAATAAATATATATCATTTTGGATTAGATATGGTCTTCAATACATAACTTTGATCACTATTTTCTATTAGAATATATTTATAAAATTTATTAAATTTGTGATATTATAAAAATATTTTTTCAAGAAGTGATAGCTATTGTTAGTCAAAATTTTAAATCTTGATTAAACCTTTATGAAAACGACGAATTTATGATCGTAGGGAGTAGTACGCAAACTGCTTGCCGGTACTATCTGACGCCAAGATGCATAATGCAGTACGGTTTGTACTGCCTACTCGCTACGGCAATTGGCAGCGATGCTGTTCTGTACAGACGCCACGACATCCTGTACTTTTTGCCGTTGCCGTAAACAATGAATGACAGAAACCGCAAATCCAGCAACGAGAGACCACATGGGCTCATCGGCCGTTTCCGGAAGCAGCAAAAATTATATGTATACCTGAGATCATTCAGATCAGACGTCACTCGGCCACCAGCGCCGGGCGGCAGTACAACAATGCACATCCTTCAGACTGCAGCAGCTAGTACGCCAAACTCGCGCAGTACAACGTCTGGTAGTACAGATCAGGGGCGTTTTATTA
This sequence comes from Phragmites australis, assembly GCF_958298935.1. NCBI lineage: Eukaryota > Viridiplantae > Streptophyta > Magnoliopsida > Poales > Poaceae > Phragmites > Phragmites australis. The sequence goes on from NC_084925.1 coordinate 4,766,611, forward strand.
GTCACACTCACACGAGGTCGAAAGCGTAATCTGAGTACCTGAGCCATGGAGCTGAAGATGCCAGCAGGTCCGAGAGGAGAGGAGCAAATGCCTCATTGAGTGCAGCGTTGATGAGCCGGCCTCCACCGACGAACCCGCACCGGCCTTGGGTCACCAGCGCTGCACTCAATCACGCCTTTGCTTCCTCTTCCCAGGTTGCGCGCACGCCATGCTGAAGCTGTGCTCCTGCAGGCATACGTTCATCAGGTAGGATGCATTTCCATCTGATCCCGATCAGCCTTACAAGCTAAGAGCCACTAGCAATTAGTGCTGGCTTGGGTTCGTAGCGTACTTACTGTATTGGCTCGTTGCAATGTTGATTACCAGTGGAGCAAGAGCACATCTTATCTTCTTCGCTCTCGTCAATAATAAAAAAAGCAAAGCAAATCTGAGTCTCATCTTACTGGCATCCTTATCAGTCCGGGAACAATTATTGAATTGGTTTTAGGTTGACATTAATTTATAAAAATTTAAATTTGGAGTGAATTTTGGCTATCCCTTAAATGCTAAACATTAATTTATCTAGTTTTTTAAATTTTGGATTAGTATTAGTTTTAGGTTGACATTACTTTATAAAAACTTAATGTATATATGTACTTTTGTGAATGATCCTAGATTTTATCTGGTTGTTTTAAATTTTGGATCAGTATATTTTCCACTTTTGAAGAATTTCAACAGAGATGTCATGAGAAATGTCAAGACATGACATTCATCTTTGTGATGCTTAGATATTCAGCAGTGGCTACCAAACAGTAATATGTTCAGCAAAGAGATATTAACTGCACTGTTAACTTCTGCTTTGGAACTATTAGCGAACATAGGTAAGGATTTCATCGAAATGCAACGCATTACGCATCTAATCTTAATTGTGGACTTTATTTCTTGCCTGGACCGTCCAAAATTGGATGCAAGTACAGTGCACACATCCAGTTCGCAGACAAGCATATGACGATGGCTCATCAACCGGCGTGCGGCAGACATTGGCAGATGGTTCACTTTACCAGCTGAAAACCGATGGTAAACTCCGTTTACCGGTAGGTACCAGTGAAAAATAAATCGGGCAAAAAATTTCGGATCAATTTGAATTATAAAATATATATAATATTGGAGTCTAAGGTATTGTATAAATTCACATCTACCACACTGCTTCAATGCATTACTTGTTTCTATGAGGTTCCAGGTTCAAATCCCTCCCCGTTCTTTTGATTTCCTTTTATTCTTAAAATCCTAACTGATAGGTAGGTTGAGATTGGAAGTCTGTAAAAATACACTTACCGGTAATATTTGAATTTTATTTATTTAAATTTTATTTTATTTTTTTTAATTTGTTCGGTAAATCTCTGGTAAATTTTATTTACCGGTAAGATTTTTCCACTGATGTAACATCCCCAAATCTTCAAATAATACCCTTCTATAGCATGTCCCTGAAGCAACCCAAAGGTGCGGCTTCTATCCTCGGTAGGGCCAGCCCTCCACAAGGGCAGCAGGGGTGACGGCCTAGGGCCCCAAAAGTTAGGGCCCCTGATTCAGATATGAATGCAGGACCGCCCTATATATGTATAGGCTAAAAAAATATTACGCAAAGAGAGTTATAGCTCAATCCAAACCCCTAACAGAAGAAGTTGATACCCTTGCCTTTTCTCTTCGCTTGCCATGCCGTCACAACCAATGAACTAGATGATGGGTAGCTCGTGCGGACATGCTCAAATCCCCTCTGAATTCCTCTTCTGTCTTTCCCAAAATTGAATGCCGCAACAATCGCCTCGCATTCTTCACCTTATGCCGCCGCAATTAATGGAGGAAAATATTTCAATTTTATGGATTTTCAACCTACCGGTTTCATTCACTTTGATTTGCAATGGCTTTACTCCATAATTCGTCAATTAACCATTGCATACAACATGCTACTTCTTGTATAAAACACCAAAGGGTGAAAAAAAAGATTGCTTTGATATGGATCCAAGGGCTTTGTATATACACTATAGTCTTAATCTTAGACTTTGTGATATGAAAAAAATATTAGTAAAGTTGTTTCATTTTTTTAAATTGTGCAACGAATATATGCTTTATTTTCAGGTTATACTAAAAGATGAAAAGTTTTGATTGAACATGTTTCAAGTTTAATTATGTAATCAGTCACGAAAGACCGTTGTCTCTATGGTAAACTTCTAAATGTACAAGATATTTTATTTTTAATTAAAATATAAATATTTTTTTTAAAAGAGTATCTAATTTTTGTTTCGCTTCGGAGGCAGCGAGATGTCAGGGCCGGCCGTGGTCGCCAGTCCCTGCCATCTTTCCGTGCCATTTTATGTTTACAGATTCTGGGGATATCATCCATGCGAACCCCGGCGTTCCGTACGGAAACGGCAGTGGCTTGTGCTTCAGCAGCTGCTTTGAGATGTCAAGCTCAGAAATAAAAAGGCATACATACGTTGGCCTTGTACACCGATAGGGAAGCAGTGGAAGAGATAACAAGTTCAATTTCTTAAAGATCAACTTGTTTGGACGTGTCAATCACTATATAACATCAGGAAGGAACCAAACATTTGGTACATCAAGGACCTCGAGAGAACAACAAACCACACCGGTGCTGTGATGCCCCATGAGTCGACTAGCCTTTCCATCGCCGGTTGAGGCGGCGCGGCTAGCTACGGCGGCGGGCACTCGGGGTCGGGTCGCAGTGGGGCCAATTGCAATTGACCCAGCACTATTAGTCCTCTTGTAGGCTAGCGCAATGGTTCTGGCGATCGGTTCTGGCAGCGCCAACATCTCGTAGTGGCGGATACAGAGGAATTAGGTAAGAGGGCTGGATCCGCTTCTGACTCAGGGCACTCTTTATTCAAATATTGAGCACTACGTGATGATCGTCAGGTTGATATTAGGATAAAAATGGACGGAAATGGTTAGAAAAATCTCTAATCATTTTGATTTCCATATTTTCTCTCTAAAATGGAAAAGGCAAAAAAAGTCAAACGGGTACGAACTCGAGAATATAGGGATATAAAAAATGAACCAATCCGAACCATTCAAATCGGGAATACTGACATCAACGTGACACATAATTAATGACAAAAGTAATTTATACCATACACAAATAGACAATATAATGATATAGGTCTCAACTGAAAACATTCATCATATCCTAACTTGAGTACTAACGTAACACACACAACAACAACAACAACAAAGCCTTTCAGTCCCAAACAAGTTAGGGTAGGCTAGAGATGAAACCCATAAGATCTTGCAAGTCTAGTCATGGCTCTGACACGTGGATAGCTAACTTCCACGCACCCCTGTCCATGGCTAGTTCTTTGGTGATATTCTAGTTTTTCAGATCTCTCTTTACAGACTCCTCCCATGTCAAGTTTGGTCTACCTCGACCTCTCTTGACATTATCCGCTCGCTTTATTCTTCCGCTATGTACAGACGCTTCTGAGGGCCTGCGTTGTATATGCCCAAACCGTCTCAAACGATGTTGGACAAGCTTCTCTTCAATTGGTGCTACACCAACTCTATCACGTATGTCATCATTCCGAACCCGATCCTTTCTTGTGTGGCCACACATCCATCTCAGCATGCGCATCTCCACTACACTCAACCGTTGGACATGTTGCCTTTTAGTTGGCCAACATTCTGCGCTATACAACATCGCAGGTCTAATTGCCGTCCTATAGAACCTGCCTTTTAGCTTCTGTGGTACTCTCTTGTCGCAGAGGACGCCGAAAGCTTGGCGCCACTTCATCCATCCGGCTTTGATTTGATGGCTCACATCTTCATCGATTTCACCATCCTTCTGCAGCATCGACCCCAAATATCGAAAGGTATCCTTCTGAGGTATCACCTGCCCGTCAAGGCAAACCTCATCCTCCTCGTGCCTAGTAGTACTAAAATCGCACCTCATGTACTCAGTTTTAGTTCTACTAAGCCTAAAACCCTTTGACTCCAAGGTCTGTCTCCATAGCTCCAACTTCCCATTTACCCCCGTCCGACTATCGTCGACTAGCACCACATCATCTGCAAAGAGCATACACCATGGGATATCACCTTGTATATCCCTTGTGACCTCATCCATCACCAAAGCAAAAAGATAAGGGCTCAAAGCTGACCCTTGGTGCAGTCCTATTCTAATTGGAAAATCATTGGTGTCACCATCGCTTGTCCGAACACTTGTCACAACATTATCGTACATATCCTTGATAAGGGTAATATACTTTGTTGGGACTTTGTGCTTCTCCAAGGCCCACCACATAACATTCTGCGGTATCTTATCGTAGGCCTTCTCTAAGTCAATGAACACCATATGCAAGTCCTTCTTTTGCTCCCTGTATCTCTCCATAAGTTGTCGTACCAAGAAGATAGCTTCCATGGTCGACCTCCCAGGCATGAAACCAAACTGATTTTTGGTCACGCTTGTCATTCTTCGTAAGCGGTGTTCAATGACTCTCTCCCATAGCTTCATCGTATGGCTCATCAGCTTAATCCCACGGTAATTAGTACAACTTTGAATATCCCCCTTATTCTTGAAGATTGGTACTAATATACTCCGTCTCCATTCTCCGGGCATCTTGTTTGCCCAAAAAATAAGGTTGAAAAGCTTAGTTAGCCATACAATTGCTATGTCTCCAAGGCATCTCCACACCTCAATAGGGATACCATCAGGGCCCATTGCCTTGCCTCCTTTCATCCTTTTTAAAGCCTCCTTGACCTCAAACTCCTGAATCCTTCGTACAAAACGCCTGTTGGCATCATCAAAGGAGTCGCCCAGCTCAATGGAAGAGCTCTCACCTCCTCCATTGAACAGCTGGTCGAAGTACTCTCGCCATCTATTCTTAATTTCATCTTCCTTCACCAGAAGTCGATCTATCCCATCCTTGATGCATTTGACTTGGTTGACATCCCTTGTCTTCCTCTCACGGATCTTGGCCATCTTATAGATGTCCCTTTCCCCTTCCTTCGTGTTTAACCGCTGGTAGAGATCCTCATACGCCCGACCTCTTGCTTCACTCACTGCTCGCTTTGCGGTCTTCTTCGCCACCTTGTACTTCTCTACGTTGTCAACACTCCTGTCCAAGTGTAGGCGTTTGAAACATTCTTTCTTCTCCTTGATAGCCTTCTGGACATCCTCGTTCCACCACCAGGTATCTTTCGCTTCGCTTCTACTTCCCCTCGTCACCCCAAACTCCTCGGAAACCACCTTCCGAATGCAAGTCGCCATCTTTATCCACATATTGTTTGCATCACATCCTTCCTCCCAAGAGCCCTCCTTAATTACCCTCTCCTTGAAAGCTTGAGCCGCTTCCCCCCTGAGCTTCCACCACTTCGTTCTAGCGACTTTAGCGCGTTTATCCCGCTGGACACGTATCCGAAAGCGGAAGTCAGCCACCAAAAGCTTATGTTGAGGGACAACACTCTCTCCAGATATCACCTTACAATCTAGGCAAGCACGCCTGTCTTCTCTTCTCGAGAGGACGAAATTGATCTGGCTAGAGTGTTGGCCACTACTAAAGGTCACTAGATGGGATTCCCTTTTTTTAAAGAGGGTGTTAGCTACGATCATGTCGTAGGCTAGAGCAAAGCTTAAGACATCCTCTCCTTCTTGATTCCTGCTTCCATACCCAAAGCCCCCATGCACCCACTAGACGTAACACACAATCACATAAAATCACTGAGTCATAAATAGACATAATCACACGAAGTCACTGATTCACAAATAGACGCAATTACACATGTTACAATAATAGCTTAATAGGAGAATAAAACACCAAGATAAACAATTTTTCACTCAACCTACAGCTCATTAACATCACGATTCATGTCTAGATCACTTCATGTTCCTTTTTCTCTTCATTCTCATTCTCCTTCTCCTCCTACAATTGAAAAAACGAATATCCCTACGGGAAATTCTCTATTAAAAATGGGATACCGACCGAAGAAGGTTTGCGATGGAATTGAATCGTATTGCTCTTCTCATAGTGTATTTATACACGTTGTACAATGGTTTGCTTAGCTAACAGAATTTCTAGTAACTAGCTAAGACCATAGAAGAATAGGGAATACGGCGGTATAATAATGTGGTTACATCAGACGAACTAAAAACGACTAAGTCATCTATTTCTACACCCTCTCCCTCGCAGTTGAAGCATCGTTCTTCCAAATGCAAAGTCTGGACCGAAAAGCTTCAAACACAAATGTGGGAAGTCCTTTTGTCATGATATCTGTAAATTGGAGATGTGTGGCACATGAAACACACGAAATTTCCCTAGAGCAACCTTTTCTCGCACAAAATGGATATCAAGTTCAATATACTTGGTACGGTGATGATAAACTGGATTTTGAGCCAAATAAACTGCACTCAGCTAAGATATTGTTGCAGTAGACAATAGTTGCCTTTGGCATAGGAACATGTAGCTCACCAAGAAGATTGTGTAGCCAAGAGCACTCAGTGGTAACATTAGCAACTGCTCGATATTTAACTTCTGAACTTGAGCGAGAAACTGTAGGCTGCCGTTTTGATGACTGAGAGATGAGCGGATCGCTGAAGAAAACACAATAGCCTGACGTAGATCGGTGAGTATCTAGGCATCCCGCCTAATTAGCGTCAGACTATGCAACATGAATCAATCGATGTAGATTCATTTAGTTGCAAACCATGAGCAGTAGTGCCACGAACATACCGAAGGATTCTCTTGAGGAATGTCTAGTGAACATGATGTGGTGAATGCATATGTAGACAGTCTTGTTGCACGACATATGTGAGGTTAGATCTAGTGATTGTTAGGTACTGTAAAGCTCTTGCAATACTATGATAGAAATTGGCATAAGAGAACTCTTTATCAGCGACAGAAGACACTTTTGGTTTTGTGTCCACCGAAGTTGAGGCAGCCTTGCAATTTGCCATCCTAGTGCGTTCAAGAATTTCTTTAGCATATTTTTCTTGAGAGAGAATGAACCCACTGGCACTGTGCTGAACTTGAATACCAAGGAAGTAGTGTAGAGGACCAAGATCCTTAATGACAAACTCAGCACTCAGACGAGTGATGATCTGGTGTAGTAAAGCAGTAGTAGAAGCCGTGAGAACAATATCATCGACGTATAAAAGGATATATGCAATTTCAGCACCTTGTTTGTACACAAAGAGTGAGGAATCAGAGCTAGTCGGATGCATGACGAGGGACCGAAGATATCCGTCAAAGTGAAGGAACCAAGCGCGTGACGTCTGCTTCAATCCATAAAGGGATTTGGACAGAAAACACACATGATCGGGCTTGGAGACATCGACAAGCTAGCGGCACCATGGTTCTGCCGCGTACGTAGCAGGTGGCTCCGCGGGCCCGGGGCGACGTTCCTGCAGGTGGCGCGGGGCATGCGGACCGATCGATCTCTTTCGGCGGCGGGGCCGCGAGCGCGTACGCACGCCGCGGCGTGCTGCATGGCGGTCGGTGGCCGCTGCCGCCTGGCAGATTCTGATACTCTTCACCAGGTGCTGCTCCAAAGAATAAAGAAGGCCAATAATGAAGAATGTACTGGTAGTGCTGGTAAGGCACACGACGTACACCACAAATCTCCATTATTCCATTGAGCTCCATCAACACACTTAGCCCATCTCCAATCCACTGCTACAGTACCCAAAACACTGTAGCACTCGAATTTTCTCCCCACCAAAAGTTGTATTCATGTTGAGGAGAGAATCCATTACTCCAAATTTACTGAAAATACTGTAGCAATCGTAATACTATTCATAGAGATTGACTGTGGGTCTGGAGGGAGGAGAAGAGTAGTAGAAGGTAGGAAATAAGGTAACTGTTGGAGATAGAAAAAAATAAAGAGTACTGTAATAGTGTTAGAGTATATTGTAATATTGTTATAGGGATGGATTTTTAGAATATCTGTTAGAGATGATCTTTGTCTGATGAATCTATTACTCTGTTTGATAGAACTCTGAGATTTATATAGGATTTAAGTTTGTAGAATAAAATAAAATAATTTAAATATTTTTTAATCTAAAATAAGAATAAGATGTTTTAACAAAAACCTTATATAGCTCTAGGTACATAAATTTTTAGATCCAGAGATAACCCGTTCCAGTAATTTTTATAGATAGAACTCTATCAAATAGACTATAAAAGTCATAGTCAAATCCTAAAAAATCATTACATCATACGGTTCCTAGCTACATGCTGAAATGTTCGACGTAATTTTACTACTATGGGAGCCAAAGGATCTCTCGTTATATAAGAAAGGAATAAAAGTAGAAGATTTCAAGATCTGAGGATAAGATACAAACTGAAGTAGTGTGGCAGCAGGCAGTCTTTTCCCCCCCTCATTTGAAGGCATACAGATTCGACGTTGAAGAGTATGAACGGACCGAGTCTCATTTCCGATAACACAAAGTAATCCAAAGGTTAAAAGGCACAGGAAAATCTTGCAGCATTACCGACGTGTTCTCGGTGCATGCTTGACTACCCGGCAAAGGAAGTCCATGGATCAATGGAATAGTTCAGTAGCTCATAATACTCCATAACCTTGCAATTGGATCGCAAACTAACTCTCGGAGATTTTTTAGGATAGATGATAAGCATGCCATGTTCATGTGCTTAACACAGCTTCCACCCTTAACATTTCGAAACAGGACGTGATGATTTCTCAGCTCAGGATTTTAATCTTAAAAATAAAGACAATGGTTTTCAATGGGTTCTGGTTGCGGTATATGGAGTAGCACAATCAAAATATAATGAACACTTCTTAGCTAAACTAGTTTATGCTTGTCGAACTAAAACGCTACTTGTTTTGATTAGGGTGACTTTAACATAATTCGAAGTCCCGTTGAAAAGAACAATGATAGGTATGACGACATATTGCCTTTCATTTTCAATGCTATCATCAATAGTTTTGAATTGAGAGAACTAGAAATGTCTTGTGTTCGCATGGACTAATTCTTTAGAAGCCCTTACCTTTGAGAAGCTAGATAGTTCACTTGGGCTCTTTCTAGAGACATTTTAGATCACATACCTCTACTACTAAGCTCTTAGAATGTAATAAGTCATGATAATCATCATTTGTTCAGATCAAGTTGTTACAGCCGTATGAGATTGGTCTTAAACATTTTCTTCATGAGAGGTTGGTACACCTACTTAGGGAAGAGGAGACCAAATGACAACAACGGTCGGAGGCAACAAACCTTTTTTACAAAGTGATTCTAATATAAAATATTTTCAGTTGATAGCGAATGACAAACGTAAAAAAACAAGAATCTTTTAGCTTGAACATGGAGGCAAAATTATTAAAGGGGATGACGCCCTTAAAGAGCATATCATTCAGTATTATAAAGGTCTGTTTGGCCCCACCGAGAATAACAATCTTTCTATGATTGAAAATCAAAGGGGGATATACCACAATTGATCAATACTGAGAATGGGTTGCTTACAGAAATGTTCACTGAAGACGAGGTGAAAGTGGAAATATTCCAAATGGAAAATAATAAGACCTCGTGCCCTGATGGTTTTCTTGCTGAATTCTACCAAATTTTCTAGGAAATTATAAAAGGAGATATTTTTTGTTCTCTTCCATGAATTTCATAAAGAAAATCTACCACTGTACAGCCTGAACATTAGAATTATAATGTTGTTATCAAAGAAATCAGATGCAACACAAATCCCACAATATAGACATATTTGTTCACTTAACGTTAGTTTCAAAATCTGCACCAAGATAGTAGTAGTTAATGGACTTGCTGATATTGCACAAAATGTTATTTGACCAACTCAAACTGCGTTCATACCAGATCGATATATTGTGGAAGGGGTTGTAATCCTTCACGAAACTATACATGAAATGCATCGAAGAAAACTCAATGGAGTTATTCTTAAATTTAACTTTGAAAAAGCATACAACAAGGTTAAATGGTTGTTCCTATAACAAACTCTTAGAATGAAAGATTTTTCATCAAAATGGTGTAGATGGATAGAACAATTTGTCTCTGGGGTAGTGTAGGTATAAATGTAAATGATGACTTAGGAAGATACTTTCAAACTAAAAAAAGTTTGAGACAATGTGACCCACTTTCACCAATGCTATTTAATTTGGTAGTTGATATGCTTGCTATATTAATAGTCAGTACGAAGGAAAATGGTCAAGTCTTAAGGGTAGTCTCTCATCTTGTTCATGATAATCTTCCAATACTTCAATATACAGATGATACTATACTTTTTATAGATCACGATTTAAAAAAGGCTAAGAATATGAAGCTCCTCCTTAATATTTTTGAGAAATTATCAGGTCTTAAAATTAATTTTCATAATAGTGAGTTATTCTGTTATGGAGCGGCAGAAGACTTTGAACACCAATACTCACAATTATTTGGTTGTGACATAAAATATTATCATTTCCGATATCTTGGAATCCTAATGCACCATAAAAAGATATGCAATAAAGACTAGAAATTGGTAGAAGATAGATTCAAAAACAAATTAAGTTCATGAAAAGGCAAATATCTATCGTATGGGGGTAGATTGATGCTCATTAATTCTGTCCTTAGTAGTATGTCAATGTTTATGCTATCTTTCTTTGAAGCTCCTAAAATGATCATGAAGAAGTTAGATTACTACATATCTATATTCTTCTGGCAAAGGATGATAATAGGAAAAAAAAACAGGCTTACCAAATGTAACATAATTTGTAGACCTAAAGATTAAGGGGATATGGGAATCTTTGATCTTAATCTGCAAAATAAATATTTACTTAGCAAGTGGCTTTTCAAGTTAATCAATAAGAATGGGATGTGGCAACGGTTATTATGAGAAAAATACCTTGGGAATAAGACCATTGCTCAACTAGAAAAAAAAAACCCAGTGACTCACAGTTCCGGTCGGGGCTAATGAGTGTCAAACCTAATTTTCTCAATATGAAAAACTTTAGGATACAAAGTGGCACTAAAATAATATCCTGGGAGGATAGATGGCTGGGTAATAGTACACTTAGAGAGTAATACCCTAGATTATATAACATCGTTCATCATAAACATGCCTCAATAGCAAGTGTATTTTCATCAGTCCCTTCAAACGTTTCTTTTCGCCGATCTTTAGTAGAAGATAAATTGGAGGACTGGATGAATTTGGTTGATAAGGTGGAGATTGTACAACTCATGGATCAACCAGATTCTTTTAGGCGGTCTCTACATAAATTTGGATAATTTTTGGTACAATCTATTTATAAAGTCATGATTAACTAGGACTTCTCTAATAACAATCATTCTCTTTGAAAGCTTAAAATTCCTCTCAAGATCAATTTTTTTAGGGTATTTGAAAAGAGGTGTCATTCTCACCAAAGATAACTTACTCAAAAGGAATTGAAAAGGTTATGAGAAGTGTTGTTTTTTGACCATAAAGAAACAATTCAACACTTTTTCTTTGATTGTCCTATGGCTAAGTTCATTTGGCGAGTTGTATGTTTGACCTTTGGCTTAAGACCCCCAACTAGTGTCACAAATTGCTTTGAATCATGACTAAATGAGATTGATGCATACCTGAAAAAATAAATTTTGGTGGAAGTCGAAGCTTTATATTGTGCAATTTGGCGAAGCCGGAATGACACCATCTTTAATAAAGCAAGAAATGGACTATTCTATGCAGGTGATCTTCAAAGGAACATATTGGTGCTGCCTATGGGCTATGTTTTAAAACGCGGGAACAAGGGATACTATGAAAGTTGTATGTTGCCAGTTGGAGATTATAACAATTGAGATCTTTGCAGAAAATGGATGGAAGTTTAGTAATATGATATGTTTATGATGTTATTCTACATTCATATTCTAGCATTTTTGGGTCAATTGTTGGACCTTTTATAGCAACATGCTTGCTTTAAACCTTGTAATAAGTATCAGCTACGTACATCCATGGGTGTAAAGACTATGATATATTCATTACTTTGATGAAATAGAACACCCTTTATCTTAAAAAAACATTTCGAATTTTTCGGATATACCACAGATGTAGCACTGCACTTCGAACTTTGCAGTGTAAACAAAAGAGTTGTTCATTGTCAAAAAGCTAGTCATCCTTGTTCAAATTACCCTGAAAATTCTGTTCAAACAGATCGCTATCCTTAACCGAAAGCACCAGCTTGTTCTAGGACAGATCGATCATATGTTTATTATGTATTGACCTTGATCAACAAGAACCAATTACACACACCTAGTGAAGTAAAAAACTAGTTTTTTCTTCTTCTTTTAGCGAAGGGATTGAATAACCGGTTCCTCTTTGCAAGCAAGTTCACAGAGCCACATAGGTCAAATTGAAGGTGTGAGTGCAACCCAAAGGAAAAGCAAGCTAGATTTGGTTCACAATCCAAAGGTGGTTGCTGCCTAACGAGATCAAACCTAACCCTCATGCCATTTGTCAACTCCCCTCCCCTCCTCTTTCCCCGCGCGCGCACATTCAAAGTCCTTGCCGCACACGTCTCATGCACGCCGGCCCCCATCGATCGTCTCACCATTTAAGCCTCCTCCTCCTCTCGTCCAGGCCAAGGCCACTCTGACAAACTTACACCTCGCAATAATCTCGCACGCAATTTGCAGCAGCAAGCTTCGTCGATCTCCTCCTGAGCATTCGTCTCGGGTATCGTGAAGGCGCAACGGTCGCCGTCGTCGTCGTCACCGCCGCTGCCGCCACGGTCGAGATAGGATCAGGCCATCAGGATGGCCTTCCGGTCGTCTCGGTTGGCTGTTCGTGTGGTGGTTGCGGTGGTGTTCTTGCTTCTCTGCGGCTATGCTATAAGCACAGCGGAGTGCGGCAGGCCTTTGCATGATCGCGGCAGCGGGTTCTCGCCGGCGAACTTGCCGGTGTTCGTGGTCGCGAGGGCCGGGCCGAGTCGACGAGGTGCTGGCCATTAGTAGTTCCGTAGAGCACCGCCTCTGGATCTCAATCAAGTTCTCTCAAAGTGTAATCAAGGGTTTTTCTTTGTTAACTTTTCTAGTTCTTCTGCTGCTGTTTCATTTGTTCTTTCCAAATGGATATCTCATAGCTTGTGATATGGTGCCAAGTTTTGTTAATATTTCCCCCTTGATGTTTAGTTTTTTTTTTTAACTCGGTTGTCTTGTTTTTATTTTTCTGGTACATGTAAAACAGGATAATGATTTGAGCTTGTAAGAACAATAAGGTCAAGAGATTCAACTCTTAGGTCTCCAATTCCTGCAGAAATTGAATCGTTTCATATGAAATTCCTGAGTTCCAAATGGGCTCTAAGATAGTAAAATGTCAACAAGACAAGCACTTTTATACTGGTTCACTGATCTTACTTGCAGGGTCTGCATGTCGGCACATGCACACGTTATTCAGAGTAGAACAAAGTGTATATTATGAAATTTCATGAGGCGTCAGTTGTTGTTTCTTAGGCAACAAAGAGTTCCATACATAGCTGAATCCTCTCATTGCACTGCATAATAAGATCGTCAATTTTCAAAGGATCAATAAGTCAGAGCATACATATATATACATAGAACTTTGAGGATCACCTAAGCTAACGGCTTTTGAAAGTTATGAAAGGAATCATGGCCGTATGAAGAAGCGTCCAAATAGACAGAAAAACGACACCATTTCAGAACTTCATTTGAGTGAAATAAAGCTGACATATATCACAGAAATCATCCATTTTTCCTTCAGTTGCACCGTGTCTTCAATCTTTTTGAAGACAACCACTTCCCCAGCTTCGGTCGAGTATTTTTCTTCTCACAACATGATGGTGCAGTGTCTTCTGCGTGCGTTTTCCTGTTACTCCTCAATCTAGAATATGAGAACCAACCACGAAAGAAACTTCCCTTCTTGCGACTTTCTTCCATGCATTGCTCATTGTACTGATAAACACAAATCTCTTCTAAAACACTAGTGGAACGCCTCGTGTCAGTAAACTTCTCACCCTCATCTTCGTTGAGCTCATCCAACAAAGTCCTAGGCCTGTAACTGAAATCATCCAACGAAGTCCTTGACCTACAATAGGATATCATTTGTAATGTTAGCAGCTGTGTGCAAATAGAATTTTGCGCTTCATGGAAATCGAAGATGTGTGATCAAGCAGACAAAAGGTCATATAGGGGCATTAGAATATTTGATACCTTCTGTGAGATGCAGCCTTGTGGTTTTTGGAAAGACTCTTGCACGGGCTGTAGTCGACAGAGAGATGCTGGGCAAAATGAAGCTGCATGAAGGGAGAAATATAAGAAAAGGCATAGCACCTAAAGCGAGGATATGGAACATCACAATGTGAATTAGTATAGAAAATGTCACAAATACTAAAAATACCTCGAAGAGACAAATATTACTAGAAATGTGTGCTACATTTGATTATTTAAGCAGACTGACTTGACAGTAATTGATGGACTTTTCTATTTAGTATTGAAAGCACACAAATGCCTGATCACTGTGACGACCTAAATTTCCTTCGAAATCAAGAAACAGAAGAGATCACAAAAGTAGTACAGCGTAGTTCTGGAATCTGGACTATATCACGGTTACTGAACATCTAATACAAGAGGATCTCAACTGGTATCAATAGAATCAAGCTGAATTAAGGGATTTGAGCATTGAGTTACTTTGTGCAGATTGTGGTTCACAAGAAAGTTTAACCAAGGATGCAATTGTTTCTGCAAATGTCTTATATTCCTACCAGTTCCTATCTTGTGTATAAACAAGTAACTATACCAGTTTTTTTAAGCAGGACATATGATATTCCAGCTTAAAGGAAAAAATGCATTCAAGAACCCATGGCAGAGCAGGAAAGTGCAGATACCTCATCACCATCTCTTATACCAAATGCACGCAATGTTGCCTTGTCATGCGTGAGTTTCTCGTCCTTGAAGCATAAGCAGAAGTGACTCCACACGTGCTGCCTACAACAAGCAAGCAGCAACCTTGAATGTTAAACTGCCAACAATCATCAAAGTCTCATTTAATTAATCCAGCATCAAGAAGAAATCTGAAACCAAAACCACGAACCTATTTTTTTGTGATTACAAATTCGCAATCCAATCATTAAGCTAACTCTCATATTCTTTCAGTTTTCTTTTGAGGAATGCAATCCAATTGTTTATGTTTAGGCAATGTTAACATTGGACATCACAATGCAATGCAAGAACAAACAACTAGCGAATTCCACATCACGTGATAGAATTGTATGTGCACGTGACGGCGTACCAAGAAATGGTCCTCTCGGCGTCGTCAAAGAGGGCGAAGAACACGTCCTCGATAGCCGCCTTGAGCTCCCACACCGCAGCCGACCTTGCGATTTGCACATCTGTTTTGAGCAGGAGAAAAACCGTAACCCACATCAGAAATTCTCAATTCAATGTCGCATCAGGAATCCACCGACCAACCAACCACCAAACGAATTCGGGTGAAAAGAAAGGGGGAAAGATTTTGGGTACCGAAGCAGGAATCGTCGAGCTTGCGGACGGTGAGGCGCAGGCGCGGCTCGGGGAGGCGGCGGTACGAGAAGCTGCTACGGCGGCCGCAGGCGAGCGAGCCGATGCAGTCCGCGCCGCCGCCGGAGATGTCCTCGAGGGCAAGGGTGGCGTCAATATCGCTGGCGTCGGGTGACGCCGAGCGGAGGCCG
This sequence comes from Phragmites australis, assembly GCF_958298935.1. Taxonomy (NCBI): domain Eukaryota; kingdom Viridiplantae; phylum Streptophyta; class Magnoliopsida; order Poales; family Poaceae; genus Phragmites; species Phragmites australis. Next base: position 4,782,253 of record NC_084925.1, read on the forward strand.
GCCGGCATCGCACAGCATCGACCGAACCCAAGAAACCAAGAACCACCCTTCCTTCAAGAACCACCAACAATTCTCCCGCGGCTCGGAACCAGCAAACAACTGCTCCCAAGAATCTTCTTGGACACAACAATCCTCAGCAAAACAACGAGGTTTCCTTCACCCCCGTCAAGAACGAATCGATAATGGATTTCTCCGACCTAAGAAACCGATCGATCAAGAGAAGAGAGGAGGGATTCTCAGTTTGTAGGCGAGAACGAACCGAGCAATGACCCCAAGATCGGTGGCAGGAAACGGTGGGGGTTTGGTTCTCGAGGGCGCTTCGCTTCCTCCTCCCTGCGCGGCGGTTGTCGTCTTGCCGAGGGGTGGAGGAGGCTGGCTGCGCCTGCGCCTCGGGGAAAGCGAACGCTAGCCGTTGGAGGCGTGCTTGGGGAGCCGGTAGCCGTTCGGTGGCCCGCAGTTCGGGGGATATGGGCTGCCACGCTGGCCATGTTTGATGGATGGCCTCCCGGCCCAGTTGAGGGGCCGTCGAGTTCGGATTTTTTATATATTTTTTCTTTAATAATTTCAAAATACACGTCGGTTTAAAAAAGCCATATCTAACCTACCGTCGCTCATTCAACGGGTGAGAACAAGGTCTCGCCCGTTGAACGGGTGAGATATTATGGGCCCAGACGTCCGTGGTATTTATGCGATTTAATTAATCGGAGAGAGGTAGATCTTGCCCGTTCACTGAGCGAGATGAAGCTATCGCTCGCTAAATGGGCGAGACCTCCATGGGTGCGGCGCCGCATGGTCCCATCCAAAAGGTATCGTCCGTTGAGTGGGCGAGATGTTCTGGACGTCAGCTTCATTTGCTCCCACACCCGAGCCAAGAGAAGAGAAGAGGAGAGGAGAGGAGAGGAGAGGAGAAGAGAGGAGAGGGGAGGGGAGAGGGAAAAATTGCGGTGAAGCTCTGCTGGAGAGAGGAGGTATTTTTTTCAGATTATTTTATAAACCTGGTAGGATAGCTAGTAGTGCTAGATATTAACATAGATATGATACGAGATCTAGAATTTTTTTACAAACTTGGTAGGATAGTCACTAGATTTATGTTAGAATATAGATCTAGTTTTTGAATTAGGGTTAGATATAGTTTAGTAATTAGATACTATTTAAACGTATATCTTAGCAATTAAATGTAGTATTTAGACATATGTTAGGTATTAGATGTAGGTTTTAGATATAGTCTAGTTGTACCTGAATTTTTCATTGTAGATGTAGTTTTACATATTTATTTTTGTTTGGTTGCAATAATATTAGAGTTTTTGTCGATGGTTACCAGGTATGTCGGATATGTGGTAGTTTAGGATTTTTTATAGGGACAGTGAAATATTATATGGTCCGGAAGAGATAGTACTGTCCGTATTTTAGTCAATGGATAAGGGTATCTCAAGACCTATGCACAAAAGTGTCGGACACTTGTATGCGTGGTTGATGCGGGGTTTCAAAATAGACCCCGAGGTTCAAGAGATGACCATTAGCATTGTGGGCAACCGTACCAGAGAAGGTGTGTACTGGGAGGTGTTCCCGCTCTGGGAAGATCATGTGTGGAAGAGATATCTGTAGGATGTTGTGCACAGAGGTTGGCCTCCGATGTTGCTTGTGCAATGGAAGAATAAGGAGACAGCTAGGGAGATGCAGGGTGTGGAATACGCGGAGGAGGAGGGTGATGAGGAAGACAATGAGGAGGATGTCGATCCGGATGGTACACGTTCATCGGATTATTCGACTGAACCGACCGGTGATGCAGATGAGAGGGAGCGAATTCCTTCTCTAATTGAACAGATGCAGCAGGATGATCTTTAGGCTGATGAGTCTCCTGAGTATGACATCTCGGATGATGAGGACGATGCTCTGGTTCCCACCGACTGCAACAATCCAAACTTCAACAACCTTGTGGTGAATGAGGGGAATCAAGTGGCCTGGGAGTATACACAGAATAAGGTGACCCAAGGTGCTAGGTATCCTACCAGTCAAGCCATGAAGGATGCCGTGATTCAATGGTCGACATCGCTACGACGACAGTTTTATGTTGTGAAGTCAAGCAAGAAGGAATATGGTGTGAAGTGCGTCAATGAGGGTTGCCAGTGGAGAGTGCATGGCTTCGAGAGAAAGTGGGTTGACTATTGGGAGGTGTCGATTGTTGACGAGCACACTTGCATGATGGACGGACTTGAGCCCAGCCAAAGGAACATCACCTCAGCCTTTGTCGTCAATGTGATGTATGCCTAGATTATGAACAACTTGAACTATGAACTCAGGTCAATAATCAGGCAAATCGAGTTCAGACCGATCAGGCAAAACTAAAGCCTCTTCCAAAATTTGAATCTCCTCCCCCCAAACCTTGGAAAATGACCCTGCCCCCCGAATAGCTCCAGTTCAGACCGATCAACTCCCTTTTGGGCAGCTTTGCTTGTTCTGAACAGTAGCTGGTCGAGGGTGGTATATTGTGCTAGATTATCATAGATTATCATTATCGCACTCGGTTTTTGGATGGACCCTATGACAATAATGAAGATAATCTAGTCGGTTACAGTCACGAACCAACTAGAATCAAAATCTAGTCGGATCTAAGCCGGAACCAACTGTGGTATGTGGTTAAAAACCGATTGATGAGAATACCGTGTAGCAGAGAAGCAACTATGATAATCATGATCACAATTAGTTTCTGAAAACCGACTACGATCAAGATATTTGAGCCAACTACGCTTAAGGTTTTTATAGTAGTGTAACATCAACTAGCTACATATGATTTAAGCACTTATTCTGGCCATTGTTAAAACAAAATTGCCATACTAAACTATTAACAAAGAGGTACAATTTCTGCAACAACATACATCATTTCAACTAATCTGACACCTAACTAACGACGAAACCAAAACATCAATAAAGGTTATATGTTGGTCAAGGAAAGTTGTTTTTTTTTACATTGTCTACATCACAATGACAGTCATGTATTGCGCCACCAAAAGCCCAAAACTACCTTATGCCAAAAATTTCTATGTATCATCCTAAACACAGCTATTTTTCATCCATACCATCAAACTTTGATGAGTATCCGAAAATACCAAAAAAATATCTTGACATCTTGCATCACTGTTCACACCTTTATATAGAACAGGCCGATCATGAATATGATGCATGCCTCTGCTGTCACACACGTTCTTGTTGACCTTTGCGGACACGGAAGCAAGACGAAAGAGAAAGAGTAAAAAGTCATCTTGACATCTTGTTGGTATCGAGGCCAAGGGTTATTCTTCTATTGTTAAAAAAATAATTAAGTATTTTATAATTTACTAGTTGTGTGTTCATGCGTTGTAACAGAAATAAAATTTGCACAAGATAACATCAAGCATATGCATAGACATTGCAAACAAGAACATTAATGATAAGGATTTTCAAACCTACTGAAGGCAATGAAAAAGTGAAACATCAACAACTTTGCAACAAGTAAACAAATTTCAGTGGCCATACTTGCAAGATTCTAGCTCTTGCTTCTTCTGATGGATGAGGGAACTCAACCTTCCGATCCAGATGACCAGATAGTATGAAAACAAAAGAGGGAGAAATTAAAAAAAAAGGATCAGGATAGGTGCTAGGGACATCTTTGCCAAAATTACATAACTTACATAGAGATATATGCATCCATTTGTTCATTAAAGATTAAACAATCAAGCAGAAGCATCAAGTAGAAGCATGATCCCCACCATTCGAGCAAACATCTTATCAACAAAATTGGGTTGTCTACAAATGAAGAGCCCCCCCCCCCCCCGCCCGGTCACTTTGAAAATGAGTAAATGAATATGATTGTTGTGCAATCTGTGATATTGTATCACTCCAAGATAAAGAAGCTGAAAATCGAATATCATTACCAACCATAATATTTTGTAAACTGAGAACCTTATGCATATTTACACTAAAATGAACTGAACATCATCAGCCTTTTCAAAAGAAAGAAAATGAATATCATCAGTACCCAAATATTTAAACGTGATTGGCACATATTGTATTACCAATCATGATATTTCTTTAAACTGAAGAGCATCTATATGTTTTCAGTAAAATGAACAGAACATTGTCAACCTTTTCAAAAGAAAAAAAACTCAATATCATTTGTACCCAAAAATTGAAAGTTGATGGGCATATACTGAAATCGGTAACACCGGAATTAATCTAAAAAATGATTGTAATCAGAATCTATTTGTACACGTTAATTTGACAAGAATAAAGGATAATACTTTGAACAGTGGTTATTGTTATGATTAAGCTCTCTAATCAAGCAATTTAAAGATGTGAAATAACGCATGGTATCTGATTATTTTCACATACCTTGTTGCGCCACCGTAGATAGGGAAGGCATGACGGAGGTGACCTTATAATTCATATAAGGTCAAACATACTTAAAATGTAGGAGGATTGTATGATAACATAAATCAAAAGAGGGTAAGAAAAAACTTACGCGCATGTATCTCCTCGTTGGATCTACCTCCATGTACTCAACATCGACCAATTCATCACCACCACCAAACACCTCCATTTTGGATCAGCCGAGCAAACGAATCTACGATTAGACACCGAGAGCGAGAGAGGAAGCAACGGAGAGAAATGGACCGGCGAGGTCGCCGGAGGGAAGGCGGGGCCGGCGCTACTCCCTGGGCGCAGCAGGAGAGTCGGGGGCGGGCGGTGCCGGGCGTTCAGTGAAGGGCTCGGAGAAGAGGGGCGTACGATGGCAGCATGGGGAGGCAGCGGTGGCTGCGCAGCGATGACATCAGCTTCGCCCGTCTCGCAACGCCTATGGCCCAGCACCTCATTCTCCCTCGATCGGTCTCCTCTCGTCGCCGGCAGTGGCGGTGTACCCGGAACCCATAGTAGGCTTCCGCCCTAGGAGGAGGCTGCGGCCATGGAGGGTTTGGGGCGATATGAGGCTAGGGATCCGGGAAGGAGCGAGCAGGTGCGGGTCATGGGGGGGTCTGGGAGGTGGCGGAGTGGATCGGGGAGGAAGCGACGTGCAGAGATCGACTAGAGTGGCCACCTGTCAGGCGTGGCAGGACGTTCTGTTTCTGTTTGGTGTGGGAGAACTATTACTTATTTTTTAAATAATAGGGATGTTGACTGTAAATTAATGTAAGCATATATAGTAAATGTAGTTAGGACCTGTTAATTTATAACAAACGATTCCATAGAAAATCCAAAGCCACTTATTCCTCGCACACTTCTGCTGAAGTCCTGTGTATTCAAAGCATGTCCTGTATGTTTTGCTATCCTTCAAAATTCATACATAATTCGTATATATAGGTACAAGTAAATTATCTAGATGTGTAGATATATCCATGACTTTTAACGGTGATGTACATGCGAGTGTCAGTATGGGCGTGCATCTATAGATGTACTTGACTAGCTTGTTTGGCTGAGTCATGTTTGTGCCCCTTCTATTACTACTTTCCACAGTCCATATATAGACAGCTAGAGGTTGCAGTACTACTTGGTGCAGGATTGGCACGCCACTGACATCAATCGATCATTTACAGATCAAGAACAGCATAATCAATAATGTAAAAAATGAAACTTGCATAATATTCTTGCAAAAGTACATGGCCAAGAATAGTTAGTGCCCCAGCAGCAAAGCTACGCAACTTTTGATTTTGTACAAAAAGAGGTTCTGATCCGTTTGCTTATCACAACGACTAATGTGAAAAATTAAAATGCGTAAAATTCCTTGGTTTCTTTGCATATCCATGCCAAGTGTATTTTCTCAACCTAATTTCAGCCATGCCAATTAGCAAATAGGTTAAAGTTGTCTCCATATTAATACTGATCTATATTAGTGACTGATCTAACCAACTGTGTGCCTCGGCTAAGGTAATACAGAATCGTGTGTAGTGAGTGATAAGAATTCAGAACAACAAAAGGTTGCATGCTTGTGTCCAAGAAAAAAAAGGAAAAAGAGTGTGGATCCAATTGAAGAACAATCAGCTGCAACAGGTAGCCAACAAGAAATTAGTGACTGATCTAACCTTGCAATAAGTAGAACTCTTTTTGTATATACATATGGTGGAAGGAAGTGATATTGGCGCGGCTCAATCAGATACCGGGTTTACTGTCACGTAAAACCCCATCATCGGATTGAACCTCACCAATATCGCTCTGTCCATCCACCATGCGATTCGTCATGTAGAGTACCGGCCGGCCGGCCAACCGTTGCAGACAGCTAGGTTGCTTCTTCCTCCTCTCTCCATCTCTCTCATCACAAGCTTTCTCTTATAAGTGTTCATCTACGTACCATCCATGACACACCTAGCTAGCTAGCTAGTCAGATCTCAATAAGTAAATCAAAAGGCATGAAACGCTCAATCAACTGGCGATCGATTCGATCTTCACATCGCTGTCCTGTTGCCAGCCATTTGCAAGACCATCAGATCGGGCTGAGCTTATCGTGCATGATAGGATTGGAGCAATAGGAAGTGGGTGAGGTAATAAAGCATTCAGCTTTGGCCAGTGCTAGCTGCTTACGGTGTTGTGCAGAGGGGCTGCTGGCTGGCTGGCTGCAGGAGTCATGTAGCACTACCAAGCTAGGCCTCCCACGCACAAGCATATTGCACTTCCATCTCAATATATCAGCATCTACCTGACAAACCCTAAGCTCAGCTAAGAGCCTAAGACTGGGAATTCTAGATTACATGGTTGGCATTAAGCAGCAGCAAGTACCATATGTGCAGGCCATGGTGAGAACACCACAGTCGTAGCTTTCTTTTAGAGCAAGGATGGAGAGGAGAGGAGAGGAGAGAGGGGGCATAATATAGCAGGGCCGGGGCAGCACAGCACGCATTGGGAGGGGAAGGTAATGAGTGCAATGATGACATGAAGAAGGCTTTCTCTCTCTCTCTCTCTACCCATGCACATTCACCAGTAGTTAATGGTTCTATGAACCATAGAGTCAATCAATCTTGAAAGCAATATTTCATTAGGTAACTCAAATAATTTTGAAATAACTTCATACTCCTTGACCCATGCATACTGTTGTACACTAATCAACTCCATGAATTGTGCCACACAAAGAACATGTTGATTACATTACATGCATGCATGGTCAGACATAACACGCCATTAGTCTAGTCGAAATTAATAGAAGTACTAGATGAATCGAGCTTTGCGGAGGCCAGCCGAGATGAGGCACCGATACGGTCGCAGGGTGAGGAAATAGAGGTGAGAACATCTTCTCCTGCAATCGAAGAGCTAGTTGGCAGTGGCACTACCCGCCATCGGGAGCAGGAGCGCCGAATATGTGGCGCCTAGAAAGAAGCCTCGGAGGTTACGTACAAACCATGCTCCATAATATATGAAGCAAGCTTGCCATCTTAAACAATAATCTTTCTAGCATTTACGGAATACATAGATGTACTTATATGCTCACGTGAAAGCAGCACTTCTAAGTCACTATAATTTTACTATATCTTTTCGTTCATAAATGGCAATATGGTACTAGCATAACAGCTTAAGCTAGCTCTGAACGTGCGAAGATTGTTGTGCAGTGTATGCACCCAACCACTGAGCGGAGACAGCGGCGTTAAAGTGGTTCTGCAGTGACACCGCGGCCGGGGACAAAGGTCTCGATCGCCTTGGTGCTGCTTCTCTTCAGTTTAGTCTCGTGCCGTCTGCGTCTACTCATTATCACCACTGTTAATGCTTGACGACTTCTGATTTTTGGAGGTGGAACCTGAGCTTTCGTTTCAACGTGCAACGTTAGTATGCCGAAGAAGGCACATTCCATGCACTCCTTAACACTGGTAAGCAGGATGAGACTCTTGGTGATAATGCAAAATTACAAGTGCCATGGGATCCGGGAGGTGGTACTATATTCCTCAGTGATTCGAGTGTACCAGCTTGGACAAGCCGACTATATTGAACTTAATCCTTGTCGTGGGTCTCGGAGACTCGATTGAAGTTTAGAGTACTAGTCATAACTTGCAAGGTTCGATCGTGCAGGATGTACGGGAGTAGTTGGAGTTCGAGTCGGAGTCGGATCGTGGGATGGCACGATTCGTGTTAGGATTCGAAGTTAGCATGTCGCTATAAATATTGTAATCTCTATTTCTTTTGTAAGTAAGATATAGTGTCGTGAAAGTCGCAAGTTGAGAAAAGTTGAATAGAGTCGAAAATTCCTCTAAGGAAAGCATCAGTCTTACTTCCGTTCTCGTCGAGTTTCTGCTGTTTGACGTTCTATTTGCTTCTCATCGAGATACATGAGTTCGTTCTAGCCGGATAGTACGTGACGCGCGTATAGCTGTTTGATTGGTTTGAGTGCAGCACGTACATCTGGTCGTGGCTGGTGGTCGTGAGTTGGCGTGCTCCCATCCTTCTGGTCACTCGGGTGGTCAAGGAGCCTAATCGCTTGTGTTGTCGCGAATCCGGAGTGGTCGCGCTCGTGATCCAGTGGTTGGACCCAACAGACTCTCAAAATGAGGAGAATGTCATGTACTCTATGGTGTATAGCATCATATGGGTTGAACGGTGAATTTTGGTTGGCATTGTTTGCAGCGACTGAGCTTGCACCAAAATTAAGAGGGAGCCACCTCAAATGATTGCATACTAATCTTTGTATAATTAGATAATTTATTACCTAACATCAATGCTATACTAAGGGTTTTGAAGTTATTAGGAGGGCCCCCATTGGCCTTCACTAAGCTCTGCCGGTGATTGTTTGGACCCAACTAACCTTAACACTAAAAAACAAGGAGCACCCTGACTGTACGTGAGGACAAGATTTGAAACCTTGGAAAGACTCGTTCCAAAAAGACCCAGAGAGTTATAGGAGTCATAAGAGAAGTAAACAAGAAATGCAAGATGTATTGATTCTTGTATGAGAAGAACTCCAACAAAAGAGACATAGGATGGATGCCAAAATATGGCAAGCTGTACAAGAAGCCATCGGCCAACAGCAACTGCAAGATAAAGATGTTGTTCTCCACAACCTTGGTGCTCGTTGGAATAGCTGTGCGTCCATGGACATTTCCGGAGATGACTTATGTTGTTATCATGTGGACGATACCAAAGACACCATAGAGTGCAAGCTTGTCATGCCCACTACGAACATTACCACCAATGTGGCTTTAGGCTTGGCTTAGCCTATGCAAGCCGAGGCTCAGTTCAACAATTGCCTGATACCATCGGGATATGCCAGGGTCCAAATGGATAGTGTACTACCCGGGTATCGCAAAATGGACATGGATATCCCTGGAGAGATAAAGCAGAAAAAACAGGGAGCAAGCAATATTGGTAATTTCTTCCTGTGGCACAAGCGCTACATATTGTTTGGCAAAGACACATATGATGAAGAAGAGGAGATGGACTCACATGGACACATCCCTTCAACCAGAAGATCTTTGACCCCCTAAGTCACCTCTAGGCAGAAGATCTCCAACTCCTACACCGCTGCACCAAGAGGTTCGAGGTCTCCGCCGCCAGCACCTGCGCCATCAAGAGGTCCAAGTCCTTTGCCACCAACACCTGCACCATCAAGAGGTTTGAGTCCTCCGCTGCCACCACCTGCAATGTCTAACAAGTTGATTTCATGTCAGAAATCGCTTTCATCTAAGAAGCTGGCACCGCCACCTCATGTAGGCATCTCCTCAACCGTAAGAACTAACTCATGAGGAATTGAGGCAGATAGTGAACACCAGTGTAACTGCACACTTCAAGCCAACTCAGCCTAAGATGAAGGATCCAGTCGATCCTGCAGCGCAGAAGTTTTTCATATCCATGGTGAAACAAAAACAGAAGGGGGCGCCAGATCCAAAATTGAAATTAGACTACGAGTGCATCAAGGAGAAGCCTTACCTAAAGGAGGCCTTGATCAAACAGTTTATTGCCAAAATCATAATTACACAAGACCAAATTCTCAATCGGGGAGACAGCATTGCCTTTCCATAGCTTAGATGGGAGTTTGAGTTGGGCAAACCGCTAGTCAAACCAGATGTGGTGGCCAACCTATCCTACCAAATGCGAAAATTCCATCAGTGGTACACGACAGAGACAAAAAAAGGGTAGAAAAATGATTGGCACTAGGTACAAAGATGAAGATATTCACAACGGCCCCGATGTATTGTGGCTAGAATTTAAGGAACTTTACAATGTTTACCAGCTAGACGACCTCGAACAGCATATCATGAGTTGCTAGACACTGTAAGTGTCTTAGATTTACATTCTTCTACTATTTAATTACATTTCTAACTTATTTCTTATGTAGAATGGAGGTACAGAAATGCAGAAAAGAATGCATTTACAAAGTAAAATTCCTCTACCCAGCACTTATCAACGAAAGACTTGTCAGAGATAATCCACACGAAACTGAGATCTATATATGGAAGGCTATGATCAAGCTACAATACAAGACATACATATGTTTACACACACACACACACACACACACACACACACACATATATATATATATGCAAGTATTACTGAATCCTCCTTGTCATCCAGCCCGATATGAGCAAGATCATTGTATTTGACTCACAAAGGAGACCACAAACACAATTTCAACATGTAATAGACTTGCTAAATAGGTTAAGTCGATCATTTCGTTATTCACTCTAGTAATATTCCATTCTATTGAATCTAAGTCTATTCGTATTATTCATAATCATGCGTAGGGCATTCGCACGATATTATAAGGACAATGTTTGATTATGTCCATACCAGAAGACATTCACTATCTGAACTAACTTTTTGTATGTACATAACATTCATATCTCAAATTCCTACTAAATGACTAGTTGCATGTCGCTAATGTTTCATTTTTTTCCCCAGTGTAACAGGCAGAAACAGGCAACAATTTATGTGGCTTCTATGTATGTGAGTTCATGCACACATTCACCGATGATAGGGTGCTCCAAGATGATGCAGAGGTATGCAAATACATATTGATGAGAGCTTCTTAGTTTCTACACGTGTTCTGTAAGATTAATTTCTTCAATTCTTTTAATGACAGGTAATCAAGTTGAACACAAGTAAACTTTTGTAACATCACCTCAACTCCATTCAAGAACAACTTATCGGGTTCGTCGATGATAAAGTGATAAGTCCAAAACGCAAGTTTTATATATGAGTCGGCATATAAAGTGTTTCCTTCAATGAGCACTCGGGACTTGCCGAGTTTGACAACTTCAGGTAGCAAGACAGGTTGAACCGCTTATTTGTTTCACTTACATGAATGTTTCAAATGAACCGTGAGATTTCTAAAATAAATTGTGAGTTGGAGAGTTTAAGCTATCTGTCCCAACCAACCAAAAACATTTGTGAATGACATGTTAATCGTGTATGTATATATGTGATTTGTAAATGAAATGTGTTGAGGTACAAACATATGTGATGAATTGTGTGTGTGTATATGTGCTATTTTCTAAATATGCTATTGTTGGCAACAATTGTACTGGGCGGAGGTTTGAGATTATCACTGCCGGTTCATGTAATGGATCGACAGTGATAATAATTATTGATTATCACTGTCGCTTAATCACCTGGTTGAGGTTGAGTGCTTTTACCACCTTGGAGACCATTCTAACAGCTAAAGCCTCGACCATGAGAGGGTTGTGAGCTTCTTGTACCTGGGCAGATATGAAAATTCTCGAATAGGAGACTGTGGTTCCTATGTTGTGGATGAAGATGTCGAGGCCTGCCTTTCTTGGTCATGTGGCTTGTGTATCTGGAACGATTTCCACATCGGTGTAGCATCTTGGTCCCGATAGAAGAGGTCTTGGGTGTTGTTGTGAAATTTGTGAAGCTAGCTGCACCTGGCGTCCATTTTCCTATGTACCTATCCGTCTATGTACCTGTTCGCTATCAGAAGTTAAAAACGTACCTGGTATTGTTCCTTGAGCTGCATGGTGCACCTGGTAAATCGTCTAGTATTTGTTGTTGAATCTTAAATCATTTCTTGCCTTCCACAAATACCATAGAAGAATGAAGACCACCAGAATTTTTTGCTCAATTCCTGCAACCTGGAACATGGCTAATATGGGTACATGTATTCTATCTTGTTCTTGTGGTAAAGCATATGTCCTAATTGATGGATTAGCTAAAACAAAGTTGCCCTGGCAAAGTTGCAGGTAAAGAATAAATGATGATGAATTTAGATTTGGTCGCACCTTTTGCATTTTTCATTAATGTGTGGAGTAGCGGCTGACTCTCTCTCCTGTTGCAAATGCTTGTCTCAGTGCGTCCAGACAAAGGTCTTGATCCTTGGCTGCATTACTTTGTGCTTCCAGATCTTGTCCATCAAGCTGAGAATGTTTGGTGGTAAAGTCCTGCTGCCTTCATTGGAGATGGGTTGATAATTCTACTGTTGGAGATGCTTATAAGCTTTCTTTATTGTGCATACACCTGAGGCTATAGGTTGCCGACATAAAATATCCTCTCTGTCATGACTTGATACATGTACCTGCATAATAATTCTCAAAGCTTGCTGGCAAAAAAATGACTTGTCCTTGTCATAACCTGATCCCAAGATTTTAAGTTGGGAAGCCACAAATCAGAGACAATGTTAGGGAGGTGTTTACCCGGAGCTAGAGTGATTAAGAGGGTGTGAAGGATCTGAAGGATTGAGGATAAAAAACAGATTTGGTGCCACGATTAGGAGCTTTCCAAATGGAGGTATATGTGAAGTATTTGGCTTTGAGGACAGCATTGAGATGGGAATCATAATTACTGATAATCATCCAAGCAATACAAATGATGAGGCTCTGATTCACAAACACGTACTCAGTTGTATTCATTGTGATCTCTATAAAAATTGCCGAATACCCAAACGGATCAAAATCAGCGGCCTAGGCCTCCATACAACCACCATAAGCAGCGAGACAATCCGCTACCTTGTTACAAACCCGTGGGCAGATCAAGACCTTGCAAATAGTAAACGAAGATCGTATTGTTAGGAATAGCAACTTATATTGAATAATAGCCCACGAAAAATTTAGGGTTTAAGGTGAGTTGCTGCATCTTAGAAGAGAAAAACCTAGCTTTAATATCATATTAGGAATAACAACTTATATATAGAGTATACGGAAATAACTCTAATAACATATACGTAAAAGATAAGAACTCTATACTCTTAATATGCATAAGGTCCCTAATCTCCCTAAACATAGCACCCAGCTCACTCCGATCGGAAGTATTATCTAGAATAGCCACAGCTAAATTTGAGGCGCCGGTTTCGAGCACAACCTTTTCCATCCTTACTTGAACAACATGCTGTAGCCCATGATAACATGCCACAGCTTCTGCACGAAGAGCACTCCTTAGCCGATCACAAATGACCTGCTCCTGATATCAACACCTCACCATTGTTTGGTATCACACAACCCCATCCACCGCTGCAATTATCTGGAGCCAAGAAGGCCCCATCCACGTTGATTTTGTAAAACTGCTCAGGAGGTGCGTGTATTCCATCGACTGGAAATATTGGCCTGGCATCCTGTTTCCTGTGAGAATGTGAGATAGTAGGCAAGAAGGGAGCACGAAGCATTTCCCTTGGCTTTATTGAAGCTATATTTATTCAAACCTCAGACATGTCATGAACAAAATAGCTGTAGCGGCAATTTGTTTATGTATGCAGACTGTACACCCTGCAAGAAAGGTGCAATTGATCATGCAAATGCTAGCCTTCATTTTCTTTCTGCGGAAGAAAAATCGACGCAGTTTGTGAGCACTGCTGCTCATCAGTTTGTGAACTTTCATAAACACACGCTTAACATGGGTGAAGTGAAACAGACGCAAAAGTAGGATTTGAAACGCAGTCGACAAAAGGGCTCAGTGAAAGGAAAGGATGCTGCATTAGCTAATATTTGTCATACATTCCAATCGTACAATTGAAGCGGAAAGGAACACTGCCAATATAGTTTGTGCTTTGCAGGCCAAAAAGAACTCAAATCGTCGCAACTGTGTATCGGGACGGTTATGAACTTATGAACTCCGTTGTTTCACAGGATGCCGTCAATCTCCCAGTTGTCATCGTCCTCGTCCCGAGCCCTTGCGGCTGCCCCTGCATCTTCTTCCTGGAACCTTGGCTCGTCCATCATACGCCTGCAAAGTTTTTGGCACATACAGTTTCAGTTAGGGTGAACTGATAAGATAGCACAGTTTTGCTGATGCCGTCAAATAATAGGAATTGAAAATGCTCTCCAAAGGTTAAAATTTGCAAAGATGGGCAGATCATTCCAGCCGAACTTTCATGGATGGTCTAGCCTAGTCATTACAACACCAACAAAACTAACAACAATGCACAATGCATTGTAGTGAAATGAACGCATCAGCACTACCAACAAGGCAGGAAACATCTGACTTTCTCTTTATTTTGTGCAAATTTCCATCACCAGTGAAAGAGTTCAAGCCGCACTCTCCCATTCACTTGTCATAACGCAAAATACTGACTGAAACCTGAAAACTTCACTTGCCCTTTTTTAGTCAACAGAAATGCATCACTAAGACGAACTCTGGGCCCAGCTACTTGTAACTTTGTAACATCAGCAAAGATCCAACCTTTCCACAATTCGCACTATCAACTGCACTTAAACCAAATTGTGAGTCCCAATTTCCACCACAACTGAATAGTATCGCTTCTGCCGGTAAGCATGAGCATTGAACGATCTATGCGTGCATAATCTGTCACTCTCTCGCACAGGAAAAACGTAGTTGTCCGCAGGTATATTGATTTCAAGAATAACCAATCCCATCACCAAGAACACGAAAGCACGAGCGCACAGCATCCTGAAACGAGCAACACAAGCGTGCCCGCGTCCGTGCACTATCCTACCAATATCCATGGAGTAGCTCGATTGGCCTGCAGCATCAGGGAAAGCGAGCACACGCGCAGCCATGTTTTTACCTGCGGCGGTTGCGGCGGCCGGCCTCGCGTGCCTTGCGCTTTTTCTCGTCCTTCTTGCTCTCATACCTCCGCCGGCGCTTGATCTCCTGCAGCAAGCCGGCCCGCATCACCTCCCGCCGGAATCGCCGGAAGATGGACTCCTCCCCCTCGTTCTCGTCCACCAGGATCTGCACATTGTACCCCTTCGCGGCCACCAACGCCGTCGGCGCCCGCCGGGCCACGTGCACCACCGACGGCGGCGAGCTCTTCCCCGAGAACGGGGCCAGGGGGAGCTGGAGCAGGGTGCTCAGCAGGGAGGCCGTGGCGGGGGCGGCCATGGCTGTGGCCTTCGGCTAGCTAGAAAGCGCTAATGGCTGCTGCTGCCGCGCGCTCCTTTGTCTGGAATTTTCGGGTTTCTTGGATAGGATGAGAGGCTGGGGAAGAAGGGAGGGAGGGAGGTGACGATGGATAGTGAAGGCAGAGGAGGCTTGGCTTATCCTCTTATTTATTTGTGGATTTTGGAGGGAACAACTGCTGATAGCTTAGCCCTTTTCTTTCTTTCCTTTGGCTCTCTTTAAGCCTTTTTTTCATAATCATATTTTTTATGGGTGTTTACTTTTAGAGTTTTATTTTTTTACTGCAGATAGTTATTTGTGTGTTGCTGGTTAATTCTGTGAGAACTCAAATAATTTTTTCCGAGTCTAATAGGCACATAATCAATTTGATTGTCATTTATCTATTAGACTTAATTGATCCTAATTCCTATTAGATCCAATTTCGCACATTGAAACACACACATAAGAGAGAGTGAAAGCGTGCACTGACCGGTGCTCGGTGATGCCATTAGCTCTTGATGTTGGCTCAGGGTAGATGGTGGTGTAGTCCAGTCAGACGACGTGATGCACGCGTAGGCGATGTAGAGGACGCTGGCGTGAGGAAGAGTTCGTCAGCTTGGTGCAGCTGGTCAATGTGAAGATGGCATTGATGTTGCAGCGGCGACGGCCTTCACCACATTTTTGTGCCCCTTAGGATCGTCTTAGGGTTTCAGTGGATAGGTAGGCAACCTCACATGATCAACCGATGGCTCCCCCTCATCTTTATAGGCACAACACGATGATGGGACCACAACCAATATGTTGGTTGTACTTCCGATCAAAGCACGTACGTGGGGACAGACTCCTCCCTGATTCTCGGTCTTGTTCAATTTAGATATGTAAGGGTGTCGAGATCAATTCCAACATTCTTCCCCTTGATCGTAAGACTAACATCATAAGTCCACTCTCAATAAAACAATACACCAAGGCAAAGCGTTATAGCGCCCGATGAAATACCACTAAAACCCAAATACGTATAGTATACCACTCTATCTCGAAATGGAAATTCATTATGCTTAATGGGAGTTGGTTTGCTTTATGGTCATCTTATCAGAATCATATGCTTCCCAATAACCCCATACCAACAACATAATCACAAAAAATGTGGGGTGATAAGTCCTTTATGAGTGGCGTTGCAAGCATTAATTCAATATTTATATGCTTGACCCTGATAGCTTGATCTTGGATTCTACCTTTCACAATATAATACTTAATGTCGATGTGTTTGACAGTACCACTCGACTTAGAAAAGTTGTGTAAGTGGTTTTTAAATGCTTTCTAGCACTCTTAATCCGAGTATAAAGTTCTTTAGCCATACAGTCTGCCCGATAGCCTCATTACACACTACAAAGTCAGTTTGCATCGATGACGATGACATAAGTGTCTGTTTGGAGCTTCTTCATGAGATAGCTCCTCTAGCGAGGGTGAGGATATAACATGTCGTGGTTTTTCTTAGTATCCACACACCTCGCAAACGGATTCTTAAACATGAGCATGTAGTACTTAGTGCCTTGCGAATAGCGAAGAACTTTCTCAATGGCTTTTTAGTGGTCTAGTCTTGGATTCGACTGATATATGCTAAGCATTCCAGTTACAAAAACTAAATTCAGGGCGTGTAAGCTTCTGAGAGCTAAAACATAAGTAATCGATTTTATTTTATCAGTTTCATAATGGTTCATTGGACATCGCATATTAAAATGTCCCAAACTTATTGGCCTTAACAATAGAAGCAGGCAAGGCAGAGCAATTATGCATATTGTATTCCTTTAGTATTCTGTTAATGTATACCTTTGGATCTAAGTCGGTGAATATCATTATAAAGGATGTAAGAAGCTTCACCAAGATCCTTCTTATAACTAATATGGTGAATGTTCCCCTTCTAAACTTTACGTAAATGTAGTTGTTTATGACTTTATCAAACTTGAGATACTTTCATCCTTAGTCTTTTGCTACGAGCCTTGCTTTGAACCTTATGATATCTCCCTTGGAGTCAGAATTTGTTTTGTAGATCCATTTGCAGCCTACTGTTTTGGCTCCATCGGTAATTTCTACTAAGTTCCATTCATCATTATCGCTCATAGACTTTATACGAGTTGGGGCTGAAAAGGCTTATCGTTAGGTACTTCATTAGGAATTTTAGAAACCTCAATAGCTTCCCCTCAAAGTATGCAATGGTTAGAGTCAGAGAAGTCTAAAGGGTGGAGAATCTCTTCCTTAATAAGACACTCTATTCTCCCCTGGAAATGTGACCTAAAAGATAATACCATGGTTTCAAATAAGTCTTATTATTCACATCACAGACATTTAAAGATATCAAGAATTCATTCAGAGGAAGCATGACTTATAATTTCTGAATTTAAACTTAATGGTACAATTATTGTCTCCAAAATTACATTCATAAATTTAATCGTCCAATAAGGAAACTAAAATAAGGTTCCTCTTGATGAAAGAACATGAAAACATTATTAAGATGAAGAATGAAGTCGCTATCTAATACTAATGGAAGTGATCTGATGCCTTCAACTTCAACTTTCTTCTGTTGGAGACTCTAAGACTTTGCTCCCCCTTTCTTAAGGTTCTCACAATATAAAATGCATGTAATGAGTTGGCAACATGCATAATAACACCTGAGTAAATTCACCATTAAATAAAGGAGAAAGTAACCTAAGAAGATTCATTAATAAACATTATTATATCATCACCCTTTCTTGCCAGCTACTGTAGAAAACCAGTACAGTCTCTCTTGTAATGTCCTTTCTTGTGGCAGAAGTGGCATCCATCATCCTCAGTCTATTTAGTGTCAGGAGCAGAAAAAGCATGTGCTTGGGGCACCCTCTATGCTGCCTTGTCGTACTTAGCGATGAAATGCACCTTCTTCTTAGACTTATAATCTTCTTGAAATTTTCTTTTGTTCCCGGGGCTGCTTACTTGATTAACAAAATCATTATTTTCTGCCCTCAGCCTTTCTTACTCTTGGACACACATCACAATCAAGTCGCTCATGGTCTATTTCTCCTTCTGAGTATTGTAATTGGTCTTGAAGGGAGAAAACTCAGGAGAAAGAGAGGTCATAATAAAGTGGACAAGAAAACCCTCAGAAATTTCTATGTCCATGCACTTGAGTTTGGCAGTCATGTCAGTCATCATCATAATATGCTCTCTTATGCTACTGGACCTATATACTTAGTGTTGAAGAGTTTCTGAATAAGTGTACTGGCATAAACCTTAGAGATACCTTTAAATTGCTCCTTCACGGATGTCAAGTACGTTTTAGCTTTCTCTGAGTTAGGGATTACTCCCCTTATAGCATCTGAGATTGAATTCCTCATTATCATAAGTGAGATGCAGTTGGACCGCTCCCACTTATCTAAAAGTGCATCATAATTTTTCTTTAGTTCTTAATAATTCTCCACGCCAACAACAGGAGCAGGGAAAGCGTCAACTTTTAGTACATAGTCAAGGTCCAAAATGCCAAGGACAACTATCACTTTAGCTTTCCAAGCGGAAAAGTTGTTCCCCGTAAGTTGATCTATGCCATCAATTGTGGCGACAATGGAGGAAGCGTTAAGAGCTGAGGAAAATATTTGGCAAGATTAGAGAATCATTATGAAATAATATTTGCACAAAATTAACCCTACGTTGGTCTGATTAAAAACATGCAAAACTCGATTCAATCCGTATCACCGTTGGGCAAAAGATGGAAAAGATTCTAATAAATACATAAATGACACATAATTACAATCAACGTTGGTCAAAATGTAATTATAGACTTACACAAAATTAATCATAATATTCAACACATGATCGCAAACAACGTTGGTCAGTATGCAACCACGGCCAAAATGACATCAAAATTCTCTAAATAAATTTTTCTGTTGGTTTCAATTTATCCAGAGAAACTTTCATAAATTTTAGCGCATAAAATGTCATAATTTGGGGCCATATTAGTAAATTAAACCAGTGCATAAAAGGAATACATTGAGTTCACTGGAAAAAATCACTCAAGAGAAATATCCTTAAAATTTTGGTACATTAAATTATTTATTTGGGCCATAATCATTAATAATTCCAGTGCATAAATAGAAAACCCCAAATTCACTAGAAAATATAATTAAATTGAAAAAGGGCCCATAATCCTTATAAAACCTACCCTAGCCAGCCTCATTCTCTTTTGGTCCAGAAACCAGCCCATAAAGAAATGACCCAGATCACTAAGCCAACCCACTCATCATTTCTCGTCGGCCCGTTATCACGCGAATGCAGCCACTTGGCATGATGGCACGTTGGACCAGTGCGCCTCTGTGCACACGCGATGGCCCAACCGTGTCTACGTCGGCCCTGTAGTGTAGAGCGCGTGGCCCGGCTAGCAGAAGGCGTCTTGGCCTGCCCTTCGGCTCAGCTCGGCTCTTACCCTGTCGGGCCAACTTGGCTCAATAGTGCGGCGCGGGCGTCCATCCCCGCAATCAACCTAGATGCGCGGTGTGTGACCCAACCAATCCGTATTGGTCCTTAAACTCACTGATTCGTCTCTCCTATGAGGGCATCACATCCCAATCAACAGACACACTCCGGCAATAGTTGGATGGAGATCGACGGCTCGAAGACAATCTCACGCTAGATAAAACCCCCGAAGCTGAAACCCTAACCTCATATCACTCCTCACCCTCCGAAAAAAATGGGCCGGCCGAGAGGGTAGCGCAGTAGGCGACGTTGAGCAGCAGTTGAAGGCGAGAGCAGCACCACCTTGAATTTCCTCACTGGCGCACGTGTGCGGCCAAAACCGCATGCGTCTCCATCGAGATGATCCCAGTGGTGTCCTTGAGGTGCCGCGGGTGTGAAGGAAGTAGAGCCATGGGCTACAAAAGGGAGGACTGGCAGCGACAGATCCGCCGAAGAGGAGGTCCAACGGGTCTCCGGCGAGCCAAATCGACAAGGAAATCGCAAGTTGTCCACATTACCTTGATTCTAGGGTTTGCAAAATTGGGGGAAAAGAGGAGATTTCATTGTGTTGCTTCGGATTTGGGGCAAAAATGGGGTAAAGCTTTCAGATTTGACTTAGGGTTTAACAAGAAATCATAATCACCTCCTTCTGATTTCTAACCCAAGTCTAAACTTACCCAATCCGAGCCAAAACCGAACATTAATTGAACTTGAATACATCTAATTTGCATAAATTTTAACTAAATTAGGACTAAACATAATCGCATACAACAAAAAAAACGTAAACATAAGCATATGAACATAACATAAGCATACTAATCCAAAACTAATTAGGCTTGAACTTAACCAATTGCACCTAAATCATGACCAATCAGCGCCAATCCATAAACACTTAGGGCCTAAATATGATTAACTTTTGCTAATTGAATCCAATTATCAGAGACAGGCATAAACCGAGCTCAATTAGGGGTAGTTAGGGTTCAAAGTGAAATTAGGTCAGCTGTGGTGCCAAGTATTAGACTTAATTGATCCTAATTCCCATTAGATGCAATTTCACACATTGAACACGCACATAAGAGCGAAAGTGTGCACTGACCGAAGCTCAGTGATGCTATTAGCTCTTGATGTTGGCTCAAGGTAGATGGTGGTGTAATCCAGTTAGGCGACATGATGCACGTGTAGGCAATGTAGAGGACGTCGGCTTGGTGCATCTGGTTGACATGAAGATGGCGTTGATGTTGTAGCGACAGCGGCCTTGACCACGTTTTTGTGCCCCTTAGGATAGTCCCCTTGGTTTCGGCGGATGGGTAGGCAACCTCACGGGATCAACCAATGAGATGTCGACTCCACCTCATCTTTATAGGCACATCACTATGATGGGACCGTAACCAATCTATTGGTTATGTTTCTGATCAAAGGACATACGTGGAGACAGACTCCTCCCTCATTCTTGGTCTTGTTCGGTTTAGATACGTTAGGGTGCCTAGATCAAATCCAACATTATCTCTTTAAAATGTAGATTCTTTAAAAAATAAATTTATTGCCAGATAAATTATTGTGCCTATTTGAAACAAGGACTTAAAGTGGGTTGATGTGGCAGCGCCCAATCCTTTGCCACGAGCCTAGAGTGTGTGATGAAAAGAGTCAAAAATAACACGGAGGATTGGTACAAAAGAAAAGAAAAAACCTTGAGATGATATTAAATATCTTCATGCGCTAACCACATTCGTCAGGCCTCACATAAACCGAGAGATTTTTTATCCAAAATTCTAGCCCATCCACGTGAATGGGACGGCTTCCTTGTACAAACCCAAGACGCAGTCGTGCTTTGGCTAAAGCTGCAGACCGATTCTATTTTGCTGGTAGGTAGTAGCGCAAGTTGGTAAATAGTGCGAAATCAAGTGGGGAAATAACAGCTATTTCAGTCTGGCAGGTAGCAAGAAGAAAGTGAAAAAAGGACGTACCTGATACAGCATGCATTCAAGTACACAAAACCAGGCAAGGTATAAGGAGGTACAGAATTTGAACTTAGCAGAGAACTTACTGGAAACCAATCCATGGTATACCTAACTGTGAATTGGAAACCAGTCTACGGTGTAGCAGTGAAAAATCAAGGAGTTCAAAGCGTTCTGTAATATGCCAGAAATCAGGTTGCAGTGAAAACATGCAATATTCAGATAGTTCAGCTTCTCCTTTTGAACTAAAGCAATGAGAAGCGTCGCCATTGTCAAAACCATTCGTTCAGGCATTTGATTTGAAGCAACTGGAACAAAGAACTTCATTCCTTACGGACCACACAATTGCTCAAATACTGCATGCACAACATTCCTATTCTAATTCCTTACATGAAGTAAGCGCATGGCATTAGACCATCTGTCCATCAGAAAGTCCACCACGCATCCATATGAATGGATCAAGAGTGCTCTAAGAAGGTTATGCGAATATTCACACAGGTAACTAAAGACACATGGAGATGTGATGGATTGTTGCTAACCAGTGGCACATAGTAATAAATTTATTAGCATTACTGAGTTTATACTTCCTGTTGGTTTATCCATCGAAATGGCACCATTAACTGCGACTGACCCATATAGTACTCATATACAACTCCTGATGAAATATAACGAGAAGCCATGTCACCATCTTGCTCCATTTCTGCCATTCCTACAACGCAAAAAGAATTATCTCAGTTCATAGCAACATTAGTGCACTAAATAAAAAAACATCCTTGGGTTACCAAGAAAATGCAGAGTCAAAACAACCAATTACCTGCAATGGCAAACAAGATTGATTTTTTCTTTGCGTCGGCAAGCCATGTTTACTTCTTTCTTTCACCCAACATCCAACTTGTGTATCCTCCACTTCATAAAGATTTGTTGAGCCTGCACTAGCTGAAAAGGAGAAAGTGATTATGTAGTTTAGATGCGACAAAAGCAGTAAGGTACCGTTTGGTTCTCTAAATTGGGCCTAGAATCATGGAATTGGAATTCGGCCTGAGGTGAATGCTATTGCTTGGTTGCACTTAGAATCAGAATAAGAATTACAGCCCAATTCTTCCTGAATTTGGGAACACCTAAACTGGCAGCCACACAATACCGAGCCCAAAGCCTCTGAATCGATCATTGATCGTCGCCCTCTCTAAAGAAAAAAAGGGATTGCTGCTTCGCTACTGGGAGGAACACGACCCGTCGCCGGCGAGCTCGACCTCGCCCATCGCCGACGAGCTTGACCTCGCGTATCGCCGGCAAACCCCACCCCGCCTATTGCCAGTGACCTCGACCTCCCCTCAACCGCCGCTGCCACCTCAAGATCCCCCTTGGCTCCTTCCCCAAGCCTGGTGTCGTCACGAAGAGCCACGAGATCCCTCCGCCGGGGCGAGCTCCATGGCCATCGCCTCCCCTCATCTTTCTCGTCTCCGGTAACTACTCCAATCGTCTTCCTCGCTACCGGCCCCGCCAAATCGTCTTCTCTGATGTCACAACCGTCCGATCCATGGTTCCTCAGTCCGTCCCCATCTGCCGCCAAGACGTCAACCCCGCCCGCAGCCAATGACCTCAATCCCATCTAACACCAACCAGGTCAACCTCGCCCGTAGCCGATGACCACGACCCCGCCCTAAGTCGACGAGCTTGACCCCGCCCGCTAAATTGACCCCGCATGCAGCCGGGGACCTCGACCCATTCGACAACAGTGACCTCTTCGACCCCTTGCTGCTTCTTCCTCGTTATCGACCAGTGAGTCCCTGTGTTGTTGCCGTGTCCATGGCATCCTCTCACCGTTGCTTGTCTTCATGCGTGACTGTGTATAAGCATCCAAACATGAATTGAATTTGGTCACATATTCATTTTCCATGTTACAATTCATGTGACAACCAAACAACAAAATTAGAATTAGAAAACAATGCAATTCTCCATGGATTTGGATTTGAGGTCCAGTTCAATTCATCCATTGCAATTTTGAGAACCAAACGGAGCCTAAACAGAAAAGGTCAACACTATGCTGCTTACAAATAATTTGCAAGCCTATATATTAGCATTTGTAAGCTTGTAAGACCTAACTCCTACTATGTTGTTTTAATATAGCCGGTCTCAAGTCAGAAAAAGAAGGGATAAACCAACATGAAATCTCAACCACTCTAGTGGAGATGAAACCAATTTTTTTGAATTTAGTTGGGGGTATGACCCTCTTAGTGACACGCCATATCTGAACCTAGATGTAATGTTAAATGAGCAAGGGTCAGACCGTGACCCTCTTGGCGTCGCGCCATATCGTGATCTGGGTAGGGTGATAATAAATGAGCAAATATCAAGTTGTCATTTTCTCATTGTTGAATGAGCAAGTTTTTCGCATTTGACTCAACAGGTCTGAAGGGTAAGCAAGCTAGCCAAGGCAAGTAGGATCTATTAAGGTCACTTATTTAGTTATTTCTCATATTGATCATAGTACTATTGCATATACGCACACTACCTATAATGAAGACAATACTCACCAACAAGTCTCAAATTAACTCGCCAGTCTTTTACGTACTTCTAAATATGCACATCTATTTCTTATATGGAACATAGTCCTAAATATACGCATTTATTAGCTACGTTGAACAAGGTACACACCAAATAATCGAATTTACTACATGCTAACAAAATGCCTTTTTGTCTATGCTGGCATTATCTTTCATGTTTATCAATTCATCAGCACTGGATGTATCCAAACTTTCGGCGGTTCATTTTTGCACGCATTAAATCCTACTAAATATACACATATGCAAATTTACTACCTGCTACAAAAGCACCTTTATTCTATGCCGGTATTATATATCATGTCTATCCATCCATCCGCGTTGGATGTATCCAAACTTTAAACGATTCATTTTTGCACGAATTAAGTGCACCCCCTTTATATTTAATACCACCTAAACATAGTCATCTCTATATAAAGGCATGTGCATCACCCCCTAAACCATACAGTTTTGCGAGTCGTTTTTACACATACACAGAAGATCATAACAGGCCAGAATACATTGAGTAGTCGACGGTCAAGGATAGATTGACAATGGGTAAGTAAAATACTGGTATCATCTTATCATCCGCTACTTAGCATTACTGCTTTAACCACCCCTCTAATAACTCCATTCACTAACTACTACTTTGCAGGTGATGCTAACAATAGCCGAAGTACCACTAAGACAACAAGATTGCAAAAGCTCATTAAAGAGGAAGCAAAACTACAGAAACAGCTAGAGGCTTCAATACGCCGAAGTGAGGAGCTGAAGGCAAGGGAGAAGAATTGTGATGACAAAGTGATGCGAATGCTGAATGGCGACTTTGAGGGACTGGGATTGGAGGATGTGAAATCATTCCATGACAAGTTAGCTGAAATACAGAGCATTATCAAGGACCGGACCACCTAAATGTCTTGCTAGGAGCCAACCCCGCTCCTAGTGGTGATGCCAGTGGAGTTGGGGCCTTTGCGCATGGTCGGAGTCTTTGTTTTTCCAAATAATGGTGCAAAACTGTAGGGGCATATTGATAATAATTATCGGTCATGACTGAGAGGATCGATTGCGTATAATGATCATGTCTCCAAAACTGTTCTATTTTCAATTCACACTTCATTATGATGAATTTATATTTGGCAATCTTATCATAAGACATTATGCCAATCTCATTATTGTCTGGTTAGAGTCTAGAAAATCTCTCAAAAGAGAAAAACATCTAGTCCTAAATCTGGTGGTACCTAAATATGATTATTGATCGTAAACATTGGATCTGATAAGATTAAAATATAAGACATCATAACTAGCAAATAGGGCATAGTTGAAATAGGCTTCATAAAGGAATGGATCTTTGTTATACGCACCGCTAAAAGAAACGTCATCGCGTATGTGGCAAAGGGTGTGTCCTCTTCAGGGCAGAGGGGGTCAACAAGGTCTCCTTTAGGACATTAAGGTTTTGTCAATCGGATATGTGATCTAGATGAAACATGCAGCTATTGATCCTGCTCTGTTTCTCCTTTATTACTCCAAGATGGATCATTAGGCTTCTCATGTAGCAACTATCCAAAGAAGCACAACAACAAGAGCACCAACCATGTGCGACCCATTGGTCCTCTAAATCAGGTTGCTCTATGGTGCTGCCCTATTAAAAGGGGTTACACATGCATATGGGAAATATTTATGGCTGGAGCAACAAAGCCAAGAATATGGAGCAACAAAGCCAAGAATATGGAGCAACAAAGCTTCAGCTAGGGTATAAGTCGATTCCACCGTTCTCCTTGAATATGCATGGGCACATGGGTTCTTTGCTCAAATTAGGTGCCTAATCTGATTTCTCTATTGCTTAGGCCATAGCTGAAAAGATTAAGAAAAAAAGGCCGCTAGCAGACCACCCTTGGTTGTACTTTGTCTCTCACCTATCTTGAACCATGTTTCCTGTAGCAATCAGAAGGCAGGAGCATGGCCAAGATCAAGCTTTTCCAGCGATCAACTGTAACATAGAAGATATATGCTTCAAATAATTTGCATGAGTTTATGGTATATATTTTTCACCATATATCCCAATTGTTGAAAGCAACAAGGTACTTCTACATATCCGTATGTCATACAACAATACACTCTTAACAAACTTAAATTCTAAGACTACATTATTGAATCTTGCAGGCATACCAGCTAGTTATCTAATGAAGAAAATCAGTGTTATGGATGCAGCTGCCAGTTACTTCATAGTAGTCATTTATACACCATTTATGCAAAATGTATGCACCTAAATATAATCTGATACAGCATATATCTACAATACCAGTTTAAACAAAAAAAACTAACAATGTCAATTGAGCAAGATGGGAAAAGATGAGGCTAAGTTCACCTTCTGCCAGTCATATTTTGCTTGTGGCCAATGCCCATCACTTCCAATACCACCGGGCAAAGAATGTGCCTATCAAGCTATCACCCATGCCTGTCAGGCATCTAGAAACCCCTGTAATCAATAGCTTTGAATAAAAGACAATAAGCATGACCATTTGTGTGGTTCCTAACAACATGGAGTCCAAGGATTCTTGGTTGTGGAAGTGGGGTGGGATGATTAACCTACTAGGATAGATGATAGGTGAGAGGGGATGGATCTCATGAGAAGTGAAAGCAATAAGACATCAAGTTCTGTGGATCTAGATCTCTAAAACATCACATATTTCTAGTTAGGAGCAAATGGAATGGTTTTTTCATATACAACAGCAACAAAGCCTTTACCCCCTCTATAATGTAAACCAATCCAGTTTGATCTCTCCAATTTGATTATTAATTCAAAAAGGTTGCTTGTGTTGTGAATTAACAAACAAATGGCAGCACAAAGACATATAAAGATATAGTAATTGATATGCTAGAAAATGGACAACAAATAGGTAGTTACCAGTTCTCTAACACGTTCAGGAGCTCATCACGCTAGTGTCAATTACAGTTAATTGCCTCTCCATCATACTCCTCGACCTCACATGCAACAGGATTCAAGGGGTGCCTTCTCTCCACCCTGGCTCCCTCCAATCAAGCATGTTGTTCACCTGCTTGGTGACTTCATTAAAGGACAAGTCTGCAAATAAAAAAATTCACTTGGGAGAATCACTGAAAATCATAAAATGGAATATAAGTCTTCAATAATTACTGTACTTGTAGTCAACTCCCTTGAAGAGATAGATAGGGTGTACTTGGGATTTGATGGGGCTGATGTGGCGGCATACTCAATCCTTTGACATGAGCCTTGAGGACTTCGAACTTTTTACAAATAGAGTAAACAATCATACAGTATTTGCAGCAGTTAAAACCTGACGAGCTTGGAATGCAGTGGATGTCGAACCATCAGCAACAATAAATCAAAACACCGTTCATTGCTAGTGTACATGAGGATCACTGTTCAAGAATGAGCTACCAATATAGCAAAAGGCATGTTCTAAGGATGAAGCAAGTGTATGCAATACATTGAAGTGCTACAGAAGAAGAAATTCTCGTTAGTAAAATACACTACCTCAAAAAATCCCTCTGTTTTAGTCCCAAGGATGCTACTCATATGCTAGTTAAGCCCAGCTCCTTGCTACTGTGCATCAGCAGGTAGCTGTTCTGCACAGCTGCAGCTGAACTAAGGAAGAACACTGTCCCGGATAAATATACTACAAATAAACCACAAGTTACAATCCCAGAGTTGAGCAAAGCTCCCTGCTATTGTGAGTTAATCGGAAGCTTCACTAACGTTCCTTCTGTATACCGCCCAATCAGAGATATACACCGCTCATGACCCTGAAAGTAATCCACAAAGTATGTGTAATTTACTCCCTCCGTTCAGAAATAGTAGGTGTATTTCTCTTGGGATCGGTCTTCGAAGTTGAATTTTAACTAAGGTTTTCTCACAAAATATATTATTTATAGCTAAAAACCTATAGAGTGTGAAATCATTTTGAATTGTGAACCTAGTTGTATAATTTTTATACACAAGACATTTTTATAAATTGATTAAATGTTAGTCAAAGTACACAAAGTTTGACTTGTCCAAAAAGAAATACGGCTACTGTTTCTGAACGGAGAAGAAACCACATTCCAGTTCAAAAGGTAGACAGTTCTTCAAGGATGAGTACCAAAAAATATCATTAGCATGATAAAGAAACATAAACAGTTTCCCCTTTTTGACAGATAAAAGTATACAAGAAGATGCCTAACCTATTACAAGAGCTAGCCACATACTTTACAAGATTTAGCAGTGTATTCCATACAATTATCTGGTGTAACTTTATCATCCCAAATCCATGAATCACATGTTGAGGAACAACAGTATGAAAGCTTAAAATTTAAAGCATCCATATACGAATTGCAAAAGCTTCATCAGGTAATTTTAGTAGCCAAAAAGAAATGGTCATCCATGAAAACACATAACATATAGTGCAATGAAAGTCATGTAGTGTCGCGGATCATGCCGGTTGCCTAGCAAGTAAAGAAAATTCACAACTAATCTGCCAAATGTGCTACAGGAGTAGAATACTGAGTGAAATCACTTTTGAGGGGCCTGAAACGACCCAAGTTTTTATATATATGGAAATATGGCATACGCAGGGCTAGTACCACAATACTAGTGTCTCTTATTCCCTATGCAGTTTATACCCCGTTACGTTAATTTTTATTGAATTCAACTAAACGAAAGATATCCTGTAGCTACTATAGTAATGGCCTGTTTGGATAGGGGGGTTAGGAACCAAATCCTTAACTAAAGCCCTAAAATTCCTTAAACAAACCTCGCATTCCAAACAGGTCCTAATAAAAAGTCAAGAAAGGAAGCCATGGGGAGCACTGCACTCACCAATAGATAGACAGCTTGGCAGCTTTCTAAATATCGTCAGTGCTTTCTTCGATGTTCAATTGCATAGCATCCAACTTCTCAATTACATACTCCAGCTTCTTACAACATATGTCATTAGCAATCCTCGCACTGTAGTCACATTTTTCAAATGGACGATGTTCACAAGCACTTTTGATTTCCTCACGCAATGTTGTTTGAATATCCTACTCCAACACAACAATAATGAACCAGTGAGTTATCATGAACGATTTTGGGAGTGTATGCTTCGCTAGAATGAAAGCCAACTGCAGGGCAGAGGCATAATTTACATTATCTCTTGGTGGAACGTAAGGAACATTGGTACGAGCAAAATTTTGCATACAGCACTTTTATTCAAACCAATTCAGGTGCTAATATGGAGCGCCCAACCTAATAAACCATCGATTTCAACCATTGATTTCCCACTAAGTACAGTTTCTCTAGCATGCCATTATCGAGCAATGAGGGCACAGTAACGGGCACCAACAGAAACAGGGTGTCTAAGATCTGAGGGCAGGAAGGCAGGAAGGTTACCTTAATAGAGGCCATGAACTCACGGCAGTGCGCGCCGACGGCGTCAGTGCGGGGGCCCTGCGAGTTTCCCAGCTCCTCCATCACCGCCCCCGCCAGCTCCAACACCCGCACTATCCGCTGCACGCACACAAATAAACACATCGCCGTCCGAAACAATAACCACCCAAATCGGGGGGAGGAGAGCAGTACGGGAGGGTACCTTCTCGACGTGGTGGAGGCGCTGCAGGGAGCTGCTCTGGCTCTGCGGAACCATCGCCACCGGCGACGAGGAGGAGGAGAGAGGCGGCGGCGGCGGCGGCGGCGGAGGGGAAGGGGATCGGTGCCGAGGATTGATCCGGAGGCCTTGTCTGGGCTGGGATGGGCTGGGCTGGGCTTCCGCTTTGTGATTGTGGCCTGACGTGGTACGAAAGGTAGACTGGGCCTTTCTGGGCCTTTTTTCAGCCGCCTCCACATGTAAAGCCCATAGGAAAAACCGAGTTTTTTTATTTTTTATATCTAACATTTAAATAAATAGACCGATGTCAAGATTTGTAAAATAGTCATCTATCGTCCCCTAAAAGTATGCTACGGTAGCACCACCATCCTTTACCGCTCTTTGAGAGAGCGGGTAGGGCTCTCCCCTATGCTCAACCCCTTACCGCTCTCTGAGAGAGCGGTTAGCCACTTTACCGTCCTCTTATGGGGTGGTTAACATCCTCCCCCGTCCTCCTACATCAGTATAAAAGGCTAAAAATCAGCCAAAATAGTCATTTAAATCTGGAAAAAAAGAAAGAGATGAGAGGAGAGGAGAGGGAGACATACTGTTTTTGATCCGCGGATTTTAGATCGCGGTTTTCGATAATTTTTTTAGACTTATGTTTTTATTAGTAATTAAAGTACTACTAGATCTAGGGTTTAGTGGCATAAAAATAGTTATATTATATGCGACCTAGGGTTTAGAAAGGTAGGATATGCTATCTTTTGTAGTATATTGTAAATATCAATTTTGATACGGTATAATAACCATCAGATGCATAGTAGTATTTAGAGTATGGTAATTTCGATTATCTAGATTTTACAAAATAATGATGTAAGTAATAATTATAGATAATTAGAAATTTTATTAAATAAACAGATGGTTAATTAGTTTAATTTGCTTATGAGCAATTAAATAAACGTATTATTAGGTGATCATCGGTGTTGGTAATTTTGTTATAGTTTCGATAATTAGAAGTGTAGTTTTTCGGTATTAATATTGGATATATTTTCGGATGTTTCCAGGGATGTCCGATAAACTATATTTTCAGATATATGATGGTGAAGGTCAAATTAGTTATGGTTCTAACGGTGTAGATCTCTCTAGATTTCAGCATGTCGTCAAGGGACTTAGTATAGCCAATGAGAGGACCATAGTGGGTGTGTGCAAGTGGCTGATACGTCATTTTTAACTGGATCCCTAGCAACATGAGCTTAAGCTAAGAGCTGTGCTAAGCCGTGCTACTCAGGGGTACTTTAGGGAGCTCATCCGGATTAATGCGACATCTACTTGTAGGCAGTATGTAGATATATCATGTGAACATGGTCTCTCTTTTGTGCTGCTAGCTAAGGCGTATCAGAAGGATCCAACTAAGATAATTTTTTGCGAAAGCAGTAGTAGAAACAAGTCAGGTAGTGGTGGATGAAGCAGACCTGGCAAATATGGGGGATGAGCAAGATGTTGGGGATGTGTATGAGATGCAACCGAGGGGTGTAGCCGATGACAGGGAGCACATCCCTAGCATAATTTAAGAGATGAAGATGGAGGATTAAGAGCTGGAGGAAGCCATTGCCGATGACGATTCATCCGATAAGGAGGTAAATGCTCATGTTCCTATAAAGTGGAGAAATCATGATTTTTCAAAGCTAGTGGTCAGTGAGGCTCATCGGACACCGTGAGAATATCATGAGAATAAGGTGTCCCAGGGTGCTATGTACCCTAGTAAAGAGGTTGTTATTGATGCAGTGAAATTCTTGTCGCTGTCTCTTCGGAGGCAATTCAAGGTTATGAAGTCAAGCAAAAAGTAGTACGACGTCAAGTGTTTGGTGTCTGATTGTTCGTGGCGGGTGCACGCATTCAGGGGAAAGTGGGTTGACTACTGGGAGTGCTCAATAGTTAGGGAGCATAATTGTCACATTGAGGAAATAGAGTTCTCCCACCGGAATCTATCATCGGCTTTTGTTGCCAATGGAGAGATTGTGAACAACATAAAGTATGAGCCACAATCAATAATCCGTGCTAATGAGGAAAGGTTTCAGTACACAATAAACTATGTTAAGGTATAGAGGACGAAATAGAGGGCTATTAAGATGAGATTTGGCACATACAAAGATTCATATGACAACCTATCACGTCAACTAGCCTGATATTTGTTTGATTCATGATAGACATGCAGGGCTATTGCAGGCTTTGCTGGATATGCAATACAGCAGCGTTCGACAGTGTGTAAGAGAAAAGTGGCCCAACTTGAAAAGTAGGTGGTGCATAAGGCATATGGGTGCAAACTTTTACATACAATTCAAAAATAAGGAGTTGATAAATCTTTTCAAGAAATTGTGCAGCTAAAACCAGCAGAGAAAGTTCAATGCTCTATGGGTAAGATTAGACGAACTAACCACGAAGCAGACAGTTGAGCTAGGAGACACAGGAGATGACCGATTACTCTTGGACCACTTCCAACAGATACACTATAGATAGTAAGGAGGTCAGGGTCAAGTGTTAGAAACTTTTCGCAGTGGATACAAAATGAGCCAAAAGAGAAAGAGGCATTGATGTACGACATTGGAGGGGTAAGGTCTGGAATAATGACAACTAATCTTGCTGAGATCTATAATTGGGTCATGCGGGGTATGAGATCTCTCCCACTTGTTGGAATTGTTGAAGGTATTATGCATGGGACTTGCAGATATTTCATTGATCGCTACGCAACTGCTTCGAAGGCAATGGAAGATAACGGTATGATGTATAGATCGATGCTATGTGAGTACATGGAGAAGGCCACAAAGAAGTCACATATGCACCGCGCCAATCAGGAGGGAACTACGGAGCACAGGTTCAGTGCCTTGTGCCGTGATAAGGGTCGTAGGGGTGGCAGACGTGAGCATCATGTGCAATAGTACGTGCTTAGGATTGGAACATGCATCTGTACGTGTCAGAAGCCACAATTGCTACACAGGCTGTGTACACACATCATAGCTGCATGTGGGGAGCACAATATGCTACCCAGATAATACATTTTCTAACTACTTTATGAAGGATCAGATACTGAACATATGTAACCATGAGCTTTATGGCTACGCATTGTTGATATATTTACAAGTAATCCAAGTTCCTCACGAATCTATGTGCCAGACTTTGAGAGGATGAAGTACACACCGGGACGTCAACAAACTCGGTGGATTCAAAATGATATGGATGAATCCGAGGCGGGTCTAAGGGTGAAGCGATGCAGCAATTGGGATGAAACAGGTCACACATACAAGTACTCTCCGAAAAATATATCTGGTGTGTAGATGGGGTCATAACAACGGTCAAGTGTGAATGTATTTAGCGTATCTCGATGTTATATTTGGAAGGTATTCACCTTACTTATGTATGTTGCATTTGCACCTTACATTTGTGTTTGATTGTGTAACTATATGTTGTAATATGTTCATGTAACTTTGTGTACGTGTATGTTATATTCTGTTCATATAACTGTGTGTATATTTTCATGTAACATACTATTTATATTTGGTTTCAATGCAAATATGATGCACTCACCGACTCCGAGCTTCTTGACCCTGCAATGGACAAGAAGCACTGCAACTTCTTGTCCACCGTTCACCAGATGGAGTTAGGGGTTTTCTGACCATGTGGCCCTGGGGAGCTACTTACGATCGACGATCGTTAGGGTCACTAATTAGCTACGTATGTGCCAGTTTATTTACATATTGCTTGCCCTATATTCACTTTATATTCCAAATGGTTTAGGTTGGCAGCATCTGGACTCCTACCACTATATCATTTGGTGGAGGCCCGAGCGACAGAGAACCCTGAGGCAGTGGTGAGGCGATTCTATTTCGACCGCTCGTTGATCACTGCACTGGTCAACCGGTGGAGGCCTGAGACCCACGCTTTCCACCACCCCTGCAGCGAGATGGCTCCGAAGTTGCAGGACATAGCCTACCTATTAGGCTTACCTTGCGCTGGAGCTGCCATTGGAGTCATCGACATGGATGTAGGATGGATGAGCGTAATGCACCAGCAGTTCGCCCCTATTCAGCAGATGGACGACACGCCCGCCTACGTGCCCAAGCTCCTGTCGGATCCGCAAGGGCCCACAAAGAAGTGGATCCTCCAGTTTCGGGTACCTTGCAATTTACCTCCCCATTTACTTTACGATTTCAAAGAAATTTTACTCATCATCATTTGCATTACTTCTAGCCTGCATACATCCACCTGGACGCCAGCTTGTACTCGATCTCGAGGCACTTGGAGGTTTACCTGCTTTGGTTGTTCGGTTGGGTTATGTTCACCAGCGGCCAAGGTCACCTAGTGTCGAGGACCCTTATTCCGTGCGCGAGGTGGATCACAGATGCAGAGCCCGATGATGTCCCCCAGTTGAGCTAGGCCTCCGCTATCCTTACGAAGATGTATCATGCCTTGTGCGACACATACACAAAGAAGGAGCCACTACCCACATTTACTGGGTGCCCACTACTGCTACAGTTGTGGTCATACGAGCGGTTCACGATTGGTTGACCCGTTGTGGACCAGTCCCCGTACCCTGAGGATTGGTACAGTGAACCCGAGGAGGACGGGCCCACCATGGGCTCGTTGTGGTGTCGATGTCGAGTACGTATGAAATATAGCTATGCTTCACTTGCCACATGTTTTAATTCCGGTTTCTTACTATTTTTCTCCACAACTGCACTAGGCACACTAGCAGGCCCACAGCGTGTACAAGCTTTTTAGGTCGCAGTTCGACCGTTTGTGTCCAGATGATGTGGTCTAGATCCCCTACAACCACTTGTTCATACAAGCCCGTGCGCATGTCAGTCTGTCTCCGTTGTCACGACGAGGAGTACTAGCTTATGAAAAAGCCACCTATGTCGAGGAGTACTCACTCTACCGCGTGATGAGGCAGTTCAGACGCTTCCAAGCTTTCCCCCTTGTCAATGTTCGCACAGTTCTAGGCTACATTCATAGGTAACTAAAATCAAATATATAATCCTTAGCATTCATCTCATTTACAGTCTATCTAACGTGGTTGACTTGCAGGTATACACGAAAGGGCCAGCCGGGTGGCAACATCTGGGCAGATCGCTTGGCGCCATACGTCTCAGCGTGCAGTTGCAGATCCAAAGGGTGGCATGGGTGGGCCGTGGACCACCCTAAGGATTTGGCCAATACTGCCCAGCAGCTCGTCATCTCGAACATAGCGAGCGTGCAGAGCAACGTGTTCATTCGTCCTTACGCTATCTGTACTGCAGCCTCTCTCCCTCTTCAGTCCTTCAAATCCTTGGCCACGCCATCCTCGCTGAGCTGCCATGATCCTTGCATTGCTCGAGGCGGCTCGTCTCTGGTCGTCTCTGTGTTCTTGGGTTGGAGCGTGCTAGGCTCATTTACTTCTGTAGCTGTTATTCTGGAGCGTTTCTTTATGGCCGGAAGCAGCTAGCGTTAACTGCTTTAGGCATTGATCTGGCGAGCTGAGCTGTGGGTTTGGTGCATGGAACGGGAGCCTTTTTGGACTCTAAAAGGCCGCATTTGATCGAGGTTTCCGCAGTCTTTGCTTGTAGCCTCGGTTCTTGCTTCATCGGTAGCGATTTCTTGTGTTGAGGTGGTAGCAAAAGGTTGTTTCCTGCGTCTGTGCTCTTAGTTTTGTTCCTAAATCCTGCGACTTTTGCTTCGTCCACTTTCGTTCTTTATCTTTCTCCCCAAAGTGAGCTCTCCTAATTTTTTCCTTGATCCCTTTGTTTTTTGTTGGATTCTTGTTCGGAGACTGCATTTGGAGCTGCAGCTTTGGATTATTACTCAAATATCGGAGGAACTCTTGGGAGTTGTCTGGTTCTTTTGCCCAATAGTTTGGAAAAAAAACTGGAGTCGGGGTGTAGAACATCATTAATTCGATTAAAAAAGTGTTGAAAGGGTATTTTCTATAATGAGTTTAGTCAAGAGTAAGTTAAGAAATAAGATGTGTGATAATCTTTTGGATGATTGTCCATTGACGTTCATTGAGTGAGATATTTTCTTCAAAGTGAATAGAGATGTTATAATCAAAACTTTCATGACCATTCAAAGCGTAAGACCAACAAGAATGAGTATTGTAATCTTCATTGAACTATTGTATGCGTGTAACCTTCTTTAAGTCAAATTTCAGACTTAATTGTTGATTTTACGATGTTTGTAAGACCTTATTAATCTAGTTCTACCATGCTTTTGGTAAAATTCTATACTTGTATGTTGGCACATTACATTTGCGGTATTAAAAAAAATGTTAAGTTGGATCACCCTTGCCCAAAATCCTGGAACCGCCACTGTCAGCGTGGGCCTATGCCCTTGAGGATGTCGTCGAGGAGCCTCATCCTTTCATCGAGCCGAGCTTCAAGAAGTACCTATGGTGGTACATCTTGCGTACACGTACACAGGTCATCTACACCCTAGATACTGTCCGGCAGCAAGTCACGTCGACTACGGAGGCCTACCTGGGCCATTGGGACAAGGACGCTGCATTAGCGGTATGTGTAATTAATGTCTCATTTATTTATCATATAATCCCAGAAGAACTACTGTAAACTGAAATTCTTATTTCATGTTTGTTTCAACATGCCGATATCATTTACGATATTCATAAGCACGCAGCTGGAACCATAGACCGCCTGAGGCAAGGGATGCAGCTTAGTGCAGCGGATGTAGCAGTATTTGTCAAGCAGGATTTGTCAAGCAGGTTTTCGATAAGACCACACGGGCCCTGAGGCTTACCTCTTGCCGATCCACCACAGACGTCGCCGGTCCTTCTAGGTTGAGTGGGGTCCACGCAGAGTCGTTCAGGAGATCTGATATCCAACGACCTCCATCGGGACCGACATCCACACCGCCACCTGGACCACACCCTCCGGGCTCGGACACAATAGGTACATATTTTTCATACGCACGGGGGTTACCGATATTCTTTTGTTACTAATGCATTAATTTCAAAAAAAATATTAGGTGCACTACACAATTCTCGACGCTGCCACCTAGACCATGCCTAGTGCCAACACCTTCATCGCTCACAGTCTTCTCAGGTAATGGGCACCAATACATTGCCGCA
Source organism: Phragmites australis (assembly GCF_958298935.1). Classification (NCBI taxonomy): domain Eukaryota; kingdom Viridiplantae; phylum Streptophyta; class Magnoliopsida; order Poales; family Poaceae; genus Phragmites; species Phragmites australis. Next base: position 4,819,157 of record NC_084925.1, read on the forward strand.
TTCAATATATTCAATAGTATATCTAATATATTCTGCAGGTTACTACAGTGATGAAGCTAGGACATCTTCATCTGCACCTCGACCGTTCGCATGTCCACCATTCTGACCTCCACTTCGGCACTCACGCCTAGCCATCTACTACTGCACCTGCATACCATACAGGTACAACATTGAATTTTATACTCATACATTCATTTGCACATTTACCGTATCTAATAAATTCATCCGTTCGTAGGCCCCTCGAGTGAATATACATGGACGGCGGCGGAACCATTGTGGTCGTCATACCCAGGTCAGGAGGATGAGCCTGGGCTAGACCCCCCGTTCGACCTCGTGAAGGACTTCTTCGAGGCCACACCGGACTATGATGTTGTCACGCGGTCCCAGTTGTCCAGTGCTCCACTTAGAACGCAGCAGACCCAGGAGGAGGCCTCGACACCTGTGATCGCTACTAGGCCTACTAGGCAGGTTGGTCCACCGGACGCCCTGACCTACTCTAGGGGTCATGTGAGGGCGAACCAGCGGTAGCGGGTTCGGGGCCATGATGGTCGGAACGGCCGACAACAGCAGGGGAGACAACAGTAGGATTTTACCTTTGCTATTGTAAGTTACATGTTTGTTTCATGATGTATCTTCGATTCGCAAACTAGTCTTACATATTCGGACGTATCTACGTTTTATGGTCTACTTGCCATGTTATTATTGTATTTCTTAATCCCATGTGACCGCACGCTAGTTGCATTTCTTCAACAGATTGTCTCATTCCTCGTCCTCGGCTTTGTATGAACCGGTCACGACAGAGCTAGAAAATCATTTCTTACAAAGCTACTTATGCATGAAGTGACCACACGACTCAGCTTTAACCATGAAATAACAACACATCTATCCTGACGCAGGCTGTAGACATGAAGTGACCACACGACAGAGCTATAATCATAAATTAAATGACAACACCTCTATCTTGAAACATGGAATCTCTGCCTAGCATCAATACTACAACTTTTCCATCTTTCACAGGGAATCCTATGCTCCAGCCCCCAGCCAAGCCCATGCACTCAGTCCATGTACCAACCTCTAAGCATCATAAATAACCGCACCCTCATCCATGGATAGGCCATTCCTTCCTCACCTCTCTCAACTGCAATGTCTTTCTCAGCTCTACCAAGCCCACCCAAGAAATATTGGGGGATTTTCATTCCCCAGGGGGTCGAACCGCCGATATGCTTTTGTGATGACCTCTGTAGGCTTCGCGAGTCCTAGGACATCTCCTACACCTATGGCATACGCTTCTTCATGTGTGCTAACTACCAATACGACAAGCCTCAACATGGACCGTATGAGTATCAACCGGTATAGCGACATAGATCAGTCATGTGGCACTTTCCACATCTTGTCCCATACAATTTCACGCACTGTTTTACTAATTTCACATCTTGTTTTATTTGTCCAGTATCCTCCACCTATCTAAGACTTCATTTAATGGCTTGATATGGAGCAAAATGAAGATCAAAAGCGATGGGTCGATATGAGCATGCGGTGGAGGAGGGAAGCGTACGTACATCGGGAGTACGAGCAACAACAGGAGGAACTACGGCTGAAGCGGCAGGAGGAGGAGTGCATGGGAAAGGCAGCGCATGACCATACCGCGGCTCAAGCACGCGAAGCAAAGAGGACAAGGAATCGGGAGAGGGCCCGTCACGCTAAGGTGAGTGGCTCCGATGCCCTGAGAAAGGGCAAATATCCTATGTGCACTCAGTAGAGAGCATCTACTGTAACCCCGCATATTTTCACTCCCTAAGGCATGTTAGGATTAGCAGCGGCACGCTATTAGGTTGGTCTTTAGGCGTACCATACATGCCACCATTTGTTGTTGTCGTGTTTTTATGGTTAGAGTCCTATGTAATGTTTATCACCGTATGTAACCTCCGTGCCCGGTATTATGCTAATAGTGCTTCACAACTACAATTGTTCAAAAAATAGATTTTGTATCCTCCCAACATTATGTTACTAATATCGACAAATTTACATCAAATAAATACACAAATATCGACAAATTTACATCGATCCAAAATTTCTAAAAAGTAACTACTCTGTGATGTTGTTTTGACCATTTCGATCCAAAATTGCCATAATATCGACAACTAACATTTTTCACCGAATGAATGTGCACTATTTTTTAATTTGATCTCGGACGAGGGGGACGGGCCTACCCGCCCTCTGAGAGGGCGGTAAGGGGGGCAGGCACGGAGGAGGGCCTTACCCGCCCTCTGAGAGGGTGGTAAGGGGTGGTGGTGCCACCATGGTATCCTAACCGCCCTCTAAAAGGGCTGCAGCCCTTTCAGGGGACGGTAGACGCTTATTTCTGCAAATTTTAACATCAGGAGTCTATTTATTTAAATATTAGATATAAAAAAATATAAAAATAAAAAAACTCAAGAAAAACCTACCACATCCAATTCCATCCTAGCATGTGTATGGACGTGCAAGTATGTGTGCATGTGGTGTGAGCGTGAAGTGTATGTGTGCATCCTCGTTGTACCTTCTAAAAAATTCTTATTTTGTTTTTTTAGTTTAGCTTCTGTTTTATGCGATTCCATTCACCTTTTCTAAGCTTCATTGAGGTGCGCACACTTCTTTTTAGGACTCTGTGGTGCACACACTTTTAAATAAGGTGCAAATTGGTGAATTTAAGGCTACTTACCGACTCTTTTTAGTTCAACTAATAACACTATTTTTCTAAAATTGAACAAAATTTTAGAAAATTAGTGTAATTGATTAAACTAAAGAGGGTCAGTGTATACCTTTAGGCTAATTAATTTGCATCGCTACTTTTAAAATTGACGTGAATAAGCACCCATACAGCCATGGGTGGGTAAATACCTAAGTTCATTTTTTCCCAACAGTGGAGAAACTATGACCCCTTTTGAATAGCTTATTTCTAAGAAATTGTGTGTCGTGAGAAGCGATTGTTTGAAGAAGATGCTGGCTGGAGAAACTGTCCGCTTAGCAACTTTGATTTTCTTTGAAGCTGGCTGGTTGTTTGACACATATACCGAGGAGACTCAAATACATTGAGTATTCAATGAAGGGAAGATTGAGAATGAGTACTCAAAACACTAGTAACATGGTATCATTCACTAGTAAGCTTTACTGCTTTAATCAACCCTCTATCAACTCCGGCATTAATGGCCTCTTTGTAAGTGATGCTCTTAAGTCTTAACAAACCTACCATTGGTATTAACAAGATCCAAAGTGCCACCTAGACACCAAGCACATTTGCAATAACCAAATAAGGAGGATGCAGAGCTACAGAAGAAGCTAGAGGCTTAAATACACTGAGGTAAGAAGTTGTAGGCCAAGGTGTAGAATTGTGATGAGAGAATGATGCATATGTTGAATAACGATCTTAGAGACTAGGAGTCCACCAATTTCAAGAGAGAACACTCATGCGTGTTTAGTGGGAAATTGTGTACACATATGCTCCCTGATGCCTTGTGTGACTCCTATAAATACCTAGGGTGTGTAGGGGACACATACACTTGTTTGTGCGCATGAGTGGTTTGAGTGCACAACTTGTTAACCAGTGTGTGTGTTTGACTTATACTCCCGTAAACACATTTTACTACCTAAAATGAACATAATACACAATAAATGGGTATCAGGTTACTTGCTGGCCTTTTACATACTCCTAGTAAATATTCATGTTTACTCTTACATTCAACATAGTCCTACCACGTATATGTATTTACTTCTTGCATTGTAGTGCACACCGATAGGGTCCTTGAGTGACAAAAATCCAACCGACTAAACTACCAGAAGTGCCAAAGCTTTCACTTATATGACATGGATCTTATTGGATAGGTTAGCTTCTAACAACAAGCTTTTCTCAATACCCCCAAAGCTCTACATATCTTAATTAGATACTAGTAAAAAAAAATGGCATACACACTTTGTAATATGCATGCATGAGATCACGATCCATTTTTTGGATAATGTTCAGGTCTCTTAAGATTTAAGGCCTCTTAGGGTTTCATGTAAGAACCAAATGATGATAGAAGACCAATATCTACTTGGTTAGTGGAGGATTTACTATGATTTAAGTTGTGGCGAAGCTTTAGTTTGCCATAATATATAGTGAACATAAGCCATTGAGGATAAAGAAGAGAACAAAGAGTTCAAACTTCTGGAGGTTGCATAATTCGGTAAGGAACCTGAGATATCGTTTACTTTTGCCTTAAATGTGCATTACCATATATTTTAATTATGCACTAGTTTATGATCGGTGGATGTGATATACTTATGAGCATAACTTAATGAATAAATTCTAGATTACTTGCATTTCTTTGAAGGTAAAAGATCTTTTTCTTTTTAAGAAATGTTTTTGATAGCTACTAAATAAATATCACCAAGCAATAAAGTATACATGTGACAAATCGACTAATTAAACTCCTTAAAGTTATATCAAAGTGGGAAGTACGCTCTCCGCATGACCATAGGTGCTTTAGTTAGATTCCTATAGTGTGTACAGGATGCACACATGTGTATGTGCGTGGTGGTATGTGATGCCTTGTTTTATTTTGCCTTAATGTGCATTACCTTATGTATAAATTTTACACTAGTTTCTGATTGACGGATGTTATGATTTTATTAGCATAGCTTAGTGAATAAATTATAATTCTCATATATTTATTTTAGGATAAAATATATATTTTTCCTTTTGATAAATATTTTGAATTGTTACTAGTTATATATCACTAAGCTATCAATCATATATGTGATAAATATGCTAACTAGGCTTTTTAATATAATTTTATCGAAGTGGATAACCATGGGTGCCTAGATTCATGTCATGTGTACAGGATAATATGTATATGTGTGTGATGGTGAATGTCTACCTTGTAATATCTGGAAACGAAAGTATTTATAAGGATTTCGATAGATGTGTTCCATTAGATTTTTTTTGAAATGTAATGTATTTCTTTAGTAGCTTAACCTGGGTTTTGATAGTGGTCATGTTTTTGGTCTTGACCTGTGTTTTATTCAATCATATTGCTACTATGTGAGTTTATATCATGTCTATTGTAATAAAGTTATTGTCTATGCTTTTCTTAGATTACCAGTATTATAGCTCTGAGAGCTGAAGAAGATAATATTTCCTCTCACTATGTTTTAGCTGTTATCGACTCATTAAACAAGAGAACTACAACATACATATCATTTTACTTACATTTATTAGGTGCTTTGAAGTTACACCCTCTGTTCTCTTTTTTATTATTTATACCAGATATTTCTATTGCTGATTTTACATAGCTTATGATCTTTTCCAAGATAGGATAAAGGAAAACAAAATTAAGCCCAACATATTTAGAGAGAATGCTTAAAAGTTGTCAAAGGTCACACAAAGTAATAAATCAAATGGTACCCATTTAGTATTGAATTTGCCAGCGAGAAGGCAAGATGATGCGCTATGCACCTTTCACAGTCTTGATATATGTACTACTGATAAAGATGCCAGCAATTGAGAAGAAAGTTCTTTCTCCACATCAAGTGCTATTTTGGGTGAATACGTCAGTGCAAATATTTGATCAATTATACAGTATGGATTGGACCCGAAGTGCCAAAACTTCCACCTATAAGATATGGATGTTTCTGAATAGGCTTGTTAGAATCATAGGCTTTTCTCAACATTACAAAAGCCCTGAATATCTTAATTCGATACCAATTAAGAAAATATGGTACATACACTTTGTAACATGCATGCACTAGATCACAGTCTAATTCTGCTAATGTGCCAAAATAAGGTCTCATAAGGTCACTTGAGATGTAAGGTCCCTTAGGGTTCCACACATAAACAAAATGATGACAAAAGACCAATCTCTACTTCATCGGTAGAGGATTTACTATGATGCAAGTTGTTGTGAAGCTTTAATTTACAGTGATGGTAAAGAAGAAGTCATTGAGGATGAAGTAGAGAAAAAAGAGTTCAAAGATTCTAAAGATTGCGTAATTCCCTAAACAAGCATATGATATTATTTTATCTTCCCTTAATGTGCATTATCATATGTTTAAATTATATGTTTTGGTTTGTACTTGATGGATGTGATGATTTTATGAGCATTGCTTAATGATTTTTTTATTCACTTATGTTTGAAGGTAATGATTGTTTTCCTTTTGAGATTTTTTAATTGTTACTAACTATATATCACAAGGCTATCAAGCATATATGTGACAAATATGCTAACGGGGATTTTTAATAAAATTTTATCAAAGTGGGAAGTACACTCACCATGAAACTATTGTGCCTTAGAAAGATTTCTACCGTGTGTACGGGACACGCAAGTGTGTGTACGGGACACGCAAGTGTGTGTGTGGTGGTAGGGAAAAAATCGGTGAAATCTCGCCAAAGCACGAATTTAAAATGAAATTTGCTTATTTCGGTAAAAAAAAAAATCGGCCCAGCTTAAATAAACACGGTCCCAATTGATAGAGCAGTCCAATCACATTCCAAATCTAACCCTAGCTCCCAAAAAAGTGCAACCAGTTTTTAAATAATTTATTTTCTCCCTCACCTTATCCTCTTGCCTCCCCACCTGAGCGGCTAAAAACTACTCATCCGTTCCCACCCGAGCGGCGGTGGCTGGGCCACGTGTGACAGTGAATTTCACGAATTTCAATGATTTCACCCGTGGGTAAAAAAAATAGTGAAATTTTGAACCCTATGTGGTGGTGTGTGTCTACCTTATAATATCTAAAAAAAAATATACATACATCAGGTAGCAACATTCTTTACCAAATAATTGACTATCACACACGGGCACACCTTATTTACTACATTAACAATGTGAAAGACATGTAACATGTCCCAATTATCAATTGTATGTGTGCGTGCATTTGTCCTTACTTTTTTTTCCTTCGAATTAATGTCTCATTCATCTATATTTATGATGGTTCGGTACAAATATTGTAAACTTAATTGACGGAGTAGCAAAGATTAAAAAAAACAATCGACCAGCGACAAATGGAAGTTCCATTCAGCTACCTGAAAGTGTCTCGTATCCATAGTTGTTGGCCTGAAAACCCACGACTGCCGAAACCTCTCCTCCGAGTCTCCAGTAGGTCGCCAGACTCTGCAATAAGGTGATAGGCAACACATCAAGAAATTGGCACCCAACAAGACCCATGGATAGAAACTGAGCCACACTTTCAAATCTGGAAGAAAAACAGAACATTTTCCAACATCGATCTGTCTACACAGAACATGTCTTTGCGGCATTCTCTACCGATCCTCCTCCTGCAGCTGTACATCCTCTCCGGCGAGCCGGCGGCGGCCAAGGTCCCGGCGCTGATCGTGTTCGGCGATTCGACGGTCGACACGGGCAACAACAACTACATCTCCACGGTCATTAAGAGCGACTTCGCGCCCTATGGCCGCGACCTCCAGCTAGGCAGCGGCGGCGGCGGTGACCAGCCCACGGGCCGGTTCTCCAACGGCCGCCTCGCCATTGACTTCATCTCAGAGGCTTTCGGGCTGCCACTGCTCGTGCCGCCGTACCTCGACCCGAACGCCAAGATGAGCAGCCTCGTTACTGGCGCCTGCTTCGCGTCCGCAGGCGCAGGTTACGACAACGCCACGTCTGATCTTTTTGTAAGCCATCCTACATCCATCCATGCCACGTCTGATGCCGATTACGACAATGCCACGGCCATCAGGAGCTTTTTCTGTTTTGCAGTCCGTCCTGCCACTATCGAAAGAGCTGGACTACTTCAAGGAGTACGCGGCCAAGCTCCGGAGCTTCCAGGGCGACGACAAGGCCGAGGAGACGCTGTCGGAGGCGCTCTTCATCGTCAGCATGGGCTCCAACGACTTCCTCGAGAACTACTACGCCGTGCCGCGCGGCCACGCCGCACAGTACGCGGCGGCGTCCGACTACGCCGCCTACCTGCTCGGCGTCGCGGAGTCCTTCGTGCGCGCGCTGCACGCGCTGGGCGCGCGCAAGGTGGACCTGAACGGGCTCCCGCCGATGGGGTGCCTCCCGATGGAGCGCCGCGCGGTGGACGGCGCGTGCACCGAGGAGTACAACGCCGTGGCCCAGGGCTTCAACGCGGGGCTCCGTGCCCTGGTGGAAAGGCTCGACGGCGAGCTCGACGGCGGCGCCAGGGTCGTCTACGGCGACGTGTACGGCCCCGTGGCGGACGTGCTCGCGGACCCGGCAGCGTACGGGTTCGAGGACGTCAGGGCCGGGTGCTGCGGCACGACGGGGCGGTTCGAGATGGGGTACATGTGCAACCAGGCGAGCCCGCTGACGTGCGCGGACGCCGGCAAGTACGCGTTCTGGGACGCCATCCACCCCACAGAGCACCTCCACCGCGTCATCGCCGAGCGCAAGATGAACACCACGCTCTACGTGTTCCTATGAAATGTGGGACAAGGTTGCATGATCTCGCTAAGGACACGGCTAGATCGTTATCGAGAACATGAACACCAAATCAATCGAATAATCTCTGTGGTTGTTCAACCGTTAATTGCAACTGTTGATGGACGACGTACATGACGTATGTTCGTGGCTCGTGAGTTGGTGTTGCTGGTTTCCTATTCTTGGTCATGCCATGGCGTGGACGTAAGTGCACGGTGCACCTGCACGTTACCTATTTATCTCTTCGTGCAACCACTCAAGTTCTTATTTGGGATAAGGTGATCTTGATCGTCTTGGCTACTTCAAACGGGTTGAGAGGAATAGCCTTGACACCACTACCTGCCTTCTTGTCCTTAGCACCGTCAGTCAGTGTTCTCTCCGTTGGCGGTGTTGTCGGACTAGGAGGCTTCAGTGAGGGTTATCAGTTTGGAGTCTTTGATTTTGGCGGCAGCTTGATGCTTCTGGCTCTTGGACTCCACGCCTTTTAAAGTGGTTGCTGCTTGGTATAAATATTCGACCATATCTAGGCTCTGCTTGTCATATTTGACTGCTGCATATTGGTCTCCATCGATGGTTATGACACTTTTAGGGCCTGTAATCTTAAGCGTCCAGTATGCGTAGTGTATTGTAGCTATAAACTCACTGAGCATTGGGCGACCTAGGATCACATTGTAAGCCATCTCGAAGTCCGCAATATCGAAAGTTAACTTTTCTTTGTGGAAGTTTTCAGGCTTGCCAAACGTGACCGACAGCTCGATTTAGCTAAGGGGCATGGTCGATGAGTTTGGAGTTATACCGTGGAAGGGTTCAACTCCTTTATTGAGCTCCAACCTTTTGATCACCATCTTGTCTAAGGTTTTGGCGAAGATGAGAAGCGAATTACCCCTCCCTCCCCCCCCCCCCCCTCGACCAAAGTCTGAGAAACTTTTATATTGAGGACAGTCGGTTGGACCACAACCGGATACTGACCTGGGTGTGGAACTGCCGCTGGATGGTCAGCTTAGTCAAAGGTGATCTTGACTTCTAACCACTTGGGGTATCAAGGAGGCCGGTCGATGCTAGATTGACCTCCCTTTCAACTGCCTTGTACTGTTTTTTTGGCTCATACGAGATGGATCCTCCGAAGATGTGTGCCAAGCTCTGATCGGCCTCATAGAATTCAGGGACAAGTACCTCTTCTGGGACGTGTTCCACACCATGAACAAGGTGAATCAGCTCATGGCCAACCATACGCTCGGAGTGTGCTACCAACAAGGTGTCCTGTAAAATGTTTGTGATCCATGGATCCCTTGTAATTCAAAGGAGCTCCGAACGAGAGAAAGATTAGTAATCAGAAAAGATTGTATTCGTTAAGTACATTGTCAGTACCACAGATTCAATGAAAAAAATTATGGGCATGCTACTCTTCAATCGATTGGAAATTCGCAATCCATCAGTCACCTGTTTTGTATGGAGCTTCCGGTGGATAGCTTTATGTTCCTTTCGACAATGGCGAATGGCAGTGACAGTAGTTACGAGATTAGGATCCACAGTCTTTTGTTCTCGGGTTCTCTGGTGACCCCTAGGTTAAAGGTATACTACGGAACAGAGGTCCCGTGGCGGGCCTCAGTTCAAAAAAGGCGTGATGGTGTCACCAATTATGAGTTGGAGGGCAGTGGACGATGACAATAAGGTAAGGTGGCAATGGATGTCAACGATAAGGTAGGAGGGTGGTGGTCAGCTGTGATAATTGAGGAAGAAGGGTGCTTGCCAAAATTGCAAAGGAAGTGGTGTTGTTTCCGATGGGAGGAGGTTGTTAGTGGGCCTCATAGGCAAGGTGACGCATAGGGTGGGAAGGCGAGAGGTGGTGGATAGGTGTGTTGTGATGTTTAGGGTTTTGGTCTTTGTTGGTTATACATAGGAGGGGTTGAATGGGGTAGAGTGGTGGAGGTGGACAGAGACGTTGAATCGAAGATCAAATATCTAAGAAAGGGACATGGTTCCGACCTACTTTACTGGCATACCCTAAAAAAGTTTAAATTTACAGAGGCTCAAAGCCCAATATAGGCAGTTGGTAATGTACGGGCTATGTTTGTTGATAGACTGAAGCATCATTTTCGTCAATGAAAGGCCCATAACGCAACTCAGAAACAGGAGGAAGCGGTGGCCCTGGTTGGGCTCATGATGGGCCAGATTTGGGTCAATGGGTCTCACAGGACATTCAAGCTTTGACTTGTAAACTTCACCAGTTTTATTTTTTTCTTTTCACCAGTGAACGCGGAAAGCTCGCGAAGGTTTCATGCAGACAAGAAGTCAAGAACAGTTGCTAAAAAAAGAGAGTCAAGAACAGGCACGTTAATACGTGTATCCCAACTTGATTTTGTCGTGTGATTCATGCCTGGAGTTTATACATAATGAACCAAGAACAAACAAATCTTCAAGTAGAATACAGTTCTGTCGAAGAATACGTATACGATCGAGTGGTTATTAAGGTGTGATTAACTGATTACTAGTAATTAACCCAGCTGTGGCCTCACTCACTCACTCTCTGACCACTGGGAACATGCACCTGTACAACTTGGACAGGAAGGATTTCTTGGACTTCCTCTGCCGGTAGCGCCGCTCCGGCGCTGCCGCGTGACGATCCGAAGACAGCTGCGGCGGCACGGGCGGCGCGGCGGCGGTCCTGGCCTCCTCGCGGTGACGCTTCACCTTCTCGAACTGCACCGTGAAGCCCTGAGCCGCCATCGCCGCGTTCTGCTCGTCCCACACGCCGAACCGGGGCACGGCCGACGCCTTGGGGCTCCGCGGGGGCGGCACGTGGTGGCACGGCGGCGACGGCGAGGCGGACGCCGCCCTCTGAGCAGCCGGCGCGCCGTGGTGGTGGTACTGGGCGTGGGCGTACGCGGCGCCGGCGCCGGCGCCTTGCTGCGCCTGGTGGTGGTAGTAGTAGTTGTTGCTGCTGTACCTGGGCTGGTACGGCTTGGGCGGTGAGAACTTGCTGCCCCGGCTGCTGACCTCGGACGCGGCGTTGCTGCCGTTGCTCCCGGTCCTCCGGTGGTACCCGTTGCTGCCGCCGCGGTGCTGCGGCGCTGGGGCGTGGCCGTGGCCGCTGCCGTGCGAGCTCGGCGGCCGTGAGGGCACGTTCCTGCTTAGGTTCTCGTAGTGCTCGTAGGGGTCGAAGTCGTATCCGCCTGGCGCCTTAGGAACAGCCGCCGGCTGGCCGTGCGAGCTCGGCGGGCGCGAGGGCACATTTCTGCTCAGTTTCTCGTAGTGCTCCTTGGGAGCGGCCGCCGCCGGTGGTGCCGGTGCGCCCTTGTTGTCGCGCACCTTCTCGAAGAAGACGGTGTAGCCGATGTTCTCGGCGTCCCAAGAGCCGAACTTGGGCACCACGGCGTGTCCCTGCGAACAACGCGCACGAATCTCGATGAGCGACTATTGCTAATACAGTACTACCTGCGGTTAAAAGAAGGTTCGGTAATTATGCATTTGGTGTAAATTAACTGTGCCGTCTTATGGCATGTCTGGCGGACGTTCCGCTCTCAAAATTCTCAGATCCGTGTATTTCTAGCTTTAGTAATTTATAGGGTTAAAGTTGTGAGCACAGTAAGAATATTTAGATAAACTATTTTGTTTCTATTTTAATTTTAAAAATTAAAATTAAAATTATTTTATCTTAATCTACACATCTAATATCTAACGTGAGTTCGAGCTCTATTTTATCATTATATTTTAATCTAAAAAATAAAAATTAAACTATTTTATGTTGACCTACAAATCTATGAACTGACTTCGGTTGCCAAGACAAAACACGTGACAGTCGAACACCTCCATGACCAGAACAGATCATCAATCCGGCTCCCAGCTAGCGCCGACTAATAATACATGCATGCGTGCGTGCAATGTCGTGTCACGAAGACCTGTCAACTCGGCAACAGCTAATCAGCTGTGAAGTGCTCCTAGGCCAGACAATTAGCTCGATTGCTGATTGCAAATCACTTTGCCGAAACTTGGAGGGTAACCTAACAAGAAGAGCCCAAATCTCCACTTGCCCGGTTGATGCACTCGTCCAATCACGGCAAATGGCGCGTCACTCCAGGTCGTTTTTCACACTCGTCCACGGCAAGCAAAGCAAGCTCGATCGGGTTTTCTTGTGAGCAACTCCCCACGCCTGCCACCAACGGGTTGGACTCCGAAGGGCAACCGCACATGGCCGGTGAGAACGAGACCATGTGTCGCCGGCGCGTCGCCTCCGGAGTCTGGAGCGCCGGTGCCCCATGTTCAGATCCGTGATCCTGACTCCTGTCTGCCTGACCAGTGACCACCACTAAGCTAACGACGCTATGCATGCATGTTGTCAAAGGTTCCAGTACCATCTCTTTCTCCGCTCCTCTTCCATCTAATAAAAATTCTTCAAATTTAAATAATTTACTTATTTTTGTTTTACACCTTATTTCTCTAGCCTTCTCAATCTCTTACCGGCTACATATATGAGATACGTTTTGCTAATATAAATTAGTAAATAATCTTCTCTTATTTTTTAGATCATATATAAAATAAAACTATGGCATCACTGTTGAAAGAGTGTATTCAATTATATATATATGATGGCACCGTCACGGTTGGGGAAAGGTGGCACTCATGCACATGGGCATGGAGCAAGACTGACTGGAAGGAGGAGCCATTATCCTAACGTGATCGTGCACGATTTCACACGACAAAAGTAAAAAAGAAGTAAATGTGATAATGAATATGTAGCAGCAGACATGGGAGCCATTGCAAGTTGCAAGTAGCCAGGTAATACAAACATCATCACATGCATGCATGATCATGGAGCCAGGCTTGTCACTATCGAAAGCAACCCTTGTGCGTCGCATCATTTTAGTTGCAAGAACAAGCAAAGCATCAAAGCAAGAAAGAATTTGTCAGATGCGGATGTGGATGTGCAGCGCATAAACTTACAGCCATGTTGTGCCTGGGGAAGGGCTGATTTGATCAGAGGCTGACGACGACGAGGCCGGGCCCTGCTTCCTGTTCCTTGCTCCTTCCCCTCTCCCTTTCCTCTTTCTGTCAAGAGGAAAGAGAGAGAGAGAGAGAGAAAGCAGCAGGGAGGAGAAGGAAATGATGGCCGGCAGGGCAGAGGTCGAAGCACCCCGGGGAGATGGCTATATGATTGGGCCCAGAACCTCACGGCAACGGAACAGCCCCCAAACTAAAGGGCAGCGAGCACCCAGACCCAGCTGTGTAGATAATCTGTTTCTCTACACCTCTACGAGAAGTTGCCTTTGCCGGGAAGAGGGGCAGGAACAGCTCCTACCAACCTAACGAGGACAGGAGGGCAGTGGTAGTTGCTCTTGCTCGCAATATCGCCTCGTCGTTTTCTTTGTTGGTGGCAGCTGGCGTTGGCCACCTTTGACCTGCTGCATGCTCCCTTGGGCCTTGGGCATCAACGGATGGTTAGTTTAATCCGCGTTACGCGTATCATAATATCTTTGCCAAGTGGTTACTCAGAGATTAGAGATTAGAGACCTGTAATCTGTTGTAGTGCATTGTACGGTTACCTTCCAGAGTTTCATACCTGCGGCGTGAACTTGAATCAATTCCAACCGAACTTGGTTTGCTTTGTGGGTGTGTTTCGATTCCGTCAGTCGTAGGTAAAAGCTGAACATCAAGTCTGTGCAATCTTGCAAACTGTCTAATTAGCGGCTAACGGCTATCTACCAACAGAGTGTGCAGTTATTCCCTCCAGCTCTCGGCCTGCTCACCTTTCAACTGAAAATTCCTACATCTCTGCTCAGATTTGAGAACTTTGAGCTGGAAAATATTTCATGTTTCACCTTCGAATTCCAAACTTTGAGCTGGAAAATTATAGCATGCGGTGGCACAGGGGCGCACCCTCCAACAGCTCAGGCGAGCTTTCACGAGGTAAGCTAGCAATATTGATTTCTATGTACTTCGTGGGGTATAATGCCTTGGGTAGTAGCACAAAAAAGGGCCATTACATCATCATCACGAGATAGCACATGTACTACTGGAGTGTATGGTAAGCAATAACTCTCAACCTCTCGGGCGCAACAAATTGCTCCAGTGCAGCGTAGAGTCAGGCGCCTACTAGCTGTCTCACATTTCATCAACAGCTGATGCATTAATCTCATCACAGCCACAAGCAAACGATTTCTTGATGATGTTGCAAAAACGTATTGGGATCCCCTGCAGTACTTTCTGCTGTTCATAGTTACTGTAGTATCCGACCTGGGCTCTCCCTTTTTTGATCGGACGGTGTACATTTGTCTTAATGCAATCTACCGTAGCCTCTCTGCATTTACTCCTCAAATGCAGAGGATGCCGATCGTGCAAAAACATCTCAAGGAAACCGCAATGGCCCCACAGATAAGCTTACACCAAAATGTCCAATTGTGTACAACCCACAAATGTCTATCAGCACCATCGTTGTCAGCTGAACAGCGCACAGAATTGGCCACAGCCACCGGCGCACATGGGGGGAGACGCTTGCCCTTGCATGTTGCTTAGTAGACATCAGAGCGCAAGATCTGGGGCAGCTGAAATAAAGATGCAGAGCAATAGTTTAGTCAGTAATCTGGTCACCAAATCACCAATGATCCATCGCAGAATTAGCGGAGCAGATGCTACATGAAGTGACAGTACATAGAATAGATATCGATGAAGTTGATTATCTGCAAGTGCCCACATAATCATGGAAAAGGTGCGGTGGTGCGTGCAAAATTTCCGGCAACTAGTAGCAGCATAGCTTTAAGCTGCTAGCAACAGTATATAGCGTATTATGAAATAACATGGTGCAGCATCATTCATCAACTATGATATGGCCATCAGTTTATTTTCCCCCTAGGAGAATAAGCAAAGTAGCAAACAGATTCTCCCAAATGCACTGGACAAGAAAAACAAAGGATAAAAAGAAATAGATCACTCCGTGTCTAACAAACGTGAAAGGCGCAGCATAAAATGGTCATCAGAATGACCATTAGCGCTCCGAAAATTCACATTACAGTAAGGCAAGCACAAGAAAGTAGGTATTAACAGTGCTAAAACATAGCCCCCAAGGCCTGCATATGGCTGCAGTATTACCAGATAAACAAGTGGACAGTCAGTGGACAGGTCTGGTGGAGGGAACAAGTGCCACCACTAATAGCATTGAATGCTCTCAGGTGATGAAGTGATATACGAAGAGCATGAATGAAACAAATGAGCATTGCTGACAATCTGGTGTGGAAAAGCCAGATATGATGCAATAACAGGTCAAAGAAATAAACAAATTCAATATGAGTAACAATTTCCAAAAAGAGGGAGAAATCTTGCATGCTACATGAAAACACAGCTAAAGACCAGACAAGCCGACCATCCATATTTTCAAGTATACATTCACAATAATCACTGAAAAAAGCCCATCTGCATGTTCATTCGGGAAAAGCTAACTGCATATTTTGCAAATCTGATCAAACTGATGAAATAGAAACAAATCAAATGTATAAACGGCTGTACTCTTTCATCAAATTAACATTCTTCAGCCCATCAATGGTATCTTGTGCATTTTGTTTGCAACTTTACTCTTGGCATTAACAAACAAACGGCTTAGATCATCTCCAACGGAGTCTCCAAATTTGAGGATTCTAGTGCTACAGTATTTTGCGGTATACTGTAGCACTAGAAATCCATCTCTAACAGATCCTCTATCCAGTGATACAGTACTGCTACAGTGTTAGGGATAAAGGATGCTGTAATAGTGATAGGGGATGCTGTAATAGTATTTTGAGGATGAAGATTTAAGGTAGCTGTTGGAGATGGCCTTAATTCACTGAACTAAGCCTCAACAAAAGCGTGCTTCTGACAAACCAGTTACCCTTTTACCCTCACACCTACACTCCTTTCATAGACTGGTCCTTTCTCTCCACCAGATTAGCACAAGACATCTAGCTATCTGCTATCCTGTCTGATCGCGTGAGGGCACAGCCAAGGTGTGATTAGGCCAGGGAGTAGTATGCAAGCATAACTGCCAGGAAAATATGTCGCACTAATTATTGAAGGAAAGTTTCTCAGAAGAATAAAGTTAATTAGTTTTTAGTGCATCTACTTGACTATTTCGAAGAGTTAAATGATTCATAAATGGCAAGAAAGGAACATAAAAGAAAGAAGTGATTCGACGAAGTGATGCTGCAAGTTAGGCAGCTAATTCTCCCAAAATAACCTGAACCTGAGTGTATAGAATAGTTTTTACCATCGTCACTATCAATACCCAATAGCATAGCATATCCAGAAACACCGTGATGCTCCCTTGCCCTTGAATCTAACCAGGCAGCCATTGTCAAATTATCAAAGAGGATTGGACAAACGAGCACTGATACAGTAATACGTATGCAAAAAATTGCAAATCAATGTAGCAAAACCTCCAGCAAATACCTTCCTCATATTCCATTTGTATTGAATACACTTCGCTCAACCCAGAGTCAGCATAGTCATCACCAGGTTCAAGTCATGTGTGCTACGAATATACAGCCTTAGTGTAATTATTAACAGCTTGAAGAGAAGAAACCACTAATTGGCCAGATGTATCTTAATTGGTTCCACGCTTCCACTTCCTGCTGTCAAGTTTTCAAGTCATTCTAAGATTTAATGGATTTCACTTCTTCATTGGCAGCACTTCTCCAGTAATTCACAAAGCAGTTCCATCAAGAAACCACCTTTCACCAAAGGCAGATCCCCAGGTTTACTGTAAACTTAATCGGTGAATACAGTATTTGTTGCTTGTTATAGAGAAACATGAAGGAACAAGGAAGTGCATGTGTCAGTTATTCAGTTTTATAAGATAAGGCATAAAACTTCCTAGATGCATATACAATGTTGCTTTATAAGACGCATCTCACTCTAACATGATTTCTAAACCACTTATTCTTACCATTGGTCAAATGCAGTACTAGAAGAGCAGCTGAGATAGGTTCAACTCTTTTACCAAGAAATGTCTGATGACTATTCCCTCCAGTCACAAATAAGCGCTGTTTGGGGCATTGATACCATCTCCAAAACATAACTATGGCCACCAGTTTCTATTGTAATATACATTTGTAAAATCA
The DNA here is from genome assembly GCF_958298935.1 of Phragmites australis. Lineage (NCBI taxonomy): Eukaryota > Viridiplantae > Streptophyta > Magnoliopsida > Poales > Poaceae > Phragmites > Phragmites australis. Next base: position 4,836,654 of record NC_084925.1, read on the forward strand.
ATTAAAACTGCAGTATTAGGATAGCGCTTTTGAGACAAATCTACCCATCTCAGTTTCATAAGGCAAATCTATATATTCATAAGGATATTGTTGGTCAAAGTGGGAAATCGTTTGGTTGCACACATTCTAGAATGACACTTATTCTTGCTTGCCTGAATGCGTCATGCTAAGGTCCACTGCTTCTAAGAATAGTACGATGATTTACTGATTTAGGAATAATACACTTTTGCCTACATATTCAGACATACTACCATACTAAAAGCCAGAGCATGCCCTCTAGGAAACAGCTATATACCTAAATTCCACCTACACAAAAACAATTACAGGGTTAATGATAGAAATGAAACAATGCAGTGTTGTAGCATCCCAGAATAAGTATTGAAATCAGATGAAAATTATATTACTACCTACTGAAGTTTACAAAATGTTAGTGTAAGCAAGACATAAGCATTGCAAGATAGAATCATAATTTTCAAAAAAATGAAAATTAAATTTTACCCAGAAAATAAGTGCATAAAGAGTGCTAGACATCTACTATTTGGCAATAGAATTTGAATTTTCGCAATGAAATTTGTCAGTACATACAAATATGCTATTGCACAACAAAGTAACCAACACAATAGTAACTCTATTATGCTAACAACATTTTCTTCCACTTCCTTATTGCCAACAAAGTTCAGTAGATTGATAGTTCCTTGAATGGTAAGAAAGACGAAACATGATTACCATTGCTGCGCCCTCCTCCCATGCACAAATGGCAGAAAGAAATGTAAGGGTTAGTGACAAAACCTGAAACACAACAACATTTGTTACATATCGTTAATAGAAAGTTGCCAGATAAACATAACAGTATATTCAAATACCTTTCACCTTTTATAATATGCCACCCCACTTGATGCTAGCTTTGATGGTTGTGGTAATTGATCCTGCTAGCAACTTAGCATCTTGATAGCTGATATCAATGTGACATATGTGCTACAGAGCAGTAAAGCTGAGGTTACGCCATGAAGTAGAATCTTCTACTTTCAGCATGACTATATGTTTTCAGCTAATGCCTAGTGTGTAATCATATTCCAAATTATCCATGCAAACGGTTTTGTTTCCAGTTTCCAATAGCTCCACTATTCATAGCTGTGGTTATCTGTAGTGAAATAAAAAAAATCAGCCGCTAAATTTAACTCGCACTTTTAATCACAAAATACTTGGCATCACCCTGAACACCAAAACTTCTCTTATTCCATTATAGACAAGTAGACAACTACAACAGTGTGAAACTAGCTATAAGAACCAGATTTATGGAGAAATCTAAATCACATGTAAGTAGCACAAGCATTTTAATACTAGCATAGTAAATTTATTAATGGTACTTAAGGAACGATGGAACTATGAAAATTAATGGTACTACAATCCTCTTGGCCATTCCTCGTGAGTAAAGATTTTTGAACTTGCTCAATTCCAAACAGATGATAATTGAAGAGTAAAGGTAAAAACAAGGAGGGCAAATGTAGCTAAAGATAAAAATAAGTTACTTTAGCTGTCTCTTTCCTCACAAGAGGAAGGAAGTAAAATGTTGCTATATTACAGCACAACCAGCTGCCAAGAGATTTGGCGACAATCCTCAATCGCCGGAAACAAGCAGGCAAGCATGCAGATACGTAGATCAGGGCATAGTAATCATCATCAGATCAAGTAAACAACAACAAGAACAACGTAGTTTTGGAGGGGGTTCGTGTCGGCTACGAGAGAAGGGATGAAGCAAATATTTTTCTCCTTTTCCTCTTTCTCTAAGCACAGGCTTGAGTTGGACTTCACAGCCGCAGCGCCGTGAGCCTCAGCTCGTCCTCCTCGTCGCCGTAACACCCAACGCCGCAGCCAGGGGGCAGGTTGAGGTCGAACGGGCGCAGGAGTCGGCAGGACGGCGAGGCAGCCGCGTCCGTGCAGTCGTCATCCACAACGGAGGCCGAGGACCCGCAGTCGCTGCGGCAGTCCCCGTCGGGGATCGGGGGCGGCGGCGGGCGCGGCGGGAGTACGGGCCGCGGGCGCGCGCCGCCGAAGGACTCCACGGTGGAGCTGAGGCTGCTGCTCGCCGGCCTAGCGGCGGCGACCGCAGCCGCCGGCGTCGGGACCCTGGTGGCGGCGGCAGCGGCGGAGGTGTAGGGCGTGTATGCGGCAGGCACGTGGTGGTGGTGATGAGCAACGGGGAGCGAGAAGTTGGTCTTGGCCTTGGGCCCCCGCAGCGCCCGCGCTGCGGCGTCGTAGGCGCGCGCGGCGTCCTCGGCGGAGTCGAAGGTGCCGAGCCAGACGCGCGCCTTCTTCGCCGGGTCGCGGATCTCCGCCGCGAACCGGCCCCACGGCCGCTTCCGCACCCCGCGGAACCGCGCCTCCACGTCACCCTCCGCCCCCGCGCCGCCGCGCCGCATGCCGCCAAGCCCGTACGCGAGGGTACCAACGGAATCGGAGAAGAATCGGGGCTTGGAATTGGAGCTGCGGGATTTGGGAATCGGGAGGAGGAGGGGAAGCGGATGAGAGGTTAATTGGAAGGCTTGCTTGTTTGCGCTGCCACCGCCCACCCCACCCCAACCGCTCGCCTCCCACCACCACCTCCACCCTGCCTGCCTTGCCCTTTTCTTCTTCTCTACCCTCTCTCTCTCTACTTTTATTTTCCCTTTTCCCTTTCCCCTCCTCTTTCCTTCCTCTCCGGCTGCATGGTTTTTTTTAATATAATTGCTTTTTAGCTTTCCTTTTTTTTTTCTTTTGAAGCTTTTTTATCTGGCCGGTTGACGCCTGTTTTCATCTGTTCACAACTTCACACAGCTTTTTTTTTTCTTTCACGGGGTAGATTTATGTGTGGGCATTTGATTTTGGTGGATTACTGATCCGTTTGTGGCCATGTTATTTTGGTGAAAGAAAATACCGGAATGCACTATTTAGCTTACTCTAGAGTGGAACGATCACTGCATTTTAATGCTATGAACATCTAGATAGATACGTAAAATCATGAGGTACTATTTCACTTAGAGTTAGAGGCAAGGTCACATTCAACCAAAGTGGTGCGCAAACCCAGACTAAAAAAATAGTAGTAAGTACTCTTTCCGTTATGAATACGTTTTGACTTAGATTTAATCAAATTTTTAAAATTTTGATGTCAATAGTTTCTAAAATATTTATTTTAAAAATATAAAAATCATACTAGTAGATTTATCTTTAAAATAGTTTTATAATATTATATTTTTATTAAATATTATGGCTATATTTGAATAGAGAATAGTGAGTTGAAAGTCAAAAGACTGTAAAAAATCAAAATGTTATGTATTTTTTACTGGAGGGAGTAACTCATTTTGACCACTTGAAGCAGTTAAAATTGACAATGCTACTTCAGAATTAAACATATTGTGATGTTGTGCACCACTGTTGATTTCATTTTAGCTTCGTCACTGCTTAGAGTTGCTGGAGAACCTCCAAGCTCACGAGCTGATAATGCTTCGCTCGTTATGATGAACAACTCGGACTGAGCCATTGTTTTTCAACGAGCATGTAGAGTCATGCCTGGCTGCATTGGCAACCAAACATAAAACCCTTCATGGCTTACCTTATGCCCAATCCGTGAAATTGGCTAGCAACCATCGCTGGGAGTTTTACTTGTTACTGCTTAGCTTAAAGAGCGAAACTGCTTTTCGTAGGGAGCATCACCAAGCCAATCCTGAGGTCTTGGTGCCCACCTCTGCGCATACGGGAATGGGAGTGTGTCTTCCAAAGAAAGCATGTGTCGGTGCTTTATGAGGTAACATGTTCATTCCCTGAGAAAATTATATTTTTCACATTCTATCTTTTATGAATTTTAGAACATATAAAGATATGAGTATATTTTCAAGAACTGTTTTTTATTATTGTATTGAGTTTACTTTTTATAAAACAGTTATAGTAAAAATATATGGTCAAATTAAAGCTGTTAAGAGAAATACTAAGCATGAGACTTTGAGAAATCAGAAAATATTATTTTAGCTTCATTAGCACATCGAACAAAGATAGACGACTAAGTGAAGAAAAGGGAGAGTATAAATATGTGGATTAATTTTTCATATCACCTTGGAATTATTCTTCTGCAGGTGCATGATTTCTTTGCTACGAAAAGGAGAGTTGAAGGCAAAGTTAAAGCGTACAACTTTCATATAAAACAAAGTAATTTCGCCACAGTTTTTAGAAGCTCCTACGCACCAACAAATGTAAATAACACTGCAGGGGTACAATAGATATCATGAAACGAAACGGTGAAAGCCATCAACATAGGAAGGACATATATAATGTTAGGTACGTGGATCCTATCATCATTTCCTTAGGAACATGGGACCTATTTACCATTCACTAGCTTCAAATCGAAGATTCGAAGGACCTTGGCAATGCACGGTAAATATTACGTAGCATCCATTCATTTAGACTAAGTTCACTTAGAAAATAATAACGATAATCAGTTAACGTGTTCGGCCTATATCGACACCAAGCAGATGGACCTAGTGAAAAAAACAAGTTACTACTTTGCTTTGAAGGTCATGCTAGAAACGGGAGAAGAACTTCAATGATCATGACACTTATCAGCAGCAAGGTTTTGTACTGATCCACAGTTATACACTTATACATAGGATGTAAGTTTTATATTTTATTGTTATTGGGTTAATCCTAAATTTAAAAATGATTTAGATATTCACTCTCATCTAATAAAATTAAAAAAAATTGAACAATGACCTAGAACTACCCATTGGTATCCACTTATCCCTATTTTTAGGGCAATACACTCACTTACACTCGAAAACAATTTTTGCTCTTACCAGACTATTGTACAGAACAGGAAATAGTGTTTTTATTTTCTTTTGCTCGTTGCTTCTTTATTTTTTTAGGTTTCTTGTCTCTTTTTTCCCGCTGTCTTTTGCTTCCTTGTTTTCTTTTCTTGCCTCATGGCCTCGGTACTCGGTCTCCACTGTTCCTCCGCTCACCGGCGTCTGGACCTGCAGGCCGGGCTTCCAGTCTGCCACGGGGTTCCGTGAGCGTCTGGTCGTGGTCCGTCTCGCTGTCTTTTTCTCTGATGATCTCTGAAACGGGCGGCGGAGGCCGAGAGGGAGCCGTGTTCCGGGCAAGGGGGGGCCATCGCCATCTCTAGCCGAGAGGGAGGCGTCGTCCCGTCCGGTGGGTTAACCAACCACCACCAACCAAAGCCGTAGAGAAATTTATTATTCATTCATGACTCATGAGTCTGCCGGCTGCGCCCGCCTCGCTCGCCGTGGAGCGGTGGCGTGCGTGCTTCGACCTGCGCTACGGCGGTGGCGACGCGACTGGGGCGCCATGTGCACTGCCGCTGTCCCGCGCGCATCGTAAGCCGCGCGCAATCGTGCACGCACGCACGGATCCTGCCGCTGCCTGCGAGACGGGAGGGGAGACGAAGGCTCCGGGACGAAGAGGACCCTCCGCCCCGCTGACAGCTCGCCGCGTTTCGTGGCTTTTGCGCAGGCGCCTATTTGTCAGACATTTAGCTTTTTAAAAAAATTAGATTTAAATATTTCTAGTTACAAAAATTTGTACAGTTGGAGTTAGATCTTCTTTCTTTTTCAGTTTTTCTTTATAGATTTTATAGATGGGATGTTTGTTTGGTTGTCAAACGCGCCAGCACCGTCAAATAAGTGCGTGCAAATTTTTTGGTGAAGGATTCGTCCAATTTAGAGTTAGTGATAATAGCTTATTTGTTATCTTATCTTAGGATAGCCTATATGTTATTTTCAGTAATAATTGTCACTTTTTCAAAATGATGACTAAGCAATTATGGTATCCATCCAAACAGGCGTGTGCTTCTAATCAATAACAAAAAATTAGTTGGACGGTCATCGGCGTTAAACTAAACAGGTCCTTAGACCAGACCTTCTTTCTTTTTCTTTTTAATCTGTGGACCAGATAGGGGGGAATTGTATGGTTTTCTTCTTGAGCGGTGGTACACGTACGTAATCCTTTTTACTCGCCGTCACATGGAACGACTCATTCTAGCTGCAAAACAGGCAGCGGTTTTCACGGCAGGAAACCCACGCTGCTCTTGCGTTGGAGTAATCACCCATACTTAAAATATTTTTACCTTTCTCCTTTACGAAATGCTGCAGGAGCATTAACTGCTTAGCAAAGAGAACACAAAAGAAACAAATATAAATAAACCTTGGCAACCATTGTTGATCAAGGTGCTCGGATAAGGCTACATTGCAGTATGAAAAAGATCATAAGATCATCTTTAATCATATTTTCTTAATTTTATTTTTTTCTCAAATTCTGTTTATATTTTTATTCTCTTTATTTTCTTTCATCCTCAACAATTTTTCTTCGAAGGAATTCGTGAAGAGAAAGAAGAGAATCCTGTCGTAAAAGAAACGATCTTAGGAATTTTTTAGTAACAGAAATCGTAAAGAGAAACTGTTGTAACGTTGAAGAAAAAAAAATCACTTCATAAAAAGATTTTGATCTCTGACGGAAATCCCTCGGAGATGGTGTAACTTGCTAGGTTACGCTCCGTGTCCATTTTTTTAGTTGCCTGCTGTAAGGATTTATTCTATACGCAATGATTCAGCATTTCGCAAGCCGAACCAGTTAGAAACCCGTATGCTATGGATTGAGCCTTGTAAGCCAATTTTTTTAAAATATTTGTACCACTCATAGATATATATAAACACTTATACTATCATATTCACCTATTTACATAATGTTTATAAAAACTAGAGATAAAAAATTGAAGATCCATAAAACCACTATAAACATCTCGTCATAATTCCAGAAGCTTTAACCCAATTACATAAACGTTCTCTGTCCACTTCCATTGCATCTAGCTCTTCTGATCCTGTCGCCACCCGAAGGTGATGAATGCTCCCTTGTACTATGATTTAACGCCGCACATGTTTAGACAAAAATCGATACCATTATCAATAAAAGATATTACTTGTGCCTATCTAAAAAAGAGAGGCAAATTTTATATACTTGCCGGTGTTTCGTTCTCCAATACCATGAATACCAGATTTGCCCGTGTTTCGTCCTCCAATACCAGATTGACATTAAGAAAAATACAACAAATACCATGAATATCTAAATTAGCCATATGATATCATGCGTCGATCTGCCTCATGACAACATTATAATTTATTAACTTTTTGTGACATTTAAATAAAAATCGATGTCATTACAAAAATTTCAAATTTATTAGCCCTTAAAAACAATTTACTCGTGACTCAACTATTTATTTCACGGCACACGATCGACATAGATCATAGCTCATACCACTCACGAGCATGAGCAATGATACACAGCGCTCGCATACGGTAATAATGGTGGGACGGAGTGATGCTAGGGGTGCGATTGCACCTAATCTTTTAAGTATGTGGTGAGAGACCTAGCGGAATCACGAGCCGAACCTTCTAATGACGTTTGTCGGTGAATTAGGAACCGGGGGTCTCCGAATCCCGAGGCCAGGCCAGCAATCTGCCACGTGGCGCCATCCCGCGGAGTCTCCTCCGCAAGGCAAAAGAGATTAAATCCCAGGAGAGGGCGCTCGAGGCCACAGTCAGTGGTCCCGGGTACCCAGGTTCCCCGATGATCTGCGAAGTCTAAGTGCCGGGAAGAAAGTGCCCGGAGAGGTATACAGTAACCCCCGAGCACCCGAGTCCCCCGACGACCAAGAAAACTAAGTACCGGGAGAAGTATGCCCGGGGTCGCGAGCGGTGGCTCTCTGGGCATCCAAGTATCCCGAGGACCCACTGAAGGAAGTTTCGGGAGAGAGTGCTCGGGGCTGCGTGCAGCGGCCCCCGAGCACTCGGTCCCCCGAGGATCCGTATAAGCGCGCCCGGGAGAGAGTGCTCGGGGAGGTGAATAGTAGCCCCCGAGCACTCAGTTCCCCGAGGATCGAGGAAGGGTATTTTCGGGAGAGAGTGCTCGGGGAGGTGAACAGTGACCCCCGAGCACTCGGTTCCCCGACAACCCGGGAAGCCCCCTGACAGTGGCCCCCACAGTGGTCCACTGATGAGGTGTCAGCCAGTCAAAGGCCCGAGACCGCATTTAAGAGCGCGCGTGGCCTGTCACCTCCAACTGCTCCCGCCACGCTCGGTGTCAGTTTCTGCCATTCTGGCAGAAGGGCGTGGGGACATTAAATGCACGGGTCCCATCCCATAACGTCGTGAGGAACGAGGCGTTCTGTCTGCCGCGCTACTGTGGCAGGAGAACAAGACAGGGCGGGCACGCCGGGCCGCTCTACGGCTGCCCGGTGGGCCCTCTCCACGGCGTCCGTTGTCAGCGCATTTATGGTGACGGATGACCGAGCGCGGGGCGTATTTTTCACCCCCGTTCACTTCGCACAGAGGCTATGATGATGCCCTTTCCATTTATGGTGCCTTGGAACTCGTGCCCTCCCATTCGGGGCATGTTACTGCCGGCGGGTATTTAAAGCAGCCGACAGCACGGACAAAGACAAGTGAGAAAGACGCTCGACAAGTTAGACAATCTCTCGGAAGTGGGAAAATCCCAGAGGAAGTGGGTAGAGAAGAGAAGAGAAGCCCAAGAGCACCCAAAGCCAACAGATACATACAGACCGAAGAACAAGGAGCCCCATGCTCTAGGATAGACAAACATTCTTGTAACCAGCAACATCCTTGAGGGACATTCTCAGGGCATTTATAGTATCCATACAGGAGTAAGGTGTTACGCCTCCGTGCGGCCCGAACCTGTCTAAACCCCAGTGCATTTACTTCGTTCCGAACTAGATCACTCCACCCCGCCAGCCATCGCATTTATACTCATTTATTTCTCCGGCGAACATATTCAGGATCATCCCCCCGGCCGAATCTCTAAAAAGGGGTCCCTCAGGATCCCTGCGACAGGAGTTAACCCTCCGACAACGTCGTTGTAAGATCATTTCTAAGGGATTCTCGTCAGGGATCAAAATTCATTAAAAATTATTTTCGTTCCTTTTAGCGTTTCAACGATTTCTCTTCACAGTTCCATTTCAACCTTTTCCCCCAGACTCAATCTCTCCTTCCCTTCTCTTTTTCTCAGCCCGATCGGCCTGGCCTTCCTCCCCCTCTTTTCTCCCTCGCACGGCCCACGCCTAGCTGGTCAGCCTCCTTTCCCCTCCCTCGCTCGCACATGCCGGCACAGCCGCGCCCAGCCCAACTTCTGCATCGCCGGCCCGCTCCCTCGCGCGCGCTCCCAGCCCGCGCGAGTGTGGTAGTTCACGTGTCACCAATCCAAAAGCCACACCATCGCCTTCTCCTTCCTCTTCCAGCGCGACGGCCGGTGAGGGCCACTAGCCTCTCTTGCCCATCCCTCTGTGCTTGTCGTCCCCTCGCGCGCTCCCCCCCCCCCTCTCCGCTCTCTCACGCGTGTCGCCCATACCGTCTGGCACCACGACTTTCTCGCCCACGCACACGCGCGGCCGGCACAACACACCCATGCCAAGGGAAAAATGGTAGGCGCCGCCCTACCACCTCACCGCATCGTTGCTACCATCAACCGCGTGGCGCAAGCTTTCGCACTGCCTCCCTGTAGCTCCCTTCCCCTTTATAAATAGTGTAGCCCTGGTCCCTCTCCTTCCCCTTTTTTTTTCCCATTTCACCGCCATCGCTGCCATTATGCACCACCGCAACTCACTGTCTTCGATCAGCTGTCCACGTGCTGCCCAGGAGCTCGAGGAGGGTGCCGTCGTCCCTGTGCCGCTGTTAGTTCACCAGAAGCCCAACGGGAGCCTGCCCACACTGGTAGCCGAGCCGCCTCCGCCGCCACCGCTCCATCGCATCACCGGTCGCCATCTAGTTTCTCGCCATTTTTGAGCTCGGTGAGCCTCCCACCCCTCGTGCAACCTCCTAGCTAGCATATCGTCTCCCCCGTGCTTTCTTCTCGCTTGTAGCCTTGTGCGGCCGAGCTTTTGCTCCACCATCGTGCTTTAGCTCGTCACCGGTGTGCTTGTGCCTCTGCTTATGGTCCGGCCTTCGTGTCAGGTAGTCCAGGGAGCCTTAGGCCCTTTTTCTTGAAGAGAGATCACTCTTAGTTGAGGAGAGATGCTACCTGATTATGCGTTGCCGCTTAGACTTGCTCCGATCATTGTCTAGCACTGCTCCGGCCACAGCACGTCACCGATAAGCCCCCAGCCGAGTCCGCCTTGTCATGTAGAAGCCCGACGTCCATTCATCGTCGAGAACCTCCGGCGAAAACCCTGTTCTGGCGAGCTCACTGGCGTGGCTCCACCGTGATTCCTCATCTCCGATCAATCCCCTTCGCCGCTCAGTCGCGTCGCGCACCCACGCGCTCGTGGCCAGGCCAATGTCCGTGCGCTGCTCGGCCTGGCCAAGCAGGCCGTGGCCTAGGCTTAGTAGTGGCTGGCCTGCCAGGCCAGCCCAGCCATCAAAGGTCGCGGCCCACCCAGCTCTGCAGCCCACTAAGCCATCCAACCCGAACCCAAGTGAGCCAGCATTGTGCAGCCCAACACTGCACATACCAAACCCGACCCGACCCATCCAGGCCCGGACTCGACCCAATTCGAGCCCATTTCGGCCCAACTGATACTGTTCATGTGGGTCCCATCAAGTCACTATTCATATGGGCTCAGGCTACTGTTTAGTGGGTCCCACCTGTGGGCCCCACTCGTAAATAGTATTATTTCGTAATTTCTCAATTTAATTTTAGATTAAATCTTTAGGGAGTCATAACTTTTCCATTCTGACTCTGATTTCGGTGATTCTTTCGCTGAAATTTATCTAAATTCAAGAACTATCTATCTATCATAGTGTGATATCCATTAGGGCTCCTTTGGCTTTCCATTTGGTGTTGTTCGATTCGTCCCTAGTATAACCCATTAATGATTGTAGTCACAATTGCAGAACTACCAGAATTTTGCGAGTGCTACGCGGGAAGCGTCAGGAGTGAGTAAGATCCTGACTACAACTAAGATCTTAAAGAAAACCTCAGAGAATGCAAGTCATATCTCTTTGATCATATTGAAACTATGATTTCAACTAATCTACATGATCAACTAAAATTGGACTTATATCGCATATACTATGTAAAACACTTTTACAAACTGCTTGTAGTAGTTAATCATATTAAACACTTACCAATGCTATAAATGTTATCATCTAAAATACATATCACCCTAGCATTACCTATTGTTATCTATATTAATGATAGACGACGTTTTGATATCTAACATGCTTATGATTGAATACGTCTCCTCGAAGACGTCGCTTTTAAAACACCTCTTCTCAGAGATAAGATTTACTGTTATCAATGATAACTCATATACCATGAATCCTTGATGGTTGTGAATTCTGTGATGCTTGTGAAATCCTTGATGTCGTGTGGGATATGATGGGTGATGTATAAAAATGGATGAAAACTATTTGACAGGGGCATGTGGAGTAATACTCTGGATGAGGATGCTCCTAGGGGCTTGAGTCACCTCTGTGATGTTCATTGCCAGAAGATACCTATCCTGACTGCTTAAGGACCGAGTCATTGCGCCGTCTGACCTAGCCACCCAGTGCAACTATTTATCCTGAATGGGCAGGACTTGACGTCTTCTTCACTGAACTGAGTTAGGCATCATACTTGGAGGCTGATAGTAGCGAGTAGTCAAGTATCCATCTGTCCTTCTGTTTGAAGGTTGCTAGTATCGGCCTAGACTTAAAAAGGGGACTGACCTTCAGTACATGGACCCTGACGCTTAGGGGTAAATCTCGTAGAAAAGTCTAGCAGGAAAGGTGATTAGAGTGTTTCAGTATAATTTTCTCCTCCATTTGTAACTGTTGGAGGCTGAGCATATCCTTTGGGTACAGTATACAACCTCTGCAGAGTGTAAACCTATTCGAATAGTAGTGTCCACGATCATGGACATGCAAAAGCAGCAATCGTGTTGACTAGACTCTGGGTGAGTATGCCTTGATGAGTGAGTATGTGGACTAGATGTTCGTATGATGAGATTGCTGGCTAAAATCCGCTAGGATCTGTGTGGTACTAGAGGTACAACAGATGTGCTGAAAGGAACTGTGGAGTGAGGTGTAGCCCCTCCTAGGACCGAAAACCCTCAGATATAGCTTGTTATCTGGTTTTAAACTGTTTAAACTATTTTGAAGTCAATCCTAGATGATACAATTGGATACTTGTATAAACTGCTTTACGCTTAAAACTAAATCGTAAAGGCTTATCCTTTAATTATCTATTTTATGCATCTATCAACAACTTGAAGTAGTATAGGGTTTGTTGAGTACCTTATATACTCACTCTTGTTGTCATTTAGATGAGGAAGCTGATGTCGACTTCGCTGGAGGTGAAGGCGAGGATGAAGAGTAGTCTTAGAAGTCGCATTCGCACCCTAGCTGCTTATGGCTTTGGGTCTTTGCTTTCTGCTGTATTTTGTTGGCCTTTCGACCCGGTTTGTAATATATAGTATGGGATGTAGCCTTTTGTGCTATGAACCTTAGTAATTATGTACGAAGTTTGACTGTGATACTACAACGGTTGTACTATGCGTATTAGTTACTTAATACAGGAACTAATATAGGAGGTACAAGAGATCCCGGGATTGGGGTCTTACAGGCGGCAAGGCTGTAGTATGGTGTGCTTGTACAAGGGAAGGGAGAGGAGCAGAACGATTGGTGCTGCTGCTGTGTGAGGGTGCTTGCATGTGAAGGAAGAGAGGAGGAGAAGGAGATGTTGCCTTTGGCTGCTCGATGAAAGATCAACGAAGAGGTATGGCGGTGTGAACGGGAGAGGAAATGGTGGTGAGATCTTTTGCTGCTGCGGCTGGTGTGAACGCGGCCAACAGCTTGCGGCGGTGTGGGTGAGAGTGAGAGAGATTGAGATTTGAATGACAAATTCAAAAGAATGTAATTGAATTGAAATTAATTTGTAGTAATTCAAATTGAATAATTTGAATTTGAATTGAGTTGGAAAAATTCAACAAATGTATTTGAATTAGAAATGAGATGTATGATGATTCAAATAAATAACTTGTATTTGAATCGGTTTGGTGGCAATTAAATTGGATTTGAATTGGAATGAGAATTCGAATCATGAGATTCAAACTTGAATTTAGAAATTGAACCGAGTTTGCGAAGCGATTAAACTGGACGCATTCGAATATATATCTTTGATGATTTGAATTCGTATTTGAATACGAAATCGATGAAGATTTGAATAAATCTAGATTTGAAATATTTGGGATTAAATTCAAATATGAGTATTTGAATTTGGATCTGAATTGGGTTTGGTATTAATTCAAATAGGAGTATTTGAATTAAGAAAAAGAATCAGAGGTGAAGCCTCGGGATTTGAGACAAGTTTGAATTCAAAAGAGTTAAATTCAATTTGGATTTCAGCTGAATTGAATCTAAGAAATAGATTTGAAATTGAGAGACCTTCAATTCCAAATCTCCACTCAAAGAACCATAAGAACAATTAAACCAAAATACATATGATCAACTTATTGCAATGATTAATTTAGAAATTAATTTAGTGATATCTGGAATACTTAGCCAAAATAATATATTTGAATACACACATACAAATATATACATATTCAAATATATATTTCCTCGATTTTATACTGATTTAATAATTAGATTTTTTTTAATTTGGAGTGAATTTTGCTATACTTCTATATGCTAAAACTCAGGGTGTTACATGCGCGATCTTTGGGGCGGAGGTGTCATGGGTGAAAGCACTACCCGATTGCGTGCTGGTGCCAATGATGTTGGTGCCCTTGGGCATCATCTCCTTCCTTAAGGTATCATTGGGGCGCCTCCTCCCCCCGTTGTGGCCTCTCCGGGTCAAAACCCTGACCGGCTCTCCGGTCGAGCGACGGCGGCATCATCGTCGTTCCCTTCTTGAAGGCATCGCCTCGGATGGCCTCCGTGCTCTTCATGGTCTGCATGTTTCTTTTGTAGGTTCTACCCCTACGTCCTTGATCCGTGACGACTCTTCCTTTCGAATTGACGCTTCACGATAACGACTTGGTCCAATGCGCGCTCCTCCGAAGCGACGCGCTATCGGCTTGTGTATCAGAGAGGTGCGGCGTTGGAGTAGAACTCCGTCGGCCAAGTGGATGCGGCGTGGGAGCTGGGCTCCACCGATTGAGTTGTGTGGGACACAATTGTCTGGCTAGTTAGCGTGTGTGTTGAGTTGGATTGGAGTTGTCTGTTATCTGGTTGTGCCTTTTAGAGTGACGGTCTGTTTTCGGGTTGAGTTCGTATTGTCACCTCGAAGTTATCTGCTGGTTTTTCCAAACCGCGCAATTGTGATGTTTTCGAATCCAATTTACCTATAAATTGGATCATTATTCTTCTTAATACAAAGACGCGTAGCACTTCTGCGGGTTTGAGAAAAAAAATTATTGATACCAGACACGGATACCATTGGCCATCCATACAAAATTTCACCTTACCTGTTCAACTGTGAATTTCTGGTCGAAAGCTTCTGTAGTGCTGGTATAGAGTTGTGGATGGGAAAGTTGGGAATGCTGTATGAGATGTCTGCTTTGCTATCAATGGAGCTTAGCTTTCGCATGCTTGCACACACATTTGATGCATGTCCTACTTAATTACAGTTTATATGAATGTGTGGATCGTTCAATTTTATGATGCATATAAGCTAACGCTTTGAAGAATAACTTCTGCAGTTATGCTCAACTCTTACTGTTTTGCTGTCACTGTCCATTCTGCTACTGTGATATTGAGTTCGTGGTGTTAGGAAGTTACTAGTTTGCCTGGCCAATAGGTATTGTGGTTTCAAATAAATAAGACACGGAAGAATATGATGGAATAGGAACTAGTGTACATTTTCTCTCAGGTTTTCTCAAGCACGCCGCCGCCGCTAACTGCCGTGGGGCGCTCCCCTTCTCGCAACGAAGCAGCGCAGCAAGCTGTCCCCAAGTCTCAGTGCAAGCTTCCGTCGCAACTCATCTCTCTCTCGCATGCGTCCGCTGCCACCGTGTGCCCGACGGCCCATCCGGCGCCAGAAGCCGGATCCTCTCGCTTCGACCACGTGATACACCAGACCTATCTAAATAGGCCTATCGGACCGGTTCAGCACGGGCCTAGCTAGGCACGACCCGACAGGCCTGACTAAGCAAATGGGCCGTACCGGAGGCACGGACCACAGTACGGCCCATGGCCGACCGTGCTGTGTCGGGTTGACCCGGGCATAATTGTGACACGGCGAGCCGGTCGGGTGGGGAGAGGCCGCGGGGGTGTTCGGGGCGGGGCGGTGGCGGGAGCGGTGGTGCCGGGTGGCGACAGGGGGTGTTCGGGGCTGGGCGGAGGTGAGGCGACAGGGCCGGGCGACGCCGTGGCTAGGGCAGGCGGGGTGGTTGGGGTGGCCAGGTGTGGTAGGGAGCGGCTGGGCGGGACGGTGGCAGCGCGGTCCGCCGTGGCGGGGGCGGGGCGGTCAGGCGGCCGGGGGCGAGGTGGGTGGTGGTGGCGAGGCGGGGTGGGCTGTACCCATGCCGGGCCGTGCCAGCTCGACGTGCCGCACGCTCGGTCCAGTCACAGCCTATCGCACCGGGCCATGGCATGCTTGGACCGGCCCAGTAGACACGGCTCACTTGAACACCTTTATGATACAGTGATGCCGTCAACAACTTCAACTGCTTAATTGCACACGATAACGCGTATCTGATGCACATCCTGCTTGATTTCAATTCATCCTAAATGTTTGGATGGTTGCACATTAATAAGATGAACTCCCGGAAACTATAAGCTAACACTAGGAAACATAACTTGTGCTTAATTCATTGTTTTTCTGTGTCTTTTCTTGTTTGTGTCCATTCTGCTACCTGTCATATTGAGGTCATGGAGTTAGGAATTTACTAATCTGCTTTGCCAATAGGTATAATAATTTCAAATACATAAGACACAGAAGAATATGATGGAATAGGAACTAGTGTACATTTTCTCTCAGATTTTCTGACTTTTGCACCACTACGATACATATCGAGCAGCTATATCAAGGAACTATAAGCTCCATACACTGCTCTTGTACTGACAGAACAATGGGAGGAAAAATACCCATTGCCGCAGACATTCCAATGGTCTGCTGAACCTGCTTGCAGGTTTGATCCAAAATGGTAAATCATTTGAATGGGGCTGCAAATTTTGAAAGCAGTGCTGTGTTGTCATGCAAAATCTCAGTGCTGGTTGCCTCCTTGTTGCAAACTAACCAATCCATAGTATGTTCCAGAGTGACCTTTGGCCATGAGGGATGCATGTGTGCCCTTCTCCACAACATTTCCTTTCTCAAGCACAGTGATCAGGTCACAATTCTGGATTGTGCTGAGCCTGTGCGCCACCAAGACACTTGTCCTGCCAACCATCACTCGGTCCAATGCCTCTTGCACCACCTTCTCAGACTGGCTGTCCAGTGCACTTGTAGCTTCATCCAGCAGCAAGATAGCAGGGTTCTTCAGGATGGCACGGGCAATTGCAATGCGCTGTTTCTGGCCTCCTGAAAGCTGAACACCCCGCTCACCACACCATGTGTCATATCCATCCTTGAGGTTGCTAACGAAGTCATGTGCATTGGCAGACCTTGCTGCACTCTCGATTTCTGCTTCACTTGCTGTTTCTGTGCCATACACAATATTTTCTCTTACCGTACCCGCAAATAGTGTTGGTTCCTGGCTGACCAGTCCAATGTGCCGCCGCAAGGCTCTAAGATTGTATGTTTTGATTTCTCTACCATCGATCTTCACTACCCCCTTAAGTGGGTCGTAGAACCTCTCTATAAGCCCAATGATTGTCGACTTGCCAGAACCACTTTGCCCAACAAGGGCTGTTGACTTGCCTGGCTGGATGCTCAAAGATAATCCTTTGAAGATGATCACATCTGGCCTTGATGGGTATGCGAAGTTAACTCCTCTAATTTCCACCTCACCTTTTAGCTTCTCTGGCTTGTATCCCTCAGGGTTGTCAGGGTCAATTTCTGTTTCCCTGTCAAGAACAGCAAACACTGAAGCGACTGCATCAGCACCCTTAGCAAGGTCTGTTGTCATACTACCTGCATCTGCAATCACACGCCCTGTGCTTACTAGAATCATGAAGGTTTGGAAGAGTGCCTTGGCAGTAATGTGATGCTCAGCCATGAGCCTGCCACCATACCAAAAGTCGAGGGCCCATGTGCATGTCATAAGGCTCATGGAGGTGCCGAGGCCAAGGCCTGCAAACCATGATTGTCGGATACTTTCCTTACGTGGCCCATCTTGTGCTTGGTCAAAGAGGCGTAGGATGCGGTCCTGGGATGAGAAAGCAGTGATGGTGCGGAGGTTGGAGACGGCCTCAGCAGCTAGCTTGCTACTTTCAGACTGTGCTTGTATTGATTTATTGGACATGCTCTTCAGTAAGACACGGCGAGCATAAAAGCAGACAATGATAAGAGGCTGCACTGCTATCATGACAAGGGCCAAACGCCAAGCAATCACCAGACCCATGGTGCAAGCGATGAGCACTGCAGAAACTGTCTGGATCACCAGAGCCATTCGGTCACCCACGAGTGACCTCACCTACAACACAAATATATGTATGGTCAGGTATGATTGTTTAATATATTCATAAGCTTTAATCTTTGTTCTTGTACTTACGACATTAGCGTCCTTGGCAAGCTGTGAACATATGGCACCACTAGAGTTCTCGTCGCGATCGAACCACCCGATCTCAAAAGTGAGGATTTTTGCAAGCATCTGTTCCCTGATTCTCTTGGTGAGGTATTCTCCCATGGCGCCAAAGTTGTAATGCTGCCCAATATTGATCAAGAATGAAAGCACTGCTAGAGCGACAAAGATGAGTGCATAGGTCCTTGTTTTGTCCTTGATTTCATCATGATCTGTTAAGAAGTAGATTGAGATCATGCTCCCCATGGCATATGCATACGCGGGTTGTATGCCTCCAAACACAATTGCACTAAAGCTTCCCATCAGCGCTTGCTTCCATTCTGGTGCATTAAGCATCAGTAACCTTCTGAATGATGGCACAGGAAGCTTTGGCTTCTTGGTGTTATCATCATCTCCAGCATCACCCATTGACCGGGCCGAGCTTGACCGGCTAACCACAGAGAACCTCCTGCTCATGCTGTGGCTGTTGGATTGTCCCACAGCTGATGTACTTCCAGTTCCACCAACCTCGTTAGCCTCCCTTGAATCTCTGGTCTGCTGAAGGCGGACAAGAGACGAGTATAGGCCATCCTCATTGGCAATGAGCTCATCATGGGAGCCCAGCTCCTTGACCTCACCGAACTGCATGACAGCAATCGTGTCAGCATTTCGGATCGTGGAGAGACGATGTGCAATGACAATAGTAGTCCGGCCCACGGAGGCCAGGTCAAGTGCTTCCTGCACAACACGCTCTGATTCTGTGTCCAATGCGCTGGTGGCTTCATCAAGGAGGAGGACCTTGGGTGACTTTATGATTGCTCTGGCAATTGCAATCCTCTGCTTCTGTCCTCCAGACATTTGGACACCACACTCACCCACCTGTTTTTATTTCAGACATGGTTAGTATCAGAGTAACAAAACCAACTTATATTTTATAGATGAAGTAAAAATTCTAGTTCCAAGGTTGCTGATTTGGACAATGTCAACAGATTGAAATGAACTTGTAACTATCTGTCTTTTCTAGTGACAAAAACATAATCTAAGTTTGCTTTGGCAAGAAGATAGATAATTGAGCATAAATTACTTCTGCAAACTTTTTGTTCGTACAACTTCCCATTTTCCATTGCAAAACTTTTCTAACAGTTACTGTTTGTTCATTGCATTGCTGACGACTGTTCAAAACTGGTAAGAACATCCCCTGGATAGAAGAATATATTTGAAATGTTTTTGTGATACTTATACTGATGACCAAATTAACATGTATGTTCTGTCTGTCATATGACTTATGACATACTGCTTGATGGCATCCTTCCAGTGAGGTGGACATGTAGTACTGCCATTTCAAAGTTGAAGCTTTCTCTTGAACATGTAGCTCAATATTCTACTGTTTTAAAGGGCTATCCTATTCTTTCATGTACACAAATTTACCGTCCCTACACAGGTTGCCTGGAAAACTGAGTACAAAAGATTTCAGTGGCGGGCACAGGCTTTGCTTTATCAATCTTAGTTGATAAGTAAAGGAATAAGGCAAACATCTCGGCTCATTTGATTGTTTGAAGTGATTTCTACCCTTACGTCCCAATTGCCACAGAGATAGTTGTCACTGACAGATGATAGGATTGCCCATCTTTAATGTTGAAGTGATTTCTACCTGCTAGATTTTCTCATCTTCTTTGTGAAAATATCACAAATCTTTGTGCAATATTTACGGATAGTTGATAAGATTATTGAGTTTGATACCGCACTGCTATCCTCCTATAGATGTGATTTGTCCTCTCGGACTTTAAATCACATCCTTTCACGTAGTCTCATGTTCTGTTCCCCCAACAAGTTTGCTTTTGTAACTGATTGAGGCTCTCAGTGGCAAACAGTATTCACCTTTGACGGGGAATAGTCATATCAGATCAAATGTTGCCGGTTATTTCTGATTACATTTCTGCAGTGCTTATATTTTGTATAGTATTTCTACCCCAGTTGTCGTTCTGCAGTAGTGACATGCAATGGCTTGCCCCCATAGCAACCACGTCTTTTCTTCTTTTCTCCCAGTGGATAAAAAAGAAATAAAGTAGCAAGGTTACTATACTAATATTATTCTTGTAAGAATACAAGGCAATAGCTAAGTCATCCTATCATTTCAAGCCGTTAGTTGATCCCCACTAAGGTCGCTCTCATTCCTGTGACTTGAAGTTGTTCAAGGCCGACAATAATTGTAGATGAGTGCAGATAATGGTCAAGCAAACTGGCAAGCTACATTAACATTACAATTCCAAGCATATAAATTTGTTTTTTTTTTTCAGATTTAAAATTTTGCTAGTCTGTCTTCCAAATACATTGTTAACAATTGTATTATTTAAGTTGACCATCCTATCTTTTCATGCCATGTATTTATTCTACTCAGTCATACTAATGTCAACTTACTTTGGACTAAAAGGCTTTGTTGTTGTTGAATCAAACCAATGTCAATCTGAAGACTGAAAGCAGCCATTAACATAAAAATATGAAATGTTGTTATAGTTCCCTAAAAAAGTTACAATAGAAGTCTAGTTGGCCCTTCTCTGATTCAAGATTTACACATGCTCTTGCGTATTAGTTATACATATGCTGGGAAAGCATGTTCAGTTGATAATTGTCAGTGCTGATTGTTACAGCCTGATTGTAGGTACAGTGATAAAATCGAACTGTTTCTCATTATCTAGGTCACTTTCCTGTGATCTTTTCATGAGTGCATGAACAGTGGAAACGAAAGTTCAGTTACAAAGTGGCTCTTCATTATATATATGAAGTGGTGTATATTCAGCAGGGAGGATATTTTGAGTGCCTATCTGGTCATCTTGTTAGAGTTTTGCCCACATCAAAGTCTACCTAGCCCTAATTTTGAGTGCCCCACAACAGGTTTCCATACAGTAGAATTTGCTGGTGGTAGGGATCTTGACATGAATGAACTTTTCAGGTTTACATGCTTGCCACTGAGTCCATATCATTAGAGGGGAAAAAGGGTACATCCTTTTCCCTTTTTGCAATTAATATCTTTCAAACTTAAACAGATTGCAATGGTGGCAACAGATTGCATTAAAGCTGCTTTCTTGAATCATTTTGATTTTTTACAGATTAAAGCTTCCTTTTGGAAGCACTTGCGCACCGCCCATACATACTTGCACGGGCACTTTCTTCTGTCAATCACTGCCTAACATGTTGCTGTCAATATTATTAGTGCATGACAGGACCAGGGTGAAATCCTATTTGCTGGGAAAGTTGGAATTGGAACAACCAAAACTGTGGGCTGGCAAGGCTTTTCCTGGTTACTAGATTTGCAAAAAGCCTCTAGCTGCTGGCCCTCCATGTCCACTGACCATGGAGGCACACACCCTGGGTGGTGGGCCAATGATTCTCCCTTTCCCATTTGGGATCATCACTCTTCTTTGATTTCTAGGTCCCACCATCTATGCAGCACCGATACGGGTATAGGTACCGGTATCAGACCAATACGGATACAAAGATATGCCATTTTTCCAGAAACCCAATACGCGGATACGTTTTACTATTTTTTTTATCATTAGACACAAGCATTTTATCTTAGGAAACAAGACAACACTCTAATATTGGCTTTGGATCATGCTCAATTGCTCATATGGTATTGTAGCAGGTGATAAAATTATCAAATACATTACGATATTTGTCAGCAGAGCAATGGAATAGATTCTGGAATCCTCAGAATGCCTATCCCTATGTGGCTGGATTTATTCAAATAAGAAGGCTGTTAGAGTGACAAATCATTACTTTATTCCATCAGTCGGTCACTCAGTCACCACTCACCACTACTTGAAGTTGCATCAGCACAGCACCACATAAATCGCCAGCTAGTCAGAAATCAGAAGAGAGGGAAGGGGAAGAAAGGAGGAAAAGGTGAGGAACTCACCGCCGACAGGTGGTGGAGGGCATCGCCAGCTCGCTGCCGGCAGGTGGTGGAGCCCTGGAGGCGACTGGCGGCGGTCGGTGAGAGGGAGGCCGGAGACGTGCGAGCGGCAGCTGGGAAGGCGTGCGGGCGGCGGCTGGCAAGAGGGAGGCGTGCGTGGTGGTCACAGCTCACAGGTTAGGTGATGTTACTGGGCCCGGCTGTATCTAGATGTATCCCAGAAGTATCAAGGGTATCCGTAATTTCCAAAAAATTCGGACACTTGGTGGATACCTATCTAAGCCATATTCGTATCGGATACCGTATCCAATACTGATACGAACACATCTGGACGTATCGGAGTTTCATAACCCACTATAAGCAATTTGGCAAAACGTGTGCTTTGATCCCTTCATATTCGAAAAGTATCACAATGGAAGTGGTGTATATAGGAGCCTTAGAAGTACTGGCATGGCTGCTGTAAGTACAGAGTAATAAGTGAAATTCGAAGTCTACACTTACTGTATTCTAAAGGTGTATAACAAAGCCTCAACATCCTAATGATATTAATTTCTTCCATATGTGGATTATTATGTTGTACTGGTAGTGGCAGGCAGCTGAGGTCTGCTGGAGGATGACTAGGGGGAGATTGCCAAAGCAACCAACAGTGTAAGGAATCATGCTGGAGCGACAACGAGGATAGCTACACAAGTTTTTCAACACTGTAAGGAATCGTGCAAGTGCCAAGTGTTTCTATGATAACTGAAGGTGTTTTTACCCTTTTTCTTTGTTCTGATATTCTTCCGACGTAGATGATCTGAAGATGCGTTGATGCACCTAGGTTGTGCCTTGCGTTTCGTTTGATGTCACTTGTCCAGCTTATCATAGCTTCCATTTCCTCATTGGGTGGTTTGGTTTCTCCACTCTTCTGAGTGCTGTTTATCCACTTTTTTTTTGCGTAATGAACCCTTTTATTTCAGGAGTCCTAGTACTAAAATTATACTCCTACTACAAGCTACCAAGCTGGGGATACTTGGAGTGTTCCAACTCTTATATGTGAGTACTCCTATTCCAAATCCCTCCTATTCATCCAGACAGGCCAGATACCTGTAGAATAACTTAAATTTGATGTGTGTTCTTGGATATTTATTGATACAACCATGTACTACCATCCTAACCATTTCCAGCTCTATCAAGATGTTAAATCTGTTCAACTGATTGTTTTTGCTGTGATGGTTCTACAATTTGTAGAATTTAGTTTTCAGTCGGCAGAGATTTCTTGGGAACACTATGAATCTCAGATGGGAGCAAGGAAACTTCCTTCGAGCGCACAGCAGGCAGGACCCATCAAGCCATTGACGCGGCGCCTAGGAAGCTAACGGCTTATAGCTAGCCAGCACTAGAATAAACAGATGGAGTATTGGACTGTCAGTGTTGCTTCCAATTTTTTTTTTCTGTTCTTCCTTTCAATAATTAAAGGTGCCTTTGAATCAGCAGGAGAAGAGGCACAATTCACCAGAAGACTAATGGAGGAGTTGAATTGTGCTTCTAACCATGCCGAAGTTTAGTTCTTGATGAAGCAGTTTGGCCCTCGTTTTCCTTTTTCTAATTTTCAAACGTAGCATGAGTAATAATCGATTTGTTTTTTCTACCAACTTTTGAGTTGTTCCCCATGGTTTGCTTGAGCCAACCTTCACAGATCAATTCAGAAAAACAAAAAGGGGAACAAACATGATGATTACTCTTTCACTAAATTTTGTAAGACTCTGTACTGTGTAGTGGACCTAAGCACAATCAGTACTCCATGAAAACCAGAAAATTATGAAAAAGGAAGGCATAAATTCGATTCACCTCGTAAGAATTGCCAAGAAATTCACCATTTCCCTTTTTCTTTAAAGAACTTGGTAGTGACTTGCAAAGTTAAGAAAAGCGTACTGAATCCAACGATTGCATGCATTGCAAGTGCATATGCTAATTGCTAAGTGGTGGTAATAGTTTGGTAAGATAAGGAGAAAAATTACCTGCGTGTCGTAGCCCTGCGGCAGCTGGGAGATGAAGTTGTGGGCGTTGGCCGCCTTGGCTGCGGCGACGACCTCCTCCGCCGTGGCGTCCTCCTTGCCAAACAGTATGTTCTCCCTGATCGACGTTGCGAACAGCGCCGGCTCCTGGCTGACGAGCCCCATCTGCGCGCGCAGCCACTTGAGCCGCAGCCGACGGATGTCCACGCCGTCCACCGTCACCTCCCCGGCCGATGGGTCGTAGAACCGCTCCAGCAGCGCGATCACCGTTGACTTCCCAGACCCGCTCCCGCCCACCAGGGCCACCGTGCGCCCCGCCGGCACGCGCAGGTTGAATCTCACGAAGATGGGGCTCTCTGGCCGCGACGGGTAGCAGAATTCCACGTTCTTGAACTCCACCTCGCCGGAGACGTTGGCTAGCTCCTCGCCGGCGTCGCTCTCCGAATCGATCTTGGGCACCCGCCGGATCACCTCCAGGATCCTCTCCGCGGCCGAGCTTGCCTCTGAGAAGTACTTCACGTTGGACAGCCCCGATCCCAGAGCTCTGCATGCATGGTTCGTCAATGGCGTTGTCATCTAACGGCAGCTTAATTACGGTGAAGCATGCACAGAGTTGCAGGTAGTGTTGTTACGTACAGGCCACCGACGACAATGGCGGCGGAGACGGCAAAGACGGTGCCGCCATAGTAGCCGTGGTACATGACGAGGCGGCTGCCGTACCAGACGTTGAATGCCCAGATGGTGAAGGTGATGCCGTTGCTGCCGACGGCGATGCCCTTGGCGAGCCCCTGCTTGAGTCCGAGCCGCGCCAACTCCTCGAGCGCGGCAGAGAACTGCGCCATGGTGTTGCGCTCCGCCGCGAACGAGTACACGGTGCGCACGGAGGAGATGGCCTGCTCGGCGATGGCGCCGGGGCGCGTGTACTGCTCCCTGATCCGGCGTGCGAGGCCGATGAGGATGCGGCCGTACATGAAGCCTGGGATGATGAGTAGCAGCACGGACGGCAGCGCCACCAGTGTGAGCCGCCACAGCAGCGCGAAGCCGACGGCGTAGCTGCCGAGGAACATGGAGCAGTTCATCACGAAGTTGGGCACCTTCTCGCTCAGCACGTCCTGCACGACGAGGCTGTCGTTGGAGACGCTGGTCACCACCTCCGATGTCGAGCCCACCTTGAGGTCGAAGTACTCCACGTCCTGCCGGAGCACTGCCCGCAGGTACCGCGCCCGCATCCGCGACGCCTGCCGCTCTGCCGTCCGCGCCCAGCAGTATCCCTCTGCATGTCAAAGACAGACTCATCAACACGGTGCGCATGCAACCGCGGCATTGGCTTGCATGAGTGTGCAGAGCGCGCTCACCTAGGAACGCCATGACCCAGCTGGCGAGCGCCAAGAAGAAAAGGTTCCGCGCGTTCTGGTCGCAGTTGCGAGCTCGTCAGCGATGGCGTTGACGACATTGGGTAGGATTAAATCAATCGAAGGTGAGAGATGGATTGATCGATATCGATACCTCGTTGATCTTGGAACTGAACTGCTGGAGGAGGTCGGGGCCGCTGCCGAGGTCGTTGAATATGCGGCTTGTGATGAGCAGCATCACCGGCGTCGACATGCCGTCGCCCATGGCGCCCACCAGGCCCAGCACCATCAGCACCACGTCCGCCGCGTCCGCGTGCATGAATACCGACGCGAACGGCCGCATCACCGGCGCCGCCTTCGCCTTCGCTGCCACCGGCGGCCCTTGCATACCCATGTCCGGCTGGCGAGGTATAGTAGCTAGCTCAACGCACACGACGCGCCGTGGCCTGCTCGTAACCTCGGCTTGCTTCTGAGCTGTGACGAATTGAATTGCCTCACGGCTCTAGCTAGCTTGGCCACTATTTCAGGCCGTCTAGGTGGTGGCCTCTGACTCTCTTGGAGGAGAAGAGAGTGCGAGGGCTCTTATACAGTGGCAGTAGGCGCATGCGCGCCATCAAGTAAGTAATATCTGCTACTCCATCTACTCATTTTTCGAGAAGTTTTTTTTTTACTGACTGCAGTGCAACAAGCAAATCTTCTTGAGCGCTCTGTCTAGAGCGACGCCACCCAGGTTCCAACCCGATGCGCACCTTCTTCTTAAGAGTATGCCTAGGTACTCTCTAGCCTTAGTGCTATTTTACACATATATTCCACCTAGTCCGGCCCACCGGATTAATGTACGTCACATGACGTGTTAGTCTCGCATCATGCTTGGATCCCATGTCCGTCACGTCCCACGCGCCCCCACACAACTACTAACTATTAAAGGTGTGATTAGTTACCGAGAACTATAACAAATACTGACACTACTGAACAAATTTTAATATGACTTGAAATTACTGAACAATTATTGACACTACTGAACACAAACTATTCACATTACTGAACAAACTACTGATCGATGGTCGTTGTCGGAGGATGAACTCCTGTCGCAGGGATCCCGAGAGACCCCTTTTTAAAGATTCGGTCGGGGGATGATCCTGAACGAGCTTGTCTGGGAAATAGATGGGAGCGAAAATAAATGCAGTGGCTGGTGGTGGGAGATGATCGTCCTAGTGCAAGAAAGATGGGTGCACCGAAGTTTAGACAGGTTCGGGCCGTACGGAGGCGTAACACCCTACTCTTGTGGGAGTGCTATACCTTTCCTTGAAGGGAATTCTTCAAGGATGTATCTGGTTACAGGGGTGAGCTGTCTACAGAGAGCTTGAGACTCTCGTGTTCTAGCTTGGCTCGAGCTTGTTTGTGATGTTCTTCGTCTTTTGATATGAGCTTCGGGGTCTTTTTTGAGGGCTTCCGGATCTGAGGCGGAATTCTTCAAGGATGAGTCGTGAGTCGTGTGTTGTGTGTCGTGAGCTGTGAGTTGTGAGCGTTGGCTGTCAGCGTTGGCTGTGTATTCTCCATCCTTTCCTTTTATAGGCGCGCCGACCTCGACTTATCCTGAATGGGAAAGAGGGGGCGCACGTGCCAAGGTGTCACGGAGAAAGACGTCATCATTCCGTCTTGGCGAAGTGACAGGGGCGGTGGAAAATTGCGGTGTGCATCCGACCACCCGTCACTGTGGAGGTCCTTCGGCGCCATTAAGAGGGCCCACCGGGCAGCCGCAGAGGTGCCCGGTGCGCCCACCCTGTCTTGTCCTTCTGCCGGGGCAGGGTGGCAGGCGGAGCGCTTCGATTCTGGCAACGTTATCCCGAGGCACCCGGGTGAAACGGGACGGGACCCGTGCATTTAATGGACCCACGCCCCCCCTGCCAGAGCATGGCAGGGTCTGACACTAGGGCGTGGGCAGTTGAGAATGTCAGGATGTCAGGATGTCAGGCCGCGCGTGCCTATTAAATGCGGTATTCGTGTCTTTGACTGGCTGACACCCCGACGAGGGGACCCTTTGGGTCGTCGAACGATCTTGCGCGAACCTTCGGGGAACCGAGTCCTCGGGGGCTGCCACGTGCAGCCCCGAGCACTCTCTCCCGAGCACTTCGGTGAGACCTTCGGGGAACCGAGTCCTCGGGGGCTGCCACGTGCAGCCCCGAGCACTCTCTCCCGAGCACTGGGGGAAACCTTCGGGGAACCGAGTTCTCGGGGGCTGCCACGTGCAGCCCCGAGCACTCTCTCCCGAGCACTGGGGGAAACCTTCGGGGAACCGAGTCCTCGGGGGCTGCCACGTGCAGCCTCGAGTACTCTCTCCCGAGCACTGGGGGGAAATCTTCGGGGAACCGAGTCCTCGGGGGCTGCCACGTGCAGCCCCGAGCACTCTCTCCCGAGCACTGGGGGAAACCTTCGGGGAACCGAGTCCTCGGGGGCTGCCACGTGCAGCCCCGAGCACTCTCTCCCGAGCACTGGGGGAAAATCTTCGGGGAACCGAGTCCTCGGGGGCTGCCACGTGCAGCCCCGAGCACTCTCTCCCGAGCACTTCCTTCCCGGTACTTGGACTCCGCGGATCATCGGGGAACTGGGGTGCTCGGGAACCAGAGGCGGCGGTCCCGAGCACCTTCTCCCGGGACTTAGCCTCTTCTTATCTCGCAGGGCAGACCTCGCGGGATGGTGACGCGTGGCGGATGGCTAGCCCGATCTCAGGACTCAGGAACCCCTGGTTCCTGATACACCGACAGTCGTGAACTTGATTTTTGCAGTGCAACAAGCAACCATATGAAACGATACTTTATGGGTACTATGTTTGCCACTATATGCATGCACTGAAGATGAACATCAAAAACTTCATAGAGGTTTTTTATTTTACCAAATATGATACTAGTTTCACTTTTTAATGTTCAAATAATTTATACATGTTTTTTCTTTTCATAGAGCAAGACCGAACATGATCGGTCTATGTTTCGTGAGTCTGAGCTCAAAAAAGCCGAGGCGAGATATGCCACTTCGTATTGAGGGAGCTCATTAACTCTCAAGGAGAGTTATATGACCAGAATTAGTACATGAATTTATGGTAGACTTCTAACTTTCTTCTATTTTGTGGATAAATATAATGCATGTTGTATAAACTAACTTATGGATAAATGTGATGGATGTATGATTTTATGTCAATCAATTAACTTGTGGTTGTATGCTTTATATGTGACTTGTTGTTACATTATCGTGTGAATATGGTACCTGTGATGAATGTGTATGTATTTGCTGCTTGTTTCAGAGGGCATGATTAGCAATTCCTAAGGCTAGTCTAAATTGTAAAATTTTATGATGCATGTTGTTCATTTTCACATTTGATTTTTCCTATAATCAACTGTGAAAATGAACAACATAACAGTCGGTTCAAGCAAAAAACCAATTATAATAATAGAATTATTACATTCGATTGGTAGGTAGAACCGACTGTGATAATAACTGATTATCACAGTCATTTGAGTGCAGTCATATCAACAACCGACTATGTGAGCCATTCCGAGTCGATTGCACTTGGCCTGTGTATATGCACACACATGAATCGGAGGGCTTACACATATTTAATGAAACTAACATTTCATGAAAAACAGACAAAGAAGACACGAAATTAATGATGGGTTGTAATATGATCTGTCACTTATGATAATAGTGATGAGTCATTTTAGGCCGGTCATAAGTGATGGATCAAATTGTGACCCGTTACTTATTATCAGTCATAAGTGACGAGTCATCCTTAACCAGCAATAAGTGATGGGTCAAATTATGACCCGTCACTAATTACCAACTCATCAGTGACAGATCATTCTAGAGAGTCATTAGTGACAGATCAAGTTATGATATATCACAACTTCTTTTAAGTTTTTTTGCTTATATAGTAAATATGTACATAATATGATACTATAATATTTTTTTTATTTTTCTCTTATTTTTTCTCACCTCAGAAGCACTAGAATATGAATTATTGTATATTTTTGCTCAAGTTTGATGTAAGGGGTGACAACTATAGACACAAACACGAGTTTAAAAAATGATGCAAAAACTTCAGGGTGTGAGAACTCAATCTTCCAGGCCGTTTTTGGCCTTGCAAAATTTGACGAACCCGACTAAGTGGGGGAGGGGGACGGATGTAACTTTTTCTTTAGATATCTGTAGAGTAAATAAAAATAAAAATCAGAGTTCATATGCAAAAGTTATGCCTATTTTATCGAAGATCACTCCAGATCACCTATCAAACTACCATTTAGCAAAAAAACAGTCATAGCTGACAGGTAAAGGTTATGACCCGTCACTTATGACCTTTGACAATAAATGTTAAAAGGATAAAATATTCGGTTACTTTCAGAACACACGCGAGGGTGAGGTGGTAATCGTCATGGTTGATGTGGCGAGCGAAGGTTGTGAGTTCGATTCCTATGAAACACAGAGTTTAAAAATAGTGTGAAAAATAGCATGTGAGATGTGGCGAGTGGTGATGGCCCCTATCTTGGGATGGCTCGGTTGAAAAAAAATATTTTTTTGACTTTTTCGTGTATGAAAAACAAAAAAAATGTTTATTAGTCATAAGCGACGGGTCAAGTTGTGATCCATCGCAAATAACCTCATTGGTGATGGATCCTTATCCGTAACTTATGACTAGTCATCGGTGACGTGTTTGGGGTGACGGATGCGGGATCCGTCAACCATGACGGTTATCACCTGTCATTTATGACTTTTTTTTAATGTAGTGTAAATTTAATGAATGTCTAAGCCTCAATCGCCTAAAATATGAGGAAATTTCAATTGATATTATTATTTTGTTCTTCTCTATCTCCACCTCCATACGAGACCAGCCACCACGGTCCGGTGAGTTCCTCCCCTTGGCGTTGTCCTCGAGTTCGGCAACGCCACTCACCACCGTGCTGACCGATTAGGGTTAGGGGCGGTAGGGAAGGTGTTAGGCAGGTAGGCAGGTGGCCAGCTGTGGTGGTGGTGGGGCGGCGGGGCGTGATCGATCATGATGGTGGAAGACCGATGGTAGGCGGTCAGCAATGAGTGAGGCAAAGCAAAAGCCTGTCAGAAACCGGTTAGTGTGTCAGGGGCGATGATTGTGAATCCAATGGCTCCACCACACGAGATGGGAGGAATGTGGGGAAATATTGTTGGGAGAGAGTGTAGTCTTCCGGCTTGAGATAGAAGAAAGGGTCTTGGCCGTTCCATTGGAATCCAACGGTTACGAGTCGTTGGCTGAAGTTTCTTTTAATTTCAGTCACCTGATGAGGAGCAACTCCCTAAATACAATGGTTGTATATATGTAAAGGCTTAAACGCTTAATATGTCCATATCAGCCATTAGCATAGTTAAGGTGAAATCTAACTTTATTTCTAGAACTAAATTTGATGGAAAAACTAATAGTAGATTTATTTTTGTGGAATTGCATTCTATTCCATTAATACTAGGGTTACATGACTACAAATTCTTTTTTGTTTTGTTTGGAGATTGGAGATTGGAGATGAGATTACAAGTTCAAATGGGTAGCATTGGAAGAGAAGGCACGACAGGACCTATAGCTACTCCAGCAAGCATGACACGAGGCTCTTGTTTTCGTAAGCCCATACGTAATACGTTATGCAAACCCGGTTGGAAGTGTAGACTATTTCACGCTTGATATGGTATACAAGTTCACAAGAGGAGCCTGGAGCCATGACCACAGCTGCATCTATCCTAGTGCCGTCCTGCTCACTGCCGTCTCTCCACAATTTGTATGATTCCGAGACATCGCCGTGTTTGAAAAGGTTGGACGCTGGTTTTCCAACAGGGGCGGCCTCTCACCGCGCCCAAGCACGTCCAGGTCGTTGCCTCTTGGATTCGTGACTGCAAGTGGAGCTGCGCTGCTGTCATACCTCGTACAAATTCGAAGCTTCAACGCGGCGGAGCATCCCCCAAAAAGTTACAAAGTCTACTATCAAGCAAATCAAATGGTGGGAGGTGTGCAGCTCAAGTTATGATAATAGTTTTTTTTTTTTGAGGTAAAAGTTATGATAATAGTTGTGGTAGAGTTAAAACGATTGTTTGCGGCACATGGTTTTAGATCATGAGTCCACCATAATATCATCTGTTTGAGTTCTCCTATTAGATGAGAATTTCGTTTTGTTTGTCTTTCAGGCTATGTGTATTTTAATCACGCAGAGATCGAGAGTGAATATACAGTTATATCCTCTTATTATAACAATAAAAGTTAATAAAATTTTTTATTGAGAAAATAATATTGTGAGCTATGATATGCAGCTAACTATAAATAGGTAAATGATATACTACCTCTGGTCATATAGAAGCATCATCTGTGTGCACACTTACGGTTAAACTTTTGAGATTGAGTAGAAATATTTAAAGTTATACGTACAGGTGTCTTAAAAAGTATTTTCATAATATTATAATATTTTATAAATATATTATAATAAAAATTAGTGGTGAAAGTTAACCTTTAGAACCCATGTCGTGGTTGGATGTTTTTGCGGCCGAATGACGATGACCTAAATTGGCATGTACTTGCTAGCTTAGTATATATATTAACCTGAAAAATCCCACTATCAAAAATTCTTCAGGCATGTCTCAACTGGGGAAGAAGCATAAAAAAGAAATCCTTATTTGGCAAGTTTAAAGGATAACTAATACTCCCTCCCAGTAATCAAGTACTGTAGGATGTGGAGGTTAACTTTGGAGTGGGCCATGCCAAGAGTCGAAGACGTCACGAGTGACGACTGTGCTGTGCTGTGCTGTGACACGGCTCTCCTCTCCTTGGGGCGTCAAGAGAAGAGGATTAATGGCTGCCTGCCGAGCTGAAGTCACCGGCTCGGATCTGGATGTCGAAGATGCATGAGCCACAGCAGCTGAAGTCATACACTGTGCATGCAGGATCATCACATCTACCCATACAGATGAACAAAGCTTCTCTGATTCCCTCCGTCCCATTTTAAGGCGCGCACGTATTTCAAGAGTCAAACCATATAATCTTTAACCAACAATTAGCCTTATATAATGTAAATTTTGTTACACTAAAATGATATCATTAGATTGGCATTTTAAAATAGATTCCAATGATTATGATTTTGTTGCCACAAAGATTATAACATAGGATAAATTAAGAGTCAAAGTTGAGCTTTGGAGACCGTGCCAAATCAAATCACACCTTATATTTTGAGACGAAGGGAGTACTATATGCCACGCCCGGTTTTTCAAAAGAACAACCAGGTGTATTCCACATGTATGCCAGGATCAGTTTCATCATACATACGGTGACATATCAGTGATATACAGTTCTATATCGAACAAAAACAACTTTATTAAAACAATTACCAGAGTTTTGAATAGCAGTAGAAGAACTCGAGAAAACTCCAACGAAAGATTTAGGGTACACAACAGGTAATCGACTGGGGGTAACGCGACCTAAGACGCTCTGTCTTCCTAGTAGTCTTTAGCTTCCTTGATCTTCATGTAGTCTTCTTCAACCGAGCAACATTTATTATTGGAGACAGCAAGTGTAAGTATATATCGTACTCTATAAGTGTAGAAAAATATGACATGAGGGCTTAAGTCAAGAAAAGATTAGACACTGGTTTACTGCACTAAGCAACATTATCCGATAACTCCTAGAATCAGGCATCCTATTTACTAGGTATGAAGACACAACTTAAACAAAAAGAACAGCTCATCGGATTCCATCCGACTACCAGGCTCACTAGATATTCTATATCCGGCTACCATAACTCACCAGATAATTCCATTACCTGGTTACCCGACCATCCATACCAGAACCCTGATCCCAACTAATCAAGAAGAAGTCCAAGCCGCTCTTGACCGTGAGCACGGCTGATCGATTAGTTTTACACTCTGCAGAGTTTGCACACTTTACCCACGAGTCGTGATTCCTGTTTTGCTTCACACTTCCGGGGTATAGAGCCGGGGTCTCACTACAAGGTCTTTACAAAGCGCCTCCAAATCCATATGCACCCACTAAGGTTTCACCAATACCAAGGATTCCATTCACTGCAGAGGCCCCCTCTTATGCCACTTAACCGTCCATTGGTGCGTACATAATATGAAGGGCACTAATTACTTGGCCAGGTCGTACCCATATAGACCTCATGGTTGTGCTGTTATGCCGGGTTACAGGCTTCAAGAACCGGTCCTTAGGACCCCACATAGGAACAGACACATTCCCAACATGCGGCACAACAAATACGCCTTCATGCACCATCCACATAACAACCATCCTGTTAGGATCCCTATTTCATGTTGCTATGAAAGATTACCATACTTGATTCATGTTGCATAATCGTTAATCAAGTTTAACTTCTAACCCAACCAGGACAGCGACTAGCATATCTACCATTTTCTTCCCATGACTCATCAATGGCGATATTCAGACAAAAGCTAGTAAACCCTATTCATAGGTTTCCAATTTAGACAAGCATGCAATGAAGGATAAACAACTAACATAAATTTCTAAAAATAGGTGCAAGATGTTCAAGG
Source organism: Phragmites australis (assembly GCF_958298935.1). Taxonomy (NCBI): domain Eukaryota; kingdom Viridiplantae; phylum Streptophyta; class Magnoliopsida; order Poales; family Poaceae; genus Phragmites; species Phragmites australis. The sequence goes on from NC_084925.1 coordinate 4,870,116, forward strand.
ACACTTGCCTCCTTCCGAAGTGCTGCTCAGTGTTGTCGAAATCTTGATCTTGAAGTCACTCGAACTGTTCCAAAACGTCATCGACTAATCGCAGGAACTTCTGACAAACAACACAAAGGAAACACTAAGAACAGTGCATCAAACAGAAGCAAGGCGCTATAAAAAGCCTACTAACGGAAAGTACTCGCTGCTACGATCGCGGGAGCACGAGAATCGCCTAAAACGGAGCTCGTATGAAAAAGTTGAGGGTTTTAAGCTACAAGGGCTTTTCTGAAAAAGAACAAGGGTTAATTTGTAAAACAAAAAATTCTAGGGGCTGATTTGTAAAAGTCTAGGGACCTATTTGCAATTAACTAAAAGTTTAGGGGCTAAAAGTAAAATAACAGGACTGTCATGGGTTATTTTGTGAAATCATAAAAGTCTAAGGACTTAATTACAAAATTACATATTTAAAAGAATTAACATATTTATTTTTAATTAGAAAACCCTATTTATGATGTCAACATGACATCATCACGCTGACGTGGACGCTGACCTGCTCGGCTCGGCTGACGGGGCTGACACATGAGCGACACATGGCGCTGACGTGGCTCTCATAAGCTGACTGGGTTAAAGAGGACATGTGGCGCAATCTGAATGGCTAGCGAAGGGGTATTTTGCAATCTAATCGTGGCCGTTGCTGCAAGATCGAACGACTCACCTTGAGTCTTCCTCCTCTGGTCGGCGGTGCGGGGCTCAGTGCGGCGGTGCTTGGCCGGAGAGTCGCTGGAGTTGAGCTCCGGTGGCCGACCTTCGACGGCGAGCGGCGGAACGCGGAGAGGAGACGACGGCGAACCCGTTTGAGGGGCAAGTTCGCGTCGGGGCGGTCTCCAACGGCGGCAACCTTCGGGGAAGGTTCGGCGACGAAGTGAAGGCGCTCTGGGGGAGGAAACTCGATGAGATTTGGGGCTTTGGGCGCGGTGTGGTGAGAGGAGGCCCGTCCGGGGGTTTGATTTGGATTATATAGACAGGAGGAGCGGTTGTGGAGAGGGGCGCGGGGTGAAGATCGTGCGGCGGCTTTTTCGGCGACAGTTGCGGCACGACGTGGACAGAGAGAGGAGATAAGAGGGAAAAAACGGGCGTCACACTATATGACTATTGCACACCACGTGTCAGGTAAGGAAAGATTACTGTTTCCTTAAAAAAATAAGTACTTCTCCATTCGGTTTCAGAAATAGGTCAACGAATATAAATATTATTATGTACAATACTTAGATTAACCCACAATATTGATCTAAACAGTAATATGGAAGTATCGTTGATCGTCGCCTCGTTACTCATAGGCGTATAAAAGTAAGAAAATATTGTTTCTTCCCGTGTTAGTCTTGTAATGATTTTATGATGGACCATCTCATATAGAATGAGTTAAATTGTTTCTCTCAAACCATTAGTTTGCATGCTAATTAAACCATTAGTTTGTTTAGCCTTTTAGGAAGTTGGTTTCGGTTTATTTTGTATATGAGATGTTTTTGTTGATTGCCCATTGATAATGGTGGCGGACAAATTATACCGACGAACAAACATTTTACGTGGATAAGGCTAAAACGACAAGTAATTCGACCTGGACCCTACGTATAACTTAAGGACGAACCTAGTTGGTACGCAAAGTTTTTAATTTGGACAGAGTAAACACTAGCATCAGGCACTAGGTACACCAACTAAACTTGGAAGTAGGCTATTGACAACACTTTTGGGAGCTAATTATGCACCTTGCCAAAAGAGAGGCACACAGAGCATTGATATGAAAAAGAGGTGATGAAAAGGTGGAGAATTGATCCCACTTAAACGAAAAAAAGTGTGCATGTTCTATGCAGATTCTCCCCAAGTTGCATTGGGAGATTTTTTTTAATGAGAGATAGGAAAAGTGGAAAATTGGAACCTCATGCCTCCTACTGTTACTGGAACAGCACGCTGCATAATTATTCATCTCCCTCAAGTGTAGTGGGATCACTGTTCTTCAGCTGTAAATTGGGAGTCACATCATATACTTTGGGAATAATTTCCTGGATGCCACCGAATTCTAGAGAATTTCTTATTTGTCACTCTTTGCCTTACTGGCAAATAAGGAATTGCCTGAACTTTCAGTTGCATACGGGGAAATGTCCCAATATTTGCAGTGGGCACAAATTAAATCGAAAGGTAATGGTCTTGTTTTCTTTTTTTGTTCTTAATTACTAGCACTAATTTCTGGCATCTTCTGGTCGTTAAAATGAGTGAGTGAGTTTTTTTTCTAGATTATTAAAAGTGCTCTTCTTCTTCTGACATAAAGATGAGATGTCACAACAAAAATACATATTTCATATAAAACTGTATAATGCACAACTGAAATAATAGCTACCTGGGAACCATCTCCTAGGGAGTATCACTCCATCTAGTAAGGTTGAAATCCTGATGTCTGTGTATTTACACACGTCACTGCATTCAATATTTTAAGCACATGTACATGGAAATGTGTCCCCTACCACCACTAGGAATAATTCCGGTGAGTTCCCCAAGAGCCAAATTGTCACCGCTGAAACAATGTATAGTTTGCAAATGTTCGGTCCGACGTACACTAGTGCCGGCTAGGAGAACACTACATACTAACAAGCAAACCAAGCTCGGAACCAATGTTACCCTATAGATAAGTCATTGAACAGCTAAGTCTCAAGTTCCATGCTCCATTTCCATTTCCATTTTCATAACTCTTGTATCACTATCGTGGGAGAGCAAAGAACATTTTATCAAAGCATCAACAGGCTCCCAGACAAATTCTCAAAACCAAAAAGAAAAAAAAAGGTGTCTCCCAACCAAAAGGAAAACGAAAGTAGCCACAGAATGGAGATGGTTCAACTGTTGATGTAAACCTGCCACCTGCAGTAAGCATTGGCCATGGGTTTCATTTCACGTCACAATTTACTGGTCAACAAGGACAATAACTTATGAGTTATGATTGAACGAAAATAATTTCAGCAATTTCGGTGTACATGGTAGTATATATGGTACACATGAAAAATATGTATATGACATTTGAAACTAATTGTCACGAGAAAACTGCATCACAACGCGACAGTTAAGACGGTGTTCATATATTGTTATTTATTATATTTATTAATCTCCACGGGTTGAGGTTAAGGAATTCTTGAAAGACAGCTCCAACGCACGTTCTAGCTAAGAAAAAAAAATCAAAATGTGTTTGTCAAAAAGGCTTATGGATACTGTACAAAAAGACCTTAGCTTCTTTGATCATCAGTCCCTTTTTAGGGTGGGCAAAAGCCAAACATGACATATAATTAACCCACTTTTTCTATATCTTTTTCTTCCATGCTACTTTGATCATATCTATGTGTAAATCATGACCTTTGAAGTGGCGAAAGCAAGGCTCATTGTTTCCCTCGGACCATACCCATTTCCATTTCATTTACTTTGCAAGAAAGCCCTGCCTAGCAACGTTCTTGGCCGTTCGTTCTTCACCACTTGGCTTTGCTACATGCTCCAAAAGGGAAATGGATATGTACCAAAGCTACTTGGAGTCTTCCCTTTCTAGCTAGCTAGGACTGATCATGAGGCTACTTTTGCTCTCTATACATATATGAGAAATCAAGTTAAAATGTGTCTTAATTTATATATGATAAGTGATTGATAAGGTCATAGATTTAGTTTGCTGAGTTTTGGATTGTCTGGGTTGTGCGGAGAGTCCGCAAAATTCTTCGAATAGTCCATAGTTTTGAAGTGAACTGGGATGTGCGGAGAGTCTGTACATTTTCTTGGAGTCCACATTTTTACAGTGTCCACTCTTTTCTTCGAGGAGTCCGCATTTGAGCAGAATTTAAATTTCGACTGGAATGTGTTCTGAGTTGATTTGAGTTTTTAATTGAGCATTTTGATTATGTACTAACTACAGATGGAGTTAGAGATATATGTTTGCTTGTCTTATGGTGTGCAGGTGATAGATGCAACTTGGCAATCAATGATGGATGATCGGGGCTAAGTGGGTTGCTTGGTGTCGAACGATCAAGGAGACCGGACAGAGCCAAGAGTGATCCTAGCAATACATCGAGATCAAGCAAAGCATGAAAGATGGATGAAGATGACGTATTGACAAAGTCAAGCGAAAGCGAAGCCAGTGCAAGTGACAAGGCGGCCCAAGAGATCGGGAGCGGGAAAGATTTGCCGGCGTTTAGGATCGCACGATGAAGACACGCATCGACATCAGAGCGCTTGCTTAATGTGTAAGCAAGTGGTGTGTCACGCTTTGAGAAGCGTGTAGAGGGTTTCATGGTTTAGCCTCAAAGCCGTGGGAAGATTGGAGGAGTATGTAGCACCATCGCGAAGCTTGCATCGAGGCGAAGCTAAGTCGTGAAGGCGTCGCGGTCGTCTGATGAATGGAGAAGAAAATGAACCAAAATATCCTCGTTTGTAGGTATGAGTGTACTACATGAGAGGGGTATTTTGAGAAAAAGCTAGAAAATATAAGGGTCACATTTTCTAGATCTATAAATAGAGGGGTAGGTCTAGAGAAAGCCTTAAATCAACCATTTGAGCCTCTTGTGCCACCCATATGAGAGCATTGTACTAGGGTTTTAGAGTAGAGGATGATAAGTGCTTAGCCTATGTAATAGGTGATAGTTTTGAGAGGAAATCTTTGTAATCCACCTAAAATAGGGCTGACTTCTTTGAGTAATAAAGTTTATTTTGTTACATATGTTTAAATTCTTCTTCTTTTAATTTCCCTTTATTGGTTCCATTGCCTTGTGTGTAAGTTTTTCCTTTTCAGCATTAATTTTTGTTTTTATTTTTGAGCTAAAATTTTAACACCTTGGGAGGTTGTTCCTATTGATGCTAAAGGCATAAAATTCAAATACACATGCATATGTGATATAGTCTTGAATTCCCTTGCCTTTAGATCATCATCTTGAAGATCTTCTTTACACAGTGTTCATCTCTTGATCCTTGAGTGATTTTTTCTCAAGATTCAACCTTTATGCGGGGATGAGTCATGGATTGATTTACTGTAGAACCTAGTGTTCAATTCCAACCATGAGACCCATCTTTTGTTGAATCTTCAAGTTTGGATTTTGATCTTTCTCGGAACTTTTGGACTTTTCGGTCTAATCTCCGGACTCTTCGAAAACTCCAGACTCTCCGGTCCCATTTCCAGAGTCTCCAGACTTTCGGGGTAGGTGTAGTTTTTTTTGCTGCGTATTTGTGTTGCATTCTGTTGTGATTCTCTTTTAGAGGTGCGTTGAGTGATCGAATAGGAAAAGATCATCAATTTCGTAAGAAATTTGTTGAGGTACCTATTCACCCCCTCTAGCCGCCACTCTCGATTCTACAGTTGGTATCAGAGCCGGTTTCATCACTTGTTGATCCTAACCGGCTTTGTGATCTGTAGGCAACATGGAGAGAAATAGGAAGATTTCGCTATTTGATGGCCGTGATTTTTCGTACTAGAAGGTGCGCATGGGGACTTATCTTCTAAGCTAATGAAGTGCAATATGGGAAGTAGTTGATTCCAACTATGAGATCCCTGCTGCTTACACGACTCATGTTTAAATCAAATAGTATGAGGTCAACAACAAGACCAAAAATATTTTGTTCACTAGCCTGAGTCGGAGTGAGTTTGATATAGTCCAGCATCTCCGTACTGTCCGAGAGATCAGGACTACTCTGAGTGTCTTTCATGAAGGTACTAATCAAATTATGGCTAGACACCAAAGCACATACAACTAAGAATACCAAATATTTGTGCAAGGGTCCCGTGAATCTTTGGATGTTATGTTTTCTCGTTTTGATGGAATTGTGAGTAACCTCAGATCCACTGGTGTTTTATTCTACTCTGACCATGAGAGGGCGATCAAGCTTCTCTATGTTCTTGATCATAGCATATGAGAAGTGAAGATCTCAAGCATTGAAGAGTCACCAAGTTATGATACATTAACTTGTGATGAACTCTTCAGCAAGCTTAAGTCCACCAAGATAGCCAATGTGGCTCGGATAAGCCTCAAAAACCCCTGTCTCAGAATAGGCATTGGTTTCCAGACCTAGTGGTGGCAATTATGCTAGAGCTAGCTTTTCTTGTGCTAACACTTCACCGAGTGGGTTTATTTTGTCTTTCTTGATTTCTATCACAGAGGAGTAGGTGTATGTGCTTGATGATGAGGACCTTGCGCTAATTGTGAAGAAATTCACCTGTTTCTACAACAACCGTCAAGACTAGAGGAGGGGAGGTTCCTGTGCTTGCTTTAAGTGTGGTGATACCACCCACTTCAAGGTAGACTGCCCCAAGATCAAGAAGAGAGAGGACTACAACCATGACACTGACAAGCACAAGAAGACCAATAAGCCTTTCTTTAAGAAAAACTGCTACATGATGGCTAAGAAGGCGGTCAATGCGGCTTCGAGGGCATTCGTGATGGCTCTTAGCGACATCAACACCTCTTCAAGTGATGAGGAGAGCTTGAAGGAGGATGAACCGTAAGCAAAGAACAAGAAGAAGGAAAAGGACTTCACCGACCTTTGCTTCATGGCTGTAATGCCCTAAAATTTTGGAAGGAAATTGGAAGTCGTCGTTTCCGGTTTTTTGGGTATTGAATCGCTCTCGCCGGGAAGGAAAAGAGAAGAAATTGAGGCAAATTGTAGTAGTATATTTCTTTTAAAATAGAAAAGCTTTAACCATGAGAGTGGGCTGAGCCAACCTGGGCTTGGGCCGGTTATCCTAGCCCCTCGCCCAAAGGCCCAGGCGCCCCCCCCCTCTTTTTCCCCTCCACCCCGCCAAAACCCTAGCCGTCCCTCTACTGTGCCGCCACCCCCCCACTCTTTCCCCTGTGGTGGCGTCTCCCAGTCCTGCCCTAGAGTGGCTGCTGCTGCTGAAATCTGGCCAAGAAGAGGAGAAGAAGAGGAAGGGAAGGGCAGCAAGGAAAGCAAGGAGAAGAGGGGAAGAGGAGATTTGGAGCTAGGGGATTTTGGGGTTTTCTTGCTGTGGTGCCTTAATGTAACAATTTCCCTACTGTTCTTCATGTTTTGGTTGATGATTATGGCCGGTAGATCTTGGTTTGAGAGGTTTTGGTTAGGGGAATTTGTGGTTTGGGGTCGAACTGAGTGTTCTGCGTGCAGGCAGATTGAGTAGTGTTCTTGTTGTTTCGGTGACCTAGATGATTTTTGCTGTGGAAGTGATAAACTAGAAAGTTGTAGCTAACGTCGAAACCTAGCTACCAGTGAAATTTCAGATTTTTTAGCCATGTGGTTTAGGAGATATTGTTGTCTGAATCTGACTGTTGTACCTCTATCGAATTTCTGTCAGTGTTAGATCTATTCTATTTTTGGGCATCTTAGTTGCCGAGCCAATTTTTTAGAATGATAGAAGGTTGTAGATGATTCATTAAGCTTTCCAATGGTGTGAACAATGCAATTTTTCATTGGTTGTAACTCTAGTTACGCTGTTCTAAACTTTTCTGCAATTAATGGTCGACAGATTTCGTTGTCTAAGTTCAGAACTTAATTAGGCCTTGTTAGAGATGTTTTATGTAGATCTGAATGATACAAAAGTCGAAGCTTGTGTTATGATATACATGTCCACAAAATTTTAGAATTTTTCGTTGCGTATTTCTGGAGATAAATAGGTTTGGGTGGCTGCTGTCTGAAATTGATGATAGGTTTTTAGAGCTGTTTTGCTATGTCATTTACGAGACCTTAGAGGCATGGGAAAATTGTGTCGTCGCAACGAAAGTTGTAGCCCTTGTTCTGTAGTTTCTGAAAATGTATTCATTTGCTATTATATTTGTGGTAGAAAAATAGTTACAAAAAAGATAAGTACTACTGCTCCTTTTAAACTAATGCGTGTGTGCTGTTTTTGGTCGATATGTCTTGATTGAGGGTTTCGGGCGTAGGCGCGCTTTGTTTTATGTATTTGCATGTTATGAGGAGTGTTGATGCTGAGTTATGGTTATGTTTAGGTGGTGGTTCTTCGTCTCACACTTGAAGTTGGCTATTATTGTCGGTAGAAGGTAAGTAAACGTAGCTATGTTGTTGCTACCGTTTTGACTTGTTATTTTCATCACCTACACCTTTATTTCAGAACCATGATAATTTAACTATGATCTAAACTTTATGTTATGCTTTATGTTTAAGCATGTTTAATCATTGACTTATATCTATCCTTACGTTGCTACAATTCTTGTGAGCTATATTGTTATTTGGCTTGAGGATGAAGTTGAAGTATTATTGGTAGTATACTTTAATGTAATTGCAGCATATTTCTACCATGTGCACTTGCATTTGCATATGCATTGGAAGTTATGTCGTAAAGATCACGACTGTACCGGTATACATCGTACGTTGCCCGAGAAGGGGTGCGATGTAAAAGAAGACATATCATTGCATTCATATGCATTCTTGAAAATTAATAATATTTATATGTTATTGTGGATATAAAGTTACACATGTGGTTGTGATCTTTATTTGAAGTTATTCTTTATTGTTGTTAATACTATCCTAACATGTCTTATGTCTTGAGAAAACTGTATTAAATCGATGCTTAATCAATTTGTGGTTTAAATAACTTGTCAAAACAAGTTTGCTTGCTGGGATTTTATATCTCACCCTTGCATTACTCCTTCCAGGTATTTGATGCATGTCGTGAAGGGATGGGAATGTAGCAGCACGTTTTGCACTTCATGCCGATTTTTTTATTATCATTGTGCTGTAATAATAAATAAAGTTTAGTCCTTAGAGTCGTACGTTTGAAGTTTAAAGTGTGGTGGTGAAGTTAAACTTAATATTTTCCTTTTGGTTCATGTTAGGATGTTTTTATCCGTTATTGTGATAATCTGCATATCTTATTTATCTGTGTTAATGCTTCTGCGATGCTTATTTTTCATAGAGGAGATGCTGCCATTTTTTATTATTATGGCAAGTTGTAGGTTGCGTAGTTTAGTGACATCCCAAGTTTTTGGCGGCCCTGGGGTGTTACAATGGCGGACGACAACAATGACTACAACGACCCCGAGGTAGATCCTTCTAAGGTATTGTCTTTCTACGACCAGCTTTCCATTCAAGTTGATAGCTTGAATAATGCTCTTGTTAGCTAGGATAGGTTACTTAAGAAAGTTGTGCGTGAGTTGAAGGATCTTAGGCCTAAGTACGAGTCTATCTCTACTAAACTTGCGTTGCTTAGATTTAAGCCTGATGTTGAGGAGTGTGAGAGTTGCCTAATTGTTATGGCTGAACTTGCCGAGCTTTGTAATGTGCATGCTCAAGTCGTCAGTCGGCTTGAGAGTACCAAGAAGAAGCTTTTTGAGGAGGAGTCTAGGTCTACTCTCTTAGGTGCTTGTAAGAATTACCCTTTCCTTGCAAAGGATGTTGAACTGAAAGACAAGCGTCTGAAGGAGCTAGAGTCTAGATTGGAGAGTGCTGGGAGTTTTAAGGATGTGCAGCCAAATTGTTCCACTTGCACCATCTTTCAGAACAAATTCAGCTGGGTAGAGGATAAGTTCAAAAACTTTTGACTGAGAATGAGTACCTCCTTTATCTGGTGGAGAAGTTCTCAAAGGGCAAAGGGAAAATGAATTTGATTTTGGTCAAGACCAAGATGTGTGCTGACAAGGAGGGTTTGGCTCTTGGGTTGAGTTTTGAGAGGGTGGCTTATAGTGGGGAGAGTAAGACTGTGTTCACCACACCTACTACCCTAGAAGCTGAGAAGTCCAAAATCAATGCCACACCACAATCCATCAAGAAACCCATTCCTTAACCCACAAAGAAGAAACCCGCATCAAAATCCAAGAGAGCTCCACAACCTAAGATGAGAGAGCTTGTGAGAGAGCCCCGAGTAACCGACAGCTGAGTTTCCGAGAGATGCTACCATTGTACCTACTGCTAGAGAGAGGGTCACTTGGTTGGGTTTTACTTTTGCCGTAGGAGAGATGAGTGGCGTGAGTGGGAGTGGAGCACCCGGGACATATCCTACCCATCTATTAGTGTACATGAGCCTTTTCCTCACTTCCACTCATGAGTCTCTAGCGCTTTTTAGTCTCTTCCTAAAGGTATTACCAGATGTTGATTTTGCCATGACTCATCTGGTTTTGGTCCACGTGTAAGAGGTTTTGATTCCAGCATTTTGTAGGACCACATTTTTCTCATCGTGGTACTTGCCCTTAGCGTACTAGACCTATTTTACTTGCATATGCTTTTACCACTTCAGGGCAGATGATCCAGTACTGGATTCCCAAGAGGTTTATGACTAACCCCAGTACTAAGTCACCCACCTATTATTCTTCTCATATGTAGGTGGCAGGCGGAGGCCTGAAGAACAAGTGCCTTATTGACTCTGGTTGTTCGTGTCATATGACCGGAGATTCATCATGGTTCTCCAGCCTCACCCTCGTGATGCAACATAAGTACATCACATTCGAGGATGATTGGAAAGGAAGGGTGAAAGCCAAATGTATGGTAAGGGTGAATGCGAGTTTCATTCTTAAGGATGTAGCTTTGGTGGAGCATCTGGGATACAATCTTCTCTCTGTATCTCATTTATTGGATGAGGACTTAGAAGTGTGTTTCAAACACGATACTTCTCGATTCTTCTAGCGCTTTGATTTACAAGATTTCTCGAGTTGGTAGAGTTTTTGGGGCTGATTTTTCTGAGTCTCTTGGTTCTTCTTGTTATTTGATTGCTCAACCTTCTTCTAAGCTTTGGATGTGGCATAGGAGGCTAGGACGCATCAGCTTTGATTTACTTACTCGTTTGAGTGCCCTAGGTTTGATCCGAGGATTGCCCAAGCTCAAGTTTAAGAAGAATCTTGTTTGTGCTCCTTATTGACATGGAAAGATGGTTGCTGCCTCCTACTCACTAGTCAATTTGGTGATGACTATGGGTGAAAAGTGGTATGTTCTTGTTATTATTGATGATTTTTCTCGCTACTGTTGGGTCTTCTTTCTTGTGAGTAAGAATGAAATGTTCTCACACTTTCGGAGTTTAGCTTTGAGATTGTTCAAGGAATTCCCTAGTGCATTGAAATCATTTCGCAGTGATAATGGCACCAAGTTCAAGAACTATCTCTTTGATGCTTTTTTCTTGATCATGGCATTGAGCATCAATTTTCTGCCCCACACATTCTTCAGTAGAATGGTATGGTTGAGAGAAAGAATCGCACTTTGGTGGAGATGACTAGGACGATGCTCGATGAGCATAGGACTCCTAGGAGATTTTGGGCTGAGGCCATTAGCACAATATGCTACATCTCCAATCAGATTTTCTTGCACTAGATCTTGAATTTGACTTCTTATGAGTTGTGTATTGGGAGGAAGTCGAATGTTTCACATTTGAGAGTTTTCGGTTTTCGTTGCTTCATCCTAATGCGTGACAATCTTGATACGTTTGAGTCGCGTTCTTTCGATGGTATTTTCTTGGTGTATTCTCTTCATGGTCATTCTTACAGGGTTTTTAATCTTGACACTAACACCATCATTGAGTCATGTGATGTGACCTTTGATGAACTAATCCCCTGTGCTAGTTCTGTCTTTGAGTGTACAGATGATTAGAAGATGAGCTAGAGCATCTTTGTAGATGAAAACCTTTTAGCTCTCGATGAGGACGAGGATGATTCACTACTTCTCTCGATCACACCTGCTTCAGAGCTGGCACCTATTTCTTCTACTCTAGCAGAGGGTTCTGCAGCATCTACTTTTACTTCACCTGCTCTTGAGCCTGAACCAGCATAGGTTGAGGGGGAGTTCACCTCTAGGCGTAAGACCCCTTAACACATTCAGCGGCGACACCCTCCACACTTGATGATCAGAAATTTTGATGAGAGGGTAACGAGGTCCAAGACAATTCCTCATGCTCATTTTACTGATTCTGCATTCATTGCTTCTTTTGAGCCCTATGATGTTGGACATACTTTATATGATTTGAGTTGGGTCAATGCCATAAATGAAGAGCTTGAAAACTTTGAGAGAAACCAAGTTTTGGTCCTTGTAGAGCCACCCCCTAATGTTCACACCATAGGAAGCAGATGGATTTTCAAAATAAACAGGTGGAAGGATAGATCTTTAATGAGAAACAAGGCTAGACTAGTGGCTCAAGGTTTTACTTAGGTTGAGGGGATAGATTTTGGAGAGATATTTGCACCCGTAGCTAGGCTAAAAGCCATTAGGATCCTTCTTGCCTTCGTGGTATCCAATTATTTCAAGTTGTATCAAATGGATGTCAAGTGTGCTTTCCTAAATGGTTTCATTCAGGAAGAGGTCAAGCTTTGGGCACTCCAAATACCCACATATAGTTTACAAGTTTAGAAAGGCTTTGTATGGGCTTAAGAAGGCACCTAGAGCTTGGTATAATAGGCTTAGATCTTTCTTGCTAGAGCATGGGTATGTGATGGGGTCAGCTAATAAAACTTTGTTCACTCTCAGACATGACAATGATTTCTTACTTATTCAGATATATGTGGATGATATCATTTTTGGTGAATCTTCTTATGCACTTGTGGCCAAGTTTGCAGAAACTATGAGCAGGGAGTTCGAGATGTCGATGATGGGCGAACTCAACTTCTTTCTTAGGCTGCAAATCAAGCAATGCAAGTAAGGTACATTCGTCTACAAGACGAAGTGCACCAAGGATTTGCTGAAGAAGTTCGACATGAGTGATGGAATCCCTTGGTGACACCGATAGCAATCTTGACCATGCTTGATCCAAATGAAGATGGCGAGATGGTGGACCAGCGGGAGTACATGGGCATGATAGATTCTCTCCTGTACTTGACGGCAATAAGACCCGACATCCACTTCGCCGTTTGCTTGTGTGCTCGCTTCCAGGCTTCATTGAGGATGTCTCATCGCCAAGCAGTGAAATGCATTCTGAGTTACCTCAGGCACACTCTCAAGTATGGGCTTTGCTTTTATTCTTCCTCTTCGCCTTTTCTTTGAGGTTTTTCGGATGTGGATTTTGCTGGTTGTAGAATTGATAGGAAAAGCACCTCTGGTACTTGTCACTTCTTGAGTATTTCTCTTATGTGTTTGTCTTCTCACAAACAATCTAGCGTTGCGCAGTCTACTACTGAAGCTAAATATGTAGCTGATGCTAGTTGTTGCTTACAGATTTTGTGGATGGTTGCTATTTTGAGAGATTTTGGGTTGAACTTCAGGAGTGTGCCACTTTTGTGTGACAACACCAGTGGCATAAGTTTAGCCAACAATCCAGTTCAACACTCCACAACCAAACACATAGATATGAGATTCCACTTTCTAAGAGACCACAATGACAAGGGAGACATTGAGTTGAGGTACATAGATACCCAACACTAGCTAGTCGATATATTCACCAAGTCTCTACATGCTACAAGATTTGTCTATTTGAGAGGAAAGCTTGGTGTATGCCATCTATATGGCATTGTGTGAGGGGGAGTTATCTTTTGTACATACTCTATCTTACTTTTGTTATATTTGCATTACATTTCATTATGTATGATAATCATAGTAGTTGAGCTTTGACTTGCATGTCTTTAGCATTTTCGGTTGCTAGACTTGAATTTGGACTAAGTTGATTAGTTGTGTGGAGCAATCTTTTAATCTTAGACTCTTCTTGATGCTTTGACATGATATATTTCAAGCAAGCTTGCTTTTCATAAGATGAAATTTGGTAATTCTATGAATCATGTAGGCTATGAAATGCTAAATTCTTGATCATCATGTTCGTAATTGCTTAAGCTTAGTCAATGCTTGTGTTAAGGCTAGTTTGATGAATATCTTGCTCTAGGTCTTCTTGGTTCAGGACAGTAGATTGGTGAACATTGTACTGTGTTTTCTGTCTTTGTTAAATATTTAGCTCATGATAAAACTTTAGGGGAACATGTGTTCTTTGTATCGCAAAGACACTAATTAACTTGATCTTGTGACCATCTTGATAACTTGTGCGAATTGAATAATCATGAAAAATCAAGTCTTTTGTGCTAAAATGTGATTCAATACGGTTGTCTTAAAGCCTTAAGGTGTTTGTTGTATCCAGTTGCATGATACTTTGCTTGGATAAGAGACAACTTGAGAATAAAATAAAATTTCAAAAAATATGCCTAACTGTTTATTTCTTTTTAATCACTTGATCAATCTAAATCTTGGTTTCATATGTGAGTGTTTGCAAAGCCTAATGTCTTGAACACTTGTTTGTCTAGTTTGAGGTTGAAATTGTTAGTTCTTAATCCTTGTATTGCCTCGGCACGAGTGGATGCTTATGTGGTGGTCACTTTGAAAATTATTCAGCTATGTAAAATTAAATGTGCCAACCAATTCTTCGGGTTTAGCTTGTCAAGTTTCATGTTCTTATGTCGCTGTCTGTTTTTGAGCCTCTATGAGATTGTGAGCTCTACGTTCTACCTTCTGGAGCCCTTTGATATTTCTAGCTCTCGCAAATACTTTGTGGTATACTTGTAAAAGCTCATTTAGGATTGCATATTTATAATATTTTATCCTTGATGTTTGCATTGCCAAAGGGAGAGAGCATATGCACAAAGATGAGAATATGCATAAATATGCTTCAAATGAAGAGAAATGAAAATATTTGCAACAAACCTCAAAGAAAAATGAAAAATGTGCATTCATCAAGGGGGAGTATTTCTTTTTGAATTTTTGAGTTTTTCTTGCTCTTTTGAGGTTTTGGCTTGTCTTTGCCTCTTTTCGGTCTTCTGTAATCCTTCTTATGCCAAGTGATATGTTTTTGCTCTTTTTCGAGTTTTGGTCACTTGGATGTGCTTCATCTCTTCAAACCCAAATCTTTGTTCTTTGAGGTGTTGTTAATGCATTCATCAAGGGGGAGATTGAGCAACCAAGTTAAAATATACCTTGGTTTATATGTGATAAGTGATTGATAAGGTTGTAGATTTGGTTTGCTGAGTTTCGGATTGCCTGGGTTATGCTGAGAGTCCGCACTTTTGCGAAGAGTCAGCAAAATTCTTCAGATAGTTTGCAGTTTTAAAGTGAATTGAGATGTGCAGAGAGTCCACACATTTTCTCGGAGAGTCCGCATTTTTGCGGAGTGTCCGCTCTTTTCTTCGGAGAGTCCGTAGTTGAGCAGAATTTGAAGTTTGATTGGAATGTGCTTTGAGTTGATTTGAGTTTTTAATTGAGCATTTTGATTATGGACTAATTATAGATGGAGTTGGAGATATTTGTTTGCTTGTCTCATAGTGTGCAAGTGATAGATGCAACTTGGTGGTCAAAGGTAGGTGATCGGAGCCAAGTGGGGTGCTTGGTGCTGGACGATCAAGGAGGCTGGGCGATATCAAGGGTGATCTTAGTAGTACACGTGGAGATCAAGCAAAGCATGGAAGATGGATGAAGACAGTGTGTTGATAAAGTCAAGCGAAAGCCAAGCCGACTCGATTTTGAGCCGACTCAGTTTCTTTTTTTGGCTCTTGGAATCACCTTCACTGCTGGTTGTACAACTGGCAGTAAAAGGGGTGTGACTTTCACTACCCCTTACATACTGCCAGTTCCAATGAAGGGCACAATCGTGGACCCAGTTTATGTTGTGTATCGCATTCTATTGCCTTTTATTCACGATGGAAATTTCTCTATTGGTGTTCATCACAATATAGACATGTTTCATGAATTGCAAGACTCATTTGAATTGTCATCTCTTACTTAACAAGGTTAAGAGATTTGGAAGCAATGTAGTCTGGTTCTGGTGTATGACTGAGTTAGTCAGGATGGAGCTTGATCTAGATGACAGTAAGATGATGTATGAAGATAATACTTTTACTGAGATTATGGTGAAAATGCAGGCGATGTCAATCATCTCATCCCTCTAGAAGACGACGTCAATCATCTCATCCTTATGGAACACCACACAATATAATTAGGTATTATGTATAGGTTTATGTTCTGAACAATGTGTGCGGCTCAGATTATGTATATAGAACAATGTGTTCTTATGTGTTATATATCTGTATTCTTATGTGCTATATATCTATATGATATTCTTATGTATATGCTTATGATATTCTTATTTGTGTGATGTATATATCTGTGTGATATATGCCATATCATGAAGGCAGTCGTGAAGCAAAATAGTTTCTTAGGGGGAAGGGTCACACATATGATTTCAAAAAAATCCGTCTATCACACTTTATATAGACGGGTTTTTAGAAAAAATCGTCTATGTGTATTACAAAACTGATATATGTGTAGATATATTATAGACACATATCTTATTTATACTCATCTGTGTGTAGCTCTATTTCAGACGGAGTTGTAACCATCTGTAATAAGCTCAATATCACAGACACTTACTACGTGAAAAAAAGGCCATGAGTGACGGGTGATAACTGTCATGGGTGACTGGTCCCGCATCCGTAACGTGACCCATCACCCCAAATACATCACTGATGACTAGTCATAAGTGACGGGTCATAACCTTGACTCGTTACTGACATCCGTCTCTCATGTGTTGGGTAGAAAGACATAAGTAATGAGTAACCTCTTTACCCGTCACTTATGTTAAGTAATAAGTGATGGGTAACCTTTTCACCCGTCACTTATATAAAAACATAAGAAACAAATAAAGAGGTTACCTGTCACTTATGTGTAGGTTACCCTGCAAGATTGTGCTGTTTCCTGACTACATCCTAAGCATAGCCAAGATTTGTTAGCCATCTTCTCTCTGCAAACAACAGTAATACATCCAAATCCATATAGACAAACATACTTATATAAGAACTTATTTAATCATAGAATCACAAAGGTTACAAAGTTCTAATCAATTGATCACAGAATCGCAAATGTTATAAAATTTCAATCAATTCATATTACATAAGACCTCACAACCTAGGGTTTCTATAGTGCAACTCGCTGAGTGGGTTGATGACTTCAGATATCATGAACTTGGCAATCCGTTGTCGAATCTCCAAGAGTTCACCGTTGTTGAAAAAATAAGCTAAAAAATCCTGCATAATTTAACGCGTAACCAATGCCATGTTATCATGGAATTAAACAAATTACTGAAATTAGTTACGAATAATCTTGTATTGAACTTACATGGGGGGATTTCATATCCTTTGCTTGGATCGTGAGGAAAATGTTTCACGCAAGGTGGGAGTGCTTACAAGAAAATTTATTGTTAGATCAAAAGGAAAAAATAGCAACTTAGAACATTTGATAATCAGTTTGGTAGCATTTACCGCAAACCCAGTCTTGTCTGTCAGTTTGCGTTCGTCTTTCGCGTTGTAGTAAGGATCAGCTCGAAGGTACTTGTCAAAAGCTCTGCATAAAGAGGGATCAATTAGGGAACATTTGAATGTGAGAAAAGTTAAATATGTAAACTAAGCTAGGAAGAACTTACACATCGATGAGTCCTTTCACAACATTGTAATCACACTCTCTAGGTTTTCCATTTGGTCCTACTAATCTTGATGAGTCGAGGTACCACACCAAATTTCATTTGAGGCAAATGACCAGTAAGATCCAATGGCCACTAGTGTTGTGGATGCCCAACAGGTAGTCCATTTTGGAATAGTGTTGTATTGTCCTAGTCACATGCTACACATCATAGTCGCTATGAAGTTGGATGATCAAGATTTTAATGGCCTCAGGGTCAAGAAATTTGATGGGCTCCTTGTTCTTCTTTGTTTCTTTGATCAAGTGTCTACAGATAAGAATATAGTTAGATTCAGGACTTAGTGATATTAATTAATAAATGTTCAGTTTCAAGGGACTTACAATGTGAAGATTCGTAATAACGATACGTCCATGGCATAAAGGTTGATTGGGTCATATAAGTCATTGAAACCCATAAGGAAGTAGCCGTCTTCAATTAAGAAGTGACATCATTTGTACTATACGACTTTGGATTGAGCCTTGGTGTCTCTAGAAGTATTCATGTAGTAATTATACATGTCGACACATATTTATTCCGCCCTTGTTAGGTCATCTACTATCATTAAGGGCTTCCCTTATTGGAATTTCGTGTGGGCACTGATTCACACTGCTCCAATGTCTGTGGACTTTTTCGCTGGTACAATGGCCTTCGATCTCTTCGACAGGTGCTTCTTAGAGCCTTTCTTTTTTGCTCCCTTTTCCTTCTTTTTTGGGCTCTTTGGGGGAGACGGAACTGGAGCTGGATGCAAGACCACCAGATGCAGAGAAGAAGGCAGTGAAGCTCGCTTCTTTGGAGGAGGAGAAGACAGTGAAGCTACTTTCTCTGGATGTGAGGGGCACGTCGGTGGTGCACTTGAAGCTCATATAGACTGGGATACACGAGAGATCACGATGTCACCCCTCTTCCACTGGATCCTTTGACAAAGAGCTTCACCTAGAGTTGTGACTTCATTATTGGAGGGAGGGGAGCTCCAACAAGTGATTGATGGCATTGCTATGTACCATGTTCATCGGAACCATGACATGGCCAACACGTATCAGTATCGTATATAAGATATGGACATATGGAAGTACCTAGCCCCTTGCAACCTTGATGTAATACCGTCAGGCCTAATTACAAGGATGCAGGGCATGTACCTCTTTAGCAGGTCAATCGTATCCAGCTCAGTCACAACAGCTACTTGTTAATCGACCTCTTTGGAGGCACAGCTACTCTTCCATACAATTTCAGGGCTAGCTTTCAGTAACACCCTGAGTTTTAGCATTTTAGAAAATAGCAAAATTCGCTCTAAATTAAAACTTTTTCTAATTATTAAACCAATATAAAATTGAGAAAATATATATTTGAATGTGTATATACTTGTATGTATATATTCAAATATATTATTTGGACTAAGTATTCCAACGAGCACTAAATTAATTTCTAAATAAATTGTTGCATTAAATTGACCATATGCATTTTTGGTTTAGTGATTATTATGGTTCTTTGAGTGGCGATTCGAATTTGAACGTCTCTCAAATTCGAATCCATTTAAGTTACTTCGGTAACTTCCTTTTCCAAATCAATATGTGAAAATCGATCTTCCAATCCAATTCAAACATTCCTTTTTGAATCAAACTAAATTCAAATACTCCTATTTGAATTTAATCCCAAATATCTCAAATCTAGACTCTTCAGATCATCGTCACTTTCGTATGCGAATGCAATTTGAATCATTCAAGTTATATTTGAATACTTTCCAGTTTAATCTTTTCACAAATTTGTTTCAATACAATTCAATTCAAATCCAAAATGAATTGCCAATCCAATTTGATTTAAATCATTCCTTCAATTATCATTCATCCGATTTCGAATTTGAATACGTTTATTCAATCAACATGCAACTCGAGTCCTCATTCCAAAATCAATTTGATTTCAAATTCAATTTGAATTACCCAATTCAAATCAATTCCATTAATTCAAATTGAATTATTATACATCTCTTTGCAATTCAAATACATTCATTTGAATTTAGCTAATCTGATTCAATTCTACTTATATAATTGAATTGTCCTCTCTCATCTCTCACTGCTATCTCTCTCACACACATCTCTCCCTCTCTGATCCTCTCATCTCTCTCTTTCATCTGCATCGGCCAACCTCCTCTCCATGCCCCTGATCTTTTCCCTAGAGCCCAAAATCAACTTGGTCTTCTCCTTGCTCCTCTCCCATGCTTCACCTGCAAGCATTCATACACACATGCATATATACACACAAGCACACAACAGCTCAGCTTCTCCCCGGCGCAGCTCCTCTGCCTCTCCTCTACGCACTGTGGCCTCCTGCTCAGCCAGCCTACCTTGCTCCTTCACGCCGCTAGCCACCCGACCAAGGCCGCAGCAAGCCGCGTCGTGCCACCCACGCGCCGCCTGGCCTCCTTCTGAGCCACGCCGGTGAGCCTCCCTCTCTCCAATCTCGCCCTCTGCTCCTCTGTGTTGCGCTGCTGTGCGCCCGTCTCCCAGTTAACGTGAGCCGTGTTGTCGCCGCGCCGCCCGCGTGCTGTCTCTCCGCGTCGCAACCCAGCCATCTTATCGCCGTCCGCGCCGCCGCTCGCGTGCATGCTGTCGCCAGCCGAGCCACACCGTCCAGCGTGCGTCATGTCCCGCACGCGTTCCCTCTCGCCCCGGCCGGCCTCCTCTTGTCGTGCAGCAGCCCCTCTCTTTGCCGCGCAGCGCCGCCCCACATGCGCACCGTGCTACCGCTGTCGCACCGCAGCTGGCCCGCCGCCAGGCCACCGCGCTCCCTTCCTTCCTTCACCGGCCTCCATCTCCCGGTCGAAATCCCTTCTGCCGAACTAAGCCATCCCGAGAAACCCGCTGCCACCGGTCTTCTCTCCCTCATCCGTGCTACCCGCAAGCGTAGCCACGCCGCCCACCGCTGAGCTCTCCATCCCCGGCCGACCTCCTCCTTCTCTAGCAGCCACCACCATGAGCCCCTTCCTCCGCCGTTGAGCTCCGCCCCCTCCCTTTTCCTGCTCCCTCCTCTCCCTCTCTCTCCAGCTCCCTCCGGCGCCGCCATCTCCCTCCCGGTGCGCCTCCCCTCCCTCCGGTCCCCCTCTCCCTTTCTCTCTCTCTACGCCACATGCACAGGTGATAAGACCGGCTGGCCTTATCCCTTCGGCACCCCCTGCCGTGTGGGCCCATGGGCCGGTCCACCGGTTGTAGTCCACGGTGGACCATACACCAAGCTCCCCCTTCGTTCCACCGGCCCACGGACCATGAATCGAGTTCACCAGCTCCGGTCTACGGTGCACCACCCTCACAATCACTCTGGTTCACAAATCCTGTAGACCAAGTCCACAGAACAGTAGCACCTTTCTTTTTTCTAGTATTTTCCATTTCCAATAAATCTTCCGATGTCCATAACTCCTCCGTTTCAATTCTGATTTCAGCAATTCTTTCACCGATATTCCTCTAAAATCGTTATCTATCTCCATGCCAAATCTTGTAATTTTTGGAGTTTATTTAATTTTCTCGTTCAATAATTACTTCGTGTTGCGGCGTCTAATCTAGATTTAGATTTTGTCTTTTAATAAATAAAGTGAGTTAGATAATTCCATAAATATGTTTAGGATATAATCATGTACAAGTTGCTTATGTTAATCTAGCTTAAGTGTAGATTAATCGTCATGTGAATTAAAGGGTTGTTTTTTGATTAATCTTTTAATTAATGTTGCAATATATTGTTATTTCATGTGATAGGTTATAAATTAATCTTAGATCAATTAAGGTAATAAATTAACCCATGTAACTGATAAATAAATACATGTTAAGAGAATATGATAGAATAATTTAACATTGGTAATTAATTAATTGAATACTCTTTTAGTAATTAATTAATTAGATTCAAAGAATAGATTAACTTAATTAATTACATGCATGCTTTTATGATAGCAAAAAATATAACTTAATTAGTGTGGAAATTAAACAACACTAAGTAATTAAGATTAGTTGCTAAATAACCATATTTAGTGCTATAGATTAGAATGTTTAATCCAACACTTAAGCACATATAATCGCCTAGAGTTATACTTACGTATATACGTATACATGCTCACATACATATAGATGTAAGTATCGCACATACGTTTATGCCTGTACACGTGCACTCACCTACACGTAGAATCTCTAGCTGTCGTCTTTCGGCAATTAAGCTAATAAACGTTCACCTAGTTAATCGTGATTTGTTTAGACTTTCTCTTAATTTGATGAAACAACTAAGTTAACAGCTTAACCTAGCTTTGCTAGACGATTCCGCTATTATCTGTGTATTAGCTTCGCATTGCTTAGAGTTGCCGATCGTCTTTTCGCTAGGTTATCTATATTAACGCCGGATGACGCCATGATATCTAGCATGCTTAGGATTGAACACGTCATGATATCTAGTATGCTTAGGATTGAATACCTTCTCATCCATAGGCAGTCCATCAGTATCAATTCCTGTGATGGTAACCTTATCTATCGGCCATTGTGTTTGTGTCATTGGCTTTCGGGCTCATGCACCATTACCAGCTGTCTGGCTTGGAGAGTGCACTTCCTCCATCTAGAGAGAGAAAATAAGGGGGTTGACTTAAACAAAAAATATTCCTCCATTCAAGATGTAAGACCCCAACCCGAGATCTCCTATGCCTCCCATATTAGTCCCTAGATTAAGTAGCTGATATACATAGTATAACATTTATAGTATCACAGCCAAACTTCATACTTAAATATTAAGGTTCAGAGTACAAAAGGTTACAAACCATACTATATATTACAAACCTAGCCGAGCGACTAGCAAAACACAGCGGAAAACGGAAGCCCAAGCCACAAGCAGCTAGGGTGCGAACGTGACTTCTAAGACTACTCTTCATCCTCGCCTTCACCTTCGGCAAAGTCGGCATCAGCTTTCTCATCTAAATGACAGCAAGAGTGAGTATTAAAGGTACTCAGCAACCCATATACTACTTCAAAGTGTTGATACATGCAAAAGGGGTGGTTCAAGTATAAGGTTTTACGGTTTAGTTTTAAGCGTAAAGCAGTTATGCAAGTATTTCAATTGCATCATCTATGATTGACTTTAAAACAGTTTAAATAGTTCAAAACCAGATAACAAGCTATATCTAGGGTTTTTGGGTCCTAGGAGGGGCTACACCTTGCTCCACAGTCCCTATCATCACATTTGGTGTATCTCTAGTACCACATAGCTCCTAGTAGATTGAGCTAGTAACATTATCATATGGACATCTAGTCCACACACTCACTCATTAAGACACATTCTCCTGGAGTCTAGTCAAAAAGGTTCTGTCTTCGCATGTCTATGACCATGGATATGGCTTTTCGAGTCTAGTAAAAAAGGTTTTGTCTTCGCATGTCTATGACCGCGGATATGGCTATTCGAATAGGTTTACACTCTGTAGAGGTTGTACACTATACCCATACGATATGCTCAGCCTCCAACCGTTACAAGCGAAGAACGAATCATACCAAGACACTTCAATCACCTTTCCTGCTGGGCTTTTCTACGAGATTTACCCCCAAGTACTAGTAGTCTTGCACTGAACGTTAGGTTCCCTTTTTAAGTATTTGCCAATCTCTGCATGTTCAAACAGAGGGCCACATTGTCACCTGACTACTCGTTGCTCCCAGCTTCCAAGTATGATGCCCAACTTAGTTCAGTGAAAAAAAAGTCAAGTCCTATCGATTCAGGACGTATGGTTGCACGAGGGTTATTAAGGCATGGCTGCCAAATGACTCGGTCCTTAATCATCCAGGGCAAGTATCTTTTGGTATGAATACCATAGAGGTAACTCAAGCTCTCGGGAGCATCCTCATCCAGAGTACTACTCTACTTGCCCCCGCAAAAACAATTTCCACCTATTTTTACACATCACCCTCCACATCCCACATGACATCAAGGATCCCATCACCATTACTAAATTAACAACCATCAAGGATTCAAGATATATGAGTTAACATTGATAACGATCAAGGGATATCTCTAAAGAGACATATTTTGAAAGCGACATCTCCAGAGAGACGTATTCAATCCTAAGCATGGTAGATATCAAGGCGTCGTTCGACTTTAATATAGATAATGGCAGGTAAATCTTAGGGTGATATGTATTCTGGATGATGATATTCAAGGCATGGCATGTGTTGATGAGACTAACTATTGCAAGCAATTTGTAAAAGCGCAATACATAGCACATGAGATAATAAATCAACTTTTAGTTGATCATGTAGATTATATGAAAATATGGATTCAATATGATCAAGGAAATAGGACTTCCCTTCTTCGATGTTTCCTTCAAAGTCTTGGTTGTAGTCAGGATCTTCCTCGCTCCTAACACTTCCCGCGCAGCACTTGTAGAATTCAGGCGGTTTTGCAATTGTGACTACATTCATTACTATACTAGAGAAGATTCAAATAACACCAAATAGAAAGCCAAATGAGTCGTAATGGATATCACACTATGATTGATAGGTAGATCTCGAATTTAGATGAATTTTAGCGAAAGAATCACCAGAATCAGAGCAAGAATGGAGGAGTTATGACTCCTAGAAAATCAATTTAAAAATTACATTGAGAAAATATGAAATTGTACTATTCATAGGTGGGCCCACTAAACAGTTACTGGGGCCACGTGAACAGTGGCCTGATGGGACCACATGAACAGTACTCAGGTGGGCCGGGCCTGGATTAGGCCAGGTCCGAGCTAGGATGGGCTAGGTCGGGCTGGGGCTACAGTACTGGTTTGTAAAGTACTGGCCCACTCGGGTTTGGGCTGGTGGCTTAGCGGGTAGTAGAGCTGGGCCAGCCCATTGGGGTGCGACCTGTCGAGCCAACGGCGCATGGGCCCAGCCGTGGCCCACTCGGCCAGGTCGAGCAACAGCCTGTAGCCAATCCACACGCGCGGGTGGGCGTGTGGGTGGGTTGGTGGAGCAGGGCGACAACGAGGGAAAAGTAGGCGGCAACGAGTGATTCACGGCGGCGCGTCACCGAGGAGCTCGTCGGAGTAGGGATTTCACCAGAGTTTTACGAAGATGGAAGGGTGCTAGGCTTCTACACGATACGACGGATTCGGTTGGGAGCTCATCGACGGTGGCCGGTGGTGGAAATAGTACCAGTTGGCGGCTAGAGGAGAGGGTAGAGGTGCGAGAAAAATGGGCAGCACCTCTCCTCAACTATGCGTAAGGAAATGCTTGATTCCTTACGTACGACTTGAGAATGCCTATATATCTCTCATATGGAAACATGTGATGCAGGAATACAGGGCCAAGGTAGTATATCTACTTCACAAGGTGAGCAGTGAGATGTACTA
The DNA here is from genome assembly GCF_958298935.1 of Phragmites australis. Classification (NCBI taxonomy): domain Eukaryota; kingdom Viridiplantae; phylum Streptophyta; class Magnoliopsida; order Poales; family Poaceae; genus Phragmites; species Phragmites australis. The sequence continues at coordinate 4,894,838 of NC_084925.1, forward strand.
GGATATCGAAAAAAGATGGTGGGAAATACACCTCAAGAATACATAGTCTCAAAGTGTCATTTTTCTTGCTCCTCCAGCGAGTCTGGATCGAGCATTTTTCTTGCTCCTCCAGCGAGTCTAGATCGAGCACCTTTTATTCGGTTGCATTGAAGAAAAGGCACAGGCTCAGGATGACCTTGCGAACCTTAATTGGGAGGATATTCCTAATAGTTACTGCAAGCAGTGATGTTATCGTCACATGGTAATCATGGAACTTCATCATGGCAAAATTTATTTTTTAGCTCTTTCACCGAAACAAGTCTTGCGATATTGGACGAGTAACCGGAGGGAACTTTTACACTGTGCAAGAACTCATAGAATTCTTTTTTCTTCTTCTTGGAGAGAGTGATAGCTGTTGGTGGTCCGAATCACGTGCATGGAGCTCCGGCCTTAATGCTATTTCTTCGAGGTTAGCTCGTGTGTTCTCATGATCCTTTCCTTTTCCCTTCATTTGGAGCAATGTACCGATCAGACTCTCGCTGATATTTTTCTTTATATGCATGTTTTCGATAGAGTGGCGAACAACTAATTTTCCCCAATACTCTAACTCGAATACAATTGATTTCTTGTTCCACATTCCTTTTTGTTCTTCATCATTGGAGGATCATTTTTACTTGCCAAGGACAACATTGATATTCTTAACCTGATTGTGGATATCTTCCTCATTGAAATGCCTTGGAGGTAACACTTTCTCTCTTATGCCATTGAACTGCTTGTCCATGTTTCGGTACGGGTGCTTCCTAGAAAGAAAACATCGATGCCACATGTACACTATTTTCTTTGAGTTGTTCAACCTCAAAATACATATCATCTAAGCAATGGGGGCAAGCTTCACCTTTTCTTTTGCTATAACCTGACAAGTTACGAAATGCTGGCAGGTCATTGATGGCGATGAACAACATGGTGTGCAAGGTAAAGTACTCTTGCTTGTATTGATCCCAAACCTCGACGCCTTCGGATTAGAGTTTCTTAAGATCATCGACTAAAGGCCAAAGGTATGCATCAATATCATTGCCATGTTGTTTCAGTCCTAATATTAAGATCGACAATATTATGTATTTTCGCTTATTACAAAGCCAGAGTTGAACGTTGTAGATCGACCATACAATAGGGCATGTGCTATATGAGATATTCATGTTACCGAATGGATTTATGCCATCTATGCTCATAGTAAACCTAATATTTCTCAATTCTTCAGCGAACGATACTCATGTTACCGAATGGATTTATGCCATCTGTGCTCATAGTAAACCTAATATTTCTCAATTCTTCAGCGAATGATACTCATGTTACCGAATGGATTTATGCCATCTGTCCTCATAGTAAACCTAATATTTCTCAATTCTTCAGCGAACCAACCAAATATGGAATCAATAGTTCACCACTAAGCGGAATCTGCCAGGTGCGGAATCATTGCATCGTTCTTACAATCCTCCTTATGCTAATACATCAATTGTGCCTCCTTTCTGTTAGCAAACAAATACTTTAGATGGAGAATTATAGGAAAATTTCACACTACCTTCCTAGGAGGTCCTTTACTTTTCTTGCCTCCATTCCCGTCAGCACCGCCATTTCTATGCTTATATCTATAGGTTCAACAAATAGGGTATTGATCTAGCTCTGCATACTCTCCACGAAACAAAATACAATCATGCTTATATGCATGTATTTTTTTTTTCTATTTTCTGTCCTAAAGGACAAATTATCTTCTTCGCGTTGTAGACACCCTTGGGCACCAACTTTCCCTCCGGTAGCATGTCCCTTAGCAGATCCAACAATACTTCAAAACTCTTGTCAGTCCAACCATGTCTTGCCTTCAGTTGTAGAAGCTTTAGGTCCCCAAATAGCCATGTGTACTTCTCCTTACAGTTAGGATAAATGGGCGCCTTGAAATCTCACACAAATTTCTGAAAATTAGCAAACTCACTACTATTATACTGGTCATGTCGCTTGACATCCCGCATCATTTGATCCACATTCTCCACAAAATCCTCGAGATCATTATCATTAAAATCTAATATGTCCTCGTCCCTAAGATCATGATCCATATCACCAGGTGTAAGTCCTTGATTCACACTGCCAGCATGTAGGCCCCAATCCATCTCTTCTTCGTTAAGGCCTTCCTCTCCATTCTTGTTCCAACATATATAATTCTTTTTAAATCCACGTATGACCAAGTGTGTATGGATATTGTCTGATTGCAGGAACTTCTTATCATTCCTGCAATCGCGATATGGACAATACATTATCGTTTTACCATGATGTTTCATATTTTTCAAAGTAGCACTCAAGAAATACTTCACCCCGCTTATGTACTCCAGACAAGTATGGGTCTCAAGGTACATCCAACTTCTTTATACAATGGAAAGACATTCATTCTTCATTAATAATTACCTTAATTATGTGATTAAGCATGCGATTAAAAATTTCATATAATTACACTAGATTTGTGACATCTCGCAGTAGATCAGTGACATCTCGTAGTAGATCAGGCAAATATAGTATCAAATTTAACTTAAATACAACTCACTTGTACTAAAATTTTGGATAAAGATGTAAAATAGTCGATTACAACTCAAAACACAAAAAATCTACCAAATAGTGGTCAGAGGAGGAGGAAAGGGGGAGATGCAAATCTTCAAAGACCTAGCAACAATTCAAACTTCAAATCAACAAGATATTAGAGAGTCTTTAGTGGAACAAAAAAAATCACCATATCTACTATGCATATGGTACTATTGAGTCATGTAATTGTTAGACGCACACAGTAGCTCGCTAGCTCTTATAACAGAGCTAAGTCATCAGTGATGGGTCATAAGATTACCAATCACTTATGATATATCATAAGTGACAGATCGCAATATAACCCGTCACTTATGTGATGAGCCCATGACTTCTTCGGATACGATCAATACCGCAAATAATCCTCATATCATACAAGGTCCAATTACAAGAGCACATACACGATAATTAGAACACCAGGTGAACTCGTGTCTCGCTGTTCATGTTTCCTTGGATGAATTACTACTAAATTCTTGTGATATTTTATTGCTTAGGAATGTGGGAGAAGCACTACAACCTTACCAGGATGTCACCCCTCGAAGGCCAAGTCTACTCGGACTCGAGGTTGAGCTCTGGTCGAAGTCGTGGTCGTGGTCGAGTCTCAAGACAATACGTCAGTAAAACGGGCATAACTCTCTCATACAAAGTCCGTTTTAGGCGTTCTTAGACTTTTTGGAAAGTTTATGTCGAGCCTTTTCCAATAGATCTATGCTCGATCAAATATTCCTTATATTTTGGTCAGGATCAAAGGAATAAGATGCTATGTCACCATTCTGGACCCTATCGCGTTTTGTAATCATGTCGAGGTCGGAGTCCAGGTTGTGCACGCCTCTTTCCACGGTTGCACAACCCTAGGTTGACCCCCTCATGTCCCCCTATAAATATACGGTAGCCGTCATAGTTTAGGCTCGGGCTTAGCTGAACCCCAAACTCGAGTACTTCATTGGTAATTAGTAATATTTAGATTGTATCTACTTGTTCTTGCTTGTGTTCTCGATTTGTTTGCAGGAAAAGCCTTCTTGGTGAGGTCAACCGCGTCTTGGTACGGTTGATAACTACGAAGTAGTGGTGTAGTGGTTGCAATGGTTCTCGATCTGTTCTACTCGGAGCCTTTGGATCATCAACGCCGAAGCTTCACCAATCGACTTATCATATTACCTTTTGGAAGATCGGGCAAACGCGCATCATTATGACTGGCCCAGGAAGACCTGTCACCTATATCAGATCATAAGTGACGGGTCGTAACATAACTCGTCACTTATGACTGCTGCAGGGAGACTGGCCCGTCATTTATAAATGGTGCAGAGAGACCCGTCATTTATGATTAGATCATAAGTGACGGGTGTAGTTATGCTCCGTCAATAATATGATAAGTGACATGCTACATTATTATTCGTCACTATTATCAGTGACGGATCAAAGTCTGATCTTGACCCAAGACTACATAAATGACGGGTGGTAGAATAACTTATCATTAAATCGTTTCTTCTTTACCTATAATTTCATATAATAACTTTTGGGTAGACGGAACTTTAACCGCCTATAATAAAATTTAATATCTATCTATAATAATCCGTGATGAGCTAGGGTGCATAAAACCGTATCTTCCTTTGGTCGGGCGTGCCCTTTGGCATAAAATGATTGCTTCGGTCGGCAATACTTTTGCCGATAAGAGGTCAGATTATTTTGGTCGGTTAAACCTTAGCCCTGGTAGTAAGTGTTTGATGGGCCCTTTACCGACCCATGGTCTGTCTATGATGTTGTGTCATTCTATAGTGGATTAACCTATAGAGCATTATATTGTTATCAAAATATCCATGGTTTCATACTTTCACATCATGTGGCATCGAGATTGGTTATATATATATATCATTATAACGGTAGCTATCTAATTAGTACTGAGCATCAGCATATGATTCACAAAGATGAGATTATATTCTCATATTACAAAAGGCATAGAGTCCATTCTTGATGTCAATGGAAAGATTGAAAATAGTACCAGGATAGAGGGGCCGGATTGATGACAACACATCGCTTTCAACGAAAATGCATGCAAGAAACCTTCGCGTTGCTTAATTGCATCAATTTGTGACAATAAATGAATATATTCCTCTCAAAAAAGAGAATATATTGTGTCGAATATAGAGTACTGGTTCTATCAAGGAGGAGCTTTAATATCTGTTACTATAGGAAAATGACCGAACAATAGGACATGCATAGCAGCCTTACAAATCTCGGTCGAACTGATGGATTGTTCCTTGTTAATTGTTCGTACATCACATGAGTTACGTTGATCGGACATATTTTCTATTGAACAATAGTTAACTTATGCATTAACACACAGAGCGTGCAACACGGGTCGGGTTCTTGATTCCTGCCATCTCTTATAATTTGAAAGAGAAGCTTTTGAGCGCTATGTTGAAAATTAAAACATGATCCACACCCATCAGTCAAACAAGCTCTTTCTTAGCTGATTATTAAATAATAAAGGCGAGAAACACGCCTCGGTTTGGATAGTTAATGGAAATGGTTGTTGTATCCACTGCTTATTAGAGATTAAACCCTATGTTTATTTCTGGTGTGTCTCACTAAGATAGAATTTCTTTTGATAAACGACGTATCCATCAATAGTAAGACTACTATGGTGGCTTCTTTAATTTTTAAGTTCTATATCTTCAAACTTTAATAGCCATTGTGTGAGTGCTACATATGATATGTGATTGTATACATATGTCTACGAGTTTTATTAGTATTTTAAAAAATAAAGGCATTGCTTGCAGTCCTCACCAACCCTAAAAATTAAAAAAAGGATTAGGAGGGGCAAGTGGCAGCATCTCAATGGTGCTAGCTGTGGTTGTTTAATCAGATCGATGCACAGGTAATCAGACATTGTAAACCTTTCTCACATAAAAATGGTGACGCCATATCCCCATGATTAGAGGGCGCCCAATTATATATATGAGTCAGCTTCTAGAAGTAGACAATGTGTTCTTTTAAAAATAATACAAAATAAGAAACAATACAATATACCTCCTGCTTTATTAAATGCCAGTTCTGGCGTCTTCCTGGTACACGGATTTGCTGCAGCTGTTACAGGGTAGCATACAAGTGCGGCCAACGGGATCAAGATTGACGTTCACGTTGGTCACATTTTTCCATTAAAAAAACGATGATCGAAGTTCGCATTGGCGACTTCTAAAACTTGATCCCATATATGCGTAAGACTGTATGGATCGACCACGTACATGTGAATGATGTTATTGCATTTATCTTTCGAAACACACTTTTATAGCATTTTCTTTTTGTTTGAAGTTGTATAGGATTAGAAAGGAAAAGAAGATGATCATAGTTTTGCATTGGCGACTGTGAGCCAGGGGAGCATGAGTTTGGTACTTGAGACTGTTGCATCAGCTCTCACTACTTAAAAAAGGTAGACCCAGTCAGTTCACATATGGTCATCCCGGCCGGTTTCGAAAAACTAACTGTAAAAAGATTTGTCCAGTCGGTTTTGGCTCCACGGGCGATTCAGAATGTCCCAATCGATTTAATTGTAAGCACATATTGCATTCAGTTCTAGACGGTACCCAACTAGATTATGTCCCAGCCGGTTCTAGACTAAAACTGATTGTGGGTGTACCTACATTATCGCAATTGGTTTGAAAGCCCAATTAAATTATGTTCCAACCAGTTCTTAATTAGAACGGACTATAATCTGTTTGAAACCCAACTTAGATAGGGGTTCCGAATTGAGTGTACTTGGCCTTATCCTGGTAGTGCCTTAATTAGTTGCAATCACTGCTAAAAAAACCCTTTCATTTTCGGCTCCAAAATCTCCTTTACTGTCAGTTTTGAAACCGGCAGTGGACAACGAGCAGTGATAGTCGAGTACTATCACTGCCGGCTCGGTGGACCGGCAGTGATACCCAAAGCATCACTGTCGGCTAAAGGACTCAGCTGGCAGTGATTCTCTGGTATCACTGCCGGCTGTATCATTCGGCCGGTAGTGATTTGTTGGAATCACTGTCGGCCGAAGGTTGAGTCGGCAATGTTTCCCTCTCTGTCCTCTCTGTACTCTCTCTCTCCTCAATCTCTCCGTCTCTTTCTCAATACATACACACAATGATACACATATTTAATGTAAATTAATAATAAAAATTTCTTCATTAATACATAGTAATGAACACATATTACAAGTCAGGCATCGATAAACACACAATATTACAAGTCACCCCTGAAAAGTCGGTTGAGTTGAGCCAGTCCAGTATCTGTCTACCTCTCCCGTGACGAGGACTGCGTACCCGCATTGACTATTGATGGCATGAGTACGTCCGGGGATATCAAGGGGCCGATGGTGGTGGAGCGGAGGACCCAACAACACCTGATTGACCACAGCGTCGCCTATGTTTCAGGCTCGCCGGTGTGTCAAAGACATCAAAGTTTGACGCTTGAACACCTCTAGGTTTTGAGCCTTCGGCCTCTTTCGCCGCACACTGACCGGCCACCCACTTGTCCTCCTCCTCCTCGGTGCAGTTATAGGATATTGCTTCTTACTCCTCCGCAGTGCACAGCTCACGGGCTAGCCTCTCATCCTCCTCCTCTTGGGCACGTTTACGAGACACCACTTCTTGCTCCTCCTTCATATCATCGTTGGAAAGCCATTGTATCCAAAAGTCGTCCAACGATACCAACTTCGCATCATACATAGTAATTCATATCATTCATTAATAAATAGAAAAATCTACGATTTATAACTGAATAAGTGTTGGTTCTACGATATGCCATCTATTGTGAGGATGACAAGTGGGATCTGGTCCCATATATCATTGACACACCGATGGTATATTGTAGAATAAGTAATGTCATTCATTAATATTGTGTGAATTGTGGAAATAGAATACGTTGTCAAGCCCTTTGGTAGCCTTCCTCCTTGTTGCATACTATCTGCTTGAAGGTAAGGTGTCATCTGAAGGTCTTGCACGCGTGGATGGCATGACCGGTTCATGAAACTCACCATTTGGGTTGATAACATGTTCCAATAAGAACCCAACCATCTGTTCTTGAAGGAAATGTATTTTAGCAGGTTGTAACACACTTGTGCATAGTTTGGAGTGCTGCGTTTGAAGAATCGAAAGAATTAGTCCTTGAACACGTGTAGAAATTGAAAAGAAGGCATCGATATGTTATTTCATACCTCAAGGTCATTGAACCTAATAGCGTCTCCGTCCGGGCTGAATGCGTGCATGAAGTTAAGAACATAAAACGCGCAGAGATTGTTGCCGGCTGGGTGCCTCATATACTTCAAGAGGAAAGGATTCGTCAGTGGAATGAATTGACCCTTTTTATTCAATAGGAAATGCAAGACATAAATATGTATTGTGTACCGAAAAGTCAGTTTTTATAGCGGACTCCTTCCTAAGTAGAAAGTGGATAACACTGTTCTTGCGGTATCTTGTGTACACCCTGTACGTGAATATGAATACCAATTAAAATTAGATGCAATCATCGAGAAGATTAAATGATCGAGTTAACTTGTTTAGCATGTTGGTGAGGGTAAGTCGTCTGATCTCTCTTTGCTGAGTCCAACACGATGATCTTGCTCAAGTCTGGGTGGATGACAAAGAGGATCCAATAAGAACTACATAATATATCACCATAGCAAATTAGTAATAGAATCGAGTTGCTCATAAAACGAGGACGCCCTTGTGCGCAAACATGTACTCACAGCTATAGGGTAAAAGTATGAATTTCTTGTATTGGTGGTAAAGCAGACACTTCAATAAGTAGGCCTCGGTGAAGTCTGAATTCTTCGTTACAAGTTTCTGGTTTACAAGGACAGGATCGATGAATCCTACTTTCTTATCTAAGTTTTGTTCGTATGCTTGGATCTCCATTCTACGAAAGAGAGAATTTAGCTATGCAATTACAAGATGCAAGATCATATAACGTGCATTATATGCATAAGTCACTTATAGTGTCCACGCTTTGACTATAGCCACATCGAGGGCATCTTCCTTATACAGTTCATACAAGTACAAGAATTCTAACCAGAAGAAGCCATCCCTATTGAGGAAATATTCTTCTTTGTATCTCATAGGGAACACCTAAAAACCCTGCCTGGACTGCTCCAAGTACCATTGATATAATCGACGTATTTGAGTTGTAAAGTTTCTTTCTATATCTGGTTTGACCAAAGGTTTTCCCAACTCAAATGGTCATATAACATCCGACTTTGATATATCCGCTCCCACGGTAAGTTGTGCTAGTTCTTTTGCTGCTAATCTAGAAGAAGCCAGGAAGTCTGTAATGCTTGGAGCATCCTTAATGATTGGGCATGGTTTGCTCTTGGCTTGCATCTTGCTGATGCATTCATAGTCAGTCGGCGACTTACTTGAAGCTGACCCCATCTGTTTAGCTTTAGCCATTTTCATGAAAAAATTTAAGGCATCTTCAGGCACAACAGACTTCGATGGAGGTGGTGGATGATGGAAATAAGACATGACACTGGCATTCACAACCTTTTTTGTTTTCTTAGCAGTGAGTGAATAAACATCCTTGGGTTCCGCCAACTTCTTAGATGCCACTGACTTCTTAGATTATGTCATTTGCTTAAATGTTGCAGAACCTGATCTTATTTTCCGAGCTGATGGCTGGCTTCTTGATGATGCTGGCTTCTTGAGCGATGAACTTCTTCGAGGTGATGGCTGAGGAGGTGGACTTATTTTGGGAGATGGCTGAGGAGAGGGAGATCTTTGAGGCAATGACGGCTTGGGGTGTAGTGGATAGTAGAGAGTCTTGGGAGCTATCCCTAGTGGAAACACTATGTAGATCTTCTTCCACGCGATGAATGTGTGCTTGTTCTCTCCTATAGTGTTCGTCCCCTCCTCTGCGAGGTAATCCACCTCAACATGGCGGTATTGGTCAACTACCTCATCTACTTTGACTGTGGCGTAGCCCTCCGGTATCAGACGTCCGTGCAAATGTTCATTGGAGCCATGAGGATAAGCCATGCCGGAAGCCACCTTGATGGTAATATTTTTAGCACCAATGTGTAGTTCACACGGTGTCCGTGCTGTGATGAGGTCCACGAGATAAGTGATGGGATCAGCTCTTGGAACTCTCGCTACTCCGATGACCACCGGGGTTGGAGCGCACAAACTCAGGAGACGTTACCGGCCATTCCTATTCGCTCACAATGATGCCTCGTTCATGCATGAGGGCTTGTGTTACTGCTTGTGCTATTTTTTTCTTCTGTATGTTCCCTCTCCTTTTTCCATCATCCTAGCTTGTTCTGCCTCTCGTTCTACATCTTGCTCTGCTTGGGATCTCTTTTGGCTCTTGAAACTGTCGACTTCGCCTAGGAATCTATATTTCCAACCCATCACTCCAACGTGTCGTGTGCGACCACCATGCTCCTTGTTTCCTAGGGCCAAAGTGAGCTCATCCCTATCCCTGTCTGGCTTGAAAGAGCCTTGTGCAGACTGCTCGTGGGCTTCTTTTTTGCAAATGTTTGTGTCACTTCCTGGTCTTTGAAAGTCGTAAAGCATAAGCTTCCATCATACGAGTAAGAAGTACCCCTTCCAAGAAGGAAGTGCATCGATCGATCGCTCCAGCCCTTCGTCTCAGGCATGAAACCTCTCTCTCGCAGTTGATCTAGCTGTTGTTTCCACTACCGTTCTTTCCTCACATACCCACAGCTGCTGACTTTGTGGGGGTAGAGGTTCTTCTATGAGTTCGCTTTGTTCACTGCACTCAACCTCTGTGCTTTTTCCGATGACTTGTACTCCGCAAAGGCTTGCCAATGATTTTTCAGTTGTGGCCACTTGCGGAAATTTGGTGTTGTACCTTTCTGCACATATGTTCTGTTCAGTGTGCCCTTCTAGTTCTTAAATGAAAGGTCCATGATCATTAGCGTATTACGCTTAACTACTTCCATATCTGTCCCTTTAGGTAGTCGAACTTCTCTAATATCTTAGGCCACAAGATGTCATTCTTGATCGAATCAGGAACCACATGCGGATCACCTCATTTGCCAGTCTACAATCTGTGGCTGATGGGCACGTGATCCTTAACAACAATCTCATAGACTGACTTGTATGGCCCCGGAACTCTCTCAGGTGCAGTTGGCTCTCTACTGGAAAAACCTCCGTGATCACAAATCGCCCGACAGACATCTTCGAGGGACCTCGGACACGATGCCGCACCTGGGATTGCTCCTTGGCGTGACCCTCCGGAGCATCAAGCATCTGCACAGATGCGAAAAAACTATTGAGAACATATACCACAATATGTAGAAGAGATGCATTCATCTAATTATGAATTACCTCATTGACTCCACATGCACCTATTTGTTCCAGGTTGAGATAGTGGCTCTGGCTACCTTCTTCAATGTTTGACGGCGGCACTACGTCTCGTTCTAGCACCTGGGCCGGATCGGTGGTTGGTGGTGTCATTTCTTTCTAAAAGTTCTGCATATGATGATGACGAATGGTTGTGTCAGAGGATGAACTCCACAAGCGGGGATCCGGAGGGACCCCCTTTGAGATTCGGCCGGGGGGATGATTCTGAATCTACCTCGTATGTGAAATAAATGGGAGTAAATGAGATGCAGGTGGGAAGTAAATACTCTGGGGATTTTAGACAGGTTCGGACCGCACGGAGCGTAATACCATACTCCTGTGTGTATGCTATAAATGCTCTGAAAATGCCTCTCTGAGAATCTCTTGTGTTACAAGGATGTTTGTCTAAGTCTAGAGCTTCGTGCTTCTTGTTCTTCGTCTTGAATAAGCCGTTGTCTTCTGTGTGGTCTGCAGTGAGCTCGATGTCTCTCCCTTTTCTCCGGGGAGTCCGCCCTCCTTTTATACCCGTCAGGGTGGTTAGCGTGCTCAGAAAGGATGGCGCGAGTTCCAAGGCACCATAAATAGAAAGCAACTATCATGGGCTGCAGTTTGATGTGATAGGGGAGTTGAAAACGCGCCCCCGTCCGGTCCTGTCATCATCATCCTGCTTTTCAGCAGGTGCCGCGGGGAGGGCCCACCGGGCAGCCACCGGGCACCCCGCGTGCCCGCCCGGTCAGAGCGAACCTGACACAGCAGAGTGGCAGACGATATGCCTCAAGCCTTGCGACGATATCCCGAGGCGCGCCGAATGACGCACGATGGAACCCGCCGCATTAAATGTCCCCACACCTCCCTACCAGGCTGTGGCAAGGACTGATAGTAGGCGTGGGGGGAGTGGTTGGAAGTGACAGGCCACACGCCCTCTTAAATGCAGCATCGGGTCTCTCACCAATTGACACCTCACCGCTGAGCCCCTATGGGGACCACCGGCGAAGGACTTCTCAGGTCCTCGGTGAACTGTGAGTGCTCGAGGACTACTGTTCATAGCCCCAAGCACTCTCTCCCGGATATGCCCTTTCTTGGTCCTCGGGGAACTCGGGTACTCGGGGACTACTGTTCATAGCCCCGAGCGCCCTCTCCCGGAACTGTATCTGCTCGGGTTATTGGAGAACTCGGGTGCTCGGGAGCCACTGTTCATGGGCCCGAGCACCCTCTCCCGGAACTTGGTCTTCTCGGGTCATCGGGGAACTCAGGTGCTCGGGGGCCACTGTTCATGGGCCCGAGCACCCTCTCCTGGAACTTGGTCTTCTCGGATTTCAGGGAGATAATCCTCGAGGGATGGCACCACGTGATACTCTGCTGTCCTGGCCTCGGGACTCGGGGACCCTCGGTTCCCACGTCACCGACAGGTTGAGTAGTATACATATAGAGAGCTGAGAAAGGAGGGATGTAGAGATAAAGCCGACGAGTGAGGGAGAGAGGCTGTCAAAAGAGTGAGATAACCATGAAGGAGTCAATAGATAGAATACATACACATACAATATTGTAATTGAGTACGTTAGAACCACATTTAACCAAAAAAAAAGTCACATCTAACGTAGCAAAATAGGCATAAGGGTACTGACAATTGACACATTGTTCTTACAAGTTAGCATTATCTTACATAGCAAAATAATGATGATTACAACCAGAACTAGTATTAACTTAGGCTAAAAGAAAATTGTTTAGGTCAACCTCAAATAGTGCGTCCAACTCATCTTGAGAGAAGCTGCTCTTTGAACTAGTAGACCTAGCACATAAATGCTGACTTAAGAAGAATGCTTCCTCTCCGAACCCACGAAATCAGTACTAAAGTCCTATAAGTAATAAAGAAATACGGCCTCGAGCCATATCATCATCGCCACTATTTTATTGTATTTCAAAAGAAATGTTTGCTTTTCCGTAGAGAGTATGATATCAAAAATAAGCATAGCATCAATATCTATACATTATGGTACATTGATCAGTACGAAAATAAGCGTAGCATCAGTATCTATACATTAGGGTGTAAGAAGAAAAGCAATAAACAAAAACAAAAATCAGTCACCACTATCATATGCAACCACCATCCAACAAAGAGTCTATTATTTATTTGATCCGCATGAGATTATAGAGATAATTATAAATGATTGCAAGCTCGACTGGGATAGTGAAAAGACATGCAAGGTGCATGTGTAATAACCATTCCAGTCGAGCTTTGCAGTCATATATATGGTAAAGAATTATCTCCTTTCATCATTTGTGACTGCAAAATATGCTTGAGGACCACCCGAATATAAAAATCAAGAAACAAAGTAGTTTACATACACTGAACATGAACACACACGTAAGTGCGATAAGTACAGAAGCAAACCACCTCCTATCAAGCAAGATAATGAACTGAATAGTATATGGATGATTGAATAAAATTGCTCTCAGATAAATATAACAATTGGCCCCAGGACTACGATATCCTGCTCCCTAATTATCCATTTGACGCATCAAAAGCTGGGCTAGAAGCTAAGATCACAACTAGATGTAAAACTAAAAATATGTTTTCTGAAATTGAGCTTTCTTCCTGGACAATGCTGCTGGACGTAAAAGTTGATAGGGAGAGGATTACTCTTTGAGAAACAAACACTAAACGAGTAGCAAAGTATTAGAGCAGTACCAAAGGTTTTCCTGCTCTTCCAGAATTCAATCAAAATAAGATTAATTGAATCAACAAATACAGCAACTCCTAGTCTAGGAATCAAGCCTAACTGGAAATGTACAGACTACCAACAATAAGCACAAGGACTGAACAATGGAATGCACCACTACTATCAGGGCAATCTGTTTCGATCCAACAACAGAGAACAAACAGATTTAACACCTATTGCACTTAGACATCTAGCCCAACCTCAGTGTTCCATTTGATCATCACAGAGTATATCACCAAGCCATCCAGAGAGTAGAAATAAAAGGGTGGAGAAAACCGAAATACTCACAGTGCAATTTGGCTAAAGGAAAAATCAATACAGTCAATAAGCACCTCCAACATAGCACCTCCACCAACACAGCACCACCACCAATCGATTGCTTGAGCACCAAAGTTCTAAAAACCAGAACTGAGCTCACTCGGCTCAATTTCAACTAACTATACCACCGAGTGGTGAAACCAGAACTCAATTACCAAATCAATCATTAACCTCACAGTACCTATTACTTCGTAGCAACCACAAACACCGTCTGGGAGGTGGAGGGAGACGGCGGGCGGTGGAGTGCTCACCGCGATGATGTATTGTAGCTTGGGGATGACAGCGATGGGGACGGCCTCGGGGACAGGGCGGTGACGTAGAGGCTGGTGACTCCAATGAAGGCGGAGTTGGGGACTGAGGACGGGGTCGGCGTCAGGGAGGAGGATGACGGCATCGAGGAGGATAGGGAACAGTGTGGAGGAGGACGAGAATGGTGCCGGGGAGGAGGACGACGACGATAGCAAGGAGGAGGAAGACGACGTCGAGGAGGACAGTAATGGCACCGGGTAGGAGGATAGTAACGGCTGCGGGGAGGAGGATGACAGCGTCGAGGAGAACACGGACAGCGGGTACGGGCTCGTGGACCTCCAGCGGCGTGGGCTCCTCGGTGTCAGGAGGCGTTTCGGTGGACGGCATAGGGAACGGGAAAAATCTTCTAAGTGTCAAAGGGCACAGGGCGTTGAGCTATTTTATAGGTGAGGACTTGTATTGCCAGCTCAATATGACCACCGGCAGTGAAATGGTACCTTCATTGCCAGCTCACTAAGACAATCGACAGTGAAACTACTTTCACTGTCAGCTCAATAAGTACACCGGCAGTAAAAGTAGTTTCACTACCGGCCCAATATGTCCACCGAGAGTGAAACTCCTTTCATTGCTGGTACCACGGGGTGCAAAAAATTTGTTTTAGCTTTGCGCGCACATGCAGAGACTCGAACCCAAGCCCTACACCAAGTAAGACTGAACAAACCGCTGTGCTACTCAGGTGATTTCGATTGAGTTTGTACTATCTATATTTATTAAGTTGACCTAGCAAACCTAATACATATTTATTTAAGTTTGAACTTGCTATATACCAAAATTAATTTTTGTATATACCTAAAATCAAAAATCAGTATGGTCAATAATAAATATATCTTCCACCATACACTACAAATTGAAGCTTCTATAACAAAAATGAGGTATAATTGCATCTAAAACAAATTCATACATAGTAATTAATATAGTTTAGCTACTTTGTCTTAACAGTTCGCCCTTCATTATGATCACGACGTACATGGGGAGGTTTGTCGGTGTCTTCTATGGGACCTAGGTCGACGTCCTCTCCGAAAGGAGGTAGCGCGTTGAATTGATTATAGTCTTCCTCGTCAATAACATTATCCACTCCGACAATCCTTCTTTTTCCTTGAAGAACCACGTGGCGCTCCTCCTTGTTAGCCTGATCCGGGTCCTTAACATAGAAGATCTGCAGAACATCATTCATAAGTACAAATGGTTCTTCTCTATATCCAACAAGTTTTTGGTCCACTGTAGTCATACCGTAATTGTCGATCTTCACACCCCTTGGGAGTCTGACCCATTGGCACCGAAAAAGAGGAACCTTTAACACTCCATAGTCGAGCTCCCAAATCTCCTCTATGAATCCGTAATAGGTCTCTCTATTTCTATTGCAATCGTAGGCATCTATACAGACACCGCTATTTTGGTTGGAGCTCTTATTCTCTTGAGCTCTCGTATAAAATGTATAGCCATTCGTGTCATATCCTTAGAATGTGAGGATTGTAGTAGACGGTCCATGAGCCAACATATTCAACTGAGCACACTCTATGGGCTTATGCATCACCTGTCTGCGTAACCAAGAGCCAAAATAATCTCTGTGCTCTCGCGCGATCCAAACATCGGACTTCCCTGGGTTTCTGGTGCATAGCATCTTCTGATGTTCTTCGACATACGGTTCCACTACAACTGATTGTTGCAGAACTGCAAAAAGTGCAGAATGTGTTTGCACCTATCGTCCCTTTCCCCTGTAGCCTCCACTCATGGCGAGATACAGGCACACCAATCGATTTGAGATTCATGTAGTTGACGCAGAAATCAATGACCTCCTCGGTTCCCCAGCCCTCGGCCATGCAACCTTCCGGCGGATTTCGGTTACGAACACATTTCTTAAGAACTCCCATGAACCTCTCGAAAGGGTACATCTGATGTAGAAACACGTGGTCAAGAATCCGTATCTCTTTCACAATGTGAACAATGAGATGCACCTAGTTTGGAAGGCTGGAAGAGTGAAGAAAGGTTCTTTACCCCCGGAGACCGGCTTTCGTGAAAGCAGCTTTCCTTCTGGATAAGGGTGTAGTTAAACTTATAAATGATAATTATGAGGATCATAACAAAATATCTCAGAGGGACTCTTACCTCTACAAGAGCTTTCACATGATATGAAAAACGATGGAGGGAACAACACCTCAAGCTGGGATAGAGTCTCGACCACGTCTTCCTGCAGCTTATCTAGCTTGGTCGGATCGATGGCCTTCTATGATATCGCGTTGAAGAATGAACACAACTTTATGATTGGGTTTCGGACCTTCAGTGGTAGAATACCTGTAATTGAAATTGGAAGCATCTGTGTCAACATCACATGACAATCATGAGACTTCATGCCAGTTAATTTCTACTTTTTTATGTTTACTAGTCTCTTTATGTTGGCGGAGTAACCGGATGGAACTTTCATTCCATGCAAGCACTTGCACATTGCAATTTTCTCCGTCTTACTCAGATTGTAGCTTGCAGGGCCAAGATATTTGTTGCCTTCTTCCATCTCTTCGGGATGTAGATCATGTCTGAGTTTTAAACATTTTAGGTCCATTCGTGCTTGGAGTGTATCCTTTGTTTTGCCAGGTATGTCTAGTAACATACCAATCAACCTATCACATACGTTCTTTTCAATGTGCATGACATCAATTGCGTGTCAAACCGTCAAATCTGGCCAATATGCTAAGTTATAAAAGACATATTTCTTTTTTAACATTGGAGCTCTAAGATTAGATTTCGGAATCGGTGTACTCACGCGTCCCTTTCAAGGAAAACCCTAAGTCCCTTTATCATCTCATATACCTGTCTCCCAGTACGATGCTTAGGAGGTGATCGAGTCTCAACTTTCCCATCAAAGCTCTCATGTTGCTGCGGTATGGGTGATCCTTGCGAAGAAATTTATGATGACCTGGGTACACCATTTTTCGGCTGTTCTTCAGCCACAAGCTCTCTGTTTCATCCAAGCAATGCACGCATGCACAATAGCCTTTGACAGTCTAGCCCGATAGGTAGCCAAGGGCTGGCCAATCTTGGATTGTTACGAACAGCATTGCGCGTAAGGTGAAGTTCTCTCGTTTGTATGCATCCCACACCTGCACAACATCGTTCTATAGTATTATAAGATCTTACATTAATGGTTTCAGGTAGACATCGATATTGTTGCCACGTTGGCTCGGGCCTGGTATCAGCACCGGCATCATAATGTACTTCCGTTTCATACACAACCAAGGAGGAAGGTTGTAGATACAAAGAGTCACAGGCCAAGTGCTATGACTACTGCTCATGTTATCGAATGGATTCATCCCATCCGTACTCAACCCAAATTTTATATTCCTCACATATTCTGCAAATGGCTTCTTATATTTTCTATCGATGTTTCTCCAATACGTAGAATCAGCAGTGTGTCTCAGCATTCCATCATCCTTGCGCTCATCGGCGTGCCATCGCATCAGTACAGCATGCCTTTTGTTCGTGAATAAATGCTCCAAACAGGGGACTATAGGAAAATACCACATCACATTCATGAGACGCCTTCTCTTCTTTCCTTCACTATCGATATCATCACCGTCACACTTGTACCATGCTGCACCACAGATGAGACACGCTTGCATGTCTGCATGCTCTCCGTGATACAACATGCAATTGTTTGGACAAACATGTATTTTCTGTATTTCCAACCCTAATGGGCACACAACCTGCTAAGCCTGGTACGTATTTTCTGGCAGCATATTTTCCTTTGGAAGGAATTTCTTTAAGAATAGTAACAACTATGTGAAGCTTGTATCAAACCACCCGTTGCTTGCCTTCAATTGTTTTCATATTAGGAACATGCTAATTAATTAAAATAGAAAAAATATAATTAGAGCTCTCTACATACTTAAATATCATAGCTAATTTTTCTAATTCACTAAAAAATAACTATAAATATGCTCATACCTAAAGTTTCTATATTGAAGCTTGCTAATTAATTAAAATATAATTGGAGTTTGCTATATACCTTAATATCATGATTAAAATTTCTAATTCATTAAAAACCAAAAATAAATATGCTCATACATATAGCTAATGTAAATCAATAATAAACACACTTTTCACCAGAATTGAAGCTTCCATATCATAAATGAGGTATAATTGCATCTACATTGTCTCAAAATATCATGGCCATAGGTTCATTTCCATTATTTCAAAATCTATAGCAATTTAGCAAATAAAATTCAAATAGAAATGGATTGGAGAGGAAGTTATACACCTTGGAACACCTAGCGCATGAGGATTTCTCAAAATTTTAAAGCCACCACGATCCTAGTGAGCAAAAATGGCAGCCACCGAACAGAACAGAGCTCCTCTCTGTTGTACTCGAGTTTGCAGAAGGAGAGAGCGATTTTTATATAGCCGGGACATCACTGCCGGCTCATTTAACTAACCGGCAGTGTTTTTATGCTATCACTGCCGGTCGGTGGATTAAGCTGACAGTGATGAGGGAACAGGGCATCACTGCCAACTCAATCCATCGATCGACAGTGATAACCCTTATTACTGCCGGTTTATAAGCCACGATGGCTGATTATTCCCGTACGGCTTATGAACCTACAGTGATACCTTATCACTGCCGATCCATTAGGAACCGACAGTGATAGGCCGGTATATAAGACCAATTCTGTAGTAGTGAATCGTGGACTTGCCTCTCCATTTATGAAATATACTCCCCAAGTAAGCGTCTACCTGCGTGCGATGTTATTTTTTTAAGGTAGCATCTCACTTAGTTATCTCACTTATACTTTTAAAAAGAGTTTATCATTTTATAGTAAACACATTTCAAAAATCAGTGGACAGGAAGGCATGATAGATGCATGATACCCCGTTGACACATCTAGAAGCTTATATGCAAACCACCGAATATAAATAACAGTACCGATTAATTTAGCCAAATTTGAAGCCTGTATTACAACAGGATACAACCGATTACAGGCGTCCATTCGGATTATAAATTGCATGGGTTCGTCCGGTCGTAATGGCATGCATGACATAAGTCACATCGTAACATCTATCCTACACACATCCATCGTGCAACCCTCGTCGACTCTCGCCTTCTAGAAACAAATGAGCACAGGGGTATCTGTTCATACAAGTCGTCTACCCGGTAGTACATTTTTTGTGTCTGAAACTATTGCTAGCTGCTAGTATATATTGCATTTGCATCCCAAAGGAAAAGGGGAACGAAAGAAATGGCTAGATAGCTCGTAGCTCTGTCCGAACGGGAGCTAGCTAGCTGTTTGGACGCCGATACGAGGCCGACACTTGAGGAAGAAAGCCAAGGGATATACACTAACACACAGCATGCATTCCGTCATCTCCTATCTCTATTGCAATTGCAGGGTGTACCCACCACACCACTAGAGAGAGATCAGCTCAGCCGAAGGGATGCTGGGGGCCGGAGACTGCTCCACACGACCTGAAAGCAGTGGCACACACCGGACACTATGATTGCATGGACTCCATCGATCGGCTTTGCATGCCCCGGCCGTGCCCAAGACCCAAGCAACGTAACGTCTCTTTAGTTGCGTGTCCTCGTAGTGTATTGGTCGATGCGCGAATTGATGTTGATCGAAGATGGTTATGTGGTGTGGAGAAACAGAGGACCCATCGAAGATGGAGACCTGGAAGAAGAATGCATGTGTGGGGCCAGGCAGGGTTTGAGGTGATCGATTTGCTTCCATTGTCGGCCTGGTGCTAGCTACAATGCTGACTCAATCCATCGATCGACAGTGATGACCCTTCATCCGTTTTCTCCATCGCGCTTGCCCGCTTCACCTTGCCACGCTAGTCACTCCCCGACCCACGCTCCTTGCCTCGGAGCGCGCTCGCCTAGCTCCTAGCTGCAGTCCCCATCCATCCATGTGCCCCCACGGTCGGCCTCCTCGTGTGACGTCGTGGCCGCCAAACACTACACCGATGCCGAGGGCTCCCAAGGACCCACCACCGCGCTCGGCCTCCGACCATCGTGATGCCCCTGTCGACCACCTATGGTGGTGGAGATTGAAGAGACCGGGACCGGGAGCATGAGATGGCCAGGGGAGAGAAAGTGGAAGGAAAAAAAGTTGCGAGGCTAACCGCGTTGTTATGACATTGTCATACCTAGATTTTCCCAAGGAGGAAGAGAATAGTTGATTTTTTGTCGTCTTGTGCCGTGGTAGCAAGGTGTATCGAGTTGCTAGTAGATAGCAACTTCAGTTAATCTACGGTAAATACTTATGCGGAAATATGTAGTAATTTCAGTTAGTGTTTGATAGCAACTTCAGTGATCGTTTAGTAGAGCTACTTCAAATGAGGTAGCGATTTTAAGTGAATATTCTTTTAGCAACTTCAGGGAAGTTTGATAGCAACTATGTGGAATAATGAAACTGAAACTTCAGTGAGTATTCAGTAACATTTTTAGTGAATATTTAGTAGCAACTTTAGTGAATACTTTATAGCAATTTATTAAGAGCCAGTGTAGCAACTCAAATTTTACTATAATTTGGAGGCCTATGACTTGAATCTAATAGCAACTTCATTGAATATCTGGCAGCAACTTATGTAAATAATGTTTACAAGTTATATAGCAACTTCAAAATCCAACATTAAAGGTAACAACTTATGTGGATACTACTAAGTAGCAACTCCTAAATATGGTAATATTTTCAAGGGATATTTTGTAACAACTTATATATAGAATGTTAGCAAGTTCAAATGAGATGCCAAACTTCATTTCATATCGTAGTTAGCAACTTATAGTAGACTTCATTAGCAAGCACTACCACAGATCACGTTATCATAGACGGGAACGAAGCCGTTTGTACGAAAGTATCTGCGATATCAAGATTGTCACATACGGATAACCATCTATCTATAATATGACAAAGCACATAATTTTCAATAAAAATTATCTGTGATATTTTTTTTTAAAAAAAAAATAATATTTTTAACGTAGACAAAAATAATAGATAATAATATTTTCACAAGTTACACGATTATTCATGCACGAGCAGTTTGTAGGCGTCGAACCCATAATCTCATTGATAATAGCAATAGGATATTTTATCCTTTTGACCCTTGTTGTTCAAAACTTTGGACAATTCACTACACCAGATTTGGCATTATATGACGATCAATATTCATCACAAAATGATGAATTTTTTTTTGTCATAGATGATATTTTGTGACATAATCCATTGTCACGCCATCGTCATAAAAGTGAGTCATATAATATATTTTATGACAAAAATTTCATAAAACGTCGTAAAGCTAGGAGTAGCTGCCCGGCGGGGAAGCATGGATTCTATGATGAAATTTTAATCGTCATGTAGTAACCCATTTGTGATGAAAAAAGTTTGTCATGTATTCGCACTTTCTGTCATAGTTTAGTGATGTACCAATTACATGAATAGAATTTGTGACACAATATAATTGATATGAAGTATGTTTGTCACATAAGGTACAAACACATAACAATATATTATTCCATTTTTCCTACTATAGTTGCTGTAGCTGGAAAGAAAGATGAAGTGCCAGTTCCATGAACAGAGACCAACCCTGGCTCCAGACAGGAAACACAGCTTGTGAAGAGCACAGACCCCAATATATCAGACTTTTTTAATCTTCGCTATAGATGCCACCAAGAACAAGAAAGGGGTGCTCTTCTCCAAGTCAGTAAGTAGTGCTATTCTGTCCAACGGCGGACTCCATAAATCTGAGGTTCTTTCTTTCACATAATTTCACCCACCTGTTCAACTTCCATGCCAGAGGTATCCTTAGAAAAAGCTATGCCACCCACTGCTCACAGTAAGGAGTAGGAATCTTCAACCCAGAAGGGCGTGCAAGAGGTATCTGGCGGCTGTGGAAGCCCTAGTCACTACACTAGAATATTCAATGCCAATGCAAGCAAGAAATCACTAACGGATGAATGACCATAGTATATCGGGGAGCTCAATTTTCACAAAGGTATTTTCCTCTATTCAATATATAATGCCGGAGGCCAACTTTGGTTGGTTAATCCGATCAGTTCATCAATGGTCAGCGAGTATGATAGTTCTAATAATGATCATGCACGTATTTCGTGTGTATCTCACAGGTGGATTTAAAAAACCTCATGAATTAACTTAGGTCACAGGTGTGGTTTTAGCTGTATTGACTGCATTATTTTGTGTAACTGGTTATTCTTTGCCTTGGGATCGCATTGGTTATTGGGCAGCTTTCGAAAAGCCAATTGCCACAAGCGCTTTCACCTACCTACTAGCTAGGTGCACAAGCCAGGAACCCAACCGGTGAAAGAGTAAGAGCCCATCTCTTGACTCTGTCAATAAATCTTACCTTATAGGCCATGTAAGGCCAATAGTTGAGGTATCTGGATCCAGACAAAACTCCAATCCATTTTATATGATGGGAGTTGTCGGAGTATTAGGCGCAACTCGGCTATGCGCTATTTATGGGGCTACCGTAGAAAACACTATATTCGAAGATGGTGATGGTGCAAATCCCGAAGCAAAGATCATTCGCTTGGTGAATGATGTGGATCAACCTCTTTTTGGCTCGGGCCAAACACTTTTTCTCACTGGTCGAGCTTTCTACAAAAAAAGCGATGCGAAAGCGTATTCTCTTATCTAAGCTTCCTCCCTTTGCTCCTGGTGCCACGAAATGATTGAGAACTACGACGGGTCAAAATGTATTATGTTCTTTGCATTAAAATATTTGTGCCCCTTCACTCACTTTTGAATGACTCCTTTAGCACTCCCTTTTATATATATAAAAAATAGAAACAGTTTACCTTTACCATACCTTCCAAGCAAGAGTGTTTTTTACAAGATTTTTATAGCCTCTTCCTAGGGCAGGGCAACAAGTCTCTTATCCATATCGAAAGTAGAAGTTTGAAAGTTTTGATAACAGATTCTATGAAAAGCTAGCACTCCAGTGAGTTTTCCAAAAGTAAGGCCTTCTAGCACTCAAATAGATAGTGAGACAGACACCATCTATAGAACTTGAATTTCAATACACCAAAATGTTCTAGCAAAAAATCAGAAATTGTATCCAAAATGCATCTTTCCTTTGGTTTCTTGGTGGTACAGACAGCCGAGCTCCTGCGAGAGGAAGATTAGGTAGATGAGTATCGAGCGAAAGAAGAAACCAGATTGATCGAGAAAGCATACCATCCAGAAGCAAGGTTAGGATACCGTCCACCCGAAGAGTACGGATACCACTAGATGGCTCCCATGGGGAGACCATCTTGCGGAAGTGACTGACACGATGCTATACCGGAAGGTCCCTTTCAGGGGCTCTGCCTCTGGGCGCTAATGGATTTGACTTTCACTCTTTATGGTATTTGGTTTAATCTAGAGATCGATTGATCAATATGCATATCGAAAGTTGATGGTTGATCGCCGCTCCCCTTGTCCTGTCTTGGAGGCTCCCCGACCAGGGAGGGAAAAGTATGAAAGAAGTATGTTAAGGTTACGAAGTCACTTACCCTTGGCTCGGCTAAGGTTATGAAATAACATAGTAGGTTTTTTACTAAGGAACTGGAAAAACTGCACGCCTGTTGTTTAGTCTAGTTTTTTCGCTGCTTATGCTTTACTAGCTGTTTACAGAACTTGGGAAAGAACTTCTTTCTTTTCTTCTTCGGGTCCAAAATAGAAGAATAAAAGAATAGATATAAGAATTAAGTTAAGTCGATCCAAAAAAGAAAGGAGGTTCATGGCCAAGAGCAAAGATGTTAGAGTCAGAGTTATTTCGAAATGTATCAGTTGTGTTCGAAAGGGTACCAATAAGACGGATTTCATCCCTACTCATGAAATTACACTCTCCTCTGTCTCACTCAAGTGAATTGGTTTCGGGAGCATTCCGCCACTTTTTGGTAACCTCATTTTGGTCTTACCTTCCCTCGAGTCCGATCTCGAGAAAGCGGTTAGAATGGATTTCTGACTATAAATAGTCACACCCAAGTCATCCAAGATTGAATGATGAATAATTTCCAGTTACATTTATACCAGCATTCACAAGTGTTCATATATTACTCCACACACAATTAGTAACCAAACTGAACTGTGCTATATCTATACAGATTCATAAAAAAAATGCCAACAAAGAGGCTAAATAATTATCCTGTCTTTGATCATACTCATGGTCTTCATATCCTAAAAAGCACAACGGAGAAATTCGGTGTGCATAACTATCCAAAGTTATTAATAGTTGGCAGAAGAACATATACATCAAGAAGGATTGTGGTGCTACACAATATATAATACCAGCTGCACATAGCAAGTGTAGGTGAATTACTTGACTATCTTCCTTAGATGTCGTGAGAAATATAAATGTTGAATTTTAGAAGGCTCAAATACTCAACCAGGAGTTACTGAATTGAAATTTGCACATATCATCCAAAAAAGGGCAATATTCTTTGTATAAATAAATTTTATTAAACTCAGATGTAGCAGAGCTAACCATAAAAGAGTTAGAACTAAAAAACTGTAAACTTACTTGGTATTCTTCAAGTTATTGTAGTACATTAGTACTACAGGAAGGAAATAAAGTGCAACATTATCTCTGTATAACTAACTTCTAGTTCATGTGTAGACTAAAAACTGGAAATCAAATGTTATGGTTGCTTTATAGTGTAAATGACAATGCTTACTACTTGCTAACAATACTTCTTTTCATCTCAATCCAGGCTAGCCCCTCTCACATCCTTGTCTCAACAACTGTGCTACATGTGTTCAGATAGAAAAATTTTAGAAATCAATGTCAAGATGTGCTGGTTGTTAAATGAAAAGGAAAGTTGTTTCAAGTAGATCATTGTGCTCTAATGGAAAAAATTACATGATACCAGCAAGAAAAAAAGCATGGGGAATAAGTTGTCTCTGTAAGCATTTTAATGAACACATGGTGAGCACCATTAGGGTGCCACTATATCGACCAAATCTAAAACTTAAATTTTGCTCCTAATTCAGATGGATTGCAAAACCCCAATTCAAACCATAATTTTGTATTTTGGCGAGAGAAAACTGATCAATAAAAGTGAACTTACTTTGCTTGAAAGAAACTAAAATAGCAGTGAGATAATTGGAACAAATCATTATCAATTCCTGGACTCGATGAATCGAGGGTGTTGGGAGTAGAATTGATGTTTTTGCTGAAGCGATCAACCAGGGAGTGACGCAGCCTCCCTTCAGCGGCCAGTGAGGGCCACAACCTCCGAATTCAGCCGTCTAGCAACCGGTCGATTGGCATCCAAGGGACACACACACGTGAGTTCTGAGGAGGCCAGGAGGAGTCTACAACTCGTGGTGGTCAGGTCGCCACATTGGCAGACTCATCTTGGGCAGCTGGGCGAGTAGGAGAGGAGTTGATGCGACGCTACCCTCTGGAGCGAGCTATGTGCGATGGATGTAGAGATGGACGGTGAGTGGTGCTAGAGGTTGCAGCGTGTTAGATTAGGGAGAAGCAGAGCCGGAGGAGGCTGCTTAGATGGCAGTTGTGATGAGGGAGATGGGTCAACCGGCACTAGGATAGGGCTATAGAATGTGTGATGGGCGGCAGGGAAGGAGACTAGGAGCAAATGGATGGGTGGCTCCATTGTCGTGAATGTTGAAGGCTGGGTTAGAAATTTTTGGTCCAAAATTTGAAAGCCCGCCACAACATGGAGTGTCCGCCCAAAACATTTTATGACAAGATATATTACTATGGTCACAAATTGTTAATTCTTTTATGATAAAAACACGTAATCGTCATAGATTCTTTGACTTTTTATGATAAAAAATAATTAGCTGTCAAAAAAGTAGCTGCCCAAGCTGCCCTACTTTGCTTCATGACAAAATCACTCAGTTTGTCACAAATGATTCACTATACATGATATTTTTGCATTTTGTCACAAGGGTTATTTTCATAAAAAGCTAGATTTGTTTTAGTGATTGTTTTGGCATCTAAATAACTTCAAATAAAAAAGCTATAAACTACAAAGTTGTAGATCTTATCGAAAACTATAATTTTCATATAAAAAGTTTTTTCATCCAACTTCGTATGAATATTTTATGATTTTTTTCAAATATATACTACAGACGGATATTTATAAAACCCGTATATGTTCATCATCTAGATATAGACGGCTATTTAAAAAAAACATCTATATCTAAAAGAGCGAGAACATACAAACGATTTTACTAAAAAGTCGTCTGTGTATAGATGTCTACTAGACATATATAGTTTTTCATACTGAGCCGTCTGTGTCATTCAACGAAATACAAAGATAGGTTTTTAGTAAAATCATATATGTCAGGAGCCGTCAACACACATTTGACCTTTTCGTAAAACCGTCTATATGTTCTCGCTCTCCTATACTGCTGAAAATATCATAGGTATTTTTTCATGTTAACTGTTTATACTTAATTTATCAATGATGATTTTTAAATAACCGTTAGATATAACTTCTTGTTGTTTTTATGGTAGTGAAGTTTACACGTAACTTAATAGTACCATTAGATATAAGCACACATAAAATGACATCGAAACATATACAAAATGGGTCTCGTTTTGTAAACCTCGCTGTAAGAACTCAATATTGGAAACGGAATTGAAAACGGACAACGGACGAGAGTAACGACCGTTTAAATGGAATAAATGGACTAGTACAACAGCAGAAACCAACTGGTTGCTTGACATCAGCCCAACTCATCCCACATCTAGCGCAAAGCCTGCCCCCCGGCGTGTTCCACCCTCCGGCCCACTCTCGGCCCACCCTTGACCCATCGTCCAGTAAACATTCCGATTTTTCAGATGGTGACCATCTCATGTCAGGTGCGAGGCCCAAACAGTTCAGAAAACGAGAGTTTTTTATTTTTTTATTTTCTAATATTAATATTTAGATTAGATAAATAGATCTCTGATGGAAAGATTTAGAAGAATAGACTTCTACCATTCTCTTAGGGGTGGTAAGGGCTTAACCGTTATATGAGAGGGCTGTAGACATCTATTTTTACAAATCTTTCTGATCTATTTATTTAAATATTAATGTTAGAAAATATAAAAATAAAAAACTCCAGAAAACGATATAGCTCCAGAACGGAAGGAGCCCAAGGCAAAAATAAGGCCTATATTAGTAGAATCGCCTAGAGCCCAAGGGACGGCCAGCAAAAGCCTCGGCCCATATATCGTTTGCTAGCGTGATTGTTCCAATTTGGGCTGGATTATTGTTTCCAGGAGTTGTGGGAAAGTGGGCCCAATTCGGTGCTGGTATTACAAAAGGGCTTTTTTTATGTAACGGACCGGATTTCTTCTAGTGGAATTTTTACCTTTTGGCCCTTTTCGGAAACGTATTTCACAAATGGATCTTACGGAAAACATTGTTCAGAAATGAACACTTTCGCACTGCGTCATGACTTTTGACGCATTGGACCATTCTTAGGCACCACCTGATTTAGCGCCGTGCAAAGATATGCACAAGTCCAACACAAAAAATCATGCGTGGCAGCTAGCACGGCACAAATTGTCACGACGTCGTGTTAGCCAACCACGATGTCAAATGTTATGGCGCTGTGCTAGCCAACTACGATGTCAAATATTATGGCCCCATGTAAAAAGTATATTTTCAAAATTATTTTCTTGAAGATCTATTTGTAAAATATATTTTTAAAAAGGATCAAAGTATAAAAATTACACGTTTCTTCTATACCATCCTACGGCCCAAGATCATAAGGGATTGGCAACTTCCCTATTTTTATTTTAGAAAAAGAACAGCAACCAGACAAAGGATATATTCCTGCTGTTTGATAATGCTGGGGGCCTTTTTTCTTAACAGGCAAATGCCATTTCGCGTGCATCAGCGCATGTGCTCTGATCGAATTCAGAGTTTGGCTCCACACTACACCCGTGCCCTCACATCTTTTTTCCCAATTCCATGTGTACCAAGCAGAACCATTGGGCCCACCTGTCTCAATGCAATTCAGGGCACCCCCCGCGAGAAAGGGAGCTGCTATGAGCACAATTTATTCTCTTACAGAACATTCAGTCTGATGCAAAATTCAGACAGGCTTCAAATGGTTTGATATGAATCATGTTCGGCAAGTTATGAAATATTTTCACAGGTCACCTCCGTAGGCAATGATGGGAAACTAGGGGGAAAGCATTATACAATCTCATCTTTTTGTTTCTTCGATCTGGTGACAGATTCTCTCAGAGTGATTTCAATATACTAGTAGTATATATTTCTGCATAAAATGATCAAAGGCCAGGGCACTGAGTAACAAGTGAACACTGCAACAAATTGACATTATATATACTATAGGGGAAAAGCAAGCATTCTACTAGTATTAAGCACACCCGTGTCTCTGAACACTCAATTCTGATGGTACGGTACAAACAAGTGTCAGGGTCTGATCGTTGGATCAGCTCACAAGGGACCAGAGTAGCATTTGCATGAATCCCAGATCCCCACTTGCATCCAGGCATGCATGTTGCTGCCTGGCTGGATCCACTCACCCCAGTTACCATCTGGTACCATCATGAACTTCAATTTCATTTTATTTTTCTTCAACTGGACTGAACAGGGATTCAGAACAATCGGCCTGAACGTGCTGGTCCAACTACAGGTAGGTGAGCACAGAACAGCAGTAGCTGCAGTGTTGCATCCAGTGTTGACACCGTGTCCAATTTTGTTTTGCTGAATATTTAAATTCGAGTCGGATTCCGACATATATGTCGGATTTCAAATTGTATTTCATGTATCCAAATTTTCTTTCTAAATTAGACACTTAAATTCGAGTTGGATTCTAACACCCATGTCCATATTCAGTAACACCAGTTGCAGTCTTTTTTCTTGGCTTCGGACAGCCAGTGAAGCAACGATTTTGGGCTTAAGTTTTGGAGGTGAGTAAGCTGGATGCACATCTGAATGAATGGATGGATCAGCATGGACCAGTACGGTGATAATAATCGTGGACGCTGTAGCTGCAAAGAAGTTGCAACTCTACAGTCTGGACTGGGAATGCAGCACGATCGAGCAGAAAGACATGGGAGCTCAACGACAATGGTTGGTGAGCAGGTTTAGCCTGTGAAAATGTGTTGGTAGTAGTATCTCACAAATGTTGCAACGACGTCACAAGCCGTCCATGATTTGGTTAATTGCTCCAGGTTTCAGATTTGCCCGAGCCGACTGCTTTGCTTTGCTTTTCTTGGACTTGGAGATCATAGAACCGGCAGGGATCCTTCTAAAAGAAATGGCTTGTGGATACAAGTAAACGTGTGCAGTATGCTACACAAGTTTGGATGCGTACATCTTCGAACGTAGAGCCTAGGATACGATTATTTCATTATCTAAAAGAAATATTCTACACAAGTTGGTCTAGCAACAGCTGTTACAGCTACCGAAGGTTATTTTTATTAATTTGCTGTTGCCTAACATTTTCTTGTCCTCTTCTTTCTCCTCTGGAAAATTTTAGCCCATCTCAGTTTGACTACGAAGGTTTCTGCAAGTGTTTCCTGAACTTCTGCCAAACATCTGGACAAAGCCTTGTCCTCGTCCTTAATTTCTTCACTGATACACTACATTAAAATTTAAGAACAAGATTAACAATAAGTCGATTAGTCCATCAAGATCCATTCCATGTGTCAACCATTGAACGAAATGTAGTCTGCGTTTCATTGACTTCTGCATGTAGAGGACATGGTAAGATTTTGTACAAATCTATTGGAGTTCTAGTGTACTACTAGTAGTACTTCCCATACTCCATACGCCAACATGTATGGTACCCTCCTACCACACCTTTAAATATAGTTAAACAAAACCACAAGCTGATTACATCTAATGTGTTCTTCAACTGGCCACATACATGCAGCTTGCAATGCATTAAGTAGTTAGTAATAATGCTCTTAAGATTTTTTTAATAATATTATTTTTATTAGAAAATTGCAAAAATAATAGCTAAAATCATAAAATTACAAAAATAAGCATATGTCGGTACGCGAAGTGCCGACTATGAACTTGTCGGCACTCCGTGTGTGGACAAGTGACGTGTCATGGTCTGTCAGCACGCGGAGTACCGATAGGCTTTTATTTATTCCCCAGCCGTCGATTCCTCTCCCATGTGCGACCGTGGCAACAAAGAGGCGCGACGGGAGAGCGAGCGGCCGACGGGAACGCGTAGGCACACTGGTTCTTCCCAAATAATAATAAAATTATTAAAAAAACAAATAAATTACTAAAATGCAACTTGTCGGCACACTGGTTGCGAATAGGCCTGTCGGCTGCCACCTAGCCCAATAGCCATATCAGTATCCATCCAAAGGCCTGTTGTCACTCTGTATGCTGACAGGCCTTTTCGGCCACACATGCGTACCGACAGGACCCCGGGCCCACTGTCGCATAGGAAGTTGGCACGCGGAATGCCGACAGGTTCCTAGTCGTCAATCCGAGTGCCAATCGGTATCTATTCTTGCAATTTTTTGAATTTCGCTATTATTTTTGCAATTTTCTAATAAAATAATATTATTAAAAAAATTGTTCTTAATAGTATAGTTAACTGCAACAGAACATGCCTCACCACAGATTAAGGGTCTGTTTGGTAGAGATACAGATTCTTCTAGAAATGTTTTGGTTTTGGAAATATTTTTGTGATGAATCAGAATCACCTCTGAAATCGTCTGTCTAGCTGGCTACATTCAGTTTATTGAAAGAGAGTATGATGGTGCAATTGACCAACCTACCCTTAAATTGGAGGAAGGACTATGCATTTTCTAGTGTTCAACCAATTTAATAGTAAAAGCTCTAAATCCTTTTTCACCGTAACTCGGCTAGCCTCTAAAGATGAAAGTGGGGGCTAGGCTTACGTTGACTGTGGTCAAGCTCCATACTGGAGCCATGGCTACACTGTGCAAGGCCATGGCTGTGGCACTATGCGCCTTCGCCGGTAATAAATGGAGGTGCGACTCGGCCAGCGAATGGCGACAACAACACCAACACACCATCACAGTTCCGTTTGAGGGGTAGCCGGCTGACACCAATGGCGCATGGTGGCGAACGCCTTCGGTTGCCAGTGCGCAAGAGGGAGGGGACGCCTAGGCTCACCTTGGCTCGGGGGGAGGAGGGGATGCTATGGTGGCGGTGGTGCGAGCGGCGGGCGAAGGTGGCAGTGCGAGCGGGCGATGGGAACATGAGAGGCGGCAAGCAATTTTTGGGGTGGCGATGGGCGATTTTGAAGTGGCAGTGGGCGAAGGCGGCATGGACAACAGGAGCAGGGCAGGGAGAGGGTGATTTCGGAACAAATGAAGTGTTTCGATTGTGAAACTGGCCTACCATTTCACACCCGCATAACAAAAGAGCTCAAAACATTCCGCCTTATTTTCGAAACGGTCCATGAACCGAGCGTTTGGTTGCGATCAGACCTATTCAGCTGAGAAGCCAGATTGTTCCAACTTCCAAGCATCCAAACACATCCTAAAAAGGAGATAAAATAACTAAGGCTGATATTATTGTACTATCGAGTTGTGAGTTGTAACGGGCAGATCAATTACTCTGGCGCTTGGTTAGGGTCAATACTCAATTAATATAGTCAAGATCCAACTTGCAGTTGGCATGATCCTAATCCTAGTAGACAAATGTCTTCAGCTTCAGCATGCATGTTAGCCTCAACCATTTTAATTTGGCCATGCAGCACAGTCTCAGGTTTTGTAGGGTCCCAGTAAGCTGATGCAACATTTGACGAACTACTATGTTTTAATTGAAAAATATGCCTGCCAACATTCAACTTATTAACTGCTTTTTTAAAAGAAAGAAAAGACTATTAAGTTGCCTTCAAAATTATGCTTTCATTACCTATGCTCTGGAATTTGAAACGCCGGCTTTTCCGGGGGTAGACCGATAGGCCGCTGCTGGGCCTGAGGATTGCAGTGGCTGCTTCTCCTCTCCAGCCAATTCGACAATGATGTCACTCATCTGTTCCTGATCCAGCAAGAGCTAGATCCAAGGCTGCCATGGTGGATGTATCCGATGGAGCCTTGTGTATCGTCCACCTCGGATGGCCGGCCGACGATGGATCCAGACGGGAGCTCACCTTCTATGAGTGAGTTCATCCTGGCTGCTCGATTGGATGGATTCACGGATGACGAAATTCTACGGGCTGAAGATGGTGCTGCATTGGGTGACTCGTCGCTAGACGGGCAAGTGGTAGTGGCCGTGGCTAAGCATCTCGGTAGCCTCTGCACTCCCGATGCTTCTCCTCCGCCGGCACAGCTGCAACACACTTCGACGCCATCGCTGCAACCTACTCGCCATGGGAGGAGCTGGGGATGGCTCATGCGACCTTGGATAGGTCCTCTGCCCAGAGCCCGGCCGCCAACCGTTGTGGCGTTTGGAGATTTCCTCCCGGCTGCCATACAACACCAAGAAAATTTGATTGGGATGCAGATGGGTGCGGATCAGGGAGAGAAGCCTCCTGCGAGCAACAACTCTGCCGTTGAGAAAGGAAACCAATAAAAGACCACATCCACAAATATTCTAGCGGTACAAATTGGAAAAAAGGCAAGGGCGCAATTTTGGTGAGTCTGGTCGCCAATCAAACACCTAAAGGAAGAAATTGCTCTGATATATTTGGAGGTATTTGGGAAAGACAGGGCATCAATCAATCAAGTTACCTTCCTTTGAGAGGAACATAATTGCTTTCTCCCTCCCAGTGCTAGGATCAAGGACCATCCCTGCCTCGTTCAATCAAACACACCTATGCGCAAGAGCTTATGGCCGGCCGTGGCGATGGCTAATCCTCAGGTCCAGTGGGCGGCACGACGTGGGGGCGCATAGCAAAGCAAACTAAGTAACGAAGAACTGGCCATTCTCAAAACTCGCAGGGCGGTCGTCACCTCAATAATCAACAACTCCGATTTTTCAATCTTTGTTGTCTGCCAATGGCGGATTCGGTGGACTTGCCGGTCTTGGTTCAATCATTGTCAGCCTCTTCACTTTCGGGACATCGAGTTCGCAACAGCCACTAGTTGGAGGGGCACAGCATCGGCCGCGTATGGCCGGCCAGGGACATGGCCGAGGAAGACCAGCAGCACGTCGTCTTCAAGCACTACAACTCGGTCGATCCAAGCTCTGGCACCTCCATCTTTGCATCAAGGCATGGATGGTCAAGCAAAATAAAAAAATTGTACTGCTTCTGGTGTAAGACCAAAGGCACACTTTGGAGTAATGCGAGGCGGCTTTGTATTGTGATATACTCCCTCCTTCCCACAATACAGGGCGTATGATTTTTTGTACTTCTTCCTAAATTACAGATCGTATTAAGCATGAAGCATTGAATGCTGCCGTTTCAGCTCCTGCATGGCTGCATGCGAACCGTTGCTCCTGCACTTAATGCTGCATGCATGCTATCTACTCCGAGTATATTTCCTCGTTTCCATGGTTCCACGTAGCCATGGACGTCACCTTCGACGACGGCCAGGACGGCCCTATGGGCAACCAGCTCGACCTCGCCACGAACGACTCCCTCGATCGCGCCTAGCTCCGCGTCCCTCTCGTCGCGCATGTCGCCGGCACTCAGGATAGCAACCTCGACGACCTCCTCGTATCGCAAGTCGACAGCTCCTTCGACGGTGCCCACGACGGCCTCCTCGTCTCACAATTCGACAACGACCTGGACGGCAACCTCGACTCGCAACTGGCCGGTGCCCACGACGGCCTATCCGTCTCGCAAGTTAACGACACCCACGACGGCCTCCTCGTCTCGCTAGTCGACGGCGCCCGGGACGACCTCCTTGTCTCGCTAGTCGACGGCACCCACGGTGGTGTACTCGTCTCCCAAGTCGACGGCTTCTTCGACGGTGTCCACGCCGGTGTAGTCGTCGCGCACCAGGACGACTCCCATGAAGCCACCCACGATTGGCTCAACGAGCTCGACGACGAGGATTTCTCTAAGTGGCTGTCCAGCACGGGAGCTGGTTGCTATCGCTGCTCGCTCGAAGGCCCTTACGCTCGTTGCCGTCGGTTGACATCGTGATCTCGTTGCAAACGCGTTCACAGCGAGTACACCATCAACGCTTGGATATACGGATACAAAAAATTTGATTGCAGGGTAATGCTTCCAGAGGAAGGTGCTCTGGCAGCATGGCGTGTCCCGGAATTGTTGTGGAAAAGTTGCAGATGACTCGGTCCATGTCGATATCATGGCGCTGGACACCGTCGGTGATGCTTGATAACAGAAATAACATTACAAAATTCAATCATGGTTCAGTTACAATTGCAAAAACAGAAATAATAGTTCTACATCTAAGAGACAAATTGTAACGCTTCGCTCACAATTTCTGCCTCGCATTGTAACCGAACCGGAAGAACACCATTCCTCTCCAAAGCTTCCTTCTTCAAATGTGGGATTTTATAATGTTGTCCCCCCTTTTGCAGTAGTATTTCTCTCATGCAAGCTTGGTGAGTTAGGAAAATACGATTACTCCTACCAATTGGATACTCGTCGTAGGCTTTGGTTACCTTGGCGACAATGTCTTCAACACTAGTGGGAGAGGACTTTTGAAACATGGCCTGGATGGCCGCAAAATAACCAAGGTCGAGCACATTGAGATCGGGGGAGTTGGGCGGTTGGCACATCAACCTTATGTCAAAACCATCTGTCGATGCCGCACTACAAAAGTCGACGTCATCTACTACAACATGCGTCTTAGCATTGTCCTGTTGGATGAAAATAGGGGTACCAATATCATCTGCTGGCCATCGCTGTTTGATCGCTGGCAAGACATAGTTCAGGAGATACGCACGGCTATGATCCTTAGTAACCGAATTCATTGCTTTGGTTACCAAGGTATCGGCAGGCCTGTTTACACTACTCCTCTTGGCAGACACTACCTCCGTAAATGGCCATATTCCAATCTTTCCAGAAAATGCGACATTACCTTCTTGGTCATATCTAGGTCTTGCAACTGCACAAAAGAACATCACTTTCTCTATGAAATTCTTATTCTTTGTGACCCTCTCTGGTTTATCTTCGTCAATCACCAAATAATACTTCTGACATTTTCGGGTCCTATAGAACCACTTCTCGTCGATGTGCACAATGTTATGCAAACCCAGGAAGGTTGGCTCATGAGGAATGCTTACTGGGTCTAGCATTGAAAGGCAAAAACAAACACGGCCTTTTTTTTTCATCCGTTAGCGAAGATTTTATGTCGTTCGTGTGCCTTCTAAATTTCCCCTCTTTCAACCGCCTAAATAACGTGCTCTTTGAAACACCCAATTCTGTAGCTAGGTCATGCAGAGTCGTTCGCTTACTCAAAGGAACATCTCTGATAGCCTTGCCATTGAAGGCAACTCTTTTGCGGCCACAATTCTTTGGCTTCTTGCTGTCCACGGCATGTATACCACCACCGTGCTTGCCATTCAGCCATATGCGTTGTATAACTCTCACAGGCATCCCTGTCTCAAGAGACACGGCGTTTGTCACTCCATGTTTTAGAATTTCTAATGATGTTCTCTCTAAGAGCATGGTATAAATGGCATGTCGTTCCGCGTCGTTATATTGCTTCCTTCTGGTTACATTCCCAACTTGATCTACAATTGCATTGGAAAACTTAGATGAACATATGCTTAAATAATTTTGCTACTCATATTCATGAACTACAACTGCATTGGAAAACTTAGATGAACAAAAAAACTGTACAAATGTTTGTCGAATAGTGAGTACATGCATTAACTACTCAAACTATGCGTAAACATGGAATGATAAACTTACTCATTTCGGTTCCAACCGCTGTCATCCCAGCTACGTCGCGTCTGGCCATTGCCATCCCAGCTTCACCACGGCCAGCACGGCCAAGCCTGGTGTTCATTATGCTTGAGTCCCCGATGCCGCCACGACAACAGCCAGCGAGTCGAAGTCGGGTACCGTGACCACGGCTGGAGCGCCCTAGCCCGTCGTTGCCCTCGCCTGATACCCCGATGCGAGCTTGAATGCGGCCAGCGACTCCGAGACTGCTGCGCCCGCGGCCAACTAGGCCAAGCGTTCCGTGGCCGCGCCCGGCGTTGCCCTCACCTGAGAAGAGGAATCCGGTGTTGCCTTCGCCTGAGACGCGATACCTGGCGTGACCGCGGCCGGCGAGTCCGAGTCTGGTGCGCTCGCAGCCGGCAAGCCTGAGCTTGCCGTGTGCGTCGGCGAGCTCGAGCGTCCCGTGTGCGCCAGCACCATCTCCTTCTCCTTGATCTCTGGCAACTTCTTGTTCCACAGGGACATCTCCTCCACCATGTTCGTCACCTTCATCTCCTCATCCATTATCGTCAGCTCCATCTGCTACACCATGTTTTCCTTGAGCACGAAACAAAACCAAATAATAGAAATAACAACATGATGTATACCTTCATCCCACTCAAGATTGTAGTTGAGATCAATAACAAGTCCATCAAACTCTTCAATCTGCTCCCAATTGATTGGTTGGTTGAGGTCAAAATTTGCCATACTCAAATCATTTTAATGGATGAGAGAAGAATATAAGAGAAAAGAAGTGAAGGTGCTCATGGAGAAGGTATGGCCGAGCTATGTATAGGAAGATATGGACATGATTTTGGCGGTGCAGGCCTTGCAAATTCTGGGCCGCAAAACTCAAATTCGGAGCTCACGGAGAATTGGAAATTTTATGTGCGTGACAATGCATTTGGATGCTAGAGCCGGCGGCAAGAGTGCATTTGAACGCGAGAGCTGGCGCACGGTGAAGAAGCGAGATTATGGGAGATGAAGGCGGGCGTGCGTGGACGCGGGATATAGACGTGGGCGCACGTGGAGCAAATCAAGCGCGAAACGAGCGAGGGAGCGCCTGCATGTGGGAGCGTGAGCGCGAGGCTTCATGGCGTGAAGCGTAAATGCTGTGAGGGCGCGAGGAATGAAGAGCTGCATGGCGTGCGCCACGAGGCCATGCAGTGATGGAGGTGGGAGCTCCGGCGACGTTCAATCGAGTGCCTTGGTCTTAGAGAAAAATTTTATGCGCCCTATATTGTGGGAAGGAGGGAGTATGTAACAAAAAGGATCATCTACCAGCTAAGTGCCCGCTACTCTATATGCCCAAGCCAAATGCGATGCTTTTCAGGTTTGGAGGCACCAAACTGGGATTCTTTCGAATGTTTGAGACCAGGCATAAAGGGGTCGAGCCTCAGTCGACCCCGACCGCTGTCGTGCCTGTCTTGGGTGGTCAGGTAATAGAGGAGGTAATCCAAAATGAACTCAGAGGGCTAATCCGCACAGACTGGAACTATGAGGAAATCCCCAAGGGGGCGGACGCTTTTCTTGTGACTTTCCCTATATTGGAAGAGCTTCACAAAAGTTGAATTTTGACTTAAAGCACATAGGGTAACACTCTCATTTGGAGAATGGATGTCGTCTAATGTGCCATCCCGCCCACTACCACCTCCACAAAGTTTGAGTGCAATCTCCAAAAATTCTGCCTATATACCAACACTATTGGGCCATTGGCACAGTGCTCGGCGCTCTATAGGAAATCGACATGAGATGCCTTCGGCAAAGAGGTATAATTGACATGTAGTTAGTCGTGATGGATGCTAAAATATTGCTGGTAGAAACAGGCATTTTATTCGGTCTTGACGGGTATGAAATCACTTTAACTCTCAAAGATTCGAGTTTTGTCATCAACGACGGATCGTGTTAACCCTAGTTGAATGGGGATTTCAATGATGATGATGAAAACTTACTCGATGACGATGACCATACCAACGGGTTGGATGAACAATCCAAAAAATTGAAAAAGGATAAAATTTCCTCCACTAATGAAACAAACATGAGCTATGTTCCTATGTAGGTTGCAAAGTCCGCAATGGAGGGTTCATTGACACCGTCCCAAGCACCATGGTTGTAGCCATCTTGGCAGGCGGGTGGTGTGGCACGTTCTACACCACTGGCTTCAAGCATCACACATATCCCGAGTCAAATCGTTATAACACCACCGAACCCAAGATGGCATGCTCTTTCTACTTCCCCACGTAGAGAAGGCGGCAGCCAGACCATCCATTCTGTAGTCCTCAAGCCTGTTGCGCCACACTACTCGGTCATGGGAGCGGTGGCTCCTATAGCATCTAGTCCCTTAGGTAAGTGTTTCGGTGATTAATGACAACTGTATTATTGTGACTAACAAATTTGTTTTGAAGGGTATTAAAAAAAATAGTTCACAATAATGCTTAGGCGATCTTGGTCCCTAAAATTGATTTCATGGATGATCAAAGGATATGAGCATCAAGATTAAGGACCTTTTAATTCTAAGTGTCACAAGGAGATGAAAGACACTTAAAGTAGCATAGGTTCTCTTTTTAGTTCTTTGACCGTACTATAAAGAGAGGCTAAGAGTAGTAATTTTATCTAGTTAAGTCTAGACTTGGTTTGATGTACACTTATGAAACTCTAGCACTAGGTAGCTCAGAGAAGCCCAGGGATAAGTTGCGAGAAGATAGAACTCAAGAAAGTCCGAATTGGACAAGTTCAGAAAAGATTGCAAACGTCGGATGGTCCGGCGCTGTGCAAATTGTACTCGTTGGAGTGTTTTGACTCAGAAGAGGTTCTTCAAGTCTACGTGTCGGATGGTCCGACGTTGCGGTTGAAACACACTAGAGCTTTCTTACATAATTCAAATTTCTGTAGAAGAAGTGGTTTAACACACTGGATGGTCCGGTGTACCCGTGGTGACTTCAACAGAGCAATTTTTCCAGAGAATATGTAATTAGCCGGTCTGGCATGATTGTGCATGGCGGATGGTTTGGCATTTGAACAGGAGGTTTTGCCAGAGTATTTCAAAACAGTGACAGCTGGTATTGACTAGCTTTTGGAAAAGGTACATGCCGAATGGTCCGACGTACGTGAGCAGGTGCACGCCAGATCATCCAATGTTCACAGGAAACGTGGGTGGTTAGGCAATGGCTAGATTTTGACCTCTAGCCTATATATACCCCTCACTTCGTCTCACTTCTATTTCTTGCGAACCTAGAGGAGCCTATACATTGTGTGTGTCATCAATTAGCAAGAGAATGCACTAGAGTGAATTCTAAAGTTCTTAATTGAAGATTAAGAACATCATTAGTGCACAGAGAGTAGCAAGTGTGCATCTAGCTATAGTTTAGGCTTGATCATGGTCAAGTGAAGCTCTTGGCTTGTTTCTTTTTGTAGTTAGCAACACCTAGCTAGTCTTTAGTGATTGAAGATGTCTTGGTGAGCTCTTAGAGTTCTTATGGGAGCCCCGAGAAGATCATTGTACTTGGTTTAATGCCCGCTAATCCGAAGATGGAGAAGTAGCAATCAGGAGTGAGAGCACTTGAGTCTTGGTGGCTCAAGGGGGAGCTATATCCTTGGTGGATGCTCCAACGAGGACTAAGGGGTGTGCCAACTCCTCGACACATCGGGGAAAATCAGTGTTTTCTTGCCCATCTCATTTATATTCCCGTATTTACTTCAAACATTTACATTCACGCAAGTTTTCAATTCCGCATTTACTTGGTGTTTTCACTTGCATGTTTTGTTTGTTTTGTTCTAGCTTGTTCGTGTAGTCGCAATATCTTTCTTCTAGATAAGGTTGCTACTTATTCTAGAAATCAGTAGAAATAAGTTTTTAATTAAAGCCTAATTCACCTCCCCTTCTTAGGCCAATCGATCATTTCAATTGGTATCAAAGCTACGT
Organism: Phragmites australis; assembly: GCF_958298935.1. Lineage (NCBI taxonomy): Eukaryota > Viridiplantae > Streptophyta > Magnoliopsida > Poales > Poaceae > Phragmites > Phragmites australis. The sequence continues at coordinate 4,934,811 of NC_084925.1, forward strand.
TCTATTGATAGGCTTAACATCCTAGAACAATGGCTCCTGGGAATGAAAGTAGTATGCCAAGGTTCGAGGAAAAAAACTTCGTCTATTGGAAAGTTCGTAGAGCGAGCTATCTCGAGACTATTTCCACCGAAGTTTAGCTAGCCACTTCTATTGGGTTTGATCAACCTTTTACCGAACAACAACTTGGCTGAAATGCTAATGATAGAAATGCTATATTTGAGGGAATTAGTGAAGAGGTCTTTTCCAGAGTAAGTAGTAAGGAATTAACTCATGATATCTAGACCGGTCTTTATGAAATTCATGAGGGTTCTAGGAAAATTTGGGAGAAAAGATATCATGTGCTAATGAATAATCTTAATCAATTTAAGATATTTTCCAATTAGTTATGCAATGATATGTATTCTCGTATGAATATGCTTGTTGTGGAAATCAGTTCTCTTGAACTTACTCGATTGTCTTAAAGAGATATTATTCGTAGGATCTTGATAGTGCTTCTCAAGCCTCAATACAACGTCGTCATCTCTCTTCTTCATAAAAAAGATATCAATGACATGAAAGGGACATCAATAGTATGACTGTCACTGATGCCGTTAGGAAAATTTGTTCTCATGAGATATTCTTGTTTTAAGATCAAGATGATCAATCTTCATTAAAGAAGAATCTTGCTCTGAAGGCCAAGATAATTGACAAGAAGAAGAATAAGATGAAGCTTCCATCATCAAGTAAGAGTGATGAAGATGATGATGTTGTTGATGATGATGACTCTGACACCGAGTTTGTCTTCCTCATGAGAAAAACCACAAAGATGATATCCAAGTTGGGTAAGAAGGGATACAACTATGATCTCAAGAAAAACAAATTTCACTCAAAGAAACTTGACAAGTCCGGTGGCAGAGATAAGAAAAAGTGCTAGAATTGTGGTGACTATGGCCGCTTATTATATGATTGCCTTCACCCCAACAAGAGAAACAAGAACAAGAGCAAGACCAATAATGCAAGTGAGGATGAGGATAAGCACAAGAAGAGGAGTCAAGATAAGAAGAAGAAGAAGAAGAATCTCTTCAACAAGAAGGGTGGAGACCTCAAGGCTTACATTATTGGTGAATGGGTCTTCGGCGAAAGCTCAAGTGATGATTCAAATGATGATGAAGACAACAACTTTACGGGTCTTGCCATGACCAATGATGATCCACCGCTTCCTCCACCACCTATATGTCTCATGGCAAAAGGTAACAACAAAATGAGTAGCGATGATGATGGTCTTTCCTCTAATGATCTATTTAAGCTCATGAATGATTATGCTACTATTATCAATAAGCAAAAAGTTGAGATCAAGTTTCTTGAAAATATTAATGCTAAGCTTAGTTCTAGTCATGATGAGTTACTTGCTAAATACAATGATATACTTAAGAAACATGATGAAATAGTTGCATCTAGTAAGTCACTTGAGGCTAGTAACAAGAAACTAAAACTTAAGCATGTAGACTTGAAATGCAAATATCAAGAACTTGAATTAGCTTATGATACCATTGATCTTAGCATAAATGAATTGCCTACTATCAATATCATTAAGGTCAATACATATACTTCTTGTGATGATCTTCTCGATATGCCATGCTCCTCTTTATATAATATTATATTTTCTTCTAAGACTAACCATGCAATGGAGCAAGAGCTCAAAGATGAGATTACAAATCTGAACTCATGTGTGGCCTGGTTGACTAAGGGGAGTACAAACACAAGAAAATCCTCATGAAGAATGTAATGTATTACAATAAGAGAGGCATTGGGTGATTTTCCAACTAGGTGGAAAAAATTATCAAGTCACCGAAGATCAAGAATTACTTTATCAAGGAAGTTGGTTCATATTACCAATATTGTGAAGTAACCGGTCATCGCACAAAGGAGTGTCCAATTCCTACCAAAACCCTCCCTAATCTACATTCTAAATATAAGTTCACTTTCAATGACCATCATTTTCTATTGCATAAGCTTAAAAGTGGAAAAGTTATGGCTAAATTCATTACAAATCAAGCTAAGGGCAACCTTCCTAGGCAACTTTAGGTGCCTAAAACTCTTGTGTCTCACGTTAAGAGTACCAAACTTATTTGGGTACCTAAACAACAAGCTTGATCTTTTATGTGTTGGTGAACTACAAAGCCGATGACAAGCAATGGGTGCTTGATAGTGAATGATATTGACCGACAATGTAAAGACGTTCACCTCACTAGAAGATGAAGTGGACGATCATGAAAAAGTCACTTTTGGTGATAATTCTAAGGCAAATGTGGTAGGTTTGGGTAAGGTAGAAACCTCAAATGATCTATCTATCTTTAATGTCCTTTTAGTAGAGTCTCTTAGCTTTAATTTGCTTTTCGTAGCTCAACTATGTGATCTAAACTTCACATGCTTATTTAATGGTGTTGATGTTGGCATAACTAGTAAGAAGCATAATGATGTAATCTTTAAAGGCTTTAGACATGAACATATATATCTTGTGAATTTTTCCTCTAATAAAACTAGCTTGACAACATGCCTCTTCACCAAGATATATATAGGTTGGCTTTGGCATCATCGACATGTACACATTAGAATGAGTCAACTCAAGAAGGTGTTCAAGAATGGAATGGTGGTTAGTTTGAAGGATGTGATATTCGAGAATGACAAGTTATGTAGTTCTTGCTAAGCGTGGAAGCAAGTTGTAAGCTCTCATCCATATAAATCAATGATGTCTACATGAAGACCATTGGAGCTTCCACATATGAACCTCTTTGGACCAACTACCTACAAAAGTCTTAGTAGTAATCTCTATTGTCTTATCATTGTTAATGATTATACAAGACACACTTGGACATTTTTTAGATGACAAGAGTAAGACCGTTGGGATCTTTAAGAAGTTCGCGAAGAGGGCTCAAAATGAATTTGAGGCCATACTTGTGAAGATCCAGAGTGTAAACGGGATAAAGTTCAAGAATACACAAATTGAAGAATTTTGTGATGATAGAGGCATTAAGCATGAGTTCTCATTAACCTATACCCGTCAACAAAATGGCATGATGGAGAGAAAGAACAAGACATTGATCACTCTTGTAAGAATAATGTTGGATGAGTATGGTACGGTGGAGAAGTTTTGGGCGAAAGAAATTAACACGGCATGTCATGCATCCAATTGAGTATATCTCCACCAACTATTGAAGAAGACGTCATATGAGCTTCTCATTGGGAGGAAACTCAATATCTCATACATCCAGGTGTTTGAGTGTAAATGCTTCATCTTCAAGAAAAGAGAGCGCATAGGGAAGTTTGAGCGTTATTATGATATTGGTTTTCTTGTTGGTTATGCATCTAACTTCAAAGCATGTCGAGTATTCAACAATGTCACTGATTTTGTTGAGGAAACATGTGATGTGGAGTTTGATAAATCTAATAGTTTCCAATGAGAAGGTGTTTCTTGTGATAATGTAGGTGATGAACCCTTGAGAGATGCGATGAAGAAGACGACAATTGAGGATATAAGCCGAAGGAGGAGGATGAAGATGTACCTTCTACTTCCACTTCACACACCTCCATGGCACTCCAAGTTGATCAAAATAATGAGAAAAATGATCAACCGGTTTCATCACATGATATACACATCTCTCAAGAGAAAGCTCAAGATGTTGGACGACCTAAAGATACACATCAAGAACCATAGGTAAAGAAAATACATATTTCTAAGGATCACCCCCATTGACTTGATCATTGGGAGTCCATCTAGGGGAGTAAGAACACACTCTTATCAATATGTTTCATTTTGTGAATATTACTAGTTTGTCTCTTATTTGGAACCCACACATGTAGATGTACTCATAAGAATCCAAATTAGGTGATTGCAATGCAAGAAGAACTCAACAACTTCACCTGTAATGAAGTATAGATTCTTGAAGAAAGACCTCAAGATAAAACGTGATTGGAACCAAGTGGGTCTTCTGTAACAAGCAAGATAAACATAGTGTGGTGGTATGCAACAAGACAAGACTCGTCGCGTAAGGATTTGCACAAGTTGAAGAGTTGGATTTTGGAAAAACATTTTCTCTCATGGAAAGGCTTGAAGACATTCGTATCCTTCTTGTATTTGCTTCACATCATAATATTAAGCTTTATCAAATGGATGTGAAGAGTGCATTCTTAAATGGCTTCATCAATGAACTCATTTATGTTGAACAACCCTTGGTTTTGAAGATCCTAGACATCCTAATCATATTTATAAATTGCACAAGGCGCTTTATGGACTCAAGAAAGTCCCAAGAGCTTGGTATAAACGTCTACGTGACTTCCTCATCAACCAAGGATTCAAGATCGGGAGGGTGGACACTACATTGTTCACAAAAATCATCGATAATGAGCTTTTCTTATATCAAATTTATATTGATGATATAATATTACAAAGAGTTTTTTAAGGAATTTGGTGACATAATATCTAGGGAGTTCAAGATATCGATGATTAGAGAACTCAACTACTCCCTTGGATTTCAAATCAAGCAATTGAAGGAATAGACGTTCATCCATCAAGAGAAGTACATGAAGGACATCCTCAAGAAGTTCAAGATGGATGATAGCAAGCAAATCAAGACTCCCATGCTTAATAATGGATATCTCGATATGGATGAAATAGATAAACCGGTTGACCAAAAACTTTATCGTTCTATAATTGGGTCGCTTCCTTACCTTACCGCATCTATGTCCGATATTATGTTTAGTGTATGCATGTGCGCTCGTTTTCAAGCTAATCCTAAGGAATCACATTTTAGCATGGTTAAGATGATCCTTAGATACTTAAAGTATACATCTAGTATATGCTTGTAGCACCCCAAAGGCGCTAGTTTCTTACTCTTGGGATACTCGGATTCAGACTTTGCCATGTGGATCGTAAGAGTACTTTAGGTGGGTGCCACTTGCTAGGGTGGTCCCTAGTTTCATGGTGTTCTAAAAAGCAAACTCTCATTGTCCATCGTAGAAGCTGAATATATAGCCGCCGGAGTATGTTGTGCTCAAATCCTTCATATAAAAGCAAACTTTGTTAGACTTTGGTGCTTGTCTAGAGAAGATTCCACTTCTTTGTGACAACAAGAGTGCCGTAAAACTTGCAAATAATCTCGTTCAACATTCTGGCACAAAACACATTGATATTCGCCATCACTTCCAAAGAGATCATGTGGCTAAAAATGATATCTCTGTTAGTAGTGTAAGGTCGGAAGATCAATTGTGGATATTTTCACAAAATCTCAAGATGAAGCCACATTTTATAGATTGCGAAGTGAGTTGAATGTGATATATGCTTCTAACATCATGCGATGCCTTGTCATATAGATGCATTCATAATAAGTGCTTCTAACCTTCTCAAGATAGTGGCGAACATGTGTTTTACTTGAGTTGATGGTCCCCTAGTTTCACTCAAGGTATGTTGTTGGGTTCACCATGAAGAAGCTTGAGAAGGGAAGATATATTTTATGATATGCATTTACATGTCATATAGCATGCACTCATGTTTACTTTCATGCACTTGTTTTGTATTGCATGTGCATTGGCGGTAAAGAGATCACAAAGGAGTTCACTCCCAATATGGACATACACCTCTATAAGTGTAATTAAAAAAAAATGTTTGTGCTTAATGCCTATTGAGACATGTCCTAGTGAATTTAAAGTCTTAATATTTGAATTTATAGGCAATATAGCTCATACATTTCCTTGGAGTTTTCTCCCTCTTTTCTTATTAGTTCTTATTGCTTATTTCAAAAATTATGTATGATATAGCTTTTTTGGGCAAATATTTGAAAATGAGTGTTTGAGAGGGTAAGATCTTCACTCGAGCTGATCCAAACATGTGTTTTTGTTGTGTGTTTATTTGAAGTTTGGACTCAATGAGAGATTTTAGTTCAACAAAATGTTTCTCTTCACACCGGATGGTCCGGTGTTTCCTGATTTATTCTTCTCAGTGGATCATCCAGTGCTCTGTGCTCTATCAGATCTGTAGTATCCCTAGAAAAAGGTCTGGCGTTTGCTTAGAGTTCTTCACCGTACCTTCCGGCACTCAAGTTAGTGACTGCCTCTGAGATGCTTTGGAAAACAATCCGGCGTGTGCAAAGTTTTCTTCACCAGACCTTCCGACGTTTGAAGAACGATTATGGCTCAGTATGGGAAGTGTTCTGGAAATATTGGAGTGGTGTATTCTCTCCTACACTCACATGTTCAGCAGCGGATCGTCCGATGTTCACGTTTTTTGCGGGTCTCACCTGTCGTATAAGGTTTTGGTCTCGAATGTCTATCTTGTTCTTGATCTATCGCGCTACCGCCCCAGCCATCGCCTCTGCGCTGCCGCTCATGCACCGTCATAGGTTCGCCGCTCCATCATCGCAGCTTGCCCTCCCCATTGCTCCACCACATCACCTCATCATCGTCTGTAGTCGCCGCTTCGCCCTAGTGTCGCCCTGTTCCCAACGTCACCACCGTCGCGTCCAGTGTTGCCGTCCACCATCGCCGAGTCTTCCGAGTGTCGTGCTCCCCTCTCACCGCCAGTTCCCTTATCGGTTTTCTTTGTGGTGAGCAATTTTTGGCTAGATTATATGTTGTCTTGCCCTATATTTGATGAAATAAAGAAATCCATGTAAATTTGTGCCAAATTGGTTCAATTCAAGTCAAATACCCTAAAAATTGATCATCTCTAGTGTCTTGTTCCTAAATCCGAAGCATGTTCGCATCAATTCACATCAAAACCTTTCTTAGGGTTCAAATTTAGGTCAAAAGTTCATGCAAATTTCTTAAACCTGAAGCGCTCACTCATCTTGTTATCATTATTCAATCTATCAAATGTGTCGTGAGCACCACAACAAGGGCAAGACAGTTGAGCAACCTAAGAAAAAGAAGACAAAGGCACAGAAGGAATGGGATAGAACGATAGCTGCTGCAGATGTCGGTTAGTGACATTTCACAGCCATGTTGGTCCACCCGCACTTGGTCTGCCCGGGTTTGGGCTCGACACCTTTCGGCCAGCTAGGTAGCTGGAAGCGGGCTTGTCAAGAGCCAGCAACACAGGAGGAAGAGCAAACTCAGGGGGAGCAGACAGAGCAGCCTTAGGCACAGGCAGAGGTTCGTATGCGTGACTTGACATCTTTCAAGTCACCAAATATCAAGAAGTTGATGTTTGTGCCAATTGGAGAGTGGTTTACCCCCACAGAGTGATGAGGGGGTAAATCTCAGGTTCTTGACTTTTCTACAAGAGAGCTTTCACATGTATTACTTGAGGAGAAGGATTAGTCTGAGCAAGCACAAGACGCTCAACTGGCATTAGATGCAATTGGATACAGGAGGAGTGGACATGAGACACCACTTAATTCCTTCCTTGGTTTATCAGCTCTGCTCACGGATGTGGACATATATGTTGAAGAGTGGGTCAGAGTTTTTTATGCCACAGTTTGGATCTCACAGGAGAGGGATTTCATTCAGATCATGTTTCAAGGAGAGTAGTTCAGACTCTACAGGACCAACATCTTGGCAGCGTTAGGGGTTCAGGTGAGTTCCATGTACCTTTATGAGGTTCTTAACCTAGACACCGCACCCCCATGACGTGCTCTTCTTGGAGGCATCTTTTTGACAGATGATGAGATCGGGCCTTTGTTCCACAGCCCTTCGTCCCAAGTTCACCTCGTTTACCAAACATGCTTACACCTGAGGTGAAGACTATTCATATGGCCATGAGACAGAGTTTGCTGCCTAGGATTGGCTATGTAAAGTTTATCACATGCCTTCATTGATGTGGAAAACAACTCGAATACTGATGATGTTGAGTTCTTCCTGCCAGTCACTAGGTCACACAACGCCAAGGCAGGAGGATCTTCTTAGGTAGTACCACAGCCTTCAGTGCCACAGCCTTCAATACATGAGACGACACCTCCAGTAGCTCATGCTGCATCACCTTCAGAGTTGGGAGCTATACTTCAACAGTTGCAGCAGCAACATGCCATTTAGGCACAGACACTGGCCATTCAGGCCGAGACACAGAGACGTCATAAGTAGGCTCAGGCAAAATTTTAGGTAGATCTTCTGCGCTGGCAGGAGCAGTACATGGTGCTCATGCAGTCTCTTCAGTAGCAATAGAATGCTATGTTTGCAGCACTTTAGTCCAACAAAGAGAACAACGACATGATGTTCAGTCTCATCTCAGGTTGTTTGGGATCTGTGTTTCAGGCTTCAGGCCTTCAGCTGCCAACTGCACCTCGAGCACCTGCTACAACTTCGAGTACTCTCACAAGCAGTGTTAGTGGTTTTTTGGGTACTCTGGTGTCAGGCTTTCCACTCTTAGCACTCTTCACCACCGGATGTAGGATCTAGGATACCGATTAGAGGGGGGTGAATAGGTGGTTTTAAAACTAATTGCTAAGCGATTAAGAAAACTTGCGAAAACAAACTAAAGATCAGTAGAACAATAAGAAACAACTAAGAGCTATGTCAAGGTTTGCAATCCTAGGGTGACATACAATAATTTATATTGTAGGAAGATAAATTACATAAGGTGAATTGCATGAAAGTAAATAGCTCAAGAGATGACACTCAAAGTTTATCCCGTAGTATCGGTGATTTGCCGATCACCCCTAATCCACATTGAGTTGAGTTCAAGCTTCTAACCGCTTCTCTACCAAGTATCCAATTCTTACACGGAGAAAGGGATCACATCGAACAACTTGATCTTAAGTCGGAATAGAGCAATGAACAACTCACTACCTCTATTCCACTAGTGTTGCACTTTTCCACTTCGGCAAGGCCTCTCATAATCATCGATGTGGCTCCTTCACAATCTTCTCTGAAGGGCTCAATACTGCAATAACCTTCAAGCCATCTAGGAGGTGACAACCTCCAAGAGTAACAAGTCGATGACGCTTGCTTGAAGGATCACTAGTGCCTTAATTCTCAAACTTTTCAAAGTTATGCACTAGATACTCTCACACTCTTAAGTATACATCCACTAAGCCAAGAGAGGGAGATAAGGAGGGCAAGAGCTCAAATGTATTGTGTTGAAGTGCTAGATACCTCCCTTGAACCAACCAAGCGACTATATATAGGCCACACTCCAAAATATGACCGTTTCTGTTGATTTGACTGGCGGTCAGACTGTCGACCGTTCAACGGCTATAAAGTCATGATGATGACTTCTGACACAGGCTAGCAGTCAGACCGCCAACACTCTCGGTCAGACCGTGAGCGGGGAACAGAATGCCAAAACTCTCTGTTCCTTGGCAGTCAGACCGGTCATGCCCGGCGGTCAGACCGCCAACCAGATCATAGGGTCTGAACCCCTCTTTCCTTGGCTGTCAGACCGGGCCACACCATGGTTAGATCGGGACTAAGGTCCGAACACATCTCAAACATGGTTATACAGTGGTTAGACCGGAAAAGCACTTCGATCAGATCGTGACACTTGAAACTTGAATAGAACAACCTTTACTATAGAGCGGTCATACCGGCCGTTCTGGTGGTCAGACCGCCACAATTCAGAAACACCCCAAAGGTCGTCTTTCTTTAGTTTCTCTCAAACAAAATTTTCCACTCTATATAAAATGCAAATTTGAGCAATTATGGCATTATAGATGTCTCGAGTAAATGCACATCAACCTCTCTTAATAGTACGGCACTTATCCTATCAATCCGGTCAATTTTTTTTCTAATGTCCTTTGACTGGCAAAAGAAAATGCACTACAATTATACCTTTGCCTTGAGCTAGCTATTTTCATGTTTTCCACACATACTTCTTCTAGCTTCGCAACATCTTTGTAACTAACCTTTTTATAACTCAAATAAACATGTTAGTCCACAAATTTTTTATTGTCATTAATTACCAAAACACGAATTAGGGGCCTAGATGCTTCAATCTTCCCCTTTTTGGTAATTGATGATAATAACACTAAGAAATTATGTGAATTAAGTTTTGAGCCCACTTTTAGCATATGGCATAAAGAAGACTCGATGGTGAGTTTCCATAGCAAGAATTTTAAGAATATGAAATTAAAGGTTATAAATGTTATAAAAACTCATGTTAAGCTAAGCTCCCCTACATATGCGCCTATAAGATTGAAGAGAATATAAATGGCACATGTTATAGATTTTCAATAAAAAATTCCATGGAATTTACCTTGATTTCTTGGATCCGAGGAAAAGGATATAATCAATGAGATTTCTAATACAAATATATCATTCAAAATATTTTCCTCACTACATCCAACAAAATTAGAACATATAGATAGAGAAGAATATAGAGATAAGCAAATAAACATAATTCATTATTTACAATACTTAAACATAGTCTATCACATAGTTCTCATGTAACCAAAATAAATAAAGATGCAACATATTTGATCACATTACATACATGATAGAGTCTTATGCATAGAAAAGATAGATTACCTCTCTCACAAGACGAAAAGAAAGATTATCTCTCACTCTCTCTTTTTCTCACTTCTTTCAACTTCTTTCCTTTTGACATCAAGTACCAAAAAGATCTAGTCATCCTGAGAAGAAGGTGGAGGATGTTCCGGATAGATACTGTAGAAATGATTAGAGAAGGTGTTAAAGAGTCCTTTGAAGAGACAATAAGGGCGAAAAATTTATCCACTCAATCGAACAAAATCACAAAGTTGACTCTTACTAGTATAAACCTTTGTCCATAACATTTACCAATGCATCAGCCTTGCTTCCTTCTCCGTTTTATATCTGCAGCCTCACTTCAACACCTTTCACCTACTCCCGTTGCTCCCCATTAATGTATCGAATCAAAAGCACTTCCTTCTCATCGAGGGGGAGAGAGAGCCAAGAACAGCAGCCCGGAACCCAACAAAAATTTAAGAGGGAGGAGCTAAAAAAAACAATCTTTACCGATACCACCACTACCACTCCGCATCCAAATCTTCCTGCCGGAAGCAACCATGGCATACAGCGTTTCTTCTTCTCTTCCTTTCTTTCCCTTTTAGCCGTTTGTGCCCCCGCGTATTAGGTGTCATCCTTGGTAGAGTGAGAGAGGAGGAGGAGAGAGAAGAGAGGCATAGCCCGTTGGCCGTACCCATGGTGATCCCCGTGCTGACCATCGTGGCCATGGCCTAGGGGAGGAAGCGGCCAAGAAACCTAGCAGGCTTTGTCACCGAGGAGGATCAGGAACGAAAGTGGGGAGGGGGAACCAGTGTGGGGCCAAGAATGGCGGCGCTGGCCGCCGCATTGGCAGCCGGCTTTCTTCTTGCCTTCGCAGCGGCGCCGGCGGGAGCCAACACCGACTCCGCCGACGGTACTAACCTTGGCCCGCGCCACCGATTTCCGGGTTCTTGTGTGTGATTAATGGTTCGGTTTCTTGCAGCTGCAGCGCTGGGGAATCTCTACACCTCGTGGAACAGCCCTTCGCAGCTGGCCGGCTGGTCAGCCGGCGGCGACCCCTGCGGCGCGGCGTGGCAGGGCGTCACCTGCTCCGGCGCCGGCGTCACCGAAATGTAAGATACCGTGACGCCCGCTTCTAAGTAACCATCTTGATATCTTGCACAGCCGTGCAGATTGATTGCCTTTTGAGTTCCATGATTCATTTCACAGTTTGGTAGGTCTAGTGATGTAGATGACCCGTGCTTTTTTGACTGGTTTACGGTATTTGATTCTTGTTGTACCTAAATTTGTGGCCCTTGGGAGTTGGTAGGAATGTGCATTTTGGAAGCACCTGCTGTAAAAATGTGGTCTGTGTTAGTATCTGCATTTTGTAGAAGTTTATTTACTGATCGTTGCAGTCATGCTTTGTGATAAGTAATGACAATTTGGGGTTAGTATACTGTGATGTAATCTTAATTGATGTTTTCCTGCACACTTCTTATTTCACTTGCTTCTTTCTTGGCAATTTTACTCATTGGCGTCTCAGCTCCTTGATTTAATTGTGTGGCTATGGAAATTCCTGAAATGAAACGACCCAACGCTCATCTATTCTTGTCTCATACCATACAGCAAGCTTCCTGGGACTGGGCTGGGTGGTTCTCTGGGATACGAACTCTCCAACCTATTTTCATTGAAGACATTGTGAGAGCTAACAACTTGTCTGTATTCTTCTGTTTTATACATTGTTTTGATCCACAATTTCATAACATGCAGGGATTTGAGCGATAACAACTTGCATGGTTCAATCCCTTACCAGTTGCCACCGAATGTCACATATCTGTATGTGTCCCTCCTTGTATAATTTGTTCTGAAGTAACTGGTGTTTGGAGTTTCACTGTGAGTCTGTGAATGGTGATGCAGGAATCTGGCAAACAACAATTTCTCTGGCAACCTTCCATACTCTATATCAAACATGGCTTCAATTGAGTACCTGTAAGCTGCTACCCGGTGCAACTCTACTTCGTTTTGTTTGCACAAGTATTATTGTTATATTGTGCTGGAAAAGTATAGTTACACTTACACTTTCTGTGCAGTAATCTCAGCCACAACTCACTGTCTCAACAAATGGGTGATCTATTTGGAAGTCTCAATTCACTTTCAGAGTTGTAAGACCTTTTGAAACTCTGTTCTTCATTGCAAGATTTAAACTTGGATTTTACCTCATTAATTTATTTTGTTTCGTAAACCATCCATCTTTAATCCCAATGACCAATGAACAAATGGATTGCGTTTGTAAATGTAGCATACACTAAATGATGTAGGTGAACATTAGAAAGATGTAGCCAGCTTTTCTCGCAATCCTATAATATCAAACAAGAAAGAGCTCATTCCCTCCTAAAACATCAAATAGAAAAGAACCAAGGAATGTGTGATTAGTCAAATCTTTCCATTATCACACTTCCGGGATACTTTTTCCGCAACACCACCTTTGAATTACTTTCTTGTAAGCTATGTACTTCAAAATTTTCATCTTGAAAAACTTTATGTAAAACTCTAGAGAATGCCAGCTTTCTTCACAGTTCATACGGGGAACTAAGGTCTAGAAGTTGACCAGTATATGAAAAGATATAATCAATGGACATGATGGTTGGAATTGGAATTTTGGTAGTTTCATGCTTTTTGTACTGTACAAAATTGACGCCCATATATTGGATGGATCATGTATTTTTTCATAATCAAAATTTTTGGAGGAGGATCTGAGTATTATACTCCCTAAAGTATAATACTTCCAGTACAAGACAAGAATCCCTTCCCTTCCCAATAAAGCCTTAAACTAGTGAGCCATGGTGGCAGGTGGACTTGATGTATGCCTTTCATGCAATTGTCCCTCGAAAATTTTAACCTTTATAATGGTCATAAGAAGTAACCTTTTACATGACACACATAAATACTCTTTCCTTGGTTTCTTGAATCCATCTTATGCTATTTATACTCCTTGACAGAGATGTGTCTTTCAACAAATTGACAGGGGATCTTCCCAATTCTCTTGGTTCTTTATCAAATCTTTCGAGTCTGTAAGTATTAAATAATCTCTTCAAAGAAAAGTTCTACTTTCTGATTTATCTTTTCGGCTATGATAGATCCATGCTTACCCATGTTGCAGTTATATGCAAAACAATCAGTTAACAGGTTCTGTCAATGTTCTCAGTGGCCTAAGCCTTACTACATTGTAAGTGAATTTTCAGACAATAGTTTGACTTCTACTGTTACTTGCTTGATAACTAATAACTTTTTTAAACAGAAACATTGCAAACAACAATTTCATTGGTTGGATACCAAAAGAATTCAGCTCCATTCCAGATCTAATGTATGTTCCAAATATGTTTTACTGCACTTTTCTGTGGAAATTGCCATTGACACATTCTAATGACTTGCTATAACTGCAATCATAGACTTGGAGGAAACTCATTTGCCAATGGACCTGCTCCCCCGCCACCACCTTTTATGCCACCACCCCCTCAAAGGCCACGTAATCGTAAGCATCCTCAGGTACAAGGAGATGCTCCAAAAGGCTCTGAGAGTACCACCGGTCAAAGTGATAAGAAAGGTCTTGGGACAGGTCCGCTTGTGGGGATAATTGTTGGCTCAATTGTTGCTGTCTTATGTGTGCTTTTGCTTTTGGTATGCTGCATGCGTAATGTTCGGAAAAGAAAGGATGATGCCAGCAGAGACTCAAAAGATTTTGTAGGTCCTCTAACAGTAAACATTGAGAGAGGTATGACACTTCTTATGCTGGCATGTTTTTGTGTTGCAGTACTCTTCTTGGTTGATGCTAGATAAATGAAACTTGTTCAGTTAGCTAAGATGCTATTTGTAGTTAAAGAGGTAACATTTAACTGGAACACTGCTTGATTGGTCTGGAAACCACATAGTGAAGGCATTGGTGATGATAAAGCAATGTAGTTGAATTATGGCCAGAGCTTGAACAATTGGTATTTGCTCCCTTTGCATTCATGTGCTCGATCTTGGGATCAGTATAATTGTGCAGTATAGTTTTCTAGTTAGGACAGACATAATACAGTAGTGGAAAACTGGAAAACTTAGAATTTTATGAATAGATCTAATGGTCTGATTGAGCTATATGAAACAGTGATATCACGTTTCTTGTTCTGAAGATATAACCAAAAGGGATAGCACAATTGCAGAACTCTGATATAATTTATATTTTCACTCTTATGTTTTGGCTTTGTAGCTTCTAGCAGGGAAATCCCAGAGCAAAGTCTTGAAAATACCTCTATAGCAACTGTGAAATTGCCACCTGCTGAGAAAATGACTCCTGAGAGGGTTTACGGTAAAAATGGTTCGATAAAAAGGACAAAGGTCCCCATAACTGCAACACCTTATACTGTTGCTTCTCTCCAAGTCGCTACTAATAGCTTCTGTCAAGATTCCCTTCTAGGCGAGGGTTCACTTGGTCGTGTTTACAAGACTGATTTCCCAAATGGAAAGGTACAGTGTGCTGCTTGTAATTTTTTCTTATACAAAACTAAAATCTATACACTGGGTGTGTTGTATCAATACCCTTCTTGCTAATCTCATCTGCAGACTATTCTGTGCATTATGAATCTGTACATTGTCATTTATCAATATATCAGACTGGTTGCTTTACCATTGTTCACAGAATAATATTAGCTATGAAGCCAAGCCAAGCCAAGTCTTTGTTGTTTTGTTGTTTATTTAGGTAGTGGTTTGCGAATATAAATGGTTTTTTAGACCTTGCACACCACTATTTTTTCTTACTCATGCTGTGCACTGCGTCTGAGTTGTGTGTTGTGATTACAGGTTCTTGCAGTTAAGAAGATAGACAGTGCTGCACTTTCGTTACAGGAAGAAGACAACTTTCTTGAGGCTGTATCAAGCATGTCGCGACTAAGGCATCCAAACATTGTGCCACTAACAGGATATTGTGTTGAACATGGGCAAAGGCTTCTTGTTTATGAGTACATTGGAAATGGAACGCTGCATGATATGTTGCACTTCTCTGATGAGATGAGCAGGAAGCTTACATGGAACATCCGCGTAAGGATAGCACTAGGCACTGCTCGGGCATTGGAGTAAGTTTTTTGAATCAGACAGCACTTTTTACCCTTTTTCAAGGTTATGGCAGAGGATGCATATAATGTCTTCCAAATCTTCTTGTAGATACCTGCATGAGGTGTGCTTGCCATCTGTTGTTCATAGAAACTTTAAGTCTTCGAACATCCTACTAGACGAGGAGCATAACCCACACCTATCTGACTGTGGACTTGCTGCCTTGACACCCAATACTGAAAGACAGGCAAGTGGTACACCTCATCACTTGTACTGAAGTTGTTTTTCGAATAGCCATGTTCAGATTCTGTAGTTTTTACCCTTCAATTATGTAACTGGAGGGTTTCCCCTACAGAATATATATTAAATTTAAAACGGAAAGTACTTGGCTTGTTATTACAGGTTTCGACTGAAGTAGTTGGTTCATTTGGATACAGTGCCCCAGAGTTTGCCATGTCTGGAATTTATACTGTAAAGAGTGATGTGTACAGTTTTGGAGTAGTGATGTTAGAGCTATTGACAGGGCGGAAGCCGCTAGACAGGTACGTTGTCTAGCTTAAATCCGATCCTGGTGCATGCAATCTTATAGTAAGTTCAAATGACCCTTGTTGGATGGTTATTGCAGTTCTAGAGAGTGGTCAGAACAGTCTCTTGTTAGATGGGCTACTCCTCAGCTTCATGATATTGATGCACTTGCTAAGATGGTTGATCCAGCATTAAATGGAATGTACCCAGCTAAATCTCTCTCCCGTTTTGCAGACATAATTGCACTATGCGTTCAGGTATACTCTTGCTTTGTGACACGTTCAGTTATTGATCTGTAGTGACCATTAAGCACTCGTGGCGACCTTAAAACAATCTGAAAAATCATGTGTGGAATAAACTGTCTTGCGGAGTAGTGCCTAATTTGTCAATATTTCGAGTGCTCACTTTACTGCTTCTGTGTTTGGTTTCCTTTGCTTAACCACACAAAATCATTTGCTGTAAAGTTTATTTTATCATTTTGGCTCCTGCGTTTCCTGGCAGTAGCATGTCCTAAGAATGTTTTATATCTTCTGTTTCTCCAGCCCGAGTCAGAGTTTCGTCCACCTATGTCAGAGGTTGTCCAGCAACTTGTGCGCCTGATGCAGAGAGCTAGCATAGTAAAGCGGCAATCAGGAGAAGAACTAGGGTTTTCATACAGAGCCCCAGAACGCGAAGGAGACCTGAGAGACATTCCCTTCTAAGCAAATCCTTCCATGATACAAGCACAAAGCAGCTTGGAGGCTCGATGTGCAAGGGCAAGATCTGGAATACACATGAATTGGAGAACTTGAGATGATCACGACAACTCAGGATCGAATGAATTTGAGAAGATAATTTTGGTACTTATTGTTCAACTTTATTCATTCGTCTACATTCCTTGTCTTCCAGTCGGTATCCATACTGCTGGATCTAAACTGAGGCTCAAATCAATGGTGGTGTATAGCTGGTTATTGGTAGAGAAGAAGGAAAAGAAATCTAACATGATTCATGCTCGGCTCTGTTGAGTTTTATTGTTTGAATGACACAAATCTCTTAGACCTCACTACAGCTATTTACATATACAGGATAAATTTCTTTGATTTCGATCCATAAAGTATGAATCTTTACCCTCGCAGTTCACTTCAATTCCTACCTCCTGTTTTTCGCTATGTTCCCGAAACATGAATCACAGGGTATCATAATACACAACATTCAGTTTCATGTTTTGTGGAAAATTTGGTCGGTGTTTAGAGACCATGACATCTGATACATAGAGCGTAATAACATCCCTGAATATGCAACTATACAGCTCTCAGTGAGACTAATCACCAAGCTAAAATAGTGTTGCAGAAGCAATTGTTATACTGCCAGATGGTTCTAAATTGCTGTTGCTAATGGCGTTCTGTAAATCCTTTGCAAATCATAAATACACTGAGCAGCAGCAATGCGAAAATCAGAGATCCAATGGAGATCTTGAGGTGAGAAATGCAGGTACATACCACCCTCCTAGGCCCTCACCTATCTGTGTCCTGTATCAAGTTGCCAATCATCTTGGCAAGAGGCACGGTGCCCTTGGCCATGATCTCCAGCCTCGACGTGTTCGAGGCATTGCCGAACAGCGAGAGCCCGAACATCAAGAGCTCCGGTAGGAACAACCTGGACGACAGAAAGCCGTGCCAATAGTGCGGCTCGAGGTCGAAGAAGGCGTCGAAGAACCGCCGTGTTCCTTCGAGGTCCAGCTTGAGCAGGATGTCCATGCCGAAGCAGAAGAATTCCCTCTGCCGCCGCCTGTTGGCCGGCCACAGCTCCTTCCACACCTCGGCGGCAAGCGCGTCCCCAGCCATGTCATTGCCGGAGTCAAGAAACCGCACGATGGACTCTGCCACGATAGGTGCGGTGGCCAGCGTGCGCGCCACCATGTACCCCGTGGATGGGTGCACCATCCCGGCCGTGCCACCGATGCCGACCACCCTCTGCGGCAGCACGGGCAGCGGCCCGCCCATGGGTATCACGCATCGCTCGTCCTCCTCGACGCTCCGGACGCGTATACCCAGGTGCCTGAGCCGCGCGGCCATGCGCTCCTGGATGTCGTCCATGGCGAGCCCCGGGCGCGCGACCAGCGACGTCTCCTCGAGGAAGATCCTGGTGGGCGAGAAGGGCATGGCGTAGAGGAACGTGGGAATGCGGCGGTTGCGCTCCTTGATCTCCGATCCCTCCGGCAGGTGCGAGTCGCGCCAGTCCATGAAGAGCATCTTGTCGATGTCGAACGGGTGCCCGTCGACCTCGGCGAGGATGCCGTATGCGACCTGGTACCCCGGGTTGTATGGCTTGTCGTACTGCACGAGGCAGCGGGAGAAGCCCGTGGCGTCGAGGACGACGGTGGCCGGGACGGCGACGCCGTCGTCGCAGATGAGGAGGGAGGAGGCCTCGTAGTGGACGGCCTTGGCGACCTTGGCCTGGTGGAAGACGACGCCGTTGGCGACGCAGCGCTCCATCATGGCGGACTTGAGCTTGCGGCGCGCGACGCGGGCGTAGGGGCGGTCGAGCGACTTGGCGCGGCGGTCGTCGATGAAGACGGAGGCTGACGGCCAGACGGCGTCGAGGCAGTGGGAGAGGCCCATGGCCTCGAACTCGTCCACCCACACGCCGTAGTTGTTGGGCCACACGAGCGCGGGGGACGGGTCGATGGCGCAGACAGACAGCCCCGCCTCCGCCACGCGCTGCGCCACGGCGAGACCCGCGGGGCCGCCGCCAACCACGGCGAGGTCCACGGGGCGGGACCGCGCCGGGTCGTAGCGCGGCAGGTCCAGGGACAACAGCTCCGGCCGCGTCGGCGGGGCCAGCGAGCGCAGCGCCGCGGCCGCCCCCGCCGCCGTCGTGGCGCGGCAGAGGACGGGCGCTCGTGGCGGCGGCGGCAGAGGCGGCTTGCAGGGGTGGTGGTGGGTGCGGAGGAGGAGCGTGGTGGCGGCCATGGTGGTGGGGAATTGTCACGCGGTGGTGCCGGCCAATCCTGAGCCTGAGGTGGTGTGGTGATAAGCTGCTGCTTATTGAGTGGGGGCACCACTGACGAGTGTGGCATTCTTCAGCCAAACACCTGACTTTTTGCCATTTTTCTAACAAGGGCTACGTTGTTGCTGATTCCACATTTCCACTGGACCAAGTGGCCTACAACACAATATAAGGAAAGAGCAAGGGGAAGTTTGCGAAAACGTTAGTTGTTGCCGATTCCACCGGTAGATGCTGCGCCGGCCTTTCAAGGTAAGAGACAACAGGTGGAGGAAAAACATAGGTTCCACAGCCACGAGCACAGCATCGAAGGATACCCCTACTACTTGTCACTTTTCAAACCGTCCAAATTCGTAGCAATACCACATGTTCATTTTTTGATCGACAAGGATAGGATTTGAGCGTTACCAGCTGTGGATAATGGATAAAATCGATTATGTAAATACGGATTTAAAGTAGATATATCTGATCATTAACTGTATGTATCGAAGTGAATATGAGATTTTATATAGGTTTAAGTATCTCTTAAAACACGTATCGGATTAAGGACACGCGTACAATTGATATATGTCTTGAGGATGTATTGTATTTGTAGGAAACCATTAATTGTTAATTATCAAATTCTCGTTAGTTGGCCCTTAACTCTGCTCATAAGAGAGCAATTGAATTAGTCATAGTCGATTATGCAAATACATATTTAAAATATGGATATCTGATTATCAACCGTGCATATTAAAAAGAAGGACACAAGATTTTATATAGGTTCAGAACTCGTTTAAGATAATAGTCATTTGTATGTTTTGCCTTGATCAATCTCAAAAAAAAAAAAGATAATTATAATAGGGTGTGTCCAGATCTAATTCTAAGAATCTCGGTGAGTTCTCTTATATTCTAAATCCTAAAGCTATTGTTGGATTTATTTAATCGTGGCTCGAATTTGTTGTGGATCTCAATAAATTATTTTTGTTTCTATCCAACTAGGCTTACTTCTTCTTGTTTGTCAGACTTCTCCTTTTTTACCCCCTCCCTCTCCTTATATAATCTTGTCGGAGGACGTACCGTACTAGAGTTTTTAAGTGTAACCTTCTCAAATTGTATTATTTCCGAATATCTAGAAAATTCCTTCTTAACATGGGGATGGTTCCGTATAGAACACGATAAACTATCTGGAATATTAGCACACGTCTTATTTACCTTATCTTGTCTATGAAAGCTACTGTATTATATTAAGGACACGTGTACGGTGAATATTCGTCTTAAGGATATACCATATTTATAGCAAATCATTAATTATTAATTACTAAATCCTCATCAGTTAACCCCCCAACTCTACTCAGAAGAGGGCAACTAGATTACTCATAGTCAAAAATCCGACTGCACTAGAACTCATCAAATTGGGAATAGTCATTGACCAAACAATATTCATCATAGTTGGGAATCAACTCCAACTGAATGAAACGTTTTATGGTCGAAAAACCTGCTCCAACCAAATATAGTTCTACTCGTAGAGGTCTACATAGTCAGGAATGACTTCCAACCATAGAAGCCCAAGGGTCACTTTTTCTTTTTCTGCATCCACAGGGAATAATGTGTTAAATGCGCATAACTTTTGAGAGAGTTGAAACAATCATGATGTTTGGAAAAAAGTGCTTTGAAATTTGAAACGTCGAGGACACCATTAGTTGAAGCGGTAATACTTGCATCCATTACAGAACAATTGTCAAACCTCTCTCTGTGAGGAACGGTGACGTCCTAAGAGGGGAGTGAATTAGGACACTCAGAAACTAATGGCTCCAAAAACTTCACAAAATAAATCTATCTAAATATGCTCTAGGTTTATTTAGTGTGTCTACTATATCGCTCAAGAGGATTATAACCTATTCTAGCAAGATAAATTACAAGTATATAAATACGAAAATGTAAATAAGGTAGAGAGACAAACTCAGCACAAGGAATTTTTTATCTTATGGTATTGGTGGCACACAAGCCACCTCTAGTCTACGTTGGAGCTCCATAAAAAATATGCATCCAGTCGCCATGACTCTTCCGGTCACGACTCTTGAGATACCAAGTCACTAAGACAAGGATTCAAGCATGATGAGCCACCAATATACCAAGGCGAGGGATCACCACTAACCCCTCTTCTGATCACTTGTACGTCATTTTTACTTCGGAGCTTTATTCACAAAGACAAGAGCCTCCGCATCCCCACACAATCGTCTTGATGCCGCTTTACACTAAGTCGGAGGGTCAACAAGTTACCGGCGAGTCACAAAGACTTCAAGGCATCGGTGTACTTTGAGGTACACGGTTGGATAACTCCTTGATCCACTCTCTTGGTTGCAGCACCTAGCAACACTTTTCTTTAAGCCTATAAGCACTAATCACTCTCTAATGATGTGCTTAATTGACTTGGATGAACATTTTAAGCACTTTGGTGAATTTGATGTCTTCTCAAGTGTATATGAGATTCTCTAGACTCCAGCACCTTCAAATGGCCGAGTGGGTGAGTGTTTATAGCCTCAAACTCACTAATTAGCCATTGCTTCAATGGCTCAATTTTACTGTGAACACTGGATCATCCGGTGTAGACAGTGGTACAAGCATCGGACCATCCGACGTGTACAACCTCATAAAATAGCCGTTAGAACCCACTCAGAACCACTTCTGAACACTGGATTATCTGGTATATACTTTATCTCCATCACCGGACTATCCGATGTGTTTATTTGAGACTGATCGAGCTAACTCTTTCACTGTTCAACTGTCGGGTGTATTGATCTTTTGATCACTGGATCTTTCGATGTGTATAGCTTCATCTTCTTTGAGTTCTGGAAAACACTCCGGTGTGCATTATCTTTTCATCATCGGACCTTCCGGTGTATTGATCTTCAGTCTTCGATAGTTGCAGAGCTTCTATTAAATGCTCTGTTGTACACTGATTTTGATCATCGAACCTTCCGGTGAGTACAATTTCATTTCAGCTCAGTTTTTCATCCTTCTAAAAAATGCTCTAGTGTGTTCACTTGTGGCATCACCGGACTATATGGTGTAGTTACTTTTCATGGGACTTCTCCAATTCAAATAAATTTTGTAATGGCTTCAGTGACTTCTTCATGTATTGTATACATGAGACTTACTAACATATATTCTTGATAAACATATTAGTCCTATTGACTAGATTGTCATTAATCACCAAAATTATAGTCATGGCCTAATATGGCCATTTTTGCTACACTCTCCCTTATAAATAGGAAATGATCTCGGTGCTATCTTCATCACTGCTCTCGTATTGTCAAATCATCCACTTTTGGATGAAAACTTTTCCCCTTCCTTCAACCTCTACCCCCAAGTTTTCAATGGAAACTTCTAGTAACATGTGGGTGTTGTCACGTCTCAAAATCCGTAATTGCATAATTAAGCATAAATATGTTTCTTAAGCATTTTGTTTAATTTTGCATGATTTTGTTTTGTAACTATAAAGCAATTCATTTAAAATTATTTGGATAAGAGAAAGAAATTTGGGAGAGAAAAGAATAGAAATCGTATTGAAAATATCTCATTTCTCTAACAAATGGGGCCCACATGTGGGCCAACCACCCCAACCACTCAAATGGGCAGCCCCACCTGCCCTCTCTCTCTCCTCCCTCACTCCCCACGCCCCCCACCCAGCAGCACAGCTACTGCTGCAGCAGCCCCCTCTCACTCTCCCACTCAAGCTCTCTCTTTCTCCTCGGATTTCTCTCTCTAGGAGCAAGATCAAGGTATGCATGTGGTACCATTACGATCCTTAACTCATGAGCTACTCATCTATCCAATTCATTTTCATTTTCATGGAAGAATCGAGTAGTTTTTGAAGTTCTTAAGCTTTTTGGAGCAAAAATAGAGTTTTGGAAAAATTTGAGCTATAGAGTCGTGTTGCTAGTTGATGAGTGAGTTCTAGGACCCTTGGACTGTCCCTAACATGTTCCCTTTAGGTTTGAAGAAGATCGCAACTCGAATCGACCAAAAATCCACTCGAGAACAGCTTTTCTAGGCTGACCCGGATACTCCGACCTCACCCGGATACTCCGGGTTTAGCAGAAATCGTCCATCGAATTGTGTTCAAAATTTGTTAGAGTTTAGGGTGCAAGATGGGTTCAGAATCCTTTGGATAGGACATATACATATTTATGTAGCACAGATTTGTAAAGTGAGTCGAATCGATCGAGGAAAAATTTGTGGAAAAACCTAAGTCTGCCTCACCCGGATAATCCAATAAACCCGGAGACTCTGGGTAATTGTGTTAACGATTAACTGTGAGCCTCTCCCGGTGCCTCACCCGGAGTGTTCGACAACGCCCGGATAGTCCGGACCAGCCCGGAGGTTCCAGGTTAAGTTAGAAAAGTGGCTAACCGAGTACCTTCACTAGAGGATGGCCCGGAGGCTCCGAAACCCGGATACTCCAGGCCCATCAAATAAAAAGGCAGTAACCGAGCGCCTCTTCCGGAGGTTCACCCGGAGGGTCCAGATCCGAATACTCCAGGTGACTGTTATTTTTCAGATTTCATTTAGATTGTTTAGTATTGCATTGATCCGCATGTCTTGTACTTCTAGCATGTTGTTAAGCATTATGGCATACCTTGTTGTATTCATTCATGCTCATCATTGCACGCGTTCTTGTTTAGTGAATAAGGAGCCGGAGCGTGACGCGGTTGAAGTTGAAGACGACGCCCACCTCCTGAATTTCTGCGAGTGTTGCGTGGGTAATTATAAGCAGCCACCTGAGCAGCAAGGCAAGCAACTAAGCATATTGCACCTTTGTTCAATTGAATGAAGTCTGAAATTGATAAACTATGCTTATATATATTTGCATGTGTCTAGTCAAGATCAGGTACAAGTGGGTAGATCCTATGTTGAATGCATTACTTCTACCTTGAATTGTTGTTCATCCTTTCCTTGTCGCCTTGAGTATGTTGTTGGTGTCTAGATTACAAGTTAAATCAAAATGCTTAGCAATGCATAGGTCATCGGTAGAAGTCAAGCGGTGAATTGTTTCATTGTTCGCGAGCATAGGCGTTATTTACTTTCGTAATGATCATAATGTTGGATATGGGTTGATGATGGCTGTATGAGTGGTGAGTATGAGACAAGACGTGGGCGGTGCTAGGAGGTGTTTATCCTGCCCGGATGTGTAGTTCCCTTGGATAGGTCGGAAGAGGAAACCGGACACTGTAGACCGATTGCGTCGTTTAAGCACCGATCGTCGGTGTAGTCGGCTTTAGCACTTACCTTACTCACCACATGCCGATTTAATGGTAAGGTGAGCCGAATACCTCTGTAGCTGTGATCATTTGAGCATGAACGTCGACGGTGTGAGCGGACGGGCTTGTAAGAGGTGCTAGTTTGCTCCAGGAGTAGTTATATTACTTCCGTGTCGAGCGATGCATGATTCAAATGGTTGGGGCTTATTGGGAAAGGTTGACATGAGTACCTCTTGTATGGATCTGTGTGGTCATGCAAGCCGTATGGTCCTCAAGTCGTGTGGATCCAGGAGTGTCCCCTTGCAGGGTGTAAAAACATTTTGAAATATCACGCTCTTGGTCGTGAGTATGCTTCTATCCATATGCATCTGTCGTAGAGTTTTCGCTTGTGGTTGATAGTTGGATATGTGGTCTATGTTCTTATGGTTCCAATTATTTATGTTCAGTTGGTTATGGCAGGGTAGAGTTATGTTGTTGTTGGTTAAGTTAGTTGCTCACACATATGTGTCCAGATTGATTACCGCTTATGTTTAACTTAATCATGTGGCTTTTCCTTGCTAATGGCTCAATGCATAATTTTTGGAGTCGAGCTATGTATATGTGCCCTATATGGTTTAAGGCTTGCGAGTACCTTCATACTCATGCCTGCGTTTTTAGGTGCCGCTAGTGAGGAAGGGCCGATGTTTGGCTAATTCGTGACTGCCGATCAGGGTGGCGGGCAAGAGTAGTGCATCCTACTCTCAGAGGTCGTGCTTTTGGGTTGGAGCCTAAAAGACTAAAGGCATGTGACTCCACTCTCTTTTTTTGTATAGGTTTATGTTTCTGCTGCGTAGATGTTGTTGCCTTTTATTATAAATTGTTGAAAATAGTTGCATATTAAAGACTTGTAATATAAATGTTAATTACTTCCTCTTTCTTAAGCTATATTGTGATGCTAAATGTTGGAAGATATGTGTTCCGATCTAAAGCACAAAACACGTGACGGGACTACCGGGATGATATTCTGGTTAATTATCGAGGTTGTGGTTATAAATAATGATCCTCCTGGTGATTAATTAGAATATTATTTGGACGGTTCCTCATAGGTGTCTTCGGAGATGTCGGACACTCGTGTCTAGAAGCTAGAGAAGGAGGAAATAATCGCCCCCAAGAGTTTGATCTCTTGGTTATAAGCAGAGGGGAAGGAGCTTTTGAGTCTGAATACCAGAGAGATCATGGTATTTGAGGCTTTCTTTCACTATGGCTTTCGTCTCCTGCTTTGGATGTCTTCAAAGAAATCATCTCTTTCTATGGCATCAAGCTTGTGAATCTCAACCCTAACTCCATCACCATACCGTGCATTTTTGCTTACCTCTGTGAAGCTTTCATGGGGTGAGGCTGCTCGTGCTCCTCTTTCACTACTTCTACTAGATAAAAACAATTTTCAGCTAGAGGAGTGGCGGGATCTGCCAGCTTCCATCTTTGCGAAGGTTTTGCTGGTGAATACATCGACATCAATACAAAGCCATCATGGTCAGGATGGCATACTAAGTGGTACTACTGTGAGTGCCCTACTCCAGGCAACCTCGAGTATAGAGACATCCGGGCAAAGCGAAGTTCTTGCTAGAAAAAGCCTCTCGAGGTGAGCCAGCAACTCCAGGTACTCGTAGACCGCATAAAGGGCCTTAAGGCTTGCTGTCTAATGATTTGGTACATGGCGTTGGATTTTATCCAGCGTTACATTAGTCCATTGAAGTCTCAAGTACATCCAGCATGGGTGTACATGGAGCTCCAAGACCCTACAAGGGATCTGGTTTAGGAATTCCTTCTCTCATGGTAATGTAAAGCCTCCTTCAAACTCAATATCAAGCCTCAGAGGTAATCTGCCTTTCTCATTCTTAACTTAGGTCTTTTTCCTTTTCAAATATTAGTACATGTTTTATTTATCTCATCGTGGTTATAAAAGCTACCATGTTGGATTAAGTACACGTGTACGGTAGATATCCATCTTGAGAATATATCATACATATTTCTAGTAAATCTTTAATCATTATCAAATCCTTGTCACTAGGAGATATGTCTGGGCTTATCCGTGTTAAATTAGTTACCGGTCCATCTCAAGAAGATTGAAGATGGACGGCAACATAGAACTTTTCACATCATACACCCTTGTCGCTGCCAACGGGTGGCTAGTCCAATAAGTGTGGTATCCCGGTTATTCGGTTACGCGTCTAGAGACTATATTCGATTTCATTAAGGGCTTATCGGTTCAAAGGTGCATATCCGGCGAAAAAATGTACTAACTATTGCAAATATATGTAGGTCTGCCATAACGATCATGAGAGGCAGAAGAAAGGTATGTTAGGCCTATTATGTTGGGTAACAATCTGTGTTCACGCTCATGTTCAGCACCCAGTGGTCAGTACACGTCCAAAAGACACAAGCCGAAGAGAACATCGATCAGCAATGCTTTCTCTCAGGCGAGCATTACCACACAGATTACATCAAGACAAAATGGCACAACACACAGCTTGCATATATACGTAGTATGCATCATTACTAAAGACCTAAATCTCAAAAAAGTAACACACAGCTTGCACACGTAGTATATATTATCACTACTAAGAGACAAACCTAAAGCTACAAAAAAACTAAAAAAAAAGATATACTATTTAGAAATATTCAGAGTCGAGGGAACTAGTTATCGCCAAGCTAGTTCTAGTTGTGCTTTGGCGGGTGCCTGTGGATTGTATGGTAATCGGCGGTGAAGGGTATGCGGCCACTGAAATGAACCTGGGAAGGCTTCTTCCTAGTTCTGAAATGGCGGCAGTTCATCCCCTCATACTTCCTCCCTTCGGATCACCTCCTCGCCGCCCTTCACAGCTTCTAGGCTGCTTCTGGCTTCTGTTTTTGTCAGAAGCGAGAAGCACAAACAAACGGATTTACTGAAAATGATTTTTAGAGAAGTCAGAATACTGCTTCTAAAGAAATAAATTAGAAGCTAAGAAGCTAATAGAGAGTAGCTTTTTTGAGAAGTAGTGTACTGAGAAGTTAAAAATTATTGTAAAATTTAACATCTAAAATTCAAAAACAACTTTTAAAAAAACTAAAACACAGTTCTTAGAGAAATTAGAACAAAAGTCCAAACAAACATGCACTAGGCCATCCGCGGTTCCTGCATGTTCAGGCCCTTCGTCGCGGCTGGCCGCCATGAGCAGCTCTGCAAGGAGAGAGACAAGTTAATGCGTCGGACTTTATGCACCAAGAAGCAACAGAGCTTCAAAACGAGCGAATCAACAGCGCCGTCGTCTAAGCTATGAAACGAGCGTGGTTGCGACAGTTCCGTGTACCTCTGCGTGCGGCGGCGACGAAGGGGCTGAGTGCGGCCAGCAGGACGCTGAGGCAGAGCAGCAAGCTTACGCAGTTCAACTGCTGCATCACTTCCGCTACCTACCTCCGGTTCTCTGAATATATGACTGGTATGTAAAAGAAAGGAGAGAGCAGGAATGGAAGGGCAGAGGTGACTTTAAAGGGGTTCAGGGCACGCACACCACCATTGGTCAAAGCTTTGAACTCCATGGTGTGCTGCACCTGTACTTTTCTACCCTTACGATAATCGTGCATGGGGTTCTGAGACTAATATAATCAACCAGTTGGTCATTGGTCTTGTCATTTGTCAAGCTGCGTCTTCCGATCGACGATGTCTAGGCTGCGAGTTGTATAAGCACTCCGAGGGCCTGCCATTGCTTGGGGGGTTGGAGATTTTGATGCCGTGGGCCAAGAACGAGAGATGTTTTTCAGAAGCCAAGACGAGGCCGTCTGAGTGCAGAGCCAGAGCACCACCATGCATGTTTGGTCCCGATGGTTCTCGGTGCCCCTGAAACTCGAAACCTCGATCGACCTGGCTGCGTGGCCGTGAGATTCTGAAACAAAATCGGTCGGCTTGCTAATCATGGCGAGATGATTCCAAAAGCATGAGCACGCTGCGGGAGCTTCGACGCCTGGACTTGTTGCTTGTTCCTGGTTACGAGGAGAGGTCGTGGAGCAGCAGCAGCAGCTAGGGCCTTGGCATCTGGTCCTGGTCTGAACCCCGGAGAACCGCCACGAGTTTTTGTGTCTGCACTCCGATCGGCTCTGCCAGACAGTCAACTCGGTCTTTTGGAAGGGACGGAAGGTAAGTAAATTTTATAGGATTAAGATCTTATAAAAGATTTTTTTCTATAATAATATATGTTTTTTAAGTAAATTTTATAAGATCTGATCCTAAAAAAATTCTCTCTCATGTGATAACACGTGTTCACTCCTTCTCTCTCCTCTTCAATCTAGCTATTAGATTATGGAATGGATGATATGTATGATGCGTTATGAGGATCTTTCTAGATAAGATTCTATAAAATTTACTTTCGTATACCCTCCTTTTCTCTACTCTTTATCCTTAAATTAGAAAATATGTGATTAGATTAGAATCTTATAAAGATCTTTAAATGTCTTATAAAATTTATTTATGTTTAGAAGTGTACCGGTCTTCTTCCATATGCAGTTTTTTTTTTTTTGCGAAAGTTCCATGTGCAGAGTTATTTCTGAGCGGCTAGGGTTGAGAGGATGCAGCGCATGTCTGGAGTACACACTGCTTCGCCGCCACGTCACAATGCAAGGGTCTGTGTCTCACGTTCCAAACGTAGAGCGAAACGGAAACAGGGACCTGTGTCGTGGGGTATTACTGCCCTTCGCCGACGCAGGGGAAGCTGGTGGATGCATTTCGAAACGTCCTTCGCCACCGTCGAACCGTACGGTCTAGGATGAGGTTAGGTTCCTATTTAGTTTGAATGACAATCTAAATTATGTATCTAAGATTAAATAAAATAATCTTAGTTGAGAAAATGTAATTCTATCTATTTACATTTTTATTTTGTGTAGGTATCTATAACGAGTTGATATTTATTAGATAGCGGTTATGTGTATTATAGTTACATAGAGACTATAGATAAACTGTTATATGTAAACTTTCTTTAAAAAAAGATGAGGTCGTGTCTGTTATACAGAGAAGATATAATTCTATTTATTTAGATTTTTATTTTATGTGAGTTTTATAATAATTTGATATTTATTAGATAGCGATTATGTACATTATAATTATATTGAGACTAGAGATAAACTGTTATATGTAAAACTTTCTCTGGGCGATATTAGATTACCTAGGTGTTCCAATATAATCTGTATTGTCTGAGATAGGATGTTCTATGATTTCAGTTACCTATTGTACAAAACTTACTTTTTTCTCTCCTTAATTAGAAGTAAAGCTCCTACCATTTACGTTAAAAAAAAAAAAGCTTCCTTAAAAAAAGATGAGGTCGTGTCGGTCGATAGGCAGCGCCCGGGCCCAGCGCGCGTGGCACAGGCACGTGCATTGCCGCCCGCCAGCACCAACGAGGAGGCCGACCAGGCTGCTGGAATCGGGCGCCGGTCCCATGCTCCCACGCGGCCGAGACTCCAAGGGAGCATGCGTTGGCTTCGTCTTGCACCCATCGATCGTTCAACTTTTTTTGGGCTCTCCTCCCGCACTTGACAGGGCCAGCAAAAGGGAAAAAGGGAGGAAGAGGTAGCCGGTTTCCAACAAAGGATGCCCCTCTTTAGTGCTTTACTCGACGATGATATCGAAACGTTGCGTTGTCCCTGAGCACACGTTGCGTTGCGTTGCTCCTCTCTCTGCAAGTCAGTATCACTCCGCGAGATTTCAATAGCCACCGGACAAACAAAATTCACTTTGGCTCCTAGACACTTTGAGTTCTTCTGTAGCGAAGCACGGTGGTGGCATAACGAAAATGATTTGCGTTTACGTAAAGCGCTGGCCCAGGATTCCAAGCTGTTCACCATCATGCATAAAATACTGCTTTACAAAATCTAGTTCCATCTGATCGCGTATGTGTCGGTGCAGCCACTGGGAGAACCAAAATAGCAAAACATTCGCCCCTAACCAGTAACCGTATCTTTTTCTTCTTTTAAGGTTATTGACCAGAGCTTGAGGCGAAACTACAGCCACCAAGTTCTAAAACAAACACAAATATAAATACACCCTCCATCGAAGTAATATCACATGAATAACAACATAAAGACAGATCGCTGACTTCTTTGCAGACATACATCTCTTATCAACACATTATTTCATCTTAGAAATTAACAATTCAACGGAAACAATACAAGCCCCCATTGTATGAAATACACCTCCTAGAGCCAAACCAATCACCCAATTGAATAAGTTACACGAAGGGAATACATACAGACGGGTCCCAACACTAACTTCTTTGGTATTTCTCAGCTCCCAGAAGTTGTTGTCACTTTGAAACAGTCGATATTGCACAGCCTGACCGACTTCATCATCCCTCCAAACCTGTTATACACACCATTTGATCACAGTAGTCAAGAAAACGGAAAACATGCGATCTTGTAACAGAAATTCACAAGCCACCATAGAAATAGTTAACATGTATACAACATGCTATTGAAAGGAATCATTTGGAACGTTGTAAAGGTAAACAATACCGGTCAATGCTTTTCCTTGGCCTATCGGATTGATCAACACTAGCCCGCGGTTTCTCAGGATGGTCTACACTCTTTCTGCTTTTGTCCCTCCTATCTGTACTGCCCCTTGGTTTATCCTGCCGATCTATACTATGTCTGTGATCTATGCTTGGCCTTGTTTTCTCCCTGCAATCTGTGCTTTTCCCTGATTCCTTTGTACATTCAGGTTCTGTTGGAGTACAATCTGACGGACCTGAGCTCTTTGAAGACTCATCATTTGGGGGTGGGGGTGGGGGTGGCGATTTCTCTATGGCTCCAACAAACTTTTTCAGATGCTTAATATATTCTGGGTAGAGTTCCAAATTACAGTGGTTTCCTCCTTTGATCCATAGCGGCTCATACTTCACTTTAGCAAGTTCCCACAATGCCCTCCCATGGGAACAGTCAACAACTTCATCAGCTGTACCCTGAGAGAAGTTATTATATTAAAATCAAGGGGATGTGCAAAAAGATACTGCGGTTCTTCAGTATGAGTTCTTCTACATCTTGGCTAGAATGAAAAGGTTGTACATCAGAAGAAAATTTTAGCAAATTTATTTCAAAAGAGGACTACACAAGGTCTTATAACGTATTACCTAATACCTAAATCAAAGAAGTAGGTTTCTATGTAAACAATAGGGCTGTTCGGATGATCAAATCCTTCCTGAAAATTCCTGGAGCAATCCCCCTCATCCAAACACCCCCTAGGTATAATGGCACAAAATTAACCACCACAAACATTTCAAATAATGGCATAATGACATTTCATTGGCATTTTCTCCCTTGAGTAGCCTAATTGCCATAATGCTTATATACGAATTCACTGATGCAACATTTAAATACCAGTATGCACATATGTAGCTGCAATAGAACAGCCACAAAATTGCATGTGTGTGCTAAAGAAAACCTCAAGAAAGAGCAAAGACAATGAATGTCTTGTAGGTGGAGTCCAACTCTATATTATAAGATTTGCTATAAGAATGAAGAATGCTCACATGTATCACTAGTACGGGACACCTGACTAATGGAATTTTGTCGATGTTCTGCAAATACAAGACAAATTTAGATGCAGTTAAGTGCTAAATAAGATTGAGAATAAATGTAAATTAATTACCTTGTATATGTCAAACCAGTACGTATGTTTTACAGGATACATCACTCTTAAGCCAGATAAAATTGGGCTATGTAGAACAACTGCTCTCAAACGAGTTAAGCGGGAGGCTAAATCCAAAGTAGGACCACTACCCACTGATTGACCATAAAGAATGATATTTTCCTCAGAAGCTCCATAAGTTTCTATGAGGCATCTGTATACAGCTTCTATATCAGCATAAGTGTTTTGCTCACTAGGCTGCAGTATTAGATAAAATATAATGGGTTAGCATCATGCACATTAAGGAGATTAAAAAAAAGTTAAAACAATAAAGAAAGGTCTGTACCTTCCCAGAAGATTGCCCATAACCAGAATAGTCATAGCTGCAGAAGAACAGTAGATGAGCTATTAATATTTCATCAAAATAGACCAAAAAGGTGCAAAAAGATGTTCATCCTATGGTTTCCAAAATGTAAGGAGCTTAGAAAATGGATTCATCTGGCACATACTCTTACATTTTTGGATTATGAAACCTCCAAAACACAAGGAGCTAATATCAAAGAAAGAGTAAAGTGCAGCTATGACGCTTAACCACATAAATTGGCAACATATGGATCACTTAAAAGGCCTGCATCGCCTATTGTATCATATAACCACAAATAGTTAGGATAGTTAGGAAGATTAACTTGGACATGAACATGTTTCCTTAGAAAACTTGACCTCTTAACGTGGTTATTGATGCATATAAAATAACTGTATTTAGCTCTTTGATGACGAAATTCCATAAAGCGCATAATCTTTGTGTGTAAGTCTGTACGATGCTTCTTTGAATCATTTTCTGCTGTTACTGTTAGACATGGAGTCACGACTCACCTTCATCTTTTTCTTCATTTGATGAAAAAGATGAAACTCACAGCAGATAGCATATCTAAATATGTTTATGCAAAGACATTTTAGTTTGCTAAGTTGCATTTTAAGAAGGTCTTTTATAAATACTCGCTAGTAATGAGGGCTGATGCCTAAGTTATGAATGGTATCTATTAATCATGCAGTATATTGTGATTATACCCAGGCTGTCCACAAAGCCCTATGGGTCTGAGTCCTCAGTGATGTTGAACTTATATTACTCAGTCAAACACAAGCACCTAGTTATAAAGTAACCACACAATACCAAATGTGACAAAATTAATGACCACATAGAGGACGAAAGTAGGTTCAGAGGACAGAGCAATAACAAAAAGATAAAGAAACAATGATTACGTTAGTAACCAAGATAACAAAGCAACAAAAAGCTTGACTTAAATAAAAGGAGCAAAGGACAAGCCAATTAGGCAATTCCTCCTAACCACAGAATTTTAAATTAGGTAGAGTTGCTAGATCACTAATCAACCAATGATTCTCACATCCACAATCAACCACCTGACCATCAATCAACAGACACATTGGACCAAGCTTGCTTAATTTCCTCCATGAAAACATGGACCCCAAAAAAATAGTGTTGAATGAGAATTTAAAAGCAAAGGTTCCTTAATCCCTGAGTTGTTTCACTAAACATAGGGGAAGAACACGACAAATGGGCTAAAGGCCAGAATCTTTAACCAAAATATGCGCAATGTAACGCGCTGGAACGATCCAACTTGAAAGATCTGCCATTTCTATTTAAAGAATAAAAATACTAATATTCATGTTTCCTAATTTCCACTTATGGAGGGTACCAACTGTCAAGAGGTTACTTGATCTGTTTAAACATTTTTAGAGAATGCATGACTTAAGATTTGCAATATTAATTCCTCAAATGATAATTTTAATCGGCAATCTCAGTATTAGAAAACTTTTATGAGGACTGCAGAGCGCGAAAAAAATGCATGCATGCATTAATTTGATATAACTGCGAGCACATGACGTGATAATTCAGCCAAAGGCCCAAAGCATTGTTACGAAAAAAACTGATTTTGTTTCTACCACACTTCATAGGTGAACAGGTCTAAACTTCTAAGAAACCAGGAAAGAGGAAGTATGGTTTTCAATAATAAGAGGAAGTATGGTAACATCTAACAAATATTTGAACAAAATTGTCCAAATTTGGACCAGGGATAACAGCAAACAAACAAAATTAGGCTCCATGCAACTTCGCATAGAATCAAGTGAATCATGAAATATCCCATTACAATTAGATACAAAAAATCTAAAGACCCTTCATGTTCAAAGAACAGCAGCTTACTCCAATCATAAACAGAAACAGCTTTCCAGAAAATCAAAATGTTGATAACCACCCATAAGATAACCCAACAGTGTCAAACACAGCATTTCCAAGCCAAGTAAGAATGTATCCAACCACTAGCAAACACAGGCTCAAGGATCAAAACTTCTACGAAATCTGACATGGCCCGCACGGAAAATGGAAACTTCTACTAGGACTAGACCTATTAAATCCAACAGCATGAACGCTACTCCAGCATTAGCACAACTTCATACTTAGATCAGGAAAGACTCAAGCCAATCAGAAGCTCTTAACGGAAGTTTGCATCTATCATCGAAACTACAAAGCAAACAACCCTACTGATCCGCCCGAAAGTTCCCACATTTCCTCCAAATGCGTACGAGTCGCTTCCTAACCTCAGATAAGACTGTAGTTCTGATCTAAATGAGACACGATCAGGAAGATCCAAGAGTGCACTGGAATCCAGCGTCCCAACAGCACAGCATCGCGAGGATAGAAGCATCGCATCTCAATCTGACCCAATCCAATCCAACCCGACCCAAGTACCCAACCCCGGGAAAGCGCGCGTACGTACCCCATGAGGTTGACGTTGAGGTGCGCGCCGAGCTCGACGAAGAGCTCGTACATCTGGCCCAGGTCTGCCGCGTTGCCGTGAGAGTAGAGCAGCGTGAGCCTCGCGCCGGCCTGCCGCACGTACATCGCGACCACCTCCGTGCCCCGCTTCGTCCGCAGCCGCCGCGCCTCCACGTTGCTCCTCCGCGGGACGCCCGTGAGCTCCACCGCCTTGTCGCCGCCCTTCCCCTCCTTCTCCTCCTCCTCCGCCCCCTCACCAGCACCCGCCGCGGCAGGGGGCGGCTCCACCCCGTAAGACGGCGGACTCGGCGGGAAGAAGGCGAAGCGGGCCGCGACCGTCGAGGTGACGGCGCCCATCTAGGGTTAGGGTTTGCGTCCGGAAGGCGGAGGAGAGGAGGGCGCCGGGGGAAGAGGGGGGAGCGCGTCGAGTCGGGCGTTTTGGTTTCGGTCTTTTGTTTGGCGTCGCTGAAGGGAAGGAAGAGGGTGGCGTTACAACGGTGATCTGGCCATCTGGGTTGTTACACTCGTGTTTTTTTTTTTTTTTTTTTGCAGGGCAGAGGGCTCAGTGGTTTGTTTGAAATAGAACGGTTCACCAACAGCCTCAGCAGAAAATAACAATTTTAGTTCTTTTATGAAAATGGAACGGTAGCAAATTAAAGATCACTTTCAATATTTGGCACTCTGCATGCATATGTTTACGGTGTAGTATATAATTTATATCGTGCATATATTTATGGTGCAATATATATAAGAGTGTTGTCCGTATTAAATGTGGTAGAGGAGTTGGTAATTTGCCTGCATTGAATATAGGTGTGTAGCCTTGATTGTTATGCGATGTATTTAGCTACGGAGCCTAGGAGGCTGTAGCATCAACTTCATATCATTACCCATTGAGACCCTATTTGGTATTTCTGCTAAAGTTTACTTCACGTAGCATTAAACTGGAGCTGAGTCACAACTAATGATTGTGTAGGTGCGCAGTTTATATTGGCGTAGAAAGAGGAGGTCCGATCATATGTGTTTTTTTATCTCAATGAACACCCCCTCATCTTTTATCCTAACTTCAGTAGCAATATTTACTAGCTCTATGTGATAAAACTTAGACGTTTAAAATTACTTTTAGTAGTTATAACATATTATAAATTCATATTTTTGAGTAAAAAAATTACGTCAAACAATTCTTAAGAGTAATTTGCTTTTGTGATGTTACTTTTTCAAACAAAGTTATCACGAAGTTGCTCGTGATCCATGTGTGTGGAACCTCATATGTCTAGACAATCCAATGATTCTTCACCGCTTCTTAAGATAAAAATGTATACATTTATTCTTCTCTTGTTTCATGAGGTGTTTATTGTTTTAATTTATATCTATTTTGGATTAGTCCTATGTGGCATATACTATAATGAGGTTTTAAGTCTTTGCATTACCAAGGTATATCCGAATGACAAATTTGTAAACAGTGCTGGAAACCAAAGATGCCAACTATGATTTTTGCAAAGCACAACGCCTCAACTTTTATATAAAAAAAACTCTAAAGGTCTCTTTGAAATGCAACATTTGAAAACTTAGCAATAGGAAAAATTGAAGTCACCTTGCATTTTCAATCCTACATGAATTCAGAGTGTAGGAATATTTTCAACAAAATGTTTGGATGCACAAGAAAACACAGAGATCATAGGAGATATAGACTCGAAGAATTTTTTTTCTATAAAGTTAGACCTTATGTTAGAAATCCTCTAAAATATTATTATAATATCGTCTAACACTATTACAGTATTTTGTCCAGCGCATTCTCCATCACATGCAAATATGACCTCCATCTCCTGCAGATACTCTAAAAATCTATCCCTTAAAACACTATTACATTATTCTCTAACACTATTATAACATCTTTTATTTTTTTATCTCCAGCGGCTATCTTATTTATTATCTTACATATTCTCCTCTTTCACTTAAGACCGCAATCATCCTCTGTGAACAAATGTTGAGAAGAGGAGAGGATGCAACAAATTTAAGCTACTCCAGTGCTACAAGCCGACCGCAACACTATAGTACTGGAAGCCGTCTCTACTAGAGTGCGTTTGAAGGCAGTAGAGATGGTAACAGTTGACACTACAGTGATAGATGAGGAAAATACCGTCTCGGTTGAAGCTGATCTAAGGCCATGGCCCATGAGGACGCCATTATTTTCAACAAAGAGATGATTTCCATTCCTCACTGTTCCTCTATCCCTTTCTGATGAGCTGACCACACCTATACCTGGGTCCGCTTCCAGTGTCAGCGGGCCTAAAATCTGAAATCCAGAGTGTCACATCAGGTTAGTCTAGATGAATCGTTCTCCAGCTGTCATTTCGTTAATAATCTAACTTCTCTAACGGGCAAGTGTCTTTTGGAAGAACGGTCTCACTTCGTTCTGAAAGCAACCTGGTAAAATCATGGTTATCTCGAAAACAGTTTAAAATTTGGTGAGAATTCATTTAAAATTTATGGTTATCTCCAAAAAAGTTTAAAATTTGGTGGAAATTCATTTAAAATTTATTTAACCAAATTTGAAATTTAGAGAAAAAATTGACTGAATTGGCATTAGTAACCGGTCGAATTACACCAGTTACCGAGCTCATTCGACGATTTATCGATCGATTTTTTCGCATTTTCCATATTGTCGGTAACCATTTGAATTTGTCTTTAATCGTTTGATTTTAGCGATTTATCGAGCAGTTTTCTCGAATTTTAGTGAAAGTTCAAAAAAAACCAAAAAATGACTTAACCTTGTAAAATCAATAACTAATTCATCTGAGCTTCAAATAAAGTGAAACAAATTTTGTTGGTTTCCTTGTAACAAGATTTACATAATAAAAGTATTTATAATCATAAAAATTTTGAATTTTTTCTATGAGAAAATGTATTTGTTAAACCAAGTTAAATACATAGTTTACTCTTTGCTAATCCAAAAATCATGAAACCAATTTTGATAGTCTTTTTACATGATCCTATGTCTTTAAAAAATACATGAACTCATGAAATAGTTATCGTAACATGAATGTTTGTGTAAATATGTTGCAACTAGATTAATTTATAACTAACCCATCACATCTCCAAAATTAGTGAAACAACTCTTATTAGTTTAATTATACTATTATTTATGTAGAAAAAATAATGGTAGACATGAAAAAGTTAATTACAGTGTTATTTCTTAACATATTCATTTCATGCTTGTGAACTTTGTAAAAATTATGGAGAAATTAATCAAACTCTAAATGAAGTGAAACCAATTGTAAAGATCCTTTTAAGATACCCCTACATAAGAAAAATATGAGTTTACATGTTTAGCTTTTTCTTAACCTAAGTTAATAAATGAGTTGCACGCTCCATTTTTTTTTTCAAATTTCCTCCCTATAGAATATGATGCAAACGACATTATTTTTGAAAATATTTTTCATAGAAGGTCTTATAATTGTCTCTAGTTTTTAGGATTTTATTATTATTATTTTGAATTTTTTGAATTTAAATTTAAAAACCGTTCGGTTGACAAATGCGGTGTGGTCTAGTAAGTCCAGTAATTGCGATTACTAAACGGTAATCGTCGATAAGTTGAAACCTGGGGCGGGGTTGACGGTGGCGTCGAGCAGAAGAGCGTTGGGACAAAACGGAGAATCTTAGATGCAGGCGGAAGAATCCAGAGGAGACGAACTTGGAGACGACGTTGTGCCCTTCCATCTGACGGCTCACGACACTGTGCCCTTTGATCCAACGGCAGGCCACGGTGGTGGTGACATGGCTCATTTTGGGATGAGTTTTCTTACGTGAATTAGGTTATAGAGATTGTGGGACCAATCCTTTAACAACCTTGAGCTGGATGGAGACGCGTTGGACAAGATGGAAGCAAAGCAAGGCAGCTTAGGCCATGGCCCATGAGGACGCCATTATTTTCGACAAACAGATGCTTTCCATCCCACATTGTTCCTCTTTCCCTCTCTGACGAGCGGATCACACCGGTGTCAACGGGCCCAAAATCTGAAATCCAGAGTGTCACATCAGGTTAGTCGATGAATCGTTCTCCAGATTTCGTTTTGTTAATAATCTAACGTCTTGGCCTCACTTTGTTCTGAAGCAACTTTTTTAATTCTTTTAATCCTTTTCCGTCTTGACATTTAGGGAGGAAACACGAGGTCAAATCGACGGGCTTCCCGTGGCGACGAAATGAGGTCAAATTTGCCTGTGATGGAGGACACTGCGAGGTCTCAAAAGTGCCTTGATCGATAAAGGTACGAGAAGACCAAATTTTGAAAGAAATCATGCGTTTCGAAAGAGATCAGGATGATAAAATAGAGTCCTTTTTTCAAATGGTTTCATCAGCAGCAATGATATTTCAATTCAGTCTTAAAAAAATTGAAAATTGAAATTCAGTCGGAAGAGGAATTGTGCGGGTTGCACGTTGAGGACAAAGACAAAACTGCAATTGGCAGTCAGTCCAGGTTGCAACGATAAGAAACATGGGATGCCAAGTTGCATGTGAAAGCATTCAG
This sequence comes from Phragmites australis, assembly GCF_958298935.1. Lineage (NCBI taxonomy): Eukaryota > Viridiplantae > Streptophyta > Magnoliopsida > Poales > Poaceae > Phragmites > Phragmites australis. The sequence continues at coordinate 4,973,976 of NC_084925.1, forward strand.
CTCAAGAATTTTAGTGCCAGGCTTCAGAACAATTCCAGTGCCTCCACATGTCATTGACCGGTCTCATGCAGCCGATTCCATGGATCGAAAATTTGCAGGAATCTTGGCAGCATGCATTTACACTGGAAAATGCCACTTCAACCATTGCTTCAGAGTTACACAACAGGGACAGGTTTCTTGTGAAACAGTTGGCCATGATTAGGGTCTGTAAACCTGATTGTAACGTTAGCGTCCATGGCATTATTTTCTCATCCACAATTGAACTTTTACTCAGACCAGCTCAAATGCCTAAAGAAGAAACAGAAGAAGATCTACAACATGTTCTGGAGAGGAATTATTGTGTTGAAGCGGTGTGATGGGCAGACTTGACCTTCTTCTCCAAGAGGGAGACATGCTTATCGAGCATGGACACCACTGCCTCAAACTCAGTTACCTGTAGATCTATTGCATCAATCTGCGATATATACTCATCAAAGCCTCGATTCTTCTCATTTAGCTGCTCTACAAAGACCCGCAGACCAGCAGCGACATCTCCATAGTTGCTGTATTCCTGCACTACACGATCATTCATCTTCTCAAGTAGAGCTAGCTGGTTGTTCGTCCCCTGAAAAGGATGACAACCATGTAAGGAAACCAATGTCCGGATTAATAATAAATTGAAATAGAAAGATGCTGTTAAAAGCAAATGCAAGTGTACAGCAAAACCAACATATGTTTGACCACACCATCCTACCAAGAAATATTAACGACAGTTCAACTTCCATACCACATGGGGGGGGGGGGCTCCAACACCTTTTATTTCAAAGACAAGATTAAGAGAGATTATAAATCTCTTAATCTTTAATGAGTATATTACATTTTTGAAGTTATTTGGTTTACCCTTAATCTGTCAAAGCATTCCTCTATCACAAACAGTCAAGCATACATAATTTGTTGCTCAATTTGTGGTACTAACATTTCTTTGGTGAATTTAAAAACAATATCACTCTTTGTGTCAAAGCATTTCTCTATCACAACCGCAATTCATACATTGCTCAAATTTTGGTACTAAAATTTGTAAGCGAATTTGAAAATAATATCACCACTTGATGGTGACCAAAAAGATGTATTGCACATAGCAGTCTTGATAGGAAAATACGTCTATCTTCCTACCTCTTCCTTGCTTGCCTTGTTGGTGCGGAGTTGACACGGATCCTCTGCACTGAGGAGCTGCAGCAAGTCCAATTGTTCACAGTTGGGTTCCTTAACTCACGGCGAACCGACGTGGCGCTCCATCGACCGACGACGCTGGACGATGCCATCACGCTGGCCTGCGCATACAAGCAACGACTTCTGCTTCTGACCACGACTGACGCGGGAAGCAGCCGAATCGGTGGGCGCGCACCACCACACACGCTACCGCGCAGCTCTGCCCACCACGGCAGCTAGCGCAGCCAGCAACATGTCGATCGCCTCGCCTGCGAGCGGGAAGGCCAGCGCACTAACGGCGTCCCTTCCTCATCGTCGCTTAACACCCGCTGAGATGGCAATCCGTCACGAGCAAGGGTTGTGCTACAATTGCGATGAGAAATTTGTAGCTAGCCACAAGTGCAAGCGGCTCTTTATCATCGAGGTCAGCGGATCCAAAATCGACGAGCCGGTCGAGATGCTAGCCGCCACAGTGAAAGTGCCTAAGATATCTCTGCATGCACTGACCGGGATTCGAACACACGCGTTCCGCACGATGAAGATCTACGTTCAGGTGGGAGAAACTACTGTTAAAACCTTGCTGGAGTCCGGGTCAATCCACAATTTCATCGACAAAACCATTGCGCGCCGCAAAAGCGTCCCCATCAAACCACGCGCAGGCATCAGTGTTGTCGTGGCTAATGGGGACCACATATGGAGCGCAATGGCGAAGCAACAATGCGCCAAGATGCTACGACAAGGGATCATCCGCCCCAGCTCGTTGGCGTTCTCCTTATCAGCTCTCCTCGTCAAAAAGCGAGACAGGTCGTGGCGCTTCTGCGTCGACTACCGCACCTTGAATGACGTCACAATCAAAGACAAATTTCCAATCCCGGTGGTCGAGGAGCTGTTGGACGAGCTACGCGGTGCCAAATTCTTCACCAAGATGGACTTGCGCTTTGGGTATCATCAGGTGCTGATGCACTGAGATGATGTCGAGAAGACCGCATTCCGAACACATCAAGGCCTATTTGAATTCTTGGTTATGCCGTTTGGGTTGACGAATGCACCGGCCACCTTCCAGGCACTGATGAATGATACGCTTCATCCGTTCCTATGCTAGTTTGTGCTTGTATTTTTTGATGATATACTCATCTACAGCTCATCTTGGTCGGAACACCTTTGCCATGTGCGACAAGTATTCCAGACACTACAGGCTCACCACCTCTACCTCAAGCGGTCGAAATGCTTCTTTGGGGCGCCGTCGGTGGCCTACCTGGGCCACACCATCTCCGGGGAGGGCGTTGCCATGGACGAACAGAAAGTCCAGGCGGTTCTAGCCTGATCAGTTCCAATATAGGTATGGGCAGTGCGAGGATTCTTGGGGCTGGTCGGCTATTATCGACGCTTTATCCGTGACTATGACGCCATCGCAGCACCACTCACCAAGTTGCTCTACAAGGGGGGCTTCTCATGGACATCGAAGGCAGAATCGGGGTTTCGAAACCTGCAGCGCATGCTCACATCCGCTCTGGTTCTGCAACTGCCGGACTTCGACAAGGCGTTCATTGTGGAGTGCGACGCCTCGAGCTCGAGATTCGGCGTGGTGCTCCATCAGGGCGGCGGACCGATGGCGTTCTTCAGCAGTCCTATCGTGCCCCGGCACGCCAAGTTGGCGGCCTATGAGAGCGAGCTAATAGGGTTGGTGCAAGCCATTCGCCATTGGCGACCCTATTTATGGGGCCGCTCCTTCGTTGTCCGCACTGATAACTATAGCTTGAAGTTCCTCCTCAACCAACGTCTGTCCACGATCCCTCAACATCAATGGGCAAACAAGCTCCTCGGCTTTGACTTCCGCATGGAATACAAGCCAGGCGCCACCAACATTGTGGTCGACGCATTATTTCGATGTGACGTTGAGGTGGGAGTTCAACTCATGGCCATATCAACGACTAACTTCACCCTCTTCGACGACCTACGACAAGAAACGGCGACGGATGCTACACTACGGGCCTTGCGCAACAAGATCCAATCAGGAGAACGTTAGGGTCGTTGGGGCCTGTGCGATGGCCTGATCACTTTCGACGGGCGCATCTATGTTTCAACCACTTCACCGAGCTTGTCCTCGATCCTAGCAGGCGCGCATGGAGCTAGGCATGAAGGCATTCAGAAGACACTCCACCGTTTGCGAGCTGACTTTCATGTACCAAATGATTGCTCCACGGTTCAGGACTTCGTGCGTGCCTGTGTCACATGCCAACGCAACAAAGGGGAGCAATTGTAGCTAGCCGGACTCTTGCAGCCACTGGAGGTGCCCTCTGCTGTCTGGACGGATGTCGCCATGGATTTTGTCGAAGGACTTCCACTAGTACATGGGAAATCGGTCATTCTCACGGTGATCGACCGCTTCTCCAAATTCGCCCACTTCATCCCGCTTGGCCACTCGTACACGGCTCATTCCGTGTCCAGGGCATTCTTCGAGGGGATTGTGCGGCTGCATGGCATTCCCAGCTCCATTGTCAGCGATCGAGGCCTGGTTTTCACTAGCAACGTTTGGAAGGAGTTGTTTTGCCTCATCGGTGTCAAACTGAACCTGAGCTTGGCTTTCCATCCATAATCGGACGGACAGTCAGAGGCAGCCAACAAGATCATCATCACGTATCTCCAGTGCTTCACAGGAGACCAACCGCGCCAGTGGTTGCAATGGCTGGCCTGGGCGGAATATTGCTACAACACGGCATTCCAAGCTTCATTGCGCACATCTCCGTTCTGAGTGGTATATGGCAAGGAACCTCCGTCACTGCGCGCTTATGAGCCGAGGGCTACAAGGGTGCCGGCCGTCGATCAACATTTCACAAATCGGGACGAATTTCTTGTGGAAATTCAAGAGCGTTTGGAGCAAGCGTAGCAGCATTATAAGCATTTTCACGACCGTAAGCATCGGGAGCTCACGTTCGAGGTCGGGCAATGGGTCTAGGTTCGTTTGCTTCACCGACCTGCTGCACCTCTAGACGTTTGTGGCCATGGAAAATTGGGGCCTAAGTTCTATGGTCCATTTCGGATCAAGGAACTTGTGGGGGAGGTCGCCTACCGCCTGGAACTGTCGGCCGGCGCTCGCCTCCACGACGTGTTACACGTTGGCCTTCTGAAGCCTTTTCACGGGACACCTCCGGCCCCGCCTCCACCTCTACCGGTCACCCGCCACGGCCGGGCCTGCCCAACTCCGTCCTATGTCCTCAAAAGCAGATTGACCCGCGACTACCAAGAGCTATTGGTCTAGTGGGCGGCCAACCGGCGGGGGATGCCTCGTGGGTCGACCTCGACGAGTTCCAGCAGCTCTATCCTACCTTTCAGATCGAGGACGAGCTGATTGTCCAGGGGGGAGAGATGTCATGTGGGGCAAACATTACGAGCGACGCCGAACAAAGAAGCCAGAGGCGGCAAAATAGTTTGTCATGTGGTTTGTTAGATTAGATCAGCTTTCGGTTAGAGATTGGATTCATTAGTCTAGGTCGGTTTAAAAGATAAGAAGCATTAGTTCAGATTATGGTTAATTAGTCAAGGCTGTTAGGGTCGGCTCTTGCTACATATAAGCAGGGCATTGGCAGTCCTCAGGAATTAAGAAGGAAAATACATCTATCTTCCTACCTCTTTCTTGCCTACCTCAGTGGTGTGGAGTCGACACGGATCCTCCGCACCGACGAGGTCCAGGGCCACGCCCTTAGACTTCTCATGACTAACTGCTACTGGTGCCAAAGAAAGTTAACAGACAGGCATTCACTTATGCGCATCAGCAATGCAATATCCTCTGACCTCTGTGACAACTAAACTGTAGATACTTCCATTTGCCGCCGGACAGCAAGAGGTTTGGAGGCTTCGAGGTACCACCCATCATTAGAACCCAAGTGTTAGCAAACCAATGTGAGTACAGCAATGGGTACTCCTGGACATGGCAAATTTAGCAAGTATCTAGCCGGCCAATAGGCAACAGTGTTCTTGAGTCAGCCAAAACATGCATCAATCTAACTATGCATTTTGAAATGACTGAGACTGCCATGAAAAGACAACTAGGGTAGCAAGATTCTACATTAGGGTTACGTCATGATTTTCTTCTTCAAGAACAAGGTGCGGCATGATTCATCGCGTTTTCTTATCAAATCAACACCCAACATAGCAATCAGACATGTGCCGTTCAAGTCTCACTTCTCCTACGCCCCATCGTATAATTGCAATTACCCACAAGGACGCCACAATTAGTGATCTAGAGCAAAGAAGGGCGCGGAAGATGGAAGACCGCGAGGGATTCGATTCGAGTCGGGGGGGGGGGGGGGGGTGCCGGGTGGGACCTGGAGCTCGCCGCGGACCATGAGGGTGACGTTGGTGAAGAACTCGGTCAGCGAGTCGGCGAGCTCGTCCCGCTGCCACGACGCTGCCGGGTTCGCCATCGCGGGCGCTAGCTTCCTCCCACGCCGCTCCGTGCACCGTCTCGGTCTCGGATCGGAACCAGGCCTAGCGTCTGTTGTCTGAGGCTTGGAGCAAGGTCCGGCTCACAAGTCCAGGCCCAGCATCTGGTTGGTGGTGTGCTTTTCCGATCGTGGATTTTTTTAGATTTCGGCCCTTTCCAAAGACTTTTTTTTTACGCATGGACATACATGGAACAATGTCAAAAAGGGTCAGGCATCATGACATTTTGTGTCGTATTGAATAGCATGATATCGTAATAATTGATATTATAGTAGCTGTCACATATGATCTTATAAGTTTAACATAGAAGATTATACGTGACAGCTATCAATAACACTAAATATCATGATGTCGTGCAAAAGAGTTAATTTTCAGAAATTATTTTTACATGAGTCTATTTGTAGAATATGTTTTTAAAAATATCAAAATGTAAGGTTTTCAGTGTTTGTTTTTCGCCTCCCTCGCTGGCAAAATTAACCTTTTTACATTCTTTTCGTTGCTCATTCTACAAGTGTCACTCTTTTCATTGTACTTAACCATTTGCCATTGGAGAAAACTTCTTACTGGTGTGCTTTTGACCCCCCTTAGCAACGCCACTCAAGTGCGAGAGTAAGAACTCGAGCGGCTTCAGCCAAGTGAAAGGAGCCATTTCTCCATGAAGATTGAAGAGAGTGTCGTTTGAAGAGTGGGCATCTGACAGACTGCCGATAGCGGAGCGGACGATCTGGGAGCCACGGCAGCCGCACTGGGAAGGCCGGCGGCCGCGATCCAGAGGCCACTCCGCTCGGCTCCCCGCAACTCCTGGTAACGTTCGCTTCTCTTTTGATGTCAAACTACAAACTTGAGATCGTTCAAGGCTTAATATGATGTTTATTTTGTATAAATACACTATATAATACTTAATTTATCATATTAAATTCTAATCCAATTTAAAATATACTAATATAAATTAATACTCACTAATTGTACGCTAATATCATCACTGTCGCAACCTGTCACAGGGAGAAACGGAATCCGTGTCCCGAGAGCCAGGCTGCAATAGTAATTTTATATCTGCTCATTCAGGTTCTCGCTCGTGTGCAACCATTCAAACAGCCCAAAGCTACTTTAAAAAATGCGAGCCATGGCTGATGCATGCTACCAAACAACCCTTGATGGCGCGGTTCGACCATGTTCATCAACCCCCTTGGCACTATGTGTGAGCCTTAGTGAAACTCTTGAAGTCCATATTGAAAATGCATATAAGTCTGTATTGTTTAATTATGTTGATCTCTCTAATTTTAGGAATTAGTGTTATCACCCTATAGTTTAGTCATTTGAGATCAAGCCTCCCGCATGCAGGTCATTAAACATGTCAAAAATGTACTCCTTTACATGCAGGATGATAAATTTTCTTTATATTGACTTCAAAATTTTGAATTCACAGACCATTCTAGATGATTGTACCATTTTCATACCACAATACGAAAATTTAATATGGAGTCTTACTAACTTTTAGGAGCAAGGCTGCTGCCTGCTACTCTAGAATAATTCACACTTTTCAAACAGCACAATTTTTGTTTCGGAACTCATTTTGGATGATTTCCAGTGTTATTTTTTCTTGCTTAGCATACCACAGCAGCATATACCCAACCAGAATGTGATCATCAGTTGCATACTTGCATATACATTAGCGTGCACAGAACACTAACCAGATTCAATTAGGGATTTTACTTCCAAGATCCTTCTCGCTAAACTATGTGTTTGCTGCTAAGTTTCTGCCACAGGAACAAGCTATCGGTATCGGATGATAACTGACGATCAAAACAATGCATCTGTTGATAGCACGAAGGTGCAGATATAATCTTACGAGGCGTTCATGCTTTAACTGGTTTTCTTGTGGTTGATGATGATACATTGAATCAACATACATCTGCAGAAACTAAGGTGCGATGAAATCACGCCGGGGTGGTGGTAGGGAAGAACAGCTAGTAGAATTTGATGTTTCAAAGTAGGGATGCAAGCGAACAGCCCACTAGCCTGCATTAGAGCTCGCAATACTACTCTATTTTCCACCCAATAGTACAAAAGCGAATAAAAATATAATTATTATAATTAAGCGAGCCTCAAAGCCAACCAGTCCGCCTAGTTTGCATCCCTATTTCAAAGGCAAGTTTGCTTCCTTACAAGCAATGTGTTTGCAGCAATCCCCATACACATAGATTGCGAATTATCGAAGAAGGAAACCAGGGACAAACTTAATCCCTGAATACTTGTTGAATGACTAATATTTTGCAGTTTGCAAAGGTATAAAGCACTTGAGAAATTTCTTAACGCGCCTGATGTGGTGCTGATTTGCCATAGTTGAATACTGGAGACACGAAGGAATGTGTAGACACATCTTGTCAACGGGTCCTTCCATCAATTGGAACAAAGAGGTAGCTGTCATGTGTTTGGAGCTTTTTTTTTTTAACTTAACCGGTTTTTTAAACTGAACCGGCGAAGAGATGTCCGTTATATTAATAAGAAAAAAAACCTAACAGATAAGTGCTTGGTTAATTAAGAAAAACCAAGCAAAAATCATGCAGCAGAGCGGACTACGAACTTAGCTAAAAAGCTAGATCTAAAACACCACAATAATAACAACAACATTAAAAAACGACTATCAAAACGAACAGACAGAAGAAAAACCACAACAACACCATTTTAGAGTGACCCGTAAGATCTGACGACTCAAACGGCTACATATAAGCTTAAATGCCAGTACTAAAATGATCCGAAAGAGTATAAATAGTTGTGGGAAAGATGATCCATCCAAAACGACAAAATATTTCACTTCGATGCACCCTGGACCAATCATATGTTTGGAGCTATTAGGCAACTGCTATTTCTCATTGCTCCTTTTTAGATAGTTATTTATGTATTGTGGGTTGGTGTTGCCGGAATGAGTCATCTGTGGGGTACGTGAAAACGGAACGATCCAACTGCAATAGGGAAAAAAAAATGGGGTCTGTTGCTGGGGGTTTGAATAACAGAAAATCATGCAAGTTTTAGTATTCTGTATTGGTTTGGAAGTATCCAATTCACAAATGTCCAGGAGACATATGCGCTTATTTGCATCTGTCAACTACATGCCTAAACACTGGTCTAGCTCCTCCATTACCGGACAATGATTGTCTGGTTCATGGTCGCTCTCAATGGCGTGCAGAGTCGCCATGTCAATGTAAGGATTGGGAGCATTCTTGCGTCAAAGCTACTTGGATGATTACACGTTTGTCTAATCATCCTGTTGATAACTTCCAACTGGCTTGAGTTTCATTTTTAAATAGGACTACTAATTTCATTTCGCTACTGCATCTGAAGCTGAAAGATATACGCCCATTGAAATTCCACACCGCTTATACCTCCGTGCACGCCTTGTTCTTGTGTTTCAGAGTTTCAGGCAAGAAGAAAATTGCGGCGGAAAGGTGCCACAAGATAGTGTTTATGCGCGTTTGAGTTATATTATTTACTTCTTTCAGTGATTTGATATCTCTAGTTATTATAAGTGCTTTGTAATATATATATATATATATATATATATATATACACACGAAACTTTATAAGTTTACATTTTATTTACACATCTTTTGCATAGTCTTGTATCCTCGATGTTTGTATTATCAAAAGGGAAGTGCCCAAAGATATTATACAGAAATATTCAACAAAGGGGGGAGAAAATTGCATTTGTCTAGAAATAAAAGAAAAAAAATAGAATATGTGCAATCATTAAGGAGAAGCATGTGTTATTGGATTTTTAAGTTTTCTTGCTCTTTTGAGTTTTTTTAGCTCGTCTTTACCTCTCTTAAGGCTTTTGCAACCTTTCTTATGCCAAGTGACATATTTTGCTCTTTCTCGAGTTTGGTCACTTAGATGAGTTTATCTTAATTTCTTCAAACCAAAATCTTTGTATTTTGAGGTTTGTCAATGCACTCATCAAAGGGGAGATTGAAATGTGACTTAGTTTACTTGTTATGAGTGATTGACATTGATATTATTTGGCTTGATGACCTTCGGTTTTGCATGAGCTTTGATGTGATTTGAATTATTTTGGGATTTAATTTGGGTATATTAATTATGGACTAACTGGAATTGGAGTTGGAGATATGTGTTTGCTTGTCTCATGGTGCGCAGGTGATGGATGCAACTTGACGGTCTACGATGGAATGATCAGAGCCAACCAGAGTGATTCTAGCTGAACACGTGGAGGTAAAGCAAAGCATGAAAGGTGGATGGAGACGGCGTGTTGACAAAATCAAGCGAAGGTGATACCGGTGCAAGTGACAAAGCAGTTTGAGGGATCAAGAGCGGGAGAGACTTAACAGCGGCCAGGATCGCATGGTGGAGTACACACGTTGACATCGAAGCACTTGCTTAAGGTGTAAGTAAGACAGCGAGTCACGTTTTGAGAAGCGTGCAGGAGGTTTCGCGGTTTGGCCTCAAAACCGTGAGAGAAATGGAGGAGTACGTGGCACCATCGTGAATCTTACGTCGAGGTGAAGCTAAGTCGTGAAGGCGCCGTAGCCGTCCGATGAATGGAGAAGAAAATTGACCAAAATACCCTCGGTGGTAGGTAGGAGTGTATTACAAGAGATAAGTATTTTGAAAAAAGCTAAAAAACTTAGGAGTCAAGTTTTCTAGACCTATAAATAGAGGGGTAGGGCTATGAGAGAGTTTGAACTAGCCACTTAAGCCCTCTTGTGTCACCCATTTGAGAGCTTAGAGCTAAGTTTTAAAGGAGAGAAAGATGAGTGCTTAGCATATGTAAAATAGGGTCGATCTCTTTGAGTAATAAAGTTTATGTTTTTGTATATGCTTGAATTCCTTTCGTTCTAGTTTCCATCTGGTTCCCTTGCAAGTTTTTCATTTTGGTTTTTGAGCTAAAAGTTTAGCACCTTGTAAGATTATTATTCTTGTTGCTAGAGGTATAAAATTCACATACACATTCTTGTGTGATGGAATCTTGAATTCCTTTGTCTCTAGACAATCAACTTGGAGAGTTTTGTTGCTCGGTGTTCATCTTTTCTTGTTTCATTACAAGTTGTGATCTTTTGAGTACTAAGACACATGGATTGATCTTAAATGAAACATATGGTTCATATACCATCCGTGGAGTCGTGTTGCCTCAATTTTCTCTTATTAAAACTTTTCTCTATTTTTACTTCCGCTTGAGTTTTAATGTGTATTGGGTTATCAAAATAGGAGAAGGTTATCGATTTTGTAAGAAATTTGTTGCAACGCCTTTTCACCTCCCCTCCAGTCGCCAATCTCGTTCCTACATTTGGTATCAGAGGCGGTTTGATCACTTGTTGACCTTAACCGGCTTTGTGATCTATAGGCGACATGGAGAGAAGTGGGAAGATTCCGCTGTTTTCGTACTAGAAGGTGTGCATGGAAGCTTATCTCTTAAGCCAAGGAAGTGCAATTTGGGAGGTAGTTGATTCCATCTACGAGATCCTTGCTGCTCACACGACTCTGGTTCAAATTAAACAGTATGAGACTAACAACAAGGCCATAAATATTTTGTTCACAAGCATGAGTCGGAATGAGTTTGACAGGGTTCAGCACCTTCGTACTGCCTGATAGATCTGGACTACTCTAAGTATCTTTCACAAAGACACTAATCAGATTAAGGCCAGACACCAAAGTACATACAAACAAGAATATCAAATGTTTGTGCAAGGCCCTAAAGAGTCTTTGGATGCTATGTTTGCTCACTTTGATGGAATTGTTAGCAATCTTCGATCAACTGGTATTTGCCCCTATTCTGACCACGAGAGAGCGATCAAGTTTCTCTATACTCTGAATCTTAGCATATGGGAAGTGAAGATCTCGAGCATTGAAGAATCATCAACTTACGATACATTAACTTGTGATGAACTCTTCAATAAGCTCAAGTCCACCGAGATAGCCAAGGTGACTCAGATTGGTCTTGGAAATCCACTGTCTCAGAACATGACTTTGGTTTCTGGACCTACGGTAGTAACCAGTCTGGATTTGGTGTTTCTTGTGCTAACACTTTATCTGGTGGATTTGCTTTGTCTTCCTTAGTCTCTATTACAGAGGAGCAGATGGATGTGCTTGATGATGAGGATCTTGCACTGATCGTGAAGAAATTCACTCGCTTCTACAACAACCGCCGAGACCGGAGGAGGGGCAGTTCCCGTGCCTACTTTGAGTGTGGTGACACCACCCACTTCAAGGCAGACTGCCCCAAGCTCAAGAAGAAGGAAGGCCGCAACCACGACTACAACAAACACAAGAAGAAGAACAAGAAGCCCTTCTTCAAGAAGAACCATGACAAGATGACCAAGAATGCGGCCAATACGGCTTCTAGGATGTTCGTGGTAGCTCTCAACGACATCGACACCTCTTCGAGGAGAGCTAAGAGAAGGATGAACCATAAGTGAAGAGCAAGAAGAAGGCCAAGGACCTCACCGGCCTCTGCTTCATTGCTGACGACAACAACGACAGTGACCCGAGCCTAATCCCTCCAAGGTATTACCTTCCTACGACTAGCTTTCCATCCAAGTTGATATCCTGAATTATACTCTCGTTAGCCAGGATAGGTTACTTAAGAAATCTATACATGAGTTGAAGAAGCTTAGACCTAAGTATAAGTCTGTTTCTTTTGAGCTTGCATTGCTTAGGTCTAGGTGTGATGATGAGGACTGTGAGAGTTGTTTGGTGGTTATGATAGAACTTGCTAAGCTTCACGCTTTGCATGCTCAAGTTGCCAGTTGACTTGAGACTGCTGAGAAGAAGTTCTCTGAGGAGGAGTCTAGATCCACTCTCTTAGGCGCCTACATAAATTGTCTTTTGCTTGCAAAAGATGTTGAATTGAAAGCAGTGTGCATCAAGGAGTTGGAATCTAGATTGGTGAGTGCTGGGAGTTCGAAGGATGTGCAGCTGAACTGTCCCACCTGCATCATCTTTCAGGACAAACTCGGGTTAGAATGCAAGTTGAGAAGTTTTTAGCCGAGAATGAGTGTCTCCTTTCTCTAGTGGAGAAATGCTCAGAAGGTAAGGGCAAAATAAATTTGATCTTGGCCAAGACCAAGATGTGTGCCAATAAGACGGGTTTGGGTCTTGGATTGGTTTTGAGAAAGTGACTTACAATGGGGAGAGTAAGATTGTTTTCACCATATCTACTACCCTAGAAGTTGAGAAATCCAAAATCAATACCACACCACAACTCAACAAGAAGAAACACACACCACATCCTACCAAGAAGAAGCCCGCACCACAACCTATGAGAGCTTCATAGTCTCAGATGAGAGCCCCTGTGAGAGATCCTAGAGTGATCGACATTCGAGTTTCCAGAAGACGTTATCACTGCACCTACTGCTAGAGAGAGGGTCACTTGATTGGGTTTTGCTTTCACCGTAGGAGGAATGAGCGGCGTGAGTGGGAATGGAGTACTCAGGACATGTACCGCCCTCTTTGTTGGTGTACATGAGCCTTTTCCTCGTTCCTACCCACGAGTCTCTAGCGCTTTTCAGTCTCTTCCTAGAGGTGGTTCCCGGCGTAGATTTTACTATGACTCATATGATTTTGATCCATGTAAGAGGCTTTGAGTTCTAGCGTTTTGGCAGACCACATTTTTCTCTTCATGGTTCTCGCCCTTAGCGTACTAGTGTTGATTTGCATGCACATGCTTTTACTGCTTTAGGGCGGATGAACCAGTACTGGATTCCTAAAACGTTTATGACTAACCCCAGTACGGAGCCATCTACCTACTACTCTCCCACATGTAGGTGGCAGGCGGAGGCCTGAAGAACAAGTGGCCCATTGATTCCGATTGTTTGCGCCATATGACCGGAGATACATCATGGTTCTCCAGTCTCACCCCGACAAAGAAGCATGAGTACATCACTTTTGGGGATGATCAGAAAGGAAGGGTAAATGATAGTTTTACTCTCAAAGATGTGACTTTGGTGGAGCATATGGGGTACAATTTGCTTTCTGTATCTCAGTTGTTGGATGAGGACTTGGAAGTGCATTTCAAACGCGATACTTCTCAAGTTCTTGAGTCTTTAGGCGCTTTGATTTGCCGGATTTCCAAAGTTGTGAGAGTTCTTGGAGCTGATTTTTCTGAGTCCCTTGGTTCTTCTCATTGTTTGATTGCTCAACCTTCTTCTGAGCTTTGGATGTAGTATAGGAGACTAGGGCATATGAGCTTTGACTTGCTTACTCATTTGAGTGCCCTAGGCTTGATTCGAGGATTACGCAAGCTCAAGTTTGAGAAGAACCTCCTTTGTGCTCCTTGTCGGTATGGCAAGATGGTTGTCGCCTCTCACCCACTAGTCAATCTGGTGATGACTAAATGACTGAGAGAACTTCTCCATGTGGACACTGTTGGTCCTTCCCAGATTCGTTCGACGGGAGGGAAGTGGTATGTACTTATCATTAATGATGATTTCTCTCTACTCTTGGGTTTTCTTGTGAGAAAGGATGAAATGTTTTGACGCTTTCGGAGCTTGGCTTTGAGATTGTTCAAAGAACTCCCTAGTGCATTGAAAGCAGTTCGCAGTGATAATGGCACTGAGTTCAAGAACTATCTCTTTGATCCTTTCTGTCTTGAGCTTAGTATTGAGCATCAATTTTTTACCCCATGTGTTCCTCAGCAGAATGGAGTAGTTGAGAGGAAGAATCGCACTTTGGTGGAGATGGCTAGGACGATGCTCGATGAGCATAGGACTCCTAGGAAGTTTTGGGCTGAGGCCATTAGCACGACGTGCTACATCTCCAATCGAATTTTCTTGCGCTCGATCTTGAATTTGAATTCTTATGAGTTGTGTTTTGGAAGGAAGCCAAAGGTTTCACATTTGAGAGTTTTTGAGTGTTGGTGCTTCATCCTAAAGCGTGACAACCTTGACAAGTTCGAGTCGTATTCTTTCGATGGCATTTTCTTAGGGTATTCTCTTCATGGTCATTCTTACAAGGTCTTTAATCTTGACATTAATACCATCATAGAGTCCTGTGATATGACCTTTGATGAATCAACCCCTTGTGTTAGCTCTGTCTTTGAGTGTGCAGGTAATCAGGAGATGAGCAAAAGTATTTTTGTAGACAGCGACCTTCCAGCTTTTGAGGATGACGAGGATGATCCACTACTTCCTACTACTACACTCGCTCCCGAGCTGGTTCTTGCCTCCTCGACACTAGCAGAGGGTCCTGCAGACTCTACTTCCACTTCAGTTGCTTTCGAGCCTGCACCAGTAGTGTTTGAGGGGGAGGTCATCTCGCAACGTGAAGCCCCTCAACACATTCAGCAGCGACATCCCCCACAGTTGATGATCGGCAAGCTTAGTGAGAGGGTAACGATTCACTGGTTCTACATTTATTACTTCTTTTGAGCCCCATGATGTTGGTCATGCTTTATCTGATTCGAGTTGGGTCAATACCATGCATGAAGAGATTGAAAACTTTGAGAGAAACTAAGTTTGGGTCCTAGTAGAGCCATCCCCAAATGTTCACACCATATGCACCAAATGGGTTCTAAAAAACAAACAAGAGGAGCATAGGTCTGTAGTAAGAAACAAGGCTAGATTAGTAGCTTAGGGTTTCACTCAGGTAGATGGGATAGACTTTGGAGAGACCTTGCACCAGTAGCTAGGCTAGAAGCTATTAGGATCGTCCTTGCATTTGCGGCATCCCGATATTTCAAGTTGTATCAAATGGATGTCCAAAGTGCTTTCTTAAATAGTTTTATAGAGAAAGAGATCTATGTCAAGCAACCCTCAGACTTTGAGCATCCCAAAGACTCTCATAGAATATACAAGCTTTAGAAAGTTTTGTATGGGCTTAAGCAGGCACCTAGTGCTTGGTATGATAGGTTTAGGTCTTTCTTGCTACGGCATGAGTATGTGATGGGGTCAGCTGATAAAACTTTGTTCACTCTCAAGCATGGCAATGATTTCTTACTTGTTCAGATTTATGTGGATCATATCATTTTTGGTGACTCTTCTCATGCACTTGTGGCCAAGTTTGCAGAAACTATGAGTAGAGAGTTCAAGATGTCGATGATGGGCGAGCTCAACTTCTTCCTTGAGCTGTAAATCAAGCAATGCAAGCAAGGTACATTCGTCCACCAAATGAAGTACACCAAGGATTTGCTGAAGAAATTTGACATGAGCTATGCAAAACCATTGGCAAAACCGATGCTACCTCGATCGTGCTTTATCCAGATGAAGATGGCGAGGAGGTGAACCAGCGGGAGTACAGGTGCATGATCGGCTCCCTCCTGTACCTTACGACGACAAGACCTGACATCCACTTCGTCGTCTGCTTGTGTGCTCGCTTCCAGGCTTCACTAATGATGTTTCACTGCCAAGCGATGAAACACATTCTGAGGTATCTCAAGCACACTCTCGAGTATGACCTTTAGTTTTCTGCATCCTCTTCGCTTTCTCTTTGTAGCTTTTCGGATGCGGATTTAGTTTTCTGGTACTTGTCATTTTTTGGGTACTTCTCTTGTGTGTTGATCTTCTCGCAAGCAGTCTAGTGTTACGCAGTCTACTGCTAAAGCTGAATATAAAGCTGCTGCTAGCTATGCTCACAGATTTTGTGGATGGTTGCTACTTTGAGAGATTTTGGATTAGATTTCAGGAGTGTGCCACTTTTATGTGACAACACCAGTGCCATAATCTTAGCAATTAACCTAGTTTAACACTCCAGAACCAAACACATAGATGTGAGATTTCATTTCCTGAGAGATCATAATGAAAAGGAGACATTAAGTTGAGCTACATAAATACCCAACACCAGCTAGCCGGCATCTTTACCAAACCTCTAGATGCAACAAGGTTTGCCTTTCTGAGCGGACAACTTAGTGTGCGCCATCCCTATAGCATTGTGTGTGGGGGAGTTGTTTTTGTACATACTCTATTTTACTTTTGTTGCATTTGTATTGCAAAACATTTTTGTAAGATAATCATGTTAGCAAGCTTCACTTATATGTTCTTTGCACTTTCTTGTACTAGTTGTGAATTTGTGCTAAGTGTTGTAGATGTATAACAATTTGTGCAAACTTAGTCTCTTAATGAAATATGGTATAAAATTTATTGAGCACGATTGTTTTTTCTAAGAATGAACTTGAAATGTGAACATAATCTCTTATCACCCTTGAGTATTTACTTTAGTTTAATCAGTGCTTAAATTAGGGCTAGTTCTGTGAAAAGCTCGTGCTAGGCCTCTTTATTCAGTTCAGCGGATTGGGGATATTTGACATTTGTTTATGTAAATATTTAGCCTATGATTAACCCTTGGGAGAGCATGTGCTCTTTTGTGTCGCAAAGGCACAACTTATTTTGGCTTTGTGAAAAATTGCATATCTTAAATCCAATATTGAGTTAATAAAATGAATGATCAAGTTTTGAGCTAAAATTGAATCCAATACGGTGACTTAAGGCTTCATGTGGTTTGCCAAAAAAGTGAATCCGTAGTTGCTTAAAACTCACTTGAGAATAGTTAAATTATCAAATAAGAAAGTTAACTTGTGTCTTTTAATGTGCTAAGAATGTTATTTTTCATGTTGTCAAACTAAGATTTAGATTGATATATGGGTGTTTGCATAGCCTGTCGGGTTGAACTTGGTTGCCTAGTTTGAACTTGACATATCACTAGTTTCTCTAATCTTTGCACTGATCATGAAACTATGGATGCTTTTGTGGTGATATCTTTTGGATAATTGAACAATATGATCAAAACTTGCTTCACTCTCGGTGCTTGTGACATGAACTCACTTCGAGACTTTATGCGTCTTTGAGTTATATTGTTTACTCCTCTTAGTGCTTTGACATCTCTAGTCCTTGCAAGTGCTTTGTAGGTTTGCATTTTATTTGCACATTTTTTGCATAATCTTGTATCCTTGATGTTTGCATTGACAAAGGGGGAGAAAATATGCTCAAAAATATTATGCATAAATATTCAACAAAGGAGAGAAAATTGCATTTGTCTAGAAATGAAAGAAAAAAAATGGAATATGTGCAATCATCAAGGAGAAGCATGTGTTATTGTATTTTTGAGTTTTTCTTGCTCTTTTGAGGTTTTTGGCTCATCTTTGCCTCTCTTAGGGCTTTTGCAACCTTTCTTATACCAAGTGACATATTTTGCTCTTTCTCGAGTTTGATCACTTAGATGAGTTTATCTTAATTTCTTCAAACCAAAATCTTTGTGCTTTGAGGGTTGTCAATGCACTCATCAAAGGGGAGATTGAAATGTGACTTAGTTTACTTGTGATGAGTGATTGATATTGGTATTTATTTGGCTTGATGACCTTCGGTTTTGCATGAGCTTTGATGTGACTTGAATTGTTTTAGGATTTCATTTGAGCATATTGATTATGGACTAACTGGAATTGGAGTTGAAAATATGTGTTTGCTTATCTCATGGTGTGCAGGTGATGGAGGCAACTTGGTGATCTCATTTAGTCTCATCATTGACACGAGCATCCACATTGCAAGAGATTTTTACCATTCTTGGAAAGGTACTGAGAGGTGCCACTTATTATAACTTGGGAGGTACAAAAAGGTACCGAAATTTAAGGTTAGAATGAGTTTTATGAATTGTGCATTTAGTCTCATCATTGACATGAGCATCCGCATTGCAAGAGCTTTTTACCATTATTTGAGATGTACTGAGAGATACCACTGATTATAACTTAGGAGGCACCGAAATTGGTACATGAGTTATCCCGATTTGTAATTTTGCTATCTGGGACCTTTCCTCAAGCTCTTCAAGTAATGCACTATTTTTTTAAATATGTAGGAGAGCTACGCATCTTTATATTAAGACAAAAAAAAGTTCAATAGTAACACAACGACCTAAAATGTGCATGGATGTCCTCCGGAGTAGGCGACAAGAAGAGCACCGCATCGTCCGCGTAGAGAGAGCATCGGTGCTTGATAGAGCTGTGACCAGTGGAATCAATAACACTCACCTCGCTCGCCTTGTATAAAATGTGCACTAGTATATCCATCACTAGCATAAACAAGAAGGGCAAGAGGGAGTCTCCTTGACGTAAACCTCTGGCATGGTTAAGAGTAGGCCCGGGGACCGAGTTAAGCAGGATCCGAGTCGACGTAGATGCCACGATGCCCTCAATCCAGCTGCACCAATGGGGACCAACGCCCCAGGCCCACAGAACCTCAATTATAAAAGCCCAATTAACAGAATCAAACGGCTTAGAGATATCCAATTTGAATAAAATATTTGGACGCTTGGACTTCTTCAGCAATCTCACATAGGAATGCACCAACTTGAAGTTGTCATGAATGGAACGGTCGGCTATAAAAGCCCCTTGATTGATAGAGATCATAGAGCCCAGCCGAGGAGCTAATTGAAGAGCCAGAGACTTGGTGATTAGTTTGCCAATACTATGTATAAGGCTAATCGAGCAGTAATCCGACGCCGAGCAAGCCATCTCCTTCTTAGGAAGCAAGGTAATGAGAGCATTGTTCAAATGATTGGGTCACCTCCTATCGCCTAGACCGAAATCGCAGATAGCAAGGGACACATCTTTCTTGATGATAGGCCACGCAGCACGATAAAACTCTGTCATAAACCCATTTGGTCCAGGGGCCTTATTCGGGGGCAATTGCTTGATAACCCCCAAAAGCTCATCCTCACTGGACGGTGTGTCCAGCCCCCACAAGTCTTGTGGCGACATTCCAATCTCGGCCAAGTCAATGGAGTAAGGTCTGGACGTGGAGACTCCAAGGATGGAGTTGAAGTGGCCGAACAACGCCTCCTCCATCGCGGAATGGGAAGAAACTGGGCTGTCAACCGAGGAGAGTGAGGTAATGGACTTCTTTCGTGTGTGGTAGTTGGCATAGGAATGGAACATCCTTATGTCTGCATCCCCATCGTGCAACCAAGTCGCTTTGGAGCGGCACCGAGCGATCAAGTGCTCGAGGGAAGCAAGGCCAAGGCAGAGGACTTTGAGGTGTTTGCGTAACTGCAGTTCAGCCGACGTGAGTGCCCGCACCTCCTGGACAGAATCTAGGTGGATGACAAGCTTGCGAGCTATGAGAAGTTGGTCCTTGATGTTGCCTACACTTTTACTACTCCAACACTGTAGCTCCTTAGCAGTGCGTCGTAGGAGGATATCGAGCCATAGAAGAGGGCATTTTGAGAGCTTCTCTGATATCAGCATCCAGCCTCTCTTGACTTTGGAGAGGAAGCCAGTTGCTTGGTCCAAATTGCCTTGAAATGAAAACGACACTGACTGGTAGTACGCAGTGAAGTTAAGAGCAACAATGGGCAGTGGTCAGAGCAGTTAGACGACAACGCTTGTAAGAAGTAGTCTAGGAATGAGATGTCCCACTCTGAGGATGCCAACGCTCTGTCGAGGCGCACAAGGGGGAAGCCCATTCATTCAACCAAGTGTAGCGGCGGCCAAACAAGTGAAGGTCACAAAGCTCTTGTTCAGAGATGAATCTACGAAAACGTGTGATGGAATGTCTGTTGAGCTTGCTGTTATTTTTTTCGGAGGTAGAAGAGATCATGTTGAAGTCTCCAATGATAATCCACGGCCCCGGCATCAACGCACGAGGAAGGAATCCTTTAGACCTTCGTCGGTTGGGCCATACACGACCGACAGGTGAAAGGAACCCTCTAGTGTGTTGATTGCGAGGAAATCAACACACTAATAGAGAATTGCTTCACCTAAACGACAGTTAAGGACAAAGGTTGACAACAGGCCACTAACACACCCCCTCTAGTGTCCGTTGCCGGCAAGGAGTACCAAGAAATGGCTAGTCCACAAATTTCATCGATTAGGAAGCTGGTGAAAGTATCCAACTTAGTTTCTAGCAAGCAAACCATCGAAACATTATGATCGGAAATCAACATTCAGACAACGTCACGACAAGCCTTGCAACTAAGGCCGCGAACATTTCAACTCATGATGTTATAGTTATCCATAGAAGATGACAACGACTTGGGGATAACAACTCGGAGCGGACTCCCTAGCAGGCCGCTGAATTGCTGGCAGTTGTAGCCGCTGAAGCGGCCAACTCCTTGCAGGGGAAGAGCTCTTGGAGTGTCTGAAGATGCTACGTGGATAAAGGGCGCTCAAACAACTAGAGATACACCTGGTGGAGTTGCGGGGAAACCAACTCCCCTTCTGTGATGATGCCTAGCTGGTGCATGAGCAGCACCTCCCTGCGTTTGGAAGGCTGAACGATCGAAAGACTGGAACGAGCAGCAATGCAGTTAATTTTGTAGACCTTGGTCAAGACAAGGCGCCGAAGGTAACCTGCGAGGTGGCATTGCCAGTGGGGCTGGGATCTCTCTCGTAAGTCCCTGACTGAAGGATGCCACTACAGGACAGGCCATGCAGCTCGCCTCAGGCGCAATGTTATCACTGGTAGTGTTGCTGGTGGTAGTGTTGCCAGAGTTGAGAGTTGGCAACTAGATGCCACACAGAGGGTTTACTGTAGCACATCTGACAACCTAGCCAGCGCCAAAGACAACGACCTATCCACGATGGTGATCTCCGCGTAGCAGAGCCCATAGCGCTCCGTTGGCCATGACCCATGGATGGCGGGGTGAGAAGCAAGCGACGCAAAGATGGTAGGCTCCTAGAAACCTGGTCGAGGCCCACGAAAACGCCAGGAACCGTGGATGAAATGGGTGCACCACAGGCCGCCTGCCTTATTTGACTTGCAGTAAAGTTCGCACAGAAACGACGCCTGTAATACACCAACGTAACTTGTCAATGCTCCATAGGCTTGTCAGTGGCACATACGGCACTTGTGATGTGAGGAAGGGACTCGTCTGTCATAGGATCATAGACTCCAGATGACTCAGTCTCATAGGCAAGGATGGGGACAAATGCGAGGTCTAGCGCCCATGCCTGCAACGTACGAAAAGGTGACAGCGAGCTGCCTACACCCGTGAGCAGAGACACGAGAAGAGATGTCTCCTTGGAAGGTGCACCATTGAAGGAACCGAAAATGACACGAACAGATGCCGATGACGGAAGCAGAACTTCGGTCGCCCAGCGCACACCGCGAGAGCGGCTGCGAATCAGAGGCATTGGCACCAGCTAACGTAGTAGGCAGCGGCAGGAAGGACATCCGTCTCCCTAGAGGAAGGCCCGAACGCCCCATGCCACTCGCCAGATGCCTGTCGAACTCCCCATCCCCATCTTTGGACGGCATGGTGTCGTCACTGTCGGCGGAGGACGGGACATGGAAATCCACCAAGGAGACGA
The DNA here is from genome assembly GCF_958298935.1 of Phragmites australis. Classification (NCBI taxonomy): domain Eukaryota; kingdom Viridiplantae; phylum Streptophyta; class Magnoliopsida; order Poales; family Poaceae; genus Phragmites; species Phragmites australis. The sequence goes on from NC_084925.1 coordinate 4,995,847, forward strand.
TCCGGATCAAGATGTTGTATATGAGGCAGCCTAATTCCATGATTTATGACTGAAGGTTGCCAAAGAGCTGTTGTAGGAGGGTGTCGTCATAGTGAACAACAACGGGTAACTCCGACACCTCCATGGTGACATCACTGGGAATGTCATGAAGTAGGTCACACCAGGCGACGACGCAGAGAACAGCGAGGTTAGCACGCTTGGCCAAGGCGACCTTGTTCTCAATCCACTCTACCCAGCAATGATGGCTAAGGATTTGTTGTGCAATGGAGACCGCCATGTGTGGGGAGGGATGCCTCGCAAGGCAAGGACAACCCTGTAGCGTAGAACGCTGGTAGATGCATAAGCCAACCTTGTCAACCACACGACGTCCATGGGCAATGGTCTCCCGTTGGCGGCGAGTGTGGAGTCCTGCACGTTTTGAGACTGGCAGACGATTAAAAAGTTGTCGGGTAGAAAGACTTGACGCTGAACTCCACCTCCGAGACGCCAAAGGAATTGGAGATGACATTGGTGAGGTCTTGAGGTCGGAAGCCTTGCCTAGCGCGGTCAGCATATGCAAGGAGTGCCCACTGGAGGCAACTCTCCTCGATGGAGAAGGCGTCTGACCGAGGTACGATGCAGCATTCGGGCGCCACTAAAGCGACATAGACAACAACCTCCTGCGTGGAGGTCTGAGCGCCAAAGGCCCCGGAGCCAATAGCCAGGAAGACCTAAGTCGAGGAGAGAACCATTGGTGCCACGGGTGAAGCAGGCGGAGTAGGACCTAAGGCATCCGACCCCGTGAGTATGGAATCCTCTCGAGGGGATTAGATTCCAAAGTCTGGGGAGCCACCCGGAGTAACATCCTCTGACATTGATCCCATGGGAGTGGAGCCAGTAAAGGAGATGCACATGAACTGCCGCCGATGGCCAGACCCGTCTTACCTAGAGTAACGAGGTTGAGGATGTTTACAGTCCTGCTCCTGATGTCGAAAACCTCTGCAACGTAAGCACCTGGGCGACAGGTGGCAATCTGCCTGCTACTGTGTCCATGACAAGCAGTGGAGGCATCTGTCGTCATGGACCTAGGCAGGCTACACTGAGGAGGAGAAGGTTGCCTACGAAGGCTACTCCTCTTCGCTCGAGCACGACGGCGTCTAGTGACCAATGTCCAGCCCTCATCCCTACATGGAGCAGGCAAGGACGCGGTGGTTAGACATCGAGGGGGGGGGGGTCCGCCACGGGAGACATTGCGGCTGCGTGGCTGCGACCGTGGAGAACTGCTAGAGGAGGCTGAGCCTTCTAAGTGGTGGCCATGAAACCAGAGGGAGGTGCATGGCATGGAGGTTGGCAAGGCGGCTTGCATAAAAGGACGACCTTCCTCTTGCGCTCGGCCGCAAGCTTATCTGTGTTAGGGGTCGGAGCAACAGGGTGAAGGCTACTCCTCTTCGCTCGAGCACGACAGCGTCTAGTGACCAATGTCCAGCCCTCATCCCTACATGGAGCAGGCAAGGACGCGGTGGTTAGACGTCGAGGGGGGGGGGTCCGCCACGGGAGACATTGCGGCTGCGTGGCTGTGATCGTGGGGAACCGCTAGAGGAGGCTGAGCCTTCCGAGTGGTGGCCATGAAACCAGAGGGAGGTGCATGGCATGGAGGTTGGCAAAGGCGGCTTGCATAGAAGGACGACCTTCCCCTTGCGCTCGGTCGCAAGCTTATCTGTGTTAGGAGTCGGAGCAACAGGGTGAAGCGATGGCAGAGGCGAACGGTCAACCGAGGAGGCCGAGTTTGGGGTGTCGTGGAGCCAGCGCTATACCTTAGATCTGCTTGTGGAGGAAGCGCCAGGGTAGAAGGGGGAGCGAGCGAGGACAAGGGGGAGGAGGGCACGGGTTTAAGGAAGGCGATGGCGTCAATGGGAGCCGAGAATGGCGAAGCAGGGTGGATGGACGCCGAGCTCGGGCTGAACGCCAACGGAGGGGAAGCCACCGTTCCAAGAGTGTACCCCGTTCATCTCCCTCCATCTTATCCTGATTTCTTTGGCAGGTGTCCTTGCTCTTCACTATGGCCCGTAATGTACTAATGTCGCAAATATGCATACATCATCACATCGTCTCAAATGGCTCAAAATCACGCCTCACGCGCCAAACAAAACCGAACCTTACCCGACCTTCAACTCCACCCACAAGGTTTATCTCCACACACAAACAAAATATGAAGATGCAACAATTGCATTATTGTTTATACACATCCTTTTCAGGTCATCCATTTCAAGATGACCGAATTAACAACAAAAGGAATAAAAATGCTTATTTCTGGCATTGATACAAGCATGGCTGATCATATCGCAAGTGGCTCATCTAGGCGTTGAGCCAGATTATGTTCAGCAAAATAGACAAATGCGGCGAACCGAATCCTTTCAAGTGACCAGAACAAAAATTATTGACCACCATGAAATCATATGGCGTCGCTGCAGTAATAGTGATTTAAGCTCGCGTCCCTGCAGTAATAGTGATTTAAGCTCAATAACCACTCTCAACTGTACATAGAACTTTCCCTTGAGGTATGGACTCTAGGCTTCCTCTTTCCTGTAGAAGATGTTAAGTGCATCGCTGTATAGGGCCACAGAATTTGAGACCACAGCAAGCACAATCATGGTTACAGCCAAAACCTTGTCGCGATTGGTTGAAACACCATAAGGATCCCTATAGATATAAAAACAAAATGATTATTAGGTGCAAAATGGCAAAAGTCAAATAGACACATCAGGCATACATAAATATATATTTATATATCACACGATGAGTACAGCAAGTTACCTGAGTATAATCATGGCAGGAAAGATGAAACCAATAAGCACAGCAGCTGTGGCCCCAGTAAATTGGAACGCATCCCAGATGCTCGGTATGAAGATGGCAGCAAGATAAATTACAGCAATTAGTGAGATAGTGATAATGGTGAACCTTCGGTTGTCACGAGAAATGTGCCTTGAGGTGGGAAAGAGCAGTCCATCCAGGTTGAGTCTAAGGGCAAAGAAGACTATTGGAAAGACGAGCATAACATGGACCACATAGCTCGCTCTTACAATGTCATTGAAGACAGAGCTGAACGGAATGCGAAGGTCAGAGTCGAAATTGGCGAGCACATCGGCCAGGGTAGCCTCACCAAAGAGGAGATATGCAAAGAAGCTTGTTGCGATGTAAACACTTGAGCAGAGTCCCAGTGAAGTTTGCACAATTGGTTTAATTTGAGTCCTGTCCTCCAGCTCATTGTCGATGCTGTGAACTGTACAAGCATGAAAGTACATGTTTAGTATCACAGAAATGAACGGCAGAAAGAGGAAACCAAGTGGGCAGTAGGATGCACACCATTGTAGTGGCAAATATAGGCAGTCACAAGAACAGGCACAGCTGTGAATAATTTCCAGACAGAATTAATTCCATCTATCTCAGGAAAGAGTTTGGGGATCTCCACAGTTCCTTCAATGAGCCTGACAATAGCAACTCCAGCAGTGATGACAACAAACACCACAGCAAGAGCAACTGATAGCGCAGATGTGTATCTCAATGAATCTGTGACCAAAGATGTACCAATTTGTAAACGAGTGTACATAAAGCAACAATTGCATATTGCATTTATTTCTCCAATGCAGGGCATACTTACCCAAACGCTTAAAGCTCACCAATGGAGCAAACACAAGAAGAGTTGTGGCAAGGAGAACAACAGGACGAGAATTCCATACATGAGGTCCGAACCACCCCTCAAATATGCCACTGTGATGAACACCAGTTGTTGATGTTCCTGATAGGACATCACCTAAAAAAAAGATGGATGAACAGTATCAATAATAGTTTTAGGTGAAACTACGGTTCATTCAAGGATGTAAGCAATTCCTAAAGGAAGAGAGGCCATTTCCTGCACTTAAATTTAATGAGCGCAAGCGCACTAGATGTCGCTTATTTTGGAAACCGGTAATCGCTTGAAAAATCAGGGTAAACACTTTATATTTTATTTGAAATCAGGAACTCAACCTAATAAAAATATTTATGCATTGTAAGCTCCATCATCAGATATGGATGTTCTTATGAAAAAAATATTTATCCAACATCTGCAGCTGAGATCTGACTAGCTAAGAAACTCTAGACTATTCACATTAGTAACTAGAAAGTATGAGACCAAAACATATACTGTTGGTGCAATATACAAGAGCATACAGAAGTAGGCACAACAAAAATGGTCATGTTTAGATGCATACCGATGATAATCATGTATACAATCAACACACCAATGTTGTTTATCACCACAGATGCTTGCAGAGCAATCCTTCCCCATTGTCCAAAAGTGTCGCCCATCAGCCACCCGTAGGATGTAATCTTTCCCTGGTGGCTGCACCTGACCAGCATGTCAATGGATGCCTCAGTGAGCAACGCCACAAGGATGATCATCAGAATACCAGGGATAAGGCCTAGCATCTTGATACTCGCTGGCAGAGCCATGATTCCAGCCCCTACAATGGTCGTTGACAGATTGAACACTGCACCAGAGAAGGAAGCACCATTGAACTCATGGATTGCATCCTCTTCTTCCGCCTTGACTGGGAGAAGTGGTGCAGTCTCATCTTGCGGTGCCTTGTGTGATGCATACTGCGCATCACTCTCTGATCCATTCCCTATCCCCATTTGTTTCACTCACCTGTATGTGACAAACTTCAATTAGTACAACTGAATTCCTGTATTCGAAATCCCATATAGTCGCTTCAATCATTCCTTGAATAGTTCTGAATTAGTTCAACCGAATGATTTGATTTCTGTGGATTGGAGAAATTAGTAGTAGCAACTATTCAAGAGATATCCATGGTTTTGCCATCAGTACAAATGGTTTTGCCATCAGTACAATATTCTAAATTACAGATTAGAAATAAGCCCATGACCCACTTATGAGCAGCAGATACAAAGCCTGATTCAATAACAAGTAAATATTTTACATAAAGCAACGAACTTTGAGCTCCATGCACATGATAATTCACATAAGGAACGCCAGAATCCAATTTCTCCAGCAGAATTCGTGCTGCACCACCTAAACGAGGTTTCAGCACAAGTGTACAACCACCGACAAATATTCGACACACATCTAAAAAGATATTGGTATTCCCCTGAAATCCAAACAAGTTCACCAAACTCCTCTTGGGGAAAAAAATGCTGGAATCACCGCTCAGATAACCCAAAGGCTAGGCAACGATTTCCCACCCCACCACGGATTCACATCAAGCGCTCAAAAAGATGAACACACGAGAGGAAGGAAAGAGGTATACATACCTTTCCAAGACCCCAATTTCTTGCTCAGCTCAACACCAAGAACCTGAACAAATCCAGCGGAGAAGACAGAACCAAAGAGAAGAACTTGTGCGTGCAGCGAGAGGGAGCTTCCCTAATCCCCACCTCGGGTCTTATAGGCGAACGCCGGGCCCCGGCAGGTGATATGATAATATCTCTCTCCGCCTATCAGAAACTGGCCACGACCGTTCTTGCCGTCCCGGTTCGCTGCAGCCCCGTCCCTCTCCAATGAAAAGGCCAAACTTTCCAACTCAGCTTGCGTACCTGCCTCGCCTTCCTCCTTTCCTTCCGCAGGGCAGGATCGATGCCGCCGGCGCGGTGACACGGCCGGTCTTTACTCCGCTTTTCTTTTCTGTTCTTTGCGGTTCTTTTATTTCCTTTTACTTGCCAGATGACATTAGTCCTGGCCGGTTGCGTGCCGCGCTGTCTTCCTTGCGACGGAAATGTCTATTATAGGTCTCACTTTTATAAAATGCATGAATCACGATAGATCTGATCCATCATCATTTATCCGAATTAATTAAATAATTATTATATAAAGTTAGACATCGTTTCTTCTTCCTAAAATATGTTTAATTTTCTATTATTTATCTTTTATAACTAGACATCTAATAATTGACTTGCATATATTTCAAAAATACATTCAAGGCATGCTTATTTTTGCTTCATATTGTGAAAATCTAGTTCATTTTTTAAATCTATAGATGCTTATTCTCATCAGATTGTAGATTATGAGATTATGTAGTGTAATTTGGTTGGTTGATTGTGAGAATTATTGTTTATATTGTGATGATTTTTTTTCTTTTAAGACTAGAATACATAATCAAAATTAAAAAAACAAATAGTGCATCAATCTTCTATTATTTGTCTTTCATATCTAGACGTCAAATATTTATCTTCTATATATTCGCCGTCGGATTTCTCCAGAGGATACATCGTCTCCCGCACTTTTATAGTGCCGATTTTCTGGAAAGGGTGTGCCGCCGCCCCCACATCACCTTCACCGTCATCTATCATGGAGGTCACCTCTAACCTCTATCACGTTATCTTTACACAAATATACTATACAAGAATTATTTTCATCCCCTCACAAAATCGATTACCATCTTAATCATTCTCACAACGTTGCTACGGACGGCCAACTCTGAATGATACGGTCCTTTCCACCCTCCTGTCCAGGTACTCGTACTACTAAAAAAAAGTTATCACTGCCGGTTTTTGAACCGGTAGTAAATAAGAGGCAAGGATAATCCATAATTATTATTGCCAGTTCTTTATCTCATTTTGATCGATTTGTATGCTTATCACTAAAGGTTATATCTACGAACCGGAAGTAATACTTAATGCAAGATAAAAAAAATTAAACATTCATACATTACTTTAAAGGAGATTAGTATTACTAATGATCATATTAATATAGTTTATGCTAATCACAACAAAAACTACCATCATACAGATAACAGCACAAAACCCTAAAGCGAGCGTCGACTAATCTAGCTAACTAGCTAGTAGTTGTGCTTGAGTTGAAACTCGACCCATGAACAGAAGTCCGCAGCCTCGTCGTCGTCCTCGTCGTTATCGTCATCCTTGTCCTCGTCGTCGCCGTTGCTGTCAATGGCGGCGTCGACGTCGGCATCAGCATCGTCATCATTGCCGTCTTCCTCCTCCTCCTCCTCTGACGACAAGCTCGTTCGGGCCTTATTGGCCCTTGGTGGCTCATCGATAAACTCGTCCTACATCTCACCGCTCAATGAGGGGGATCTCGGCGAAATACTGGAACTGGACAAGGTGGGCGATGCCTCGTCCGGCGGGCCTCCTCCTCCCCAGACGAGGATGCGGGTGTCGGAGGCGTCCTCGTAGGCGGCGGTGAGGCGACAGCGGATCTATGTGGATCCCATGCGGGAGGTGACTGACAATGGGCAAGAGGGAGATTGACAGCGAGTGAGCAGAGTGAAAGAGTGAGCGAGGATCGCTCATATTTAAAATCACACGTGTGAAAATATACGGATCGTAAACCCAACCGATAGTGATAACTAATATTGCTATCGGTTATTGTTTGCACATCTTTTAATGAGCTACTATCACTACTGGTTAGTAATACATACTATCAGTGATGTATCACTGCCAGTTCTTGTTACCAACCGGTATTGATATTCAAATTATCATTGTCGATTCTTGCTGGCTCTATTTTTTATGTGCGGTTGAAGTTTACGAACTGGCATTAAAAAGGGGGCGTAGATGACATTTGTGATAGTGTCGTCATTCTTCTTCCTTCTAAAATTACATGATTATGTTGTAAATTTCATATATACAAATCTCTTTTATTATGCTATTCTTTTATTTTTTTAAATTACTATATCCTTAATTGATTTTACCTATGTTCGTATGCAGCTACTAATCCACATAAAGAGGACAGAAAATGGCGAGGCGTGCGGTGGCGGTGGGCAACCGGCCGGTGGCCAAGATGACGATGGCGACGTGTGGGGTGACTGGTGAGATGGATCCGGCTACCACCTGTGAACTGTCGGTGCAGGTAGTGCTTGAGTAGATTCTGTGGAGGGGTTAAACTGACAAGCGAGGAAATAGGAGCGATGGATTCTGTGGATCCCGGTGGATATTCGTGTTAAAAACGAGGATATTCAGATACAAAATCAGTTTTTTTTAAAAAAAATGAAGACTCCTTCGTTATTACATTACTATCTAAGAGCTCATACGTCATAATAAAAATATAAATATTAGATATGATAACATCAATTTTAAATTTAAGATATGGAGATATGTATGGGCCATATGAGCGTCGTTGCACGAATATGTCAGGAGCGATGTCATAGTTTGATTTCAGATAGGATCCGAAAAAAGATGAGGAGATTATCCACTAATTTTTCTTCTAATTTTTTATTTATTTTCATTAGTAAACGGGTCCTATATCCGTAGCTAATAACGAGGTGGGAAGCCTGACGGATGAGGACGGATAACAAAAGTGAGTAAATTATTTGAATTTAAGAGGTTTTATTAGATGGGAGGAGAATAAGGGAGAAGAGATGATACAAGAATCAACTTGTGTTTTATATAATAGAGATATTAGCCCGCACGCCTATAACATGCTGCGGTCATGGAGACCTTCCAGATGGTGGTGAGCATTGAGGACATTGACTTAGACTACGCTAACTTTAACCTCCTCGAGGTGCTCGCTAGGTGCATGAGGAGGTCACACAGCGGTGGAGGGCTTACCAAAGGTTGCGCTCGGCAAAGAGGAGGCCTCTTGCGGCTGTGCCGTGTGCAAGGATGGCATCATGGCTGGGAGAGGAGGTGTGTAATCAGATCAGATATAGACAGATATGTTTGATTATATATCCTATCTGATATTTTTTATCCGAGTCGAAGCCGGACACATATGATATTGGATGTAGATGTAGATGCAGATAGTTTTGGTCACAAATACAGATTAATACAAATCGAATATGTGATGAGTTAAATGCAGATAACATCAGTCATAAATATTTCTTCGGATACTAAGTAAAAGCAACAACAATATATATCATATATATTATGATTGTTCGATCATTTCATATGTCCAAAACTCAATTATATTAGAGGTCTAACAAGCAAATTAGTAATATACTTTCATAGAAGGAGTTATGTTGGAATGAAATCAGAGAAGTTACTGAGTGTATAATATGTTGGCTGAAGTTTCTATTAATTGTTTGGACATATTAACAAATTCAAATGAAAAAGTATGGCATACAAACTTATAGATCTCATCAAGAGTTATAATTTTTATATAAAGATTTCTCTATCCGACTTCATATGAAAAAGCTACAAGCTTCAAAAGATAGGTATAGATAGTTATAGTTTTTAGTATATCCGATTTTATTTTCGAATATCCGATGAATACTCGGCTCCCATCCGAATCTGATATTACTAGATATCCAATTTTTCGTTCTAAAATACTATCCAAACCCTTTAGGTGAGCGAAAATTTCTGACCCATTTTTATCGCTTCTGAAAGTATCTTAAGGCTCCCCTGCAAGCACTGCTTCCACGGGGGACTGCATCCGGTCGGTTCGAGCTGCCCATGCGACGGAGCAGGACTGGTGTTGCGTCTGTGGCACAACACGGCGCATCAGCGCAGGTATGATATTGAGCTTTGTTGTGGTGAAAATCTTGGTTTCAACTCGTGGTAGTGGACTAGTGGTATAACCTCACAAATCTTCCCTAGAATTTTGGCTGGTTTGAAATTTATCCATTTTGCCTTTGAATTCGATGGCACTGTATAAGTTAGTGTAGTTGTTTAGTGCTTAGTTCGTAATTCAGATAATTTCTACTCCCTAAAGTCATGCAATTCTTAGTATGCTCTACTGACTTGCTTGCTCCAAACGAATGCTTGTAATTCAGGAAGAAACAATATGGATACTAATGTCTTCTATACTCAAAGTCTAAATCTACTGAAACGATGCACTTTTCATAGTTGTATTAAGTACCAGTGCAGTGCATGTAAGGCCACCAAAAGTTTCATATACGAACTGGATAAAGCATAAAACTTTTAGGAAATCAGGGATTCAGAACGCTTACATAGAAATGCATGAGCAGTAAACCACAATTGTTGTCAAACCAAGCAAAAGGTTGCTAGGAGGATCTGTGCTGGTTAGTGGATACTTGCAGGGAAACTTTTGTACAGTGTGTCTTGTGATCAAAAGAGGTTATAAAACGTGTTTACCCTGATGAAGAAACTGGTGCCAATATGTAATTACGTATGCCGATGTAGTTGACAAATCATGGTCGCTACATCTTCTAGAGAAATGATCATTACTGTCTTTTCAATCTCCATCTGCATTGGAGCATACTTAGGTCTTAATATAAATTACCTAGCATCTAGGATGAACATTATCACATCACCAAATAGTCACTTTTGATTTACCTCTTCAGCTTCGTCAGTTTTTTTAGTTCCCCAGTGCCCTCTTTTTTGGCATATGATGAACTTTTCAGTTCCCATTGTATTCTTATCTGTTTTGGCAATGAACTAAATTTAGACAATTGGATCATGTACCTTATTAAAGACTGCGACCAATAGTTTCTTTCTCCCTTCAATTTATCCTTTGATTTCATTGGGATATCACCCAAGAAGCAGAGACAACTGAGCATCACTATGCATGGTTGCCACCTTAGGCTTGAAGTGTCACAGTGCTATTTTATTGTACTTGTGAAATCATGAACACCATTTTAGCTGCTCCCATCTCGGTTGTTTTGCATTAGAATTCGGCATTGACGCATTTGCTAGTTTTGTACATATCCAATTAGCTTTTATCCATATCTAGCTCCTTTTGGATACCTGTAGCCATTCAGTATGATGCACTGTGTTACCGAATATTTGTTAAGCTGTTGAGTTCTCTCTGGTTAAATCTTACCAAAATCGAGTATGTGCTGCTCCCTTGCAGCATTGCGGTAGATTTCTAAATCTTTTCCTTCACATTAGGGTGCTTTTATCCCTTATACATGTCCTAGAACAAAATCGCAGCCATAGGAGGCTTCTAGAAGTAGTCTAGATGTAGGAGGCTTATCCTGCTTCCACCTTGTGTCTTAAAATGAAATGGTTAGTCCTTGGTTTTATCATTTAAAGTCAGCTTTATCGTCCACATTTGGCAAGGCTCCTTTGATGCTTTAATTTTCGCTACGATGCTATGATCTGACGGATCTTCTGTTCACAGACCGGAGGCGCAGTGCATCTTGATGAGGCGGCAGAAACAACTGAATGCTCGGCAGAGCAAGACTTGAGCAAGGTGTATCTTGATGAGGCAGCAGCGGATGATAACGGGATGCGGAACTGACCAGCTGAAATAGATGGAACACGTCCGCAGTTCCTGTCAACCACACTGAGCAGAAGCGACTGCATCAGCACTCAACATTTCGTCGCTGATCTGTACCATGAAATGATGAGCACCCTGCAGCTTGATCCACTCGGTTTCGGTTCGACACAAAGCCCGACGAGCCATTTCACCTTCTTAATATGGCATGGACGAGGTAAACAGTTCGAATTCTCTGAAACTTCGTTTTGGAATCCTGTATTGCAAACCTCCAAAGTTCCGATGGGAGTCGCAGAACAGAGAGGATCCATGAGATCACCTGCAGTCCCTAGTCAGGCTGCACGATGGGGCCTGAGTGCAGCCAATCTTGCCATCCATTTGATGATCGGATGGCGTACAATTATCGCTGAAGTGTTCCTTTTTCGGTATCGCTCAGGTCTGGCATTATATTTTGATTCGACAGCTTACAGCTCTTAAGTGCAGTATAAAGGTCCGTTTACCCTGAAAAAAAGGAACTGCAGTAGCACAAAGGTCTGTTTGGAACACATGATTTTACACGAAAACATTTCAATTTCTGCAAGAATCAGGGGAAAACTCTCGCATTCCAATTTCCAAATGGCCCTTACAGTTAGGTAGTGTTTGGTTGCTTGATTGAAGTATACTGCCAACTGGACAAGCCGGCGGCAATGCAACCAGTCATGTTTTTAGCTCGAGTGAAAAAAAAGAGCACTACATTATCTCTGAACTCTTCGTGCTGTTCGATAAGCATCCAATGAACTAAATGCATCTTTGAATTTCGAGTGTAAATTCTAACCTTTTTCAGATTAAGCAAGATTTTTTTAGGTTTTCTTATTGTGTGCAAGTGCATCTGTTACTCAATGGCGCTTGAAAAAAAAAAGTTGAAAAAGAAGAAGAAAAAGGCCCGGACCAGGATCACCAAGCCCAGGTGCTTTCCTCGCATCGCGTCTCAAGGCCCACAGCTTCTCTGACCAGTGACCACATGCGGCAAGCCCAGGCCCGCCCACAGCACAGGCAGCCGCCGGCTTCCCGGGGCGGCGGCTTCTTTGCCGCCGACTTCTCCGTGAGTGAGGTAGCTGTGCGTGTGCTGATTTTTTTTAAAAAAAAAAAAGAGGGCAGAGGCTCTGCCATAAAAAAAGTTTTTTTTACAAAAAAACACATCCCTCGTTCAAAACGAAGATGACGAGAAACTATAGAAAATCAAACAATAAAAGCATTAGCACACAACAATATCTAACACCTCTAATATGCATATAAAAGAGAGCTAAACAGACACTCAAAACACTCCTATTTTCGTTATGATTACATTACATTCATCAGTTCGCAGTTGGAGGCGTAAGGTCGAGTGATCCTGGGCCATGAATCTCCATCAGATATTCAGATTAATCAAGAAATTGGTTGATTAGCAGTGTAATCTCATCATTTGACATGTTCTCACTTTCTTTTAGATTTTATCCCTGTAAAACTGGAATCCCTAGTCTCGTTTCTTTCTGTTCTCTGTTTTTTCTTTTAAGATGGTTGTAAAACTCTATATGCTTTCGATATAAGCAGGAAGTTTCTATGGTCCAAGTCTAAAAACCTCGCATCATTTGATGGTAAATAGGTGGTGTTCAACTCACTAGTTCTTTTTCTTTAGGTTATTGCCACCGAAAGTTGTTCGCCTCCATTGGGGAGAAACTAGTTTACTATGCTCATGATGTTAACTAAGCTAATACTGCAAAATAAAAAAGGTTTTCTGTACCAACTTCAGTTGGTTCGACATAATTTCCTGTCTCCTCTGTCAGGAGCTCCCTCAAATATTCGGAGTTCAAATACTACTTGCAAGCGGGGCAGGGAGCAGAGCTCTTCGTTCCATTGTCATAGTGATGTGTGAATTGTGACTATTCATTGTTGAAGTACTTTCCTGCATGACAGTTATAACTGAACTTTGTATACCATTACAGACAAAGATTATGGTAAACGGATCAGCTTCACAAAGCCTATATCCAGTTGTTCGAGTGGCCGCTCTCTGACTAGCACCTTCAGGCCATCCAAGAGCTCTTCCCTACCCAGGTGATCCTGCCCGCGGGATTGAGGTCCATCACAAAGGCACTAATCTGATCGGTGCCTGCTGATGCTCGTAGCCGATACGCATGGATAATCACAGCATTCTCTGTTGGAATGTCCGCGGACTCAATGGTGAGGCCCGCCGGAATGTTGTTCGATCTTTGGTCACGAACCGTAATGCTTCGGTAGTGTGCTTGCTTGAGACGAAATTGGATGTGCCAAACCCCTTCCTAATTAATGAGATTTGCAGTCTCGCAGTTTTTGGGTATTCGTTTTTGCTAGCTTCCGGCACTAGGGGAGGCATGTTAGTGGCATGTTGTTTGCTGTTTTCCTTAACAGCGGTGCAAGTAGGCCAATTCTCCGTTTCTGTTCATATTTCTTTACTTGCAGACAACACCTATTACCTGACAGCTGTTTATGGCCCTAACGACGAGAGATTGAAGGATGTGTTCCTGGCAGAGCTAGCTGAAGTTCGGGCGTTATTGCCTGGGCTGTGGCTAGTCATTAGAGACTTCAACATGACTGCATCAGCCGCTCACAAGAACAATGCTAATGTTAATAGGCGTGCAATTGCTAGTTTTTGCCACTTCATTGCCGACCAAGAACTCCAGGACTTGCATCTCTTCGGCAGGTGCTACACATGGTCTAGCGAGAGGGCCTCTCCCACGCTAGTTAGGCTCGACAGAGCACTGGTGTCATCAGAATGGGATGTTGTTTTTCCCGATTGCTTTCTACAAGCATTGTCCTCCGATTGCTCAGGTCACTACCCTTTGCTCCTCTCAACTTTAGTGCACTCTCAGAGAAGGCGGTGCTTTCATTTTGAGGCCTTTTGGATCAAAATGCCTGGCTTCCTTCAGGCGGTCAAAAAAGGTTGGGTCTTAAGGCCAGATGAGCAATCCAAACCTCCTTTGTTGTGGCTCCATATCTTGCTTCGACATGCCGCCTTGGAGCTCCAAGGTTGGAGTAGCAGGACCAATGGGAATCAAGGACCAGCTACTGCTTGCATGGGAGGTCATCTCTCGTCTTGAGACCGCACAAGAGGGCAGGGGCCTCTCGACAGCTGAGTCTAAGCTCCGGAGGCACCTGAAGATCCTTTGTCTTGGCTTGGCTTCCCTCGAGCGCACAATTGCTCGATATCGCTCAAGGGTGGCATGGCTGAAGGATGGTGACGCCAACACCAGACTTTTTCACTCTTTCGCCAAAATTTGCATGCGCAAGGACTCGATCAACTCTCTTTCCACGGTTGATGGCCCTATCTCCTCTCATTCGAGCATGGAGGAGACGTTGTTCTCTCACTTCAATGCCATTCTTGGGGTCACCTCAACCAAAGATCTCTCCATCGACTTGCAAGAGATCGGCATATCTCCCCTAGATCTGCATTCGTTGGACACGCCTTTCACTAAGAACGAAATCGTAACAGCTATCAAGAGCATGCCTCTCAATAAGGCCCCAGGACCCGATGGCTTCACGACTGAGTTTTACCGTGTGGCCTAGCCGATCATTGGGAATGATGTGATGCTCTCCATATACGCTTTTGGCATCAGTGATAGAAGGTGACTCTATCGGCTCAACAGTGCCCTCATCACCTTGTTGCCGAAAAAGGAGGGAGCCTCCTTTGCATCTGATTTCCGCCCAATTAGCCTCATTCACAGTATCGGCAAGCTGATCACTAAGGACATAGCCCTACGGCTAGCTTCTTGGCTAAATTCATTAATCACTCCTAGCCCAAGTGCTTTCATCGCTGGTCGTTCCATTCACGATAGTTTCAAGCTAGTGTACTCGACCGCGAGGCTGATCAAGAGATCAAAGTGGCCGAAGATCTTGTTCAAGCTGGATATCTCGAAGGCATTTGGCTCCGTGAATTGGACTTTTCTCTAAGAGGTCTTGAGGGCTTGGGGATTTAGTGCTCGTTGGTGCATTTGGATTGAGGCCATCCTAGGCTCTTCAACATCTCAGGTCCTCCTCAATTCCTTTTCAGGCCCTACCGTTTTTCACGCCAGAGGATTGAGACAAGGAGACTCGCTCTCTCCTTTCCTATTCGTGTTGGTCATGGACATCCTTGCTCGTCTCCTCAGTTTGGTCGGCGAAGCTGCAGTCATTGACTCCATAGGGCATGGATCAATTCGACACCGCTGCTCCCTCTACGTGGACGACATAGTTGTCTTCTTGTCACCAACCTCTCAGGACATCCAAGCCCATCTGGCGATCCTAAATTTTTTTGGGACGGCATCTGGGCTATGTGCTAACCTGCAGAAATGTGCTATCGTGCCCATATGTTATGCTCAGGAACACTTTGCCGCCATCAATGATAACCTCCCATGTGGTACATCTTTGTTTCCCATTCAATACTTGGGGGTTCCTCTCTCAGCTGGCAGACTCCGTAGAGGTCACCTACAACCGACAAAATTGCCACCAGGCTACCTCCTTGGCAGGCTAAGCTCATATGCAAACCTTGGGCCATTCTTCCACTGCATCACGAGAAGGAGGTTGTCGCCCTCTTCGATGCTTCCACTAGATTTGAGGTTGGTAACGACAACTCCACATTCTTTTGGACTGACCCCTAGTTCGGTGGTAATTCCATCAAAGCTACGGCACCGGACCTGTTCGGATGCGTTGCTCCCACAACTTCAAAGTTGAGACGGTTAAAGATGCCTTGCTCAATCGGAGATGGATTAGAGATGTTACATGTCCCTTGTCAATATTAGCGATAGCCCAATATTTACAGTTATGGAGTCAGCTAGATTCATACAACTTGAGCATTGTTGAAGACCGTGCGATTGGGAAGTGGATGAGCTCTGGCCAATACTCGGGTAAGTTGGCATATCTTCTCATGTTTCAAGGCTACATTCCCTTCGAAAGTGCTAAGTTGGTGTGGAGATCTTGAGCTCTATCAAAAGTGAAGTCCTTCAGTTGGTTGGGGCTCCACGGCGGCTATGGACGGCGGCACGGAGGCGACGACATGGGCTGCAAACGGATGACTCTTGCACGCACTATGCACAGGAACCGGAGACCACGTCCACCTGCTCCTTCATTGCGTTGTGATAAGGGAGATTTGGTGGCGGGTTCTGGGAATTTAGGCCACTGAGGACGCGCATTCTATCACTGATTGGTGGCTCGACCTGCGGCGGCGTGTGGCTAGAGAGCAACGTAAGGGGCTAGACTCCTTAGTCCTTCTCATTTGCTGGAGGATCTAGTTATCGCGTAATGACATCATCTTCAACAACCACCACATTTCTACTGATTCTCTCGTGGCCCTCATCCGGGCGGACATGGACCTATGGTGTCATGCTTGGGCTAAGAATCTATCCTGTCTCATGGAGTGGTTGCGAAGTTTTGGCTCGTCATATGATCAAGTGCTAGTTCCAGTCCAACTTGTTGTCTCATTCTCGCGTAACCAGTTCTTGTAACGTCTTGTGCCCGGTTGTCCTTTGATCGACCTTCCTTCAAGGTCATTGTTGTGTAAACTGTTATTTCATCTTTTTAATATAAAGATGTGCAGCTCTCTTACGTATTTGAGAAGAAAAGAAGGGAGGGGCTTAGAGGTTTGCAATGTGGAGAAGGAAACAGGCAGTGGTTTTAACTTAAAGCCGCGTCATGAGTGAATGGAAGGGAAGGTTGAGCAGGGATGTGTTCCTTTTAAATTGCAAGAAAGCAGCCCCTAAAGTTGAAGACACAGACCCACCGGTGCTGTAAGCAAATTTGCTTTCTCAACTTTTTGGCTATTTGAGATTATAATCTTGATTGATGAGATACAGCCATTTGGCGTTTTGTTGGAAAATATGTCAGCGTCATACGGAAAGGTATACTTTCTCAAAAATGCTTTTTGATGTGGAAATTCTGACGAAAGTAACAACTAATTGCTCTATTCCAGGTACAGTCTGCATAGCACCAACAATAAAACCTTCCTATGGAATGGAATCAAATGTGCATGTGAGACTAGCTCAAAAAGAAAAGAAAAAAGAAATTTCAGCAAGCAAGTAGGTGAGATGTATTATATGCACACATCCTTTGGTCTGTGTTTTCCATGCATTCGCAAATTTAAACACAGATATCTTGAAATCTGAAATAAAAAAATTGCAACATTCATTTAGCGTCTGTAAGTACCAGCACACATTTACAGTGACTGACAATGCCTGTATAATCATACAGTTATGTAATATGTGCTTTGGTAAAACTGTTTCTTGTGACCAAGTAAAGCCATTGCCTTCTATGCCTTTTGTGTCAAGATGTGACAACAATATCTGTGGCAAGACGGCTAAGGTTAAATGAGGGATAATGCCAGTACACCAATCGATTTGGAAATTGTTTGGTCAATCTTTTGGTGACTTCTTCATATATCTTTTTCGAGATTCACGAAGAGCTAGTTTTACCTAAACCTGTAGGGTAGATGTGTTGTCATTTCTGAATGCGATGAGTGATACTATGCTTAAACTAAGCAGTCCTGATTCTTGGTTGCACTCTAGAGTGGAATTACGAAGCAGTTTAGTATTGTTGGACACAATCATTCATATATGACAGTTCTTATTTTACATATGGTATGGATCTACAAGGTAGGCTTGGCATATAATTGAAGCTTTTCTGTACTACACTACCTAGAGTGGCAATGATTGTGCTATCGGAATGCATCAAATTCGCAAGAAAACTGGCATGTGTCTAATTGTCGATAGCAGAACTAATTCTTGTTATTCGGACCGACTAGCAATCATATTATGTTGCTGTCAACAAAAAGGCAATGATCAGTGGTTCTTGTTGACCATCCTCTTTTTTGTGCGCCAGCCTTTTTTTGCCATATAGAGACACGGAAGATTTAGCTGCATTTTTCTTCGCTATGTTCCCACATCCCTGATAGAGGACTTTTACAGTACACCTAAATGAGTGTATACTGTTCATTTTCTTTATCCGATGGTTTAGATTGGTCCAATGATACTCTATCGCCCATCAGTATCATGGATATCATTAAAGAGTATCATGGGTATCATAAGGGTAGGATTGGAAAAAAACTATGATAAATTTGTAAATTATATGTTTAATTAGGGAAGATCAAAATGTTAGTTTATTCTTCGGATAAACTTTCACTTATTCTGTTCATTTCATTTATTAGGGTTTTCACCCTCCGTCGGTCGGTCGTGATGAGTGGCGAAAGTCCGAAGTCCGGTCAGTCAATGACGTAATTACCCCTAAAGGTATCAAGATAATTACAATAATACCTACTAAAATGGACGGTTGGATCACAACAATGATACTCTACATCATCTAGTATCATGGTGTACTGTAAAGGTTCTCCCCTGATAAGACTTTGGATTTGTAGATACTTTTGTATGAAACAACTGCTACATAATTTCTTGTTGGAAACAATAGTGAATTATGTTCTTTTTCTATGACGTCAAAAAGAGTTGATCAAAAGTTCTTTTTTGATGACGTCAATCGCTAGGCCCTTTTAGCTATTTGGACAATCATTTAACTATACAATTGATATTAGAGGATAGGGATGTGATTTGTGGGCTAAGTACCTTTATCACCACAATAGTTAGTGGTTTGAACTTTAGATGCACCTGTGTCTTTGGTACAATTGCAATTTAAGTATGTAACACGAATGGGCAGCATTTAGTTGTGTTGTGTACCACCATACAATGGTTTTGTGGATACTAGAAAAGGAACGGAATGCATAATCACTTATAGAACCGTGATGCACAATCCTATCATTGTCCTTATGATTAATTTAACTAAAGGAGCACTTTAGTAAAAAAAATGTTGGTGGCTACTTGAAGGCAATGAACCTTGGATATACTCCAATGCAGTCAGTCCTCAGTATACACAATCCTTTTGTTTTCTGGTAGCAAGTTTATGGTTCAGAAGAGTTTATTTCCCCTAAAAGAAGAGACTCAGGAGGTTGACTCCAGCTATTTCTTTTCTTTCATTCTTTGTTTTTAAAGTTTACGTGTGTGTGTGTGTGTGTGTGTGTGTGTGTGAGAGAGAGAGAGAGAGAGAGAGAGAGAGAGAGAGAGAGAGAGAGAGAGAGAGAGAGAGAGACTCTAGCTTATTTCTTCATAACATTAAAGGGAATTCTTTAATTGGGATCTGTATCAACTCCACGTGATGCTTAATTGGAATTCATACACTCTGTCATAGAAGCCAAATGCTATGCCAGTGCATGTTGCTGATAAACTTTGGATATCCAGGATTGAACTCTTGAGAAAAAATCAGTTCATTGTGCAAGAAATTGTGATCCACATTTTTGTTTGTTCTCTCCATAGCTTATGTGTGCTTTTCATCTCTGAACTGCAAAACAATCAAGGCCTTTAGAAGAAGAAACATGAACTCTCACATTATACAATCAAGGCCTTTGAACCTTGGTAATGTATAGAAACAACAAAGGAATCTTGTTTTCGTATGGTGAATCTTAACGCCATTAGAGAAGTGTTTGACTGCTCATATCAATCGAAGGAATTGGAGAGCTTGATGCTCATCAGGTGCTAAAAACATCATGCTCCATTTCAGTAGGTGGTGTTTTGCTGTCATTTAGGCTCTTATCTCTCTAGTAGGAGCATAGGGGTGCTTAGTTGTATAATCTTTATATCTTCTCTCCACCATTGTAGGAAAGATGAATCATGAATGAATGATCCATTCCTTTTTTTTTGTCCTTTATTTTGCTTAGAAAGATGGCCAGGAGCACAGTATGCTCTTTCTTTCTTTCTTTCTTTCTTTCTTTCTGTGCCTTTCTTTCCCGCCTGCCCCAGATGTTCATTCCAGGAGGCAATCATTGGTGGAGCAACAAAAGCGAAGGCAGGTATCTCAGTCAATCAAGCCAGTGTCGTTTTCGCCATCAGTCTTTCTCCCTCAAAATACACTGAATCACTGATGCAAAAATATGCAAATATCTGGACTGATTGGTCTAACAAAAGCTTTACTAAATGAAGAAAAGGATGTGTTAGTTAACCCGCTTTTGATGCAAATTACTAGTTCGAATCTGTGAAAAAGCCGGTCAAAATGTACCGGTTGATTTGCCTGCTGCTGGATGTGGCATTGCTTTTTCCTAGACCATCATAAACAGTTTTGCTTCTTGACTGGTCAATCTTCTTACATGATTAAGCATACATTCAGCAGAAAAATGGTTCAATTTCATTGTTGATCACATATCATACTCTCGGTATCAGTACCCAGGTGGCATTTGTACAAGATCGGTCTATTTAAACCCTGAAACACTTGCGCATTACGTCTAAACAGTGCATTAGAAAAATAAAAATAAATCCTGTGTGATAGTATTACAGCTCATTGTTCATGTGACTACAATCTAACAAAGATACAAAATACACAAGAAAGAATGGTCTTCTCGATGGCATTATTGAACAAAGAAAGAATATTGACAGATATCTAATAAAAACACTATGAGAAACAAATATTTGTGGTGCCAGATCTACCATATGATGATTGCATCCACTGCAAGGACTCATGCTCTTCTCCTTATTTGTCACTAGACTTTGAATGTGCCTTCAGAATAATCACAAGGTGCCCTGTGCCTGTTGCTGCCATGAATCAATCGATTGAAGTATAACAGCAATACTATGGATGCGAGTGCTACTAAACCTCACTGTCACCAAGTACCAAATGGACTCCACAACAAACTAGATGGAAGTATTTGTCTTTGCTTCTATGTCAAAATTTGGATGGTGCCAGAAAGTGTGCAGCTGTCTCAACTATAGTTTCTGTAGAGATGAGATATCAAGTAACTGTTTGATGTTTTACCGCCATCACGGTTTCGCCTTGAGATTATTATGTGAATGATCTGACATGTCTTCCCCAAATGCCACAACGTATTCAATCTAGAAAGGAGATTCAAGTGACTCATCCCAAACATCTCCACTTGCATTGGAAGCATCTTCACCATCTTCTTCCGTCGCCAATCTTACATACTCTCTTCGTGCAAAACGATCCCAGTCTGTTAATGATGGCTCTTCACGCATCTGCACTTGCGTTGGGAAAGCATGTTGTGTTACCAGTGACACAAACCAATAATATCAGGTTATCAGTGCATGTTATCTGAATACAAGTAGGAGCTTGACTCACTTGGCGGATGAGGAATGGATCCCTAGCTTCGAAGACCATAAATTTGTTCAGATTAAAGAGGATGTTAAAGAAATGCCCAGACAGTGTGCACCTTCGGAAGTCTTTCAATGTCAAAAAGCTATCATCCTGGAACAAAAGTAATGCATAACTAATTCAGCATAAATTGTTTATAACTCGGCAATTCACAAAAAAAAAATCATAAAGTTATGGCGACCTCAGGTCCAATCATATCAATGAGCTGACACAAGATGTCCTCAAATAGAACAGGTTCCTGGGCCATGCATTCCATGCGATGAAGCTGCTCTTGAAAAAAGAACTGTAGTTCATTGTGTGTGAGTATGCCATTGCCATCCAAATCTATACATTTGAACCTGAAGAGTGATATCACCAAGCATAAATATGAGTTGGACTGTTCAACACTAAAAGCAGCTCAAATTCACAAGACAATATAGGCCAATGGATTTTCCTACTTCCTTTCTTGGTTCTTACTTCTTAGCATTAATAGAGGGCTGTGTTAATAAAGGATCAACCAAAAAGATCGATGAACATCTCCAAAATCACACATTCATTTGGTAAGCATCTGATTTTTAGAAAAGGAAGCCTTTGATAGAAGTACCACTAGTAAATAATTCTACAGTGATGGAATAACAATGAGACCAATAACCAATATAGGCATGATATTTCTTTTAATGAAAGTTGCTCTATTCAAAGTATGGGAATTTGTCGTGCCACTACCTTTTTAGTCTTTGTGTTGACATTAGTTTGAAGTCTTATAATGAACTCATCACTTAACTTTTTTGTGTGTAAATATCCTGCGAATAAAGATAGAAAGTCCTACTGTAATAAAGCTACCTCCAGCCTATGTTTTGCTAGATCCCTCGGAAAGGATGTGTTAACGATGTTCTAAAGAGATGGTTCCAATGGGTGCATGAAACGAATAAACTTTCAAATCATAGCATTGTATGTGATGCTGCATGATGGGAAGTGCAACCAATGATAAAAACTAAATTAGCACTAAAAATAGCTGGAGCATCACTCAATCGAGGTATTAAACCACACATCAGCAACCTACCAATATTCCTGGCTTGGCCCAGATGATTTGTCCTCTTCAGACAATATAAAATGAACGAAATCTTCATAGCCCATTTTCCCTTCAACCTTGCTGGTAAATTTCCTAGGAACCTGTTGTATATCCATTTAAAATTGTCAACATGCACTTAATATTAAAATGAACCTGAAGAGAACTTGAAGAATATGATATTGGTAGGAAAAAGAGGAAAACTAACCTCTGAGAAAATTCTGTCTACAATCCTATATGTCAATGCATGGTTTCCATACTTAATAAGATTTTCTCTATCAATAAAGAAATCGTGGTCTGTGTCCAGCTCCCAGAACTTGCAATATATCACATAGAAATGCTCATACGAGAAATACCTACAGAATAATCAATAAATTCAGTGTTGCGCATTGATTCCCTCATGATTAATGAAAGTTTTGGGTTGCCTTAAAAGAACAGCTGCACTTATTGTAGAGCCCAAAAAATTCTATACACAGAAAGGAGCAGAAGTATTAAAAAATTTATTTGAAGGTGTCACCTTAAAACTTTATTAATATCCTCTTCTTCATCAGCATGCCTGAGAGCACTAAGTAGATTTCCACGCTTCAGCTCTCTAAGTGTTAGATAGCCACTTCCAATTTGATTCAAGCAATAGAATATCCTATATACGACAGTCTCAGCTGACAAATAATGTTGTACAAGTCAAAGAAGATAAAAGATGGGAATTTGAAATAATCTACAAAATCATAGCATGGCAAAGATAATTTACCATATCTTTCTTGAAATTCAGGTGTGCTCTTTAAGAACTCCAGGCCAGGATGGTTGTCCAAAAGGTCTTTAAGAATCGGTTTAAAATCCTCCTAAATCAAGAAATCATTAAAAACATTGTTTAGAGAAGGACAACAGTGATGAACCACAAGCATGCTTTGCTGAAATAATCCATTTCTGAAGTCTTTCATTGTATAATGTTTTGGTAACAAGAGATACCTTTGTGAGGTAATTGTGATTCTGTTGCTTCAGAATTGTGAATACTTGGGCTGCACTATCCATACTCATCAAATTGCTATTCACCCAGAAATCAATGAAGGCCTCCCTGAAATAGTTAACACAATGCAAAGTCTATCATACAACAATTTCACACTCTGAGGACAAATAAATTTGCCAACTACCTTGTGACGAATCCGGTGTTCTCCTTATCAATCTTTTCAAACATAACAGTGGTAAAGAATGTCGGTAGTTTGCAGAGTTCCCTGGTAACCATCCGAAATTCTATTGTGGAACCAAAAGAGACACGCAAAAGAAAAGGATTAGATGACAGCCTCACAAACAAAATGCTACGATGAAGTCGGTTTCATGCTAATTTCTAGCTGTGCTTGCGTGCAATTACATGTCACAAAATTGGGCACAACAAATTTGGCATCAACCCCCTTATCTACTTTACACTTGCTGTCACAAATTCACTTCACTTTTAATCAAAAAACAGCAGAAAGGCACATCGAATTTGACACACCTTGAGCCCGAAGACCATTCGAATGCCCGGCGAAGAGCTGATCAACTGTCGATATGCACTGCTTCTTCACCTCATACGGCGGTGGCCGGCCATCTTGAAAATAAAACTACCAAACAACACCAACAATTCGATCGGCTCACTCACCCATGGCAATCGCCAATCCAACTTCGTGTAGATTCGCGAAATGAGAAAGGAAATGTGATGCAATCGAGGGATCATGAGGAGTTTACCTGCGGTATGACCTCCTTGGCGGCGCGGGCCGCGGCGGGTCGGAGCGGCGACGCAGAGCGGTTGGGCTGGACGACTCCGACCCCGCTGGGCCTCCTCGAGAGCCGCGGCGACCTCGGGGAGAGCGGAGGCACGGCGGCGCCCCCCTGCAGCATCATCGACGGCAGCATGGAGGCCCCCGGCCCCCCCGCCGCACCGCCGCCGCTCGCCTTGGCCTTCTGCACAAGGTTCCCCACCAGCGCGGCGGTGTCCGGGAGCGAGAGCCAGTGCGCGAAGAGGCGGTCGAGGACGCCGCGGAGCGCGGGCGCCCCCGGCGCGGGCACCTCCGGCGGCAGCTGCATGAGGTCAACCTGCAGCGGCAGCGCGCTCACGTGCGCCGCTGCGCTCAGATCCGCCGCCCCCGCCCCCGCCATCCCGGCGTCGGATCACTAGCCGCCGCTGATCCGCTCCGGCAAGCGATCTCCGGTGCGATCCCGTGGGAATTCGCGTCGACCGCTGGGAGGTGGCCAAGTCGGGCGCGCGGAGGAAGGCCGACTAGTTAACGGCAGGCCCCACGAATCTTGACGCCACCCCTACCGTCCGATCCATCGGCTGCGTGGCAAGCAACACACGTGGTCAACGGATCTGAGAAACGGACGGCGATCTCCAGCGCTACACTACACACGGCGATGTGACATTGCCGGTAGTGATGCGTTATGGTTCTTACTAGATATACTTGTGTATTACAACAAAAATATAAATATTAATAAAATAATAGTAAATATAAACTCAAAATATAAAGATATAAATACGTCATGAAAATATTATCAATGAATATATCGGAAGCGATGTTATAGTTTGGTTTCAGTGGAATTCGAAAAAGAAGCGTATTATCTGTAAATTTTCCTTCTAGTTTCTTTATTTATTTTTATTCATAGAACATGTTCCATATCTGTAGCCGGTAATGAGGCTAGAAAGATGAAGGACGAGGATGAATGATAAAAATAGGTAAATTAATTGAATTTTATTTTTTTATTATATATAAAAAGAGTATGAAAAAGAGATGACGCGAGAACCCACTCATGTTTTATATAGTAGAAATTAATAAATCTCAAAAGGAAAAAAATGTGTTCTCCTTGTTCATGCATCACAAAATTTCTTGGGGTAAAACTTTTGAGAAATGAATGGCAGAACACGCACCTGTTAAAATTGCATCAATACGCAATGGTTCAGCAGCAGGGAAAAAGGAGCTAGAGAACCAAAGGGCCTCTCAAGGATCACCTAGACTTGATCAAATAGCTGGTGAGAGAAAGAGGAAGCAACAATGGTAGAAACCTAACCATAAATAGAGGAGATTGGGAGTAGAGAGAGGAGGGTGGAACACATGGATGGAAGGGAAAGGAGGGGAGGCAAAGTAGGGCAAGAGACCACCGAAAAACTCGCCCATGTAATACTAGTTAGTAGTTTAGTTTTCGCCAAAGATAATTTGACACAGAAATAGGATTAAAGCTTGTAAGGATCCAATGTTGGGATGAAAACATGAAGGGAACAATTTATTACCATAAAGTCATTAGTAGGATTCACGTTCAATTTCTTTGTCTTGTTTGTCAGAAATTCTGAATCTTGCAATGGCAACATGATTGCCGGTTGTATCGACATCAGGAAGTAGATGATTGTTAGGAATTTCTGTTAACATGTGCGGTCGGTGCCTTAGAGACATGTTGCTCACCCGAAAAGAAGAACCTTCTTTTGGGAAGAAAACTGGATAAGAATATATTTTCTTCACCCAAATTAGCCTTGTATCGTAAGTCGATTCGACAAGATCGACCATATATATAAAAGGACGGGCGCCAACACAATTATAAGACAAGTTATTTTCTTCTTTTATACTCTATCTAATTGTAAATATAAGTAATTTAGATAAGATATTGATACGGTCTCCAACGTGACACTGATTAGTGATTTTTAAAAGATATATTACTTCAAATAAAATTACATATTATGAAAAAAAATTTAGCAAGGCTATAAATCGCGGGTTGCAGGGCTTCGTGGCAGAGTCCCCAAAAAACTATATCTCAGCTATCGCTAGCTTTCCCGGTTTGTGGCAGCACAGAAGGGTCCCGAGAAGGCTATACAAAACAGCCATTTCTAGCTATTTAGAACCCTGATTTTTAGTGATAAATCTAGTTATATCAATTTTATATTCCCAATCTATATAATTATTTATATATTGATGGTCAAAATTTAAGTTTGACCAATATAAATATTAAAATGACCTATATTTGCAATTAGATAGAGTAGCATACATATGCTCAAATGTCTTTTTAGAGCTGTACATATACTCTATTTTTAATATAAAAAGTTACAGTAGGGCCTCACCTCCTGTTTCTGATAAAAAAATATTTGCACATATGTCAACATAGTTTTCCATGATCTAAATATCTGTATTTTTTCCAGACTAGTAAGCATGCACATGGATCTACACGTCTAACAAAATAAATCTGATAATATTGTAGTGAGGTTCAAAGCAAGTTACATGTGTAGGTTTGTTGCAACACCAACCGATAATTTACGATGCTGTAGAAAAAAATTGTCGTTACACCTAGCATTTGCTACTTCCAGAGCAAGCTTATGGTTAATGGTAATCTTTTGAATTTTAAAGATATGTTTCATGACTCGAGTATCTTTAAACGGAGCCAATACCAGAAGCGAGTCCAATATAGAGAAAAACAATTACAAAACACAACATTTTCTGAGGCATTAGAAAAAATGCATTGGAATCCATGTCGCTAAGAAAATAACGAACCACACTGTTGAGGTTTTCACATTCAAAAGCCAATTTAAAAAAGTACAGATGACAGCATTATTCTGGCCTATTGAGCATATAATGTGTCGATTAAGACCACACATTAAGAACAACTATCCAGGACAACCTCGAGTGGAAGCTTACGTTTGAGCCAGTATTGTGTTGATTCATATAATTGACGAGTTCTTCAGTGGACGCTCCGCAGGGGGAGATGAAGGAATCATCAGGCGCCGATCTCAAGGATTCGGTAGTGCAGATTGATTTTGAGATCGAAACATAGGTCACCCTGCACTTCAATCCTGAGATCCGGCAAAAATCTATTAGTTTACACTTTAAAATGATGTCCATATTACACATTGCTAAAATCAAAACCGGTTAAACGTACATTCAAACATGGACATCCTGGATTGAGAGAATTGTACTCCTTTAATTATAAATGTATGGCGTTTTAGTCTCCTCAACTATTCTTTAAATATAAGTTATTTTAACTTTTATGTATTTTTTCTCTTTTGTTTCATTCTTACTCTTGTTTAATAAATACTACCACTCTCACAAATGAATGAGTTATTATTTTTAATGTAGAATAAATAAAGAGTAATAAGATCATTTGATCTATTTTCTTAATCTCTATACACAAATTTAAAATAACATACATTTACCATCAGAGAGAGTATTAGGTAGCAACATAGACAGTAAAACAATTCTTTTTGTGTAACTTATACGTACATGCGTCCCTGTCAACCACGCAATTCATGGCGAGGAGTACATGGTTACAGACATTAGCATTTACTATTAGGTCGTGGTAAGCATGCTGTCACCAATGACTCGCAGGAACAGGTTCCCATACCTACAAAAGTAAATAAAAGTTAGACAATGGTGATATAACACAAATAAAATGCATAAGATGGTAAATGAATTTAGCATACTCTTTGTTGATTATGTTGAAAATCCCAAACCGAACACACAAAAACCCAAGTAAAATTTTTGTGCTAGGCTGAACTGACTTGCAGCCTCTATTTTCTTCTTTATTTATAAGCCAAACATCAAGTCTCACAACCATACGCAACAACTAATTAAAGACCTACATGCAGAAACGTCCTAATCCTCCTACATGAATAAAAACCTCTACCGAAAAAACTAAATGCACTAACAGCCATGCATCTATCAATCAAAACCAAAAAAACTGCTCATAATTAATGAGCGTGCAACATATCAAAGTAATCTCCCTCATTCGAGAAAGGGTGGTGTGGTCCACAAGATCCATGGATCATATACGACCCCAACGGCATTTATGGGGAAGCATAAATTAAGTAACTAATACAACTTTCATATATATATATATATATATTTAACTAATACAACTTTCATATATATATATTTATGGGGCACTGCTATTCTTAGCGCTGCGCTAAAAATAGCTATTTAACACCCTCAACAACCCAACCCCACCAACCGGTCCCGCACCCGTAAAAAACATCCCGCAACCGTATTTTTCAATTTATCGAGACCGTAAAATGCGTATGACCTTAAAAACCATTCCGCAACTGTAAATTCCAATTTATCAAGACCATAAAATACGTATATTTAACACCCCAACAAACCAACCCCGTCAACCAGTCCTTCACCCTAAAAAACATCCCGCAATCGTAAATTCCAATTTATCGAGACCGTAAAATGCGTATGACCGTAAAAACAAATCTTGACAATAAAAACTACACAATTTTTATTGTCAAAGAGTCGTTTTTCGATTACAGAAGCCAATTTTTAATGGTTGCGGAATGTTTTTACAGTCATACGTATTTTACGGTCTCGATAAATTGGAATTTACGGTCGTGAAATGGTATTTATGGTTATACGTATTATACGGTCTCGATAAATTGGAATTTACGGTTACGGAATAGTTTTTATGGTCATACGTATTTTCTGATCTCGATAAATTGGAATTTACGGTTACATGATGTTTTTTATGGGTGCAGGACAGGTTGACAGTGTTAGGGTGTTAAATAGCTATTTTTAGCGCTGGGAGTGGAATAGAGAGTATATATATATATATGATTTTTTTAGAAAATAGAAGTTTTATTAACTCTCGTCGTTACATCAAACCGATATAACCGTATAAGAGTTTCATTGACCTCTCTCCATATCAAAGATGCAAACAACTAAAATACATGTATTTGGTTGGTCAATTTAAGTTGCACGGAAGGCAGGCCGCCCTCGACCTGCTGCTGCCGCGCACCCTCAACCTGTCGTCTGCTGCTGCTCCGTGCCTCCTCCTCAACTCATCCTTGACATGCCGCTCCGTGACAAATATACTCAAACTTAAAATTAATTTTGGGGGCTTTCCTTTAACAAAATGCAATCGTAAATCAAAATATTTCACTTGCCAATAATTTCGCATTTTGATCCCTATACTCACTTTGCATCCAAATATGTAGCAAATCAACAGAATAAGTGAAGACAACCTGTTGTAATTTAGTCAAATATAAATGGCACGATGTCAGAAACCATTATACATTGAATATCGGTGTCTATCTATATAAAAAAGGAACATCATAGACCCTTAAAACTAATGAAGCTACTGGACCTTATATTTTCGCCAAAACAATAAAATGGGGGAGACCCCACTCCAAAGCAGGCATAGCAGTGTAGGAGAATGAGGGGTACCCAGGTTGTTGATAACTTTCAGCCGACACTCCAATCCATGGGAAGTCCAATGAAGGATCAATGCTCCCGTGGCTGTTTATAAATATGAAGATCACCCTACCAATCGGAGAACTCAATAAGCTGTTTCAAGAAAGCAGTACTTTCAGATGAATAGAAAAAAAACAATAATGAACAACATATGCTCTTCAAATTTAGGATTATGAATAAAATTTGGAACAAAATAACTGAGATACTATGAAATTTGTTGCACATATAAAAAGATGAGCATTACCATGTCATCCCTGAACAAACGCACAGGAATTCAGTTTTCCCCTTCTCCTAAACCGAGGAGAGCCTCCTGAGTCCTGACCACTGCAACCAAGTTATCTATGAATATTGAAAAGAAAACATGGATACCAGTACCGACCTATGCTGTCAATTTCATGGTACAGCTATAGAGTGACTGTCCCAGCAACCTGCTCAAGAAATTTCATTTTATTCAGATCCATCGTGCAGAGAAGCCAGCTGCAATTATGACAAAACATCGTATATTCATATTCATAGTTTGATGTTTAGTAACTACATGCTCTTTGATTTTGTGAAAAGAAATAAAGAGCTTCCCACATAGCCAGGAAGGCGAATTTACAATAATAAAATACTAATTTTGAGATTATGTTGTCACAAAAACTTCTGCTTCATCTATTTGTCGATGCAGCAATTTCTGCATAAAATTGGAACCTATAGTGCCACCTGACGCGTGTTACTTACTATTTTACTAATCATATCGTGAACCTCTCCCAGGACACAGGAAATGACCAAGTTTTCCACCAAATTAGCACCACTTTTTCCACATTTATATTTCATTTTGCAAATGGAAACATCCATTAGGGCACTTCAACAAGCAAGGAGTGAGCATGAACATTCACGCAAGTTAGCACCTAGCAGTAACAACACAAAGAATGGAGGGAGGTGAGTGAGAACGCTGCGGCAATGAGAGTAATAAAGAAAAGGGGATGGCGTGAAGATGGGTGGTAACTCTAAAGATTTCCCGCGTGTCTCCGTCTTGAGACGATCGATTTTCTCGCTTCCATGGAGCCAGACTCAGTAGCACCTTTTGCAGCGGGCATGCCAGGCCAGTTACCCATACAAACAATCAAACACAACCTAGTGACTTAATGCTTCTTGCTTGTGGGCCGCGATGCAAGCTCCTGAGGATGGCAACGATCCACTCGTCAAGAAGAAGGCAAGAGAGCATGCATCAGGATCACCAAAATTGTCACATTATGCCCCACATGTCCACATCCATGAGTATGTTCACAACGATGCTGGCCTACACACATAGACAGAAGTACACGAGCAACCGGACAGTGATGCTGATGTGCAGGTATTGGATGCATGGTTGCTGCAACCTGGTGACGGCCTGACGCCTCGACTCGGGCCAATTGCTGTTGCGTTGTCCAGTTGATGCTGCACATCACTGTGGCCGCTTTGAGGGATTGCTGTTAGGAATTGGAGAGGCAGGGACAAGGCCGAGCTCTACTACATAAAAAGTCATCTATAGGGCTAGTAATGGGTTGGTCCGAGTCCAGGTGGAGCAAAATCATACCTAATCCGAAACCCGCCAACCCCAATCTGACCCGAACCTGAAGTAGTAAACTGGCTAAAACTGAAACCCGAACTCTAACCCGTCAGGTTCAGGTCAGCAACAGCATAGCCGCACCACTACATCACATTTCATGTCAGCAGCAATGCAACACTGCAGTGCAGCAACACATTCAATTTTCTACACAACAGCAGCACAGCAACAGACCGGGTGGTGGGCGTCGATAGGGCGTCAGCAGCGGCGGGGTGGGATCGATCAAGCGGCGGCAGCAACGGGGCGGATCTTGGCCGTCAGGCATTGACGTGGGGTCGGCCAGGCGGCGGCAGTGACGGGGCGGATCTAGGCCGTCCGGTGTTGGCCTGGGGTCGGCCGAGCGGATCTGGGTCGGGTGGAAGATTTGGCCAGAGGCGCTACCACATGGAGGAAGGAGGAGCCCAATAGAAGTTCTGCTACGTTGAAGTCACAGCCGTCGGAGAAGATTTGACGTCCTGTCGTTGCCAAGGGGGAAGATTGAAGGAGGCCGAGGCCCTGCCATGTTGCTGTGTTGAAGCCACGCCGCCCATTGAGGCAGAGGAGAAGAGGGGCAGAGCTTCTACACCACAGTGTCATCGTGTTCTCACCGCTCGCCGTTGATCTATTGCAGGCATGTCGTCATCGATGAAGGAGCCCATGTTGCCCCTATTGTCGCCGTGATCTGAGGCGTGCCACCGTCTGTTCGTGGCTGATTCACAAAGTCACAAGGCCAAAACCCTAAGTTGAGATGTTGTCGCGATGGGCTATGTTTTCACGGGCGTGGGCTAGGCTACAAGCCTGCAAACGGTGGGCTGGGCTGCAACTGCAATATAATATTGGGTGACCCGTGGGCACCCTGGGCGAAATGTCAAACTCGAGCCCGACCCGATCCTATTCGGGTACCCGACCCACTAGACCCATGTGCGAAAATGTGGATGTGAACCTGAACTTGCACGCACAGAACCCGCGGATACCCGAACCTACAGGTCCAATTGCTAGCCATAGTCATATGTGCCTCCCTTTCACTGTCTTTCAGCCAAACGTGCTATTACCGGATCTCACTGTAGCACGTCCTGGATGGTAGTTGATTCCCAGATTATAATCCTTGATGAGTTCTAGCCATTTACACTGCCTGAGATTGAGATCAGGTTGAGTGAAGATATACTTCAGACTTTTGTGGTCGGAGAAGATCTCGCATCTTTTCCCTATCAGATAATGTCTCCAAATCTTGAGTGCATGAATCACATCAGCTAATTCCAAGGCATGGGTAGGATAATTCTTCTCGTGCTTCCTTAATTGCCTTGAAGCATAGGCTATTACGTGGCCTTCTTGCATTAGCACACATCCCAAACCTTAGCGCGGTACACCTAGAATGGCTTCTGTGTGTCAGGCATGATTAGCACTAGGGCGGTGGTTAATCTGTTCTTTAATTCGTTAAAGCTGGTCTCACGAGCGGGAGTCCATTTAAATTTCTTTCATTTCTCTAGTAACTCCGTATTGGCTTGGCGATCTTGGAGAAGCCTTCTATAAAACGACAATAATATCCTACTAAACCCAGAAAACTCCGGATCTCTAAAACAGTATGCGGTGGCTTCCAATTTAGAACTTCCTTCACTTTGCTGGGGTCAATGGATACTCCCCCTGGTGAGATGATATGACCTAGAAAAGATAATTCTTTGAATCAAAACTCACACTTGCTCATCTTTACATACAACTGGTTCTCCCTAAGTTTCTGTAGAACCATCCTCAAATGTTCCCCGTGCTCTTCCTCATCCTTCGAGAAGACCAGGATATCATCGATGAACACAACCATGAACTTGTCCTGATAATACATGAAAACCTTGTTCATAAGGTACATGAAGTATGCTGGGGGGTTGGTCAATCCAAAAGATATCACTGTACACTCATACAGGATCATAACTGGTGACAAAAGCGGTCTTGGGAATATCCGATGCTCGAATCTTCAGCTGATGGTAACCTGACTGGAGATCAATCTTGGAAAATACACGTGCTCCTTTTTAGCTAATCAAACAAATCTTTAATGCGAGGTAAGGGGTACTTGTTCTTAATGGTCACCTTATTAAGTGCACGATAATCGATGCACATTCTTTGAGTTCCATCTTTCTTTGGCACGAAGATAACCTGGGCTCCCCATAGTGAGGTGCTGGGGCGAATAAACCCCTTGTCTAACAGCTCTTGGATTTGCTCCTTGAGCTCAGCCAACTGATTGGCATCCATTTGGTACGGTCTCTTATATATGTGAGCAGTGGCAGGTACTAATTCAATAACAAACTCATTGTCTTGGTCTGGTGGCATACCTAGAAATTCTTTGGGGGAAGACATACGAGAACTCATTGACTACTCTGACTTCCTCCACTGCCTTGGCCTGGTTAAGCTTGACATTCCCTCTTGATGTTGTTATGGCTTTGAACTCCACCTTGGTGCCACATGTGTGTGTCAACCGAACTGTCTTGGCATCACATCCTATCACTCCATTAAACTTAGCTAACCAATCCATTCCCAGAATAATACCTATCCCTTTAGATTCCAAGATGATAAGCATTGTGGGGAATTCCACCCCTTTAATGGCAAGGACTACCTTAGGGCATACATGCCTCAATTCTATTTCTCCGTCCGGAGAACTAACTATCAATCAACTTTTCATTATGGCTATCGGCATATTATACTTTTCTACAAACTTAGTTGAAATGAAGGAATGTATTGCTCCGAAATTGAATAAAACTGTAGCGGAGTGAGAGTTGGCGAGAAACGTACCAAGTACCACATCCGGGGCGTCCTGGGCATCCTCCGCTGCAACATTGTTAACTCACCCACTCATGAAGTTCTGATGAGGATGCTACTGTGGCTGACCTCCGGGGTGATTCTGCTGCTGGTTCTTGGTATGACCCTGCTGCTTTTTGGGACACTTATTGGCAAGGTGCCCAAAGTTCCCACAGCTGAAGCATGGGCCAATAGTACTAGATCCCTGGCCAGTGCGACCATGCTGTTGCTGGTTCTAGTTCACTAGGCGTGGGGCCTGGTAGCTGAAACACTATTGCTGCTAGGGCTGCTGCAGCCTTGGCTGACTGAAAGATCCCGAGGTCTGGTTGGGTGCTCTCCGTTGCCGGTTTTGGCCTACCAGATGGTACACGTGTCCTGTGGGGGGTGGGTTGAAGTGGGGACGAGTGTTGCTGCCTGAAGGCTGACCCTGCATCATCCGCTTGTGTTCTTCTCCTAAATTTTGCTTCTTTTCTAGTATAAAGGCTCTGTTAACAAGTTTCTAGAAGCTCGGGTACTCATTGGCTAAGAGAGAATATTGAAGTCCCGAGTTCAAACCTTCTAAGAAACAGTCTTATTTCTTCTCATCGATGTCCACATCTCTGAGGGCATAGCGAGATAACTGCGTGAATTTGGTAAGGTATTCACACACTAACATGGGACCTTGCTTTAATCCAAGAAACACCTTCTGTTTCAGTTTCACTTCCCCTATTGGCACGTGGTGCTTGCAGAAACTGTCCTTGAATTCCCTCTAGGTGATCTCATGGGGGTCATCCTACTTGCTGCTATGATTGCGTGAGCACAAGAATCACCTAAAATAGAGCTATAATAGAAAAGTTATAATGGTTTGAAGCTTTGGGGGCCTTTCTAAAAAAGAACAAGGGCTAAATTGTAGAAACAGAAAGTCCAGGGACTTATTTGTATATGCAACTAAATAAAACTACAGGTGGCTAAAAGTAAAATTACAAGGGATGAAAAGGGTCTTTTGTGAAAACAGAAAAGTTTGGGGGTCCAAATGTAAAATTACCTAATTTCAGATATTTAAGGATTTATTTTTGAATTGAAAAACCTAATTATTGCGTCATGCTGACGTCACTAGCTTACCAGGCGGCTGACTGGGCTTATGTGCACTGACGCGGCTTGCCACGTAGGACAGGGTTTTCGATGTGGCCGCAACATGTGGCACCGATGTGGCAACGCTGACTAGGCCACCTCTAATTAAATACAATCTGTTGAACTCAAAACCGACAACTACGATTCGAAAGGGGCGAAGTGGTACACGGCTTCTAATCTCGACCGCAAACGGCAAAACGGATGGCTGACGATGGTTGGGGGAGAAAGGGTGACCGGCGGGTGGGGACACGGCGGCGCCTCCTTAGACATTGCCTTAACATCGCCGACGAAGCGCGGGATTGAGCTATGGCCTACTAAACTCAATGAGACACGGTGCAATTGAAAGAGGAGGCGATGTGGATCCTCACCGAGGGCTTCACAGCAGCCGGAGAGGTCACGACGGTGGTCGGCAACGGAGGAAAGTGGTGGCAGCGGATGGTGCTCGACGGAGGCTCGGCTACGGTGACAGAGACATGAAATCGACGGTCGAAGACGCTTCCGCGCGACCTTGAGATGCCGAAGAGATGGTCAGTAGACCTCGGGGCGCAACGGGAATGGCTATCGATGACGAGGTGGCATCGGAACTCACCGGAGCTCGACAAGATGGTTGTGCGGTGGCGGGATAGTGTCGAAGAGAAGCGGAGAAGACTTCCCGTACTCCTACGGTGCCGGCAACATCCTCAGACGCGACGGGGAAGGCTCGGGCACGGCGGTCAACGACGGTGGAGCTTCGGGGCGACAATGGCAGCTCGACGACGGGGCTGCGGTCTCTCAGGTGGGTGAGGGTGTGCGGGATGGGGGTGCGGTGTGCTGCGGGCGCATCTATATAGCGCGATTGGGGGAGCAATCCATTATGGAGTCGTGGGCGTGAGCGTGGGGACGTGGTTGGCGGTTTCAGCCATGCAGTTGCGAGCGCGTGAGAGCAGTGGGAAGACGGGGATGACAGATGGGCCCAGGCTATCGGCGAGAGAGAGGGAGGAGTGGGTTGGGCCGAGCTGCACTGCGCGAGGAGACAGGTCAGGCCGCAGCAAAAACAATTGGGCGTCACAGAAACTAAGAGAGGGAAACTAGATGGAGTGGAATTCAAGCATATGTAACAAAATAAACTTCATTCCTCAAAGAGGTCAGTCCTATTTTAGGTGGATTATAAAGATTTTTCTCTCAAAACTCTCACATATTATATAGGCTAACCATTCATCCTCCTCTCCTCTAAAATCATAACACAATGCTCTCATATGGGTGGCACAAGAGCGCAAATGGTTGATTCATACTCTCCCATAGCGCTATCTCTCTATTTATAGGCCTAGGAAACTTGACCCCTAAGTTTCCTAACTTTTTCCCAAAATACCCTCTCTTGTAGCACAATCCTAACTACCACCGAGGGTATTTTGATCTATTTTCTTCTCCATTCATCAGACGGCCTCGGCGCCTTCACGACTTAGCTTCACCTCGACGCAAGCTTTACGATAATGCCACATACCACTCCAGTCCTCCCATAGTTTTGAGGCCAAACCGTGAATCCCTAGCAAGCTTCTCAAAGAGTGACTAGCCGCCCCTTGCTTCCATATGAAGCAAGCGCTCTGATGATGACGCATGTCCTCCATCTTATGATCTTGACCACTGTAAGTCTCTCTCGCTCCTGATCTCCCAGACCGCCTTGTTAGTTGCACCGGCATCCCCTTCGCTTTACTTTGTCAATATGCCATCTCCATCCTCCATTTCATACTTTGCTTGACCTTCATGTGTACAACTAGGATCACATTTGACTCACTCAGCCCTCCTTGATCGTCCCTGTCGAGGGTAAATCCCTAATAATAATTCCGGGGTATATCGGATGACGAGTGCGTGATCTTTGTTCAGGGAGTGCCTACTAAATTTGTTTGTGTATGAGCAACTAAAGAACACAGAGGATTATCTAGATTCATGCCCCCCTTAGGGTAATAGCCCTACGTCCGGTGTATTCTCTTCTTGTGTTCTAAGTTGGTTACAAAATGGGTGCTGGGGGAAAAATAAACCAGCCTGAGGATAATGGTTGAAGATTACCATCCAGGTCCCTCAGGAAACTTGATCTCCGGACCCTCAATTAAAGGCTCGATCTCCGAAGTCATCAGATCCCTTCACAGTACCCCTCCATACCTACGAAATCTTCCCTTGGCTCAGCCGGCTCGGTCTCCTGAAGCCTGCCAGAAACCTGACCTCTCGAAGCCAGGTCCCCCGAAGCTTCGGCCTCTAGAAGCCCCGGCCTTCCAGAGCCCTGCTTCCCAAAGCTTTCACCTCCCGGTTCCATGGGAGGCATGTGTTGCCTTGCCGAAGGCAGCAAGGTGAGTCAGTAGGCCTTAGGAAAAATTTGCCGGAAGAGGAGCACCAGTCGTGCTTTGCCTGCAAGGAAGTGACCGGCATTAAAAGCCTAGGCTAATGGACACCGCTCTGACACCCCGACATGATGGAGGCTATCCTGACACCCCTGACAGTGCGGCGCCGGGCCGCAATCGACGATCGGCTTGCCGCACTCCAGGGGGCAGGCACCACGATAGTTAGCACGATGGATATTTATCTCCACCGATCGGGTAGAAATTAGTTATCCGGGATAAGGTCCAGTAATTTGGTCAGATCCCAGATATTTGTATATTATGATAATTTGTACGCCAAGTTACGCACGGCCCTATAAATAGGAGGCCATGGTCCTCTGGGCAGGGGACGGGCAAGACAGCAAAAAAGACACAAAGGTGAAAACACACCAAGTCACGCTGTGATACTCCTCTCAGAGCGATCCATTTTTTCTACCATCAATACATTCGTGGTGTTTCTTCCTCTTAAACTTCGTCTTCAAGCTTGAGTCTTCTCCTTAAAAGAAACTCTCACCGTACTTGTTGGGGCAAGACGAACTCTTGCTCCAACAATGGGGTTCCTGCCCAGCCTTCTTCTCGGCCTTCTTCGCCTCCAGAGTCCTTTTACAAGTTTGGTACTCCTCCCTTTATATATCAGAGAGGATTTATACATGAGTCAAGACATAGACCCAGGTCTAGCTAGAGTTTCCCACCTAGGCCCATCATTACTAAGAGCAGACGTATTCCATTTTCTCTACAGCGCTACAGAGCCTGTCCTATCGCTCTACCGCCTGCGTCATCCCGGTCGCCTAGACTGCCATGTCCCGTCCCCACGCGCTGCATGCGCACTTGCAAAAAACCTCCTGACATGCTTGTCAGGCCGTCCCGTAGCATGTAATGCTACAGGACGGGACACGGCAGCTCTGCGCCGACCACGCCTTGGTCGACTAGAAAGAGGACCTTGGGAAGGGAAATACTCGAGTGAAAAATTATTTATTGTGATTAGACTGTTTAGACACATACCTGTCGCACGAACAGAGGAGACTGGTCGCGGGGTTTGCTCCTACGACCTAGTGACTGGTCGCGGAGATTGGTCGAAGAGCCTGGTTGTGCGGTCGCTGGCTGGTCGCGCAGTCATTGGCTGGTCACGCGGGGTGGCCACGGTTCTGGACAAACGTGGCATACAACACCTGCTAATATCTTACCAGCGTGGGTCCACCTGCGAGGGGACCCCACTATTCTTTACACCGACAGTAGCCCCCAAGCTCCTTCGCGGATGCAGTAGACTGAGCGGTTTGTCAAATGGTCGTGGCTGCACCCAGTCGAACCACTTGGGGCCTATGTGAACATGAGTTCACCCGGGGAGTGGTCAGCGATATGGTCCACTTTCGTGGTTTAGCCCAGAAAATCGCATCTCGAGGGGAGGTTAATCATCCATAGAAAAAGGATAGTGAGAGAGAGAGAGAGAGAAATTAGGGAAGCGTGCACAAGGGAGAGAATCGTGGGAGAGAGAAACCTTAATGGACGCTGGATTTTGAGGGAATTTTGGTTCCCTAGATGGATCCTCGAGAGCTGGGGCAGCGGAACCGAGTCGATCCTACAAATGGGAGGACAAAAGGCCCCAGAAATCTCTCCGCCACTCGAGCTCTTGTGCTAGAGACCTTCACCTCCAGCCCTCAGCAGAGTCTTTCAACCAACCACCACTGCATCCCCATGGCGCCGCGCACCGAAAATGAGGCCAAGTCCAAGTGCACTGCCGCGAAGTTGAAGCAGATGTACGAGAATCAACTGCTTCCGCGTCGCCTGTCCTTCGGGTATCACCCTGGGGGAGATGTTCCTGCTCCCCGCTAGGGGGAGATCACAATCTTCGCTTCATTTTTCTTGGCGGGTCTCATCCCCTCTTTCTCCGAGTTCTTCTACACTGTCATTTCTTTCTATGACATCTGTCATCTTCATCTGAACCCCAACATCATCATGCTGAGCGTCTTCGCTCACATGTGCGAGAACTTCATTGGGGTCGAGCCATGTCTCGATCTCTTCAGATTTTTCTATGTGGCCTGGCTGCAGCCAGGGCTAGCCACCGGGAGCTACAGTTTCCGTCTTTGAGACGATGTCGTCAGCTCCTACTTGGAGATGAACCTAAAATCGTCGTGGTCGGGCTGGAGGGAGGAGTGGTTCTACCTCATGACCGACGACTCCCTCGACAACCTTTGGGTGCCTGAGGCGCCGACGTGCCTTGTAGAGAGTTGGGCGAGCTCTCCCACGCCGACCGCCGAGGTACTATCCCTCACCGATCGGGTCAGGGCGCTAGCGAAAGCCAGTTTGTCAGGGTCGGATGTCGTCCGCGACTTCATCAAGCGATGGCTCTACCCCTTACAGCGAAGGGTGCACCCAGCCTACCTGTATACCAGAAGCGACGATAATACCCGGGAGAGCTCCGCAGGTAATATTACAGCCGCCCCCTTGCCTCGAGAGGCTTGATTGAGTGGTGTTTTACTATTATTGTTTTCAGATCTTCCCGACGAGGTCATCGACCTGCCCAGCCTTCTTGTCGACCTTGTTCACCTCTAGAGTCCGTTTACAAGCCTGGTACTCCTCCCTTTATATATCAGAGGGAGAGAGGATTTATACATGAGTCAAGACATAGACCCAGGCCTAGCTAGAGCTTCCCACCTAGGCCCATCATTACTAAGAGCAGACGTATCTCATTTTCTCTACGGCGCTACAGAGCCTGTCACATCGCTCCACCGCTTGCGTCATCCCGATTGCCTGGACTACCCTGTCCCGTCCCCACGCACTGCCTGTGCACCTGAAAAAACCTCCTGACATACCTGTCAGGCCGTCCGATAGAATTTAATGCTACGGGACGGGGCACAGCAGCTCTGCGCCAACCACGCCTTGGTCGACCAGAAAGAGGATCTGGGGAAGGGAAATACTCGAGTGAAAAAATATTTATTGTGATTAGACTATTTGAACACATACCTACCCCACGACCAGAGGAGACTGGTGGCGGGGTTTGCTCCTGCGACCAGGTGACTAGTCGCGGAGCTTGGTCGAAGAGCCTGGTTACGTGGTCGCTAACTGGTCACGCGGTCGCTGGCTGGTCGCGCAGGGTGGCCTTGGTTCTGGACAAACGTGGCATACAACACCTGCTGATATCTTACCAGCATGGATCTACCTGCAAGGGGACCCCACTATTCTTTACACCGACAGTCCCTTGCAAGTGGAACAAGAAAGACTATATACTGATTTTGATTCTATAAATAATCAAAGGATTTTGCATGCTTTCCATGGAATGACGGAATTCCCCATGCTTAGTTTTCGCTCCGCTTGTGCGTGGCACTCCTTGCTTGTGGAGCGGCATATCGGAAAAAGAAGGATTGACTTTCTATAAGGGCCCGTCCCCTCTTACCCCTAACTAACGATTATGCTGCTCTCGCCTTTTTTAATCTTCTCTTTTAAAAAAATCACTACTAATTTTTACGACCACCTTAATCACCCTATCCATTCTCGTCCTGTTTTCGGGTCCAGCACCAAACACTCACTTAGCCCCGATCACCCGCCGTTTACCACCAAGTTCCATCCGTCACCTGCACACCTTAAAACAAGCCAACACATTTCTCCACACTCCAAAACATCTCCAGGTTAGCAAAAAGTCAAAAACTTCAACTCAGAGCACATCATGCAGAAAACGTGAACATTGGATGTTCCGGTGTGTTCTGCTCCTGAACACCGAACCATCCAGTGAGTGTAACATTATCTTTTAGGAAAATTTTGCTCTCTGCAAGAAAATGTCCAATGAAAGCTTTCGGTGATCTCATGTCCATCACCGGATAATCCGTCATATGCCAATCCACCGAACCACCCTTCTGTAACCTCTTTGCAAAAAAAAGTTCGACGCATTCTTCGGTGTTCACAAACTTAGCACCGGATTATCTGGTGTACATAATCAAACTTGACACAAAAAATCTTCTCTCTGCATAAAATACTCCGGTGCCCTCAAAGTCCATCACCGAACCATCCGGTGTTTGCTTCTATTTCTGCTTCAGCACTGAAAATACTTTGGTGCTCACTTTACCGTAACACGGGACTATCCGGTGTGGTAAAAAACCACACACCGGATGTTCCGATAAAGTATAATTTTCTAGACTCTGAAACAGCCTGCTTCAATTCAAATTTTGGTTTAGCCATAAACATGATCACACCTAAACAAGCTCATGCCAACCAAAATTATTTTAAATCCAACATTATCAATGACTTATCACATGCAAACTAAAACATATTTATTTCAATTTAATTTCTCACTACTCACTAGTGATATTGCTAACTGTTACAATGTTTATAATATTTCAAAAAAAATGAGAGAGGAAAGATGGCGCCGGCGCCGCGGACAACCGCAGCCGCCCGTAGGCCGGTCTGTGTCAAAACAAAAAGTGAGAGAGGAAAGATGGCGGCGGAGGCGCCGGCGCCGCGGACAACCGCAGCCGCCCGTAGGCCGGTCTGTGGTTTTGACATGCATCCACTCACAAGCTTGTAATCCAGTCCCAATTTACAGCAGAAACAATAGCGAGAACCTCTCTTGCAAACTATAGCAGCGCTATATATATGTGCATCTCTATATGCTGTGTTAATTTGGGTGTGCTTATTCGCTTGCTTTCCATCGACAAATTGAACATATAATTAAGCTAGCCCACCTGAAGGGAACGGTCGAATATATGCTGTACGTACGCATGCAACAAATGTATTATTCCATGAAGAAACTTTTCAGCACACTAGTTTTGATTTTGAAGCACATACATGCAAAGCGAAGCGAACGATCGATGCTGTTTGCAACTCGCGGTCCGGTTTGGAGTAATATATGTGTAATCGCCTCTGACTTTTGCACCAAGCGATATATGATATATTAGTTGAGCAGTGGAAGATCGTGAGTTACAAAGTCGGTGACTCTTTCTCTCCTTTCTCCCTTCTTTTTCTCTCTTATTCTTTCTCTTCCATACCTAAAAATTAAAAAGTGTGCTAGGAGGCTCTCGAGTTTTCCTCCTCTTTTTCCGCCGCTGTAGTTGGGCTTGCTAAGCTAAAAGGAACCTAATTTTCATTTAGATTACCGAAATAGTGAAATTAATTTAATTCGATAGAAAATGTACCGCGCGCTATGAATTCGATCAATAGCCAGGCTTTGTGTACGGTAGAGTTAATGTCGGGTGACAGCTGATGCACTAAAAGAAATGAGGGCTTCAAAG
Source organism: Phragmites australis (assembly GCF_958298935.1). NCBI lineage: Eukaryota > Viridiplantae > Streptophyta > Magnoliopsida > Poales > Poaceae > Phragmites > Phragmites australis. The sequence goes on from NC_084925.1 coordinate 5,038,378, forward strand.
GTAAGAAACCACATGGCTATAATTGGTACTCCTTGGTGGGCGCATTCTATTTGATCTAGACACCAGACTCTGAGCAGGCAAAACATGGTGCGCTTAGCTAAGCCAGCTTTGGCACCAGTTCACTTCAGTAGCTAGTGCATGCACATCATATCTGTATACTTTCGTTAGATTCGGAGTTTCGGATGAGGACGGATGCATGTGATATGATAGTGCTTACCGACTCAGAACTCGTTAGGCAGAGAGAGAGAGAGAGAAGCTTTCCCTTCTGTTTAAAAAGCAAAGGAAAGGAAAGGTGAAAGGGACTAAAGGTGATTTGTGACACGGGACTGCTAAAAACACTCGTGTTTCTTATATTAGGCTTTCGACAATTAGAGTTTTGGTGCCTCGGATGTGCTCCGAGATTTGTGCTCAGGATGGTAGTTATACGAGGCAAAAAAGAATTCATGTGTTTTTAGACCCTCCAACACCTGATTTTCTATTTACACCTCCAGTTTATATTAGAGTTACAGTTAGTTTATATTAGAGTTACAATAAGTTTTTGTGTAATTTCAAAGCAGTGTTGGTGTAAATAAAAAAAATCAGGTGTTAGAGTCTCAGTAACACTCAATTATTTGTTAGTACAATTAAAGTTAGATTAAATCTAAGTTACAGATATCAAACTGGAGGGCTAAAAAATAGGGTGTTGGAAGCCAAAAACACTCAAGTGACATAGACATCCCATGTAGGTTTATATGGGAAGGAATATTTGCTCTGATAATTCTTGAAATTTAGTTCAAGTTTAATCGAAACTCTAAGGTTTGAATCCTAGTCCCGCTTATCCAAATAGGGCGCAACTGTTTGTTTCTTTTGACGACCTTGAAAATTCTGATGTAATTAAGGCCACGTTTAGATGCAAGAAATGGTTCTATTTCTCACCAGAATCACTCGAATTTGCGCCAAATGTTCCCGGGATCGATCAAGGGAGAAATGGGAAGAAACGTTTCTTAACTTTTGCAAGCGCGAGAGAATCGGCCAAAACCGAGTTTCACGGGAGAATCAACCCTCCCGCCCTCATATACAATCTTCAAAAATCTGAATTTATTGAATTAGTCAAATAATTACATTAATTAATTTTAATTTATTAGAGAAACGTTTCTAAAAATAACTCAAATTCAAAATATTTCTGAAAAAATCTAAAACCCTACCAAACCTGAACTAAGAGCATCTCTAAACGACTACTCATATTTGACCCATATTCCTCTTATTTAGGGGCTCCTCATCCAGATTTCATCCCCTATTTCTCAACGCGTTCCAACCGACCCCTCATATTTGACCCTTTATATTTGAATCACCTCTATTTTATTAATATCTGGTAACTCTCTCTCCCCTCTCTCCCCCTCTCTCTTCTCTCTCCCAAATGAGAGGTTGGATGAGGAGCCCCTAAATGTAAGGGGTGAGGGAGGAGATTTGAGGGCTCCTCAAATAAAGGGGACCGGATAGAGGATCGGTTGGAGACCGATTTTTATTGTTTTTTCTTAAATATAGGATAGGAGTGAGAAGAGGGCTCGATTGAAAATGCTCTAAAGACCACAAACAGTAAATGACGCGACCAAATTATCATATTTGCAGCTTTAATTCCAGCTCTGCACCAGCACAGGTACTTGATTACGTGCAGAAGGACAGCATTGAATTCACAAAACTATACCAAGAAAGTAACGAAAAGTCGGAACAAAATTGCTTCTCGCGCTTAATTTTGCTCGTGCGGCCACTCGCGCTAGCTTGTACGGGGCACGCCGGCACGGCAGCCTACACGGCGGCTCCGTCCTTATCGCCGCCGACGTGCTGCGGCATCTGGGCCGCCTTGGCCGCCGCGGCGAAGGCGAGCGGCGCAGCGCTGGCGATGAACGACGGCTCGTGGTCGCCGGCCATCACGACGACCACCTTGGGCATCGCCACGTCCTCCCTGTCCAGCGGCGCCAGCACGCGCACGGACATGACCCCCGCCTCCCCCTCCCCCTCCTCCTCCCTGCGGCGAGAGCAGAGGAGCACGGCCAGCGCCACGGCGATGAGCGCCATCACCACCGCGAAGCCGATGAACAGGTACGGCGTTGGCGTCGACCAGAACGGCGGCGGCTGGACGTGCCCGTAGCCGTAAAGCGGCTCCTGCACCGACGATGACGCCCCGCCGCCGTCCTCCATCGCCATGTCGATTCTTGCGGGCCTCATTGCCTGTGTATGCTAGCTTGTGTACTGATCAACAAAGGTTGCTGGTGTGGTGTATGTGTGTGCAAGATGAGGGGCAAGGGGCAGGGTTTTATAGAAAGGAAGGAAATGCATGGAGGTGGCCCGCTGCGGCCAAACTGTGTGCCCCCAGGTTTCTGTGTCCACCGGCGGATAACACTACTGCAAACACAGCCTTGTATATCGGATTATGGGTTCATTAATGTCATGGTTAATGGGCCGATAGTTATGACACATTATTATCGGTTTAAGCTTTTAGCTGATGTGTTAAGTTGACAGTGATACTTTACTGTTGGATAATAATATCAGCTTGTAGTGACACTTGAACTATTATTGTAGGCTGTAGCTATGACCCGATGCGATAATTCATCAAGTATCACTGTCAGTTCGCGTTATGAACCAGTAGTGATAATGAGTATTACTGCCAATTCGTATGACGATCCAGTAGTGATATTAGATGATAATTTATCTTAAAAATTCATAATTTTTTCATATGAAGTTGGATAAGAGAAAACTTTATATAAAAATTGTAGCTCTCGATAAGATCTATAACTTTGTAGTTAGAATTTTTTTAATTTAAGGTTATTTAAATACCCAAATAATCTTAACAAAATTTCAGCCATGGTCGATAGCAGCTCATTTTAAATTTATAACATTTTCATATAAAATTGGATGAAGACAAATTTTATATGAAAATTATAGCTCTTGATAAAACTTTATAATTAATTATTTTTTATTTGAAGCCACACAAATACATAAATAAATATCTAAAACTAGTACAAATAGAGCCGTATACCTGACCACAAACTTTTGGCCTCGATCTAATGTAAAACACTAGTATGAATCATTAAAAAAGAAACACGAGGTCATATAGTTAAAAATTACAAATTTAAAGATTTTTATCGTGAGTTTGGTAAATTTAATTGATAAAACGTCTGTGCATTACTAACTTTCAGGTGTAGCACTGTTGGTGTATCAGGAATCAGGGGTCCCTGAGTCCCGAGGTCAGGCCAGCCGTCCACCACGTGTCACCATCCCGCGAGGTCTCTCCTGCTAGGTGAGGAAAGTCTAAGTTCCGGGAGAAGGTGCTCGGGGCCACAGTCCCTAGTCCCCGAGCACCCTAGTTCCCCGATGACCCGCAGAGTCTAAGTACCGGGAAGAAAGTGCTTGGGGAGGTGCCCGGTCACTCCCGAGCATCCTAGTCCCCCGACGATCTGAAAGGCTAAGTTCCGGGAGAGAGTGCTCGGGGACTGCGCGCAGCAGTCCCCGAGCGCACAGTTCCCCGAGGGCCAGTGTGAGAATGCTCGGGAGAGAGTGCTCAGAGCTGTGCGTGGCAGCCCCCCGGGCTCTCGGTTCCCCGAAAGGTCTGTGCAAAAGTGCTCGGGAGAGAGTGCTCGGGGTTGCTCGTGGCAGCTCCCGAGCACTCGGTTCCCCGAAGGTTCGTGCGCGAGTACTCGGAAGAGAGTCCTCGGGGAGGTAACCAGTGCCCCTGAGCACCCGGTGCCCCGAGGGCAAGGATAAGCATTCTCGGGAGAGAGTGCTCGGGGAGGTGAACAGTACCCCCCGAGCGCTCGGTGCCCCGACGATCCAGAGAGGCCCCCGAGGGGCCCACCGATGAGGTGTCAATCAATCAGAGGACTGAGGTCGCATTTAATGAGCATGCGCGGCCTGACATTCCCAACTGCTCCCGCCGCAGCGTCAGTTCCTGCCATGCTTTGGCAGAGGGGCGTGGGGCCATTAATTGCACGGGTCCCGTCCCGTATCATCCGGTGTGTCTCGGGATAACATCGCCAGGATCAAGGCGTTCCATCCGCCACCCTGCTGTGGCAGAGGAACAAGACAGGGCGGGCACGCCGGGTTGCTCTGTGGCTGCCCGGTGGGCCCTCTCTACGGCGTCCATTGCTAGGGCGTTTATGGTGATAAGTGACCGGGCGTGCGCCGCGTTTTCCAACCCCCCGATCACTTCACCCAGAAGAAATGATGACGCATTTCCCAGTCATGGCGTCTTGGAACTTGTGCCCCCTCCTTCCTGTTCGGGGCATGTCGCAGCCGGCGAGTGCATAAAAGAGTCGGCACACAGAAGAGAACGAAGGAGGAGGAACCGAAAATAGACAAAGAAAGGACCCCCTGGATCAACGGAGAAGAGACCGTAAGCATCGAACACAGAAGCACCAAGAGCCGAATCATAGTCCCGGCCCAAGAACAAGGAGCCTCGAACTCTTAGTTAGACACAATACTCTTGTAACCAGTTACATCCTTGAGGGATCTCCCTCAGGACAGTTATTGCATCCATACAGGAGTAGGGTATTGCGCCCCCGTACGGCCCGAACCTATCTAAACTCCGGTGCATTCACTTCTTTCTGCACTAGGTCGATCATCCCCCACCACCGGCCGTTGTATTTACTTCCACTTCCATTTATTTCTCCGACGAACTTATTCAGGATCATCCCCCCGGACGAATCTCTAAAAAGGGGTCTCTCGGGATCCCTGCGACAGGAGTTAATCCTCCGACAGCTGGCGCGCCAGGTAGGGGGGAACATCTCTGAATCTGTTTGTTTGTTTTCTTCCACAAGAAAAAATGGCCGGTGGACACCGCCTCCAGCGTTCCGGCTCCACTTCCAGTGAGGAAATGCAGCCCATGACAGAGGAGGTCCCAGCAGCAGCCATCTGCACGTGCGGCTTTCCCCTCCCAAGGGGACCAAGGCGCTGGGCCCAGCAGGGCCACCGTTGCCGCCGTCGGTGCACCTTCCGACCCCCATCAGGTGGTCGAAACTCCGGTCGCCATGTCCGCCTCTGGACAGCGCCGGGTGCCACTCCGGCGTAGACTCGCTTTCAGCGAGGCCGGCCTGGGAAGCGCGCTGCTCGCGGCGCACGCTCTCCTTAGGCATCCGCCTGTCCAGGCGACTCCGGAAAGTCCGGAGGGTCGCTGGATCCAAGAAGTCGCCGCCCTGGTCGGCACTGCTCGCCGCCAGGTACTAGCCGGCAATTCTCGCGCCACCACCCAGCGTGGCGCCACCCGGACCAGCCCATCAACGGGCAACGTTCGCACGGGCTGGGGGGCCTCTAGGCAGAGCGCCACCCCCCTGGCCGCGTCCGAAGCCCAGGACCTCCGCTTGCGTCTCAACGAGCGGAGGGGCCACGAAGATGCGCGTGTCACCCTCGAGCGCCAGCGGAAAACCTGGCAGGAGGCCGAGGCAGAGGACCAGGCTTCCTCTTTTTCGGCCCACGATCATCAGGAATCCCCGGCTCGCCAGCATTCGCCGCCAAGGAATGCCACCCGCGCCACGGGGTACGGCACCGGTTGCCGTGCCTTCACCACTGAGCTCCGTCGGGTCAAATGGCCCTCCAAGTTCCGCCCTGAGCTGCCGGAGAAGTACGACGGGTCCATCGACCCCGTCGAGTTCCTCCAAATATACACTACGGTCGTCCAAGCGGCCGGGGGCAGCGAAAAGGTGATGGCAAATTATTTCCATGTTGCCTTGAGGGGCTCTGCCCGTTCTTGGCTCATGAACTTACCTCCAGGATCTATTAGCTCCTGGGATGACCTCTGCCACCAGTTTGTGGCTAATTTTCAGGGCACATTCACGCGCCCCGGTTTAGAGTGCGACCTCCATGCCGTCAAGCAACAGGAGGGGGAGACGCTGCGGCGCTTTATTCAGCGCTTCAGCCAGGTCCGCAACACCATCTCGCGGATAGCCCCCCACGCTATCATCGTCGCCTTCCGGCAGGGCGTCCGTGATGAGCGGATGCTCGAAAAGCTAGGTACGCACGAAATCGAAATAACTGCGGAGCTCTTCGCACTGGCCGATAAGTGCGCCAAGGCGGCGGAGGCCCGAGCGTGGCATGCTCCGCGCCCCACCACCGACCAGCCAAGTTCTTCCCGTTCTGACAGGCGGGAAAAGAAGAAGAGAAGAAAGTGTGAAGCTACTCCTGTCGAACCGGCCCAGGGCCCCGCTCGTAGGCCGGCCCAAGAGCCCGACCGCCGGCAAGAACACCGGCGGCCGCCGACAGATGGCTCGCGCCCGCGAGGGCTCCGGCCAGGGCCCCTCCTCGGGCCCCAGCTCCCGCAAGGGCCCCGGCACCTGCAAGGGCACCAGCTCCCGCAAGAGCCCTGGCTCCCGCCCGGGCTCCTACTCCAGCGAGGGCCCCCGCCCCCGCGGGGCCCGAGCCAGGCAAATGGTGCCCCATCCACCAGACCAGATGGCACGATCTCACGGAGTGTCGTACGGTCAAAGGTCTCGTCGAGCAGCGCCAACGGGAGCGCGACGAGTCCCGCGGGGGAGGCGACTCTGAGGCGACGAGTCCCGCGGGGGAGCCGAGCTCGGTTTCCAGGAGCCCGAGCACACCATCGCCTTCATCGACGGAGGCGCTTACACGCCTTCCTCGCGGCGTGGCATCAAGACCATGCGGCGCGAAGTGTGCTCGGCAACCCTGAGCGAAGAGGCCGCCAGGCCCCTGAAGTGGTCGGATGCTCCGATAACATTCAGCATAGCCGATCATCCCGCCAGTACTGCAGCCGTAGGGCGACTACCCCTGGTGGTGTCCCCCACCATCTGCAATGTCAAGGTCGGCAGAGTGCTGATAGACGGGGGTGCAGGCCTCAACCTCCTATCTAAGGAGGCCTTCGAGAAGCTGCAAATATCCTCCAGGCGCCTAAAGCCGTCGCTTCCCTTCTGCGGAGTGACACCCGGGCGCTCCCTGCCTCTCGGGCAGGTCGAGCTACCCGTAACTTTCGGGAGTCAGGATAACTTCCGCACGGAAAACGTCCTCTTCGACGTCGCGGAGCTTCCTCTCCCCTACAATGCCATTCTCGGGCGTTCGATGCTCGCCAAATTCATGATGGCCGCACATTATGCGTATCTCACGGTTAAGATGCCGGGCCCAGCAGGCCCCATCTCCTTGACTGTCGACTCTGGCGGCGCCGTTTCTTGCGTCGAACAATCGTACATGGCTTTGGTCTCAGCCCAGGCCGAGGTCGAAGGCTGCACAGGGGGCCCGGGACCCTCTTCATCCAAACCCCGACTCGCCGCCGATGCCTCTGTTCCTACGAAGGAGGTCGTGGTGGGCGAAGGCGCTTCCCAGGTCGTCCGAATCGGCGGTGACCTGGGCAGTAAATAGGAAAGCGCGCTCGTCACCTTTCTCTGGGCTAACGCTGACGTGTTTGCATGGCAACCGTCCGACATGCCTAGGATCCCTAGGGAGGTGATTGAGCACCACCTGGGTGTGCGCCCAGACGCGCGCCCGGTGAAGCAGAAAGTCCGGCGGCAAGCGCCCGAGCGCCAAGAATTCATCCGGAAGCAGGTCCGCAAGCTCCTCGACGCCGGATTTATCCGAGAAGTCCTCCACCCCGACTGGCTGGCAAATCCAGTTATCGTCCCGAAGGCCAACGGCAAGCTCTGCATGTGTGTGGACTACACCGACCTAAATAAGGCTTGCCCTAAAGATCCTTTTCCCTTGCCCCGCATAGATCAAATTGTAGATGCAACCGCGGGATGTGACCTTTTATGTTTCTTAGATGCAAACTCTGGGTATCACCAGATTCGCATGGCCGTAGAGGACGAAGAAAAAACTGCTTTTACCACCCCGGTGGGGACTTACTGTTATATGTCTATGCCTTTTTGTTTGCGCAATGTTGGGTCTTCTTTCCAGCGCGCCATTCGCATTACCCTTGATTCACAGGTTGGCCGCAATATCGAGGCCTACATCGACGATCTCGTGGTTAAGTCCCGAGATCGCGCCACCCTGCTCGACGACCTTGCCGAGACTTTCAACAGTCTCCACACTACCCGCCTCAAGCTCAACCCCGAGAAGTGTGTCTTCGGGGTTCCTGCGGGCAAGCTCCTCGGTTTCTTGGTTTCCAACCGAGGAATCGAGGCCAATCCAAAGAAGATCTGGGCCATCGAGCAGATGCGACCCCCGGCTCGACTCAAGGAGGTTCAGCGTCTCGCCGGCTGCATGGCAGCCCTCGGGTGCTTCATCTCTAAACTTGGAGAGCGGGGGCTCCCCCTCTTCAAACTCTTGAAGAAGACCGGTCGTTTCGACTGGACGCCGGAGGCCGAGCAGGCCTTCCACGATCTGAAAAAATACCTCACCTCACCGCCCGTGCTGGTGGCCCCATCCGAAGGTGAGCCACTACTACTCTACGTATCGGCCAATCCTCAGGTCGTAAGCATGGTGCTGATGGTGGAGCGCAACGAGTGCGCGGGGCTAGGTGCTGGGTCCCAGCTCCCGGCCACCCCCAGGCACTCCCCCGTCCTCGTGGCTCCCCCCGAGCAGGGGGTCGAGCCCGAGCTCTTGGCTCCCCCCGAGCAGGGGGTCTAGCCCGAGCAATCGGCTCCTTCCGACCAGGGAGTAGAGCCCGAGCACCCGGTCAGCCCCGACCACGCCGCCGAGCCTGGGGGCTGCGACAGCCCCTCGGGTGAGGCTACGGTCCGGGTCCGCTGGGTACAACGACCGGTGTACTTCGTCAGTGAAGTCCTCCGGGAGGCCAAAGCAAGGTACCCCCAGGCTCAGAAGCTGCTCTACGCCGTGCTCATCGCCTCGCGGAAGTTGCGCCACTACTTTCAAGCGCACAAGGTCTCGGTGGTTACCACGTATCCACTGGGGCCCATCCTCCGGAACCGAGAAGGCACCGGGTGAGTTGTCAAGTGGGTGGTGGAGCTGGCGGAATTCGACCTGCACTTTGTCAGTCGCCAGGCGATCAAAAGCCAGGCGCTCTCCGACTTCGTGGCAGAGTGGACACCCATCCCCGAGGTCATCCCAGAAGAGATTTCTGCGTATCCCAGGCACGACGCGCCCGGGTGCTGGGTCATGCACTTCAACGGTTCCCTCTCGCTGAAAGGCGCGGGGGCCGGAGTGGTTCTCACCTCCCCAACGGGTGAAGAACTCTGGTACGTCGTGCAGCTGTAGTTCTGCGCATCCAACAACATGGCGGAATATGAAGGTCTCATCGCTGGCCTCCGAGCCGCGGTGGGCCTCGGGATTCGTCGCCTACTGGTCAAAGGGGACTCCCAGCTGGTGATCAACCAGGTGTCCAAAGAGTACCAGTGCACGGATCCTCAAATGGCGGCGTACGTGGCAGCAGTCAGGAAGCTAGAGAGGCGCTTCGATGGCCTGGAGTTGCGGTACATCCTCGCCGTGACAACGCTTTGGCCGACGAGCTCTCCCGCCTGGCCTCCTCCCGTGCGCGCGTCCCTGCCGGAGTCTTTGAAGAAAGACTCACACGGCCTTCTGTCCTGCCTGCCGAACAGGACGAAGGGGAAACCTCGAACTCAATTCAGGGGACCCCGGCAGCGCCCTCAGTGGGAAGCCCCGTTAGGGTGCCACCGTCCGGTGAGTGCGTTGCACTTGCTGAATGTTCTCAAGATGCCTCGTGGATGGACGACATTCGAGGGTACTTGAAGGAAAAGTTCCTTCCTGGGGATGAGGCGTCTGCCGAAAGAGTTGCTCGGCAGTCCAAGCGCTATGCCATAATAGATGGGGATCTCTACTGGCGTAGCGCAGGAGGTGTACTCCTGAAATGCATCTCCCGGGCAGAAGGCGGCGAGCGCCTCGCTGAGATCCACGAGGGCGAGTGCGGTGGCCATTCATCGTTCCGCACGCTGGTCGGGAAGGCCTTCCGGCAAGGTTTCTACTGGCCTACAGCCCTCCAGGATGCTTCCGAGCTGGTTCGGCGCTACAGGACGTGCCAGTTCCACGCAAAGCAGATTCACCAGCCAGCTCAGGCTCTTCCCACCATCCCCCTGTCATGGCCTTTCGCGGTCTGGGGGTTGTACATTCTGGGTCCATTCCCCCGAGCAATCGGGGGCTATGAGTACCTCTACGTGGCCATCGACAAGTTCACCAAGTGGCCGGAGGTGGTCCCAGTCATCATGGTGACCAAGAACACGGCGCTCCAGTTTATCCGCGGCATCACCAGTTGCTTTGGTGTCCCGAACTGGATCATCACCGACAACGGCACCCAATTCACGAGTGCCCTGTTCGGGGACTACTTCGAAGACCTCGGCATCAAGCTCTGCTTCGCCTCCGTCGCTCATCCTCGGAGTAACGGGCAAGTTGAGCGCGCCAACGCGGAGATACTGAAGGGCCTCAAAACCCGGACCTATGACGTGCTCGCAAAGCACGGGAAGGGATGGGTGGACGAGCTGCCCGCCGTGCTATGGGCTAATCGGACCACGCCAAGCCGCGCCACCGGGGAGACTCCATTCTTCCTAGTGTATGGCGCTGAGGCGGTCCTCCCCTCCGAGCTCACTCTAGGCTCCCCTCGGGTGCATGCATATTCTGAGGGTGAGCAAGAGCAGCAGAGGCGTGACGACGTCGACTACTTGGAAGAGCGCCGGCGGCGTGCCGCCGTCCGGGCGGCTCGGTACCAGCAAAGTTTGCGGTGCTACCACCAGCGCCACATCCGGGCACGGTCCTTTGAGGTGGGGGATCTAGTTCTCCGACGCGTCCAGTCGCGCGAAGGAAAGAATAAGCTATCCCCTATGTGGGAGGGTCCCTTCACCGTGATCGGGGTCCCGCGAGAAGGTTCTTTCAGGTTGGCGGCAGAGGATGGGCAACCGCTTCCCAACCCGTGGAACATCGAGCACCTGCGCAGGTTCTACCCGTAGATGGCCATGCTCGCAGCTCAGGTCAACCAGGCCGGGGGCTTCACCCCCGCCCCAGGTTGACCGGGGGCTACCACTAGCTGGGTAAGTCACCCAACCTTGTAAATTTGTCAATTCAGTGTAAATATTAATATGCAATCGTATGTCAATTTCGCTTTTCTGGGTTTCGTATGTTTAATCTGTCTGGTGAGGTGCGCGGTTGTGCGAGAAAAGTCCACTCTCTCTTTTTCCCCGCTGATAAAAGAATCTCGATCGGTATGCGCGCGGGCAGCTGCAGCTGACTTACGTCCGATGTGGTAGGCTGTGGTGTTCGGTGTCGTGGCTGATCTCCGGGTACTACCGAGTCCCTGGGTGCTCTGGGTAATCCTATCGCTCGAGCCGCTCGAGTAGTCCGGAGCTCAGGCCCCAGGGGCGGGCTGTCGGTGCTCGGTCTGGTCTGTCATACCCGGGCGCCACCGAACCATAGGACCTCTGGGTTATGCCTCTGCCTACTCTTGTCCGCCGGTCTGGGTATTCAAGAGGTCTCGGGTCGAAAACGAGAGCAGTCTATAACAAGTACTGCACTAACAGAGCGCACCAAGCAAAGAAATTCCCTATTTTATCTTAAGTCACAGGTTGACAACCAAAGCAAAAGCAGCTCGACCGCGAGGGCTTCAAAGCCTAGGTCACTGCTCGGCCCCAAGGGTCCGCGGGTGGTCCTACCGCTTAAGCATGAGTGGTCGAGATCACCCGACCCTAGGCTCCTCGCGTGCCCTTGATGCTCGGGCGCCTCGGCTGTGGGAACCAAGTCCCCGGCCACCCCGAGCTCGGAGCGCACGCCCCTCCTGGATCGGTTGGCTGAAAGGCCGATAGCTGTCCGGTGAGTAGTTAAATTCAGACGAATTTACAGTTAAAAGTATTTTGTTCCCGAAGTCGTCCTTGGGGGCCCTCGCATTCTAATCTGCCCGGTGAGATGGTCTCCTCGCGCACAAAACCCTACCGTGTGCCCGCTTTTTCCTAGAACGACAGAACGGTCCATAGAAAGGTGCACCGTGTGTGCGGTAATGTCTGATCGAAGTCTTTCATGGTGGTCGTGGTGTTCGGTCCGCTTTTAAGGGCCCTGAGCACTACCGAGTCCCTGGGCGCCCTAAGTAATCCTATCGCTCGAGCCACTCGAGTAGTCCGGAGCCTAGGCCTCACGGGCGGGCTGTCGGTGCTCGGTTCGGTCCGTCTTAAGCTCGGGCACCACCGAACCATGGGGACTCTTGGTCGCATTCCCGCCCACACGTGTCTCCGGTCTGCTGACTGAGTGGTCACAAGGTGAAAAAGTGTTCACCGGTCATGGCGTGTTCCGTGCTGGATCGATCCATCTCCCGAGCAAGAAAGTTCGTGTCTTTGTCTTTTGACTTAGCCAATGCGGATTCGCGAGGGCTCGGGGGCTGAACATGCCGAGAAAGATGATCGGGACGACTTCGTTCTCGGGGACAGAAAGGTCGGGGTCAGTCCGACTGAGTACTCCCCGGGGCTTCAAGGCAAAACATCAGAAGAAACGCTAAGTACTCAAGAACACCGGAGTTGCGAGCCCAAAGAAAAGCTTCCATTATATTCACAAGGGGAATACAAGCATTTCTAAGGGATCACTCCCATATTTACATCCAGCCAAAACAAAAATAAAAGAAGAGGAAACTACTACAAAAGCCTAATGGGAGGCAGAGTCGGCGTCGGAGTCGTCTTGGCCATCCCCGGGGGCTAGCGGCGGCGGCACTTCCCGCCTGAAGCCGGCCGCCACCTCGGCAGCGGTGCTCCGAACCGCTTCCCGGGCGGCCTCTCCCTCAGCTTCGACCACTCCTTCCCGCGCTGGCTCCACCGGGAAGTTCGAGTCTCTGCTCCGGTAGCAGGCCAGGACGTGCTCGGCCACCGCTTGGGCCAAGCCGCGTCCTTCCCAGGCGGCAAGTTCCTGGACGGCCCAGGGCAGCGCCTCGAGGCGCTCGCAGATTTGCTGAAGTCCCAGGACGTGGTGTCCGGGGGCATCGCTCTTATCGTCCGCGACGAGTCGGCCAAGGCCGGCCCTCTCCATGGCCCGCCACATCCGCCGGAGTACGTCCTCCAACATCTGCTGCAGGTGCCTCAAGCTTCTCCTTCGCGACCCAAAGCTGCTCCTCGAGACCCTGGCCCCTGGCCGCACCTGAAGCGCCGACGCCGGGTGCGAGGCCGGTGGCTTGCTTTGCCTGCGCCACCAGTTCGGACAAAGCCCGCTCGCGGGCAGTCAGCTCTGCCTCATGTTTGGCGTTCTCCTCCTCCCTGGTGGCAACGACCACCGCCGCCGCGGTAGCCTCCCCCTCCCGGCGGGTCAGCGAGTCTTCCCGGGCTCCCAGCTCCGCCGCCGTGATCTCGTTGTCGACCTCCCGGATGGAGACGTCCTCCTCCCACCATCGGATATCTCCTTCAGTTTTCTGGAGCTCATCTTTCCAACATTGGAGGCTGGGGCGCGTCTGGTCGGCCTCGCCCTCTCGACGGGTCAGCTCAGCCCGGAGGTCCTCCGTAGCCTTCTCGCGGCCCGCGACCGCCTCCTCCCGTTCCTGTGCCTGCCCCTCCCTGGCAAGGGCCTCGGCGGCCTGCTGCCGCGATGCCTCAACCAGGCGGGTGGCGTCTTCTCGCTCCCGCGCGGCTTCGGTGCGGGCGGTCTTCAGAATCTTCCGCTCCCGTGCGACCTCCGCGCGGGTATCCTCCAAAAGCTTTTGCTCTCGCGCAGCCGCCGCGCGGGCCTCTTCCCTGGCGCTCGCAAGCTGCGCCCTCTCCGAGTCCAGCCTGGCGCGCTCCGCTTCAAGCTGCCCCTCCTTAGCGTCCACCACCGCGCCCAGCCGCTCGACCGCCACCTGGACGCCCTTGATCGCGGCCTGGAAGGGGTCGGCAGGCCGGCCGGGCGCCGGTGGAGCGTTGGCTTCCCCGCGATCCGCCTCCGGGGGGTTCGGGGTTCCCGAGGGTTGCATCACCATCATCCGCCCCGGGCGGTTCGACTGGCGTAGGGCGCTCGGTCGACGGTTGCGTCTCCGCCTCGGCCGCCGCGTCCGCTGGCCCCGTCAAGGCCACTGCTTCCGCCTTCATCCGCCCCGTGCTCTGCACGCTCAGGGTAGGTTCCACCGGCACCGAAGGTTCGGGCGACGGTTGCATCCCCGCCTCGGCCGCCGCTTCCATCGTCCTCGCCCCGGCCGCCGCGTCCGCTGGCCCCGCCGGCCTGCCTCAACTCCGCCGGCTAGCTTGGTTCGGGTGCTGGTGCTGGCGCCGGCGCCGGCGCTCCTTTAGCCTCGGCGGCACTCGTGGGTGGCCTGCAGGAGACAGACGAGGATCAAAACTGAAGCTTAGTTCGGGCGGAGAGCGCCCAAGAAAGAGCAAAGAATGAAAACTTACGCGGTCGTAGTCCCCCGGTACTGCCATTTGGCCGCTGGGAGCCTGAAATCCGGGCCCGACAGCGTCGGCCCGGAATCCTCCCGTCTCCTCTTTTGCCGGGGGCTCGGCGGTACCGCCGCGCGGTCTCCGGGCGCCAGGTCAGGCCCCATCCTCACGAGGCACGGCTCCAAGACCGGGAACGCCGCCGCTGCCGATGGCGATGGCGGGGACTCCAGCGCGGGAATGTAGACTCGGGGGCGCTTCCCCCGGTCTCCTAGCGTCGCCGCCACTGCGCTATCGGCGGTGCCCTCTTCTCCGGTGCGGCGGCTGCTGCCCGCAGCGGCTCCACCACTGGCCTGCGGCTCGCTGCACGCGGCGCCTGGGCCACCGGCCCGCACCGGGCTGCTGGCGGCCTCCTCGCTGGCCACCTCATCCAACCCAGAGAGCTCGGGGGCCTCGGGGCTCCAGCTCCTCGGCCGGTCGACGAGCCCCTGGGCGTCGAACTCTGACAGCTTCGCCAGGATCCTCGCGCGCTCGGGGTTAGCGCAGAGCGCCATTTCCGGCCACGGGAGCTCCGCCCGGCTCGTGTCCTCCACACCGGTCACCACTCGGGTCATGCCCCTCAGCTCCACTAGGCCCAGGTCCCAGCTTGCGCCGATTTGGGTCTGGGTGATGTCTTCGGGCCCGGTGTAGAGCCAGCACGGCCGGGCCCGCTCCCGCAGGGGCGCCAGGCGGCGGCGCAAGAAGTCCGCCACCACCATTACCGAGGTCAGCCCGGAGTCGCGCAGGAGTCTGATGCGCTCGAACACCGGCTTCAACCTCGCGTCCTCCGGTGGCACCTCCCACATCGACTTCTGGGGCTCTGCCGCCACTTCTGGTAAGGCGAGACGATCATGGGGGTCGACATCGACGAAGAACCAGTCCCGCCGCCACTCCTCCCATTTGCTGCGCAGCACCTGGGGGATGTACTGCTCCCCCAGGCCGTCTCGCAGCCGAAGATTGCAGCACCCCGTGATGTCCGCCGTGGAGTACCCCCTCTTCTTCCCGGCCGACCGCAGGACGAAGAAATGTCGGAGAAGCGTCACCGAAGGCGCCACTCCCACGAACATCTCGCATAGATGCGCGAACACCGCCAGCACTACGACGGAGTTGGGGCTCAGGTGCACCAACTGGATGCCGTAGGTGTCGAGGACTTGGAGGAAGAACGTCGAGAACGGTGGCACCAGTCCCGCCGCCTCGAAAGACGTGAACAGGATGATGCACCCGGGAATGGTCGTCACCGGCGGGAAGTTCGCCGGCGTCACCATCGAGGCTCCCTGCTGGCCCTCGGGGACCAGCAGCTTCCTGACTTTATCCGCCGCCTCTTCATTCTTCAAGCGAGACTGCGGCAGCACGTTGTCCGGAGTCCTGTCACGGCGGCCTCCTCCGACTCTCGGTATCTCGACGAGAGGAGAGGTTGTCTGGTGGTGGAGAGGAAGGAGGAGAAGCGCTCTGGTCGCCTAAAGGAGTTCTAAGGGCTCCGGAGCACGAAGGTAACGAGAGCAAGATCGCAAGATAGCGTAAAGAGGGGGGCGGATCGATCCCCTCCCCCTTTTATATCTCAGATAATTCAAACGTCTCCTGCCAACGGTGCATTCGGCGGGACGGTTTCCTCGGTCGACGCAACTGCCAGGCGGATCTCCCGCTGGTCGTGCGGCGTCAGCGGCTACCAGGCGTATTTTCCTCGATCTGCGTGGCAGCCGCGCGTGCCGCCTGTACCGTTGTCATGCCCTTCGGGAGTTGTGTGGACACGCGTCCACTTGTCTCCCTGTTGGGCCGTACCAAAGGCCCGGGTCTAAAGGGCCACCTCTTGAAAGCTTGCCATGTGGCGTCCACGCCAGCCTCGTCCTCGTTCGCGATGAAGGGCCCATCCGCAGTCTCCATGCCATCGCCTGCCAATGGGCCCGGGGGCTACTGTCGGTGTATCAGGAACCAGGGGTCCCTGAGTCCCGAGGCCAGGCCAGCCGTCCGCCACGTGTCACCATCCCGCGAGGTCCCTCCTGCGAGGTGAGGAAAGTCTAAGTTCTGGGAGAAGGTGCTCGGGGCCACAGTCCCTGGTCCCCGAGCACCCCAGTTCCCCGATGACCCGCAGAGTGTAAGTACCGGAAAGAAAGTGCTCGGGGAGGTGCCCGGTCACCCCCGAGCATCCTAGTCCTCCGACGATCAAAAGGGCTAAGTTCCGGGAGAGAGTGCTCGGGGACTGCGCGCAGCAGTCCCCGAGCGCACAGTTCCCCAAGGGTCAGTGTGAGAATGCTCGGGAGAGAGTGCTCGGAGTTGTGCGTGGCAGCCCCCGGGCTCTCGGTTCCCCGAAAGGTCTGTGCAAAAGTGCTCGGGAGAGAGTGCTCGGGGTTGCTTGTGGCAGCCTCCGAGCACTCGGTTCCCCGAAGGTTCGTGCGAGAGTACTTGGGAGAGAGTCCTCGGGGAGGTAACCAGTGCCCCCGAGCACCCAGTGCCCTGAGGGCAAGGATAAGCATTCTCGGGAGAGAGTGCTCAGGGAGGTGAACAGTACCCCCGGGCGCTCGTTTCCCCGACGACCCAGAGAGGCCCCCGAGGGGCCCACAAATGAGGTGTCAATCAGTCAGAGGCCTGAGGCCGCATTTAATGAGCATGCGCGGCCTGACATTCCCAACTGCTCCCGCTGCAGCGTCAGTTCCTGCCATGCTTTGGCAGAGGGGCGTGGGGCTATTAATTGCACGGGTCCCGTCCCGTATCATCCGGTGTGTCTCGGGATAACATCGCCAGGATCAAGACGTTCCGTCCGCCACCCTGCTGTGGCAGAGGAACAAGATAGGGCGGGCACGCCGGGTTGCTCTGTGGCTGCCCGGTGGACCCTCTCTACGGTGTCCGTTGCCAGGGCGTTTATGGTGATAAGTGACTGGGCGTGCGCCGTGTTTTTCACCCCCCGGTCACTTCACCCAGAAGAAATGATGACGTCTTTCCCAGTCATGGCATCTTGGAACTTGTGCCCCCTCCTTCCCGTTCGGGGCATGTCACAGCCGGCGAGTGCATAAAAGAGTCGGCACACAGAAGAGAACGAAGGAGGAGGAACCGAAGATAGACAAAGAAAGGACCCCCTGGATCAACAGAGAAGAGACCGTAAGCATTGAACACAGAAGCACCAAGAGCCGAATCATAGTCCTGGCCCAAGAACAAGGATCCTCAAGCTCTTAGTTAGACACAATATTCTTGTAACCAGCTACATCCTTGAGGGATCTCCCTCAGGACAGTTATTGCATCCATACCGGAGTAGGGTATTGCGCCCCCGTGCGGCCCGAACCTATCTAAACTCCGGTGCATTTACTTCTTTCTGCACTAGGTCGATCATCCCCCATCACCGGCCGTTGCATTTACTTCCACTTCCATTTATTTCTCCGACGAACTTATTCAGGATCATCCCCCCGGCCGAATCTCTAAAAAGGGGTCTCTCTGGATCCCTGCGACAAGAGTTAATCCTCCGACAAGCACTATGTCTAAAAAAATTTCAAGCAAATCAGAGAATGTCAATTTTCAACCAAAAACTTCAAATGTCCTGTCGAGGCCTTTTCTGGGGTTCAAGAAAGGTACATGTATTTTTTTTGATGCGCCTCCTCGTTAGCTTCGAAAGTAGAGGTCGCACATCGAAATCAAACTTCGTAGGTAATAGTTATGATTGTTTTAATGAACATTGCACGAATTGAACATAAACTTTCTCATACGGAGTCGGACGGAGAAAAACTTTACGTTAACATTATAGAACTTGACGAGATGTACAACTTTGTAGTTGATAAATTTTACATTTAAGATCATTTAGATGTACAAATAGTTGTTTAAATATTCGATCAGAAGATGGCAAAAGGATTGATTTTGCTATTATACTCACGAGTGAACAATAGCTGAGATGGTTAGAGAGGTCACACGTGTGCACCTGCTATAAGGTCATGAGTTCAAGTCCTGATTGCCGCATGCAAGTAAAAACCATGTGACTTGTGAATGGTTGAGTGCGGTCATATGAACAGTGACTGGTCATTGCCTCTGGTTGCATCTTTCTTTTTCTTTTTTTGGCCCCAAAATGTTGAATCCGGGTTCAACTATTATTGCTTGCTGAAGCCTTCAGCTGACAGTGATACACAACTATCACTGTCAGCTGAAGACTTTAGCCGACAGTGATAATCTCTTCACTACCGATCATTAGTCAGAGACTATCACTGCATATTGTTCACTACCATCTCCAAAACTGATAGTGAAGGAGTTTTGGAGCCGGTAGTGAAGGTTTTTTTTTAAGTATATAACAAGCTTATAAATCAACTGGGTTGATGGGTTTGGAATTTTGTGGTAGGGCAAGGTGCTTGTGGTTTCTTCGTTTCTAAAAGTGGGGAGCCGATTTAATTTAATTGCAGCTAGCTAGTGTTAGATAATGTGATCTCAGCCAACTGAATCCCGTAACTTAAGGTGTCAGTTAGCAAAACACGTCATAATCGGTGATGCAACCAAATCAGTCGGTTGTGGTCCCACCCACTAGCAGTACATAAAAGGAGGAAGTCGGCAACCTAGCATACGTTCTCTCGATGTCGCCCGTCCTCAGTACTCCCCTAACAAATCTCGATCTAAACCATCCAGGTGGTTGAAGTCTGCCAATCGTCGCCGATGATCTCACTAGCAATCTGCTACGATAACAGCGACGCTCAAGACCGAACCCTGTCGCTGCTCTTCACCAATCCGTCAAGACACATACTTAATGGCTTCTCCTAATAAATATTATTTCAATTCCGCTGCTTAATGTTTTCGTTTATTAGTTAACTAGGTTGACGATTAGTGGCTAATTAGGCGATTAGAACTATCAG
The DNA here is from genome assembly GCF_958298935.1 of Phragmites australis. Lineage (NCBI taxonomy): Eukaryota > Viridiplantae > Streptophyta > Magnoliopsida > Poales > Poaceae > Phragmites > Phragmites australis. Next base: position 5,057,429 of record NC_084925.1, read on the forward strand.
CTAGAGCCTATTACCTAGAGTTGGTGTGAGATTCTGTATGATTTGTGGGACATATATAAGCATGTACAGTATTCAGTTTGCAGCCAATGCAATATACTCAAATCTCGACCGAGATGGCGAAACGCACAACGCCAATTGCTGCAATATTTTAATGCAAGTCACTTCACTGACACAATTCTTTCCACACGTAGACCTCCAGACTTACTAGAAGCATTGTGATTGTGCAATGGTTTCTGCGTCAGCTCCCAACACATAGCTGCAATCCATAGATGCAAGCATGCACTAGCTAGGTCGGGTGGCGCCATGAGGCTGGCCTAGCCAGAATAAGTAGTGTAGAAGGGATAAGAACGTACCGGGTCAAAGCAACATTAACATGATACCATTCTTAACCCTAACTATCGCGTCAAAGAATATTAGGTGCAAGCAATAAGTCTAAAAGATATAATCATGAGGCTTTCTTTCGGTTCCACATCTCTAGCTAGTTGTAGCAGAAAAATCTTAAAATTCATATGTGTGCGCAAGAAATATAAATTCAAGAAAAATTCTTATTTGTCAATCGAAAGATTACGTAACTTTCTATTTACTAATCCACAAAATAAATTTTCTTATTTACTGCTAATTTTAATCTTTATTCCTTTCTCGTCACTATCGTCTATTTGATCTATAGAAATACATTTGCCTTTGGACACACATGTTAAATATATTGTTTCTCCACCACATATGTTAAACGATTTGATGTTCATATAGTATAAAAATATAAAACTTAAAACCAAAAAGTATATTCATAGACGACAACTTATATAAAAAAATATACTTAATATTCTATATTTTATAGTTAGAAAGTATTATGAATATTAAACTAAATCGAATTAAAAAACAGCCACGACATTAATACATCTATTGCTGTCTAGACACTTTGTTATTTTCATATCTATTTTTTCACAATAGGAAATACAACAAATAAGGACACTAAAATTATCTACATAAAATTTTCTACAACTTTAATATTAAAAAAAATTCTTTCTTTTGCTATGCCTAATTATAGTTGTAGTGTAACCATGCAACTTCCCTAATGATCTACAAACATCATGACTTCAGAAGTTCATATCTCCTGATCTATTCATCCAAATTTAGCGTTCAAACATCCTATGAAAACATAAATAAATTATCTACAACTCTCTAGTACATCAAATTCTAAGATTTAGATTCTAAAGAGCTCTACACTTCGATTAGTTACCAGTGATCATGCCCAAGGCCGTCATTCTCCTCAAAGATAAATGTGTCTTTTCTATAGACCAAATAGACATTAATAATGAGGAAAAATGAAAATTAGAAACAATAGAAAATAAAAAAAGTTCATTTCGTAAGATATCAAATAGAAAACTACCTTATCTTCTGATGGTATTTTGTGTGATAAATCAATTGGGCTGATGGGTTTGGTATTTTGTGGTAGGACAGGGTGCTCGTGCTTCTTCCTTTCAAAAAAGTGGGAGTTGACTTTTTTTCTATTTGGTGGATAGCTCTAACCGTATGAATTCTTGAAACTGGTTATTTTTAGTTTTAGAAATTATTGGAGATGGAGTTATGAGTTTGATGATTTTTATTGAGATGTTTTTTTATTTTAGACTAAAAATATATTTAAATCACTTTATTTTATTCTATAAATTTCAATTTGGTATAGATATCGAAGCTGGAGCTCTGCCAAATAAGATCTTATGGTATATTTGGCAGAGCTCTAACCCTAAAAATTCTTTGAGATGAGTATTCATAGCTTCGAAAATTTATAGAGCTGAGTTGTGGGTACATCGAGAGTATTTAGATAAGTTATTTTATTTTATTTTAATTTAACAATAAAGATTTAAACTAATTTATTTTAATTTATAGACCTAAGATCTGACGTGAGATGAGACCTGGAGTCATTCTAAATAGGGCCTTAATTGCAACTAGCTAGATCCTATTAACTAGAGTTGGTGTGAGATTCTGTATGATTTGTGGGACATATACAAACATATGTTCAGTTTGCAGCCCAATGCATTATAATTTACATCTCTATCGAGATGGCGAAACGCACAACGCTAATTGCTACAATATTTTAATGCAAGTCCAGTCACTGAAACAATTCTTTTCACACGTAGACCTCGAGACTTACTAGAAGCAGCGTGCAATGGTTTCCGCGTCAGCCCCAACACACAGATGCCATCGATACATGCAAGCATGCACTGGCCCGGTGGCGCCACGAGACTGGCCTAGCCAAAATAAGCTAGTACTAGTGTGGATTATATTAAAAGCGTAAATAAAAAAATTATAAAATAAATAAGAGAATTAATAAATAAATAAGTATTATGTAAGAGACACGGATAATAATTTACGTGCGCGCAAGGATACGGAGTTAGCATTTCCATGTGAAAGGTATAAGAATGCACAGTTAAGGCAACATTAACATGATACCATACTTAACCGTCAAGGAATATTATTAGGTGCAAGCAAGTCTAAAAGATATAATCAAGAGGCTTTCTTTCGGCTAACGAGTTTTAGCAGAAAAATCTCGAAATTCATGTGTGCGCGCGCAAGAAGTATAAATTCTTTGGCTTAGCCAAGGACAGGCATAGACAGCCGACCAGCTAGCTAGGAAAGGATGGCAAAGGCAAACGGCGTCCCCGCTGTCAAACTTGAAACAACACTTCATCTCGCCTATGGGGATTCAGGTAATCCCAGGACGGACATGGAATGCAGGTTTTTTGTTTGGATTAGAACTATATTTATCATACTTAAACTTAGTTGAGTGTGGCTTACTAAAAAACTATATACGTAATCAAGTTAGTTAAAAAACTAAGTATATAACCTGTTGGACAGAGGGCTAACAAAATATAATTTACCATAATTGTGACAATCAACCAAATAGTTGGTTAGTTTGATTAGAACTATATTTATCATGCTTAAACTTAGTTGAGTGTGTCTTACTATAAAAACCATATATGTAACCAAGTTAGTTAAAAAACTATGTATATGACCTGTTGACCATAGGGCCAACAAGATATGATTTATCATAGTTGTAACAATTAACCAAATAGTTGGTTAAAAATTTATAATGTTATAGCGAACATGACCCTTTTAAGCATATATGTCATTTTGATAATTAATGATAACATAGTCAATGAGACTAATATGCTTATCAAATATATGGTTTAGTATGTCTCACGGATGCAATACATAAAGAAACTACCGAAGCCGAACTCAAGAATAGTCGAATTGAACGAGTTCAGAAGAAAATACACTCACCGAATGGTCCGGTGCTCAGAAAGAAAAACTCACTGGACAGTCTGGTAATCAGCGAAGTGTTTGACCTGGAGAAGAAAAGTGAAGACCTCACTAGATGGTCTGGTGCTCTGATTGGTGCACACACCAGAGTATTTTGTCTCGGAGAGGGTTCTATAGTTTAATACACTGGATGGTCTGGTGTTAAAAAGAAATGCATACCGGAGCATTTTTCAGGAGTAGGTTTTTTTTAGTGCAGAAGAGTTTTGAACTCACGGATAGTTCGGCGATGAAGAGCATAATACACCGGAGGCTTCACTGAAAGATTTTTCATAAATTTTTCAGAGGCATGAAAAGTTGTACACACCGGATGGTATAGGGATCAAACATGTTATACACACTAGACAATTGAGCAGTGAGAAGTGGCTCGATCAGGCTTAAGTCTACACACCGGATAGTTTGATGATGGAGTTAAAGAATACACACGGAATATCCGATGTTCATAAATGGATTTGAGTGGAGTTTCAATGTCTAGTTTGTACTGTTTGTACACACCGGATGGTCTAGTGTTACTACTATTATTGACACCGGATCATTCGATGTTCATAGTTTGTTGAAGCCATTAGAGCAATAGCTAGTGCGTGAGTTTGAAGCTATACATATCCCTCCCCATACACACTCAGCCATTTGAGTATACCGGAGTCCATAGAAGCTTATACACACTCGAGAAGATATTCAAGCCACCAAAGTGTTAAAAGTGATCATCCAAAATAATTAAGCATAAGAGTAACAAGTGAGTGCTAATGGACCTAGAGAGAGATGTGTCTATATGTTACTATATAAAGAGAGGATCAATGAGTGATCCTATCTTGTACCTAGAGATACACTGAGGTCTTAGACTCTTGGTGACTCACCCACACCTTGAACATTTGTGGCTCAAGCTTGTTGACCCTTGATTTGGTATAGAGTAGCGGCAAGACTGTTGTATGGGGACGCGGAGACCTTTGCCTTAGTGGCTCAAGTTTCAAAATAAACATGTCGCTAAGTGATTGTAAGAGAGATTTGTGGTGATACCTTTCTTTGGTGGTTTGGTGGCTCAACTTACTTGAGGCCTAGATGGCTCAAGGGCTATGACCAGATGTTGTCTGAGAGTTATAGTCTAGGTGGCTGCTCTAACATGGACTAGAGTATCGTTTATGCCATCGATAGCATGAGATAAAAATTTCTTATGTCCAATTTACTATCTCTACTTTATTTATATTTTTATTTACTTTTTGCAATCTATCTTTATATGTTTACCTTCGTAAAATAGTTTGTTAGGATTGACTATAAATTTTAAATATTTTAAACAATAGAGTAGACATATTAGATGAATTTAGAACACATTTAAATAAAAATTAATATAGATTTATCTTAAAAAATTTAAAACCTATTAATTTTAAGTATCTTAATTCATCGTTCTTATAACTTCATCGATCCTTTCAGACGTGACCAAACTTATATGCGACCAGATTAGGATTCAAACCAAACATTCCTGCAGTCTCCCAATAGCTACCATGCTATCCGTTCTAACTGGACGACTTCTTTTTTTAAGACAACAAAAGTACACCTGCTAGGGATACACATAACAATTACAATGCTATTACTCCTAAATACTTACTATAACCAAAAGGCCAAACACTAAAAATGACAAGACACGCTGATGTAACCCCGCCACTAGGACCCTAGGATCGAGACCATTCAAAGCCTTCCTCTGCCATGCATATTAGAAACACTCAACATGATGTAAATTTTACAGATCTGATTTTAAAAAAGATTTTTTTTCTGCGATGATATATATATATTTTTTCTTCAACTTAGTTATTGAACCACAAGATAAATGATGTAGATGAGTCTCATGAGTATCTTTCAGAATATAATCCTATAAAATTTACTTTTTCACTTAACGATCATATATTTTTCCACATAGGAGATTATAGATATAGATCTTCATGGTGTTCCTCTGCATGTTTACATGATGACATCAACTCTCTAAATTCCAAAGCAATTTCATCAACTCCCCAAATTCCAAAGCAATGTGGTGGCTAACATGCACTGCCGACCGACGACTTATTCATGAAAAAAATTATTGTTGAGAAGAAGTGAGCCAAATTAACTAGAGAATAATCCCACATTACTTTCATAGTGGAATAGCAGACAAATGATAACTATTGTAAGTATCCAAAGAGTTAAATAGAACAAGAGATCCAAACAAAGTAGGGAAGTACTTATCCCACTCCCGAGAACAAATGCACATATTTTGGCTCGGTGGATGCAAAGTTTTAACAAGAAATTGCAAACTACGCAACACAGCTCTACCCTAAAGCCATCATGGCATAAATTCAATTTATCAGCTCGAAAAGAAACTTGCTCCTACTGGATTCCTTTTTCCTCAGCAAAAAAAGAAAAAAAAAAGAAATAAGTTGTTTCCCTTTATATGAGAGACACCTTTCTTATTTGATTTGTATGTGAAAGAGATCAGACTCAATATACTATTATTTTCCTAGCTGAGAGATATATAGGAACATCTCCTCAATGTCACACTATTGAACTCTTAATTCTTTTAATCCTTGTATCACTAGGTCCTTGATTCTCCTTTTCTTTTGTTTAATTGCCACCTTTTCACATGAGAAGGGGTTCAGGTTGGGTTGCGTTCCATCTGATTAGTCGATTTGGGTTCTTTATTTGTTAGGATGGCCGGGAATGAGCTAGCAGAGATGATGGATTATGTAACAAATGATATGGTGACTAGAACTGCTGCACTTATTATTTGCACAACTTTAGTACGAAACAATCTTCTTAATGAATCTATACCTATCTCAGCCTCTCAGCACCTAAGCCCCATCATATATTATTCATACCTAAGACTATTTGATGACTTGTGCTAGTCTTGTATGAGTACAAATATATATCCTCATTCCAGAAATTAACATACTCTAATTAATATCTTACCTAGATAATTTAGTTATACATGACGATCTTGTAAAGAGTTTGTTCTTGAAGCTTAATGTATGTATGCATTGCTATTCTTAACAACATTCCTCATTTTCCCCCGGTCAGATGAAGACTTTGGATAATAAGTCAAATCGAATGTAAAAAGAGAAAATATATGGTCAAGGTCACATCAAACGGTTTGAGAACTATGAGATAATGTGGTGTTCTCTAGCTGACTTTTTTTAAGGCAACTTTACAATAAGTTATTATAAATGTGAACATATTCAATAATAAAGATTTGGATATATACATTATTATGCAGAGGCCGGGAGCAACTCTTGTACGGTTATATCAGTTTGACGTAATAACAAGAGTTAATAATTTTCTTTAAAAAATCAATAATAAATATATAAAATTGGTCGCAATATTTTTTTTAACATTCCCCCTATAGATGACGCGTGTATGGAACATTCAGGTGGTAGACAGCATCATTTTCGTGCTGACCATTGACACTGACATACACTTGGACACTTGCTGATGGAAGCGACACACCACATTTTGGTGCATAAACATAATGCAGGCTGCTTTTTTCTAGGAGACATAATGCAGGCTGTTTGTATACCGACGGCAATGATTCCTCTTCTTTTTGGTGCACAGTAACTTCTGGTGCGCCTGTGGCAGGGCCGGCTCTACAGTTTCGAGAGCCCTTGGCGACCGTGACACTATAGACCTTTAAAGCTAAATATTATTTTCGTTTGTATAATTTATAAATTATTTAATTTTTAAGTTGATATAAATGAACATTGCTAATATGATAAACCGAGAAGTAACTAGTAAAAATTAACTTCCAACATATTTTTAAATCTCGATAAATAATGTCGATACTACAATAGAAAAATTAAAAGAACAGCAAAATAAAACTAGTAAGATTACCTAAAATAAGAACGAGAACCAAACTCAAATAACTCCATTGACAATATTTCATAAAAGAGGAGACGATGAATACCCAATGTCTCTCATAAAAAACAATTCCTTTATGCATTTCTTGATGCAAAATTATTAAGGACAATATCGAGATCAATGCTGTCCAAGACATTCTTCTCAATGCAGCACATAGCCAAACCATTCAATCTTTCCTATGACATAGTTGACCTCAAATAGTTTTTCAGTAATTTTAATTTTGAGAAACTTCTTTCAGCTGAAGCTACAATCACAGATACAGTTAAGAGGATCCGATAGGCAACAGAGATATTTGGATAGCAATCTGCAGCTGTAACAAACTGAAGAATCTCAGGTGCTGACATCAAAACATCTGGCAAAATTACTTGCAGCACTTTTAATTCAGAGAAAAAATCATTTAACTCAACATCAGATGAGTTATCATGAGAAAAAGCTTCTACAAAAGTAGTGCAATATTTCCGTAGATTAGTATCATCCAAGGACTTTAGATTTTTTGAGTTGAATAAGAAACCAAACACATTTTCAAATGCCTTCAACTGCTCAAATCAAATAGTCAATGAAGCAATTGCAACATCAATCATGACTAGAAAGTAATTAACTCCGAAGGATTCTATAGCTGACTGTGTTTCTTCATTTAGGTCATTTTCTTCATCAAAATGCTTCTTTCTTTTACCTTGACGTTTTGTAGGAAATTTTGGCTCTACATCCAATTTAGATGCAATGGCTTCTGCAATATCAATACTAGAAGTGAAGCCTTCATTTCTGTACCTCTTAAAAAATGAGATGACTCCATCGATTTGTTTGAGAGTAGCATCCATACACACAATTTTAGACTACAACTTCTTGCTCACCATATTTATAGAAAATAAAATGTCATGCTAAATAACCATACCAACTAAAAATTCAAAATTCTCAAGTGCAGTTATCAAAGATTGAGTATCACTCACTGCTTTTGGGTCATCAGTAGAAGATGTCTCCAGTTCCAACAAAGCTGACCTTATTTGGGGAGTTTTGTACCTGATAGCTTGTACACTATTTATTCGACTCTCCCAACGAGTATTAGACAAATATTTGACAATTAGTTCTGGAACATTGTCAAGCAAAATCTTTCACCTTTTTGTAGAACATGAAAATAATGCATATATCCGTTGTATAACACCGAAGAATGAAATAGCTTTGCTGCAAGATTTCACCATATCACAAAGAGTGAGATTTAGACTATGACATGCACATGGCATATATAATGCTCTTGGATTAATTTCAAGCAAACGCTTCTGAACACCTTGGTATTTTCCCTTCATATTAGAACCATTATCATAACCTTGACCTCTCACATCAGCGACATTCAAATCAAGAGAGTTCAATGCATTCATCAATTCGTTAAAAAGCCCCAATCCTGATGTGTCATCCACCTTTTACCTTTAAGAACTCTAGAAAGAACTCCTCCACTCTCGGAATGTTACTTGACATATTAACACACCGCACAATTAGAGTCATTTGTTCTTCATGGCTCACATCTAGGGTACAATCCAAGATAATAGAGAAATACTTGGCATCATTGATGATCCTTAAAATAAAACTTTTCACGGCATGAGCAAGAATAGAAATTAACTCATTCTGAATATTGTGGCCAAGATAATGATGATGAATTTCATTATTTTGAATGCGCCTAATGTGTTCTTGCATCACAGAATCAAATTCAGCAATCATTTCAATTGTGCCTAGAAAATTACCATTGTTATCCTAATAAAGTTTCTCATTGGATCCTCGAAAAGCCAAATTATGTTTAGCAAGAAACTTCACAGCAGAAATTATTCTTACCAAAACCTGTCTCCAACACTCTTTTTCCTTTGCAATTTCCCGTTGCAAATCATCATCAATTGTCTGATTTTTCCTTAACCTCAACCTAAGTTCATTCCACGTATTCATGTTTGTTATATGCTCAGCGCTGTTCTCATGTTGTTTGAGTCTCCCATTGAGATGCTTCCAGTCCCTCAATCCATCATATGCCAACAAAGTTTTGGTCTGATTTGATTTGAACAATCGATAGCAGAAACAGTAAACTTTGTCCACATGCTTAGAGTAAACCAACCACTTTCTATCAACAACCTCACCATTACTTAACTTCCTGGAGTAGTAAGCATATGAAAAATGTCTACCACTACTATCCGAAGGAAACTGTAAATTCAATTCTCTCACAGGTCCTTTTTCAATTAAGATATCTCTTCCCCTATTGTCAAGATTGTCCCATGTTCTAGGATCATAGATAGCTAACAGAGAATCTTTTTGTTCATCAGCATTTGAATTTTCAGTATCAGATGAAGGCGGTAAATTTTGTTCCCCTGTAGCATCCTCATTGACATCAACTTATGCATTTAAATTATGATTAGATTCCTGCCCTTGATCTTCTGTACTACAATCATCTATATCTTCAGGATTATTACCGGGAACAACATTACTTGAAACTGAAAAAAACTTATGTATAGCACCCTTTTGCAATTCAATCAACTGATCTTCTCGTTTTCTTTTTTTCCTTTTCTCAGCACCCGACAAATGCTTCTTAGGCAACATTCTAACACCTGAAATTAGAAAGAAAAATAAGCAACAAGAACCCTAACGACCTAACCAATGGGCAATGGATCATCTATGAGTAACCGTACAAATTAAGTCAGCGAATTGCAATTTGCACAATTAAACCAACCGTCTAGTCAAACGAAATAGGCAAATAGGAAAAAGTGATCTAACCAGCGTCCAAGCGAGTGGGCGTCTGCCGTGAGTGCCGTCTGGCCACTAGCGTCTGGCCGTCTCCAATCTGCAAAAAGCACACCGACTCTGCCTGTATGCCACGGAGCGCGCGGCGCGGCGGCGGAGCGGGTGGACCGGTGCGTGGAGGCGTCAGGCGTGCACCGGCAGGGCAAGGACGGCAGACCGCAGACCGCATTCACCGTTCACGACTTCGACTTGGCGTCTCAGCGTCTGCCGTATTTGGCCGCTGGCCTGCTCACCCACGCGACTACACCGTCTGGCGTCTGCGGACTGTGCCGTCTGGGTCTGGCCGCTGGACGCCTGCCGCCTGGGCGCTGGCGTCTGGCGTCTGTGGCGTCTGGCCGCTGGGGCGCTGGGCGTTGGCGTCTGGCCGTCTGCGGGAGACAAAGCCCAGAGCAGGCACCAGGCAGGCCATGTCCCAAGACCGAGAGTCCTGAAAGCTGCAGCCTGCATGGCCGACTTCGACCTGGGCACTTGGCGTCCGCAGTTCCGCACAGGACTTCATGACTTCGTGTAGGCCCGTGACATTATGCCGAAGCGTACCTGCTGCCGTGAGGCCCACTTCCGGCTTGGGCCCTAGGCGGTCGCACCCCCCGCCCTGGCCCAGAGCCAGCCCTGGCCTGTGGTTTTTGACGAACCAGCAGCCGTCGTTTTCTCTTTTCTGGGCCGGTGGCTCGGCTGTCTAACGGTGGCGGATATCCAAGTATCCAACTAAGGCAATGGTCATAGTCTCAACCTAGTTCTACCATGCACTTTCTTCTTCCTTTTTTTAGCTATGGATACAAGTTTTGCATTTTTTTAGTCATGAGTTACCTCAAAACTCAAAAAAAAAATGAACTAGAAATTCAGTCACACCTAACTAAATTAAAAAAATAAACAGTGATTCAAAACTACCTATTAGATATTCACTTACCCCAACCCAGCTAGCTCAGAAGGTACATTGAGCGACCCCTTTCCATAGCGCGTATCCGGTGGCCCGGCGTTAGCTCGAGGGAGGGCACCACACCCCACATGAGCTGTAAATCACATTATCCATTGTAGTGCTGATCTATTCTTGAAAATTTGATCGTCTTACATTGAAATTATTAGTTTCATATAACTGTAGTGGATATCTGGTTTTCCATGCTCCTGCGTGGAACATAGATTTCTCACATAAGATTCTTGGACCCTCGTGCTAAGGAGAAGCTACAATGTTGCAAAAAGTACAGTAGCACCACCCAAATCTTGTGAAGCTGTCCCTGGTGTAACAAACCTCAATCTCCAAACACAAATATACACAATTGGGGCAAAGCGGTAGGGACTATTGCTCTGGATAGTAATTTGGAGAAGAATTAGAGGGTCCAGGGATAGCAAGAAAGGCCGGGGGAGAAACAGAAGAGAAGCCATGGAAGGGAAGAGCTGAGGAACAAGAAAGCCGATCCTTGTCTTCTGTTCGATCCTTCCTGATGCTACTGATGCTCCCTTTGTGTAGTCTAGCCGCCTTGATGAGGTTCGCTGCCAGTGGCATGTACAGTCACTGCTGCCCGCATCTGGAGTACCACGGGCGTCGGCGTCGGCGTCTGGAGGAGGACCCACCGTTGGCGCTGGCGCCACGCTCCCTCGTCGCCTCGCCGGGAGGTGCTTCGGCGGGTCGCATCGATAAAGTCATGGGTGTCTCCCCCTCCCATAAATTTCCTCCTTTCTCGATAACCCATTCCATGACAGTGGTTGCAGCCTCCTCAGCGATGGCAACCTCGAGCGACTGCGGCTAGGTGGTATGCTTCGCCAGATCCAAAGTCGGATCCGGCCAGCGGGTGGAGTCCTGAATTTCTTAGCTTGCCTCCCGTCTCTTCTTTCATTTTCCCCACATTAACAAGATTTTCATGACAGACTATGACCGTAAGCTTTGAATAGGTCCATCCCTTGATTAGTTTTTTAATAGGTCCACGCCAGATTCAACTTGAAATCCACGTTATTTGCCGCGTCAAACATCCTGGCCACGTCATATTCAACTCGGCATCGACACCATTTGCCATACCATATTGGCTACCTATAGCTAGACATGGCGGCACTGCAACCACTTATGTATGAAGATAATTGGTAAACCGTGACGATAATTTTCGTCATAAATTAATGACAAAGCAAAATCGTCATAGAAAACCATGGAGAAAATAATTATTTTCGTCACCGATTGCAATAAGAGATAAGGTGGCAACAGGTCTACTCGTGGGTTTCGCCAAAACAGACATGACCCGAAACCCGAGTTCCTAAACTCGGCTTGGCCCTGAAAAGAATACCAGGTCTAAAATGACCCCTAGCCCTGTTAGGGACCCGAGACTCGACGAGGGACCTGAGATCCGGAGGGGTGGATCTGGATCTTTTTCGGCCGCCGACTCGTCTTCCCCGCACAACGATGCCTCTCTCTCACCGTTGGCCCATAGCACCTCCCTCGCCCCTCCCTCGTCGCGACGCGCCCTCACCGCGCCTCTCGCACCGCTGCCCTCCCTTGCCGCGATGTGCCCTCACCGTGCCTCTCGCACCGCCGCCCTCCCTCGTCGGCTCATCGCCCCTCCAACACCAGCGCTTTCTCATGCTGGTGCCTCCCGCACCACCACCCTCTCTCGCCGACTCGCCGCCCCTCTCGTGCCAGCGCCTTCCCACACCGTCGCACCGGTGCCTCCCTCACCGCTCCTCCCACACTTCCCTTGTCGATCCTCTCACGCCTCCATCATTGCTCCTCCCACACCGTCTGTGGAGTTGGAGGGGAGGAGATGGAGGATCCAAGGAGGACAATCGACGGTGGCACCGGCTGTTGTAGGCTGTACGTGGGGGACGGGAACGAGGAATCGGGGAAGGAGCGGATTACAGATTAGGCGCGGGGTGGGTCCGTCTATATGTGGGTGGTCAGGTGAGTGGTGTGGGTGCCTGTGTGGTCCATGGGCTGTTCGACTATGGCATGGCTCTAGTTTCGGGTGGCACCCGTGGATGTAAAATAGAATCCAGACCCAAACCTGTTTCAGGTTAGGGCTATAACGCGATAGCCTCGTGAGGCCGTTTTCCACTCGAATCTGGTCTCGTCGGGTCTGAAACCTATAGGGATCTGATCTGAAGAGGTCAACTGTCATCCCTAATCAAACGATTGTATTTTCATTACTGATCGTCATAGACTCTATAAACGTCATATATTAACAGATTTTTTTAGTGAGTATTCCTTTTTATACATGTCTCTGCAGCGTGACAACTTGTACGTTGATTCGTATGAAAGGAAAAAGAAAAAAAAGAATCAAAGCAAATCTTACATGCAGTGTCACTACTCTTCCTTGGAACGGGCCTGCCCATGGGCGTGGAACGATTTCGGTCCAGTGGTCTTCGCTGCTGCACGGCTGCTTGTCTTGTCGATTCCAAAAGAAATTGATAGTACTAGTCGTGAGGCCTGCCCACGTGGGCTGCGGGGAACATGCATTGAGGGCATGCTGCGAGGTACGACCGCGTGGGGTGTTGGTTCGGTGGGCCTCTGTTCAGTGCTGCATGCGAGGTCCCACGATGCACACGCTGGTTCAAGACGTGGCGGAAAATCCCAGGAGCGTATGAGAGCGGAACAGGACGCTCTACGTCTTACTACGACATTCATATTTTAAATGCTTGCTCTATTATTATGACAATATAAAAGAAAATAAGAACAATATGATTAAAATAGTATATCATTTATAAATAACATACGGTATACAAACAGATAAATTGTTTTGTGTCGAATATGATATGGATACAAACTATAAAATGACGTAGCACATTATTATAGAATGTATTTACGAGAAGATGACTTATTTGTAAACAATATTCTTGGTTAGTGTATAGACTGAATCTACGCTAGCATTATTTTCGAGTGCAGTAAGTATTTTTATATTACTTCTAGCATCGTCACCGGGCGATATAAAATTGACCATAGGAGAAAATTGGGTTAGATAAGGAGTAAACTTAGTGCTTGTGCATTGCAACGGAAACTTTGATTAGGCCTAGATATTCATTATACGATCAGATCCGTTATATGCGGCACCTTAACCTATGTCAGGTAAAGTGAGCTACTCTGCAAATGATGTCTGATCGAACACAAGCTCCAACAAACCAAAATGTATACGTGCAGTTAGTCTTGAACGCCTAAACTCTTTAAAAGCCTTATAGTTATTAATATCTAAAGTATTTGTCCATGCTCAAAAGGGAAATCCACATTTTCTTCTTTCCATTTGGACTAAAATCTGTAGTTTCTACTGACTAAAATAACAATTTGTGGGGAAAAAGTACACTATCTATGCAAGCCCTCTTGTATAGCGCATGAATTGCCCGCATCTATTCAATCATCAGTATCCTTTTGGATAACTCATTTAACATCAAAATGTTGCATGGAAGAAAAATTTACTCAAACAACCGAATTGAATTACCTGGCCAACCTTGGTTCTCTTATATATATAAACTGCAAAGCTTCTTGCCAAGTGAATTCCATATGAAAACGCAGACCAATGTCCACAAAAATTTAGCCGTGTATCTGGCCTGCTTTCACAACAAGGAAACACGATCAGGTGTCAGGAGCTCATTGAGGTCTTATATACCAAAATATCAGCAATAGATCGTGCCAATACACCAAAATATCAGCATGAACGTATCATTCATCCAATTTCTACTATTAGACTTAGCAAACTAACAAATATAACTCTAGATCCCTGACTGCAATCATATATGCTAGCAGCGGCTAGGTTGGGTCTCAGTGAGGAAGGGATCACGTGGTATATAATAGGAAACACAGTCTCTACTAATATAAAATATCAGTTTCGTTGTGCGTGCTGAAAGTATGCCTTCTGTCGTATTCAATGCAACAAATTATCGTAGGCGTGGTTGCCAATTTACCACACCTCTTGTTCATCAGTGGTGTAAGGTAGGCCTTGCGGGAGAGGATTGCGCAGCCTCCTCCTCTAGCTGCATCTTCGTCATTCTCTGAAAAAAATTCTATTTCTTCTACTTTCCTCTTTGCTGAATTCAAGAACAGAAGCATAGTTTCTTCAGTCAACATACATGTCAAATGCGAACAAATGTAGAACATGATTAGCACGCATCAACAATGGTAAGATGTTTTACGGCACTACAGATGAAGAAAGAGACCTCGAATGATGACCTCGTCTCCTTGCGGTGCTTGTATCGAGGCCATCCTCATCGTCGGCATCACCTCGTTCTTCCTCTTCCTCCTCCTACTCCTCCTCGTGCCTCTACTCTACGCTCGGGACCGCCACCTACCAGCAAGAGGAGCCACCCGAACGTGTCCACCAGGTACTTGACACGGCCCTTGCTTGGCTCCGGGGGGGCCCGCCATGGCCCTCTTCATCATCGTGCTCTTCATTGTCCTCTTCCTCGAGGAGGCCTCACCGTCGCACCGTTCTTTGCAACCTTGTTCCATGTCGTTGTAGGGGGTCGAGAGCTTGGCCCTCACCTTGTCCCACTCCTCGTAGAAGTCCCGCAGCACGTGTCGTACACTTTTGCCTTTGCCACCACTGCGGCCATCGGAGTCAAGCACTTCTTGGAGCAAGAACCCATCCTCTTCTTGGAGCAAGAACCCATCCTCCAGATCATTGATGTCACCTCCGTACCTAGCCTAGATTGGCACATAGCTGGCCATGCCTTTGATCTTGTGCTGGCGCATCCAGATCTGACGCATGGGAGCATAGACTGGCGGCGGAGGGCAGGGGGGCCCGCGAGGGGTGAGGGCGTGGGTGGGGGCGCAGGTGGGTGGCGAGGGCGCGATGAAACGTGTCCAGATCCGACGCATGAGAGCGTAGGCGGGCGGTGGAGGGTGCGGCGGCGCGCAAGAGAGGGCAAGGATGGAGGGGGGGGGGGCTAGCGAGCGTGCAGGTGGGTGGTGACGGCGTGACAAAACGTATGATTTATTCAGGAGCTCATATTAGGGGAGGAACCAAAGTGGGAGCGAGCGCGATGTGCAGAGGAGATGGGAGCGGAGGGATCACCTGTCAGAGTTTAGGGGAGATAGTGGCAAGACGTCATATTTGATCTTGGAACGATCACTACGTTTTTTTTAAGTAGTAGAGATTTCTTTTAAAAAGTTATGGTGCTAATTTCCATGGTTTAAGACTTACAAGAATTGATCAATAAAAATTAGCCAACTCAAAAATAGTTGATTAAATAGATCAAATAGATCAAAGATTAGTGAGATGATACTAAAAAAACCGGTTTCCCCACACATGCATAAGTAGCCGCAATGTTATACTCATATAAAAGATTGTATGGTTTTAAAAATTGTTGAACTAGGTCACATAATTTGTTGGTAGATTTCAGAACTTTTTTAGCTAGATTAAAAAATTATTGTAAGGTTTCCAGAAATTATTGAAGAACCGTTAACTAATAAAAGTGTCTAGTGAACGTTCACTAGATTGACACTCTAAAGAAAAAGGAAGCCCACAATGTCAAGGTTAACAACATGAAGATCAGCGCCATGCGTGGAGACTTCGATCTTGAGCCAACCTTTTTTAACAAACACGTATATCTAGCATAAAATAGTTTATAACGTTACACTTTACATTGTCCTTAAAAGACTACATTCCCCCTAAATACTATGCATGAAAACAATACCCTAAGATTCGAATCTAACTGTTAACAATACTATGCGTGGAGACTTAATTGATCTATATAATCTAACCGAACGCTTACGCAATACATGAATACATGTATTAAAGTCAAACTTTGTAAATTTTGATCAACAATTAGTTAAATTATATGCATAGTTTAATATATAAAATTATATTAATAGATCTATTTTTATAGATCTTTTAATACGATATTAATTTTGTAGTAATTGATAATGTACTGTAAAATAAATTAATGAATAAAGTATACTTTTAAAAAAATTCTAATCTTAATACGTCCTATATATGTTAAGATGGATGGAGGATAATCTAAACGAATGCACATGACGTTAGACTATCTTCAACAGCTACCTCAAATTTTCATCCTCAAAATATTATTACAGCATCCCTTATCACTATTACAGCATCCCTTATCACCAACACTGTAGAAGTACTGTATCACTGGATACAGACTCTGTTGGAGTTGAATTTTCAGTGCTACAGTACACCGCAAAGTACTGTAGCACTAGAATTTGCAGATTTAGAGACTCCGTTGGAGATGGCCTTAGGTTTGGGGTTGGGATCAACGACCATTAATTCACTTACATATTATTGTTGGTACAACTATGCCCTTATCAATTAACAAACGGCCTTACTTTAACATTCGGAACCTTTTTCTTTGAAAGGGCCACCAGAGCAAGCCTCCTTGAAAAACTCTACCTACCTTTTCAAATCCTTTGTTTTTAAAAAAATAAAAGTTTCCCTAATCCCACACGAACTTCTACTATATGTATCTTTCAAAGTTGCTAAATAATCTAACTGAACGCATATGCACTACATAAAAATTTGAGTGTACATATTCGCTTATTCCTCTAAAATTCTAAGATAATATAATCTAACTAAATAATCTCCGTGATCTCTGCTTTCACACCAGATCGTGATGATTTTAGCCGTGCGGAGAGGCATTTCGGTCCAGTGGAGAGATGGTGCATGGGGTTGAGCAGGTGTGATTTGGTTTTCACATAAACCGTATATACAGGATGAAGAGAATCATGTTGTACTGAGTTATATTTGTTTAAAAGAAGAGTGTTTTATTGGTTATATCTGTTTAGAGATAGATTTGATTGAGTTTCTGTTTAGTTGATCGAATTTTAGACCGTAT
Organism: Phragmites australis; assembly: GCF_958298935.1. Taxonomy (NCBI): domain Eukaryota; kingdom Viridiplantae; phylum Streptophyta; class Magnoliopsida; order Poales; family Poaceae; genus Phragmites; species Phragmites australis. Next base: position 5,075,147 of record NC_084925.1, read on the forward strand.
AAGCGGATATAAGAGTTGTAACTGTGATTGGTTACTTATATAAAAATGATTTTATGAGGCTGACAAGTGAGCTCGTCTGCATAAACCTATATCCGTTGGGGAAAACTACATCAAGTTTCCCTCCTGAGCTAAGGTACAGACGTATATTTACATCCAACAGATAAATCTAAAATAGTATATACAAGTAAATAAACATGCTTCGATCTGAAATTATCTGATCGTTTACTAGCCGACCTCATAAGCTAACATGTCAGCGTATCTGGTCGTCCCGAGTCCTGGCCAGTTCAGAAAAAAGCAGAAAAAGTTCAGACTTCACAGACATGATAAGAGACCTACTACTCCTGAATAGAGAGTAGCAAAACATCGATGCCCTAGCCACCTTTCCCAGCTTGTGAGCGCTGCATCGCGCGTCTGCTCAGACGTACCGGAACATGTCCCCGGTGGCGCGCAACGCGAGCTTCAGAGCTTCAAATTTGTCAGCGCAGAATGCAGCGGCACTCATATTTTGATTTCACGCAAAGGCCCATCTTGACAGTCCTTACTTCCAAAACCAAGAAAAAAGGAGTTCCGTTCTTTTCTTCTTCTCCGTATAGTCGGATGCTCTCGCGCTTAGTAGTTTCAGGATCTTTACCAGCATTTTGCCGCCAGAAAAAGGAACTTCGCCAGCATTTGGTTATGAAATCCGGCTCGATGAACCTCGATTATTAGGAAAAGCAACGCAGAATTGCTAGGTTGATAATTTATTCAGAAAACATGTTGAAATATAGCTTGGTTTGTATGTGATCAAACTAGCTTTGATACCAATTGTAAGACCGAGAAAATATGTTAAAATTTTAGCTAGTTTGATCACTTATTGATCTTAACCGGCTTTATGATCTTTAGATGACAATGGATAGAAGTGAAAAAAATTTATTCTTTGATGGTCGAGATTTTTTTACTGGAAGGTTCGCATGAGGCTCATCTCCTAACCCAAAGAAGTGCAATATGAGAAATTATTGATTCCAACTATGTGATTGTTGTTTCTCGTTCTTCTCCAGCCCAGATTGAATAATATGAGGCCAACAATGCTCGTAATATATTGTTCACTAACCTGAGTCGTAATAAGTTTGATAGGGTTCAACGCATCTGTACTACTCGCGAGATTTGGTCTACTCTTAGTGTCTTTTATGAGGGCACTAACTAGATCAAGGCTAGGCGCCAGAGCACGTACAACCAGAAATATTAGATGTTCGTATAGAATTCTAGAGAGCCTTTGGATGCTATGTTTGCTTGTTTTGATGGAATTGTTAGCAACCTTAGATCCACTGATGTTTGCCCTATTCTGACCACGAGAGAGCGATCAAGCTTCTCTATGATCTTGATCGTAGCATATAGGAAGCTAAGATCTCGACTATTGAAGAGTCACCAAGTTACGACACGTTAACTTGATGAACTCTTCAGCAAGCTTAAGTCCACCGAGATAGCTAAAACGGTTTGGATCGGTCTCAAAAACCTTTGGCCTCAGAACATGACATTGGTTTCCGAACCTAGTGGTGGAAATAGGGTTAGAGCTAGTTTTTCTTGTGCTAACACTTCATAAAGTCGATTAGCTTTGTCTTCCTTGGTTTTTATTACAGAGGAGCAGGTGGACGCACTGGATGATAAGGAACTTACGCTCATTGTGAAAAAGTTCACCTGCTTCTACAACAACAGACGAGACCGGAGGAGGGGCGATTCTTGTACCTACTTTGAGTGTGGTGATACCACTTACTTCAAGACGGACTGCCCTAAGCTCAAGAGGAAGGAAGACCGTGACCACGATTGTGACAAGAACAAAAAGAAGAACAAGCAGCCCTTCTTCAAAAAGAACCGTGGCAAGATGGCCAACAAGGTAGCCAAGGCGGCTTCTAGGCATTTGTGGCGGCACTTAGAGACATCGACACCTCTTCAAGCAGGGAGAAGAGCTCCGAGGAGGAGGAACTGCAAGTGAAGAGCAAGAAGAAGGCCAATGATTTTACCAGCCTCTGCTTCATGGTGGATGACAACAATAACGACAGCGACTGCGAGCTTGATCCTTCCGAGGTATTTTCCTTCCTACGACTAGTTTTTCATCAAAGTCGATACCTTGAATGATGCTTTTGTTAGTCAAGATAGGTTACTTAAGAAAGTTGTGTGTGGGTTGAAGGATAGTCTTTCAGAACAAGCTCAGCTGGGTTAGAGGGTAAGTTCAAAAGATTTTGACAGAGAATGAGTATCTCCTTTCTCTAGTGGAGAAGTGCTCAAAGGGCAAGAGAAAAATGAATTTGATATTAGCCAAGACTAAGATGTGTGCTGATAAGGCGAGTTTGGCTCTTGGGTTGGATTTTGAGAGGATGCTTTACAATAGGGAGAGTAAGACTGTGTTCACCACACTTACTACCATAGAAACCGAAAAGTCAAAGATTGATGCTACACCATCACCTATCAAGAAGAAACTCACATCACAACCCATCAAGAAGAAAGCCGTACCACAACCTAAAAAAGTTCCACAACCTAAGGTGAGAGCCCCTGTGAGAGAGCCCAGAGTGACCGATAATCGAGCTCCCGAGAGACTTCACCATTACACCTACTGTTAGAGAAATAGTCACTTATTTGGGTTTTTCTTTCGCTGTAGGAGAAATGAGCAGTGTGAATAGGAATGGAGTACCTATGACATGTACCGCTCCTCTTTTGGTGTACATGAGCCTTTTCCTCACTCTCGCTCGTGAGTTTCTGACACTCTTCAGTTCTCCTCTAGAGGCGTTGTCCAACGTGGATTTACCATAACTCATATGGTTTTTGGTCCATGTGAAAAAGGCTTTGAGTCTCAGCGCTTAGGCAGATCATATTTTCCTCATCGTGGTACTCGACCCCCAGCGTGCTGGTGTTAAGTTGCATGTACCTACTGTTTCTGCTTCAGGGCGAATGACCCAGTACTGGATTCCCAGGAGGTTTTTGACTAACCCTGGTACTGAGTCATCCATTTTCTATTCTTCTCATATGTAGGTACCAAGCAAAGGCCTAGAGAACAAGTGACTCATCGACTCTGGTTGTTCGCGTCACATGGTCGGAGATTCATCAAGGTTCTCCAGCCTCACCCCAACGAAGCATCACGAGTACATCATATTCGGGGATAATTAGAAAGGTAGAGTGATGGTCAAAGGAATGGTAAATGTAAATGAGAGTTTCACTCTCAAAGATGTGGCTTTAGTTGAGCATTTGGGATACAACTTGCTTTATGTATCTCAGTTACTTGCGCGCTTCAAGCGTGATACTTTTCGAGTTCTTGATTTTTCGGGTATTTTGATTAGCAAGATTTCTCGAGTTGGAAGAGTTTTTTGAGCCAATTTTTCTAAGTCTTCTGGTTCTTCTCGGTGTTTACCCAACCTTCTTCTGAGCTTTAGATGTGGCATATGAGACTATAACACATGAGCTTTGATTTGTTTACTCGTTTGAGTGCCCTAGGCTCGATTTAAGGATTGTCCAAGCTCCAGTTTAAGAAGAACCTTATTTGTGCTTCTTGTTGGCATGGCAAGATGGTTACCGCTCTTCACCCACCAGTCAATCTGGTGATGACTGAACGACCGGGAGAACTTCTCCATATGGATACTATTGGTCATTCCCAGGTTCGTTCGGTGGGTGGGAAGTGATATGTACTTGTTATTGTTGACGATTACTCTCGCTACTCTTGGGTCTTCTTTCTTATAAGCAAAGATGAAGTGTTCTCACACTTTCGAAGCTTAGTTTTGAGATTGTTGAAAGAATTTCTAGGTGTATTGAAAGCAATTCGCAGTGATAATGACACTTAGGTCAAGCACTATCTCTTTGATGCTTTTTACCTTAAACATGACATTGAGCATCAATTTTCTGCCCCACGCGTTCCTCAGTAGAATGTCATGGTTGAAAGAAAGAACATGACTTTGGTGGAGATGGCTAGGACGATGCTCCATGAGTATATGACTCCTTGGAAGTTTTAGGCTGAGACCATTAGCACAGCGTACTACATCTCAAATCGGATTTTCTTGCGCTCGATCTTAAATTTGACTTCTTATGAGTTGCGCTTTGGGAGAAGCTAAATGTTTTATATTTGAGAGTTTTCGGTTGTCAGTGCTTCATCCTAAAGCGTGGCAATCTCAACATGTTTGAGTCGTGCTCTTCTGATGTCATTTTCTTGAGGTATTCTCTTCATAGTCATGCTCATAGGGTTTACAATCTTGACACTAACACATCATGGAATCATGTGATGTGATTGTTGATGAATCAACCCCCTATGCTAGTTCTGTCTTTGAGTGTGCAGGTGATCAAGAGATGAGTAAGAGTATCTTTATAGATAGCGACCTTCCAGCTCTTGGTGATGATGAGGATGATCCACTACTTTCCTCGACCACACTTGCTCCAGAGCTGACTCCTTCTTCTTCTACTCCAGCAGAGGGTCCTGCAACCTCTACATCCACTTTAGTTGCTCTCGAGCCTGCACCAATTGTGTTTGAGGGGGGAGGTTCTCTCACGACGTGAGGTCCCTCAACACATTCGGCGGTGACATCGCCCACACATGATGATCACGATGAGAGAGTAACTAGGTACAAGTTTGTTTCTCATGCTTATTTTACTGATTCTATATTCGTTGCTTCTTTTAAGCCTCATGACGTTGAACATGCTTTATCTAATTTAAATTGGGTCATTGCCATACATGAAGAGTTAGAAAACTTTGAGAGAAACCAAGTTTGGGTCCTTGTAGAACCACTTCCTAATGTTCACACCATAGACGTAAAAAGGGTTTTCAAAAACAAACATGTGAAGGATGGGTATATATTGAGAAATAAGGCTAGACTAGTGGCTCAGTGTTTCACTCAAATAGAGAGGATAGACTTTAGAGAGACCTTTGCACCGGTAGCTAGGCTAGAAGCTATTAGGATCCTTCTTGCTTTTGCAGCATCCTAGGGTTTTAAGCTGTATCGAATGGATGTCAAGAGTGCGTTCTTAAATGGTTTCATACAGGAAGAGATCTATGTCAAGCAACCCTCAGACTTTGAACACACCAAATACCCACATAAAGTATACAAGTTTCATAAAGCTTTGTATGGGCTTAAGCAAGCACCTAGGGTTTGGTATGATAGGCTTAGGTCTTTCTTGTTAAAGCATGTGTATGTCATTGGGTCTGTTGATAAAACTTTATTTACTCTCAGACTTGGAAAAGATTTCCTACTTATTCAGATTTATGTGGATGATATCATTTTTGGCTCTTCTCCTGTAGTTGTGGCTAAGTTTGCAGAAACTATGAGCAGGGAGTTCGAGATGTCGATGATGGGCAAGCTCAATTTCTTCCTTAGACTTCAAATCAAGCAATGCAAGCAAGGTTCATTCGTCCACCAAATGAAGTACACCAAGGAGCTGCTGAAGAAGTTCGACATGAGCGATGCTAAGCCCTTGTTGACACCGATGGCCACCTCGATTGTGCTTGATCCGGATGAAGATGGTGAAGCGGTGGACCAACGAGAGTTCAAGAGCATGATTGGATCCCTCTTGTACCTGACGACGACAAGACCGGAAATCTACTTCGATGTCTGTCTCCGCACATGCTTCCAAGCTTCACTGAGGACGTCTCACCGCCAAGCGGTGAAACACATTCTGAGGTACCTCAAGTACACTCTTGAGGATGGAATCTGGTTTGCTTCCTCTTTGCTTTCTCTTCGAGATTTTTCTGATGCAGATTTTACTGTGTGTAGAATTGATATGAAGAGTACTTGTGCGAAGACATACAAGTCAAAGACATACAAAGTCAAAGACATACAAATCCAAATTACATGAATTGTATAGGGGGGTTGCATTTGTATAGGGGGTTGCATTTGTATATACTCTATTTTATTTTTGTTGTATTTGTATTGTATCGCATCATGTAATTTGGATTTGTATGTTTTTGACTTGTATTTGGACTAAGTTGAGTAGTTGTGCGAAACAAGTTTTTAATCTTAGGCTTCTCTTGATGCTTTGATATGAAATATTTCAAACAAGGTAACTTTCCTTAAGATGAAATTTTACAATTTTATGAATCATGTAGACTATAAAATACTACATTCTTGATCATCATATTCGTAATTGCTTTGGCTTAGTCAATGCTTGTGTCAAGACTAATTTGATGAATATCTTACTCTAGGTTTTTTGGTTCAAGTCAGTGGATTGGGGAACATTGCACTATTTTTTTTTTGTCTTTGTCAAATATTTAGCTCAAGATAGAACCTTAGGGGAACATGTGTTCCATGTGTCGTAAAGACACTATTTGACTTGATCATGTGAAAACTTAATTCTTTGTGAAAATGTGAATAATCTTGTGAAATCAAGTATCTTGTGCTAAAATGTGATCCAATACGGTTGTCTTGAAACTTCAAGGTGTTTGCCGTACTCAGTCGCGCGATAATTTGCTTGGATAAGAGACAACTTGAGGATAAAAATGAAAGAAATATGTCTAATCGCTCAATTTTATTTTAAATTATTTGATCCAACTAAGTCTTGATTTCGTATGTGAGCGTTTACAAAACCTATTGTCATGAATGCTTGTTTGCCTAGTCACTATTTCATGTTCTTGTACAACTTTATGTTCTTGTGTCACTATTTCTTTTCGAGTATTTGTGCATTTGTGAGCTTTATCTTCTACTTTCTATAGCCCTTTGATATTTTTGGCTTTTGCAAATACTTTATGGTATACTTGTGAAAGCTCATTAGGATTGCATGTTCATGCATTGCATAATATTTTGTCCTTGATGTTTGTATTGCCGAAGGAGGAGAAATGAAAGAAAAAGAGAAGAAATGAAAATTTTGCACCAAATCAAAGAAAAAACTTGCATAAATGAAAATTTTGCATTCATCAAGGGGGAGCATTTGATTTTGTGTTTTTGAGTTTTTATTGCTCTTTTGAGATTTTTAGATTGTCTTTGCGTCTCTTAGGACTTATGCAACCTTTCTTATACCAAGTGACATGTTTGTATTTTTTTTCTTGAGTTTTTGTCACTTGGATGGGCCTATCTTCTTCAAATTAAAATCTTTGTGCTTTGAGGTGTTGTCATTGCACTCATAACGGGGAGACTGAGAAACCAAGTTGAAATATGCCTTAATTTATATGTGATGAGTGATTGATAAGGTTGTCGATTTGGTTTGTCGAGTTTTAGATTGCTTGAGCTTGGTTTAAGCATTTTGATTATGGACCAACTGGAGTTGTAGTTGTAGAAATGTGTTTGCTTATCTAATAGTTGGAGAACTGTGTTTGTTTGTCTCATAGTGTGTAGGTGATGGATGCAACTTGGCGATCGACGGTGGGTGATCGGGGCTAAGCGGGTTCTTAATGCCGAACGATCCAGGAGGCCAGACGGAGCCAAGGGTGATCCTAGCTGTACACGTGGAGGTCAAGCAAATCATGAAACGGAGGATGAAGACGACCTATTGATAAAGTCAAGCTAAATAGATACTTGTGCAAGTGACAAGGTGCTCAAAGGATCAGGAGCGGGAGAGACTTGTCGGTGGCCAGGATCGCAAGATGGAGTACATGTATCGCTATCAGAGCGCTTGCTTAAGGTGTAAGCAAATGACGAGTCACGCTTTGAAAAGTGTGCAGAGGGTTTCATGATTGAGCCTCAAAATCGTGAGAGGATTGGAGGAGTATGTGGCACTATTGCGAAACTTGCGTTGAGACGAAGCTAAGTCGTGAAGGCACCGCGACCGTTCGATGGACGAAACAAGAAATAAACCAAAAAAACTCTCGATGGTAGGTATGAGTGTACTATAAGAGAGGTATTTTGGTAACAAACTAGAAAAGTTAGGAGGTCAAGTTTCCTATAACTATAAATAGAGGGATAAAACTATATGAGAGTTTAAACTAGTTACTTGAGCCCCTTGTGCTACCTATTTGAGAACCTAGTGCTAGGGTTTTAGAGAAAAGCAGGATGCATGTTTAGCATAAGTAATATGTTAGAGTTTTTGAGAGAAAAATTCTCGTAATTCGTCTAAAATAGAACTGACCTCTTTGAATAATGAAATTTATATTTTTTTGCATATGTTTGAATTCCTCTCTTTCTAGTCTCTCTCTATTAGTTGTCTTATAAGTTTTTCTTTTTTATGATTTTCTTGTTGATTTTTATTTTTATTTTTGAGTTACGATTTTTCAACTTTAGGAAGTTGTTTTTGTTGTTATTAGAGATATAAATATTCATATACTCATGTATTTGAGAGGATTTGAAATCTCCTTGTCTTTAAACCATTAACTTGAGAATTGCTTTTTTTGGTGATTATATTTTTATTTTATTTTTTATTAAAGTTTTAAGTTTTTATGATTAAAGATATATAGAATAGTCTTAGAGAGTCATCTTTCTCGATCCTATATTTATTATGTTTTTTCACTGACACAATGGCTTCTCCATAAACATTTTCAGGAGAGACAAAAGGAGAGAAAAGAGACCGCCAGTCCTTCACAGCTCTGGACCAGTTTGCAGCGTCTCTCCCCCGTCTAATGTTGTCTAAAGTGTCAGTCAACTCAATTCTCTTCTCCTCTTGTGCTTGCTCCACTCCGGAAAAGAGCCGGGAAAGGACGACGCAGCGGCTGTGTGAAACTGAGCCTTGGAAATTTTGTCGCGAAGAAGGGGCCCCTGCTAACTGTTTGTGATTCTCAAGTTAGAAGCATCTTAACACAAGCATTCTGTGACTAATTAGATCGCCAAATTCCTTAAGCAAAGTACTGCTAATAGAAGTTACCTGGAACTGAGGTCTATAAAAAGTGCAAGTGTGAACTCAAAAAAGCATTGCGAGTTGTTAGCGTGTGCGTGGGAAAATTAAAAATTAAGCTTGTAAAAAAATTTCACAAGCAGGATGCTTCTGCAGATTGAAAGCTTAGGAGATAAGATGGAATTAGCTATGTGTATGTTAAGTAGCATCAAGAGAGTATCTTATGCAGTAAAAAATTGCATCCGGTAGTCGAGCACTTGCCCACTTTGGCTACAGTTAGGATTGAGAGAAATATCACATGATCTGCAAAATCCTACCATATTTGCATCCCTGCAAGTACTACTGTTCTTCAGATGCATTCAGAAGATTGCAAGCAAAATATATTGTATCTCTTTTTTTTAACTAGAGAAAATATCTTGTATCCCTTGTAGAAGATGAATGGTACTAGTATATACCAGTGGAATTTAGCTTTCTTCCCGGGCGTCATTTTCAACTATTTCTCGGAGAACATTCAGATTCACCGGCCTTCACTGCTTTGGTAAAAATCCATGGATTAGACAGTCAAAAAACACACACAAATCAGCCTGAACAAGTCACATATATGTTGCCCCTAGTGAGCTCTATCTTCTATGAATCCAAGCGATGTGAAGAGACCGATGATTTTTCAGAGTTCAAAAAGAGAGATCATTCCAAGGAACCAGCTCCAATGAATTGTCAGGTATCGATCACTGGCTTGTTCAGTTGTTCTTATCTATCAAAAATGCCATTTTCCATGAAGGAATGAAAGGGAAGGCTCATTTGCCGGGAGGATTTGATGCCCCTATAGGGAATTTTTTTTCAGAGAGCAAGGAAAGAAAGGATGAGAATTCAGAGACAAGTTTGTGTGACCCTTATAATCTGCCGGGAAAATTTGAATCCGACAGGTCAGATGCCTGTTAGTAAAAAAGATTTGGGGGCTGAGATTCCTTGTTACAAATGGCAACAAAAAATCTAGGTCTTTTACAGCCCAGGATTTTGAAATTAAAATTTGAATTTGAAAACAGTAACCGACTGAAGTTTTCAAAAAAATACCTGTAACCGACCTAAATTACTGATCATTTCGGCCAAAATTTACTTGAGTCAAATTTTATTTTTGTCCAGTGCTACTAATGTTCACAGGTACCCACCAGAAAACATCTAAGAAATCAGATAAGACTATTTTGGTATATCTGATATGTACCATTTGTCATTTGTTCATCTTGCCTACTGGATGTTAGATACCAGTTGTTTACCTTCTCTTCTTTTAAAAAAGAAAAAGAAAAAGAAGTTACATACCAGCTGTGTAAAAAAACAAAAAGGGAAAATAAGTTAGATACCGGATGTTGATAACCTTTCCAAAAAAAAGTAATAATAGATCAGGTGGTGTGCGCACTGCACTTGTTTTTAGTTTTAAAAGTCTGCATATGTAATTGAAATTCAGTAGATTTGGCTTATCACATTTCTCATAATTGACAAAATAGTTCCAAAATTCCAATAGTACCAAGAAAAAGATTTCTATAGGCTGATCAGGCAGCTTGCTATCAGTAGCGAACCATGATCTAGCGACTCAGTAGCATGGCATAAGAGGACACGAAAGGACTGGTCAAAAGCACGAAGTGACTCCTTGGCTTTTACACTAGGGTGAAACTTGAAATCTCCAGCATCTAGGTAAATCGAGTTTATTAATTAGAGTTAATCTCTAGGAGTGAGCTGGAGCTCTGATGCGGCAAAGCTTTTGCTGCATGGGAATTAAGCGCTCGATGCCTCGATGGGAAGGGGAAGAAGGCCTCATGTATGACATGGATTTATCTTTTTCAGTTCTCCTGGGTCTGGAGCTGATCGCTGTTCTAGTCTTTCTTCTTCTTTGCAAGCGATTTCTTACAGTGGCCGATGAGCGTTTCTGTGGGTTGAAGATGCTGCACGCATCATAAACTACAATTTTTTTCTCGAAAACGTAGTAAAAATACATATCTTTGTATTAAAAAAGAAAAATAGAGTTTGATATAACGACCAAAGTCAGGTTAGGTAGAGTTCACATGATACTAAAAGCTAATACAAATGAGGAGAAACAACCATAACAGCGAAACAATATCATTAATTAGAGTATTGATCCAACGCTATGCAACCGCTGCAGCAGGATTGTCATCTTCTTGGCACCAGCGATGCACCATCGTTCCACGTCCTCTCTAATTAGTGTCGTGAGAGTGTCAGAAGAGGCATGACACCCGTTAAAAATGATGTCGTTCCGTGAAAACCAAATACACCATAAGATTAGGAGAATCAGAAAATTAAAACCCCTGCGGAAGTCTGTGGCCACCCAGCATCGGAGGTCGAACCACTAGTGGATGAATAGGATGTTCTCAGTAGGAGGGTGCATGCCTAGAACACGCCACCAAATCTCTTGTGACAATACACAGTGTAAGAGCAGATGGTCGGTGGTTTTCGAAAGCTGGGAACAATATGTACACTCGTCCTTATGTTGAAGTTTTCCTTCGGGCTGCAGTCCAGAGCCAACCGAAGAATTAACTTCGATGGCGCCCACGCTTGCCAGTCATGAACTACATTCGACAGAAGAGTATACTTGAATCAAGTTGCATCGAGGATCACTCACACCTGAGAACTGCCAGGTAGATGGCCGTCAAGAGGAAGCAGAGAGTACGAACCATGCGACATACACATGTAATTTCGAGAGGATTATTTAGCATTGCACGGATTCCCAAAGCAAGCGTATATATGATACAAGTTTACAGACTGCATACACTAAAACTAATCCCTCCCTTATTCATTAGCAGCTCATCCGATCCTACAGCAAGGAAGCGAAAGAAAGAACTCGATCCTGCACGCGTTCGTGCTGATCAGTCGGCGCCGGCCGGCGCCTGCTCACGCGTTCGTGCTGATCAGTCGGCGCCGGCCGGCGCCTGGTCGGCGCAGTCGGAGGCGCCGGACTGTTGGCGGTGGAAGTTGGCGATGAAGACTTCCGCCTGGTCGTCCACGTCCCGCTCGCCGACGCATGGCCACCTGCCGTCCTCGTCGCTGGGCCACACCTTCCTCTGCCTCTCCACGCCGCAGCCCGCCTGGTCCTCGCCGGCCCCCGAAGAGAAGCACCCTCCCATTGCAAGAACCAGCCAGGAATCGAGCTGCTGCTTGCTTGGCTTCCGATGGCGGGCTGCGTTGGCCCGAGCGCAATTTATAGCGGGGTCTGCCGACGGAAGGTGCAGTGAAGCTTAGCGGGTAGCACCAAGCTGTTGCTGGGCGGTTTGCCCGGTGCAGAATCGGAAGGATTCCGCGCAAGTTGCCGGGCGGTTTGGACGGTGGGGATCGCCCGAGGTGCCCGCCACACGTGTTGGTCACCGGTGGATTCTGGCAGTTCACTGTACGTTGGCCTTGGGTGAAATTGCCGGACTTGCAGTGCCATTCAGCAAGCTCCTCCATTTGTACGGGCTGCGTCAAATTGCCGGCTTTGTTTGGAATGCGGGAAAATCCGTAGGAATTGAACTGTTTAAGAACAATTTTATGAGAGAAAAATTCGTATGTTCCAAACGAGACTGTGGTAGAGTGATTAACTGAATTGCAGGACCAGCCCATGCACTCCTTTGAACACGCCTAAAAGTAAATTCAGGTAAGGGAGAGCTGTTTTGGTAGTACTTCCCTCAAGAACACGCAAGCGATAGGGAGCTGCTGTTCAAATGAGAGTTTCTGGATTCTGTTCAAGCGAGAGCTTCTTGATTCTCACTGCCACAACGAAGTTGCTATGATGCACTGCTTGTTATTTGAATCACAAAGGGAATTTCAAATGTGATGCCATGAGCTAGCCTCATTGGCCGCAGGTGTTTTAACTTTTTGACATAAGAAGCTGCCAAGAATCTTTTCTTGAACTTCCAAGTGGGAAATTTGTTGGAGGAAAGCACTGAATGGCCAAATTCACTCGTGTTAATCCTGGAGGGAAAAAAGGTTTCTCAACCATCTCCAAATTTTACAAGTGGTCGCATGAATCTTAACAAATTATTAGCACCCTGATTGTTGTCTTAACTAACCTTCATATAGGGAAGGCACATAGCCTGGTCCTGACAGGCTAGTCAAAGCATAAGTTTTGCCTCTATTACCAACCACCTTTTCTTCTTTGACTGGCCAATTGGGGGCTTTGATGACATTCAGCAAAATTTATTTCTTGTAGTTGCAACTGAAATGTGATGCACGTAGCACACTGTAAAATCCCAATTGCCAAAAGGATTCTTCAGACTTCTCTAGTTGTTCTCTGAATAAATCTAGCTGTCCAGCAATGAATCCCTCTTAGATTATGAAATGGCATGAATATATAACTGCTAATCATAGAGCAAAATCCAAGTTAGCTTCCACAGCAGTGTCTTGTGCATCAGGTATAACGTTCTCTGAATGTTACTTCAGATAAGGGAGGGGCTGTTCAGATAAGGAAGCTTATGACGATAAACTGTTGAACTTAATTATGCCTTAATTAACATGATCATTAGCCCTAATAGCAAACACCATCTTAAACGGAAGCATATGCACATACCAGCGTTCGGAGATGTCATCTAAAGTTGATTGGTGAGGAGGTGTAGTCGTAGCCGGCGTGGTGAAGCACCTCGGTGAAGTCACGGCAGCGGCGGCGGACTTCGCTCCACTGCAGCACACCCTTTAGATCGGTCCAGGATTTTGGTATGTTGGGTGTGCGTTAGCTGTGTGAGAGATCAATCCCTCACGAGCCCCGACGTTCCCCTTTAGTTTGTGGCGTTGTGTGGAGCGGGACTGCAACTAAGGTTGGTTGCACCCCCAATCAGGGCGCTGAGGTGGGGATGGCTCCCCCTTATCTTTCGGTCCCGATCTGCTAGAGAACGTTAGCACGAGTCGAGATCAATTCTAATATTCTCCCCCTTGATCGTAAGGCTAACATCATAAGCCTACTCTCAATAAAAATAGCATACCAAAGCAAAGCGTTACAGCGGCCAATCGAATGCCGCTTAAACCCAAATACTTATAGTATACCACTCCATCTCGAAATGAAAATTCGTTATTCTTAATGGGAGTTGGTTTGCATTATGGTCCTCTTATCTAGAATCATAAGCTTTCCAATAATCTCATGCCGGCAACATGATTATGAAAAATATAGGGTGGTAAGCCTTTAGTGAGTGGATCTGCAAGCATTTACTTAGTACTTCTATGCTTGACACTTATTGTTTGATCCTGGATTCTATATTTCACAACATGATACTTAATGTCGATGTATTTGGCAGCACCACTTGATTTGTTGTTACTCGTGTAGAAAACTACGGGTTGATTATCACAATATAACGTAAGTAGCTTTGAAATACTATTGACCACTCACAATCCCAGGATAAAGTTCTTTAGCCATACAGCCTGCCTGGTAGCCTCATAACATGCTACAAACTCAGCTTGCATCGTTAACGATGTTGTAAGTGTCTGTTTGGAGCTTTTCCACAAGATAGCTCCTCCAGCGAGGGTGAAAATATAACCTGACATGGATTTCTTAGTATCCACACACCTCGCAAAGTCTGCATCCGAATAACCAACAACTTCGTGGTTATCGGATTTTCTAAATATGAGCATGTAGTTCTTAGTGCCTTGCAAAGAGCGAAGGACTTTCTTAACAGTTTTCTAGTGGTCCGGTCCTAGATTTGACTGATATCTACCAAGCATCCCGATCACGAAAGCTAAGTCAGGGCGTGTACATACTTGAGCATACATAATACTTCCGACAGCTGAAGCATAAGGAACCGACTTTATCTGATCAGTTTCATACTGGTTCCTTGGACATTGAAATGTCCCAAATTTATCGCCCTTAGCAATAGAAGTAGGCGTGGCAGAGCACTTATGCATATTGTATTTCTTCAGTACTCTGTCAATGTATGCCTTTTGAGATAAACCTAATACTTCTTTGGACCGACCTCGGTAAATCTCAATGCTAAGAACGTAAGAAGCTTCACTGAGATCCTTCATATCGAAATTAGTTGAAAGAAATCTCTTGGTCTCAAATAGCATATCCTTATGTCTGCTGGCCAATAAGGTATTATCCACATAAAGAAATAAGATGGTACATTTCCCCCCTTTAAATTTACATAAATGCAGTTATCAACTTTATTTTCTTTAAAGCCAAAATTTCTAATGACTTTATCAAACTTGAGATACCACTGTCTGAACGCTTGCTTTAGACCATAAATTGATTTCTTAAGACGACATCCCAAATGTTCCATACCTTCTATGACAAAACTTCTGGTTGAGCCATGTAAATATTTTCTTCCAAGTCACCATTAAGGAATGCCGTCTTTACGTCCATGATGCAGCTCTAAATCATAATGCGCTACAAGCGCAATAATTATTCTGAATGAATCTTTACTTGATACAGGAGAGAAAGTTTTATTATAGTCGATCTCTTCTCTTTGCAAAAAGCCTTTAGCTACAAGCCTCGCTTTAAACCTTTCGATGTTCCCCTTAGAGTCATGCTTTGTTTTGTAGACCCATTTACAGCCTACTGTTTTGGCTCTGTCAGGGATTTCTACTAGGTCCCATACATCATTATCACTCATAGACTTTAATTCGTCCTTCATGGCACTAAGCCAGTCAGGCAAATGCCCACTCTTCATGGCATCTTTATACGAGTTGGGATCTTCTGCCTTCCCTATGTCATTAACATCCTAATTCATATAGACAACACAATTGTTCGAGATGACAGGTCTCCTATCACGATGTGATCTCCTGATCGGTTCATTAGGCACTGCAAGAGCAGGACTGGGTACTGTTGAGGCTCATTGTTAGGTACATCGTCAGGAATTTCAGATATCTCAACAGGGGGTGCACTGGTGTTAGTTTCTACTGAAGGTGCAATCACCTAGGGCACAAGGATGTAGGGCTCTTGGATCAGCGGTATAGGAACATAAACCTGTTTTTCCTTAAGATCAACTTCTCTGGGCTCCAGATCCCTGTTCTCAAGAAATACAACATGCCTTGTTTCAACAAACTTAGTGATCCTATCTGGAAAGTACAAACGATACCCCTTTGATCTCTCGGGATACCCGATAAAGTGACAACTAACTGTCTTAGGATCTAATTTCCTAATATGTGGATTAAAAACTTTAGCTTCAGCTGCACAGCCCCCCCCCACACGCAGATACTTCAAAGAGGGCTTTCTCCCAGTCCATAATTTGTAAGGTATTTTTGGAACTGATTTACTAGGAACCCGATGAAGAATGTGTGAGGTTGTCTTAAGTGCCTACATCCACAATCCAACTGATAAACTAGAATAGCTAAGCATACTTCGCACCATATCTATAAGCATGCGATTGAGTCGCTCGGCTACCCCGTTTTGCTGAGGTTCACTAGGTATAGAATATTGAGCTACTATACCATTTTTCTGAAGGAATCTGGCAAAGGGACCAGAGATTTGCCTATATGGGGCATGTCTCCCGTAATACTCTCCCTTGCGATCCGATCTCACTACTTTAATCTTTATGTTGTGCTGATTTTCTATTTCAACCTTAAATATCTTGAATTTGTCTGGAGACTCAGATCAATTTTTAATGGGGTAGATATAACCATAACGAGAGAAATCATAAGTGAAGGTAATCAATGAATCAAAACTATCCACTGATGTCACAGGAAAATGACCGCAGATGTTCGCGTGAATTAATTCTAATAATCCTGTGCTCCGAGTGACCCCTTCTTTATTTTCTTAACGTATTTTCCTTTAATGCAATCTATGCAGTGGTCAGAGTCAGAGAAGTCTAAGGGTTGGAGAATCTCTTCCTTAATGAGACGCTCCGTTCTTCCCCTCGAAATGTGGTCTAAACAATAATCCCACGGTTTCAAAAAAGTCTCATTAATTGTACTTCTCTTTCTCTTATAGCCTACATCACAGACATTCATAGACATAGAGGATTCATTAAGAGGAAGCATATAAAGTTTGTTTTGTCGGATGGCAAGACCAATAACATCTGAATTAAACTTAAGAATGCACTTATTATCTCCAAAATTACAATGAAAATTATCATTATCTAACATCGAAACCGAAATGAGATTCCTCTTCATGGAAGGAACATAAACTACATTATTCAGTTTAAAAGTGAAGCCACTATCAAGAACTAATAGAAAGGATCCGATAGCCTCAATTTCAGCTTCCTTTCCGTTGGCCACTCTAAGACTTCGCTCCCCCTTTGCTAAAGTTCTCGCGATAAGGAATCCCTGTAAGGAGTTGGTAACATGCACAGTGGCACCTGAGTCAATCCACCATGAATTAAGGAAGAAATCAGTATAAAGAGATTCATCAATGAATGTTATTAAATCATTACCCTTCTTTGCGAGACACTTCAGGAAACCAACACAGTCTTACTGGTGGTGGTCCTTCTTGTGGCAGAAGGGGCATCCGTCATTCTTAGATTCTTGAGAGACAAGAGCAGAAGAAGCAGGTGCCTTGGGCGCCCTCTGCACTGTCTTATCATGCTTAGCGACGAAATGCAACATCTTCTTAGAGTTGTAATCTCCTTGGAATTTCCTTTTGTTTCTGGGGCTGCTAACTTGATTAATAAAATCTTTATTTTCAGCCCCCAGTCTCTCTTCCTCTTGGACACACATCGCGATCAAGTCG
Source organism: Phragmites australis (assembly GCF_958298935.1). Taxonomy (NCBI): domain Eukaryota; kingdom Viridiplantae; phylum Streptophyta; class Magnoliopsida; order Poales; family Poaceae; genus Phragmites; species Phragmites australis. Next base: position 5,092,485 of record NC_084925.1, read on the forward strand.
CTTATGGTCCATTTCTCTTTCTGAGTATTATAGTTTATCTTAAATGGAGAAAATTCAGGAGGGAGAGAGGCCATGATGAAATGGACAAGAAAACCATCAGATATTTTCATTTCCATGCCGTTGAGTTTGGCAGCTATGTCTGTCATCATCATGATGTGTTCTCTTATGCTGCTAGACTCAAAGTTGTACTTAGTGTTGTGTAGCTTCTGAATCAATATGCTGGTATAAACTTTGGAGGTGCCTTTGAATTGCTCCTCCACGGACGCCAAGTATGTTTTAGCCTTTCCTGAGGTTAGGATTGCTCCCCTTATAGCTTCTGAGATCGAGTTCCTCATAATCATTGGTGACATGGGGTTGGACCGCTCCCACTTCTCACAAAATGCATCATAAGTTTTCTTTAATTTATCATAATTCTCCACGTCAATGGCGGGAGCAGTGGGAGCGATAACCCTGAGTGCATAGTCAAGATCCAAAACTCCAAGGACAGTAGTCACTTAGCTTTCCAAGCGAGAAAGTTATTCCCCGTAATTTGTTCTATGCCGTCAATTGTAGCGGCAACAGAGGAAGCGTTAAGAGTTGAAGAGAAAAATTGAGCAAAATTAGAAATTTATCATAAAGAAATAATTTGCACGAAAATAACCCTACGTTGGTCTGATTAAAATCATGCCAAAAATAAAACTCCAATCCACATCACCGTTGGGCAGAAAACGAAAAAGAATTTGAATGAACACATAAAATGGCGCATAATCACAGTCAACTTTAGTCAGAAAGTAATTATGAACCCACATAAAATTGAGCGTAAAATTCTCCAAAAAAATCTTCCTGTTGGTTCCAATTCGTCCAAAGAATTAATCGTAATTTTGTGCATTAATCATTACTAATTTTGGGCCATAATCCAGTGCATAAATAAATAAAAGCATTAGATAACCATTAGAAAGTCTAAAAATGAAAAAGCACAAAGACTTAAAAGAAAATGGCCCAACCGGCCTATTCAGTCGCTCGGCCCACGCGACACACGTGCGCGCACCTGGCCCATAGCTCGGCGTAGGCCCGGCCACCCGAGCCTGCGTGATCCCGACCGCTCATCTCAATCCAATGGCTGTCCGACGGTTTCGCCTAGGATAAAATGCCACCGGCCAAAATCCCTAACCCTAATCCCCATTCCTCTCGATCTCCTCCGAGAAAAATGCACGACCGTGAGAGGAGCGATGGCGATGGCCGTGCGAGTGAGAGCTCCGGTGAGGCAATCCCGCCGGAGATAGAGACAGAGAGGAGAGTGCGAGAGATGAGTAGAGCATGAGGCAGCGCCGCCATGGGTCGGCTCGCGTGAGCACGCGTGCGACAATGGTTGCGCGCGGCTTCGTTGAGCTGGTCTTTGGTGGTCTCGTGAAAACGCCGTGTGCATGCGGTGGAGGGGTAACGTGCACCGACGATACTACGATGCAGGCAAGGAGACAGCCGAGCCGGAGGATCCGCGCGTGATCCACACCGAGAAGACGGATCCGACAAAGGGAAGGATTTCGGCGGGTCTCCATCACAACATAAGGTATTCCATTCTACTTTTGTTCTAGGGTTCATGGGTTGGGAATTGGGGGATTTGGGGATTTTCTTTAGGATTTGCATTAGAGTTTCCCTAATTCCCCTTCTTCTTAATGCTACCCGAGCTCAATTCGGTACGAAACATGTCGATTTGCCCCCAATCCGACCCCAAAAACACACAAGAACACACATATATGCATAAAACACATCTAATCCGAGCCTTAATACCCCTAATTCATGAACATGTGATCTAATCCGACACTAATTGGGCTAAGGGAGATAAAAAAATGGTCAAATCAAGACATAAGCACTCTAATTCATGATCATGAGCATTAATCCAAGCCTAATTTTTATCAATTAAACCTAAACTTGAACATCAGTGGGTTGAAACAATCGGGTCCAAAGAAAAAAACACTTACACCGGGAACAATTAGAGCTAATTGATCACCAATTAACATAATTAAGCCTATTTATTTATGAAATGGCGTTATCCGAACATGATTAAGTCTAATTGGGGTTTGATTAGGGCTAATTAAGCTCTGATACCAATGTTAAACTTAATTATGAATCATTAGCCCTAATATCAAACAACACCTTAAGCGGAAACATATGCACATGCCAGCGTTCAGAGATGCCATCTTAAGTTGATCTGTGAGGAGGTGTAGTCGTAGCCGGTGTGGTGAAGCACCTCGGTGAAGTCACAGCAGCGGCGGTGGCCTTTGCTCCACTGCAGCACACCCTTTAGATCGGTCTAGGGTTTTGGTATGTTGGGTGTGCGTTAGCTGCGTGAGAGATCAATCCCTCACGAGCCCCGGCGTTCTCCTTTATATTGTGGTCCTATGTGGAGTAGGACCGCAACCAAAGTTAGTTGCACCCCTGATCAGGGCGCTGAGGTGGGGACGACTTCCCCTTATCTCTCGGTCTCGTTGTTAGCACGAGCCAAGATCAATTCCAACATAAGCCAGCATATCAGAGTCACTAATACGTTTAGTCACTTTGGTGCCATTTTTTAATAAGACTCTTGTCAAGATTTGGCCTATATCTTTGCATCATGACCCATGGCACAGCTTCCTGCTAAGGGAACCTCAGGGCAACAAACCTTTATTTGCACGCAATTCCGTGATCTCGCACCCCTGATCAGAATTCCACAAAAAACAATTACTGGAAAAAGTAGCATTCACGTTGCTCTAAATCTCTACCATGTTTGGTGCTTAACAAGTAGACTTGAAGAAGTTTCTTTCATCAAATCATTCCTACTCTGTTTAGATATACCGTGTATATCGACGCATATCTATCTACCTGTATATTATAATACAAGACAACTGACTAATGGGGGCCCGTCAAAAATAGGATTATGCCATGTAAAAGGGATTCTACTTCCATAAAGATATTACTCATTACATTGGACAGTGGAAGCTGTGCTGCCTACAACTCCCAGTGCTTTCCACAGCTGGGTTTGCCATGTTTGATGAGGAGGGAAGCTGCAAAATGCAAGATCTCTTCACTTTTGTGCCCTGGCCTCATCACTTAGTTTAGCCCCCACCTTACATGTAATGCGCTCTTGCTGTAATCACAATATCGCGTCGATCATCATCCATAATAACGAATTTTAGGCAGAATCCTAATGATGGGAAGAGGTCCAAGAGTTGTTAGTTGAGAGCTACGAATTTAGATGTATATATATATATATGTTTGCATCCTGATCTATGTTAAATTAATTGGATTCTCCATGCAGTAAAGCTGCATCAGTTTTTTTAAGTGTTTTTGTGTCCAAATGGCATTGGAAAATGTTGCTAGAGATGAATCTTGGCACAGGAGGGTAGATGGCTTCCAAAGGAAGACAGCAATCGTAGAGAAAAAAAAGAGAGGATTAAGATATTCTCATCTTTGCAGCTGAGATTTTCATATGCCGAAGTGTTCGTCTCTTTTGATCAAACTAGTATTAATATGACCTACTTTCGTGTCCTGTGAGCCAAACAAACGGAGAATAATAGAATCCGACAAATGGTAACTACTTAGAGAACCTAGAAAGCAAGTAATAAATCTCTACGTAGTGGACATGGAAAGCAAGAAATCTTTGGCTTGCTAGTGCGGTGCAGATGTAGAATTCTATGAGATAAATATTGTGCAAAAGATAGCAATTTGATCGGTAAAGTAGATTATGATCACCTGCCTGATTTAGTAGTAAGTTTCAATCAACTTTAAGATTTCTTTTGATCCGATTGGTGCTACGACAACAACGGTGGTTGTTGCAATGCAATCTAATTATATAGAAGATATCTAATATGTAGGCAAGCAACATAGATGTTGAATGCCATAAATCACAAAAGGCAAAATAATAGTAATTTTTCAAGCAGCTATATCATCAAGTCGTATAACGGATCATCTTTTCTTCTAGCTATATATCGCGCTAGCACGCATACCATACGGGTGATTCGACACAACTTGAATAAACTCTTATCTTGGGCCATGTTACTGCAAGAAGATCGCCTTTATGAATAAAGCACCCCTCAGACAAAGGAGTTTTATTCATGTTAGCCTATTGTAATTATAGTATGTGTACTTATGATAGGTAGCCCTTGATTTGTGGCATGTACCACGCCTGTGTGGTTGGCTTATACGCCACCCCGGCCTCTATATGTACTGATGCATATTCATGGAATACAATCAATTATTCCCAAAACACTTTCATGGTATCACAGGCGGTTACGATCCGCTACTCTTCCGCAACCATAGCTCGCGCCCGTCGCTGATCCGATCGCCGCTCCTGTCGCTGACGCCGTCGCCTGGAGTGCCGCCGATCCCATCGCCCGGCCTGCTGATGCCCCGATCGCCCACCCGGCGCCGTCGCTGATCCCCCTCCAGTCGCAGCGCGTCGCACGATCCCGTCGCGGTCGCGGTTCGCGGGCCTCCGTCGCGGTCGCGGGCCCTCCGGCGTCGCGCGAGTCGCGCCCTCGCTCCAGTCGCGCGAGCCCGGCGTCGGTCGCGGGCGTCGGCCACGCGATCACGCGTCCTCGCTCCAGTCGCGCGAACCCGCGTGCGTCCCGCCCTCGCTCCCTGCTGACGATTGTGCGAGCCTGTCCTGCTCCCTGCTGACGCCCGCGCCCTCCCCTGATGGCGGCCGACGACGACGACGCCGCGGCCGCGGCTGCCGCCGCCAAGGCGGCCAAGGAAAAGGAGGACGCCGCCCGTGCTGATGCCGAGCGCCGGGCCGAGGAGGCTCGACTCCGCGCCACCGCCCTCGACGAGTACGAGCAGGCTCACGAAGCTCTCTGGGCGCAGGCCACAGCCGTCGTCAACGTGAAGGTCCTCATCCCCATCGTCCTCGACAAGGCCACGGACTCCTACACCAAGTGGTGTGGCATCTTCATCACCGTGCTTGGCAAATATGCCCTGACACGCCACGTTCTCGAGGATGAGGCCTTCCCCACGCGCCCGGCCTGGGTCCAGGCGGACTGCTGCGTCCTCACATGGATCTACGGCACCGTCTTCGGCGACTTGCAGCAGTCCCTGATGATGCGCCAAGGTACAGCACGCCATGCATGGTGCTACCTCGAGGATGAATTCCTCGGCCAGAAGGAGTCTCGTGCCCTTCTCCTCGAGACACAGTTCCGTAATTTTCGTCAGGAGTCTCTGAGCATCACCGACTACTGCCGCCGCCTCGAGTCCATGGCTGCGTCCCTCGCCGGTTTCGGCGACCCCATCGGCGATCGCCAGATGGTGCTCACGCTCCTCCGCGGCCTCAGCGGCAAGTTCCGTCACATGGTGTCTATCCTCAAGATGCACCGTCCGTTCCCGACGTTCGCGGAAGCCCGGACACACCTCCTGCTGGAGGAGCTGGAGATCGACACCCGTCCCCCGTCTCCGCCGGCCGCCCTTGTCGCTGCGACGCCGCGTCCAGCGGCACCCAGCGCTCCCGCACCTCCACGTCCAGGAGCCGTCCCTCCTCCGCGCCCTAACGCGCCCACTGGTGGCCAACGCAACGGCCGTCGTCGCGGACGCGGTGGCCGCGGCGGCCCCTCGACCAACACCAGCGGCGCGCCCTCTGCACCTCCTGCTGGCGTGCCCTATGGTGGACAGGGCGGTTCTTCACCAGGCACGCACCCGTCGTTCGCCCATCCCTGGGCAGGCACCGTGCGTATGTGGCCATACGACCCGACCGGGCGCCCGACACCACCACCGGCATTCCACGCAGTACCGCACTATGGTGGTTTTGGTGGTCCTCCCTTCGGCGCTCCACCCCCTCAGTACGGCGTGTACTACGGGGGAGCTACTCCACCGGTGTTCCAGGCGCCTGCAGCGGGATATCAGGCGGCGTCCTGGAACCCCACTCACGGCGGGTCATGGAACCAGGACTCCCTGGCACACTCCTTCAACACCATGACGCTGACCCCGCCGGCCTCGACGACTGAGTGGTATGCCGACTCTGGTGCTGGCTCACACATGACATCGGATGCTGGTAAACTCTCCACCATTTCCCCACCTACTTCATCTACTCCTTCATCTATCATCGTGGGAAATGGTGCCTTGCTTCCTGTCACTGCCACTGGATCACACACTTTTTCTTTACCGCATCGTAATCTTGTTCTTAATAATGTTTTAGTGTCGCCCCACATCATTAAGAATTTGATTTCTATTCGTCGTTTTACCACCGACAATAACTGCTCCATCGAGTTTGACCCTTTTGGCCTTTCTGTAAAGGATTTGCAAACCAGGAACGTGATCGCCAGGTGCAATAGCTCCGGTGACCTCTACCCGTTCTATGCACCCTCCACCAGCACCTCCGCATTCCTCGCCGCAACCACCTCCCTTTGGCATCGCCGTCTCGGTCATCTTGGGCGTGAAGCTTTGTCCAAACTCATTAGTTCCAGTATCATTTCATGTAATAAAGATGATATTGATCACATCTGTCATGCATGCCAACTTGGTCGCCATGCTCGTTTGCCTTTCAGTTCATCTAGCTCTCGAGCCATTCATAATTTTGATTTAATACACTGTGATTTATGGACATCTCCAATTGTTAGTGTGTCGGGATACAAATATTATCTGGTTATTCTTGATGATTGCTCCCACTACATTTGGACTTTTCCGCTCCGCCTCAAATCCGAGACATTTTCCACTCTTTCTCATTTTTTCGCTTACATTTTCACGCAGTTTGGCATCACCATCAAGAGCGTTCAGTGCGACAATGGCCGTGAATTCGACAATTCTCAGGCCCGCACGTTCTTTCTCTCCCATGGTGTCGCGCTCCGCATGTCATGTCCATATACCTCTCAACAAAATGGGAAAGCCGAACGTTCTCTCCGCACCCTGAACAACATCGTGCGCTCCCTTTTGTTTCAAGCAAGTCTCCCTCCAGCCTATTGGGTTGAGGGTCTTCACACCGCGACATATCTTGTGAATCGCCTCCCCACTAAAACCCTTGCCTCCTCTACACCATATACTGCTCTTTTTTCCACCAAGCCCTCCTATGATCACCTCAAAGTTTTTGGGTGCGCTTGTTATCCTAATATGTCCTCCACAGCGCCCCATAAACTTGCCCCTCGCTCCTCTCTATGTGTTTTCCTCGGCTACTCCTCGGAGCACAAAGGCTATCGATGCCTCGAGCTTCAGTCGAACCGCATTCTCATTTCTAGACATGTCGTTTTTGATGAATCCCTTTTCCCTTTCTCCGACATGTCCAGCACACCCATGGCATCCTCCGCCTTGGATTTTCTCATCGATGATCATGATCTTACTGCTTCAGTTCCTGGAGCTCGTTTTGTGCGTGCAGGTACTGCAGCTTCCTCGGCAGCACACCCCGCAGCTTCCTCGGCACCACACCCCGCACCGTCGAGCCCTAGTGCAGGGCCATGGTCGCCCGGGTCCAGCTCTGCTGCGTCCGGCGCCGCCGCCCCTGTGCATCCCGCACAGGCCGCTTCCCCTGGCGCCCCGCCGACCGCGAGCACTGCGTCCACGACGTCCGGCGTCGCTGCCCCTGTGCACCCCGCACAGGCCGTTGCCAGTGGCGCCACGCCGACCACGAGTGTTGCCGGTCCTGCTGCCCCTGCTGCTCGCGCACAGGCTGTTGCCAGCGGTACCGGCCGCACAACTGCTACTCGCACGATCGCCGTTCCTCCGGTCACCAATGCGCACTCGATGCGCACGCGTGGCAAGGCTGGCATCGCACAGCCCGTGGACCGCCTCAACCTCCACGCTGTGCCCATGTCGCCCCTTCCTCGCTCTGTTCGAGATGCACTGTCAGACCCCAATTGGCGATCCGCTATGCAGGCTGAGTATGACGCTCTGATTGCCAATGACACCTGGAGTCTTGTGCCTCGCCCTCCTGGCGTCAATGTTGTGACTGGCAAGTGGATTTATCGCCACAAATTGCTTGCGGATGGGTCTCTTGATCGCTACAAGGCGCGCTGGGTACTACGAGGTTTCACACAGCGTCCTGGCCTTGATTATGATGAGACATTCAGTCCTGTTGTTAAGCCTGCGACGGTTCGAGTTGTTCTCTCCCTGGCATTCTCTTTGAACTGGCCCATTCATCAGCTCGATGTTAAGAATGCATTTCTCCATGGTACTCTCACTGAGACAGTGTACTGCGTACAGCCGTCTGGGTTTGTGGATTCTTCTCGCTCAGATTTTGTCTGCCGGCTCAACAAGTCCCTATATGGTTTGAAGCAGGCTCCTCGTGCTTGGCATCACAGGTTCGCCTCTCACCTTGTGTCCCTGGGATTTGTTGAAACAAAGTCAGATACCTCGCTCTTCATATGTCGCCGTGGTCCAGACACAGCCTACTTACTGCTCTATGTGGATGACATTGTTCTCACCGCCTCCTCCGCCGGATTTCTCAAGCACATTATTGAGGCTCTCCAGCGTGAGTTTGCCATGACAGACATGGGTCAGCTGCATCACTTTCTGGGCATTTCTGTGACACGCTCTGCAGATGGTATGTTTCTTTCTCAGCGGCAGTATAGTCAGGATATTTTGGAGCGTGCCGGGATGACTGCGTGCAAACCATGCAGCACGCCTGTTGATCTACACTCCAAACTATCTGCTGATGGACCACCTGTTGCTGACGCTACACAGTACCGCAGCCTAGCTGGCGCTCTGCAGTATCTGACTTTTACCAGACCAGACATTGCTTTTGCAGTTCAGCAGATATGCCTCTATATGCATGATCCTCGGGAACCGCATCTCGCTGCTCTCAAGCGGATCCTGCGTTACTTGCAGGGTACGCTGTCGTAGGTTAACAATTCAATGAGCCTTTTCCAGCTGCCAATTGCCTCGAGAGCTTCACTTCTACTGCCCCTGTAAAGCCTCCATTCTTTTCCACTTTATCCCTTCTAATCACGACACCTTCTTTATACCAAGTTTAAACTTGAGACGGTATAGGGCCTAATATATTCCCGTGTGGATAGTTGGAACCATTCCAGTCTTTTTTTTCTTCTGCTTTCTGTAAAGGTTGTGTGAATTTATTCTGCTCAAGCCCAGTTAGAGGCTTAGGCCATCGACATAGGCACCGTTTGTAAAGTTCGTGACTTTAGAGCTTCTGACTAGTTGATGAAGCGGTTGTGACTGTTGAATTTTGATTGTTGATTTTTATAATAAATTTTAAGTTTCTTAGTACGTCAAAAATCAGAAAAGCTTCTCTTAGTCTGCTTCTCAGCTTCTAATTTATTTAAGCTACAACCACGTCCTCAGCTAAGAAAAACCATCCAAAGATGAGGCTAAAACCAGCTATTTAGATAACTTCTAATTTTTTTAGAGAAAAGATAGAAAAAACCTATGCAAACGGGGATAGTAATGCGGGCACGAGAGCTGAGGCTGGAATTCGACGACCTGGCCTGGCAAATCTCTGCGAATCTATAACCACTGAAATGCAGGATCAGGAGACGCCGCGATGGATTTTCGTGTTGCCTCTTCCCTCATACACTGCATGAAACTGGATCCGTGATGTACTGTCAACAATTGGGGGTGTAAAAATGTTCTGTTCAATCTGTCATTCTGTTGCAAATTGATGGATATTACGCGTATCCACAATCCGTCCTTCCACTCAGAAGTTCCAGGCTTTCAGTCAGGCACCCCATGATATTTTGCCAGCAGCTTCACCCCAAGTCAGATGCTTGTTAGAAAGTTTGATTCATTGGTCAATAAACCGTCAGAATTTGCACGCAAGTGTTCCAATACTGATGTTTCTTCAGCCACTTGATGTATGTACGCATCGCCTTATAAAATTTGTGATCTCATGCCAGAACAAACTTGATGGTTGCTGCGCCACAGGAAGTTGTGACTGCAACCCAGTTTAGAAAAGCAACACTTAATGGCGTCAGTTACAACCATACCACTGAAGCTGCCACTAAACACCTCAGATATCACGCCTCTTGTGCGTAGTTACTGGATAAACAGATACACGGCATGCAAAATCTTGAAGATTGGGAACCGGAACGATGGAGGCCCCAGCAACATGCTATGATTTAGCATCAGTATTTGCAGTGTGCATCTCATCTTACATGCAACATTTCAACTGATAGGCAATGGATGTAACAGATAAAACCAATAGTACATCGCATATCAGAATTCACTACTCTTACTTGCCTAACCTTAAGGGTATAAAACAAAGATGCTTTAGAAGCATCATGAAACATGTTTACAAAGATTATATTTTACCGACTGTAACAGAGATTCTTCTCAGATCAGTTAAACAACAAGGTCCGGTAGCTGTAGAAAGGAATTGTACTCTGGCGTACAAAGCTCTCTTTTGCAAATAAGATCATATTGAAAAATTAAGTTGAAATATACTTTAATTTATATATGATAAGTGATTGATAATGGTGTTAATTTGGTTTGATGATTTTTGAGATTGTATTAGCGTGGTTATATACTGCAATTATGATCATAACTAACTAAAGTTGCTGAGAAAATAGAGTTGACATACTTGTCTCTGAGTCAGAAAAATTGTACATGTCAAATGATTCGACGCTGAAGAAAATGAACTCGTTGGATGATCTGGCGTTCATATGTAGTACACCAGACGAAGTTCACTAAGGATTTGCTAAAAAGTTCATCCTTAGGCTGCAAATCAAGCAATACAAGTAAGGTACATTCATCCACTAGACGAAGTACACTAAGAATTTGCTAAAAATCAAGCAATAGAAGTAAGGTACATTCATCCACCAGATGAAGTACACTAAGGATTTGTTGAAAAAGTTCGACATGAGCAATGCAAAGCCCCTGGCGACACTGATGGCAACACTGATCGTGCTTGATCCTGATGAAGATGACGAAGAGGTAGACCAGCAGGAGTACAGGGGCATGATTAGCTCCATCCTGTACCTGATGACTACAAGATCTAACAACCACTTCACTGTCTACTTGTTTGTCTGCTTCCAAGCTTCATCAAGGACGTCTCACCGCCAAGTGATGACATACATACTGAGGTACCTCAAGCACACCCTTGAGTGTGATCTTTGGTTCTCTGCATACTCTTCGCTTTCTCTTCGAGATTTTTCGGATGCGGATTTTGCTAGTTGTAGAATTAATAGAAAGAGTACCTTCGGGACTTGTCATTTCTTAGATACTTCTCTTATGTACTTGTCTTCTCGCAAATAATTTAGTGTTACACAGTCAACTGCTGAAGCCGAATATGTTGCTACCGCTAGCTGTTGATCATAGATTTTGTGGATAATTGCTACTTTGAGAGACTTTGGGTTAAACTTCAAGAGTGTGCCACTCCTATGTGACAACACCAGTGCTTTAAGCCTAACAAATAACCCAGTCAAGCATTCTAGAACCAAATGTATAGAGGTGAGATTCCACTTTTTGAGAGACCACAATGAGAAGGGAGACATTGAGTTGAAATAAATAGATACCCAAAACCAGCTTGCCGATATTTTCACCAAGGCTCTCGATGCTTCCAGATTTGCTTTCCTGAGAGGAGAGCTTGGAGTTTGCCATCCCTATAGCATTGTGTGAGGGGGAGTAGCAACTGCATATACACTATCTTACCTTTGTTGTATTTGCATTGCATAACATCTGTTGGTGATATGCCCTAGAGATGATCGCATATGCAGATTGGATATGCGAATGGGATTTAATATGATTGAATATCCATTAGAGTTTAGAGTCATGATGGGCTTTAATGTGATTAAAAGCCTATATATTAGCATACTCTATATAAAAAGAGATAGGAGTTGTGAGCGCATGAGTTTTTTTCGCCACCAAAAAGCCTAGCCGCCATCTCTTCCCGAACTCCCTGCGAAACCCTAGTCGAGCGCATGGTGCTAGAACACTGGCGCATGATGTTCCATCCATGTACGTGTAGATACCGTGGAGGCACTGCTGCGATTGCTGTGGTGCTGATCGGTGACAAGGACACTAGGATGGGTTCTACTACTTCCTTATCATGATCAAGGATGTGGTTAAGGCTCCCTGTTCGTGGTTGATTAGGTCATCGATGTGATCGACTACTTCCACTACGTGGTTGTGAAGTTGGTTGAGGACGCGGTGCCCGTGGTTATGACTGGTCAAGGACACAATGCTTGTGGTCAAAGCTAGTTGAGAACGTGGTGCACGTGGTCGGGGCTAGTCGAGAACGTGCACGAAGTTCAATTGGTTTACTCCAACTATTCTTCCGCTGCCCCCACGCGTCTAGTGGTAATGACCTATGATCCCCTACTCGCATGGTTTCCCGGTTGAACACAGTAGATAAATTTTGATTTGTGCTAGTGTAGCCTACCCGTTCCCCAACAGTGGTATCAGAGCCTCCATACGTAGTTTTTTTTATCTAGATCGGTCACATATAGATGATGTGTGGTAATAATAGATAGGATTTATTATTGTTCATGTGATCGGTTCATATGAGGGATCGATTGATGCACGATTTGGCAAAATTGGGATTGAAATGAGGCGTGAGTAGATGGAATCACATGACCAAAAAGATTATCTCGATCTCTCACCTAGTTGCATGTGCGACTTGCCCCTAGTGGCTGGAATCATCATCGGGGCTAACAGCACACGCTGCTGCATGGTTGTTAGAACAGCAGATCGAGGTTGTGTGTGTTGTCGTCGTTTCTGAAAAACCTCATGCGATGATTAATATGATTGATCTAGTGGAAATTGAGACACCGTGAATGACTTAGAATCGGCTTGATATGATCAATTCGATGAGATTTTCATAGTGATTTCATAGATAGGAGCGGTGGATATGATTACCATGATAGAATAGCTTCTCTAAAAAAAAATTAAGAGTAATTGATGCCCTTCCAATAGCTGCACCTATATAGGTTTTGATCATTGTTTGGTAGGTCTGCCAAAATAGGGTACTATCATTTATCTTAACCAGTTAGAGTAGATGTCGGACATCTACACATATAGTGTTGGTTTACTTAACAAGCTATCAAAACGGTTTTGGGCTTGGGACATGGTATTAGGCACCGGGGCATTGGATGCCGCCCAACAAACAAGTCATATGGCTTCAATTTGAGCCACGGACCCTACTCTGGAAATAGAAATACCCACATTAATAGCAGGTCAAATTCCAGCATTGAATAGATTCGCGGATAAGAATATTTGTCCATCTGTAATGGAGATTACATTAGTAGGAATATAGGCAGAAACGTCTCCAGATTGAGTCTCCGTGAAAGCTTCTCTTTATGAAAACCCCTTTGAGTCGTCTATAGCCACCAAATCCCTTTTGATTATGTTCTCAGAGGTTCCTTTCAATTTCATTGACCTTGGTACTACATTTCATAGATACCTTTTACTACGCTCGCTACGGCCTATATTTTATAGGGTATATCTGCCTTGGTCGACCGTCTATGTCTGGGTCGACCGTTTCATTTTCTATTAGAGTTTTATTTTTATTAATTATCTATCAATGATATGATTAGCAAAGTGTTGGTTACTTATATCACTAGATTTCTAGTAGTGATATTGGAACTTAGTTAAATATGGATCTTGTCCCATTGTATGGCTTTGAGAGGGAAACAGTTTCAAAACATACAGTGGGAGTATCTTCTGATAAATTGTTTATTGGAGGATACACAAACATAGTGTTGAAGCGTTGCATATATTTTGTTGTAGATTTTGGATGTAGTTCCCCTTATAATTTCGGATTAAATTGTGATGATTGATATGAAATTGAATTGGGAATTGTTCTTACTCAATAATGCAAAGGATGTATTCTAGAGGTTCTTGCCCTGATGGAATAGCTTAAAGATGATATCTTGTAACTTAGGGAGTTTATGAGAAATACCATGATTACTCACTTTGTGTCAATTGCCTCACATTGAATGTGACTTCAATGTGATTGGAGGGCATATTGCTTGCTGGAGAGCCAGGCTTGGCTAAAAGATACTTGATCATGAAAGCCTCACTTGTGTACATGTTCATAAAGTGGGGGCATAGAACTTAAAAAGCCATAATCATACGATGATAGTTCAAAGGAAAACTAGAAATACTTGGAAGTTCTCGAGAAAAAGAAAGGAAGTATGACTTTTAGCCCTAGATACCAATGATATAGACTTGGATCTTGCCATTCTCTGTTGTAATTCTTGGGTTGTTGATACTAGAATCAAATTGGAGTTTTTGGCAAAATGTGAAGTTGATATATGCATCGGCAATATAGTAAATGGTCGTTGTGTTGGCCGATTGGCACTGTAGCTTCATTATTACCCTCGGAGTTTTGAATGAAATAATTGTTATTCCGATCTTAACTTGACTATGACTATAAAATCTGCTTTGGAAGTAGAGGACTGTGGATAGATGTTGTTTAGCTTTCTAGCAACTTGGTCTAGTCATGATCCATTGGTGAATGGATTTTGAGTATATGTGAGTCTATAACATTGATTGGCCCCACTTTTATCTGGCATTATTGATTGTGTCATATGAATAAGAGACGAATGGAGAAGCTCCGTAGAGATAGTCTTCAAGATTTATTTGATTTTGAATCATTTGACATGTGCGAATCTTGTTTACTTGATAAGATGACTAAGTTGCTTTTCATCGGTCTAGGAGAAAGGGCGAGTGAGTTATTAGCTCTTGTACATATAGATGTATGCGAGCTGAGGAGATGTATAGCTAAAAGTGGTTCTCATATAAATCTGAATCCTTCGAAAAGTTCAAGGAGCTTTAGAATGAGGTACAAAATTATAGGGACAAGATAATTACATTTCAACAATTGGATCGTGGAGATGAATACTTGAGCCATGATTTGATGGTCATCTAAAGCAATGTGGAATTATTTTACAGTTGATTCTGCACGACATGTCTCCATGAAATGGGTGTCTAAACGGACAAACCGTAGGATATTGTTCAGTGTATAATGAGTCAATTTGATCTTCCATTGTCTTTCTAGGATACGCTCTAGAAATTTGTTGCTTTCACATTAAATAGGATTTCATCTAAGTCTATGAAGGAGACATCATATGAAATATAGGCCGGGAAGTGTCCCGTATTATCTTCCCTTAAGATCTGGGGTTGTGAAGCCTATGTAAAACGTTTGACGTCCGATAAGCTCACTCCCAAATTAGATAAATGCTTCTTTGTGGGGTATTTTTTTTATAATCGAGGAGAAGGCAAAGTGTTTGTTGCCCGAAATGGTGTCTTTCTGGAGAAAGAATTTCGCTGAAGGAAAATTAGTGGGAGCACGGAGCAACTCGAAGAGATTCAGAAATTATCAGAAAGCGTTTCAGCTCCTACTGAACTACAACTGGATATGCAAAATGTTGCAGAACCTATTGTGAATATGTCAGCCCCATGTCAATCAGAAAGGTCAGTCGTGCACCTGAAAGGTTTATATTCCTTACCACGGAGCAGCGTGATATATTATTGTTGGACAATAATGAGCCTAAGGACTATACGAAAGCAATGGTGGGACCATACTCTAAGAGATGGCTTGGAACTATGAGATCCCAATTATAATCCATGAGAGAAAACCAAATTTGGAACTTGGTCGATCCACCCAATGGTATAAAAACTATTAAGTGTAATTGGGTTCTAAGAAAAATGGTTAGACGCTGATGGAAATGTTCACATCTATATAGCACGATTGGTGGTGATAAGTTTCATGGTAATTCAAAGTGTTGATTATGATGAAATATATTACCCGTTGCAATGCTAAAGTCTCTCGAGATCATCCTAGCGATGATGTATATTATGATGTCAAAACGGCTTTCCTTAATGGAAACCTAAGTTGGGCGTGTATGTGATATAGCCTGAAGGTTTTGATGATCCTAAACGTGCTGAGAAGCTATATGCAAGCTTTAAAAGTCCATCTATGGATTGAGTTGAGCATCTCGGAGTTGGATTTTTCACTTTGATGAGATAGCCAAAAGATTTTGACTTCATCGAGAGTGAGCAAGAACCTTGTGTTTACAGCAAGGCTAGTGGGAGCACATTTGTGTTTCTGGTCTCATAAATATGTATGACATATTAATGATCGGAATGATAATCCAATGCATTAAGTTTCTCAAATCTTCATTGAGAAATGGTTTTAAGATGAAGTTATGGGAAAAACAATATAAATAGGGCATAAAGATCTATAGAGATAGATAAAAGGAGGCTAAAGTGTTGGCACTTGCGAGAATCAGTGTGTGGTGATACTTGATGAACACGATATCCTAAATAAAATGCTCAGAAAAAGGCCAATGAGATTAAGCCGAAGAATGCACATTGACAATGTATTGAAATAATTCAATATAAAGGATTCCAAGTAAGGTTTCTTGGCAATGCCATGTAGCGTTAGTCTTTGCAAGACTCAGCATGTTGTGACACATGATAAGTAGGAAAATCTTGATATCCATCACAAGTCCTGTTGATAGTCATCAGGAAAAATCATCCTCTAATACTGATAAGAATGAGGATGTGACCATAGTTTTTGGAGGAAAGAAAAAGGTCGTTATAAATAGTTACATCAATGCTAGATTTCAAACCAACAAAGGAATCATGGTGTGGAATCTGGTTTTATGTAAATGATAGAACGATGAGCTAGAAATGTTCCATTCAAGAACCGTTGACTACTCTACAACTATTGCAAAGTACACCACTGCTTTTGAAGTCGCATTGGAGATTGCTTGAATCAGACAATTAGTTTCTGAGTTATCTGCTGTTTGCAATGTGTTCAGTCCAATGGATCTCTATTATCGATAGTAGACCTATTGCTCGAGCACTGGGAACATTGATACCACCATAATTTTGAGTATGTACTTTGGCATGGATATATCATTTTGAATTGAATGGAGAAGTGATGTAAATACATGCAATGGGTATTGGATACCTATTGGATTAGATCCGTTAGCTTGTCTTATCCTACAATCTGAAAGAAGGTGCAATATCGAGAAATAGGTATTGGATACCTATGTGACTGGCTCTAGTGCAAGTAGGAAAGTTTTGGTGATATGCTGTAAAGGTGATCATGGGGATGATTGTATCACTTCTATGTTTGTGTTGTCTCGAGTAATTTGTTACTCTGTTCTTTGGATGATTATTATAGACATTAATCAACAAGTATGTGACTTGCTCATGAGACTTATTGTTTGATGTCATTCTAAAATGGTTCCTAGTTTCATATCATCACATGAAACAATAATGATTCATAAACCAACACATGTATTGATTGATAATCATGTTTCATGCATCTTAGATATAGAGATATCAAATCAATAATGCGGGCACATGTTAGCAAACATGGTGTTAGACAGACCCACCTCAAGACACTGTTGGGATAGTTATATGAAGTGCAATCAGTTGTGGTCTCGAATGGTGTACCTATAGAATCCTTTAACCTGAGATCGTCATTGATTCCAAAATGTATAGCAACACATTTAGGGGTTTCCAAACGCTACTCTATAACTGGGTAGTTATAAATATTTCTTTCGAATATGTTATGAAACATGTCGTGGGATATGAGTGATCAAGATAGAATTTGCCCCTCCTAGATAACGGGAGAGATATCTTTGGGCCAGCCAAGGTAGTTGGATTGAGAAAGTGCATGGTCATACTAATATAATTAAAGAGTTAATCATGATGAATCCACTACTTGATCGAGTGAATGGTCGAGCTATCACAAGGGGACACATATCTCGCCTTGAGCTTGATTGATATCGTGTGATAAAGGGATTGGTGTATGTGTATATCAAGATTCATCCGATATGATCTTTATGTGTACTCGGGAGTCAATATGTGTTGCTAGGTACTGCTATTGACTTGTAATTCGGAAAGGGTTTCTGGGTAGCGGCCGTTTACACATGAACCTAACAGGTCACACACTTAAAGGGATGAAATTTGAAACTTGCATGAATCAACTCTAGTGCAAGTGGAAGATTGTTGGTGATATGCCCTAGAGGCGATCGCGTATGCAGATTGGGTCTGCGAATGGGATTTAATATGATTGAATGTCTATTAGGGTTTAAAGTCATGATGGGTTTTAATATGATTAAAGTCCCATTAGCATACTCTATATAAGAGGAGGAAGGAGCCATGGACGCATGAGTTTTTTTCTCCGCCAAAAAGCCTATCTGCCATCTCTTCCCGAACTCCCTGCGAAACCCTAGTTGAGCCACGGTGCTAGCATACCGGCATACGATGTTCCATCCCTGTATGGGTGGATACCGTGGAGGCACTGCTGCAATTGTTGTGGTGCTGATCGGCAACAAGGACACTAGGATGGGTTCGACTACTTCCTCATCGCGATCAAAGATGTGGTCGAGGCTCCCTGTTCATGTTCGATGCTCCCTGTTCATGGTCGATGAGGTGGTCGACGTGATCAACTATTTCCTCTATGTGGTCACGAAGCTGGTTTAGGATGCAACGCCTTTGGTCAAAGCTGGTCGAGGTCACGGTGCACGTGGTGGAGGCTGGTTGAGGATGTGCATGAAGTTGGATTGGTGTACTTCAACTCTTCTTCCGCTGTGCCACGCGTCTAGTGGTAACGATCTATGATCCCCTACTTGCATGGTTTTCTGGTTGAACATGGTAGAGAAATTTTGATTTGTGCTGGCGTAGCTTACCTGTTCCCCAACAACATCTTGTAAGATAAACTTAGTAGTTGAGCTTTGGCTTGTATGTCTTTAGTATTTGCAGTTTGCTAGACTTGGATTTGGACTAAGTTGAGTAGTTGTGCAGAGCAATCTTTTAGTCTTAGACTCCTCTTGATGCTTTGACATGAAACATCTAAAACAAACTAGCTTTCCTAAAGATGAAATTTGGCAATTTCATAAATCATGTAGACTATAAAATGCTATATTCTTGATCACTATATTCGTAATTACTTTGGCTTAGTCAATGCTTATATTAAGTCTAGTTTGATGAATATATTACTCTAGGCTTCTTGGTTCAAGATAGTGAACTAGAGAATATTGTACTATATTTTACGTATTTATCAAATGTTTAGCTTATGATAGAACCTTAGGGGAATATATGTTTCTTGTGTCGCAAAGACACTACGTGACTTAATTTTGTAAAAATTGAAAAATCTTGTAGAATCAAGTTACTGGTGCTCAAATGTGATCCAATACGGTTATCTTGAAGCCTCGAGGTGTTTGTCATATCTAGTCGCGCAACACTTCACTTGGATAAGAGACAACTTGAGGATAAAAATAAAAATAAATAATAAAAGATAGTGCCAAAAATGATCAATTTTGTTTTGATCACTTGATCTAACTAAGTCTTGGTTTCATATATGAGCGTTTGCAAAGTCTTCTGTCTTGAATTCTTGATTGCCTAGTTTGATATTGAAGTTTGCTAATTCTTAATGCTTGTATTACCTTAGCACGAGTGAATGCTTATGTGGTGATCTCATTAATAGGGAGATTAAGAAACCAAGTTGAAATATGTTTTGGTTCATATGTGATTAGTGTTTGACAATGGTATTGATTTGGTTTCATGATTTTTGAGATTGCATGGGTATGGTTATGTACTGAAATTATGAACATAATTAACCAAAGTTGCTGAGAAAATAGAGTTGGGGTGATTGTCTCTGAGTCCGAGAAAATTTTACACGTCGGATGATCCGGCGTTCATATGTAGTACATGCTGGAGCATTTCAATGAAGAAGCAAAAATTGAAGTACACACCGAATGGTCTGGCGTTAGGCATCAGTAAACAACGAAGCTTTTTTGCAGAGAGTTTGCAAACTGGCTTTGGTGGACTTGTATACGCCAGATGGTCCGGTGCTGGGAAATGTGTGTGCCGGATGTTTTGCTAGAGTAATTTTTTCAAAGAGGGTGCAAAATGCGTTCTGGTAAGAATGAATACGCCAGATGGTCCAGCGATGGGCACGAATGCACGCCTGACTATTTCTTGCAGAGAGGATTTCAGGCAGCCTGGTCTGATGAGTTGAACACACCGGATGGTCCGGCGCTTAGGGGGAGTGAACATCGAATCATCTGGCGATCACGATTTTTCAGATGTGTCATTTCCGCTGGGATTTTGATTTCAACTAACTTGTGACAGAGTTAAATGCTGTTGGATGTACATATTTACTTATCTTATAATGTGTAGGTGATGGATGCAACTTGGTGGCTGACAACGAGAAGATCGGGACTATGCAGGGAGTTTGGTGCAAGACGATCTAGGGAGCTGGACGGAGACAAGGGTGATTCTAGCTGTACACGTGAAAGTCAAGTAAAGCATGAGATGGAGAACGAAGACGGTGTGTTGATAAAGTCAAGCGAAAGGGATGGCAGTACAAGTGACAAGGTGGCTCGAGGGATCAAGAGCGGGAGAGACTTGCCGATGATTAAGATCGCAAGACGAAGGACATGCATTGACATCAGAAGACTTGCTTAAAGTGTAAGCAAGTGGCTGTAAGTCAAGCTTTGAGAAGTGTGCAGGGTGGTTTCCCAGTTTGGTCGTAAACATCGTGGGAGGATGGAGAGCACGTGGCATCATCGCGAAGCTTGCACGAGGCGAAGCTAAGTCATGAAGACGCCACGGCCATCCGATGGATGGAGAAAAATTTGGACAAAACTTACTCCGGTGGTAGTTGGGAGTGTATTGTAAGTAAATGATAGTTTAGGGATAGGATTGCTTAAGGGTTAATTAAATATCCTAGGTCTATAAATAGAGGAGTATGGCTAGTGAAAACACCAAAACCTTTGAGAGTTTTTAGAAAGTTTTGAGTGCCTTCCACTTGTGTTGTGTGGAGAGTGAGAGATGAGTACTTAACCTATGTTTAGGTGAGAGATTTTGTGAGAAAATATTTTGTAATATGCTAAAAGAGGGTGTTCGTCAGAGCTTTATGAAGAGAAAGTTTTTATATATGCTTGAGTTCATCTCCTTATAGTCTCCTCCTTTTGGCTCCCGTGTTTTGGTGCAAGGTTTTAGTGTTTTTCTTGTTGATTTTCGTTTTACTTGAGAGCTGCTCCTTTTGGATCTTGTAAGAGGTGTTTTTCTTGTTGCTAGAGGGTTAATCTTCTCATATGAGTTAGTCTTAAACAATCCCAACCTTTTGGATCCATCAACTTGAAAAATCTCTTCTTCCGGTGTCTAGTTTTCTTGTGTTTAGTATTTTTTTTAAATTGATTGTTTTCTTACGCTATGATTTTTTTATATGACCTTAAATAGAATATAGAGATCTCATCCATCGAAGATGAGTGTTTGTTTTAAAGTCTTGCGATCTTTTCTTGTCTTTTTTGCTTTCACATGCGGTTGTGAGATAAGTTAGGTTAAGAATAGAAAAATAATCAATTTTGTAAAAAATTTATTTAGACGTATATTTACTTTTTTATTTATCAATATCGGTCCTACACACATCAGTGGACATTTGCAGCCAATTTATTTACGTCATTGAGGAGCTCCATAATTACTGCTAGCATTAGCTGCTGTTCTCCCAGATCCATAGGTTGGAGGCTGTGCAGACAACCCATAGGGAGAGGTCCCCTGCGCAGCGGCAAAGGGAGATGGTGCCTGTGCTGACCCATACGATGATGATAGCTGTGTGTCCAAACGCGGATGGTGCCTATGTTTGTCCATATGATGGTAGCGCCTGAACTGAGCCATAGGGACGCCCTGTTGCTGCGCCGTAGGATGATGGGACAGACCCAGATGCATACGATGGTGGCATCTGTACAGATCCATAGGTGGATGCAGATTGTACCCATGCATATGGAGGCGCTGCTCCCATTAGCTGCTGTAGCTGCCTCCTGTCCTCCAATTGCAGGTGCCTTCGAAGCGTCATAACCAGCACCCTTCAAAGAGCCATAGCCAGCAGCACACCTTGATACATCATGTGTTCCAGCTTTTGAAGAACTGAAACTAGCAACACGAGAAGTCTCCTATGCATTGCCTCTTGATGGCTCAAATCTAGAACGAGGAGCAGTCCCAGCTGTGCTTCCACTTAAAGAACAAAATGGTTTCAAAAATTCTAAGTCAAGATTCGCACCAAATGAATATGAAACTAATAGGAGAAAGCCTTACATTTTGCTATATAAGGAGGGTATAGACCTGTGTTGCAACTTCATTCATTATATCCACGCACAAACATAAACACAGGTAAATAATGAATTTTTATTCCCTTTTCCCAAAAATGTACAACTATAACTTCACTCCAACCTTGAAATGGTGTTCGTGAAAGACAGTACATAAGTTCTTATTTCTTAGATAATCACATGCATGGGTTTATAGCCACACAAGACCCACCTCCGTTGTGCCTTGTGAAAGAAGTGGTGTTTCATCTTTTTGTCTATCTTCAAAGCTCAAATGGTGTGTCTCACCTGAGATACAGATGTCACAGCAACAATTGACGCATGTTCCATGAGACCAACCGTTAAAGATAGCAATTCAGAGAATCATTACAACAAAAAGGTCCAGTTGCCAGTTGATAAATGAATCTGTGCAAGAAGCAAAACTTAAGGGCCGCCTTGTAGTGGTAGACATGATTTCAGAAAAATAATACATTCCACAACATGTAAGATACCCCTTAATTTATAAGGACGTAAAGCTGTTCACATGAGGACCTCCATAATCACCATCATAAGCAATTTATCCAATGGATTTAGCTCGATTGGCAAGTGACCAAGGGTGGTGCGAGTGGATAAAAATTCTATGAGGCCCGCGCGTGAAGGACTCCGGCGAGACCCTATCCGCGCCGTGCACGCTCGATCGCACGACGTGCGCGTGTGCGGGCCTGCGTGCGCGTGGACACGTGTCGTAGCGCGGCGAGGATCTACGCGAAAGATCGAGTCTCACATAATTTCCTTCCGGTGTGAGTCGGTCAGGAGTCTATCTCTGGCACCTATAAATAGGCCTCTATGAAGGCCTTGATGTACCATCATCCTTTTGAGCAATATTAGTATTGTACATAATACCTACATATAGAAATGTTCCATACCACTTTGTTTTGTACATATACTAATCTATAGAGTAACAAATGAACTAACTGATAAACGGCAAACTCCATACCACTTTTGTCAATATTAGCTGCATTCCTCAACTCAGTACGAAGTTTTTCCAGCTCCGTAACCATGTAGTCATAATTCTTCTTCATTGTCTGCAACGACTCGGAGTGATCCACCCTGAGTTTCCTTTCATACTCATAAGTAGAGAAATAAATTTTACAGTGTACTGTTAAGAAATATTTTTGTGAGATTTTATTCACATCCTCTATTATATGATTTAATGGCTGAGCTGAAGATGAGATGGAGCTGACAAATATTTTATAGTACACTGTTTAGAAATATTTTTTTGAAAATTTTGATTCGGTGTAAATTTATCGATATTTATTTATTTATTTGATGTAAAATTGTATGAGTAATTTTTTTAGTGAAGTAATATTGGGAGGATATAAAATCTAATTTTTTGAATAATTGTAGTTGTGAAATACTATTAGCATAAAACCCAGCACATGTAAAATTGTATGAGTAATTTTTTTTAGTGAAGTAATATTGAGAGGATACAAAATCTAATTTTTTGAATAACTATAGTTGTAAAATACTATTAGCATAAAACCCAACATAGATGTTACATTCGCTGACAAATATTATATGGGACATGGGGTTTATCGTTGGTACGTAAATAGAGCCTAACCATAAAGACATGATGACAACAAACATCGGCACGTATGGTTTGCATAAATACTAATCTAATAGTGTGCTGCTATTAATCCTAACATGCTTTAGAGAATGAAAAATATGTCGAGTTATAGTATATGCTCTTTACTGAGTGCACCTAGAATATTTGCCCTTTCTCAAAGCATCAGGGCCCTCCGTCTTAGCGCAATGGGTCCTCTCCCGCTTCCTTTCCCTTTCTACTTCGTGTGCTTGAGTCGCGGCAAGCTCCTCCACTACCTTCCTCATGCACTCCCCCTCCTACCGCTTCAGCTCTAGATCATCCTGCTATTGCTCGTACTCCCGATGTTCGTACGTCTCTCTCCTCCACCGTATGCTCATGTCGACCCATCGCTTCTGGTCCTCATTTTGATCCATATCGAGCCATTCCATGAAGTCACAAATAGGTAGAGGAGAATGAACAAATGAAACTGGATGGGAGATTAGTAAGACAGTGCATAAAATCATATGAAAGTGCCACATGAGTGATCTATGTCGCTATACCGGTGGGTACTTATACGATCCATGTTGAGGCTTGCCATATTGGTAGTTGGTACAAATGAAAAAGCATAGGCTATAGGTGTAGGAGATGTCATGAAACTTGCGAAGCCTACAAGGGTCGTCACAGAAGTACATCGGAGGTTTGACCCCCTGAGGGATGAAAATCCCCCAATGTTTATTGGGTGGGCTTGGTGGAGCTGACGAAGATATTGCAGTTGAGAGAGCTGAGGAAGGAGTGATCTATCCATAGATGAGGGTGGGGTTATTTATGGTGGCTGGGGGCTGGTGTATGGACTGAGTGCATAGGCTTGGCTGGAGGCTGGAGCATAGGATTCCCTATGAAAGCTAAAAATGTTGTGGCATTGATGCTAGGCAGAGATTTTCTGTGTCAGGATAGAGGTGTTGTCGTTTAATTTATAATTAAAGTTCTGTCATGTGGTCACTTCATATCTATAACCTGGTCTCTAAGTAATGCTTTTCATATATTGGAAAGAATCACTACGTGAAAAATGGACAAGGGTGACGTGTCATAACCATCATGGGTGACGAGTCCCGCACCCGTCATCCCGAACGCGTCACTGATGATATATAATAAGTGACGGGTAAGGACCCATCACCAATAAGGTCATTGGTGATGGGTCAAAACTTGACCCGTCACTTATTAAGGTCATTGGTGACGGATCACAACTGTGACCCGTCACTTATGACTTGTTTGTGACCCGTCACTTATGACTGATATACAGTTTTCGTGCTTTTTGGACGCAAAAAAAAAAGTCAAAAAAAATATTTTTCACCCAAGCCAATCCAACTCAGGCCTATCACCACTCGCCACGTGTCTCTACCTATTTTTCAGGCTGTTTTTAGAATGTGCGTTCCGTGGGAATCAAACTCGCGATGGCCCTCGCGCGCGTAGCTGCCTAACCACCTCAACCTCACGTGCGTCCTGAAGGGATTTGGATAAAATATCCTTTTAACTATTTTACCGAGGGTCGTGACCCGTCACCAATATCAATTTTACAATATACATAAAAACCAGTTGACTCGGAGTGCCTTCGGTTAAATGGCCATAACTTTTGCATACGGACTCCGATTTTGATGTTTTTTTGACTCTATGGACATCTACAGAAAAAGTTACATCCGTCTCTCCCCAACTTTATCGGGTTCAGTGAATTTTTTGAGGCCTAAAATGGCTTGGAAGATTGAGTTCTCCAAACATCAAACTTGAGCAGAAATTCACCGAACCCGACAAAGTTGGGAAGAAATGGATGTAACTTTTTCTGCACCGTTTTTAGAACGAGCATTTGTGTCCATAGCCGTTACCTCTTACATCAAACTTGAGCAGAAATGTCCATAGCCGTTACCCCTTATATTCTAGTGCTTCTGAAGTGAGAAAAAATAAGAGAAAAATAAAATAAAAATAAATTTTTTTTGCAATGTTTGGATCATTTTCTGTATTTCTGAATAACAACATTAGTGATGGGTCATAACTTGACCCATCACTTATGACAGGCCTATGAGACCCGTCACCAATGACTGGCCTACGATGACCTATGAGTGATGAGTCGTCATTGGTGACGGGTCAAATTTTCACTCGTCACCAATGACTGGCATTAGTGACAGGTCACAACTATGACCTGTCACTTTTATCATAAGTGACGGGTCATATTACGACTCGTCACTTATGTAGTGTCTCGTTTGTCTATTTTTTATATAGTGAATTGTGTTGGGATAGTATATTAATATAATAAACTTACTATAACATTTATTAGACATAAAGTTCACAAATAGTTCATAACATAGTACGTTAATATAAGACACTAACCATATACCCATCAAACTAAACTAATGAAATGAAAATATAAACAAAATAAATTGTTGTGGTTGGCATTTGCATAGTTCTTAGTGCATAGATGTTGAATATCTAGATCATCTCAAGATGATGGAGGAAAGTACCGACACAAATTAGCGGAAGAATGCAAGCTATACCAGTCAATGCTATCAGGGTAAGATAGTTGTCATCTCCAATATGGTGATGGGAAGTTGTAAGGATGGGTACCAGTAAATCCACCATCGTTTTTAGGATCATCAATGTCCTCTAGAGATGGAGAGGTCATTGTGGCATGAAATCATCATCGTCGTAATCAACTTGAGTTATCATAGTAGTAGCACGTCCTATTTCGTTGTCGGTTATACGTCATCTCAATGTGGTGCATGAACGTCCTTTTACAACGTTCTTTGAACCTTCTCTTGTATTGTTGCTGGAACGTCGAGGCATTAAGGGCATGAAATCATCATCCTCATCATCCTCGTTATTTTCTGGATGAGTAGTAGAGGGCGCCATTGTACCCCTTAGGTTCGCTGACCGTCGTTGTCTTCTACGCGAACCAGGCATCACACCCCCGCCGAAGAGCATATACATTGCCAAAAAGTTTGAAATTTCTTTGTTGATCAACTCTGCGTCTTCCGAGAATGCCTAATGTAAAAGAGGAGTGTTCAAATCAATGGAAAAAAGATAAGTAGAGTGACCAAATAGAAAATAACGAACTTGAATATGGGATTTATACTGGTCAGATAACATTGCTATCCTTCTTTGGCTTCTAGAGAAACCTAGCACTGAAGGATGATACGCCATCTCAAGGTTGTTCTCCTTGAAGGTATCATCATTCCCTCTGCGCACAATCTGCAATGAGGCATTAAGTACTATATCGATCGTTGTAGGTATCCATGGAAAGCTTGTACTAGAAGATCCCGCCATAGATTCATTGATCTATGCCTACAACGTTCTGCCTCTGCACCAAAGTACAAATCCTTAAATATTTAAGAAACATTAAACTAGTACTAAATATCACAATTAATATGTAGCAAGACTTAAGAAATAACTAATAAGTAAAGTTATACGCCATAATTATTTGTCAAGCAGTAAATAAATTAAAAAATAATTACATTAACAATACAGCAAATAAGATATAGTAGGGATGACTATGACATTAAAATAAATAATACATGTTTCATGAATAAGTACAAGTGCACCGATAGAAGGAGTGGTCTATCCATGGATGAGGGTGGGGTTATTTATGGTGTGTCTAAACCCTGAGTCAGGACAGAGATGTTGTTATTTCATCGTTAAAGCTGAGTCGTATCGTCACTTCGTGTCTAAAGCCTAATTCACGACAGAGGTATTGTCATTTCATGCTTAAAGCTTAGTCGTGTGGTCACTTCATATCTAAAGTGTGGGTCACGATAGAGATGCTGTGTTGGTAGCAGGGAGTTGTCATTTCATGCTAAAAGCTGAGTCGTGTGGTGGAGATGAAGTATTCGGTCTGTATGCACTGAAGTGTATAGTGGATGCATTGGATGCCAACCTGAAGCGAGGGGTCAGTGTACGCTGAGTAGTTGGCAGTGTGCAATCACATCGCTCATAATAGGTGGCAGCGTGTGGTCACATAGCTTAGAAAAAGGTGGTTTTTTCGATATCTGAGAAGCCACTAGCATACGATCACATGGGAATAAGAAATGCATTAATGACATGATAAGTAGTACATAGAAAGTAGACATGTCCGAATATGGAAGAGTAGTTCACAAGTCGAAGATGAATCATGTAGGTTACAAAAGCAAAGGTAAAATCCTACTGTTGTCTCCCGTTCCCACCATCATGGTCTCGTAGCCGCTGCTACTAGTTCGCCCTCACGTGGCCCCTAGAGTAGGTCAGGACATCTGATGGACAAACCTCCCTGGTAGGCCTCGTAGCGATCACAGGTGTCGAGGCCTCCTCCTAGGTCTGCTGCATCAGTAGTGGAGCACTGAGCAACTAGGACCGCTTGATGACATCGTAGTCCGGTGTGCCCCCGAAGAAGTCCCTCACGAGGTTGAACGGGGGGTCTGACCCAGGCTCATCCTCCTTACTCTGGTATGATGACTGCGATGGTGCCACCGTTGTCCATGCATAATCACTCGAGGGGCCTGCGAACACAAGAATTTATTAGATACGGTAAATATGGAAATAAATGTATTAGTATAAAATGCAATGTTGTACCTGTATAGTATGCAGGTGTTGCAGTAGACAGTCGGGCATGAGTGCCGGAGTAGGGTGTGACTAGTGGAGGTCCGAACAGTGGAGGTCCGAATGGTGGAGGTGCGTATGCTCGAGATGTAGATGAATATGTTATGGCTTCATCACCATAGTAACCTGTAGAGGCATTACCTGAGAGGCATTCGAATGGTGAAGGTGTCGGCACTTGCCATGGTCTAGGTGTCAGTGTCGATAAGTGTGTAGGTATACCTTTTTAAAAGTAATACATCAGTAACAAAAAAAATATCGCTAACCGCCGTGAGTATGAAAAATGCATACCTGTTATGTCCAACCCTGGAGGCTGTGGTCAAGGTGGTAGTGTGGATGCTGGTCGTGGTGGAGGTCATTGCACATCAGACCTCCTGGATGAGTTTGCATGGACCCCACTAGACCTGGAAGGAGCACCGGTGACATCTGCGGTGGATCGGCATGAGGTAAGCTTCAAGACCGACACAGTCTTATCCAAAATTTGCTTGACAAATCCCGCTACATTCGCTGCACTAAGCTGAATCCTTTGTCTGAGGCGCTCCATTGTTCCAGCTGTGTCCCTATGGATATCGTATATGATATTGGCCTATTGAAACAAACATGAAATGGGAATTTTAGTTTATAGTGGTCTGTATGAGATTATATGATAAAAAAAATGAGATGTTAATTAAACACACCGCTAATGCAGTGTCCTCATCCCAATGGCACGGGTAGGCCTCCGTAGTCGAAGTGACGTGTGGTTGGACAGCATCTGAGGTGTAGGTGGCCCGTGTTCGTGTACGCAGGATGTACCACTGCAGGTACTCCTCGAAGCTCGGGTCGATGAAAGGATGAGGCTCCTCGATGACATCCTCAAGGGCATGGGCCCAGGCCGACACATATGGCGCCAAGCGATATGCCCAGAGGTTTCCACCCAATTAGCCCTTACATGTATACCTGCAAGTCAACCATGTTAAATAGACTATAAATAAGATAAATTATATGGATTATATATTTGATTTTAGTTACCTATGAACGTGGCTCGGAACCGTGCGAACGTTGATGAGGGGGAATGCCTGGAAGCATCCAAACTGTCTTATCACACGGTGGGATGAGTACTCCTCGACGTAGATGTCGAAGACGAGCAGCTTCTTTGTAAGCTAGTAGTCCTCGTCGCGGCAGCACAATGGAGGCAGACCAAAAGGCGCATGGGCTTGTATCATCAAGTGCCTATAAGGGGTCCAGACCACGTCCTTTGGACGCAGACGGTCGAACTACGACCTAAAATGCTCTTACGTGTTGTGGGCCTACTCATGCGCCCAGTGCAGCTGTGGAAAAAAATAGTAAGAAATCGAACTTAAAACATGTGACAAGTGAAGCAGAGCTATGTTTCTTACGTACCCGATGTCAACACCACAATGAGCCCATGGTGGGCTTGTCCTCCTCGGGTTCCCCGTACAATTCTTCAGGGTACGAGGATTGGTCCACAATAGGCCGGTCGATCGTGAACCGCTCGTACGACCACAACTACAACAGCAGTGGGCACCCAGCAAATGTGGATTGTGGCTCCTTCTTCATGCATGCATCACACAAGGCCCGATATGTCACCGTCAAGACAGCAAAGGCCCAGCTCAACTGGGGGGACATCATTGGGCTCTGCATCTGCAATCCCCTTCGTGTACAGAACAAGGGTCCTCAATACTAGGTGGCCTTGGCCGGTGATGAACATAACTCAGCCGAACAACCAAAGCAGGTAGGCCTCCAAGTGCCTCGAGATCGAGTACACACCAGCGTCCGGGTGCATGTATGCAGGCTTGAAGTAATGCAAATGATGATGAGTAAAATATCTTGCAAATTGTAAAGTAAATGGAAAGGTACCTAGAACTAGAGGATCAA
Organism: Phragmites australis; assembly: GCF_958298935.1. Classification (NCBI taxonomy): domain Eukaryota; kingdom Viridiplantae; phylum Streptophyta; class Magnoliopsida; order Poales; family Poaceae; genus Phragmites; species Phragmites australis. The sequence goes on from NC_084925.1 coordinate 5,122,491, forward strand.
CTTCTTCGTGGGCCCTCACGGAGCTAACAGGAACTCGGGCACGTAGGCGGGTGCGTCGTTTGTCTGCTAAACAGGGGCGAACCACGCGAGCATGACGTTCATCCAGCCTGCATCCACGTCGATGACTCCAACGGTGACTCTGGTGCAAGGTAAGCCTAACAGGTAGGCTACGCCTACAACGTCGTAGCCATCTCACCGCAGGGGAGGTGGAAAGTGTGGGCCTCAGGCCTCCACCTGTCGACCAGTGCAGCGATCAGCGAGCGGTCAAAATAGAATCACCTCGCAGCTGCCTTAGGGTTCTCTGTAGCTTGGGCCTCCACCAAACGACACAGCGGTAGGAGTCCAGATGCTGTCAATCTGTACCATTTAGAATATTAAGTGAATGTAGAGCATGCAATAAATAAATAATCAGGCACATACGCAGCTAACTCGTGACATACCAGTGCTTTAAAAGATCGTCAATCATAAGTAGCTCCCTGGGGCCACATGGTCGGAAAACTCCTAACTCTATCTGGTGAACAGCAGACAAGAAGTAACGGTGCTTCTTGTCCACTACAAGGTCAAAAAGCTCGAGGGTCGGTGGGTGCACCATATCTGCATTGAAACCAAATATAAACATTCTGTTACATGAACATATTACATATACACACAATTACATGAACACTATATAACATATAGGTACACAAGTTACATGAACATATTAAATATACACACAGTTACGTAAATAGCATATAACATACAAGTACAAGTACACAAAGTTTGCACCCATATGCCTCATGCACCACCTACTCTTCAAGTCGGGCCATTTTGCTCTTACACATCATCGAACATTGCCGTATTGCATATCCAGCTAAGCTTATAACATCCATGTATGTTTATCATGAATCAAACATATATTAGGCCGGTCTAGAATAATAGTATGCTTGACTCGCTCAAGGAACCAATACCAGCTCTCCCCATTCTCGCTCTCCACGAAGGCAAGCCCCGGTGGCATGACTTGGTTGTTTCCATCTACCCCAATTGCAGACAATATCTATCCTTTATACTTCCTAGTTAGGAACGTCTCACCCAAGCAAATGATGGGACGACGGTGCCTAAATGCCTTGATGATTGCCGCAAATGCAAAGAAAACACGCTACAATACTCTCTTTCCAGGCTTCTCACTCGAGGGGTAATGCTTGACGTCAAAGTAACTTCTAGGGTTTCTCGCACATATTGTGGCTAGTTGACGTGGTAAGTTGTCATATGAATCTTCTTATGTTCCAAACCTCATCTCAATAGCCTTCGGTTTCGCCCTCTATACCTTGGCGTAGTTTACTATATACTAGAACCTTTTCTCAATAGCACGGTTTATTGATCATGGCTCATACTTTAGGTTTTCCATAGTATCTCCGTACATAATATTAGCAACAAAAGTAGATGACAGGTTCTGATGGGAGAACTCTATTTTCTCAATGTGATAGTTATGCTTAAAGATGGCAACGAGCAAAATACCCGCGGATAGAGGCTACATATACTCGCGCCCGCGAGGAAAATCCTATACCCGTGCCTGTGCCCGTCACCCGTGATGGGCAGTAAACTGTGCTCGTGCCCTCCATCCGTGGGCATCACGTGCCTACAGGCACGCCCGCGTGCCCGTCACCCAACAAGTAGTTCATATAGGGAGTTTTAGTTTTTTATACAGGGAGCTTTTCATAGCAATACAAGTACATACCAACAATCTCATCAAATTTAAACATACAGGAAAAAGAAAACAATCTTAAATACTTAGTGCATCACACATTTGCACACATATAGGATTGTTCAACAACACAATTACACAACAATCTATCCATGCAAATAAATAGAACAATGAATAAGTTCATCAATTAGATTCAACACTAGTGATGCATGATTCTTTTTGCATATCTTCTTCAATGTCTTCAAGGCATGACCAGAAGCTATTAAACCTTCCATCACCTTCATCTACAATCAAATTTTATGTATATTAGTAGCAGATCATATATTAGAAATAGAATATAATGCAAATGCACATTTGTTTACCTTTGAGATTGTGACGAAGCCAACTTTGGCTGCACATCAAAGATTCCAACATTCTAGGAGTAAGACGACTACGATGCTCACTTAAAATCCTTCCACTAGTGCTAAAAGCTGATTCAGAAGCTATTGTAGTGATTGGAATAGCCAAAATGTCACGAGCAATTAGCCTCAAAGTGGGATAACGAGTTCCAGCCACTTTCCACCAACCAAGAACATCAAAATAATCATTTTCATCATGAGGAAGAGTTTCTTCATCCAAATAGCGCTCTAGCTCATTCTTAGTTTTAACAAAGGTAGTAGTCTTCTTATGTGCAGCATGGGTTTTAAAAATTGACAAAAAAAAAACAGCTGCACTAACTGAAGAAGAAGCACCACTAGATGATGTGCCCACAAACTCTTGGTCTTTTACTTGGTAATTTTTCATCAAATCAGTTAGCCACTGGTTGACTTGTCCCTGCTACTGCTTCTCAAATGTTTATCTCTGTTGGATCCTTCTGGTACACCTTAGCTAGTAGCACAAGAGGGATACCACGTTCACATGCTATATCTACGTTCTACCTCCAAGTAGATATCGCAATAATCGGTATGAGCTCCCCGAAGTACCCTTGAGTACCATGTCTTTGCACAGCTCTCAGCATAAGCTCATATTGCTAGGGATCTAGATGAAAATGGTGCATCAGCCACTTGCACACACCCAATATGGTCCTCTCATTGGCTCTACTAAGTCCATTAACGACATGCTGAAATTCAGAGAGATCTACACTGCTAGGACTATAACCAATCTAACCTTCACCATAATATATCTGAAAATATGGCTTATCAGACATCCCTGGAAACATCTGAAAATATGTCCAATGTTAATACCAGAACTATCCTTCTGATTATCGAAACTCTCACAAAATTATCGGAACCGATGATCACCTAATAATACGTTTAGTTCACTACAATCAATATTGCTCCTAAGCAAACTAATCAACCCCACAAATTTACCATCCGTCTACTTAATAAAGTTTCTAATTATCTACAATTATAACACACATCATTATTCTATAAAATCTAGATAAGCAATACTATCGTACTCTAAGTACCACTATACATCTAATGGCTATGCTACCATGTTGAAATAGATCTTTACAATATACTACAAAAGACAGAAAAGCATCATTTTCTAATTACCTTGCTAAACCCTAAGTTTCATATAATGTAACTATTGTTATGTCATTAAACCATAGATCTAGTGGTACTTTAATTACTAATAAAAACATAAGTCTAGAAAAATTACTGGAAACCGAGATCCAAAATCCGCATATCAAAAACAGTAGGGCTTCGCCGTGCTACCTCCCTCTCCTCCTCCTCTCTTTCTTTTTTTCTGTATTTAAATTGTTATTTTGGCTGATTTTTAGCTATTTTATAGTGTGTGGACAGTGAGGGGCGGCGTGGGTGCAGGGGGCTGACCGCCCCCTGAGAGGGCGGCAAGAGGGGCTACCCGCCCTCTCAGAGGGCAGTAAGGACTAACCGCCCTCTAAGAGAGTGGTAAGGGACTCCGCTGCCATGTTGTAATCGTTACCGCCCTCTGAAAGGGTTGTAGCCCTTTCAGAGGGCAGTAGGCGCCTATTTGTGTAAATATTGCCATCATAGATCTATTTATTTAAATATTAATTTTAGAAAATATAAAAAAAACTCCATGAACAGTAAACCATGTTATCTGTATCAATGTTGAACTATGGGGAAAAATTGATCGTCTTACCCTGAAGTTATTAGTTTCATATTAACTGTAGTGGATATCTGGTTTTCCATGCTCCTGCATGGAAAATAGATTTCTCACATAAGATTCTTGGAACCTCATGCTAAGGAGAAGCTGCAATGTTGCAAAAAGTACAGTAGCACCACCCAAATCTTGTGAAGTTGTCCCTGGTGTAACAGACCTCAATCTCCAAACACAAATATACAAATTGGGGCAAAGTGGTAGGGACTACTACTCGAGATAGTAATTTGGAGAAGAATTAGAGGGTCAAGGGGTGTTGGAATATGAAAAGGTGCCCTGGACAGAGTGCGGCAAGAGCCCCACTCATCAGAGGGGGCTCAAGCTTGGAGATGGCCAATGGCCTTTAGGAGTGGAAGAGAGAGCCAGTCTGTATTGTATGGAGGGGGGAATCTGGTGTCCCCTTCTCTTGGCCCTTGGAGGCTTATTTTATAGAAAGAGAGGGCAAGGAAAATTACCACCTTGATCCTAAAATATTATGCTACAATCATGTACATAGGAGGATATTTTGGGCTTTTCACCCCCTTACATGTGACATGGTAATTGAGATACTAGATCGTTGTAGTGATATCACAGGACATCATCTAAACATCTCAGGTTAGGGCATTTACCCCAACAGCACCCCCTCATCCGCTAGTTCCCAGATCCTGAGGGGCGGGCGGATGTACAGAAAACTAGCTCCGGCCTTTTGAAGTCAGGCTTCCTCGGATTGTTCCCTGTCGTTGTAGCATGGACGTCTTGGGCAAGGAGCGAATGCCGCAAAGCTCACCAGAGTTTCCTATCGAGGATCCAGGTGACGGGGCTCAGAGCTAGTGATGGAGGTGATGATGACACGGTCCTAACCCCCTCAGCGGGAGCCGCGGCGATACTTGATGGAAGCATGTCCGTCTGAAGCTTCACTACGGTGACTGGAGGTGATGTTAATGGCGAGGCTAAGTGAGGCAATCCACGATCCCCTCAACGGTAGATGTGGGGAGGCTTGACTGAGGCAAGGACATCTGGAGTACCGCAGTGAGGGCCAAAGGTGAAGTCGATAGCGAGGCTGAGGAGGGCAATCCGTGACCCCCTCAGCATGTAGACGCGGCAAGGCTCGAAGGCGGCAGGGCCATTCGATGCCCCCGGTGAGGGCTAGAGGTGAAATCAACAGCGAGGCTAAGGAGGGCACTCTGCGATCCCCTCAGCATGTAGTCGCGGTGAGGCTCGATGAAGGAAGGGATGTCTGGAGCCCCGCGACTGTATCCAAAGTTGAAGTCGACGACGAGGCTGAGGAGGGCAGTCCGCGACCCCCGCAGCATGTAGTCGTGGGGAGGCTCAATGGAGGCAGGGTTGTCTGGAGCCCCACGATTGTAGCCAGAGGTGAAGTCGATGGCGAGGCTAAGGAGGACAGTCTGTGACCCTCTCAGCATGTAGTTGCGGCAAGGCTCGATATAGGCAGAGTCGTTCAGAGCCCCGCGACGATAGACGAAGGTCAAGTCGATGGTGAGGCAGAGGAGGGCAATCTATGACCCCCTCAGCATGTAGACGCAGTGAGGCTTGACAGAGGCAGGGAAGTCCAGAGTCCTATGGAGGTAGCCAGAGGTGAAGTCGATGGCGAGGCTTAGGAGGGCAATCCATGGCCCCCTCAGCATGTAGTCATGGCGAGGCTCGACAAAGGCAGAGCCCTCTAGAGCCCCATGGTGGTAGCCGGAGGTGAAGTCGACGGCAAGGCTGAGGAGGGCGGTCCGCAACCCCCTCAACATGTAGTCGTGGTGAGGCTCGATAGAGGTAGGGTCGTCTGAAGCTCCGTAGTGGTAGCCAGAGGTGAAGTCGATAGCGAGGTGAAGGAGGGCAATCCGTGACCCCCTCAGCATGTAAACGTAGCAAGGCTCGATGGAGGCATGGCTGTCTAGAGTCCCGCAGTGGTAGCCGGAGGTGAAGTCAATAGTGAGGCTGAGGAGGGCAGTTCATGACCCCCTCAGCATGTTGTTGCGGTGAGGCTCTATGGAGGTAGGGCCGTCTAGAGACCCACATAGGTAGCCAGAGGTGAAGTCAATGGTGAGACTGAGGAGGGCAGTCTGCGACCCCCTCAACATGTAGTCACGATGAGGCTCGATGGAGGTAGGGCCATTTTGAGCCCCGCGACAGTAGCCGGGGTGAAGTCTATGGTGAAGCTAAGGAGTGCAGTCTATGACCCCCTCAACATGTAGTGGCGGTGAGGCTCGACAGAGACAAGACTGTCCAGAGCCTTGTGATAGCTGGAGGTAAAGTCGATGGCGAGGCCGAGGAGGGCAATCTGCGACCCTCTTAGCATGTAGACACGGCGAGGCTCGACAGAGGCAGGGTAGTCCAGAGCCCCGCGGCTATAGCCGAAGGTGAAGTTGACAGCGAGGCTGAGGAGAGCAGTCCATGACCCCTTGAGCATGTAGTCGTAGTGAGGCTTGATGGAGGCAGGGCCGTCTGGAGCCCCGCAGTGGTAGCCGGAGGTGAAGTCAATAGCGAGGCTAAGGAAGGCAGTCCGTGACTGTCGGTGTATCAGGAACCAGGGGTCCCTGAGTCCCGAGACCGGGCCGGCCATCCGCCACGCGTCACCATCCCGCGAGGTCCACCCTGCGAGATAAGAAGAAGCTAAGTCCCGGGAGAAGGTGCTCGGGGCCGCCGCCTCTGGTTCCCGAGCACCCCAGTTCCCCGATGATCCGCAGAGTCCAATTACCGGGAAGGAAGTGCTCGGAAGGGTTCTCGCCTACCCCCGAGTACTGTAGTCCCCCGATGATCCAAACAGCCAAGTGCTCGGGAGAGAGTGCTCGGGGATGCACGTGGCAGCCCCCGAGGACTCGGTTCCCCGAAGGTCTCCCCCAAGTACTCGGGAGAGAGTGCTCGGGGTTGCACGTGGCAGCCCCCGAGGACTCGATTCCCCGAAGGTCTCCCCCAAGTGCTCGGGAGAGAGTGCTCGGGGCTGCACGTGGCAGCCCCCGAGGACTCGGTTCCCCGAAGGTCTCCCCCAAGTACTCGGGAGAGAGTGCTCGGGGCTGCACGTGGCAGCCCCCGAGGACTCGGTTCCCCGAGGGTCTCCCCCAAGTGCTCGGGAGAGAGTGCTCGAGGCTGCATGTGGCAGCCTCCGAGGACTCGGTTCCCCGAAGGTTCGCGCAAGATCGTCCGACGACCCAAGGGGTCCCATCGTCGAGGTGTCAGCCAGTCAAAGGCCCAATACCGCATTTAATAGGCCCGCGCGGCCTGACATCCTGATATCCTGACATTCTCAGCTGCCCATGCCCTAGTGTCAGATCCTGCCATGCTCTGGCAGGGGGGCGTGGGTCCATTAAATGTACAGGTCCCGTCCAGTTTCACCCGGGTGCCTCGGGATAGCGTTGCCAAAATCGAAGCGCTCCGCCTGCCACCCTGCCCTGGCAGAAGAACAAGACAGGGTGGGCGCACCGGGCACCTCTGTGGCCGCCCGGTGAGCCCTCTTAATGGCGCCGGAGGACATCCGTAGTGGCGGGTGGTCGGATGCACGCCGCATTTTTCCACCGCCCCTGTCACTTCGCCAAAACGGAATGATGACGCCTTTCTCCGTGGCGCCTTGGCATTCGCGCCCCCTCTTTCCCATTCTGGATAAGTCGAGGTCGGCGCGCTTATAAAAGGAAAGAGAGCGAAGCCAAGGAAAAACAAAGCTAGACAGGACGAGATCAAGAGAAGAGACCGAAAAAACAAGGTGAACAAGGCAAGAAAGCCCCGACAACCCTCAAGAAGCACCCGAAGCCCAGATCAAAAGGCGAAGAACATCACAAACAAGCTCAAGCCAAGCTAGAACACGAGAGCCTCAAGCTCTCTGTAGACAGCTCACCCCTGTAACCAGATACATCCTTGAAGAATTCCCTTCAAGGAGAGATATAACACTCACACAGCAGTAGGGTGTTACGCCCCCGCGCGGCCCGAACCTGTCTAAATCCCGGTGCACCCATCTTTCTTGCACTAGGTCGATCATCTCCCACCACCAGCCACTGCATTTATTTCCGTTCCCATTTATTTCCCAGACAAGCTCGTTCAGGATCATCCCCCCGGCCGAATCTTTAAAAAGGGGTCTCTCGGGATCCCTGTGACAGGAGTTCATCCTCCGATAGTGACCCGCTCAGCATGTTGACGTGGTGAGGCTCGACGGAGGAGGGGTCGTCCAGAGCACTGCGGCGATAGCCGGAGGTGAAGTCGATGGCGAGGCTGAGGAGGCTAATTCGTGACCCCCTCAGCGTGTAGTCAGTGCAAGGCTCGACGAAAGCAAGGCCGAGGGGTCGTCATGATGACGGCGAAGGCACGAAGCCAGCCTATTTCAATTCCCACTCAACTTTCTTGGAATCTCGACCCTTGCCTTGTTCCTGATCCAGTGTTGTGTGGTTCCCACCATCATGGGCTTTCCGATCCCTCGGCTCCCCTCACGTCTCGGTTGCGAGCAAGCGGTGGGCGCGTCCTATAATATACATGTGGTGTGTACTATGCAGAGTGTCATCCCCTACCCCCTCACGTCTTTTGGTTGCGAGCGAGCAGAGTGCATGTTTATAGGGACAATGCATCACACTAGTGATCGCGGCCTACTACCCTCGAGATGGTGGAGGAAACTTATGGAGGCATACGGCCTTTGAGGTGGCGAAGGAAGTGCCATTAAGGTGGTATTTTGCCATCATCATGGGTTTTTGCCAAGGCAGGGTAGCTTCTTAAGATGGTCATGCCAAGTTTGTACAGACACACACACACACACACACACACACACACACACACACACACACACACACACACACACACACACATATGCACGTATGATGTAATTTTAGGATTTAACCAATAAGCTGATTTGGACCCCGCCGCGATCGAGGCTGTGCTGTCGAGATGCGGAGGCTTTTGAGACCTCGACGCTAGTGGCGGAGGGTTTCCAAACCTCGATTCTCAAGGCGGAGAGTTTTCAGACCTCAATGCTCATGGTGGAGGGTTTCGAGACCTCGACACTCATGGCGGAGGTTTTTCCAACCTCGACGCTCGTGGCGGAGGGTTTGTAGACCTCAACACTCATGGTGGAGGGTTTTAAGACCTCGACGCTCTTGGCGGAGGGTTTTTAGACCTCGACGCTCATGGCGGAGAGTTCTTAGACCTCGACAGCCATGGCGGAGGGTTCTTAGACCTCGATGCTCATGGAGGAGGGTTTTTAGATCTCGACGCCCATGGCGAAGGATTTTTTAACCTTGACGCTCGTGGAGAAGGTTTTTCAGACCTCGACACTCGTGGTGGAGGTTTTCTAGATCTCAACACTAGTGGCGGAGGGTTTTCAGACCTCGAGACTTGTGGCAGAGGGTTTTCAAACCTCGACCCTCGTGGTGGAGGGTTCCTAAACCTTGACACCCATGGTGGAGGGTTTTGAGACCTCAACGCTCATGGCGGAGGGTTTTTAGACCTCAAAGCCCATGGCAAAGGGTTTTTAGACCTCGACGCTCATGACGGAGGGTTTTTAGACCTCGATGCAACTGAGGCTATGCCTTCAAGGTATCGAAGGGTTTTTATTGATATGCATTATGTGGCACTATCTGAGCAAGGATATAACGTAAGTTTAAGTTTTGTACGTAATGTTTATAGGTGAATAGCTAACTGTAGAGGTCATTGCGTAGGCAGCCCAGGGTGCGCTGCGCGTGGTGCTTCTCAATGAGTGGTCGCACGTAGAAGGTGTCAATGCGGTGATGCGTCTCGATGAGCCACGCCGAGTCCACGCTGTAGTTCATCACCAGAAGAACCCATGCTGCCAGCACGTCTTTGCCACGTTGCGCAGGACGACCCTACCATTGTTCAGGAACTCGCCAAGGTCCACACCGGTATGGCAATCTCTTCCACCGCGCGGAGGGGGCATACGGCTGTCTCTATGGCGCTCGGTTGCGACCCAAAGCACGAATGGGGGCCTCCTGCATGGAGAATAGCCACAGCACAGCCTCCTTTATTTGCTTCTAAATAGCTGGCATACATATAGTGTATACCTGCATGCGTGAATGGTGCTCATCAGTTGAGGTTCTTTAACTTGAGAAGCAAGAGGCTAGGTTAGGTGCCCTGTGCCCACCGCCTGGCCAAGTGACTGAGGCCTGCATCGCTTAGGTGAGAGATGGCCTGAAGCAGGCTCACTGGCCACCCCTCTGCTACTAAAAAAAGCACAAAAACACTCCATCAATTCCATTCGTGACCACCTCAACACAGCAGCGTCAACGGCTAATCACACCAACGTAGATGGGGGCCTCCAATGGTGAGCAGCAGTACGAATGCGGTTGTCATGGACACGTGAGAGCTTGCCCTCCAGGTGGAGCTGGGCACCACCATTGGCCTCATCTATCCCTGACTGACCTTCAGCATCGCGGTGGGCTCCTTTAGCGATACCTGCGCTTTCGGGCTCTGGTGCTGCGAACGCTGCCAGCGGTCAGCGAGGGCATGACGGGTGCGTTTACGATAGGGCTTGGAGCTGGGATATGGATCGACGTGTCTTGGTACTAAAGCAGAACATACATGGAATTGTAGGCCCGGGGCAGCGTGACAGCGAGCGCACAGTTGGAGGCACACCGAGCGACCCACTGTTAGTGAGGATGAGACACGTGCCCCCTGTGCTCGCATTCACCAGCAACGTTAGGGACTGGCAATAGTCGGTGGCCAGTTATTGATCGAGTTCAGTTATAGAAGGAAAAGCTTGGGATGGGAGGATAGTGCATGCGTAACGTCTTGCAGTGCTCCCGCTGGCCTCCATACTCGCTGTGGATTCCATTCGAGGCCGTTGCATTGCCGGCTCGATGCCATCGCGAAGCTAACCTCAAGGTGAGAGAGGGCTCTGTTGGCCTCCAAGGTCATCATGGAGATGGCCGGAGCCCATCGCTGGGCTCCGTCGACCGCTGCAGAGATAGCCCAAAGGTGGAGCAGGGCTCTGGTGGACTCCAAGGGAGCCCGACAGCGAAGTGAAGCTCCAGTGGCCTTCGAGGTCATTGCAAAGCTAGCTCGAGGCCGTCGCTAGGCTTCGCCAGCCTTCACAGAGATAGCTTGAAGGTAGAGCGGGGCTCCGGTGGCCTCCGAGGTCGTTGTGGAGCTTGTCGGAGGCCATCACTGGGCTCCACCGGCTACCGCAGAGACAACCCAAAGGTGGAGCGGGGCTCTAGTGGCCTCCGAGGGAGCCCGACAGTGGAGCGGAGCTCCGGTGGCCTCCGAGATCATTATGGAGCATTGCTAGAGTGCACCCCTCATGTATTACAGCGCTGTGCAAGGGCTAGACGGCACAGCAGTGGTACTGCTTACACGGGTCGGGAGCGTGGCTCGTCCAGCCATCACGGGGTTCCGCACATCGTCCTTGTGTTCATGTCCTAAAGGGGGCCCTTGCTCGGTCAGCCTCATGGAAGCCCGCATCGAGGTGAAGGAGCTCTCCACGTGGGGTACCTGCATGATTGGCCGAGGAGAGATCAAAGAATACATGGTGCAAGAATCTAGGTGAAACGTAGCTGACACTATCGTGAATATTTATGCAACTATGCGGCCTTTCCGGTAGCCATGGCCACGTGATGGTCGGTCACACTGTAGCCATACCATAGACTAGTCCAGATGACATGACTGTCTGGTAGGGTGTGACCTAGCTGACTTGCACAGGACTCTGGGTAGGAAAATAGGAAAGCAAGTGGCGTGAATGCGCCAGGCGCGTGCTGTGTGAACACAGCGTGCCTTTTTGACTTATTCTTCACACTTTTGCTATTCGTACGGTGGAATAGTTGTAGCCTTATTATTTAAAAGAGGCTACTCTCTTTTTCACCATTGTTTTTTCTAGCTTGGGCGGTAGCCCTATGATGCTACTAAACAAATAGCTCCCGTGCCCAAAGATGATAGTGATTCAGCACGCCGACAGGACTAGTAGCTACGTCAACACACTCGGCTTTCTAAGCGTACTCCAGTCATGCTAGCCTGATGAAAGCACTGCTATTGCTATGGTAGTCATGTTGTACATCGTACGCAACCATGCGGACGACAGGCGAGGGTGGATTAGCCTACATCTAGAGATGTGACCCTACGCTACCATGCGTGATGGATAAATGAAAGGCTACTTGAGTTTCCAACCCAACAAGGAGTTAAAACAAACCTGGATGTGTACCTGGCGTCAAGCCGGAGGGGCTCAAGCAGTCCTTGCATTCCTTCCAAAGGGTATGCGAGGGTGTGCTCCGGCTCGCGCTTGCAGGTGTGGCCAGGTACGAGTTGGCGCGTGCGCACGCGCGCAGTTTAATCCACAGCTTGCCCACATGGCTGACGGCATGCCGTCATGCGATGCTCGTGGTCGTCGCATGCGCTTCAAACTGTGCCTGCTCGCACGGCGATGACACGTCGAGGCTGGAGACGGCCTGCACGTCGACATCTTGCTCACGCTGCTCGGTGCTTTTTCTCTTGCTTTCTCCTTCCAACAAGCCTTTTGTTCAAGTCTCCACGAACAGCGCGCTGTTAGAGTACGAAAAAGTACCCTGGACAGAGTGTGGCAAGAGCCCCGCTCATCAGAGGGGGCTCAAGCTTGGAGATGGCCAATGGCCTTGAGGAGAGGAAGAGAGAGAGTCTGTATCGTATGGAGGAGGAAATCTAGAGCCCCTTCTCTTGACCCTTAGGGATTTATTTTATAGAAAGAGAGGATAGGAGAAATTACCACCATACCTCTAAGATATTATACTACAATCATGTATATATGAGGGTATTTAGGGGTTTTCACTCTCTTACAAGTGACGTGTTAACTAGGATACTAGATTGCTACAGTGATATCACATCACATTATCTAAATATTTTAGGGTGGGGTGTTTCCCCCAACTAAAGGATAGCAAGAACAGCCGGGGGAGAAACAGAAGAAACGCCAGGGAAGGGAAGAGCCGAGGAACAAGAAAGCATTCCCCCAACTGAGAGGGCCGGGGGAGAAACAGAAGAAAAGCCAGGGAAGGGAAGAGCCGAGGAACAAGAAAGCCGATCCTTGTCTTCTATTCGATCCTTCCTGATGCAGGCGTTTGTCGAATCTTGCGGCCCAACGGGGAACCAAGCCTATATGACATTCAGCTGACTAGAAGGAGAAGCAATGTAAAACTGAGGCTTTTGCTGTCCAGGACGGCTCCAGTTGAGGGCAGGAGTAGCCGAATAGGACCTTCCATTTTAGTGGTTTCTTTCTGCTTTTGACGAAATTTTACAGATTTGAAGCCGGATGCTCCGCGTATTCCTTTCATACATGCCCCTGCAGCGTGACAACTTGTACGTAGATTCGTATGAAAGGAAAAAGAAAAGAAAAAAAAGGAATCAAAGCAAATCTTACATGCAGTGTCACTACTCTTCCTTGGAACGGGCCTGCCCATGGGCGTGGAACGATTTCGGTCCAGTGGTCTTCGCTGCTGCACGGCTGCTTGTCTTGTCGATTCCAAAAGAAATTAATAGTACTAGTCGTGAGGCCTGCCCACGTGGGCTGCGGCGAACATGCATTGAGGGCATGCTGCGAGGTACGACCGCAGCAGCGTGACAACTTGTACGTAGATTTCGTATGAAAGGAAAAAGAAAAGAAAAAAAAGGAATCAAAGCAAATCTTACATGCAGTGTCACTACTCTTCCTTGGAACGGGCCTGCCCATGGGCGTGGAAGGATTTCGGTCCAGTGGTCTTCGCTGCTGCACGGCTGCTTGTCTTGTCGATCCAAAAGGAATTGATAGTATTTTCTTTTAAAAAGTTGTGGTGCTGATTTTTATGGTTTAAGACTTACAAGAATTGATCAATAAAAAATTATCCAACTCAAAAATAGTCCGTTAAATAGATCAAAGATTAGTGAGATGATACTTAAAAAAACGGTATGTTATACTCATAAAAGATTGTATGGTTTTAAAAATTGTTGAATTAGGCCACATAATTTGCTGATAGGTTTCAGAAATTTTTGAGCTAGATTAAAAAATTATTGTTAGGTTTCCGGAAATTATTCAAGAACCGTTAACTAATATAAGTGTCTAGTGAACGTTCACTAGATTGACACTCTAAAGAAAAAGGAAGCCCACGATGTCAAGGTTAACAACATGAAGATCAGCGCCAAGCGTGGAGACTTCGATCTTGAGCCAACCTTTTTTAACAAACACGGATATCATGCGTGGAGACTTAATTGGTCTATATAATCTAACCGAACGCATATGCAATACTTGAAGCACGCTCCGTTGGGTTTGGGATTGGGATGGATCTGAAAACAGCGATCATTAATTCAGTTACATACTATTGTTGGTATAACTATGCCCTTATCAATTAACAAACGGGCTCACTTTAACATTCGGAACCTTTTTCTTTGAAAAGACCACCAGAGCAGACCTCTTACGACAGAAATTGACATCTTGTTAGCAGTTTTAGATATAGAAATTTCAGCAAATCGGAATATCCAATGTTATCATTGGAACTTTGGATTAATTTTTTTTTTCAACCTGAGAGGCATGTTTCGAAAAATTGCACCTTCCGATCGCATCGGAGCATCCGATGTTAGAATCAGAACATCTGGTTAAATATTTTTAGCCAAATCGAGAGGTCTATATTTGAAACAATTAGACCTTCCGATATAATCGGAACATCCGATCAGGGACATCAGAACATCCTATCCGAGTCAGATCCGGATTTTTTGGGAAGAGGTCAAGTTGGATTTTGTAACATCCTGACTTGAGCATGTTAACAAGTTACAAGATTTCTCTCTAAATTAAAACTTTTTAGGGTTAATTAGGCTAACTATAGGTTAAGAAAATAGGTAAGTGGATGTATATATACCAGTATATATGTATATTCATGTCTATAAGTTGCTTAGGTAATTAGAAGTGCTCTAGAATCAATTCTAAAATTGTCTCTGCTTTAAGTTGGTTTGTATGCATTAGTTTGAGGTTTTTGATTCTTATATGGAGGTTTGAAATTGAATGTCTCTCAAATTCAAACCTACTATTAGATTCTGTTCAGCTCAAATCCAATTCAAATTCAAATTCTTGGATTCAAATCATCTTCCAAAAAGTCTCGAGATCCAAATATCAGATATTCTAAACAAAGTTGATCTGAATTCAAAATCAAATCCAAATTCAAATACCTCAAATTGAATTTAAACTTTATTCTTATCCCGATTATTGTTTTTTTCCTCTCGCGGGCCGAATTCATCTCTCTTCTCTCTTTGGGCCCAGCCCCTTCCCTTTTCTTTTTCCCTCGCGCAGCCCAGCTAGCGGCCCGCTCAGCCGTCTTCTTTCTTCGTCCTGTGCGCGCCGCGCCTGGCCCACAACAACACCGAGCGGCCCAGCTCGCTCGCCCGCCCCGCGCGCCGCTCGGCCGTCCATGAACCACGCATCGCGCCTTTCTCCTTTCTCTTCCCTCCAGCGCGCACTCGTCGCCGGCTGCCGTCTCCTCTCTCCGAGAAATATCCCGCGCACGCCTGACCGACCTCCGCTTCTCCGCTCTCTCCCTCTCTTCGCTCTCAGGAGCACCCTCTCTCCTCCCATGCCCCGCACGCGCGACTTTTGCAACCTCCCATGCTTGGCCGGCGCAGGCAGCTCATGCCCCGGAGAAAAAGGTGGGCGCTGGCTGCCACCTCGCGCCGACGTCCCTGTGATGCCAGCCCACGTGCACCGCCTCTCCCTTCCCTCTATAAATAGCGTGCCCGGTCTTCTCTCGCCCCTTCCCCATTTCGCCATCCACGTCACTGCCACCGTCACCATTGTCACCGCCACGATCTCGCCGTCATCAATCCGCCAGTGACGTGCTGCAAGGGAGCACTGGGGAGCCATCACCGTCTTCGTGCCGCCGTCCAATAGCCGGGAGCCCGACGGGAAACCGTTCGCGCCAATAGCTGAGCCTCACCGCCGCCACCTCTTCGACGAGTCGCCGGCCGCTGACCCGCATCTCCTCGTTCTTGAGCTCGGTGAGCCTCTCAGTCCCCCTAACACCACCCTAGATAGCATGTAGGCGTCTCCCGAGCCCCCTTTTTGCTCATCGTCATGCGCCGCCTTAGGTATGACCTCCGCTGCCGCATTTTAGCTCACCGCCGGTGTGTTAGAACCCCGTTCGCATCGCCGGGCATTGAACCATGATGTATAGAAGCCGTAGGACCTTCCTTCGAAGTGGATTGGCACCTCCCAGTGAGGGGGAGTGTTGCCCGACTCTTCCCGCATCGCTGCCCTTACTTCGGCCGTGATCTGGCACTGCTTCCGTCGTTGGCCGCCATCGGCAAGCCTTCCTTCGTGTTCCCCGTAGTGTGTAGAAGCCCGACGTCAGCAAGTCGTCGTGAAGCTATGGCCAAAATCCGATGCCAGCGACCTTTCTGGCGACGCCCCGCCGAAATTTCTCGCCACCGGCCAAACCCCCCTCCCCCCTTACTCTGCTGCGTGCTCGCATGGGGGAAAACGGCCATGGGTCGTGGCTCCGTCTGGCTCGACCCAGCTGCCGGCCTCACCGACCCGATCGTCAGATGGGCCGCTTGGTAGGCCGGCCTGCCTCTGCGGCCCGTTAGCCAGGCAGGCCAAACCTGAACAAACCAACACTGTGCAGCCCAACACTGTGCAGCACGACCCGTACCAAACCCAGCCTAGGCCCATCCAGGCCCAAATCTGGCCCATCCAAGCCCATTCGACCCAAAATCATACTGTTCATGTGGGCCACACCTATGAACAGTGCTATTTATTAATTTCTTGATTTAAATTTTGATTAAATCTTCCGAGAGCAGTAACTTTTCCGTTCTGACTCCGATTTCAACGATTTTTTCGCCGAAATTCATCTAAAATTGAGATCTACTCATCTGTCATGTTGTAGTGTCCATTAAACTTATTTGGCTTTCCATTTGGTGTTTAATTGATTCTTCTTTAATGTCACCGTTATTGATCGTAGTCGCAATTTCAAGGCAACCCGAGTTCTGCGAGTGCTGCGCTGGAAGTATCCGGAGTGAGGAGGATCCCGATTACAATCAAGACTTTGAAGAAAATCCCGAAGAAGGCAAGTCCTATTTCCTTGATCATATTGAACCTATGTTTTCAAATAATATACATGATCAACTAAAACCGGACTTATTACCGCATGTGCTATATATTGTGTTTTCTTCAAACTACTTGTAGTAGTTAAACCTATCGACACTGTCGTGCCTTACATATCATCATTCATAATACATATCACCCTAGGAATACCTATTGTTAAATATATTAACGATAGACGATACATTGATATCTAGTATGCTTATGATGGAATACGTCTCCTCGGAGACGTCGCTTTTTAAAACACTTCTCTTCAGAGACAAGATTTAATATTATCAATGATAACTCATATACCATGCCTCCTTGATGGTTGTGAATTCCATAATGGTTGTGAAATCCTTGATGCCATGTGGGACACGGCTGGTGATGTGTAAAAATGGGTGAAAACTATTTTGGCGCGGGCAGGTAGAGTGGTCCTCCGGGGAGGATGCTCTTGGGGGCTTGAGTTATATGATGGTATTCATTGCCCATGAAGATGCCTGGCCCGGCCACTTAAGGACCGAGTCATTTCGCCGCCATGCCTTAGCGACCCCGTGCAACCATGTATCCTGTATGGGCAGGACTTGACTTTTCCTTCATCAGACTGAGTTGGGCATCATACCAAGAGGCTAAGAGCAACGGGCAGCCAAGGGTCTATTGTCCCGCTGTTTGGAGGTTTTAGGGACCGACTTAGGCTTAAAAAGGAAGGCTGGCCTTCGGAACATGCAGCTTTGGGACTTGGCGTGTCTCGTGGAAAAGCCTAGCAGGAAAGGTGTTTGGAGAGTCTCGGTATGATTCGCTCCTTCGCCTGCAACGGTTGGAGGCTGAGCATATCGTATGGGTAAAGCTGTACAACCTCTGCAGAGTGTAAATCTATTCGAATAGCCATGTCCACGGTCATGGACATGCAAAGGCAGAACCTTTTTTACTAGACTCTGAGTGCGTGAGTTTTGATGAGTGAGTGTGTGGAATAGATGTCCGTGTGATATGGTTCCTGGCTCACACCGCTAGGAGCTGTGTGGTACTAGAGGTACACCAGAAATGATAAAAAGGGACTGCGGAGTGAGGTGTAGCCCCTCCCAGGACCGAGAAACCCCAGACATAGCCTGTCACTGGTTTTTGGATGATTTAAAATATCTAGAAGTCAATCATAGTCGATACAATTGATAATCTGCATAAACTGCTTTACGCTTAAATCTAAACCGTAGAGCTTATCCTTGGATAAACCCCTTTTTACATTTATCAACACTTTGAAGTAGTATAGGGCTTGCTAAGTACCTTCCGTACTCACTCTTGCTATCATCCAGATAAAGAACCCAATGCTGACTCCGCCGAAGGTGAAGCCGGGGATGAAGAATAGTCTTTGAGGTCACGTTCGCTCCCTCGCTGCTTGTGGCTTGGGCTTTTACTTCCGTTTTGTGTTCTGCTAGCCGCTAGGCCAAGTGTGTAATATTCAGTATAGTTTGTAAGCCTTTTTGTACCCAGAATCTTGTTATTTACATACGAAGTTTGACTGTGATATTACAACTTTTGTACTATGCGTATCAGCTACTTAATCCAGGGACTGATATAGGAGGCACAGGAGACCCTGGTAATGAGGGGTCTTACAGATTTGAAGATAAGTTGTGATAGATTCCGACTCGAAATGAAGCAAGACCAACCCTCCCTATAAATATAAAGAGTCATGGCCGATTGAGAGTATCCAACATCCAATCGATCAAACACAATTTATTTTATCTTTCATTTTTACCTCTTTTTTCCCTACTCTCTTTTCCAATCTCCATTGCTTCTCGTTCTTGATCTCGACGATCAAGGACAAGCCATCGGCTATCTACAATCAGGCGAGATCTCTCCCAAGTGTGGGTGACAACGAAGGTCCAACGGTATGGCACCACGACTAGGGTTTTCAAGAAAGAAGATTATCCACCATCCGCTAACCAAAGTTCTAAGGTACTAACCAATATAAGCACTCACCCCCCCCCCCTCTCTCTCATGAAGATGTTGCTAATATGATTTATCAATCTGTCGGTGCAACTATGGCTAATAGTGTTCAAAAGATGATTGAGGACATGTTGGTTGATAAGCGACCTTTAGTTTTACATATACATGATGAACAGAACTTGAAAAAGCATGTTACCAGTAATGTCAATGCTTCAATTCCTCTTGCTGTTAGAACATCACCCAGTGCTTCTTATGCGTACTCGAATAATCCTCATGATAGCTGAAATTATATGGATAGGATAGTGTTGCACCTAATCATATTACTGCTCAAATTATTAGAACTGATGGGGCACAAAACCCATATCAAACACCATATATTAATCATCATACTTCAACTTCGACTCAAACTTATAAAGCCGAAAGTTATCCCAATATGCAAACACCTTATTAACAAACTGTAGTGTATAGTGTTATGCCTATACTGCCACAAGGGTTGTGGATCACTTATGGGCCGACACTTGGAGAAAATTTTATCACGCCACCTTCTATTACATCTTATGTGCCAAATATCCATACACCACAGCCTGAGCCCGTAGTTAACCCTGTTCGGCCTGTGGCCAATTATGCTGAAATTATAAGAGAGCAAGTAGCTATTGTACTAAGAGAACAATTCGGTGCGGAGGTTAGAAGGAAAGCTCATGCATACCAAAAGCCATAATCCGAGCATTATAACGCAATCCCATAACCCCGTGATTTCAATGTCCTAGATTTCATGAAATTCATCGGGAAAGATGATAGAACAATTAGGGAGCATGTGGGTCAATTTCTTGCATAATTGGGTGAAGCTAGTTCTAATGATATTTTGAAAATTATATTGTTTTCTTTGTCATTATCTGAAACTGCTTTTACATGGTTTACATCTCTTGCTCCCAACTTTATACATTTGTGGTCTCAATTACAACAAAAATGTTACAAGTATTTTTGTAGTGCTGATATTGAATTGAGCCTTTCACATTTGACATCGGTTAAACAAAAATATAATGAACATGTTGCTAATTTTATTAGAAAGTTTAGAGATACAAATAGCCAATGTTTTAAGTTGACGCTTTCTGAAAAGGATTTGGTTGAATTAGCTTATTCGGGCTTATTGTCTCATCTTAAGAAAAAGCTAGAAGGTTATGATTTTCAGGACGTTAGTCAAGTTTTGTTGAGAGCTCTAGCATAAGAAAGCTGAGCTAAAGAGTCTAGAAATTTTCGGAGGTCAGGTGATAAAGTAAGAGTGATCGTCCTAATGTTCATATGTTGGAATGTGAATCTGAAAAGTTTGGACGATGATGATGTTGCGGTATGTATGGTTGAATGGGCTTGGTCTTATAAATCTAAACCATTTGTATACTCAGCTCTTAAGCCGATGCCTCCTAGGAGTCGGCAAGAAGAAATTAAATTTTCTTTTGATATAGTGAAGTGTGATAGAATTTTTTATTAGTTGTTACAAGAAAAACAGATTAAGTTGTCTCATGGTTATATAATTCCACCATTAGATGAATTAAAGAGACGGGCTTATTGCAAATGGCATAATTCTTATTCTCGTGCTACTAACAATTGCAATATTTTTCATTGACAAATTCAATCAGCCATTAATGAAGGATGATTGAAATTTGCGGAGATGCAAGTGGACATGCAATCGTTCCCGGTTAATGCGGTTGATCTTCAAGACAAGAGCATCCTAATTTGGCCAACTCAAGCCGAATCAACTAAAGGAAAAAATGTAATTGTTGGTGAAGAAAGGTTAAAACCTTTGGGAGAGAAAAAAAATTGTTAAGAGAGATGTTATTAGAGAAAACTCCTGAATGTAAATAATCAATCAAGATTGTGGTGCACACTTCAGCTACCAAGGGGCATGATCGTCATGCTAAGCCAAGAATGATCAACCGAAAAGCCTAGAAGTTGGCAAGTGGAAGATCAATGAAGCGAAGAGACATGACAAGGTTGAGAAGTTCAAGCCTATCTTCAATCAACTTTTGTCTAAATATGAGAAAGACAAGGCCATCTTAACTCATATGAGTCAGCCAAATGGGTTCAAGCGACCAAAATCACTTTCAAAGTAATCATCATCAATCAAGAGAAGATCGTACTACTGCCATGTACCCACCGTTTGAGCCATCGGCACCATTGCTATGGGCGCCCCCTCCTATGCCATTAACTCCTTGCCTAACGTGGGGTTATAACGGTATGTGGATGTCTTCTCCTCCTATGCAATTTTCTCCTTTTCATCCGGGATGGGCAACACCACAAAGGCCGGTATTTGATAGAATCTCACATCCTATTCATGGCCAATTGGGACATATAAATCAGCCTGGTGAAGTTCAACTTGCTAAAGTTGTGAAGAAAGTATACTAAATCAAGAAGGGTGGGGTTTCTACTCAAAGTTTAGATTCTAATATTGATAGGACAAGGACTATTGCTGCTAATATTTGAGATTGATTCGATGAAAATAGTCGTCGAAGAACTTGGCAAAGGACCGATTTTTCTTTGGTGATGATCCGGTCAAATTTAAATATGTACCTACTGTTGTCCAAGTTGCTCCAAAGGTCAATGATCAGGAAGCAGGTAGTAACAAGTCGCTTTCTAGGTATCTACAACCGAGGTGGTGTCCCTCGAGCTTATCTCACACAAAGAAGATAAGATTGCAACGGTTGCGCAAGCAAGAATCGATGGAGCAACAAGCTAAAAATTTGTGAGATGCTACTTTCAATGAGGTTAAACCAATGCAACCCATAAAGCAAATATGGAAACCAAATCTAGATGTCATAACAACCCATGCAATAGTCCTTTTGCCAACAACAACGCCATGGCATCTATGCAAGATGATAAGTAAGATGAAGAATTGCTTGATTATGGTGATTCAGCGGTGCATATTAATGATGCTTCACCGACCAAATGTATGGATATCGATATGGTTTGTATGTTACCTTCGGAATTTCGTACTACGGATGAATGAAGGTGAAGTGGCTCAATTGGACTTAGGGCCTAAAGAAACCATTTTTAAGAAACCAAAGGAGACGGATCGGCACTTGAAACCGTTATATGTAAAAGGTCATATTGATGGGAAGCCGATTTCAAGAATGCTTGTTGATGGTAGAGCTACTGTTAATTTGATGTAATACTCAATTTTTAAGAAGCTTGGTAGATATGATGATGAATTAATGAAGACTAATTTGGTGCTCAATGGATTTGCAGGTGATTCTAATGAGGCCAATGGTGGCATCTCTATAGAGCTCACTATTGGAAGCAAGACATTATCCACCGCCTTCTTCATCATTGATGTGCAAGGTAATTATAGTGTTATTCTTGGACGTGATTGGATTCATATAAATAGTTGTGTTTCGTCTACCTTGCATCAGTTTTTAATTCAATGGGTAGATGATGATGTTGAAATAATACATGCCGACACTTTGGACTATGTTGCTTCTGCCGATTAGAGATATGGCGATGCTAAGTGCTTATCGGATCTTGATCTTTCATATTATGATTTTCTTAGTGTTTACAAGGATGGATTTGTACTCGTGGTTGTAAAGATGACTTGTGACAATTAGCTCAATGATATAGTGTATCAATGAGTAGAGATAGGAATTTAGAATGGTTACAAAAGCGTATGGAGCAATATCGGTCAAATAAGAACGATATTTGTGAAGCTATTGAGGATTTAGATGAGTTAGATAGGTTGGGTCAAGGTTTTTCATCAGCCGATCTGTTAGAAGAGGTTAATATAGGTGATGCTACTACATTAAGGTTGATGTTTGTAAACAAAAATATTAAAGCCAATTAAAAGGCTAGAGTAATCGAGTTGCTTAAAGAATATATTGATTGTTTTGCTTGGAAGTATCATGAGATGCCGGGGTTTGACCAAGAGTTGGTAGAACATCGGTTGCCTATTAAAGCGGGTAAAGCGAGATTTAGACTTTATAAGTAGCCACCTGGGATATTTGTGAAGCTATTGAGGATTTAGATGAGTTAGATAGGTTGGGTCAAGGTTTTTCATCGGCCGATCCGTTAGAAGAGGTTAATATAGGTGATGCTACTACATTAAGGTTGATGTTTATAAACAAAAATATTAGAGCCAATTAAAAGGCTAGAGTAATCGAGTTGCTTAAAGAATATATTGATTGTTCTGCTTGGAAGTATCATGAGATGCCGGGGTTTGACCGCGAGTTGGTAGAACATCGGTTGCCTATTAAAGCGGGTAAAGCGAGATTTAGACTTTATAAGTAGCTACCTAGGAGATTTAATCCTAACATGCACAATCAGATTACAGAAGAGATGGACCGATTGTTGAAAGTTGGGTTTATTAGGTCATGTAGGTATGTGAATTTTGGATCGCTAACATCGTCCTGGTATGCCTATAGCCGACATGTTGATTAATGATGCTTCATGATATAGAATAATTAGTTTCTTGATGGTAATACTGGTTATAATCAAATTTTTATAGTCAAAGAGGATTTATCGAAAATGGCTTTTTGATGTCCTGGTTTTTTTGGTTTATTCGAATGGGTAGTTATGACATTTGGGTTGAAAAACGCTGGTGCTACTTATCAAAGGACTATAAATTAAATTTTTTATTATTTGCTTGGTGTTATACTATAAGTATATATTGATGGCATAGTTGTTAAATCGGATGGCAAGGATTCTCATTTATCTTATTTATGATTAGCTATTGAAAAGATGTGTTAGTATGGTCTGAAAATGAACCCACTCAAATGTGCTTTTGGTGTGTCAGCTGAAAAAAATTTAGGTTTTATAATAAATGAGGAAGTCATAGAGATAGATCCTTCTAAAATAAAAACTATATATGAATTCTTGGGTTCGGTTGCATCTTCTCTAGCGAGAGAAAAAGTTGAAGTGGTTGAATCTAAGAATTGAAGAATGTCTTTAATTGATTACTTGAAGGATCCAAGCAAAAGTGTTGATAGAAAGATTCGACAACAAATATTTAAATATGTTGAATGATAATTTATATCGCCGAATTGTGAATGGTTTGGTTCTCAAGTGCTTGGATTCAGATGAAACAAGAGTTGCTAAGGGAAAGGTATATGAAGGCATATATGGCACACATCAATCAGCACGCAAAATGAAATAGTTACTGAAAAGAGTTAGTTTTTATTGGCATAATGTGCTTAACAATAGCTTCAGGTATTATAAAGGATGTGAGGGGTGCTAAAAGTTTGGTGATATTCAATTGGTTCATGCTGCTATGATGATCCTATTATCAAATCATGGTCACTCCAAGAATGAAAATAGATTAACCCTTAGTTTATACAAACTATATTTTTCACAAAGGAAAGAAATGGGAATGTTGGTGAATTTTCAAGTCAAGCCATTTATAAGCCAAAAATTGGATTTAATCGGTCAAATATATCCTCCGTCGTTTAAAGGTCATCACTTCATCTTAGTTGCTATGGATTACTTTACCAAATGGACTAAAGTTGTTTCTCTCAAGAACATAACACATAAGGAGGTGATTGATTTTATGTTGGAGCATATGTTCATAGATTCGATGTTCCGTGGACTTTGATTACGGATTAAGGTACTTCATTTATGTCACATCAGGTACGTGAATTTGCTGAGTCATTAAAAATTAATATTCTCAATTCATCTCTATTTTATGCTCAGGCCAATGATCAGGTCGAGTCTATTAATAAAATTTTGATTAAGGTTATCAGGAAGAAGATAGAGGAACATACTAAGATGTGTCATGAGGTTCTATTGGAGGCTTTGTCGGCGCACCGCATATCTAGACATGGTGCCACTAAAGAAACGTTGTATGAACTTGTTTATGGGCAGGAGGCTATGTTACCCTTTGAAGTAAATCTTGGTGCTTTAAGATTAGCGGAGCAGAATAACTTATTAGCTATAGATTATTATGATCTAATGATGGACAAGATTGATGAAAGCTTCAAGGCTTTGAGGGAGATCAAGAGGGACAAGTTGAGGGTAATTAAGGCCTACAACAAGAAGGTGAAGGTAAAATCATTTCAACTTAGTGATCTTGTATGGAAAACTATCTTGCCTGCCGGATCAAATGATAACAAATTTGGCAAATGGTCTCCAAAGTGGGAAGGTCCGTATAGAGTGGTAAGGATTATCATAGAAATTTTATTTCATAAAAACCTTGTAAGGAAAGAAATTACCAAGAGTTATTAATGGACGATATTTGAAGAAATTTTATCTAATATGTGGCAGGATGTTTAAAGCTGATGTATTAATTACCATCATCCTAAGAGAGATTTTTGGCCGATCTTTTGATCATCACCTAAGAAGGTAGAAGGGGAGATTATATATTTATTGGCAAACAAACTTTACCAAAAAAACAGAGGGGCTCGGTATTTAGTGTGGTACTTTTGCGCATCAACACCTCCTTGAAAAACTCTACCTACCTTTTCAAATCCTTTTTTTTTTAATAAAAGTTTTCCAAAACCTACATGAACTTCTACTATATGTATCTTTCAAAGTTGCTAAATAATCTAGCTGAACGCATATGCAATACCTAAAAGTTTGTGGGTGTACATATTCGTTTATTCCTCTAATATGATAAGATAAAATAATCTAACTAAATAATCACCACGATCTCTACTTTCAGTTGAGATCGTGGTGGTTTTGGCTGTGCGGAGAGGGATTTCGGTCCAGCGGAGAGATGGTGTGTGAGGTTGGATGCGTGTGATTGGTTCTGTATGTACTGCATATGCCGATTGAGAGGAAATAAGCTAAGTGAAATTATATTTATTGAAAAGAAGAGTGTTTAGTTGGTTGTATCTGTCTATACAGGCTGAGTTGAGTTTCTGTTTAGTTGACCGAATCTGAAGCTGCATGAGCGGATGCGAGAGTTGAGATTATAATTGGTTGTTCACATAAAAATAATTTTATAACATTGATAAGTAGATTAGGCTATATAAGCAGATGCAAGAGGTTACATCTGCTGAACTAGACTGCAAATATACATTTGCATCATCAAACTAAACTGAATCAGCCCATATGAACAAATAAATATACTTCTATTTGAAGTTATTTAAATCCACCGAACCCAGTTACTTCCATACAAATAACCAATGACACCCTAAGTGGTAGGACGGATGCTGAGCGCGCGGGGAAAGTTCAGAGTTCACAGACATGATAAGAGACCTAAGCTACTCCTCCTGAGTAGAGAGTAACAAAGCATCGATGCCCTGGCCACCTGTCCCAGCTTGTGAGCGCTGCATCGCGAGTCTGTTCAGACGTACCGGAACATGTCCCCGGTGGCGCACAACGCGAGCGTCAGAGCTTCAAATTTGTCAGTGCAGAATGCAGTGGCACTCAGCCAGCCTCCGACAGTTTGAAATATCAAGTGAAGGCTCAAGGCTCCATCTCCTTTCTTCCTTCAGTTCTCCTGCGGTCCTGCCTCCTCTTTTCAAGATTCTGTGGATGACAGCTTGACATCACTGCTAGTCTAGGCTAATGGTTGGTTATGCTCAAGTTTCCTCTCCCAGGTGATGGTCTCTCGTAGATATCTTCCCGCTGACGATCCTCCGAAATCAGATGAGGATTTTTGTGCTCTCTGGATGGGTTCAGTCAGCAGTACTACTTAATAAGAACGATCGAAATAAAAGGAGAGAGAATTTGATTTCCTCCAAAGGCCCATCTTGACAGTCCTTACTTCCAAAACCAAGAAAAAATAGAGTTCCGTTCTTTTCTTCTCCGTATAGTCGGATTCCCTCGAGCTTAGTAGTTTCAGGAACTTTACCAGCATTTTGCCGCCAGAAAAATGGAACTTCGCCAGCATTTGGTTATGTAATCCGGCTCGACAAACCTCGATTATTAGGAAAAGCAATGCAGAATTGCTAGGTTGGTAATTTATCATGTTTTTTCACTGACACAATGGCTCCATAAGCATTTTCAGGAGAGACAAAAGGAGAGGAAAGAGATCGCCAGTCCTTCACGGCTCTGCAACAGTTTGCAGGCGTCTCTCGCCCGTCCAATGTTGTCTAAAGTGTCAACTCAATTCTCTTCTCTTGTTCTTGCTCCACTCCGGAAAAGAGCTGGGAAAGGAGGACGCAGGCTGTCTGAAACTGAGCCTTGGAAATTTCGTCGCGAAGAAGGGGCCCCTGCTAACTGTTTGTGGTTCGCAAGTTAGAAGCATCTTAACACAAGCATTCTGTGACTAATTAGATCGCCAAATTCCTTAAGCAAAGTACTGCTGATAGAAGTTATTGGGAACTGAGGTCTATAAAAAGTACAAGTGTCAACTCAAAAAAGCATTGCGAGTTGTTAGACATTCCCTAACCATATTCCTTTCACTTCGTTTCCTTTCCGATTCCCTTCTCCATTCATATTCCCTTTATTTTCTCTCATCTCCAATAGCTTCTCTTCGAGGGGAATCGCGAAGAGAAAGGAGAGAGAATCCCGTCCTGAAGTGAATGACCCTGAAAATCCCGTCGTGAAGGAAACCGTGAAGGGAAACCGTTGGAGCGCTGAAGAGAACAAAAATCCCTTCACGACGAAAATTTCGCCCGCGAGGGGAATCCATTGGCGTGGCCTTAGCGTGTGCGTGGGAAATTAAAAAATTACACTTGTAAAAAGTTTCCACAGGCAGGATGCTTCTGCAGATTGAAAGCTTAGGACATAAGATGGAATTAGCTATGTGTATGTTAGGTAGCATCAAGAGGGTATCTTATGTGAAAGCTAGATAATTCATTCGTAAAATTGGATTGAATTTACTCAATATGGTGCGGTACAATATATAGCTCAAACCACCCGTGGATAAACAAGGAAGGTTAGCACCGGTTGGGCAAGATGGACGCACACGCGTGAGGAGCCGTGGCAGTCGCGCATGCAAGGCAACGCGAGGCGATCCGTAGGTCCGGCATGCAAGGCATGGATGGGAGCTGGCATGCAAGGCAAGTCCGGAATGGCCGGAAGGCATCCGCAGGAGATGCTCGCTAACACCCCCCCCCCCCCCCCCGGCAATTAGTACGTCGGCACGGCAGATGTTCAGACTGGAGCGAAAATCGGTGAAGACGGATGTCGACAACCCCTTGGTGAAGATGTCGGCGAACTGAGACATAGTCGGCACATGGAGAACCCGGACATCACCGACGGCAACCCACTCACGGACAAAATGGAGATCAATCTCCACATGCTTGGTACGTTGGTGTTGGACGGGGTTCGTCGATAGGTACATGGCGCTGACATTGTCGCAGTAGACCAGCGTAGCTCGAGGAAGAGGGCTGTGGAGCTCCTGAAGAAGCTGACGAAGCCAGGCGGCCTCGACAACGCCATTAGCCACAACACGGTACTCAGCCTCCATGCTGGACCGAGAGACGATCTGCTGCCGCTTCGAAGACCACAAGACCAGGTTGGCCCCCAAGAAGACAGCATAGCCTAAAGTGGACTTGCGTGTATCGGGGCAGCCGGTCCAGTCGTCATCGGAGTAGACAACGAGCTCGTCAGGTGCAGAGCGACGGAGAAGAAGGCCATGGTCGACTGTCCCGCGAAGGTAGCACAAAATGCGCTTCACAGCAGCGAGATGGTGCTCCCGAGGATCATGCATGTATAAGCACACTCGCTGAACGGCGTAGGAGATGTCTGGGCGGGTGAAAGTCAGATACTGCAGAGCTCCAGCCAAGCTACGATAGTGAGTCGAATCACTGTCAGGAAGGGGCGTTGCCGCTTGAAGTGTGGAGTCATATAGGTGAACTTGCCGCTTAACCCACGAAGGACATTCAAGACCAAAGTACGGTCGGGAATGTACTCCCCGAGGTCGGCGAGTGCATCCGCCATGCTCTTCATCTTGCGGCAGTAGTCTGTGACAGAGAGATCGCCTTGCGCGAAGGTACGGAACTCGGCGTCGAGATGAAGGGCTCGGGTCTCACAGTTGCCGAGGAACTGGTGCTCGATGCTTAGCCAGGCTGTAAGCATGGTGTTTCCATGAACACGGACAATGTCCATGAGCTCAGGGAGACGGTGCCGTAAATCCAGGACAGCATGACGCAGTCCATGCGGTGCCACGCCGGATTGTCGGGGAAGACGGTGTCGGACATCACATGTTCGGCGAGCTAGTAGCGGCCAAGAATGAGAAGAACGAGATCACGCCACTTGTTGTAGTGAGACGAAGATGGGTCCAGAACTACCGGCACCAGGTGCAGATGTTCTGAATGCTGGCGGCCTGGGCGTGGATATTGGCCACAGCGAGGGCCTTGAAGGAGGCAGCGTTGTCGTGGTGGTCATCATGTGGGAGCACAATGTCGTCGCCGTTCGCCCCGAAAGCGGCGCATTGGCATGCCGTGGAGGCCTCGCGCTCCAGGGCAACAGCGGCCTCGCGCTCCAGTTCGAGAGCAGCAACGGCGGCACGTACGCAAGCCTGGGCGTCAGAGGCGACCTGAGCGGCTGAGCGGCGGCGGCGGCGGCGGCGGTGAGGAGCGAGCGCTGGCGAGCTCTGTCGGCGGCGGCTGGATCGGCCATGGTGGAGTGGGTTAGGGTTTGATTTGCGGAAGCGGTAGGGTACAGGAAGGAAAGACCTCAACTGATACTATGAAAGCTAGATAATTCATGCGTAAATTTGGATTGAATTTACTCAATATGGTGCGGTACAATATATAGCTCAAACCACCGGTGGATAAACATGGAAGGCTAGCACCGGTTGGGCGAGATTGACGCACACGCGTGAGGAGCCGCGGCAGTCGTGCATGCAAGGCAGCGCGAGGCGATCCGCAGGTCCGGCATGCAAGGCATGGACGAGAGCTGGCATGCAAGGCAGGTCCGGAATGGACGGAAGGCAATCCGCAGGAGCTGGCCGAGATGCTCGCAAACATTATGCAGTAACATATTGCATCCGGTAGTCGAGCACTTGCCACTTTGGCCACAGTTAGGATTGAGAGAAAAATCACATGATCTGCAAAATCCTACCATAGTTGCATCCCTGCAAGTACTACTGTTCTTCAGATGCGTTCAGAATATTGCAAGCAAAATATCTTGTATCCCTTTTTTTTAACTAGAGAAAATATCTTGCATCCCTTGTAGAAGATGAATGGTACTAGCATATACCAGTGGAACTTAGCTTTCTTCCCGGGCGGCATTTTCAACTATTTCTCGGAGAACATTCAGATTCACCGGCCTTCACTGCTTTGGTAAAAATCCATGGAAGTCAAAAAAACACACACAAATGAGCCTGAACAAGTCACATATATGTTGCCACTAGTGAGCTCTATCTGCTATGAATCCAAGCGATGTGAAGAGACCGATGATTTTTCAGAGTTCAAAAAGAGACAAATGATTCCAAGGAAATGGCGGAATGTGATTTTTTTTTTCTTTTGTAAACACCAGCTCCAATGAATTGTCAGACATCGATCACTGGCTTTTTCAGTTGTTCTTATCTATTAAAAATGCCATTTGCCATGAAGGAAAAGGAATGAAAGGGAAGGCTCATTTGCCGGGAGGATTTGATGCCCCCTATAGGGATTTTGTTTTCAGAGAGCAAGGAAAGAAAGGATGAGAATTCAGAGACAAGTTTGTGTGACCCTTATAGTCTGCCGGGAAAATTTGAATCCGACAGGTCAGATGCCTGTTAATAAAAAAGATTTGGGGGATGAGATTCCTTGTTACAAATGGCAACAAAAAATCTAGGTCTTTTACAGCCCAGGATTTTGAAATTAAATTTTGAATTTGAAAACAGTAACCGACTGAAGTTTTCAAAAAAATACCTGTAACCGACCTATATTACTGATCATTTCGGCCAAAATTTTCTTTAGTAAAATTTTATTTTTGTCCAGTGCTACTAATGTTCACAGGTACCCACCAGAAAACTTCTAAGAAATCAGATAAGAGTATTTTGGTATATCTGATATGTACCATTTGTCATTTGTTCATCTTGCCTCCTGGATGTTAGATACCAGATGTTTACCTTCTTTTAAAAAAGAAAAATAAAAAAGAAGTTACATACCAGCTGTTTAAAAAAAAACAAAAAGGGAAAATAAGTTAGATACCAGATGTTGATAACCTTTCCAAGACAAAGTAATAATATATCAGGTGGTGTGCGCACTGCACTTGTTTTTAGTTTTAAAAGTTTGCATATGTAATTGAAATTCGGTAGATTTGGCTTATCACATTTCTCATAATTGACAAAATAGTTCTAAAATTCCAATAGTACCAAGAAAAAGATTTCTATAGGCTAATCTAGGCAGCTTGCTATCAGTAGCGAACCATGATCTAGCGACTCAGTAGCATGGCATAAGAGGACACGAAAGGACTGGTCAAAAGCACGAAGTGACTCCTGGCTTTTACACTAGGGTGAAACTTGAAATGCCTCATAATCATCTCAAGCCTCTTAGCCTCTAGGTAAATCGAGTTTATTAATTAGTGTTAATCTCTAGGAGTGAGCAGGAGCTCTGATGCGGCAAAGCTTTTGCTGCATGGGAATTAACCGCTCGATGCCTCGATGGGAAGGGGAAGAAGGCCTCACGTAT
Organism: Phragmites australis; assembly: GCF_958298935.1. NCBI lineage: Eukaryota > Viridiplantae > Streptophyta > Magnoliopsida > Poales > Poaceae > Phragmites > Phragmites australis. The sequence goes on from NC_084925.1 coordinate 5,153,704, forward strand.
GACCTGGATTGATCTTTTTCAGTTCTCCTGGGTCTGGAGCTGATCGCTGTTCTAGTCTTTCTTCTTCTTCTTTGCAAGCGATTTCTTACAGTGGCCGATGAGCGTTTCTGTCAGTTGATGATACTGCACGCGTCATGAACTACATTCGACAGAAGAGTTATGCTTGAATCAAGTTGCATCGAAGATCACTTACACCTGGTCGTCAAGAAGGAGCAGAGAGTACGAACCATGCGACATACACATGTAATTTCGAGAGGATTATTTAGCATTGCACGGATTCCCAAAGCAAGCGTATATATGATATAAATTTACAGACTGCATACACTAAAACTAATCCCTCTCTTATTCATTAGCAGCTCATCCGATCCTGCAGCAAGGAAGCGAAAGAAAGAACTCGATCCTGCACGCGTTCGTGCTGATCAGCGCAAATCATAGTCGGCCAGACTAGACTGGTGGCGGTGGAATTGGTAAGGACAATCGGACAGCTTCATGTCCACGTCCCGATCGCCGACGTCCGGCCACCTGACGTCCTCGTCGCTGCTCCGCACCTTCCTCTGCCTCTCCACGCCGCAGCCCGCCTGGTCCTTGCCGGCCCTCGAAGAGAAGCACCCGCCCATTGCAAGAACCAGCCAGGAATCGAGCTGCTGCTTGCTTGGCTTCCGATGGCGAGCTGCGTTGGCGCGAGCGCAATTTATAGCGGGGTCTGCCGATGGAAGGTGCGGTGAAGCTTAGCGGGTAGCACCAAGCTGTGCTGCAGCCCGGTGCAGAATCGGAAGGATTCCGCGCAAGTTGCCGGGCGGTTTGGACGGTGGGGATCGCCCGAGGTGCCCGCCACACATGTCGGCAACCGGTGGATTCTGGTTGTTCACTGAGCGCTGGCCTTGGGTGAGCAGCAGCAACGCTGCTGCAGCCATTCTTTTTCTCCCCGGACTTGCAGTGCTATTCAGCGTTCACTGCTGCCGCCATTCTGTATGGGCTGCGTCAAATTGCCGGCTTTGTTTGGAATGCCGAAAATTTACGCGATTCCTGCAGGAATTGAACTGTTTAAGCACAATTTTATGAGAGAAAAATGGTATGTTCCAAACGAGACTGTGGTAGAGTGATTAACGGAATTGCAGGACCAGCCCATGCACTCCTTTGAACACTCCTAAAAGTAAATTCAGGTAAGGGAGAGCTGTTTTAGTAGTACTTCCCCTCAAGAACACGCAAGCGATAGGGAGCTGCTGTTCAAATGAGAGTTTCTGGATTCTGTTCAAGTGAGAGTTTCTTGATTCTCACTGCCACAACGAAGTTGCTATGATGCACTGCTTGTTATTTGAATCACAGAGGGAATTTCAAATGTGATGCCATGAGCTAGCCTCATTGGCCGCAGGTGTTTTAACTTTTTTACCTAAGAAGTTGCCAAGAATCTTTTCTTGAACTTCCAAGTGGGAAATTTGTTGGAGGAAAGCATCGAATGGCCAAATTCACTCGTGTTAATCCTGGAGGAGAAAAAAGGTTTCTCAACCATCTCCAAAATTTTACAAGTGGCCGCATGAATCTTAACAAATTATGAGCACCCTGATTGTTGTCTTAACTAACCTTCATATAGGGAAGGCACATAGCCTGGTCCTGACAGGCTAGTCAAAGCATAAGTTCTGCCTCTATTACCAACCACCTTTTCTTCTTTGACTGGCGAATTGGGGGCTTTTATGACATTCAGTAAAATCTATTCCTTGTAGATGCAATTGAAATGTGATGCGCGTAGCACACTGTAAAATCCCAATTGCCAAAAGGATCCTTCAGACTTCTCTAGTTGTTCTCTGAACAAATCTAGCTGTCCAGCAATGAACCCCTCTCAGATATGAAATTACATGAATATATATAACTGCTAATCATAGAGAAAAATCCAAGTATAACGTTCAGATGGGGGGGGGGGGGCTGTTCAGAGAAGGAAGCTTATGACGATAAGCCAGCATCTCAGAGTCACTAATACGTTTAGTCACTTCAGTGTCATTTTTTAACAAGACCCTGGTCAAGATTTGGCATATATCTTTACCTCAGGGCCCATGGCACAGCTTCCTGTTTAAGGGAACCTCAGAGCAACAAACCTTGATTTGCACGCAATTCCGTGATCTCGCACCCCTGATCAGGATTCCACAAAAAGCAATTACTGGAAAAAAGTAGCATTCATATTGCTCTAGTTCTCTACCATTTTCTAAAACAATAATTCTCTACCATGTTTAGTGCTTAACAGACTTGAAGAAGTTTCTTTCATCAAATCATTCCTACTCTGTTTGGATATACAGTGTATATCTACGCATATGGCATATCTATGTACCCATATATTATAATACAAGATACCTGACTAATGAGGGCCGATCAAAAAGAGGATTATGCTATGTAAAAGGGATTTTAGTTAGTGTTACCTGGACACTCGTGTCCAAATTTATTTGCCGAATCGAACACCTTGAATCCGAGTCGGATTCCGACATCCATGTCGGATTTCAAGTTGTATTTCACGTGTCCAAATTTTCTTTGCCGAATCGGACATCCGATTCCGAGTCGAATTCCGACACCCGTATCCGTATTCAGGTAACAATGATTCTACTCCCATAAAGATCTCACTCATCACATTGCACAGTGCAAGCTGTGCTGCCTACAACTCCCAAGGCAGGGATTCTACTCACAATGCTTTCCACAGCTGGGTTTGCCATGTTTGATGAGGGAAGCTGCAAAATGCAAGATCTCTTCACTTTTGTACCATGGGCTCATCACTTAGTTTAGCCCCCACCGTACATGTAATGCGCTCTTTCTGTAATCACAATATCGCGTCGATCATCATTCATAATAACGATTTTTAGGCAGAATCCTAATGATGGGAAGAAGTCCAAGAGTTGTTAGGCGAGAGCTACGAATTTAGATGTATCGAAATGTTTGCGTCCTGATCCATGTCAAATTAATTGGATTCTCCATGCAGTAAAGCTGCACCAGCTTTTTTTATGTGTTTTTTGTGTCCATCGGTTTTTTATGTGTTTTTAGTCCAAATGGCATTGGAAGATGTTGCTAGAGATGAATCTTGGCACGAGTTGAATAAACTCTCACATTGGGCCATGTTACTGTAAGAAGATCGCCTTTATGAATAAAGCACCCCTCGGACAAAAAAGTTTTATTCAGTGAGACTTTTCCAGCTGCCAATTACCTCGAAAGCTTCACATCTACTGCCCCTGTAAAGCATCCTTTCTTTTCCACTTTATCCCCTTCTAATCACGACACTTTCTTTATACCAAGTTTAAACTTGAGACGGTATAGAGCCTAATATATTCCCGTGTGTAGAGTTGGAACCACTCGAGTCTTTTCTCTTGTGCTTTCTGTAAAGGTTGTACGAATTTGTTCTGCTCCAAGCCCAGTTAGAGGCTGGAATTCGACGACTTGGCCTGGCAAATTTCTGCGAATCCATAACCACTGAAATGCAGGATCAGGAGACGCCGCGACGGATTTTCGTGTTGCCTTTTCCCTGATACACTGCATGAAACTGGATCCGTGACGTACTGTCAACAATTGGGGGTGTAAAAATGTTCTGTTCAATCTACCATTCTGTTGCAAATTGATGGATATTACGCGTATCCACAATCCGTCCTACCACTCAGAAGTTCCAGGCTTTCAGGCAGGCACCCCATGATATTTTGCCAGCAGCTTCACCCCAAGTCAGATGCTTGTTAGAAAGTTTGATTCAATGGTCAATAAACCGTCAGAATTTGCACGCAAGTGGTCCAATACTGATGTTTCTTCAGCCACTTGATGTATGTACGCATCGCCTTATAAAATTTGTGATCTCATGCCAGAACAAACTTGATGGTTGCTGCGCCACAGGAAGTTGTGACTGCAACCCAGTTTAGAAAAGCAACACTTATTGGCATCAGTTACAACCATGCCACTGAAGATGCCACTAAACACCTCAGATATCACGCCTCTTGTGCATAGTTACTGGATAAACAGATACATGGCATGCAAAATCTTGAAGATTGGGAACCGGAACGATGGAGGCCCCAGCAACATGCTATGATTTAGCATCAGTATTTGCAGTGTGCATCTCATATCTTACATGCAGCATTTCAACTAATAGGCAATGGATGTAAGAGATAAAACCAATAGTACATCTCATATCAGAATTCACTACTCTTGCCTAACCTTAAGGGTATAAAACAAAGATGCTTTAGAAGCATCACGAAACATGTTTACAAAGATTATCTTTTACCGACTGTAACAGAGATTCTTCTCAGATCCAGCGTACAAATCTCTCTTTTGCAAATAAGACCACATCAGTAGACATTTGCAGCCAATTTATTTACGTCCATGAGGAGCTCCATAATTACTGCTAGCATTAGCTGATGCTAGCCCAGATCCATAGGCTGGAGGCTGCACAGATAACCCATAGGGAGAGGACCCCTGTGCAGCGGCGAAGGGAGATGGTTCCTGTGCTAACCCATATGATGATGGTAGCTGTGTGTGTCCAAGAGCGGATGGTGCCTGTGTTTGTCCATATGATGGTAGCGCCTGAGCTGAGCCATAGGGACGCCCTGTTGCTGCGCAGTAGGATGATGTGGCAGACCCAGATGCGTATGACGGTGGCATCTGTACAGATCCATAGGTGGATGCAGATTGTCCCCATGCATATGGAGGCGGTGTTGCCTGATTTGATCCATAGTAACCAGCGCTGCTCCCATGAGCTGCTGTAGCTACCGCCTGTCCTCCAATTGCAGGTGCCTTCAAAGCGTCATAACCAGCACCCTTTAATGAGTCATAGCCAGCAGCACCCCTTGATACATCATGCATTCCAGCTTTTGAATAACTGATACTAGCAACACGAGAAGTGTCGTATGTATTGCCTCTTGATGACTCAAGTCCAGAACGAGCAGTCCCAGCTGGGCTTCCACTTAAAGGGTCTGCCAGACCAGTAGGAGTTGTCCTTGCCTGAAATAACAACAAAACTCTATTGTTATAACTGTATAAAGATTGCCCCAGCACCTAGTTACAATAAGCTGAAGACAAAAAGGGGCTAGTACTGATATGGGTTAAAAAGGTAGAATAACTAAATTATGCTCCAATTGCACAGCAAGATAAAGCATCCATTAACTTCATGCCAGAAAAAAAAAGGAACAAAGACATCAACAGATAAATTTAAAGCTAGATGGTCCAGCTTTCATCTGCGTTATTCTGCATTTGCTATCAGCAACTCTACCTTGGGCGCTTGACCACCCAAGGGAAAAGAAGAGGCCAAGAAATCCTGGATTCAATAGTAATACAATGTGCACTATCTACGTTACGAAATCTTAAAATAGTGGGTGTGTCCATCTTTAAATTAACTGAAAGTTTGTAGAACCCTGTTCCAGACTTTCAGTCCCAAAATTTTCAAAAGAAAAAACAAGCTTAGTGATAACTATAGATTCTGAACATGCAAATAAATACAATGTGAACATGAAAAAGAAAAGTCTAATAAATCTGTAAAAATAAGTACATAGCAACTGTATGAAGAACATAAACCTGGACAACTTGCCAAAAGTAAAGAACAAAATGGTTTCAAAGATTACAAAGTCGTGATTCACACAAAATGAATATGAAACTAATAGGAGAAAGCCTTACATTTTGCTATATAAGGAGGGCATTGGCCTGTATGTTGCAACTTCATTCATTATATCCACACAAAAACATATACACAAGCAAATACTGCACTTTTATTCCCTTTTCCCAAAAAAATACAACTATAACTTCACTCCAACCTTGAAATGGTGTTCGTGAAACACAGTACATAGGTTCTTATTTCTTATGCATGAGTTTATAGCCACACAAGACCCACCTCCGTTGTGCCTTGTGAGAGATAAGGTGAAGTGGTGTTTCATCTTTTTGTCTATCTTCAAAGCTCGTGTGTCTCACGTGAGATATGTATGTCATAGCAACAATTGACGCATGTTCCATGAGACTAACCGTTAAAGGTAGCAATCAGAGAATCTTTACAACAAAAAGGTCCAGTTGCCAGTTGATAAATAAATCTGTGCAAGAAGCAAAACTTAAGGGCCACCTTGTGGTGGTAGACATGATGCAAGCATACATTTCAGGAAAATAATACATTTTACAGCATGTAAGATACCCCTTTATAAGGACGTAAAGCTGCTCACCTGTGCACCTCCATAACCACCATCATAAGCAATTTGTCCAACAGAAATATGGCTAGATGTACGATCATCCTTTTGAGCAATATTAATATTGTACATAATACCTACATATAGAAATGTTCATGGTAAAACACTGCTACTGCAAACATTGCTTTCTACATATACTAATCTATTGAGTAATAAATGAAATAACTGATAAACGGCAAACTCCATACCACTTTTTTCAAGATTAGCCGCATTCCTCAACTCAGTACGAAGTTTTTCCAGCTCCGTAACCATGGAGTCGTAATTCTTCTTCATTGTCTGCAACGACTCGGAGTGGTCCACCCTGAGTTTCCTTTCATACTCATAAGTAGCCCTGAAATATAAAGAGTGCATGCAAATCGCAAAGTTGAGACCAACCACGTATTGAAGTAAATGCATACTAATGAAGAAACGTGACACTTGCTGCACACCTGAGGTGCTGATAGTCTTGTCTAGCAGCATCCCGTTCAGCCATGAGTGCTGGAAGCTGCTGCGCCTCACCAAGGTTCCTCTGCAAGTCCTTGCTCAGCTTCTGCACGTTCACCACCATGTTCTGCCTCACTGCCACAAGGTTCTGCACCTCCGCGTGCGCCTGCTGCAGTTCCACCTTCATGGGGTCGCAGGCCTTCAGGTCAGCCTCCATCTTCCCAACCTTGTCAAGGAGCCCCCTCATTTCTTGCTCCTCGGCGGCCTTCGCCGCATCCCCCTGCGCCTGCAGCCTCTGCAGCTCCTGCTGCGCCGCAGCCAGCTCCTTCCTCAGCAATCCATGGCTCGCAGCGAGCCGGTCGTTCTCCACCGCCAGCTTCTGCATCTCCCCGTGCTGCGCCACGAGCTTCTGCTCCAGGACCTCCAGCGGCAGCAGCGGAGGCAACATGTCGTAGGGAAAAGGCCCAGGCCCGTGCCCCAGCAGGGGGTGCATCGCCGGCCCGTACGGGTCCCGGACCTCCTGGTGCATCATCCCGTGGGGCGGGACTGGACCCTGGCCGGGGCCGGGGAGCGACCGGTGGTGATAAGGGGGCATGCCGGCGGGGGGGTTGACGCGGGGCATAGGGCTCAATTGAATCCCCAAATGTTTTGGAAAATGGCACACGCAACTATGGCACCAATTCTCCTATGGCATCAACTGAGATTGATCTTGCGCAATGGAGAAGACGAACCTAATCGAACCGTGGATGGATGAATGGGTTGGATTAGTACTTGGTAGGCACAAATCCGCAACTAACTGAATGCAGAGAGAGTTTGGATTTGATTCAGAATAAAACCAACGCTTAGAGAAAGGAATCCATCGAAGAATATTAGGGTTACTTACTAGCGACAGGAGGAATCGATCCGAGTCCGGATGGATGTCCGCTCCACGCCAGTCCAGTACCAGTATAGGCGGGCAGCAGGACGAGGACGGCGAGGCCTCACGACGAGGGCAGATTCCGGTGGAAGGAGACCTGGCTTGCCGTGTCCCGTCGCCGGCGGTGGGGTCGCCGACGATAATGGTGCAGCTAATTTGGGGGTAAATCACAGAAGATTGAATAGAGGGCTACATGTGACAGGAGGGAGAATAGGCAAGTGAAAACGGAGATTTCTTTAAAAAAAATCTCAGAAGAATAGTTAGAGGCACGTCGTACCACCATACACACTTCCACTCAACGATATCGAAGATTAGAAATATGTAGTTTAAATATTGATAAAATTATCATAAATTATTCAATAAGCTCAAATATTGATAAAGTTTTCATAAGCTATTAGTTGTCGACAGGTATTTAGACTATCACTAAAAATAAACTTCCATCTCGATAAAACATATAAAAAGTAAATGTAAAATTTAATCCTGATAGATAGAAGGTATAACTAACTTTACTAATCACCAAACAAGTCAGTTTTTGAGTCAAGGTTATTGAGTTGACACTTACACTTCACAACATTGCTGCTAGTTTCTTAAAAAAACTTGTGCATATACTTGTTTCTCGTAAATACATATGTACTTTCATAGAATATGACATCTTGACTATACTTTCATAGAATATATGATATGTTGACTATACCAATACTAGCTTCGACGAAACTTATATGGCGGATGGATGAATGGATCTACATCTACCCGTACCTATATGCTTAGATGACAAGTTAAATATAGATATTTAGAGGTTTGTAATTGTATTGTACCTACTGTCACGCTATTTTATAAGTCTATCTTATTTCGTTAATTAATTTTTTGTCACTCTAACGGATGATACATTTTCAAAATGCACGTAATTCAGATGCTATACTAAAATGCTAACCGGACCAAAAAACATTCATATTTGCTACTTTGAGCTTTTTTCCACCATCATATGGTATTTTTAATTTTTTTTTTTACCCGTCAATGTGGAAGCGAAGTGAAAATAACCATTGTACCTCCTCTCTCTCTCTCATTTCTCCCTATCCTGCCTGATCTGGCAATGCGCCGCCACCGTCGTTTGACTTCGGCCTGCCCACACATCGCTGGCGCGCGATGCTGGCACCTCCTCTGTGGTGGCTCCTCCCCCACATGTATTGGATCTGTTCAGATAGCCTCCTTTGCCGCTTCCACATGTTGTTGCAGCTCAACGATGACTTAGTCGCATTGTGCTTGGTGATTGGCTAGTCGCCACCCTCCACTGGCACATCAATAGCGTCGTCTGTGTCCGCAGCCGCGTCACAGGTAGGTTGGGTCCTAGTGTCGCTCTCCGAGCTATTGCACCACCCGCAGGCACATGAGCCGCTACGCCGGTTGGGGAGGTCGCCATTCACGGAGTGGCTGTTCGACGACTTCCTTCGCCTTGTGGATACACACGACAATTTCCACCAAGCATTGGTCGCGCTCCAAATGGATATGCGGTGAGTGCGACCTCCCCCACCTCATGTCCATCATGCGTGTTCTAGCTGGTAAGCCCCCACACTACTGCCAAAGTACCTCCTCACCGACACCGCAGCCCTCGTAGCCGCGGTAGCCGACGTGATCGTCGTTGTGGCATTTAAGGTTGGCAGTCGGGCGGGTTCGGGTCGGGTCCCCGCGGGTTTTAGACCCAGCACAGGCGGAGGCGGGTCTGTTTCTTCCCCCACGGGTCTTCGGGTTCGGGGACCCGAAACGGGTCGGGGGTGGGGCGGGTTTTAAATATCCCCCGCGGGTGCCCATGGGCCCCTAAATTAAGCCCATGAAGCCCAATAACCCATGTAATAAACCCTAGGTATATAAGCCAGAGTTCCTTGCCTCATTGCCTGCTTGCCTCCCCAGCCTACCTGACCCCAGCCGCAGCTGCACCCGGCCGCCCGCACCCCATGCCTCTGGCCTCCCCTAGCAACAACCGCAGTCGGCAATACCGCACCGGCGCACCCCACTCTGGACAGCCGATTGCCACACCCCAGCATCCAGCAGAGCAGCAAGGCGCAAGCTCCATCCCCGGGCCCCGGCGGCGTCGAGCTCCATCCGGGCCTCGGCCATCCCCTGCGTGGGCGCTGGGCGGCGGGCGTGCGGCTACAGCAGCTTCACATTCGACGAGTATCCGGCAGTCTGGCCATCCGGCACGACGGTGGCGAGCGACGAGCATCCTCCGGCGAGCAACGGCATCCCGAGTCCCATCTCCGACGTGAGGCGAGCCCCAATCCCCCGACGGCGGGCGCACAACGGCATCTGCATCCCCGCCTCCCCGGATCCTTACCAAGGTGAGCCCGATGCCCAAAAGCTGATGGCAACTCGAATTCAGTAATAACTACTGCTGTACTGCATTAGATGTTAGGCTTGACATGTAGATAAAGTGATAATTTGATAAACTCAAGCACACTTTTACAACAGAAATCATGTGCTCAGTATTCAGTAATGTGATAAGCCTCTGGTATTTCGATGCAATTCATTGTTTATTCGTTTTGGTTGTTCCTCAATTGAAATGAGTAGCCATTATATCTAACAAAATCTGAAGCCATATATGCTGCATTGTTTTAGCTAGAATATAAAAGGCATTGTAGGTTCTGAAACTAGAGGCTTAGCTCGATCATTTAGATCAACAACAATCATGTGCTCAGTATTCAGAAATCTGCAGCCTCTCTGATGACTCTAGTAACATGCAAATATGTATTGGTAACTAGCTAAATATTTGAGGGTCTTCTTATGGTTTGTTTTGCATGAAACATATGATCTTTTCATTTTCTTTCAGCAAGTGAGCAATGTCGACTCCTGGCACTAGTGGATCTCAAGTGGCTGGGGCTAGTCGTCCTCTTACCCGTGCACGTGCAACTGTAGTGGCATCTGGCTCAGCAGAGCAGCCAACTAATTTAGCTGCACCTCCATCCAATTCAGCTGCTCCAGGTACTGAAGATGTGGTAGAGATAGAGGATGACGTTGCTGTTGGTAGTAAAAGAAAGCTAAAATCTATTGTTTGGCAAGAGTTTGATAGGGTTAAAGTAAATGGGGTTTGGAAAGCAAAATGCATGTGGTGTAAGAAACTGTTAGGAGGAGAGACTAGAAATGGTACAAATCACTTGCGTGGGCACCTTGAGATTTGTTCGGACATAGCTGTTAGAAAAGGGTTAAAATAGTCCTCTCTTAAATTATCTGCAAACCCACAAGATGAGACAGTTACTTTAGAGAAATACACCTTTGATCAAGATATAGCTAGGAAAGAACTTGCATTAATGATCATTGTCCATGAGTACCCTCTTTCTATGGTGGACCATGTTGGATTTCGCAAGTTTTGTGCTGCGTTGCAACCAGCATTCAAAGTAGTGTCTAGAAATACAATTAGGAAGGACATCTTGGATATGTATGAAGTGCAAAAGCAATCTATGGTGAAGTATTTCAGGAAATTAAATTCTCGTGTTGCTGTTACTACGGACTTGTGGACAGCAAACCACCAGAGGAAAGGCTACATGGCAATGACAGCCCATTTTCTAGATGATGATTGGAATCTGAAGAGTTTCCTTGTTAGGTAATAATCAGGTTGTACTTACATGTTGTTGTACTTACATTGGCAATTATATTTCTGATGATATATGTTGTTGTACTTATATATGTTGTTGTATTTATTTTTGTAGGTTCATTTATGTTCCAGCCCCACATACAGCCGAGGTTATAACTGATGTTCTTCATGAAGTTCTCCTAGATTGGTATATTGAGAGGAATCTGTCCACTATAACTCTTGATAACTGCAGCACCAATAATAATCTCATGAAGAATATGACTGGCAACGATGCTCTCAAGAAGAGTATGACTACTATGGAAGGCAAGTGGCCACTCTCCTCTTGTATGTTGAAGGGTAAATTAGTACATATGCGATGTGCTGCACATATTCTAAATTTGATTGTGAAAGATGGAATGAGTGTCATGGAGAAAGGAATTGATAGTGTGCGTGATAGTGTTGCATTTTGGTCAGCCACTCCTAAAAGACATGAGAAGTTTGAGAAAATGGCAACACAAATGAAAGGTAAATATAAAAAAAGAATAGCTCTTGATTGTAAAACTAGATGGAACTCCACTTATATCATGCTTAGCACTGCACTATTGTACCAAGATGTTTTTGAACGCCTTGTTGCTCGTGCTACTTCTATTCCAACTCTAGAAGATTGGCAGTTTGCTAAAGATCTTTGTGATAGACTGAAGTTGTTCTATGATGTTACTGAGCTACTATCAGGCACTAGTTATGTCACAACCAACCTTTTCTTTCCCAAAATCACCAATATTTATTTGGCTATTAGGAAGTGGCAAAGTAGCGATATCCCTGAGGTAGAAGAAATGTCTACTAAAATGAAAGAAAAATTCAACAAATATTGGTCAGATGTACATGGTTTGATGGCTGTTGCTGCTGTCCTAGATCCTAGGTATAAGCTACACTTGTTGAATGCTCTTTTCCTCAAAATTCTTGGGTGTGAAAGTACAGCTATTGATGCTGTTCAAAATGTGAAAGACTTGTTGTACAATTTGGTTTTGGAATACCAAGATTCCATGGAGGATGTTGCCACAACAGATGGTGCTCGAAGTATGCCAACTAGTGCTCCTTTTCAGACGGTAGATGAAGACTGGATTGACACTTTTGATGATTACATGTTGAAGCAACCAGTTGTGACCTCCAATTATGTGCGCACAGAGTTAGATTTGTACTTGGAGGAGCCACTGCTGCCTAGGACACAAGAGTTAGATATTATTCAGTGGTGGCAACATGCAGGTCTCAAATATCCAACTTTGCGAAAGATTGCACGTGATGTCCTTGCAATTCCTGTGACAACGGTGGCATCCGAGTCGGTCTTTAGTACTGGAGGGAGAATCATTAGTCCACACCGTAGCAGGCTTGCACCATCAATGGTAGAAGCGCTTATGTGTATGCAAGCTTGGTCTCGTGCCGGCATGTTAGGTAAATCTAGTGTCTAATTGCAGTTCAATATTTTCTTTATTTCCTATAAGTTAAAGCACTAATTTGTGAATGATTTGCCAATGCAGGGCCTCAGTCGACTTCTGTTGGTGCTTTGATGACATGTCTGGATGAAGAAGATGAAGCAATGGTACTATTTTTATTTAATTCCATTTGTGAACTGATAAGTGATTCAACATTCAGGCATTAAACTATTCTCCCTATTTTTACTTTGCAGGATCAACCCGATTCATCCATTGTTGATTGATACAAGCATTACCAAATGAAAATGAAGGCCTCAGCCCCCAAGTTGCTTTTCTATTTGGTCCAAAAACTCATGTATTGTAATAATGTTCTTATTTTGTACTTGCTTATTTCATTATTTGGTTCAAGATTCCTTGCTGTTGTTGCAAGCTGGACTATATATATGTCTTGTTGGTGCTTTGGTGCTCGTTCTGGTGCTCTGGTGGACTTGTATGTTCTGTTCCATGATGCCACCCTGATTGTCATAGACTCACAGTAGACAGTGGACTTGTGGCATTCAATGTTGTCATTTGCTATTTTACTCATTGTGGACTTTCTATCTGTTGTTATGTTGCTATCATGTACTCATGTATTTATCTGTTGCTATTTTGTATGATTGTTGTAATCATATTGTCGTATACATATCTCAGTATCTCCATATGCTGTCTGTTGTTCTATTGTTTTTCAGGTTTCGGGGACCCGTCGGGTTCGAGGCCAGGTGGGGATTTGCACCCGAAAGACAATTCGGGGCCGGGGCGGGTTTGATTATCGGGTTTCGGGTCCGGGTCCGCGGGTGCTCCACCCGGCCCCGACCCGCCCCGTTGCCATCCTTAGTGGCATTCGACTCCACGGCCATCTTCTCCAGCATGTCCTCCCTCTCCAACCCCGCCGCTACAGCTGGTGACGATGTCGCCTCCGTGTCGTGCTGGATCTGTTCCCCGCACGCACCACCACCGCCAGCTTCTGCACCGCGCCTCCTTTGCTGCACCCTCGTGCCTCCTCCCCCGTCAGCGGTGAGTCTCACAGAAGTGGAGTGCAACAACGTCATAGGCACACGCCGCAGCCTTGGCTTCATCATGCCGTTGGCCACGATGCTGCTGCACCAGCGCCTTGCGCAGAACCATGGCCTCATCGCCGATCTCCACCTGAACCATCACAGGGGGCACCTCGAGCGGGGACCTCCTCTTCAGCAGCGGCCTTGAGGGGGATGCCGATGACATCGGCGACAAGACATAGGCCATTGCTACCTGGGTGGGGTGGTCGCAGAGGGCAGAGAGGGGGAGGAGGGTCACCGGGGTTGCCCATGGCGGTGGATAGCACATGCGCATTTGCGACGAGGGGAGAAGGCACGCGGGCGGCGACACTCAGTTGAGTGGAAGGAAGAGGAGGGCAAAAATGATATTTCCACTCAGTCCCCACGTATGCAAGGTAAAAAAAGAAAAATGTCATGTGGCAGTAGAAAATAGCTCAAATTGGCAAACGAGAATATTTTTATAGGGCCCAGGTAGTATTTTTACATGGCATCTAAAGTAGGTAGCTTTTAGAAATATGTCATCCGCTAGAGTGATAAAAAATTAATTAACTCATCTTATTTGGTTTGGAGACACCTTTTTCGCAATCACGTTAGTCACTTTTGATATTCTATATCGTATGATTGATTCAAACTACAAATTGCAGATAACCGCTTAACAACATGATCCACTTGCTATAGAGTTTTATATATCCTACCGCAAATTACGGATGCGTTCCTCCTTCAACATCCTTTTTAAGATGAAAGAACAACTTTTTGAATGAAATTATAAGTGAAAGTTCATTCTCAAACTTATCATTCTCCGTCCCTTTACAAACCGGGTCCTCCTGTCTTTATATACTAGAGAGAAAGAGAACTTACAAGTGCGTCTTGCTCAGCAGACCCATGCCTAGGTAGTTATTCTACTCTTGGATCATCATCATAGAGAACCGGGTAAACCCAACTTACCTTAAGAGCTCCGCATGTCTGTCCCATCTGTGGAACACCCCCGCACCTGCCTCCCCTAGTCACCCGGCCTGTCCCGTCGCCTTGTGCTACAAGTTCATCTATCAAGTCGTCTCGTCCCTACGCTCTATGAGTCTATCTACAAAAATCATTCACTTGCCTAGTCGATCTTCATATCATGCCACATCCGTCACGTGGCGCAGGTCGGTCCATAACACTCCACTCCATAGCAATTAATGCCACGGGACGGGGCATTGCCCATTTACACCGATCACGACTTTGTTCACTAGAGGAGGTACTTTGGGAAGGAAAATACTTAAGTAGACATCAATAAATGCGACTAGACAGGTTAGTTATGGGTGTCCCATGACTAGCAAAGGCTAATCGTGGGACCATATTATAGTACAAGGAGGCTGGTCGCGTAAGCCTCACGATAGTCGTGCGAGCTAAGGGCTAGTCGTGCGATAGGTCAGGGTTCAGGAAATACCCCCCTCCCCCAATCACCACATCCCTCGTGAGGCCTGTTAGCCAAGATGCCCCCTTACTCAATACTCTGACAGTAGCCTCCAAGTTTTCCCGTGGTCGTGGTCTCATGTCACTTGGCGAGGTTAAGCGTCCTGAAAAGAGAGAGAGAGAGAGAGAGAGAGAGAGAGAGAGAGAGAGAGAGAGAGAGAGAGAGAGAGAGAGAGAGAGAGAGAGAGAGAGAGAGAGAGAGAGGAAGAACAAGCATGTAATAGGATAATTAGCCCGGTCGAATATAATCGACCCATCTGTAACATATCTTTTCCATGAATAAAAATATTCCAGACCTTTCTAATGGCCTCATCGATGGCTGGAAGACCACCCGGGAGCCTTGCGGGTTTTGGACCATCTAGTCCGAACAATTGTTCGGAGTGTTTAAAGAGTTTTCCCCATGCTATCGCAGCGAGTAGGCTCTTACTGTTTTGCCCAACTCGTTAGTTAGGCTTTCTAAGCATGAGACAGCCCTTAGCACGATAAGTCCAGTGGCGGCGACTAGCGCCCGACCCGAGTGGGGACTTGAGGCCTTGTGGTCGTTATCCCGAGCCATTCGTACATCTGATATTGCGCGAGTAGTGATCCCATACTATTCAAGATCTCTCGACCACCTGGTCGTTTTTAATTTCCTAGCCGCCAGGTCCCGTAGTGATTGTCGAGCGTTGTAGCATGCTGTGGTCGAAGAGCCAATCTGGCGGGGGTCCGTTGTTGGTCGTGAAATCCTGCAAAATAGAGAGTCTGGTATTTTTAACTTTTTGAAAAACTTACAAATTATATTTCACACTCGTCCAGAAGGTTCTACAAAAAATAGAGAAACAAGTTCATCTTCGAGCAACCCTACAAATAGAACTTGTGTTGCAGGGCGATGTTCTAGGAGTTACTTAATTCATGACCGTCTTCCATGGCTAGCTTGACCGCAACAGGTCGGGTGACATTGACCACTTTGTTGGGCCCTTCCCACTTGGGGGAAAGTTTATTCCGATCGACCTTATTCTAAATTTGCATAAGAACGAGGTCACCTACAACTAGTTTTCGCTCCCGCACTTTGTGGTTATGATAGCGTCTAAGGCTCTGCTGATACTAGGCTGCTCGAATTAGAGCACATTCATGAAACTCTTCAATCGGGTTTACATCATCCTCTCGTCATGCCACCTGGTCATCGTCCGAGTAATTGGTAACTCGGGATGATTGAAAGTCAATCTCGGAGGAAAGCATTGCCTCTGCGCTGAAGACAATGAAGAAAGGGGTTTCGGTCGTTGCCCTACTGGGAGTCGTTCACAGTGACCAGAGTATTGTGGGTAGTTTGTCCACCCAGCATCTTAAATAGTTTTTAAGCCAATCAAAGACATAGGTTTTGATCCCTTGAAGTATCATCCTATTAGCCCTTTCAACTTGTCCATTGCTCTGTGGGTGTGCCACCGACACATAGCAAACTTTGGTCCCGATCTCTTCGCAGTAGTCCTGTAAAACACTACTGGTGAACTGAGTCTTATTGTCCGTAATTATACGATTTGGACTATCAAACTGCACTACCAGCCCTCGTATGAAATTAATCGATGTTGCAATAGTGACCTTCCTAATGGGCTCGACCTCTATACATTTGGTGAATTTGTCGATTGCCACGAATAGGAATTCAAAACCATTTGGGGCTTAAGGGAACGACCCCACGATATCAAACCCCTAGACAACGAAAGGCCAAAAGAGTGGTATAATTTGCAGTGCTTGGGTTGGTAGGTTGGTTTATCGGCTATAGTACTGACATGACTCACACCGTTTCACCAGGTCGCAAGCATCCTGGAGGGCAGTGAGCCAATAAAATTCTTGCCGAAATACTTTTCTGACCAGAGTGCGGTACGAAGTATGGCTACCACATATACCTTCGTAGATATCAGAGAGCATTATGCTCCTATCTTTCTAAGTGATGCATTTCAGTAAAAAGTCGTTGCTCCCCTAGCGGTAAAGGCGTCCCTGTACCAAGGAATATCTGTGGGCTTGCCGCGAGACCTTTTCTACTGACGCATCATCATTAGGGATTGCTCGATTCTGAAGACAGTCCAAGTTCTGAGCCATCCAGATCATACCCGAATCGAGTAGGGGACCACATAATGGCCACCCGAGGTAGACAGCATCGAAGGAGGCGTTGCCTCTAAAGGTGTTGCCTCTGGTGCTCCGTTTCTAAACGGAGCATCCCATTCACCTTGGTCCGAGACTGTGGTGGATGATCGTGTGAGTCTTTCTTCAAAGATTCCCACCGGAACAGCTTTGCGAGAAGATGCTAGACGGGCCAGCTCATCGGTTAGGAAGTTGTCCTTTTGAGGGATGTGCTTGACTTCGAAATCGAAAAAACATCGCTCCAGTCTTCTCACTTCGATGAGGTATGCCACTATTGTCGGATCAGAGCACTGTAACTCCTTATGCACTTGGTTAACCACCAGTAGTGAGTCCCATATTACTAACAGGCGTTTAATCCCAAGTGCGAAGGCTACTCGCATTCCAAACAACAGGCCCTCGTATTCCGCAATATTGTTAGTGACTGGAAATAATTGAACTACGTACCTGAGGATGTCACTGGTTGGTGAGGTCAGGACCACTCCAGCCCTGATCCCTTCAGCGTGAACGATCCATCGAAGTGCATGGTCCAACTCTCGTTTGCCTCTAGTCGGTGTACCTGCTCGGGCTCAAAGGATGACCACTCGATCACAAAATCAACCAGCGTTAGGAACTTGACAGCCGCTCGGGGGATGAAGTGGAGATCGAACTCCCCGAGCTCTACTGCCCACTTTATTGTTCTTACTGTCGCATCCCTATTGTGTAGAATTTCTATAATCGGGGGCGAGGAGATTATCTTGATATTGTGGGCTTAGAAGTAATGTCTGAGCTTACGAGAGGCCATCAGAATGGTGTATAGCAGCTTTCTGAGCCTGTGGGTACCGAGCCTTTGCGTCGTGTAGGACCTCACTAACGTAGTACACTGGTTGCTAAAGACCTTCTCGCTCAACAACCAGTACATAGTAAGAGCTCCTCGTCTGGTCTAGGTGCGTTCAGTATAGGAGGGGAGGAGAGGTACCTTTTTAGATCTTGAAGGGTTGTTTCTGCTTCTAAGGTCCACTGGAAGTGATCTCTTCTCTTCAGGAGCTTGAAGAGCGGCAACCCTCTCTCTCCTAGCCTTGATATGAACATGTTCAATGCTGCCATGTATCATGTTAGTTTCTGGACTTCTTTTAGCCTGGTAGGGGATTTTATCTGATCGATGGCTCTAATCTTGTCAGGGTTCGCCTCTATTCCTCGATTGGAAACGAGGAACTCGAGCAACTTCCCCAATGGGACTCCAAACATGCACTTTTTAGAGTTCACCTTCTTGCGGTACTTCCGAAGGTTGTCAAACGTATCCTGGAGGCCCACGACTAGATCGTCCTTGGTTCTACTCTTTACGAACACATCATCTGCATACGTCTTGACGTTTCTACCAAGCTATGGTCAAAGAATAAGCCGAATACAACGGTGGTAAGTGGCACTAGTGCTTTTTAAACCAAAAGTCACTTTTACGTAGCAAAAGACTCTAAAGAGTGTTACAAAAGCAGTCTTCTCCTCATCTTCCCTATACATGCTAATCCGGTGGTATATGGAATAGGAATCTAAGAAGCTTAGGAGATCACTACCAACGGTTGAGTCAATAAGCTAGTCGATTCGGGGTAGAGGGAAGAGATCTTTCGGGCACGCCTTGTTGAGGTCGGTAAAATCGACGCACATCCTCCACTTACCGTTATGTTTTCGGACCATGACTGAGTTAGCCAGCCACTTTGGGTATTGTATTTCTCAGATGAAGCCTGCTTCTAGGAGCTTATCAATCTCCTCACAAAGTGCTTCATTTCGGTCAGCTACGAACTGACACTCTTTTTGTTTGACTAGTCGCGCGTTAGGTCATATTGATAACTTGTGCTCGATCACGTCCCTGGGACTCCAAGCATATTAGACGGACTCCAAGAGAAGATGTTCACGTTTGTTTGGAGGAAAGTGATAAGCGTGAGTTCCTATTTAGGGTCCAGACCAGCTCCTATCTGGACTGTCCTAAACGGGTCGGAGTCATCGAGGCATACTACCTTGAGCCGCTCATCCTGGTTGGCGACGATGTGGACCTTCACCGAGTGACTACTAGGCGTAGCGTTCTTCGGCTGCAACCCCGAGAGTTAGCTTGACCATGTAGAGGCTCCTCTTGTCGCAGTGCAAGGTCATCTTTGTGTTGCCAAAGATGATGATGGTCCCAGTCGGATCGAGGATCTTGGTCGTCTGATGCGCGTAGTGGGCGACGACCATGAATTGGGCCATCGCTGATCGCCCTAGGATCGTATTATAAGTAGTCTAAAAGCCCACCACATCAAACAAGACCTTTTTGGTCCTGAAGTTGCTTGGTTAGCCGAAAGTGATAGGCAGTTCGATCCGCCCCAAGGGCCTAGCCGAGGAGGCCATGGTAATTCCAAAGAAGGGGGAGACGGTTTCAACACGCTCCAGGACGTTGGCGAAGAGGAGGTTGATGGAGCTCCCTCATCAATTAGTACGTGAACTAATCTGATGTTCTGCACGGTGGGTTCAACCACAATAGGGTATCGACCAGGTCACTTGACACTTGTGGGGTGGTCAACCTGACTGAAGGTAAGGGGAACCTTCGACCACTTTAGACGTGAGTTTGGGCCCGGTGTGGTTGCCCACACTTCTTGGACCATCGACTTGTATTCCCTATTCGAGAAATATATTGCGGCGCCCTCGAAGATGTGGTGAACCATGTGATCAGCATGCTAGTATCCTAGGGTCCATTGGGCAAGGCTGGCCCCGTCCTCACCATCCTCATCGTGCCTAGATTTATGCTCTCCAAACTCCTTATCGATGATGCCCCGCACGACCTTCGGTCAGGTCGTGGACATCTGTGCGATGGATCAAGTAGTAGCCACGACCCTTCATCCTATCCTTTTTCTTGAAGTGCAAGTTTAGTTGGCTGATCTGCTCGACCGCCATGACATTGGATGGTCCTTCCTTCTCTTTATTCCTCTTTTTCTCCTTCTAATTGACCCCTTTAGAGGAGGCGGGATGGTCGGAGGTCGGCCGCGACCTGGCATCAATCTAATGCTCTCGAGCCTCAGCGGCCTGTGCACACTTGTCTATGAGCTCGAAGAGCTTGGTAGTGCTTCAGATTTTCTTTATGGCCAGCTTCTCGACCATCTTTTGGTCTTTGACTCATCTCTTGAATGCTATGACCACAGATTAATCTGTGATATTTAGAATAGTGTTTTGGCGTTGGTGAAGTGTTGGATGAAGTCTCGCAATGACTCACCTTGTCGTTGCCTGATCTGGTACACATCATCCTCGACCCTGGGTGAGGCATAGGTCCCCTAGAAGTTAGCGACAAACTGATCGCACATATCCTTCCAGGAGTGAACCGACTCATGGGGGATGTTCATAAGCTAGGATCGGGCTGAACCTGTCAAGGTGGTCAGGAAGTAGTTGGCCATGATTTTCCCGTGGCCTCCCGCGACCTGCACTATGGTGGTGTAGATCTGCAGGAACTCCTCGAGTTGATTGAGCCATCATACTTTTTGGCTAGGACCGGCCGAAACTTGTCCGGCCATCGCACCTCTCGCAACCGTGCTAATAGGGTGTTGCACCCCATTCCGTAATAGAGAGTCACCTGCTGATGGGCGATGGCACGTGCTCAAGGTGAGAGACGACGATCACGTGGTCCTAGGGATGGGATGGAGCAATCAGACGTCTCCCTGCATGGGGAGATGAGTGGTAGGGCTGCTTGCCCTTTTCTTGTTGTCGCCAGGCACGGTCCTCCTGCTCTCGGATGGCTACCTGGCTCTGGATCATGCCGCGAAGGTCGCGTTGGCGCAGAGAGTCACGCAAGTTAGAGGGTTGGCTATCCTGATGCGATGGGGGTCTCTGAGCGCTCCCAATTACTGATGGAGGATGAGATCTTTCCTTCCGTAGGGCCTGCCACGAGTCTTGGCGATCGCAACCTTCACTAGTACTAGCGACGGACGTGGTGTTTGTCGCCACAGTTTGGCGTTAGGCGGTCTCAACCAAAAGGGTGAGATCACACAACCATGATGCTACTAGCGAACCCTTTGATACTGCTACCGGTGGGTGACTAAGAAGAATTCACATGGTCTGTAGATTCTGTGTAGGTGTCATGGCCTCATAGTTAAGCTGCTGAGTGCGGAGTGGTGACATATCGCGAGGGGAGAGTCCCCGGCATTTGTGCGGTGGGATGACCTTGGTGATGACGATGCCAAAGACCGTGTCCTCTACGGCAGCTCCTCCAGACGACGCTGCGGTGGTTGAGGCTATGTCAAAGCATCCCCGTGTCTGGCGTCGGTCTAGTTCCCCTCCAGGCATGTGGCCTACGGATCATTGTCGGCACCTGAAACACAGGAGTCTCTGTTGCCCTTATTGCATGAAATATCATGCAAATTTCCCGTTGAGCCTCGGAGCCTTCGGACTCTGATTCAGTGTCCCATACCTGTAGCACACCAGATTCATCTGGGTCATATCCCATGACGAATACCTCATAGTGATCGCCTGATCGGGGTCCCCAGAACAGGACCCAGCGATTGCCATGAATCCGGCTATAGGTAGCTCAATCTAATCTTAAACACCTACTGAAATGCAGAAATGCGCCCACTACCCGGCGTGCCAACTGTTGAGGGTTAATTCTTGACAAAGATTCTGGGGTATACCAGTTGAGGGGCACGTGAACAACGCTTGCGGTGTATGTGTGTTTGTGTGTGTGATGAACTCAAGAACACATGAGTTATCCAGGTCAGGCCTTCCGAAGGATAACAGTCCTACGTCCTATGTATTTGGTTATGCGTGTTTTTCAACTAGTTACAGATCAGTCTCTCAGACTTATCGTTCTCCATTCCTTTACAAACCGAGTCCTACTCTTTATATACTAGAGAGAATGAGAACTTACAAGTGGGTCCTACTCAGCAGACCCATACCTGACCAGGTATTCTACTCTTAGATCATCATCATGGAGAACCGGGTGAACCTAACTTGCCCTGAGAGCTCTACATGCCCGCCCTATCCGTGGAACTCCACCGCACCTGCCTCCCCCTGTCGCCCGACATGTCCCATCACCTTGCGCTGCAAGTTTGTCTATCAAGTCTTCCCGTCTGTACGCTCTGTGAGTCTACCTACAAAAATCATTCACTTACCTGGTTGTTCTGTAGATCATGTCCCATCCGTCGCATGGCGCAAATCGGTTCGCAACACCCACTCCATAGCAATTAATGCCACAGGACGCGGCACTACCCATCTGTGCCGACCACGACTTTATTCGCTAGAGGAGGTACTTTGAAAAGGAAAACACTTGAGTAGATATCAATAAATAGGGTAGACATGTTAGGTATGGGCGTCCCACGACCAGCAAGTCGATGTATGATGTGCATGATAGCGAGTCGATGTCAGGTTACGTGCGTAGAACCTATGCTGTTGCATCACTTCTACCTTGATTTATTGATGTTTCCTATACTTATAACCCGTGTATAATATGTTATTGTCTAACTTAAAAGTATTTGAGATGCTTAGAAATGTATAGGTCCTCGGTAGAAGTCGAGTGATGGTTCAACTATCATTCGCGAGCTATAAAACTTAATTACTTTCACGATGATAATGATGTTGGGATGAAGAGTTTATGAGAATGAGACGAGGTGTGAGTAGTGCTAGGGGTAGGTCAGAGAGGAACCCGAATGTCATAGACCACTTGCATCATTTAAGCATCGTTCGTTGTTGCAGTTGGCTTTAGCACTTGTTCGTACTACCACATATCTGTATATGGGACGGGTGAGCCGAGTACCTTATGTTGTTGTGATCTTTTGGCGTATAAGTCTATGATGTTATGGACATAATAGGCTTGTAGAGGTATCTAGTTTGCCCCGGAAGTAGTTTTAGATGACCTCTGTATCTATAGGTGCATGTTCATACGGTTAGTGCTTATTTGGGAAAGGTCGTTACGTGAATCATCGCTTGCAACCGATAGGTTGTACGGAGCGTGGTCTCGTGTCGTGTGGGTAAAGAAGTTCACCTACAGGGTGTAAGATCAATTCGAATTGCCATGCTCTTGGTTATGAGCAGCTTCTGTCATTTGTGTCAATCGTAGAGTCTGATGTGGAATGATGTTATGGTATGTTGGGAAGTAGTTGATGATAGTTGATAATGAGTTGAGATGTTTGAAGTTCATTTATGTTTATGTTGTTGATCTCAGGATAGAAGAGTATAAGGGGTTAGGTGTAGTTGCTCACACATTTGTGTCAAATTTGCTTTTGCATATGAATTCACTTAGCGTTATGGCTGATACCTTGCTAATTCATCCAAATACATTATCTTTGGAGTCGAGTTATTATACATATCAATTATGGGTAAAGTCTTGCGAGTACCTTCATACTCATGTTGGCGACAGACGAGAGTAGTGTCATCTACTCGGTGATGTCATTTTTGGGGTGGTGGCTCTGGACAAAAGACTCCACCTATCTTTTGTTGTAACAGATTTTAATTTCTGTTGCGTAGTATCTCTAAGCGGCTAGGAGGTGACAAACTGCTTGAGTTGATGAAAAACTATAATAACTTAAAGACTTATAATGCTTGAGTTAATGAAGCATGTTGTAAAAGCTCGTGTTCTGATCTTGGGTATAAAACACTTACCGGGACTATTAGGATTATATTTTAGTTAATCATTGTAGTCGTGATTGTGTAAATGACCGACTTAATGATTTGTTAGAATACAATTTGGACGGTTCCACGTATTATAAGAAGTTTGGTGCATCCGCATAAAGGGTAATCCCATGAAATATTCATAGATCTTCAAATCATATCATGAATGATTTTCATATTTTGATTTTCTTCTTCTTTAGTTTATAATTTTGTTCTCATAAAACCTGTCAATCATCAACTACAATTGTCACCAATTCTTGTGATAACTACACTAATTTTGAATGCTTTTTAGGAAATCTTCTTAGAATATCAACACATATGTTATTTCTTTTTTTCTTCCTTAGTGCTCTAAGAAGTTTACAACATCTACGTGAAACATACTCCCATTAAATTTGCACATCACCAGTGGCTGGATGCAACTACAACAATGTTTGGATGCAACACCGATGACAATTTTCCCGAGAAGTCCTCAACATCTCAACAAAAAAGCAATCCAAACAAATCAGGACATTTGTGATAAAAATATTGAAAGCATTCAAGCATATTAATAACTTCTATGTTTTGGGTTTTCTTCTCTCGGCTACTAATTTATTAGCATACAACTCATCGGTGTATGTATGCAACTACAATGGCCCTTTTCTCGAGAGGTTTAACGCATCTCAATAGAAAGAAACCATAGTAAATTTGGACTCTTTCCATGATTTGGCACATAACTAGCTAATTGACACCTCTCTTTTGGATCTTATTTCACAGCTAATTAATCTATTCACATACACCTCATGGATGGCTAGATTAATCTACAATGCCCCCGGAAGCTCATTGCATCTCAGCAAAAGGGCAGCCATAGTAAATTTAATTGTTCTTGATATAATCTACAAAGCATCTTAGCGCATAAATGACTCCTATATTTTAAATTTACATCTCTAGTTACTAATTTATTATCATATGACTCATCAAATAGTTTTATGAAACTGCAATGACTCCTTTCCTGAGAAATTAATTGCACCTCCCAAAAAAGCAACCCTAGTAAATCTCGATATTTTCAATAAAGTTATCCAAGCATTTTAGCACATAGAAAACTCGTTTGTTTTGGTTCTTTCTCTCTCACCTACTACTATTTATTTACATACACCTTCAATGTCCCTTTTTACGAGAAGTTTACTTCACCTAAAGAAAACAATTGTAGAAATCTGGACTACAATCCTTTGGTTCTTCTTCCTTAGCCTCTACTTAAAACAATCGTTATCTTTAGAAGTTCACTAAATCCTTCTTAAAACACAACTCATTAAATGTGCACATTTATAAAAAATAAATGACCCCAATCATTAGGGAATTCTCATAAACCACTCAACATATTTTAGCACATAAATGATTTCTATCTTCTGACTCTGCTTCCTTAACTACAAATTTATTAAGATACAACTCATTAGTTGCTTTTGTGCAACTACAATGACATTTTTTTTTCTTGAGAAGTTCACTGCATCTCATCAAAAAAAAAATCCTATTAAAACAAGATGTTTCAATAAAATCTCAAAATATTAAAACATATAAATGACTCTTTCTTTTGGTTCTTCCTCTCTTGGCTACTTATTTATTTACATAGACCTCACTAGTTGCTATATACAACTACAATGGTCCTTTCCCCCAAGAAGCGCACTGTATCTCAACAAAAAACAGATGTAGAAAATTTGAAAGTTTTGATAAAGTCCTAAAAGCATTCTAATACTTAGGTGGGTTCTATCTTTTAGCTATTCTTTTTTCTCGGCTACTGATCTATTGGCATACAACTCAACAATGGTAGTATGCTATTACATCATCCCTTATCTCATGAAGCGTTCACCGTCTCAATGAAAACGTGACCCCTTCCTTAGTTATCACTTAAATCCATTCTTGTTTTAAGGGGCAATTGTGTTCTTATCCCTACTTTAGAGTGAAATTATGATTTTACCCCTATTTTTACCACTTTGTGATTTTGCCCCCACTTTTTCAAGCTGAAGATTGGGCTTGCTCTCATTCAGTTAAGAGCACTTAACAGTGTGAAAGCAGTAGTAAAAGGATATGTATCCCTTGCAGATTTACCCCTACTTTTCTTATGACTTTGTGATCTTACCCTTATTTTGACATTAAGCATTTTGGCATGTGCCAAGACGAGCTGATGAGTTTATCACGTCGCCCTCCTCTCCCTAGACGAGTCCAAATTGATCACTTCTTCCTCACTGATCTCTCTCTCCCTCATTTGCTCTCTTGATAGAGCAACAACATCAACTCTCTCTCTCGCTCTCTGTCCTCTCTCGTGCCCGCTACGCTCTCCTTGCCCCTTGTTCTTATTTCTTCACTCCCTCCATTAGCTCAACCAAACGACATCATCGCAGCACGCAAGGAGCAGTGCAACTTCACCGCATAATACAACCGCCGCAAAAAATCCAACACCGTCGTGCTGAATCCACCCTAGCTAAGGCTCAAGAAGGAAGGTGGAAGGTCGCCTAGGGTCGTCCCCACCATTTCTCGAGAGAATCCCCATCTTCCCCAACCAAATCGAGCTTTCGCGCGCCATTCTTCCCTAACTCTAGCTCCTCTGACACTTCACTATTGCGCCATTGCTCCACTGCTCCATACTCTGATCTGAGCCCTCGGTGAGCTTCCCCGCGACCCCTTGAAGCTTTTACGTGCGCTCTTTTTGTCTTGGCCCGTCACCGTCACACATTTTCGCGTGAGCCACTCGCTGTCGCCCCTCTGTTCTTCGCCATCGGCCATGCTCCGATCGAGCTCACCGGTCGGTACATGCCCAGGGAGCTTCCCCTTGGCGCACCGCTGCTTCCCATGCCTTCGACTGGCCATTAGCCTCGCTCCCATGCCCTGTTCCCGCGCTCACGTCGTCGCTGTCGTGCTACCGCCGTCGTACGTCATCTCTGGCCGCTTTTCGGTTGCTGTCGTTGTCCATGTGTGCCTCAAACGGGTTCCCTGCGTTGCATTCGTGCTTGTGTTGCCCTCGGCCGGGCCGATTGAGCCGTTGCTCACCCTGACCCACATGCCCAGGCCGCGCCGCCCCTCGCTTGCACCCCCTCTTGCTTGCCCTAGGTCGCGCCGCCCTCCTACGTCGCCCTAGCCCGCACAGCCTAGGACTGTGCCACCCATGCCACGCCGCCCCACGCCTGCGCTCCGCCATCGCCAAGAGAGAGAGAGAGAGTCACAGTGAGTAAAGGAGAGGACTCACTGTAAGGGAGGGTAGTTTGGTCTTTTTTTTCTATTTTTCTTTCATTTTCTTCTTTTTTTTAATTCACTTATTCCGACTTCACCTAACATAACCTCAAACTAGGGGCAAACAACAATCTCGTTATGAAAAAGCGAGGACAAAATCATAAAGCTGTAAAAGTAAGTGTAAAATCACATTTGCACTCTAAAGTGGGGTAAGAACACAATTGCCCCTTAATTTAAAGTCTTTTGAAAAGTTCATTGCATCTAAAAAAAGACGCTACGAAAAATTGATGTTTTTCACAAAATCTTAAAGCATTACAACACATAAATGATTCATCTTTTTTTTGTTCTCCGCCGTCAACCACTAATTTATTTAAATACAACCCAGCAGCGATTGCATGCAACTGCAACTGCAACGATCTCTTCCCGGAGAAGTGCATCACATCTCAATCATAAAAGCAATCCTAGAAATTTTGGAAGTTCTAGACGAAGTCCTGAAAGCATTTTAGCACATTTATGACCTGTATCTTTGGGCTATTATTCCCTCGGTTGCTAATTTATTAGCATACAGCTCAACAGTAACAATATGCTATTACATCGACCCTAATTTCGTGAAGTGTCCACCATCTCATATTCTTGATAGAATAACCGAAGCATATCAACACATAAATGACTACAATCACTACAAATCTACAATCTTTTGGGTTAAGTGAAAGGAGGACAAAAATGTTCACCTCTTGTCTCTGTTGGCAACAAGCCAGGGGACCCGCTTACCAGCCAGATCAGAAACCGGCGCGCGCCGCGCGTACGGACACGGCCCGGCATGCCCCTCTCGGGCCCGGGCCCTCGGCGTGCCCCGCTCCGCTTCACCGCATCCCTACCGGCCGGAAAGGCCGCGTGAGTCGCTGACGACGGGGACCGCACCGATCCCCTCCGCATCCGCTGCGATGCCCCAAACACGAAGCGCCTTTGCTACTACAGCGACGCACCGCCACGTGCCCCTTCTCTTCCGTTGCCCCCTCTGCGTCAGCGCCGCGCTCCCGTCCGAAATCCCCCAACCCGTCGTCGTTAACCCCAGCATCGCTTGGCTCGCTCGTGCGAGCTCTCCCTCATTTCTTCTGCTGCTCGCTCCAAACCCCGCCCCCCTCACGCTCCCCACCCACCCACCACCACCTCCTCCTCCTCCTCGCGGCCATGCCTGGGGCCGTAACCCTAACGTGAGCGCGAGCCCGATCCCCCATTCCCCCATGGATCGTCCGCCGCATCTTGACATCGACCTCAACGAGGCGCCCTCGCCGCAGCAGTGCGAAACCCCGCCGCCGCGGGGGTTCGCTCCGCCCGTCTATGCCCCGCCCCCGATGCCGCAGTTTCAGCCTCCGCCGCCTCAGCCGGCTCCGGCCAGCCAGCAGCTGCTGCTCCAGCAGGAGGCCCTCGAGATGGCGCTTCAGTTCCATCGGGTGCCTGAGCCGAGGAATACTCATTTTGGGGCCATTGGGAACGTGCCCTCCGGGTTTCTTCCTGGTATGGGGGTGCCGCCGCCGCCGCCGCACCCGGGGGAGGCGGGCTGGGGCCACCCGCTGCGCCCCTGCGCGTCCTGCGGCCACCCGGAGATTCTCGGTGGAACCATGGTCTGTGACGCGTGCGACCGGGGGTTCCATCCCTCGTGCGTCCGCGTCTGGCCGCCGCTCATGCTCACGCCCCCGCCGCCGCCTGGACCTCCTGGCGCCCGGCGGCCCCGCGCCGCGGCGAACGATGACTGGATCTGCCCCGAGTGCGAGATGCGTGGAGCTCGCTCGTCCCGGTGGAAGCTGGGTCCCGTCCCGCTCGACATCAACGCTGCCCCGCCGGAGGACGCCGTCATGGACATCAGCAGGCAGTTACTTCAGCTCTCTTTAACTCGTTGATATCATCACAGCTTACTTGACCATCGAACTTCTTAAAGGCTCTAAGTAGGTTGCTGCTTGCCAAACGCTGGTAATAAGCAAACGGTAATGGTGAGACTCAACGGTAATGGTTGACTTTGTGTTTGGCTGTTGCTTGGTGTTGTTACAGTTTTACAGACTTACAGCTGGTTTGTTATGCTACATAGCGTAGCTTTATAATGGTATGCTATCTTTATTTTTTTCTGCTCTGTTTGACTGCTTATGTCTTTGAACCGTATTGCATCATTGATGCCAAATTGACTAGGTTTGGACGCTATAGTTAGCAACTGGCGGCAGTGTCTTTCTAGAAGTAGTGTTGAAGCATGTTATCACATCTATTTTAGCCTCTTGTGTGATTACTAAATTTGGGTGCCACACTGAGTAACCGTGCATGCTGCATGTATCTCCATAATATATTATGAATAACATGTTGCTAGTTTGCTACACATGAGACAATGCAGATAACTTGATGCCTTAACCCTTGGATTGACATGATTAATTGTAGTTTATCTTGCTGTAGTCTTGGCACCGCTCCTTGGTCATTTGTGATTTGTGTTGTCAGTTATTTCAACTAGGACACCTGCATGTTTGATTCAGGACAGGTATGTGCATTCTGGACCTTCGGGCTTTGGGTATCACCTTAATTTGCAAACCCTAGGAGAAGTTTGTCTCTGTTTTTATGCAATTTCATTTGCAAGCTGTGCTATATGGATTGCATTGGAAATCTGCTGCTTCATCTTTCTTCTACCCCCCCCCCCCCTCTTTCCCTTCTTTCTTCATTTCTTGGTGGGTCTACCCTTATCTACTAGTCCAAAAATAGAAACTGGATTGGACTTTCCTTGTAGAAGTTTTGGACTATGGAGAGTTTGTAGTGCTTTTGGAGAAGGGCACTAGGGGTTATAAGATATGCTAGATTATAACTATCTCCCTACCTTGTGCCGCACATCCTGGCGCCTTCCTTTCGAAGCTACCACTGTAGCATATTTGACACAACAATGATTGTTGCATATCTGGCAACAACCCAATCGAATCTATGCAACAAGATTAATATCTATCAAATCCAATACATTTGTATTTTGCCAAGTGTGTAGATTTACCTTGTACACTTTTAAGCCTATATATTTGCATAACTGAGAAGGACACGACATCACATGCCTTTCTCTTGAAACTATCACACTTTCATGGTATCAGATATACTCCGTTCGTGAGCCCGTCCCCCATGTTCCACACCCTCCTTGCCGACAACCACACCCATGGCCAGTGACCCTCTCAAACCCTGTCCCCTTGCCTCCACAATCTCCAACATCAAATCCTTTATCCCCTTCAGCCACAAACTCTAGCCCTCCAACTGCACCAAATGGCACAAGTTGTTCTTTGTTATTCTTCACCAGTTCAGTCTAAATTGACACCTCCGTCAAACCCACCACCAATGCCAGCTGGGATCAAGATTCCATCGTCTCCGGGATCTACAACACGAACTCAGATGAGATTCTTGGCATCATCCTCACCCTTGATGCCTTCACTCATGACCTCTAGTCCAGTGTGGAGATTCTTCAGTGACAAGGTACGAATCCTCGCTTTCGAGGACGAACTCTAGAGCACACCTCAAGACGATACGTCATTATGTTAGCGCCTCAAGCCGATTGTTGACCCGGAGATCTTGACCGCAAGATCTTCGATGAGACTCTCGTCCTCACCATTCTTCGCGGTCTAAGTGAGCCCTTCATCACCATCACAAAGATCATCATTGCCAAAGAACCCTTCCCCTCATTACTCTGGTGCCGCTCCGTCCACTGCCTTATACACCTCCACCCCAAACTCTAAAACCACCTCCCCATCCACTACCTTATACACTTCCACCCCAAACTCCAATTCCTCAATCCCTAATAAAAACTCGAACAACTGGTCCAACTCGAAGGGTGGCAATGGCAAGTATCAGGGTGGCTACTCCGCAAACACTGGAGGTGGCCATAACTCCTTTCTTAGCGTTGTGACGCCACGGTTCAATCTATGGACAGGTTCGCTTCAGACGTGGCCTAGTCAGCCTAGCCAGTATCTAGTCCCCCGTCCTACTTGTATGGGGCTTTAGTGTGGGGCCTCTTGGGCCCGCTATCATTAACACAACAATAGCTACATTAGGCGGTCACCTCCTCAATGCACCATCCACATTTCCATAGGACTCGTCATCTCTTGTCAGCACCATGAACACTCTTGCTCCAACAACCAAGCAACGAGTGTTTCATGGACTCCGACGCACCTAGTGATCTCTCTTCTCAAAACTCTACTTTCTCTAAACATGTTTTCATCGCGGCTCTCGTCTTCGTGTCATCGCCACAGTCACTTGGCTTTTCCATCTAAACAACATCCCTTCTTTCTGCATCGTGTTCTTGCTTCTGCACAAACAATATTAAAAATCTTATTTTGATTGGTCACTTACTATGGATAATTCCTGTTCTGTTGAGTTTGAGGTTTCATTAACTTTTGCAACAAGTGTGCTTGCACATGCATGATCCTTGGGAGCCTCATTTCAACCTCATCAAGTGAATTTTTCGCCACATTAAGGGTGCAATTGGTTTCAGCTTGTAGCTTCACTAGTCTTTTGCGTTTGATCTCGGGACCTCCAATGCAGGCCGAGTGGATGCTTAGACACACTCAATATAGAAATCAATGGTCTCTCTCAAGTTTTCTATAGGTTGTCTCTCTACCTTGAGCTATTGAATCTTTCTCAATGATAACATGATGTATTGGTCCTCAAAGCGGCAGCATACAGCCTCACGATCCAATGCATTAGCAAAGTACTGCAGTGTTGCCAATGCTGTTGTCGAGGCATGCTGTCCACAACTTCTCCTTGAGCTTCAACACCTGTTACGAAAGGCTATACTTATCTACTGCGACAACATAAGTACAATCGACCTCTCCACCACCTCGATGCATCACCAACGCACCTAACATGTGGAGATCGACCACTTCGTGCTGGAATGTGTTGCGCTCGATGATGTTTGGGTTCTACACGTGTCCCTTCTTCGTCGCAATATGCGTATATCTTCACCCAAAATTTCCTGACAATGCTCTTCAACGACTTAAGGTCTAGTTTCAGCATCTTCGAAGCTTTGAGCTTAAACTGTGGGGGGATGTTAACTCTCTCTACCATGTGTCGCACATCTTGGTGCCTTCATTTCACCAAAGTTATCATTGTAGCATATTTGGCAAAATAGGAAGGCCTATTGCATATTTGGCAACAACCCAACCAAA
The DNA here is from genome assembly GCF_958298935.1 of Phragmites australis. Taxonomy (NCBI): domain Eukaryota; kingdom Viridiplantae; phylum Streptophyta; class Magnoliopsida; order Poales; family Poaceae; genus Phragmites; species Phragmites australis. The sequence continues at coordinate 5,185,820 of NC_084925.1, forward strand.
TCAATCCAACGAGATATCTATCATGTCTCTTCTATAGATGTAAAGTTATATATAAAATTGTATTGGTTGTGCACTATATATATGACATCAAGTCATCAACGGAATGACGACTTCTCCTTGGCTCAAATGGTATCAAATCATATCCGATCGCCATTCTCCCACGTACGCATCCCCTTATGTTCCCCTCCACCTTGTGCATTGCTCTTCGAATGCATGAACACCTCCCCTCTCCTGACACTGCACACCTCCTTGGTCACTGCACTGAACAAGCTTCAATCGCCGCCGTCAAGGACTAACTTTGTGCTCAGGCAGTTGGCGTGTCAACATCAATACTTTATGCTTGTCACACTCAAGCTTGACATGCCCAACTACGCCAAGTGAGTACACTCTTCAATGTCACTGTTGGCAATCATGCTCTCGAGGATCACTTCACGCAAATCGGTTGCTACCCCTATCGACACTTCGCCTAAGGTAAGCACCGATTCATTAGTCAATGATCCAACTGCTTACCATAGCGTTATCAGAGCCTTGACGTCGCGTATGTTGTATGATCGATCTATTTGCATATGCATGATCCCCACGATTGTCATCTTTTGCTAGTGAACATGTCCATCAGTACATTAATGACACCTTTCTTTCGATTAAGCATCACCCTTTCTTCTTTGATCTCCATTATCACATATACATATGCTAATTGGATGGGCTTCCTAGATACTTGGCGCTACACTTTATTATATTGTCTTACCTTGGAGGCAACCTGGTGGAATGGTCCTCCAAATGCTAGAATACTATTTCTTGCTCAAATGCGAGGTTGGGTATTGCGCTTTTGCTGATGTTGTCACTGAAGCCACTTGGTTGCATAGCTTCTTCATGGATTGCACCTTCCTATCTCCAAGGCAACCTTCGTCATTTGCAACATCAATGCAGTGTACATGTCCAATGAACAAGGCACATTAAGATCGATCTCTTTGTGTGAAACAAGATTGCTTTGGGTTAGGTTCACATAGGGTGTGTTTGGTTCCTCGAATCTCCCCCATCCTGGCCCAACGGATGCGTATATTATTGAAAAGAAGCTCGTTTGGTTGCTTGCATCCACTGTTGCAACCTGGCCTGGCATGTGCAAATATACGACCTCATCTTGGCCCAGGAGTGAAGCTTGATTCGAGCTTCACTACGCAGCCTGGCCCAGCGGATGCAAGCTCTGCATCCGCTTATGCAGGCGGACGCATTTGTCAATGTCACAAAATCATCTTCATGCGAGTAACCAATCACAATTTTAACTTTTGCATCCGCTCATGTGGTCTCAAATTTAGTCAACCAAACAGAAACTCAGCTCAGCCTGTCTAGACAGATACAACCAATCAAACACTCTTATTTTCAACAAATATGACTCCGTTCAGCCTTCTTATACGATGCAACTCTACGAAACTTCGTCCGGAAAACCAAACACACCCATAGCACATCGAGATCGATCTCCCTTCATTGTTCTGGTTTGTCGATGTCTTCACCAAAGATTAAAAAATTCGACTGGGGGGGGGGGGGAGACGCCCACCCTAGCATTATCTTAAGAGTCGGTGCTCATCGAACCAGGCTGGGCGGGAACCTCAATCAGCGCTGCTTCATGGTAGCTTGGGACCCTTCCGCACCGTTGCACAGGAGGTGGGCACAGCGACCTGCGGCGCTAGGGTTTGAGCCTAGGTAGGCGCCGTCTCGACGGATGGTCGTGCCACTGTGCTATAAGCGCGTCCGCCACCAAAGATTAAGCATCATCGCACTTCCTCAACTTCCATGATAGTCTCAAGCATTAGTGATGATGTAGATGTGAATGCGGGGGTGTGTTAATGTTTACCTGCATTGCCATCTATTCCAAGGCATCGACATATCCCTATTGAGGTCATGATCTCTTGATATTGTAACATACATGACATGTCTCTTTTATAGATGTAAAGTTATTTGCTCTTGATATTGTTAGATACCTAATTTATCTCTCGTATATATGTAAAGTTGTGCAATTGGATCTGGTTGTACATCATATATTGAGATCAATGGAATGCCACATTGTGTGGCTTCCCCTAAACTTATGTTAATAACCTTTGTAGCTCTCCTAGTGCCTATGGTTTACACATTGCAAACTTGCAGATCACGGCTCACCGTTTGCCCCAAAAGTGGTCAAGGCAATAGTAAAAGCTCATTGTTCATATGTGCAAGCTGAACACATGGTTGCCTATAAATATGGAGGATTGTGAGCTAGTATTTGTGCAGGAGGTTTGATCTAATGGCCTAGATGTGAACAATTGGACTTACTGTTGAGTTGGTAGCGTGTCCCAGTCTTGCATAATAAAACTTGGAACTTCTCGATAATTTTCAACGATTTAGGTGAGTTGGAGCTAACCAAGTGCCCAAGCGATTTGAGTGAATTGACGTGGATGGAAGCATTCCTTAAAGCGATTCCATATCGGAGTTCCTTGAACGCTCTCTAATGAATATGCCACTCTTGGGTTGTGCCAACTATATACATAAGTAGCAAAGCATTGTGGCCTTCCTTTGTTCTGTCCGGAGAAAAATATGTTCACATTGGTTAATCCAATTCAATGGTCGTCTTTACCTTCATAACTTGAAAATTCAATATTGTAATAGCGAGTAATGACATCAACTTCAACCACTGGGTGGACTAAGGACTGATGACCTAAAACGTGGCAGGGTGGGCTTTAGCTATTGCGGCACAGAGTTGAAGCCACCCTGCGATGGTGGCATTGCATAATATCCCTAGAGTATAAGGGGTTCTTTGCATATTGTCACATGTACATGTATATATACTGGCCCATGGTCTCCAGGGAATACAAGTTGCTATCTCTAACATGGTATGAGAGCTAGTTTTTTTTTAGGACGCCACAACTCGTCCATCTAGCCTCTCCTCTGTTCTCGTACAGATCGATCCTATCTGTTTGTACTGTTCGTCCTGTGCCTGCTCGGTCGGACTTTGCCGCACTCCTCCTAGCGCTTGGCTGCCCGCCTCTGTCCTCCCGGCGCTTGGCCTCTCGCCTTGGCGCTCGGCTACCCGCCGCCGCCTCCCAGCGCTTGGCTACTCGCCTCTGCCTACCGCTGACTGAATCGGCTTCCTCCTGTGTGATTCGGCCGCCGCCCTTGGCGAATCGGCCCGCCCCGACATACCCTAAGGTGGCCACCATGATCATACCAGATGAGCTCGACATGATTCTTGTGATAGATGATGCAGCTCGACCAGTTTGGGCAAGGGACTATCACTTCTCTCCTAATTCGTCACGCGTCCATCACGCCTAGTGAGTCTTGATGCGTACCTACCAATTCCTTTTGGACCACGGCGAAGCTTCCTACCAATTGCTTGCTTAGCTCGGCAGTCATGGCCTTCAAGTACTTGTCTAGTCTGGAAGCCATGTTGGCATAATTGATTCCAATGCCAAATATAGTGGGTGTGTTTTGAGCAAGCCATGCATCTAAATAGAAAACACACCAAGTAGACATTTGAAACAGGCTATATGAGAACTAATTAGTCAAGTGATGCCTTTTTTGCTTGAGTTTCCCGTGTTGTCTCGTGACCTTGATCCCCCCCCCCCCCCTAAAAAACTGCTGCATATATATTGTGTACAGATATTGGAAACAGTGAATGCCGAATATGGCAACGAACTAACACACACATTTTCCATTTAGATATCTTTGAAAGAAAAATCTTTTACAAGTTGTCATGGCCATGGGCCATGCATGGCGCAACATTACTAGAGCTCTTTTCAGCCATTCACAATCAAGCTTAATTGATCCCCTTATCTGTTTACATCCTGCTGAGATAGTTACCTTCTGTTAGGATTCTATCCTTACTGTTCATTAAATTGATTGTTGAGTCCAACCTTATATGTCGGCCAGCTATGTTGAGTAAGACCATCTCCAACCATATTCCCTTCATTTTGTTCCCTTCCCCGTTCCCATTCCTTTTATTTTCTCTCATCTCCAACAGCTTCCCTTCGAGGGGAATCGCGAAGGGAAAAGAGAGAGAATCCTGTCCTAAAGTGAATGACCCTGGGAATCCCGTCGTGAAGGGAACCGTGAAGGGAAACCATTGGAGCGCTGAAGGGAACAAAAATCCCTTCACGACGGGAATATCACCCTTGAAGGGAAGCTGTTGGGGCTAGTCTAAGGCAAGCAAGTAGTATACTCAACTACCTCACCCTTGTCGTGTCTCTCTCTCTCTTCCATGCCGAAACCTCTATTGTTTGCTGTCCCCATCTATTCTGTTGTTGCTTTCTTCCTTCTTTGCCCCAGCCACCCTTGTAATATCTGAGCACACGACACAAGTTCATTAGACGTTGTATAATTGAATTACCACTCCTTATCTCTATTGGGGTTGGAGCAAATACACTTCCAATCTTTGAATTTTGTTTTAACCTTTTTTTGGTTAAAAAAATCTATTTTAACCTTTATTTCCAATATAGGAGGGATTTACCAATGTGAATTGCATGGAAAGCACCCAAATGGGCTATGTTTTCACGCATGCCTTAACCTCATTCTTCTCTTGATCCATTGAGGGTATGAACCTCTTCTCAAATCAGTTACAGTATGGGCTGCAGTGGGCAGAGCATCCTGTTGCATCTAGCAAACCAGAACATAAAGTCTTGTATTTCATTCCGCTCATCAATTCCTTCTCAGTATGGGCTAGAATGACCTAAACATTCCATTGTGTGTAGCAACAAGAACACAAAGTCTTGCATTACATTCCGCTTATTATATCTATTTTCTTCCCTCTATTACGTCCGGAATACTCCATTGTGTTCTGCTAGTTATTAGTTAATGAGGGCAATTATGTATCTTGCAATTGAGCTTAAATGTCTATATCATCCATATTAAGATATTTTTGTTAGAAAAAAAATAATATTACCTTTATATTTTGCAATCAACATGTTGATATGCATTTTTTTGGCATTTATATAACCTTGTGTATTGGAAAATCTATAGTTGGTCCCTTGACTCTTCCCATGGTTTAATTTTTGTCCATTTTAGAACCCGTCCCCCAACAAGTTAAACAAAGCAAATCAAGTCCCAAGGATGGTTTTGTGGACGGTTTTGAGTAAAGAGGCTGCCATCATCATCAATATTGCGATGCCATTGACCACATCATCAATTTGATTCCACATGCTAGCCCACCACACATCTTTTTCTCTCCCTAGTCACTTACATATGGGTCCGAATCCCAAGTTTATCTTTCGTTTCTATTTAAAAGGAACGGAATGGACTGAGATGTGGGGTCAACTCGACGATGTGGTAGGTGACATGGTAAAGCTGATGATATGGTGGCTACATTACTGAAAACCACCCATAAAAGGAGTCATTGGACTTGATGTGCTCTGATTTTGCTTGTTGGGGTCGGGTTCTAAACATTGTTCAACATCAGGGTTGAAGATTAAACCACCGAAAAAGTTGAGGGGCCATATATATATATATATATACTTTTTCCTTGTTTATATATAAATATTTTACTATGCGCTACTATAATGATCCAGTACTGAAATATTCCATTCCATTAAGAGAAATGAAGTAACCATTAGAATGGGATTAAGACGTATGGTAGAAACAGTTTCCATCATATTAGTATATAGGTGAAGCCAAAGTCAAGTGGGCACCCACTCACTATAATGTGGATCAGCAGGGGCTTACAATTTCAGAAGTTTTAACTGTGTTTTCTCAACTGTTTTTACTGTGAAATAAGAATGTGTGTTTCAAATTTGAATCCGGTTCATGCCTGGTTTTGCTGTTCTACTTTCTGATTTTGTGATGTCCTGGTCCTTGCCTCTATTTTGCATTCTCAGGACCGTTTGAGTGGGTCAGAACTGGGTGGGATCCAGGCCCATCCATGTTCTTAGCGATGGTTGGTGGTACAGGTCGCTGTACCACCGAATTTAGGCCCATGCAATAAGTCCCCAGGTCTCAGCAGGAAATGTTCAGTTTCTTCTGGTATTGTTAACCCTGCGGTCTAGCCCTTTATGTTTGGTATCTTGGAAAGCTACCGCATTTGCACGATATTGGATGGAAATAAAGATGTCAACTTGTCAAGTATTGAATCAGTGAAAATAGTTAAGAACAGAAATAATGAAAGTATGTCAAACATTGTACTTGAGGTAGAAGGAGCATCCTACTAACTGAGTTATATATTGGCATATAGCTAATCTGTAATAATATTAACATTTTGTTATGGAAACATTCAAATCATGCATTCCTCTTTTAACATGACAACTCCAAGATGGCTAAGTTTTCTTTCCCTGATTTGTTCGTATGTATTTCGTCACCCTTTTGCTGGCCATCCATACGGCAGAAATGCCTTTTCCTATACAAAACTATTTGGACCGCTGGGTGTCTAATATAAGCATTCTTGCAAAATGTGTTGCCTTCCTTTTACTGGTAGTTCAGGGAACATTTGGGGTTGCAGCTTGCCAGTAGTGTTGAATGATTTTCTGTAGACACATTAAATATAAGTCATAGTTCTCCATGCTATCTCAACTAGTTCACTTTTTCCTAATGCTCATGTCGAATGAATTATTGATTCTGATCCAACTGACGGTTCAAACTGGGTTTCGCATTGGTGTTACTGTGATTTATCCCTTTTCTATTTTTATTTATCAACATGAAAAGAAAATCCATCTGTTGCTTTTTGGAGATTGGACTGTGGTCACATATTAGATCTATTGCTTGGTCTTGTAATTGTTGTTACCCATTTCGCATTTAGTTTAACAAGTTAAGTCAATGCTTGTAAAAGGCAAAAATGATGTTTTTCTGGTTTCAAGGATCAGCGGTAGTGGTGTTAGCCCTTAGACGTGTTTTTTAATGTAAAATTCTTGGCCAAATATTTACATCTCATTTGGGTCCTTCAGGAAAGGCAAAACTTAGGCATGTGTACATAGAGAAAAATTTAACAAGGTATCCATGTGGCATAATTATTCAACTAGGTGTCCTGACATCAAAATTCTTCAATTAGGTATCTGTACCTCAAAATTGATCTGCTAGATTTTGTGGGTTGAAATTATTCAACTAGCTGTCCATATGTTGAAATTATTCAACCAGATCCTTGTAATTTATTTCTTGTGCCCAACCAAGCATCTTCGGATATACTTGCTGGAATGCTGACGTGGAATTTGTCGATAAATATATTTATTTAATGAAGGCACACTTTTCTCGTGTTATATGGATCTGGTAGACAGAGTCTATGGGCCAGTCTTCCTCTTTATATATACCTAATAACCTGTCTCCTCAATAAAAAAAGAAAAGAAAAAAAAGGGAAGAACCACCGAGTCCCCAGCTTCTGCCCTCACCACTCTTGCGCTCAATCAGCACAGAAATCTTGCTTCAGCTAACAAGGGAGTGGTTAATCTGCAAATCTGTGCATCTTGAGGTATAGATCTAAGCATAATTTTTTTATTCTGGTCAGGTTGGGGTGTGAGGGTGGGGAATTAGGGGCTGTAGTTTGAGATGCGCATCTAGGGTTCAAACTAACCCCCTATCTTTTGAGTTGTGAAGTGTTTATACTTGCATCAGATCATTGGTATTACAGACAAATTACAAAGATTTTGTCATCTTGAGGGAGCCTTCTGTGTTACTGATCGATGTAAAAGCTTGAATCCCTTATCTGCTTGTTTAGACAGTAAATCTCATCCATAATGTAGCTCTGTATTGAGGTGAAGAAAAGGGGTGAGTCAGATTGAACGAGTCAATTTAGGGAATTAGGGTTTTCAGAAGATGACCATTTAGAGTGGCCTATCTACAAATGACTAATCTATTGTCTATTCCAAATAAGAAATCACGACAGCTGGGTGATAGGGACAACCATATCATCATCACTGTTAGTTGCTAACTTCTTGAAGAACTTTGTTGAACACAAATAACATGGTACTGGAATGTAATGGATAATTTCTTTTAAGTTCGGCAATCTGATCTTTGTTTTTTTCCTAATATTTATCTATAGTGAGCATGGCATGATATGATTACATCGCATCCCTAATTTTAATGGTTTAGGTGTCTGAACAAAAAAGCATTAAATAAATGAATATATAGAAATGAACGGTTTGCATTCACTTCAGTGGCTTGTTTTTATTATGGAGCACTCTGGTTGTCATTGTCATACTTGATGCTTTCTGTCTTTCTTGTCAATTGGTTAGTGTTTTGATCATCATTTACTTGAAAGATCTGTTCGAAGGAAAACACTACTGATTTCTTGAAACTCAAATTGCTATCTAGGGCTGTAACCTCTTTAGACTTTAGGTGCCTGCTTTCTTACCAAACTAGTAAAAACATTTACAACCTTGAGTGTTTTGGGTGCTCTTACAGAAACAATGTCTGAATTTATTATAAATTCTCTAATAACCTTTGTTGTACAGACATTATTATCACAAGGTCGTTAACATGTTCTTGTGACTCCTGCAGAACAAATGTCGCTGATGGAGCTCAGTTGAGCGAATTTTCCCAACAGTTGCCGCATCTTGAGGGGGTTCACTTGAAGAATATTGCTCTTTATAGTAAGGATAACAGAGGAATCATATATTCATATCTATTACAAGGAGATGTGTTGGTTCTTTCGCTTAGAGTTTTAATGTGCCTTTTTAGTTCTTTAGATTTTTAGATAATAATCAGCAATTTGCTGTGCTAACTATCAAGGTCAAATTCTTCCAGTCAGTATGCTCAGTGCCTAGTCAGTCAGGAAACTCGCAGTATGTCATTGTGTGCCCACTCCTGTATAGTGATTCTAGTTCCCAAAATATTCAACTGTCTTACTAACATTTTAAGTCACCTGCATGGTGTTCAGAGCTTCGTATCTTCTATATATGTGGTTTCAAATGTGATTATTGGCTATAATTGGTGCAGCTTTTACTAATTTAACTTTTGTTGTCTTGTTGCAGATGGAATGCAGTTTATGCCATCATTTGATCTTGCTCATTGTCTTGGCATGAGACAAAAATTTACTTCCATGGACCGAGATATAACTGCTGATGGAAATGTACCACATAGGTCAATTCATTTACGCAGAAGAAGATCTCTTCCACAAACATCAACATTACCCATGTTTGCTGAGAACCATGAGTTTGGAACTGCCAGCATTTTTATGGATCCATCTTTTTTTACCAAAGCAATGGAACCAAGTCCTAGTGAAAACAGAAGTTCATTAAAGCCTCCAAAATTTCTTGTCGAAAATAGCAATCATCGGTCACATCATCGTACAGTGAGTATTTTGTTTTGTCCATTTAAGATTTATTTCTTCACCGACTGCTCATTTTCACTGTTCTCCAACAGTACAACAATTTTGTTTTGAGACCCCAGGCTGACGTGCATTTTGTTCATCTTCTGTTTGCTTTGATACTGATTTTGACTGTATTACATTGTGGTGGTGAATATCTAGGTTGGCCTACCTGTTCAATATAGTGATTTCTTTATTACCTGCTTGGGAGAAATCGACAATCGGACAAGTTACCATAATTCCTACCAGATATGGCCGGTGGGTTTTACGTCTTACTGGCATGACAAAATTACTGGTTCACTGTTTGAGTGTGAGGTCTGTGATGGGGGAAATTTTGGACCTTTGTTTAAGGTCAGAAGGTTACCATGTTCAGTGTTCCCACTTCCGGATGCATCAACCACTCTATGCCGAAATGTTGTGAGAAAGGCTGATACAATAGAAACAAAGGAAAGTAGCAGTTTGATTGAAGATACTGCTAATGATACTGATGATAACATTTTCATGCTCCTATCAGAACCCTCTGAAGTGAATCAAGATTTCTTATCATGTCTTAGTAATGATATGGAGGGTAAAAGGACATTAGGGTGCAGTAACATACCGGGTTCATATATGACAATGCCAACTATACCGTCACATTCTGGGGCTTTCAGTTCAGCACCGACTAAAGAAGTAAATTTGCATGACAAAATTGGTGAGTTTACATTTGAAGGAACATCACCTTCCTCAGTCTGGAGGATGATTTCTTGTGCTATGACAGAAGCTTGTGAAAAAATGTACAAGGAACATGGCCATTTGGTATTCTTCTGCACGCACAGTAGTGAAAAGCCTTCATTTGACTATGGGAGTGGATCTCAGAACACTGATGGTCCTTGCAATCCATTGACTAGATTTTGCTCATCCTATGGGCCCAGTATACTGCAATTTATAGAAAAGGAGAATGATGCAGAATCAACTTGTGCATTACTTAAAGAATGGTTGTATCAGGACAGAATTGGATTCGATATGGAATTTGTTCAAGAAATTGTGGAATCCCTTCCTAAATCCAGGGCTTGTTCAAACTACCAGTTCTTGTGTAACAGGGATGGATTTGTCTCTTCGTTGACAGTTGCAAGTGGCACACTTTTATCTGTGCATAAAAATAGTCCGAGTAATGGGGACACCATGTCATATGGTAGACATGGATCTGTGGTATCTGGGCCACAGGATCGTGCTCAACCTAGATCTTTGAGCATCCGTGAGCTTCCTCGGGGAAATCCTATTAGCTGCAAGCTTCCACCAGAGTTGGCGGGAGATGTTTTCCAGGTAGTTCGACTCCTGTTTCTGTCACTTGTTCTGTTGTTTAAAGAAACACCTCTTTATTTGTTCACTTCTTGTTCTAATTGTAGCAATCGGGTTATCCTTGCAATGTGCTTGTAGATATTGGAGTTTCTGGGGCGATTTGCTGAAATCGTTGGACTGAAAGAAGCTCCTTCAATTGAGCAAGTAGAAGATGAACTTATTGACCCATGGCCAATTTGTGCAAATCAAAAGGACATTCAACACTACAGGGATCACACCCCACCAACGAATTCACCTGCAAATGTTTCTACGTCGCATTCGAATGGTGAATCAGGTCTAACTACTAATGAAGAGATAGCACCTGTGTTTATTCCAGTTGAAACTTCTTCAACTAGGGAAGCTACTCAAGATAACTTGGCAGCCCAGACACTTGGGAGATGTAGTGGTGTAGTGTTGCCTGAGATCCACCTTGCACTCTTGAGGGTTCTTTTTAGTGAGCTATTATCGAAGGTTGCAATTTTTGTTGATCCAAGCATTGACCCTAAAGAATCAAAATCCAAACGTGGAAGAAAGAGGGACGCAGACAATGCAACAAAAGATTTAAAGATTGATATGCTGACTGCTAATAAGTTGACTTGGCCGGAGTTGTCTAGAAGGTATATTTTAGCTGTTTCTTCCATGAGTGGGTGCATGGATTTATCTGATATTTCTAGTCGAGAAGGAGTGAAGTTGTTTCGCTGCCTACAAGGTGATGGTGGTATCCTGTGTGGAGCATTCCCTGGGGTTGTTGGCATGGAGAAGGATGCTTTGGTAAGGAGTTTGCTTCTTAGTTCTAGCTGCACTTCTGATTTATTTGGCACAGGAGATACATAATTTGTCCTGCCTCTTCTTTCTTCAAGTCAAACATTGAATTTCTATAATTTGTAGCTAGCTTGCTTTGGTCATATACGATGTTGTGGCTATGTTCTATCTTTTCTTGGATTTATCATCAACTTTTCCCCCTGTCTATTCATTGTTAAGTTTGATCGCGCCTCCTTTCTTTACCACAACCATAACCAACAGTGAGGTTGAATCCTACTGTATATGTAATATGTAAAGGAGTACAGATTACCCAATAGGACATTTATGTGTGGAAGATAAGCCTTCCTAGAGGGAAATAAAAATTAAAGAAAAGCTATCTGAGGCTAAAATTAGCCAAGGCTGTATACAGCATTATTTTTTTCGCCATGAAGTATTCCAATTTTACTATCAGTCTGTTACAGACTTTCCAAATTCTACTGGTGCATTGTTCTTTACATGTATAATTCTAGCTATTTTGCATTTTTATACTGCTACTGGTGAAAATATTTGCTGGAAAACATTCTTTTACCTGTTGCATTGGCACTGTTATATGGTTTTAAGGACCCTTTTGACCTGTTTTCAGAGATTTGCTGTTGAATTGTGTCTGTTTAGACAGAATTCTTGTTTTTGCTTATCTTTTTTGAGTTTTTTTGTTTTTATGATAATTATTTTTTGCTTATTTGGTTAGAGATTTGTTTAAAAAGATGTTTTAAGTAACAGCTGCCATTTAGACATCCCTTTGATATGATGCAGCTACTTCTTGTCCAGCAATGTCGTATTTTTCTGATTTCTTATATCATATAAACCTGTATGGGTGCTAGTAGATTGAGCCATGCTATCTGTTAATGTTTGTTTGTATTTCATCTCCTTCTGTGATTATGCAGAGAAAAAATACTACAAATATGCCCATATCCGAAGTAATTTTATGTCCACTAAGGAGATAATTGTAAAAATTCTTGTTTATGATTGTTGTGCTTGTATTGACTGTTAGCAATACTCTTGTATTTTCAGCTGCTTGCCGAGGCTGAAAATTTGATATACAATTCTTCAGCGGATGAAGGGAATAAGGTCTTTATGATGGATTTCAAGGATACTGATGTTGTGGATTCTCCTGAGGAGCCTGCTAGTGATATTAATACATTACCAGATTGGGTGGAATCACTGGAGCCTGTGAGAAAATTACCAACTAATGTAGGAACAAGAATAAGAAAGTGTGTTTATGAAGCTTTGGAGAGGAAACCTCCAGAATGGGCAAGGAAAATTTTAGAGCATTCAATCAGTAAAGAGGTCTACAAGGGTAATGCATCTGGACCGACCAAGGTTAGTAAAGTTCCTGCTGCTACTTAGTAAGTAATATTAGAAAGTTGCCATTATGTGTGCTTTCTAATGTTGTGTTTTTAACCATTTTTTGCAAATATAGGTCAGAGTATCTGATTACCAGATAAATTTCATAACATTGTCAACCTCCTTACTCAAAATAGTGAACCTCGCACTGTTTTATTTTTTTAGTATGTTATATGCTTTGAATTATTGTCAGATCAAAGAGGGAAGTCAGTTTTAGGTCTTAGGACAACAAGCTATGCATCCTTTTTTTGTTTTTTTTTTGGGGGGGGGGGGGGGGTTGTGCGTGGAGGATTGAGCAACCCAACATGGTTGTGATGTTTATCTGGTTAGCTGGTGTACTCTTACATGTGAGATGTGTTACGAATGTGCAGCTTATCTATTACCAGCCCCAAAGGGCAAGATTTATAGTACAAAGGGATACAAACCTTGGAAAAGGGAAAATACACTTTTACCCTTAACTAGATGCACATTTTATTCCCGAAGGAAATCAGTCAACATGCTTTTACTTATGTAGCTTGTCTGATCAGTGAATGGACAATGATGTCGCCTAGAGGGGGGGGGGGGTGAATAGGCGTTTTTATAAAAATTTGTCCCCTTTTACCATTGGTCTAAACTTGCAGCGGAAAATAAACTAATGGATTTTTCACAAGTGAAAATCCTAAATATGTTAAGCTTAACTAGTGCATAATCACCCTAAATAAGTGTGGATATTATAATTCTGAGGTGACAAAGATTACTTAAATCTAACAAAAGATATGCAAGAAAACATTAATTGAAAAATCTTGAAAAATCCTGTTCATTGGAGACTGGGTTGATCCGGATACTCCGGGTTCAGAGCTGATTGTACAGTATCCGGAGTTTCCGGGTTAAATCTGGAACCTCCGGGTTCAATAGAAAATGAACACGAAATTGAAATTAAACGGCGCCTAAAGGGTTCTAGCTCAAACCAAGTGAAGTCGTGTGTTCCAAGTGATGATTCCATATAAATCCACGAAAAACATACAATCAAATATACATGAATAAGTAGATCGAGTAAAATGCACAAATATTAAGCAAGAACACAAGAACATGAAAACAAAAGAGTAGACGCGATTTGTTTCTCGAAGTTCGGACTAGTCCTCTAGAGGTTCCTATGTCTCCGTTGAGGGGCTCGGTCACATTTGAGCTGGGTCTCTCAACCATTTTCCTCTCCAAGCTTGGTCACACTTGATCTTGGGTTTTCACTCTTGATTTCTTCTCTTTCGGAGGAGAAATCGAAGCCTTTACAAACTTCCTGCGGCATGACACAACCATAGGTGCTCGCCGACGACGTCTAGCCACCTAGGAGCTCTAAGCTCCAAGAGTAATAAACGCTTCATGAACTTTTTGCTGATGAACTCGAGTACTCAAGAATGGATTTTAGCTCACTTGCACTCAATCTTTCAATCTCTTAACCTAACTCACCTATCTTCTCAAATTTCTCACTAAAATGGAATGGGGAGTTCTTTTAGCTCTAGAACGTTTTTTTTTCGTGCCCAAGCAGCAGCAACAAAGAATGGGGGTGAGGGGGTATTTATACTCAACCCTAAAAAACTAGCCGTTACACAGTTTTTTTTAACTGACCGGAGTATCTGGGTCAACCCGGAGTATCCAGGTTCAGCACAGCTGGCCCTCTAAAAAATCGATAACTTTTGATCTCGAAGTTCGATTTCAACAATTTTGGACTCTATGTAAAGCTTATTCAGAGGGTTACACATTCCAACTGAATTTATGACCTCAAACACATTGGATCAAATTAGGAACACTCTGAAACCAAATTTGGACACTTCCATATTTTCCGCATCATGCTCCTTAAGCTAACTCTCACTTTGGGTTGGTTAGAAAACTCTTGAGCACTGAGACACGACAAATAGTTCACGTTGCATCTCGCTTAATAGTGTGGCATATCTATACTCAATTTTAAAGATAAAACATGTTTGAACTTTGAATCACATTGAGCCTTTGAGTACCTTCAAGTACCGCTTCTTTCCTTCAAACTTAGAGGGTTGCGAACTTTTATACCATCGTCACTTCATCTCTTCTTGATTTTTCATGTAATTGATGTGAATCATCGGTAGCTTCATATTACCTCGCACGGTATAGACGCAAAGCCTTCACTCGCTCTTCACCACTGCCTTGGTCCTTCGGCGCCAAGCTATTTACTTGCTCTTCACTACCGGATGGTCCATTGCAGCCGAGTCTTGCTTGTCCTTCACCGTCTTGCTATAGAAAATCATTTTCTATTCGACATCTTCAATAAATTCACTTTATCATATATGGAGTTCAATCTTGTTCTTCACTCTTGGCATATAGAATATCTCAACTCACCTCACGTCTTTTTATGGATCATAACTTCAACTCACTCTCAAGCACAAAGTACATGAGTTAGTACATAAAACTCAATTGACAACTTTTATACCTTAAGTTACTTGATCTTCACGAGTAACTTATTAGCCTTCGTGCATATTGTCAATCTTATTGAGCTTCTCCTTCTCCTTCTCCTCATGAGCATTACTTAGCATTACTAAGAGCCCATTCATCTTGATGCGTTTTCAATTTCCCCATTTACTTAGAGCTCATGCATCTCTGCTCCATGCATCATCTATGGAACAAACTACTAACAATTCTCAATAACGTTGTTAGTTACCAAAACCACACATAAGGGCTAGATGCACTTTCAATCTACTCTATTTTGGTAACTGATGACAATCTCATTAGATGATTATATTTGAAAAAATTAAAGTTTTAAATATACATAAAATCCGAAGATGAATCATATAAAGAACAAATTTTAGAAACATCAAACATCACAAAGATATTTGAGGTTACCAAAACTAGTTTTACTAGCATCAAACACCACAAAGGTTTTGATGTTAGTAGAACTAAACATGTATAAAGCAAACTCCTCCACAATCTATGCATGTGTGAATGAATCTTAAATATCATTGCATATATTGTTTACCTCAAATTTCGGATGGAGTTTCTTTCATACATATGAAGTAAGCATGACTAAGTATATATCAAGATGAAAAATGAATATGATCATGCAAAGCAAAACTTCTTAAAAAGGTTTCATGGATTTGCTTTTGAAACTCCCCCAATTGACTATTGGAATCGATCGCACGAGAGGTGGGTTGTAAGAACACACGCGAGCACACACTGGACACTGGAATTTCTCAGGAGTCTTTTCTTTTCTGCTGATAAACAACAGCTTTTGATGTTTATTCAAACACCCTAAAAAGGCTATAGCTGCTATAGCCTCTATTGCTTCTATTGGATTGAAGCTATTCTGAATTGGTGTCTATTGGGGGAGGGGGTGCTGCCCTATTTATAGCAAACCAACTGACCTACTGTTGCTATAATAGGTCGGTACTACAGTAGCTGATGATTTAAGCAGTGACCTATGCTACAGTCGGTTTGCTACAGTGCTGACAAAAAAAAGGAGATTAAACGAACTACACAAGGATTTACTCTAACAATACTTGTCCTAAGCCTTGTGTGTTTGCTTTAAGTTTAATCTTCCAATCCTAGCTCTAAGCTCCTAGAATCGAACTCGCCCTAATGCCTTTGTTAAGAGGTCTGCGAGCTGGTCCTTGGTGCCAATGAAGTCTGCACTGAAACTCCTATTGTCCAAGCACTCCCTGATGAAGTGGTAGCGCACATCGATGTGCTTGTTGCGCTTATGGAACACAGGGTTTTTGCTTAGTGCTAGAGCTGATTGGTTGTCAACCTTGAGCTTGACGGTGTCGACAGACTTTCCCTTGAAGTCATCGAGCAATCGAGCCAGCCACACACCTTGTGTAGCTGCAGTGGTGGCGGCGACATACTCTGCTTCACAGGACGATAGGGCCACCACCCTCTGTTTGAGTGAATGCCAACTCACCAAGCTGTCGCCGTAGAAGAACAGAGTGCCAGAGGTGCTCTTCCGCGTATCAATGTCGCCGCGAGGTCGTTGTCGCTGTAGCCGACCAATTGTCCCTCCACTGCTTTCCTGTAGCGGCAGCTGTAGTTGATCGTCCCGACAACATAGCGTAGGATCCTCTTCATGGCCGTCATATGCTCCTGAGTTCACCGCTCCATGAAGCGGCTCACGAACCCAACGCTGAAGGCAAGATCCGGCCGTGTGTGGACGAGGTAGCAGAGGCTTCCGACAAGTCTCCTGTACTGTGTCGCGTCCACTTCTGCCGCCGTGCTCTCACGGCTGAGCTTTAGCTGTTTCCCCATCGGGGTGTGAGCGGGATTGCAGTTTTTCATCCCCGCCATTTCCAGGATTCGAGCGGCGTACTGCACTTGGCACAACATCATACCGCCGCCGCTCTGCTGGACCTCGATCCCAAGGTAGGAGAGCAAACCGAGGTCGCTCATCCTGAATTGTGTCTCATCTCCGCCTTGAATCGATCAATCACTTTTGCCGATCCCGTGATGATCAGATCATCCACGTAGACCCCAAGGAGCAGCAGCGTGTTGACATGGCCGCGTCGGTACATCGCATGTTTGTGCGTGCTCTGCTCAAAGCCGAGAGCACTCAAGGTGCTGTCGAGCTTCGCGTTCCATGCGCGCGGTGCTTGTCGCAGGCCGTAGAGCGCCTTCCACAGCCGCAAGACCTTGTGCACTTCTCCGGCGATGACAAATCCCGGTGGCTGCGCAACATACACTTCCTCCAATTCGCCATTCAGAAATGCCGATTTCACATCCATGTGATGGACTAGCCATTCCTCTTGAGCAGCTAGCGCTAGCAGCAGGCGTAAGGACTCCAAACGAGCAACAGGTGCGAATACCTCGTCGAAGTTCACGCCCGGTTGCTGCACATAGCCCTTGGCAACGAGGCGGGCTTTGTGCTTGATCACAGCCCCAGTTCATCTTTCTTGAGCTTGAACACCCACTTGAGCTTGATTGGGCGGTGTCCACGTGGCAGCTCCACCAGCGACCATGTCCCGTTCTCCTCGATGGATTTCATCTCTTCCAGCATTGCTGCTTGCCATGCCGCGTACGTTTCGCCTCGATAAAGGAGCTCAACTCTCCCGCGCTTGCCAAGTGCAGCTCGGCGTCGTCCAGGACGCGGGTAGCGTATCCTGCTGGAGCTCCCTTGTCGCCGAGCAACTTGTCAACGATGCAGTAGCTACTGGCCTGTCGCCGTGGTGTGCGTTGAGCCTGGTGCTGTCATTCGGTAGTGGTGTGACGAAGTCCGCATCCTCGAATGATTCGCCACTCGGTGTTTTGGGCGACGCATCGGCCGCCGCTGGACTTGGTGCAAGTGATTTTGCCGCTGGTGTTTCTCCTCCAGTTGAGTTGGATCCGTCCGCCGCTGGGAGATGGACTTGATTCACCATAAACTCCACGGTGAAGTCGCTCGACGGAGCCACGCTCCCAGTTGCATCCGCCTCCCAGCTCCATCTGGCATCCTCGTCGAAGGTCACATCTCTTGACACGCGAACACGCTTGGTGCTTGGGTCGTAGAAGCGGTATGCCTTCGCGCCAAGCTCATAGCCGATAAACATACTAGTTATATGATTTACACATACTAGTTAGCAAGGAAAGTTAAACGCATTAGAAACAAATTCATAGCACACTTAGCAAGTAATTAAGACATGTATAGATATGAAATATAGACATAACAAGATTACAATAAGGTC
The DNA here is from genome assembly GCF_958298935.1 of Phragmites australis. Taxonomy (NCBI): domain Eukaryota; kingdom Viridiplantae; phylum Streptophyta; class Magnoliopsida; order Poales; family Poaceae; genus Phragmites; species Phragmites australis. The sequence continues at coordinate 5,204,180 of NC_084925.1, forward strand.
TACATATGCTAGGATAAGCATAAGCTCTAAACAAGCATAAATATATAACCTACTCATATAAGAACAGGAGTTTCCAGATATAACTCGAAACTTTCAAGTTCTGGAGCACTCGGATATTCCGGCCTGACCCGGAACCTCCGAGTCCTGGAGCACTCCAGAAAATTATGTAGAACAACACAATGAGCAAGAATATAGATTTAAGGTATTGTGATAGAATGTTATCTTCATATAATGGTATTGGATAAATAGTAAATATATTTCTATATAACTTGACTCTTTAAACAATTAGATAACTCTTCAAATAAATAGCCAAATCTCTAATCCTAATTATCATTGACATTCTTGAGGATATTTATTTCACAGAGGCTAATTTTACTTGAAAAAATATTAGTCTCAAAACACAAAACATAGGATGAGCTCTCCCTAAATATGTGCATCTAAATACTTGAATTATTTGTAACATACACATAACTCATTCAAGAATTTAGATGAGTTTACCCTATATTTTAAGTTAAAGCAGAAAATGAATTTATAAAGTAAATACTTGTGCCAAGAATGAACTTACAACTATAAGATCACGTAGATTAAGTTCATCTTCCATAGCCATCATCAAGTCTAAATCCTCTAGTATTTCTTTTACCTTATATGGCTCACAAAGACACAAAAGGTAAAATTCACAAGAGATTGTAACTTGATATTTTAGCGATTACCATCCTTTTTTCAAATATTTTTTTAAACATCATTGATGAAGTGGTCTCTTGACACTTGATGAGCTTTTGACGAAGCACTTGAGGTGAAAGTTCAATTTTAACTTCTTTCTTCATTTCAACATACCTCCAATTTTCTGCAGATTTCAGAACTTCAAATTTAGCCCGAAATGTTCGGTTTACAAATACTGGAACTTCCGGATTCAATTCGGATTATCCGGATTATCCAAAAAGTTCAGATGCTTGAGGTTTTAATGAGTCTTGATCTTTTCTTGATATTTTTTTATGATCACCATCAAGTATTCATTGCCTGCATCACTCATAAGACCTTTTTCTAGAGAGCATTATTAAACGCATCACTTTATAAGAATGTAGATATTTAAGCAAAAACTCCCTAGCCAACTTTAAGTGTTCACAATCACAAAAAGATTGTAAACGACTCACACCTACACAAGGTTAAGGAGGCTAGATATTTCAAAGTAGATACTTGTTACCGAGATGTCATTGGTTTTTTATGTTGGATTAATAATCTTCATACTTGACGTTCTTTCTACAAATAATAAGAAATACGATTTGAAAGGAAACTTGATATGAGATTTGTAATAAAATTTTTCTCAAGTGAGCTAAGTCTTCAATGCATCTTTAAGTATCTATTTATCAAATTAGCATTTTGTGGTACCCAAACTATGTTGGCTCCTTTAAGGTTAGTCACGAGAGATTTAGGCATCCAAATATCTCTTGCATTAGAATGAGGTGAACTAATCACCTTAGTAACACAAGTATCATTCTTAACCTTTCTAAGCAAATATTGATCATTATTGAAAGAGCTAGGTTTAGAAATGTTACCCTTGAGACAATTTTTACCAATTTATCCCTTTTCACGATGTGTAGCAAATTTTGTCACTAAGCCTTTTTATTGAGACTTCTCACCTTGATGACTATTTGTTTGACCTCTTCGCTTGTATGATCTTAAAATGGTTTGAGGCCTTTTTTTTCATGTTGATCATCATGATGAGAATTTCTTGATCTCTTAATGATGGAGCTTCTTTCTTCATAGAACTCTTCTCTTGTTGTTCCTTGATCAAGGATCTCTTCTTCTTCTTCAAAGAGCAATCCTGGAGATTAATTTGCTTAATTTTAAGATCCACATAAAGATTAGATAACGAATTATGAGATTCTTAAAGTTTTTCATATTTAACATTTAAGGTCTTAAGTTCTTCTATTTTTTTAATGAGGAATCCCTCTTGCCTTTCGAAGCTTTCGTCGTGACCTTCTATTATGCGCATAAGTTTTATCATTTCAAACATCATTTTTTCTCAAACCCGAACTTATCATTATCATTAGCACTAAAACTAACATTGACATGGTTATCCTCACTTACCCTTTTTTTTTTTACCTTTTGCCATAAGACACAATGGAGAATCAGTGTGAGAGAATGAATACCTTAGAGAAGTGGATGCTTCACTTTTAAATTGAGGACAATCCATGCTATAATGTTCATATTGATGACATGTATGGCACGTCCTCTTGATATTCTTTTAGATGGACCTTTCTTCTTGATTTTTCTTGAGGTTTTTCCACCTAAACTTTGTCTCAAGTAAGTTTCTATTTCCTTAGAAATATTAGTCTCACAAATACTAATAGAAATAGATGCATTAAAATGAGGACAATTGATCATATCATCATGATAAATAGGTATTTTTGCACTAGATGATATGCAAGGGTTAACAACACTAGTGGATATGGAATTTTCACTAGTAGTGTTGTCAAATTTCAAAGAAAGGTTTGAACACTTACTAATCCCACTCACTGTATCATTACCTTGCTCGGATTTGTCAACTGTTGAGGTGGATGACAAAGTGATATCCTCTTGGACAAGGGAGGAAGTCATTTGGTGCTCTTCATGATGTAATGATGAAGTAGAACATTTCTCAAATGACAACTCTGGAAGAAGTTCTTCTACATCATATTTGGACTTAGTATATCTTTCTTTAAGAGTGGCCCAAATGAGATGAGTGTCTTCAAACGGCATGATGGATTCAACCATATATAGACTCAAAGCATTAAATAAAGCATTAGTGGCTCGAGCATTGAGATTTATGTATTTCTCTTCCTCTTCAACCGATAAGAATTTATCACTAGGAGAAAAAATGCTTACATCTACGACTCGCTTTATTTGAGGACCCATGGTCATAACATTGAAGCATGCGAGTACTCCACTCAATATAATTAGAGCCATCTAATAGGAGTGGTTTTATATGCACTAATCTACTAGTTGACATCTTTATTCTCTAGTTGGTGAAGCTCTAAAAGAGGGACTTAGCTCTAATACCAATTGAAACGATAATGATGTCAACTAGAGGGGGGTGAATAGGCATTTTTATAAAAATTTGTCCACTTTTACCGTAGGTCTAAACTTACAGCGAAAAATAAACTAACAAATTTTTCACAAGTAAAAATCCTAAATATGCAAAGCTCAACTAGTGCACAATCACCTTAAATAAGTGTGGATGTTACAATCCTAGTGTGACAAAGATTACTTACATCTAGCAAAAGATATGCAAAAAAATATTAATTGAAAAATCTTGAAAACACTATTCATCGAAGACTCCGGGTTCAGAGCTAATTGTACAATATCCAGAGTTTTCGGGCTAAATTCGGAACTTCCAGGTTTAACTGAGAATGAACTCAAAATTGAAATTAAACAGCGCCTAAAGGGTTCTAGCTCAAACCAAATGAAGTCGTGTGTTCCAAGTGATGATTTCAAGTAGATCTACGGAGAACTTATAATCAAATGCACACGAACAAGTAGATCGAGCAAAATGCACAAATATTAAGCAAGAACACAAGAACATGAAAACAAGAGAGGAGGCACGCGACTTGTTTTCCGAAGTTTGGATACCTCCTCTAGAGGCTCCTATGTCTCCGTTGAGGGACTCAGTCACATGTGAGCTGGGTCTCTCTTAACCTTTTTCCTCTCCAAGCTCGGTCACACTTGAGTTTTGGTTTTCACTTTTGATTCCTTCCCTTTCAGAGACGAAATTGAAGCCTTTACAAATTTCCCGCGGCACATCACAACCTTGGTGCTCGTCTACGACACCTAGCCACATAGGAACTCTAAGCTTCAAGAGTAACAAACGCTTCGCGAACTTCTTGCCGATGAATTCGATTTCTCAAGAATGGATTTTAGCTCACTTGCACTTAATCTTTCAATCTTTCAACCCAACTCACTTTTCTTCTCAAATCTCTCACTAAAATGGAGTGGGGAGTTCTTTTGGCTTTAGAATGTTTTTCTTTTGTGCCAAAGCAGTAACAACAAAGAATGGAGGTGAGGGGGTATTTATACCCAACCCTAAAACCTAGCAGTTACATATTTTTTTTACTGACCCGGAGTCTCCGGGTTGGCACTAGAACGCATAATTGAGAGCCCTGATCGGAGTACAACTCAGAGGGTCCGAAACCCGGAGTATCTGGGTGAAACACTTAGGCCCTAACGGACCACTTGGCTCGGAACCTCACCCGGAGACGGACAACCTGGAGTATCCGAGTTCAGCACAGCTGGTCCTCTGGAAAACAGCGATAACTTTTGATCCCGAAGTTCGATTTCAACGATTTTAGACTCTATGAAAAACTTATTTAGAGGGTTATACATTCAACTGAATTCATCTGAGATACTACAAATAGCTTACATTGTATCCCTCTTAATGGTGCGGCATACATATACTCAATTTTAAAGATAAAACACATTTGAATCACATTGAGCCTTTGAATACCTTCAAGTACTGCTTCTTTCCTTCAAACTTAGAGGGTTGCCAATTGTTATATCATCTTCACTTCATCTCTTCTTGATTCTTCATGTGATTGATGTGAATTACCGGTAGCTTCACATGACTTCGCACGGTATAGGTGCAAAGCCCTCACTCGCTTTTCAGCATCGTTTTGGTCCTTCGGCGCCAAGCTATTTGCTTGCGCTTCACCGCCCATCACAGCTGAATCTTACTTGTCCTTCACCGTCTTACCATATAAAACCATTTTGTATTCGGCATCTTCAATAAATTCACTTTATCATATATGGAGTTCAGTCTTGTTCTTCACTCTTGGCATATATAATATCTCAACTCAACTCATGCTTTTTTATAGATCCTAACTCCAACTCACTCTCAAGCACAATTCACATGAGTTAGTCCATAAAATTTAATTGACAATTTTTATACGGGAAAAATGCAACCCCCCCCTAAAAGTTACTTGGATTTTGACTCCCCCCCACCCCCAAAAGTTGTTTTGTTGCAAAAAAAACCCCCAAAGGTTTGGTTTATTGTAAAAACACCCCCAAAAATTCAAAAAAAAAATTAAAAAAATCACAAAAAATTCTAAAAAAAAACTAGAGACAATTCTAAGACCTTTTGTGAAATTTGTTTTCAAAAATAATAGCTTTGCATCATATTTCATGGAGAGTAAGTTTGAAAAAAAAGAAAAACGTGCAGCTCATTTATTAATTCGAGTTAAATGCATAGTTAATTATTTACTAATCCAAAAATCATGAAACAATTTTTTTTAGTGTTCTTACATGATCCTCTATCTTTTAAAAATACATGAAATCTTGAAATAATTATTGTAACGTGCAGGATTGAGTAAATGTGTTGCAGATAGATTAATTCATAACTAATCCATAACACCCCCAAAATTAGTGAAACCACTTTTATTAGTTTACTTAAACAATTATTTGTGTAGGAAAAATAATGGTAGACATGACAAAGTTAAAATAACATGAGTTAATAAATGAGCTGCATATTTTTCTTTTTTTTCCAAACTTCCTCTCCATGAAATATGATGCAAAGGATATTATTTTTGAAAAAAAAAATTCACAGAAGGTTTTAGAATTGTCTCTAGTTTTTTTTAGAATTTTTTTAATTTTTGGGGGGTTTTTTGCAACAAAATAACTTTTGGGGGGGAAAGTCAAAATCCAAGTGACTTTTGGGGGGGTTGTATTTTTTTCCTTTTTATACCTTAAGTTACTTGAGCTCCACAAGTTACTTTATCTCCACAAGTAACTTATTAGCCTTCCTGCATATTGTCAATCTTATTGAGCTTTTCCTTCTCCTCATGACCATCACCTAGCATCATTAAGAGCTCATTTATCTTGATGCACTTTCAATTTCCCTATTTACCTAGAGCTCATGCATATTTCTTCTATATGCATTAACTATGGAACAACCTACTAACAATTCTCAATAACGTTATTAGTCTATATATATTATCATTAATTAACAAAACCATATATAAGGGCTAGATGTACTTTCAATCAGAAAACTTTTATTAAATGTTAATCTGAAGTTTAGTGCCAGTTCATCAAAATTTCACCGAAGTCTTGTATATAGCTGCCAGAAGAGGAAAGCCACCAGACTGGTACTCACTTCAGTCCTAAAACAGTGTTGTTTTCGGAACATGCAGTCACACTTTTTAAGCTTAGAATGCTATATTTAGATTTGTCACAAAAGTTACTTGCATAATATTATAATTTTACTTTATTTTAAAAATATATTACAACAGAAATTAGAGGTCAAAGCTACGTTTTGGAGGCACGCTGATGTCCAAAACATCGCCTTTTTGTGACTGGAGGGAGCACAAGAAATGAATTCAGCATTAAATTAAACTTGGTCTTCACCTTGATATTTATTGTGTATCCTTTACTCAGAAATTCCTAGAGCTAGGAGATTATTTGGAAAATATACTAAAAAACATTGTTTGCTTTTCAGAAAGCTGTTTTGTCCGTCTTGACAGAGGCATGTCGTGTAAAAGTACCGCAAAATCCTGAAAAACCAAGAAAACAAAAGAACATTATTTCCATCTCAGAGGCTATCATGAAAAAGTGTCGTATTGCCCTGCGGCGTGCTATTTCCTCAGATGAATCAAAGCTTTTTGGAAATTTGCTTGGAACAACTCTAACGAATTCCAATGAGAATGAGGATGAGGGTATCCTTGGATTTCCTGGTATGGTATCTCGCCCTTTGGACTTTCGCACAATTGATATAAGGTTGGCTATGGGAGCTTATCGTGGATCTTGGGAAGCTTTTCGTGATGATGTACAAGAAGTAAGCTTTTCTTTAACACCTTGTTCTATACTATTCAGTGTTTATGCGCATGTGATATTTTTCCCATATTCTTTACAGATGTTCACGCACCTTCAAGGAATCTCCTTGCATTCATATGATTGCTTGAAATAATGCATTATTTTGATACTATCCTCTTTCTGCCCTTTTCCATGAAAACTAGACAGTTATGTCATGGTACCCGTGGTCGTACTTCTAGCATTGACTGTCAATTTGTTGTTTTAGGCTTTTGGTTTATCATGTCATGCTAGTTTACTGCTATTGCAGTAAGCCTTCTTCTATAGAACTGGTTTGCATAACCACGGATTATTCATGATTCCCTTTTTCTCACTAGTCACTAGTTCTATAGACTGAGTGAGCTTTACGATGCTGACGAGGTTTAGTTGCCTTAAGATAAAGCCAAGGTATCCAGCAAAGACATTAAGATATGGTATGTCTAAAGTAATGTGTTTAATTTAATCTTGAAACTATATTCCATTTTATTCAGGTTTGCCATAAAGTAAAAATGAAAATAAGTTGTTGTGAAGTATTTCTTATGTTCATGCGGTGTGTGCTTGAGCAGTTACCAAAGGATATACAAAAGGTTAGTTACAAAAGGATATACAAAAGGTTAGTGCTGAACTTTAGTGTGCTGATTTTATTTTATTTTTTATTATCAGTTTACATGAAGCTATAGCTTTTCTTAAATAAAACTTGAACAGTACTTTTGTTCATAATATGAGCTTAGCTCAAGATATGTAGCAAAAAAGATGTTATATTTTGTGGATCTGCTAGAGTGATATTTGCTAATAAATGTATGCATTTTGATGGATGTGCTGTTTTCAGCAGTTTTAATTTACGCCTGTGTTGCCTTAAAATGAGGTTCCTGCAAGAAGTTCTGTGGTCAAATTATGGTGTCTTTTTGTTTGTCTGCAGGTAATCTGTAATCTGCACACTGCATTTGGTGATCGACCTGATGTGCTGGAAATGGTTGTAGCATTGTCTCAGAGTTTTGAGTCATTATATAAGACAGAGGTTGGTTTCTGTCCCTGTAAAATTTTGCCTTTTCTGTTCAATGTATAATTTTAGCTTCTACCATACCTCACAGTAATCTTCCATCATGGTATTGTTAATATGCCTAAGGGTTTGCTGTATGTAACAATGGATTGGATGTTCTGACAACAAGGATTAGATTATACTTGGACGAGTTGCGATGTCCAAAAAAAAACTTGGATGTGATAACATGTTAGGGGCAATATATAGAGAGTACATGAGATAGTACAGGATAATGACTCTAGTAACCTAAACGTAAGGGATCAGGACTCTATATTTCTAACAATACTGATGTATAAAGATAATCTAATAGTTATTTTTTACAACTCTTTTGATTTGCCAGTCACTACTAGTTTGCTTCTCTCAGTTCTCTGAAGTGATTGTGAATAGTGAACAAACACATAAGAGTTCCTTTTATTCCGGAAGATTTTTGTTTAACCAGTTGCGCTTCTAAACACCAATTTATGCTTCCTAGGATAATGCTTAGGTACTAGCTTTCACCAAGTACATATTAGCCTTACTGTCAACATTTCCATTTATTACAAAATACGGCCATGATTTTGTGGTAAACCTTACTCAATTTATTTTATATTTTTAAATTTGGCTGGTGTAGGTACTCGATGTTGTTGAGAAGTTTGATAAGTACCTCTGTAACAAGGATGACGATTCAGAACTCAATGAGGAGTTACTTGATATTCTCACTGCAGCAAACAACATGCCCAAAGCTCCGTGGGAGGATGGTGTTTGCAAAGTATGTGGCATTGATAGAGATGACGATAGTGTTCTTCTATGCGATAAATGTGACTCGGAATACCATACGTACTGCTTGAATCCACCACTAGCTCGCATACCAGAAGGAAACTGGTACTGCCCATCATGTGTGGCAGGCAGAAAGAGAGCGCATCCTGATCACAATGTTGCAGATTTGATGCGAGAACAGAAGAAGCATGTTGGGGAGGAATCTCATGCTTTTTATGATGCAGTTAATAAGTTAGCTATGGCAATGGAAGAGAAAGAGTACTGGGAGCTTAGCATACCAGAGGTTTGTCTTTTCTCTTTGTCTTTGAAGTGAAGTTCAGTTCTTGGCTCTTTACTCTTTGAAATGTTTTTCTTGTATTTTCTGTAATGTTTGTTTGAGTCTTGGTGTTCCTTCATCCCAGCTAAAGAAAATGTGAGAACCATGCAAATCTATCTTTTGCTAAGAATGGGGCATCGAATTATGAAGTTCTTTTCACTTGTTCAAAGAGTTGGGATTCGTGAGACCATATGGGCACGCTAGCTTTACATGGCTTATACTTATCAGATCTCACCCTCTAGTTAAACCAAAGTTTTTGCATTGGCATGTCCAGTTTCTGTTAGTTATGAATTTTTTACCTGTTGCAGTTACATTTTGCTGTTATTGCTCCAAAAAATATGCTTTCAACTAATTGTTATGTGCAAAGTAAGAATAAATGCTTTTTAGAAAGCCACCGCAATGCCAAACCCAGACTTACTGTTTTTGCTGGAAAGTTGTGAGTGTAGCCACTGGATATAAGTTTGCCTGATCCTATGTGGGAGGTAAGTTTGCTGTAAACTTAGGCCCCCTCCCTAGTTAAGGTCAAACCATTATTGCGGCATAAGCTTGAACTTGGAGCTGTTATGAGTTTGCAATCGATGTGGCCAAGATTGACCATGCAGCTGTTATAAGTTTGCCATTGATGTAACATCTCAGGTAAGATCAAGCCTCGGTTATGTTAGAAAGGTTAGGCTCCTCAACCCCATTTTTTTCCTAAGAAGCCCTAAATATGGTTTTTTTTTTCAAAATTAAATGAGCCCTAGATATGTCATCAAAATATGGTGTGCTATGTTAGTAATATATTATATCCAAATTTTGCTTCTTTGGAGCTTTGCATTTCATGCAAGGAGTTGCTGTGAACTGCTCATTTTCTCAGTGGTTAACTATTTTACTGTTAAACACTTATTTTATTGATGCCTTCAAGATTTTTTTGGCTCTGTAATTAGGTATGCTTTTATCAGTTTATGGATATCACGTGCTCTTTTATCTTGGTATGATTTTACTTAGCCTGTTGGATGTGCTGTTCTCTATTATCATACTGTACTATTAATACTCCCTCAGTTGTTTTTTATAAAGCGTATTTTAACTGGTCGCATAGATTTAGAAAATCACTAAGATGGGAGATAATAGTTTAGTTGTCAGAATGTATAAATGCTTAGGAAAGAGAATGAAATAAGTAAGGGAAAAAGAGTGAAAATAGCAATAAATGAACAGTGCATGCGAATCTTATAATTTGCAGCAAGATTAAAAAAACACATAGGCCTTATAAAACGAGCAGGGGTAGTATTACCTAATCTTTTTTTATGCTGTTTTCCATAGCAGATAAGTGACAGATTTTTCTGATGTATCATTTTGATTTTCAAAATGCAGAGAATATATTTGCTGAAATTTCTATGCGACGAAATGCTCAACACAGCTCTAATTAGGGAACATTTAGATCAATGTTCAGATAAGTCCGTTGATCTCCAGCAGAAGTTTCGGTCTTGGAATTATGAATTGAAAGAGCTGAAATATAAGGTAGAAATAAGGACTTCATGCGCCAGACAAGGTAGATGGATCAAAAATGAACATTTAGGTAATAGTTCAGGACTTGGGGAAAATCAGCAGCGTGGCATGCCCACAGCATCAGACCATCTTGAAGAGAGTGAACAGGTTAATGTTGGAGTTAACCTCAACAACCCAGCTGATGGGGCTCCTGCTGGGCAATTGAATGTAGGTAGACCTTACAAAACTGACAATGACATATCCAGTGCATCTTTGATTGAGGGAAATACATCTTTGGGACTTTCCAAACAACCATCAGGGATAACTACTGACCGGATTGATGGGGATGCTATCGGTGAAGGGTTCCAAAGTTGTGAGAAGTCATTAGGTAGCACAAGTTGTACTTATGATAACTTGAATATGAGAGAGTCTCATTTGACTACAGTTATCAGTTCACCAAATGGGGAGTTGCCTGACAAGAATGCTAGTAGATCATTCCAAGATAACCTGGAAGCATCAACAACCACAGTAGTTGATCATGATGCTGATAACAATGAAATGAAGATTTTATTGGATAGGATTTCACAATTGCAGGATTCAATTAGCACAGTAGAGTCACAGCTCACTATGGCATCCTTGAGAAGAGACTGTCTGGGAAGGGATTTGGTGGGTCGATTGTACTGGGTTATAGCAAGACCTGGTAAACGTCCTTGGTTGGTTGCTGATGGAAGCATGCTGATACCCAAGTACAGAGACATTAGCATGGTTAGCAGCTATCCTCAGTCTACATTTGATTGTAGAGGTTGGAACTCAGCATCAGTTGTTATGTATGAATCTGATGAAGAAATCAAGTGTCTTGTTGACTGGCTAAGGGACTATGAGCCTAGGGAGAAAGAACTGAAAGACTCTATCTTGCTCTGGCAAAGACTTAATCTCCAGGCTAGTTTTCCTCTTAGTGATCCTCCAGCGTCCAAGTTTTCAAAGATTGGACCACTCATAGACCTTCCACATACCAAGGCTTTTGTAATTTTGGAGCAAAAGTATGGCCTGCAATTGGACCAGGACACTAGTGATCTCTCGAAAAGGCGAGGAAAGAAGACAAAATCAGGTTCTGAAGAAAGAACATATCGCTGCGACTGTTTAGAACCTATATGGCCTTCTCGGTATCATTGTTTAACTTGTCATGAGACTTATCTTACATCAACAGAATATGAAGAGCATAATGGTGGAAAATGCAACAGAAGCAATCATTCTCGTAATGAAAGCAAGGAAAATGATGAGCCAAAAGTGAAGGGTATCAAGTCTGATACAAAGGAAAAAGATCCAGCAGATCATAATTGTTCCATTGATCCATCTAGCAACAGAAAATTGGAGCCATGCCCTTATGACTTTGAAGAAATTTGCAGAAAATTTGTCACAAATGATTCAAACACGGAAACAGTGAAGGAGATTGGGCTCATTGGATCAAATGGAGTTCCATCTTTTGTGCCTTCACCTGCATTTTTCTTTGAACCGCCAGTTGTGCTAAGTCAAAATAAAAGATATGATGATATGCCAAATGATTGGACTTCCTCTTTGGAGGAATGCCAGGCAATGTCTGCCAAAAAGAACGGGCTGGAGGAGTCCAAGTCTGGTCAAGATTGTCCTGGCAATGCAGGTGAAGAGCAGATGCCAAAATCAAGGAAGCCTGTCAGGGATAGTACTTCTGGCGAGGAAACATCTTCTGCAAGAGGCAAACCAACAAGATTGCTAGCTGTTAATGGGGGCTTGGTTCCGGAGTCATCATTGAGGCCTGTGATAGGAAGGAACTCTCATATCCTAAAGCAGCTAAAGATAAACTTGCTTGATGTAGACGCAGCTTTGCCTGAGGAAGCATTGAGAGCCTCAAAGTCTCAGCAAATAAGAAGACGTTCATGGCGTGCTTTTGTCAAGGATGCAGAATCAATATCCCAGGTATGTCAGCCTTTTTTTTTCCTTCCTGTTTACTGATAAAACCTATTTAAATAGTATTGGTTGCTCTTTTCAGTGAGTACCAAATACCATTTATACTAGTGTTTTTGGGTAGCAAGTTTTGGTTACAGTACAGTGCACTAAGTTTTTAGTCAGAAGTGCTGTCCACAATTTTAGAAGGCAAGTTTTGTTCAATTGATGACCATGCTCAAAAGTGTGGCATGCAACATCTCTATCATCACTCTTTAGTTTATATGTTGGCAATGCATAATGCAAGCCATTCTTAGGGTTTAATTATGTAACCCTGCTTCAGCTGGGGCACCGAATCAACATAAAAGGAACCCGGAATTTTGGTAATGCAGTGTATAGATTTAGGATAAAAGCTGGGGTCTCTGTTGTAGCAGGCATAAAATTTGAACTTCAAACTCAAAATGTGTTAAAAGAAACAAAAAAAAAATAACATAAAATTTTCTTGTGATGGTAGCACTTTTTTCTCCTTTTGATTTATCAGACCTTTCTTATTTTGTGGCTCCTAATTCTTGACTCAATACATTTTAGTTTCACATTTTGTACATAGGTAAACTGAGAGGTGCATGTAAAAATTTTACCATAATTTTTTCATGTTGATTTGATGCTCTAACTAGATAGGTTGCACAATTACACCCTTACTATGGTTTGCATCTGAAATGTTGCCTTATTTGTTGCTGCCCTGTGTTTGACTAAAAATGACAAGTGTAAGGTCTATTGTCACCAGATTGAGAAAACAAGGTCAATAACATTTTTTAGAATTATAGGGACTTAATTGGCCAATTTGGAGGTGTGACAGACCCAAATGGTACTGGAAATCTGTAATTCTGTTGTTACCTTCTAACTCAAGTCTTCGTAAATGCAGTTTCAGTTATGCCTGAAATTGTTTCAGCATTATTCCTTGTCTGATTAATCATTCCTGTGCCCTTTTTAGGTGGTATTGGCAACCATCTTGTTGGAGAGCATGATAAAAGCTGAGTTCCTGAAGAACAATTGGTGGTACTGGTCCTCCTTCACAGCAGCTATCAAGACAGCAACCGTATCTTCGCTTGCCCTCCGGATCTACACTCTTGACGACTGCATCATCTACACAAAGGATCATGTTCCAAACACCGAGCCGGCTGACGGTGGAAAGCCTGTAAACAAGGGGAAGAGGAAGAAAGAGGGGGAATCATCGGCATCGTAATGGAGGGTGTTCCCTGCTCCATTGTAGATTCTAGATTTATAAGCTTCTCGGTCAGTTCTCAGGCAGCGTAACAATGTGACTCTGTGGTCAAGTAGATTGTGGTCAAGTAGATCGAAGGTATAGATGATAGTGATACCAAGTCCCGGCCAATGTGGCCTCGTACCGTTGCTTGGTTTTACCTTAAGACTCTGGTGTCCTGCCAAGGGTGCAACCTTGTTTTACCCATTTCGGTTTCTTGGTACTTACCGGCGTGCCTTTGCGCTCCTGCTGCTGTCGTTTAGGGTCAGAATAATCTCTGCTGACATTTGCTCTGTAAATTCTGTTGGAAGGATGGCACCAGCAAGTGCTGGCGTTTAAACGAGATCCGGCGGGAGGAGCAGCGAAAATTTGTCTGTCGGGCTTAGCCAGTTCTGGGGATTAGGCGAGATCTGCTAGGTCGGTAGGATTTATCTCATTGCTACCCTGCTTCATTTTATTTTGGTAGCGGCAGTGGGTAGTTGAGTTATCATGCTCTTTTGGTGCTGGGCATTGTATTTTGGATGTCCCTGTTCATCTAACTGCATTAGGCTCTTGACTCGTAACGGCGAGTGTAATATTCTTTTGACATAGGAATGCTACTTTTGTAACTTAACTGGAACTAATAATGAAGGATGAAAATGAATCTCTCTCTATCCCTTGCCTCTCTTCTTCATGTCGTAAGAGTTGGTTTGGTTGGTCCTACCACTCAAAGTCGGGTGGGCGGAAAGGTTATACAACCTCCCCATCACTAGGCCATTGCCCTGTTTCTTTGTTGGGACTTGGAACAATGTCAAGGGAGGAAAATGAGCTGGGGAAGATAGGTTTTTCCCCCCTTCTTTTTGAGAGGAGGAGAATATAGTTTTGATATAGGGTGCGGGATTGAGATAATGTAATGGTGGAGTTGTGAGTGTTGCATGTGACTAGCCTATTTAGTAGGGCTTCAGATTCAAAAATTATTAAAGATAGGTATCTATAGCTTTAAGAATTCGTAAAATTAGAGATGTGCATATAAAAAAATGTTTAGATGAATCATTTTATTTTTATTTTATGCTAAAAATAAAGAATAAAATTGTTTTTTTTAGACTACAAACTTCAAATCTGAGCTGCAGCCCTGTGGCCTTAAGATTCGATTCCTAGGCTAGAGAAAAAGGGGTTGGAAATTAGAATACTCGTAAACCTCGTACTTTGTCACTCGATTTTAGTTAACAGGTAAAATAGTTCCTCGAAGATCAAAGTTCATGCTTAATATTCCTGCCACATCCCGGCGTGGAATTGACACGGGTTAGCCTGAAAGTCTGAACATGCATGCTAGCCTTCAGTTCTTGTAAATGTAACTCTCCTTGATCGTTCGACTTCCCAAGGAGCCACGCACGCCGCGTATACACATCATCGTGCCCACCCCCACGGCCTCCGATCCCAACATGGCAGCCTCGTCGAAGCCACCCAGCCGCGACCAGCCCGAGGTCGCCACGTGGAGTGGGCAGGCAAAAAGAAAATCTCAAGTGGCAATGTAATTAACGTCTATGATATTGCAATGGGGAGTAGGCCTAATGCATCAACAAGAGAAGCTTACTGCCTACTGGCTACTGCTACTTCCAGGATTTCAATTTCATGTTACTTTTTTTTTTCCACCGGTGAAAAGACCAAAATTCATGAAATTTTAGTTATTTTTCGTCCTTTGCTATGTGAATCACAAATGTCAGTGGAAGAAAATTTCGGAATTAGTTATTTTGTCCCCTCCAAAATTCCTGAAATTCGCAAAATTTCACTAAAATTTCAACAAAAATTTTAATCCCTGACTACCTCGTAGTTCATAGAAATAGACCCACAAGAGGGGACTATATTCGACACATGTCAAATGTAGCGGCACACAAGAGAAGGCTTGGAGAGGTAAAAAACCAAGAGAAGGCTGAACACTTGATTTTGCTCAAAACATGTCTGAACCTCTTTTTCTGTATGTTACTAGTACATTGGAAGCAGTCATCCTGCACCCCTTAAAACACAGCACATACTTGCTATATATAAGCAAAAACACCAAAACATTCCTGTCCATTTCCTGCAGTGATCTTACCACACTGCACTTCTATTTTACAGTAGTACATACAACAGAAGGCTACATGATCAGTCCTCAAAAAGACACAGAAAGTGAGGACCGTGTGATCTTTACTTCAAACTGGTTGTCCACTACGAAACTTGCTGAAGACATTGCGAAAATCAGAGGCGGACGATCTGAACATGCTTCTGTTATGACTGCGGGACGATTGTGCCAATGTAGCCGATACCGACAATGAAGAAAGCGATTGACTGAAAGAAGAGGTATATGAAGAAATGGTCCTTCCCATACGCAACATCATAGCATCCGCAGGAGAAGAGGAAGGCTCCCACGCCGAGCTCCGTAACGTGTAGCCTGAATTTTGTTATTGAAAATTAGTTTCAGGGCTTAAAGAAAACACCGGGAAGATGGTAGAATTCATTTTTGTTCCATACCTCTCCCATATCCTCATAAACTGTTTCATGAACTGTCTCTTGTTCGCTTTACTAGACGATTTCATCTTCAGAGCGTTGCCGAGCTTCTCTGTGACGACCCATTCGTTGGCCCTGCCAGCCTCTAACAAGCCGATCAATGTGGCCTTGGTTCTGTGCAGTGACATGACGTTCTCAAAGGCGACCCAGAAGAAAAGCAAGTGAAAAGACCTGCAAAATCCGACGTCTTCGAGTTAAGCAAGCATGTGGTCTGATCACCAAGAATCATCTTTTATGGCCATATTTCATTGGCTTTGTAAGGTTTTCGAATAGATTTTCACCTGGGAGTTCCAACAGCATTGAGGAGGGTGATGCATGAGGGAATGTAGACACAGCCCCACTTCGGTATCCGGACCTCGGGGACAAAGATCGTTGCTGGGATAATTAGGCAGTAGAACGTGAAGGTTATAATATGTGCCACGATCTTGCGTATCAGGAAGAAGTTGTAGATGACATGGATCTTCTTCCAGATTGTCACTTTCTGCAGCATGATCAACACCATGTGGGTTAGCAACACTTTCTGCTTGCCTTAAGTTTTCTGAACTTAATCGGATGTACTGTGTTTAGAGGGTTTAAATTTCTGAATTCATGTTTAGAATGTTTACAGAGACCTTATTTGTCACAATCTCCATCAGCATCTTCCTGAACAGGTTTGCCGGCCCACACGACCACCGGTGTTGCTGAAACCGGAAAGCCTTGAAAGTGCTCGGCAGCTCACTTTTCACCTGAAAAATTGCACATGTCGTGGATTAACTTCACTTCCCTCTTGGGCAATCTGAATGTACTATTGTCTCAAAAAGAAGAAATGGCTGCAATGCAATGAGAGCAATGCAGAAAGCTGCGCTGGATGCTAGCTGAAGTTGATGGATGCCATGATTGGCATGAACTGTACCTGAACATCACCCAGGTAGACAAACTTCCACCCCTTGAGGCTCGCCCGGATGGCGAGATCCATGTCCTCCACCGTGGTCCGGTCCTTCCACCCTCCCGCCTCGTTCACCGCAGAAATGCGCCACACGCCGGCAGTCCCTGGTTGCGAGAACGAATCAGATGCCATGGACAAGATGCGAATGTGGAATGCCAATTGCAGGTAGAGAGCACAGGATGTGAGCTTGGCTACCGTTGAAGCCGAAGAAGGCGCAGACGGAGGAGCTGACTTCTTGCTCCACCGTGAAGTGGTAATCCAGGGACATCTCCTGCATCCTCGTCATCAGGCACTCGTCTGCGTTCACTGGTCACCGCCAAGAACAGGAGAAAAAAATAATACAGTCATCATGACCATCATCGTCCATGATAATCACGAGGAAAACGAGTGACAATGAAAACTGTGTACTAATAGAACAAAGAGATCGGCCAAGAAATCACAGCTAGACCACACGTAGTATAAAAGGGTTTTTTTCTGTGCATTATCAGTTGGGTAGACCAGACAAATAATTTACTGCTGCATTGGACCAGCACTGCCGCGGATACATGTGCATGTTACTTTTTTGGGATAAATGCAAAAACCCCCCCAAAAGTCACTTGGATTTTGACTTTCCCCCCCAAAAGTTGTTTTGTTGCAAAAAACCCCCCAAAGGTTTGATTTTGTTGCAAAAACACCCCTAAAAATTCAAAAAAATTTAAAACAAATCACAAAAAATTCTAAAAAAAACTAGAGACAATTATAAGACCTTTTGTGAAATTTGTTTTCAAAAATAATATCCTTTGCATCATATTTCATAGAGAGTAAGTTTGAAAAAAAAGAAAAACGTGCAACTCATTTATTAATTCGAGTTAAATGCATAGTTAATTATTTACTAATCCAAAAATCATGAAACAAAATTTTTTAGTCTTCTTACATGATCCTCTATCTTGTAAAAATACATGAAATCTTGAAATAGTTATTGTAACGTGCAGGATTCAGTAAATGAGTTGCAGATAGATTAATTCATAACTAATCCATAACACCCCCAAAATTAGTGAAACCACTTTTATTAGTTTACTTAAACAATTATTTGTGTAGGAAAAATAATGGTAGACATGACAAAGTTAAAATAACATGAGTTAATAAATGAGCTGCACATTTTTCTTTTTTTTCCAAACTTCCTCTCCATGAAATATGATGCAAAGGATATTATTTTTGAAAACAAATTTCACAGAAGGTCTTAGAATTGTCTCTAGTTTTTTTTAGAATTTTTTAATGATTTTTTTATTTTTTTGAATTTTTAGGGGGTTTTTTGCAACAAAGTCAAACTTTTGGGGGGCTTTTTGCAACAAAACAACTTTTGGGGGGGAAAGTCAAAATCCAAGTGACTTTTGGGGGGGTTTTTGCAGTTTTCCCTACTTTTTTTAACCTGTTTTTCTTGTTCTGACACTTCTAGCTTGTTTAGTGACCAATTGGACCAGACGACCAAGCAATGTGGTCAGGCTGGACAAAGGCATGGTCTTTAAAGTATAGATTTGAACACTATTTTTATTCGAATATGTTTATAAAATATAATAAAGTTGTGATAAGGTGAAACTACTTTTTTAAATGGAATATGTACATATGATTTTAGTGTATCCAGTATAAATATTTTTAAAGATATTGGTAGTCAAAGTTTTAAAAACTTGAACAAAATATTATCCAAAACATCATGTATTTATAATCAGAGAGAGTACAAAGTTACAGCCAAAGGCATCTAAAAATAAGTTACAGAGGATGGATCACAGCACACTAAAGCTGAATGCCAATTGTCAAACCCAAAGCAGAGTCAGGATTAGTGTCACTCCGTGCTAATTTTGGTTCCATTTTCCATCCACAAATGAGGATGGCATTCCATCCAAAACTACCATCCTCAGTCACGTGTAGACTCCCTCACGCCTAATGCGCGAACTTCCTCGGCGCCGTAGCTTAGTTTAGTCCAGGGAAATCCTATAATATATTTTTGCTCATAAATAAATTCACCATGCTTATCCGGATCTGGATGCGTTTCCACATGGGCTCCGGTACCGATTGCAACTCGATGACCGTGTTCTTTACTAGTGAATTGAGAGAGGCTCAAGGCTAGGCTTTGGGGTTGGCGCACACCAGGCGGCCATGGCGAGCCTGCACTGCACGAAAGCAGAGCAGAGACAGCGAGCCCTGGTCACGGTCAATTATGTGTGCCCACGTCTGCGTTCCGGGATCACCGACGTTTCCGGCGGACCCATGGTCGCAGAAAACTTGTCCGGCAGCGAGTGGGCCGGCCTACTGTCACTCTGTCAGTGGAGTGTGGAGCTGGGACACGGTTCATGTAGTTCTGGTCTTCTGGATAGGGACTTGAGAGAGAGAGAGAAAGACAAGAGAGAGAGAGAGAGAGAGAGAGAGAGAGAGAGAATGCATAGATAGATGGAGCTGGTAAAGTGAAGCTTTTGCTGTGTTTCTTGTGACTCCTCACGGCAGGCACCGATGTCTCTGGACTGTGCATCATCAGTCCCACGTGGCACGGTTCGGTAAGGATCTTATGCCACCACATCTGCGCAGCACGAGCGAATATGCAAATCCTGACAGTGAGAGGCAGTAAACGTCCGGCAGACAAAACGCTAACTTACCCAGGCCGCCGTCACCGACCGACGGCGACACCGCAGGCTGCGACCTATCCTGGCGACGGGGACGGAAGCACGCACGCTCCCTGCCGCGGCCGCCGACGGCATCGGCGTCCTCGCGTTATCTAGATCGGCCGTGCTGTGCCGGCCAGTGCAGACTGCAGAGGATCTGCCGGTGACGATGCCGTCCGGTCCCCGTCGGTGGCTTCTGGTGCCTGATCCGGTCAGGTCAGGGGAGATCCAGGTGCCGGGTACGCCAGCTCAGCCCGCCGACGGCCGTGGCGCGCGCGGACGTCAGCCGCGGCACACGACAGACGACAGCCCCACGAGCAGAGCGTGGCACGAGCCGACAGGGTCAAGGCGGCTCGCTTTGCACCCATCCGCTGGATCAGTGGCTTCTAAATTTAATCCAATGCCTGAGGACGCTTCTCCTCGTTATCCTATTTCAACGTTGACGCTAGCTCCTTCGACATGTGCCCTACTTAGGCCCCCGAGTCTGTTCCAAACCCCGGTTTCGGTTTAACACGATGAGTAAAACTCACTCACTTGGACTTGCATCCTAGCAATTCCCAGGATAAATTAAACCAAGTTATCTTGGACGAAGAAAACTGTGTGCAATTAATTCGATGGATGCAGCAGCTGGTGAATAGCTCTTACCGAACCTCCATCGCGCCTGGACGAGCGCGATCTCCGGGTTGTGGACGAGGTACGGGATGGTGCGCTTCAGGAAGTCGGGCTCCGGCTGGAAGTCGGCGTCGAACATGGCCACGAACTCGCACCCGCGCACGTACGCGTGCTTCATGCCCGCCTTGAGCGCGCCGGCCTTGTACCCCTGCCGGTCCTCCCGGATCTGGTACGTGATGTTGATCCCCTTCCTCGCCCACCGCTCGCACTCCAGCCGCACCATTTCCTGCGTCGCGCACCATGGATTACCTTGGCAATTCTTTTTTTCTTTTTCTTGTACGTGCTTTTAGAATAGGTTTAAAACTATCGAGATTGGTTGTATAAATGTTGTAATATTAGATTTGTCTTTCTTTACTAGTGCTTCAATAGAATACACTTTTATAATGATGTATTTGTTTTAGGTTATGAGAAGTAGTACTCACAGTTATATCTCGGAGATCGTAAAAAATCAAAATTTCACTACCATTAGAACTGCGGGACGCGTGCAGGCGGCTAGATGCTAAATTATTTATATCTCCGCACCTCGCACTACCAATGCGGAGTTGCCAAAACCCAACCCTCCGAGTGTAAAGAATGGAGAGGGTAGCGGGATCCAATGTAAGCCTACCTCTAATAGCAACTTCAGCTCATTTTCTATTTTTACTCCCTATTTATGAATAAAAAATTCTCTATTCAGATTTTTTTCTTATTTTTCAGCATGTTTCAACCGATTCTATAAATATGCTTTCCATTTACTACAACGCGTGTCTGTAAAATAACTATTCTTACAACGTGTCAACAAATGGATAGAACTTCTCCCATTTACTAAATATAGGGAGTAATAGATGGTAAATAAAGAGTCTAAAAGTAGAAAATTGGATAGGAAACCGATCCGAGAGTGTTTTTTTTACCGTTTTTGCTAAAGTTTAAGATAGAAAAGAGACCAGCGGCTGATTGGAGTTGCTCTAAGGGGTCAACACTCGGCACGGCTTTTGCACGTGCCTCGTCAGTGCTAGGGTCCTTTTGCTGTGAGGGTCAGCCGGTCAGGGACAGAAGACTAATGCTGACGATGCGTCGCAGACTCGCAGGGGATCTAGGAGAACAAATCCAAGGTGCCGTAAGGTAAGAATTTTCTTTTTATTGCACAAGACGTTTTCTTTTGACACGCTAGGAGCTGCTGTACCTGAAAAATAATGAAATGATACTAGTACGACCTGATAATGCGTAGGCACAGTTCCCGGCAATAATATTTTCTTGATTCCTCGGGAACGGAGCCATTTTCTGCGTTCTAAAAATGGAGTATTAGCCTAAGCAAAAAACGTCATGCGTTGCTCTTGCAATGGGAAAATTCGTTCGCGTGAATTTAGAGAGAGGGAGGGGAAGAAAAAAAGGAGATAAAAAAAGAAGAAGAGAGATGCATGAGCCCCTCCCTAGCTCTTCTCTATCCGGCACTGGATAACAGGGAGCCTGCCGGGGGAACTAGGGACAGCACGGCCGTACCATGATGCGATGTGCAGCGTGAGTCAAGACGACGAGCGTGGTCCGGATCAGGCGTCTGGTAGCGTCACGGTCTTTTCGATAAAAGTAAATTTTATAGAATTCCTTTTTTATATGTATTTTTTAATATAATCATTAAATCAGATGATATATGATTAAATCAGGAAGATCTTTGAAATTTACTTTCCTTTTCGTAAAAGTAAAAAAGCGTTCTCCATCTTTTTTTAATTTTTTACGAAGTACTATACTTTACTACCCCCTCCAAAGCCCGTATCAACGGCCACCCACCGACAGTTGTCTGTCGAAGGAGGACGATAGCTAGATGATTACGAATGATTAGCACTAATGACGCATACCTTAATCACCGGGTCCGTGGAGTCGTCCAGCACCTGCACCACCAGCCGCTCCGCCGGCCACGACAGCCCGCACACCGCCCCGATCGAGAGCTGGTACACCTGCAGCACGCCGTCACGCACAGCCAAGGTGATTAATCACTCCGGATCGGCCGGTAACCAAGCTGAGAGCTGCTGCTAGCATGCTCGGCGAGGGCGGCCGTGCGGGATGCGCAGCGTACGTACGGTACCTCGCGCTCGTTGAACATGGGGATCTGGACGAGCACGGAGGGGAACGCGGCGGGGCCGAGCTCGGGGTCGTCCTCGGGGACGGGGTCGCAGCGGTACCGGCGCTCGGGGCGGCGCCCCAGCAGGCGCACCCCGGCGATGACCACGGCCATGTACAGCCGCTCCAGGAAGAGCAGCACGGACATGGTCAGGCACACCGCCACCGCCAGCCGCAGCAGCGGCACGATCACCGGCGCCCGCACCTGCGACCACGCCTCCGGCAGCGCCGCCGCCGCGTCCATTGGGTGAGAGCGGGCAAGGGCAATGCAGCGCGCGCGGGCGGGCGGCCGCCGGCGTGGGGTGGGTAGCTAGCGGGCTGAGGTGTGGGTGTTGGGGCGCAGGCTGCGGAGTGTGGGGGAGTGAGCGGGGTTTATAGAGGCGCGTGGAGGCACATGGCGTGCGTAGGGTTTTCCATCCACTGTACACTGCGAGTACATATTTTTTCCCAGAAGGACTTTTCTAGCTCTAAACTATGAATATTTAGTTTTTTTCAGAAGGACTTTTCTAGCTCTAAACTATGAATATTTAGAGTGGAATAGAGTATACAGAGAGGAATCGAGCAGAATGGCATTGCTCCAGTTTGTGATTTGTTTTAACAAGCGTATGTATCATGCTCTCGACTGTGGACCTGTGTCAAATGAGGTTGGAATCCAAACTGTTACACATCACAGTGAAGAAAAACAATTGCATTATTACTGCAGAAGCTGACGGTATCATAAAAATGAAATGGAATGGATCAGATGGGGTTAACAGTAAGAAACATGGATGGATGGATTGGAGCCTACTATACTATTGGACCATCCATCATTGTCCTGCCCGGCGAGGGGTGTCGGTGGCGCGGCGAGGGCTGCCTTGAGAGAGAGAGAGTTTCCAGGTCTGTGTAGGACGCTTCTTTTGTCTCGGGATTGGCAAACAAAAGCGAAGAGAAAACAAGGGAGCAGACGAGTCAAGTTCCTAGGTCGGCCATGCTTTGTTTCCCTGATTTTCCTGCAGTGGATGAGCTAGCTTTGCACTACACATGAGTCTCATTTCATGAAGCGGACCAGAAATCATTACCGCTCAGTGATGTCCACAATCATCATCTAACATACGCATATCTCTTCATCTGGCAAACTTATGAGCATTTTGTACGGTTCCTCCATAGACCCGTGACTGTGATTTTCTAGTCGACGAGAAAATCGATCCTTGCTTTTGCAACAAAAGAAAATCAGAGATGAGCAAACCAGGCAAAAGTGCCAAATTTCTCTAAGCTTGTAGTCCTCCAGGCATTTCAATTTTGATTTACATTTTTTTTTCATTCACCGGTGGAAAGATCAAAATACGCCAAATTTCACTAAGCTTGCAATCCTTCAGGATTCAAATTTTGTTTTATAAATTTTTTTTTCATCGGTGAAAAGATCAAAATTCACAAAATTTCACGATTTTTCATCCTCTGATCTATGGATCCACATGTCAATGTAAGAAAAATTCAAATTAGATATTCCGTTTCCCTCCAAAATTTACAAAATTTGGATGAAAATTCGGTGAATTTTTAATCACAAATCCTAGTTTCTGAAGTGGCCTTCTTTCTAGCTAGCACACAGAAATAAAGCGCCCCACTTGGCTTGCTTTGGAGAGAGGAGGGGCGCACCATCCACAAGACGGCAGGCGTTAACAAGGGAAGTGTTCCCTCCGGCCCAGCCACATGCGCGGCTTCATTTCGCTGCCCTTGCCGCGCTCAACATGCAGAGCTTACGATAGGTTTGGTTGGAGGATGGGCTAAAAGAGATAGGGCTATATATTTTTTTAATAAGATGATTTATTTTTCTGTTTGTTTGGGATGGATAAGATGAATTAGTTTTTTTTATAGAATGAAGTAATTAAGGATGAGTCAGTTTTCTGTTTGTTTCGATGGATTAGATGACTTGAGTCGGTTATAATGAGCTTACCTTTTAATGGAGAAGAATTGGATAAATTTGTGCATGTTTAAATTTGTTTGAATTCAAATTAAATTAAAAAGAGAATATTACATAAAATGATAAAAATAAATATAAATGGAGTATTACAGAGAAACTCTTTTTTTTCACCAAATAATATAGGGTTGGAAATATTTTTATAAATTAGTAGATCACATGAGAAGAATATTAGTGAATTTTTCTAGATTTTTAGGAACTTATTTGAGGCATTAAAAATTAGTAGAAGTTATAAAAGTAGTTTTTTGAGAATTTTAATTAAATATTGGTTCAGACTTTTTAGATTAAACTATTGAGTTCTAGTTTGCTCATAAAAATATTTAATTTTTTTAGATTAATCTTATACTCATAGATAAAATAGAGAGTTAAATAAAAAATACATAAACTCATATGTACGATACAAAGAACTAAGGAAACATGATGAGTGGATCCGGCCGATTTAGTCGCACGGAGCTATCTACCGTAATAAGAGAATATTTCTTTCCCTAACCATTTCATCCACTTTCATCTAGGAACCAAATACCTAGAAAATCTAGAAAACCTGAATCTACCAACCAAATACCTAGAAAACCTGAATAAGACCATCCCAGGTTCACCCTATGAACCAAAGGCACGCTTAACCAGCAGCCGCATGGATTATTCAAACATGGCCTTCGCTAAGACCACGAGGCCATCCAACGAAACGACGAGTCGCGTGGCCACCAGACCCCACCATGCGTTCTCTACGGCGCCGGAGCTGTTCGTGGAGGCGTTGTAAAACTGGAAGCCGGGTGCTTTCACGGGATCGACGACAGCGCAACGTGACCAGCCACCGCATCCAAAGGTCTCCTACGTACCGAGTCAGCGCTAGCTCACCGACTGTATTCATTTCGTTTTTTAGCTGTGTAAATACAAAGCAGCGAGATGGAATGTCTTGAAATTAGAGAATATTTTTTAAAATTTTAAGATAGAGCTGTTTAAAAAATAGTAGAATACAGTTGTTTTATTTCGAATGTGATACTGATGGTGAGCTCAAGGTACTAAAATAAACTTATTCTATCACACTTACTAAACAAATATTTACATATGAATGAAATCATTCTATCCTTAAATATATAAATGGAATCATTTTATCTCACTTCACTCTCAAACCAAATACTACCTTAGATCAGTCAACTCACGGCCTATCGTCCTATCTCTTCGCCGTTTTGGCCCACACCTTCTTCTCACCTCCAACCAGTCTTCCACGGTGCCCACCCCTTTCTTCCCATCATCAACTAAAAAAATACCTTCTTGTTGCCCTGCCCTACCCACGTCCCATCTAGAGGTTAAAATTTCATCGAAAGTTCTACGAAATTTTGCAAATTTTGAGAATTTTAGGGGGGACTGAAATATCTAATTTTGATTTTTTTCTTTTAATAAAATATGAAACCTACATATCAGTGAAAGAAAATTAACTAAAATTTCAATAAAAAAATTATAATTTCAATATTTTCCCTGATGAATAAAAAAAATTATAAAACAAAATTGAAATGCTTCCCACCACTGCATGTCCTACACAGCCGAACTGACTCCCTCCCGGCTTCTACAGCAGCCAGGGGAGAGAACCCGCGAAGGATTGAGATCCTCCGCGCTACAGTATTTTACGCTGTAGCAAATTCACTGTCGCACGGACACTGCCTTAAGGTGGCTTTATTGTGTAAAGACAGAGGATCTCAATCCACCCGTGAAGTACTATCAGCAGTCGGGTACTATCAGCAGCAGTGAAGTCAGAGTGATGGACATCAGGCCTGGTCAGCTGTGAGATGATGTTCAGCTAATATTTCTAAGAGAGATTAGCTTTTCACAAGGCACTGATTACGCTAACAAGGACAGAACATGAGGCGATGAAGCAAAAGGAGATACAGGGAGCAGCAGAACTTAATTTTTCATGCTTAACATAGTATAGTAATACTTCTGAGCAGCCAAAAGCATCACAGTGTCTCTGTTCAAAATACTCTACTCTCCAGTGAGTATATCCCAACTTTCCTTGCATCGATCTTGCAATGCATTTCTTCTGACACTAGTGCAAACAAGAACAAGAAAGTCTGCTTGATCTTTGTAGAATTGTTTAGAGGAAGAGGTACAAGGAGTAATGACTGTTCCCGAGTTCAGCATGAGGCATCCACATTCCGCAGAAGAAGATGAAAGAGGATGCCTAGCATGCTAATAGTATCAGCACTTGAAGTTTGTCTGAATTTTCAGAAACTGATAGAGTATCATGATGCATCTGCAGAGACCTTGTTTCGCGTAATCTGGTACAAGCATTTCCTGAACAGGTCAGCTGGCCCACAAGACCCATCTTACCGTCTGTTGTGCTGCTGCTACCGGTAAAGATTTGGAAGTATACTTCGCAGTTGAGTTTTCACCTGACACCGACACACATCTCGATTGGCTACCCTCCCCAATCTGTTTTATCTCTTTGCCTTTTTAGGGATAGTTTGTTTTAGCTAGATATTATGAAATACAGTTGGTAGATTTTATATTGTAATAAATTGTATTGTAAAAGCTAGATCGTAAAAGTTAAATTATACAATCTGCAGAAGCTGATAAAATTCAGATTGTTGGATTGTTACAATCTAAAAGTTAAATTGTTACAATCTAAATTATGATAAGAGACTATTTTGTTTTAGCTTGCAGACTGTGAATCATAATCCATAATTTTTAAGGTCCTAATTATTTTAGCTGTGGATTGAAAAAACAGCTTGTAAATTATGAATAATAAAAAACTAAGTTGTAAAAACTGAATTGTACAATATCATAATCTGTAATTTGCAAGCTGGATGAAACAAACCCTTAGCTTAACAACATGCAATTCCTTAGGGGGCCAGTTTAGAACTTTTTTTCTCTCCCCCTTAATTCCTACAGAAAGTGAATTGTTTCCTACGGGATTCATGCAAAATTCCTATTAGATTCCTGCTTTCCAAAATGATGCGAGTGAGAGTCTAATGGTTTTTTATTATAGTGTTAATTTAATGGAAATTGTAAAAAAAAAATGTTTTTGCTCTCCGGCTAGCAGGTCTTTTGTTGGCATTTCGTCGGCCGATAAGATACTATTTTGATAATTTTTCAAAAGTAAATATCACTTTTACAAATTTCTATTAAATTAATAATATTTTTTTTTTTAAAAAACGTGAGAGTCCTACCATCTCCTTGCTAGTAGATCTTGCGTGACAATCGTAGGTATCCCTTCCATGGCAAGTAACCACGCCACGCTATGGGAAGTGCGACACTGATGGATTAAACTCTAGTGGGCTCGACGGCACCCTGCT
The DNA here is from genome assembly GCF_958298935.1 of Phragmites australis. Lineage (NCBI taxonomy): Eukaryota > Viridiplantae > Streptophyta > Magnoliopsida > Poales > Poaceae > Phragmites > Phragmites australis. Next base: position 5,231,840 of record NC_084925.1, read on the forward strand.
GTTTTGCCATCAGGCTCTTTGCGTGTTCGCCTCCGCTTCGGTTTCTAGCAAGCATATGATCTCTCTTGGTCGGAGCTAGCGACGTGCGGCGGCGGCACCTGCATAGCAGGGGAGGCGTCGTACCGGCGAGCCTAACCCGCTTGTTCGGAGGCGTAATTAGCGGCGGATTAGGGCCGTACATGACAGGCCGACCATTTAATCAGGCCGGATTCGACGTTGGTGTGACGCTGACGCTACTAGAGTTTTTTTTATTTTTTTTATTAAAAATTTAAATAAATAGATTTCCTGCAAAATAATTTGCAAAACTAGGCGCCTGCAGCCCTCTCAGGGGCTATAGCTCTCTGAGGGGGCGGTTAGGGCTATTTTTTTCCTCCAAAAATGTAATTTTTTGTGTAATTAAAGAAATAAAAAGGAAGGGGTGTAAGAAAATTAAGAATTTAAATTTGGAGTAGGTTATGTAATAGTCGGAGAATAAAAAATCAGTAATTAATAGTCGCAGTATTTTACGTGGGTATGGGGTGCGAACGAGGACAAACATAGGGTGAAAACATTACAATACACTGTAACCGCGACGACACGATGAGAAAACAAAAGTGGCATGTACGGTTCGCACTAAGACCTACTTATTAGTGTGCCAATCCTAATCATAACATGCCTTAGGGAGGGAAAAGTATGTCGGGTTACATTAGGTACTCTCTACTGAGTGCATCTAGGATACTTTCCCTTTCAGAGGGCATCGGGACCTGCCGCCTTAGCACGGCGGACTCTCTCCCGCTTCCATTCCCTCTCAGCCTCCTGAGCCTGAGCCACGGTACGGTCGCGCGCCGCCTTCCTCATGCGCTCTTCTTCCTCCCGCTTGAGGCGAAGTTCCTCTTGCTGTTGCTCGTACTCCCGACGTGCGTACGCTTCCCTTCTCCACCTCATGTTCATGTCGATCCACTGCTTCTGTGAGTCATTTTTCTCATTATCGAGCCACTGAATAAAATCACAGAGCGGTGGAGGGGACTGAACAAATGGAACAAGATGAGCGGTGTGATCACTTCTTCATTGAACGTGTCTGAATACGAAATGCATTTACGACATGCTAAGTCGACCATACAAAGTAAACGTGTCTTAATGCATAGGAGTACATCACGAAGCGAATATGCATATGTAAGTTACATAAAATGTAAAATGCTACTGTTGCCTCCCACATTGCCGTCACCCGTGCACCCCATCGTGGTCCCGATGACGCTGGTTAACCCTCACGTGACCCCCTGGAGTAGGTGAGGGGGTCGGGTGGACCGACGTGTCTGGTAAGCCTAGTAGGGACCACCGGTGTCGAGGCCTCGTCCTGCGTGAGCTGTGTTCGAAGGGGAGCACTAGAAACCTGGGACCGTTTTAGGACGTCGTAGTCAGGTGTGCCCCCGAAGAAGTCACGGACGAGGTCGTATGCGGCATCGGGGCCAGCCTCATCCTCCTGACTAGGGTAGGAGGACTGTGAAGGCTCCGCAGGCGTCTATGTGTACTGGTTGGAGGGGCCTACGAATAAATAATCACGTTAGATACGAACAATATGGTATTGAAAGTAGTAGTAAAAATTGTATAATTGTAACTGCATGGTACGACGGTGCAGCAGAAGAAGACCATGCTGACGTGCCGTAGTATGGCTCGTACGTGGCGGGCGGGGTCGGGCGTGAGGCCGCCAAAGACGGACCGACCTCGTCACCGAAGTAACCAGAGCATAATATTAACTTATTTTGCTGAAAGTATTACAAACTAGGATGAAGAAAACCGGCAGTACCTGAGGGTGGACGCACATGGCTCAATCTACGAGGCTGCGTCGAGACTTATGCAGGCGGACCTAATGAATGTTTAATAATAATAAGTAAAGGATATTGTTCAATATTATTTAAAAGTATAATTCGTACCAAGTTGCTCCGAGCCTCCATGACGTGGTAGAAGGGGTCGTGTGGGTGCCGACACGGAAGAACGTCGGTGCACGTCTGATGGCCGAGACGACTCGGCGTGGACACCACTGGACCTGGGAGGCGGTCCATTGTCCCCTGAGAGGGCTGCAGACGTCTAGTTTTGCAAATTCTCCTGCGAGGAATCTATTTATTTAAATTTTTAATAAAAAAATAAAAAAATAAAAAAACTCGACGTTAGGGTGGTAATGGGCCGGATCATATCAGGGCCCTACGGGTTTTAATCTGGCAGGGACGAGTTCAGGGGTAGAAATCGTCTCACGGGGTTATCGGGTTGGGCCCAATCCGAGTTGGGTTTGGTTCTGGATCTGATTTTGCACCGCGTGTGTCCCATGAGCCCGAAATCCCTCACGGCCCATTCCCTATTTACGCCTTACGGCCCATAAGTACGCACACCTCTCTGGCAAGCCGAGCGGCTCCTGTACTTCCTCTTCTCCATCGCCAACAGCTCAACCAAAATAAATCCCGATTGGATTCCTCTCTATCTCCAACAACGGGTTTGATCTGTCACAAAGGGGCGGAGGAGAAAGGGGGCGGAGCCCCTGCTGCAGCACGAGCCGACGGTGCCCTGCTACCTCTGTGACCGTCAGCGCTCTGTTGGGCGCCGTTTGCATGTGGTCGCTCGTGCCAAAGCCCAGCGAGCTGACGTTCTGCCGCGCGCCACATCAGCTCTTGCCGCACCACGGGTCGGCAGCGCCCAGCTACCTCTGTGACCGCCGGTGCCCTGCTAGGCTGCTAGCCGCCGTCTGCATGCGGCCGCCCGCGCAGAAGCCCTGCGAGCGGACGTCCTGCTGCACACCACATCAGGCCCTGCTGCCCACGAGGCCACGACACGCACCGACGGAGGCCCTGCAGCAGCATTTGCCACCCGAAGCACAGGAGGAGGAAGGAAGTTATCTACAACCCTGTGCCATCGTGTCGTCCTGTCAATCTGCGTCATGGAGCCGCATTTGCCACCCGAAGCACAGGAAGAGAGGGCGTCGCTCTCCCGCTACTGTCGCCCGTGCATCAGAGGAGGAAGCCAGGCGGAGCCCCTGCCTCCACCCGAGCCGGCGAGCTTGTGCCCCGACCAAGGCCCTGTCGCTGCCCACTGAGAAGAACGGGCGGAGCCTGCCGCGCTATAGTCCTTAATGGCCGTGCCCGGTCTCTGCTGCTGCTGCCTGTGGAGATCGGCCGCGCGTAGAGTGAGAAGAGACAGAGCCCCCCTGCTGCCATGAGCCCATGAAGTCACGCCGCCACGAAGGCTTGTCACCGCCATCCCGCCGCACCAAGACTGCCGTCGCCGTGTAAAGATCTAGATCCGCTCCTCCCCGTTCTCGGGTCCCTCCAGGGTCAGGGAGCCGGATTGATTTTTCATCCGGTAAACATTTCAGGGCCGGATCAGATTTTTTTTTTTTACTCTTCACCACTGAATACAGCTGTAGTATCTGAACATGAACGCGTACACTCACTTCACACACGTAATTTTAGAGGAAATACGCAGCATCTGAAATGCGCAACATCTAAAATTTTAGAGGAAGAACACTATTTGACGATAAATAGTATAGAACTATTGTATCTGAATATACTAGGATTTTTGTCAGTCTTAGGGTATAATTTTATCTTTGAGAAGAGAATCTATGGTCGTATAAAATCTGCTCGCATATACTCAAGATACACTACAAGAAATCTGACTGGCGATGGTCAAATAAGACTAATGATAACATATTTTTCGCATCACAACGCTTCATCTCAGACTCTACATCATTAAATGTACTCAGTAACAAAGTTCACGAAATTGTCATGTAACGTATTACATTTTATGACAATTATACTATCGTCATGGAAGAGAGACTTTTCAGTGAAATTTTATTTGTCATGTAATGTGAGATTAAATGTTATTATTGGCTTGTGTTTCGTCACTAAAATTCCCACATCCACTGCTTGTCCATGACGAAATAAAGAAATCGACATATAGTTCTCTCTATATCACCACACATCATATGAGAATATTAGCAATATCAAAATACATTATAGAACAATATGAATATTTGGACCATCTCATTACATCAAGCCACATAATCTTTTATAAAAATATAGACAACACAGATCAAGTTCATAACTACAAAATATAAGCATGCCGTCATCTTGCCATGTATGCAGTCATCACAGACTTTAAAAGATATTTTATACCATGTTCTACTAAAAACATGATTAATTTGAACCATGCATTCATCAAAGGCTTCAAAAGCTACCTTGACCGTATCTGGAACGTCCCCTTAATCTATGTTCCCTTGCCGCTGCCACTAGTCTCATTATGCCCTCTACCGATGAAGGCATGGTGGTGGTTCACTGAGCTCATTGATGGCCCCGTGTACAGGGCGATGGTCAGGACCAGCTAGGCATAGCACCACGCCGTTGGCCTTGGCCATCCTCGATGAGCTCCTCAACCTCACCACTTTCAACCTGCATACATATAATTTTATTTTAACACAGGAGAATTAATCGTGTATTTTTATATCGAGCTACATTCAAATTAAGGTTGTATATGTGAACTAGTATAGTAGGCCATTGTTATTATAATTAATTGACAAGGAGATACTATAATTATAAGGGGCTGCCAAATTTTGTAAGTGAGGACGTGAGGCTTATGTTGTACACATTTATACTCACTTTATTTCTACAAATGCAACCAATACCCACTTCAATAAATTTAGCAGCAAGTTCTTTTTTTTTATAGTTAAATATTCATACCCCCTAGTATTAGTTAATTAGGAATCAGACAATACAGAATAGTCCAAAAGAACCCAAGTAGTTAAATGAAAGAAAGAAGGTAAATGCTTCAGAAGAACTTACATTTATTTTTTCTATGTCGATTTTTTCCTGGAAAAGAGCATTGGACATTGATTTGCCACTGACCTTTTGCTTCCTCATTTGTTTATTACTGCTTTCCTGTAGACAACATTGACACGTATTTGGAAGTGTCGGTGTAAAGAATAGTGGGGTTCCCTCGCGGGCGGATCCACGCCGGTAAGATATCAGCAAGTGCCACATGCCATGTTTTGTTCGGAACCATGGTCCTCCCGCATGACCAGTCAGCAACCGCGCGACCAGCCAGCGACCACGCAACCAGGTTCTCCGACCAAGCTCCGCGACCGGTCCCCAGTCACAGGAGCAAACCCCGCGACCAGTCTCCTCTGGTCGTGGGGCAGGTATGTGTCTAAACAATCTAATCACAATAAATACTTTTTCACTTGAGTATTTTTCCTTCCCCAGGTCCTCTTTCCGGTCATTCACGACATGGTCGGCGTAGAGCAGTCGTGACCCGTCCCGTAGCATAAAACGCTACGGGACGACCTAACAGACATGGCAGGAGTTATTTTGCAGGTGCGCAGGTGGCTTGTGGGGACGGGACAGGGTAGTCCGGGCGACCGGGATGACGTAGGCGGTGGAGTTATGGGATATGCTCTGTAGCGTCGTAGAGAAAATGGGATACGTCTGCTCTTAGTAATGATGAGCCTAGGTGGGAAGCTCTAGCTAGGCCTGGATCCATGTCTTGTCTTACGTGTAAATCCTCTCTCCCTTTGATATATAAAGGGAGGAGTACTAGGCTTGTAAAAGGTTTTTTGGGCCCAACGAGTAGAAGGCTGGGTAAGAACATCATCTGTACCCAACTTAGACCACAAGAAAAGAATACACAGGATACATGGCTATTACCCTGAGGGGGCCTGAACCTGGATAAACCCCGGTGTTCTTGAGTTGCACATACTCAACCAGATTCAACAGACGCATTCCGAACAAAGATCACGCACCCACTGTCCAACATACATCGAAATCACTGTCAGGAATTTGCCCTCGACAGGAAGTAACTAGAATATGGCACGATGCTGCCACACTTGAGTGCCCGCATATAGCAAAAATAACCCTATTAGATTATGATTGTGATTCTGATGATTAATGACAACATAGTCAATGAGACTGACATGTTTGTCAAGAATATATGTTAGTAGGTTTTATGGATACAATACATAAAGAAGCCATGGCAACCGTAACAAAGTTAGGTCGAATTGAAGAAGTCATAGGAAGATTTTCATCACCGGATGGTCCGGTAATGTGGATGTAAGCTCACCAGAGCATATTTGACAAAGAGGGAGAGAGGCTTGAAGACCTCACTAGAAGGTCTGATGATTAGCAAGTGTGTTCACCGGAGCAAGCAATTCTTCCAGTGAAGGGTGCCATGCTGAAGAATTAATGCTAAGTCTCACTGGATAGTCCGATGATCAAAGCAGTAATAAACATCCACAGCATTGAGGTGTACTAGGAGATAGAGAGGGAGTAGTGTGGGGTGCAGGCGGTGGCTAGGGAAATGAGAGGGAGCAGTGCTAGGGATGGGCGGTAGTGTGGAGACGAGATGTTATTTAGGGTTGTTAATGGGCTATAGAGTGCCGATATTGGGTTGGGCCATAAATTTGTTTATCTGAATCAAACCTGAAGAATCACTGGGGTATACTGGGCTGGGCTCTATGACAAAACTGATTTTGTCATTGAGGTGTACTAGGCACCGCCTCATATTTTTGTGACTATGATATATAGTAACATCATAAAACAATGGACATTCGATGATGATGGTAATAGTTCGTAATAGATACACCTGACGAAACTACCCTACAATGGACTCATGACGAAATTTCTTGAATTGTAACCAAATAACCCCCATTTTGTGACATTTTCAAATTTTGTCATGGCCTTTTTGTCATAGATGATCAAATTTCTTGTAGTGATATCACGTAAACAAGGATGTTTATCTCCAAGAACAAAAAGAAAGGACTCAAGAGACCGCACGATGACCCTCCTATATATACAGAGCCAGGGAACCCTACGGAGGACAAGCCCATCTAAGTCATTAGAAGACATACGTGTCATCTCATGCCATTGAAGACCACGGAAGCCCTCAATCCACTAGATTTAGATTCATCTAGGCTAGGCGCGCACCCCTTTATAACAGTCTTAGAGATCAATACAAGAAAAATATGACATAAGGTTATTATCTTAAGGAAAGCATGGACTTGTATAAAAATTCCTTTCTGTGTTCTTTGATTTGTCTACACGAAGCGTCCCCTACCTCTTCTACAAGTTCTTAAGATCAGCAGTTCACTAATCATCGACAACTGGCATTATCCATGGGGATCAAACCCACGACCAGCTTTGTAAGTTTATGTATAAGTACTTAGGATATATATATATTGTAATATTAGTAGTCATATTACTAAATAGATCAATATATATCGTTTTTCCTATTTCGATCCAATGCCTTAAAAGCTTAGATAAGCCGATATTCAGGTATTTACGCCCATGTGCGCTCTCGGATTTTTGGACTACATATCTGGGAACTCTTCCTCGATAACCATTTGTGGGCTTCATATGTATTCAGACTACAAAAGCTTGTCGTACGCGCCACAAAAAAACATTTTCTGACGAGAAGGGAAGACCAATTTTAGGGACCACAAAGAGTCTTATCGAGTTCGCGAGTGCCTAAAAGCTAAGACGCTTTTCGCTCTAAGTCTGACCTAAGGTAATTGCGATGTACATCTCAAAAGGTGGTTCCAAAACTTCATAAACTACTTAGAAGATACAATTCAAAGGCAGTTAAATGTTTCTTGTATTCATGAAGAGTCACAGTCTAAGCATTATAGTAGAAATATGATATTTTCATTTAACAAAAATTTGAGCACTTTTACAAATAAGCTAAAGGAAAATAAAGAAATTTACAAGAAGCCCTAAGATCTTCTAGGCGTCGGGCAGGAGGAGGAAGAAAGAAAACAAGTCAGGGACATCTCTCCCTCGTCTTTTTCTACTATGACTGCTGTCATCATCTTCGGTGTCGTGGAGGATGAAGACGGTGTGGAGGCCCTGGCTCTCCACCATCATCATCGGTGTCATTGCCCTGGATATCCCCTTCGGTTGTCCTCGCCATTGTTGATTGAGGGCGAAGGTGAAGAAGAAGACGAGACCTTGTCATCTTTAATGGAGACGCTGCTAGTCACCTCCTCTTTCTCTGCCTTAGCCGCCGCCTCTTCTTCCTGTATCTCTACCTCCAAGAGGTTCTAGTTTACTTCATCTTGGATTGGGGATGAGTCTTCGGGTGCCAGGGACTTGCTGTCTTTAACAGCGACACTACTGGTCACCGCCTTCTCTTCAACCTCCTTGTCGGAGGAGATGTCGCCGACTTTCACAACAGAACTAGACTCAACGCGCGAGATTACGGTAGTGTTAGAGTAGTATACTCTAGTGAAGATGGATGGCTTAGTGAAGATGGAGACTCCATGACTAGACTCTGGTTTGGAGCAGCAAGGCCTCATCGCGCAAGGGCTTTTAAAGGCTTCCGAGTCAGGGAGACGACATATTTTCGCATTCGAGCATTAAATGCTAGGCACAGTAACGTAATGGCTCAATGGCAACCAAGCTCTAGCCAACCATCAATATCACATCTTTTCGGCTTGATCATGCAAACAAAGGGGCAGCCTCTCGGTGCATTCAATTACACGCTGTGTATTTTGAAGCGCACGTGGCGATTGAGAGAACAGAACATTACGTTGTCATACTCGTGCAATTCTTTTTGTTAGTCAGAGAATCTCTTCATCATCATGTAATTTTTTTGCTACGATGGTTCAACTTTCAAACTTGGGGAGCGACAAGTCTTTTCCTCTCGTCCTTTTGCAATCAGGCAAATAAAAAATCCTACTCGAATGGAATACCTTCTCGAGGACTTGCTCGAGAACTCGGAGACATTCAAAATCCCAAATAGATGATCTGAAGACCCTAAGAACTCGGTTGGACATGTCATCCTAATTGGGAGCCCGAGTTCTACTCGATGACGTGGTCAGTCAAAATGCTAATCTTTGCTGACTTGGTCTTTGATCCGTCGAAGCCTTATTTTATGTATCGGTGGGAGACTTGACGATGAGTTGTATATAAGTACCATATTTGAATAACCAATGGTTTTTCTTCATTCTTGAGGTATATCTTTATCGCCGGGAGAAAATCCCTGAACAAATAAAAACTGACCGCATATATCTAGGATATCTCGTAAATAAGAAAGTTTATCTCCAAAAATAGAAAGGAATGAGTCACGAGGCCATACAACGACACAATATATATATATACAGTATCAAAGGACCCTACGGAGGGCAATCTCATCCAAGTCATTATTAGAAGACATACAAGCCATCTCCGCTATTGAAGACTGTAGAAGCTCTCCATCCACCAAGCCTTTCGCAGTTAGATCTATATTAGCATCTTCCCCTAACTACACGCAAGGGAGCTGTCCGTCTAGGTTAGATCAATCTAGGCTAGCCACACACTCCTTTGTAAGAGTCTTAGAGATCAATGCAAGACAAACAGTACGTAAGGCTATTATCCTAAGGGTGCCCTGAACTTGTATAAAAAAACCCATTTGTGTGTCACTGATTTGTCCACTCGAAGTATCCCCTACCTATTCTACAAGTTCGTGATATCAATGGTTCACCAATCGTCGGCACTATTAATATTGTAATCTAAACAAAATGTAACCAGTCCTATGTGAGCCTAATGATGCAAACACATAGGCAACACGGGAACCATCTCTTAGTGTGAGGTGTGAGGGTATGACTCCACATACTAGGATTTCTATAATTTTATGCACATGCGAGTGTTTTCAACGGTATTTCTTTTTTAGGAATGACGGCACGAGCTCTGCCAATTTTATTAAACTAATAATAAAGCAAAAGTTTAAGGGAAAACAAAGAGGGTCACTAATGAAGGAGTAGACCACCACAACTGAAACAAAGGGGCAGGAGGTGGCAACTTCCTATCACGTCACGGACCTACAGCTAACATATATTCGTCAAAGTCCTCTTTAATCTTAAGGGCCACATCTAGAGCCGAATTGCTTGTGTTTTTGAAGGTTCTTGCATGTCTCTCCTTCCAAATGTTCCACCAAAGAGCGATCACGAGTCTGTCAAAATGTCTTCTTAGCTGTTTATCTATCTTCTTTGCGGTAGCACGCCACCAACCGAAGAGGGTGTGAAACCGATCCATCATTGGTAGGTTTTTCAGCTGCAACAAGCTTAGGAGACATGACCACACCACTTTTAGGAACACACAATCTTTACAAAGATGTGTCCGAGTTTCATCTTCTTGGTCACAAAGGCAGCATGTCTGAATATGATGCCATCCTCTTTTTGCCAATTGTTTGCTGTCAGGATCTTCTTTTGTAGGAGAATCCATGTGAAGGTTCTGCATTATGGATGCACTTTGGCATTCCATATAGCTTCCATGTTGATTTTCATCATTGTACCATGGAATTGAGCATTGTATGCACTACACTGCTTGTTTGTCATCCAACGCCAAGCGATTTGGTCAGGCACATCTTGAGCAAGATTGACTTGTTGGATGCATTCCCAAAGTTCCGTTAACTTCAATAGCTCTTCTGGCATGGTGATTTCGTCCAGGTAGGATAGCCACTGATGGTTGCGAAGCCCTCGTTTTACACGGAAGTTCTTCCTCCTTGGTTTGGCATAGATTAAAGGGGCCATATTTCTTGGAACCATCCCATTAATCCAACTTGAATTCCAGAAGTAGGCTTTCTCTCTATTTACCACTACTACTATTATAAAAGCATGAAAGAGATCACGATCTGTTTGGTTATACGGCAAAGGAAGCCCTTTCCAAGGGCGATCGTTGTCTTGCCATTGGAACCAAAGCCAATGGAGGCACAAAGCCCTTGCAAATCTTTGAAGGTCAACAATACCTAAACCTCCATTCTCTTTTGGTTTGGTTACAGTTGCACAATTCACCAAGCAATGGCTGGCACAAACCTTATCGGGCCCCTCTCCCTTCCATAAAAAGTTCCATCGAATACGATCAAACTTCTTTTAAAGCCATTTCTATAGTGGAAAAATTGTAAGATGGTAACTTGTTTTCGAGGATAGAACTGATTTGACTAGAGTCTCCTGTCTTGCGATCGAGAAGAGCTTTTCTTGCTAGCCTGGTAGCTTATTTCTGACCTTGTCGATAAGGGGTTGAACATCGACTTTTCTTAACCATCGTGTGTGTAGAGGAAGTCCCCGGTCTTTAAAAGGGATGGTTCCAATTTTCCTTGGGAAGCCAATCGTGATATTTTCCATATTGATCTCACCGCAACATATTGGCTAGATTTCCATTTTCGCAAGATTTGTGATGAGCCCCGAGCATTTGCCAAAAGCATCCAATATCATTTGTAGGGCATGGAGCTCTTCTCTATCAGGATTGGCGAGAATTGCGGCGGCGTCTGCATAAAGGGAACATCGAAGGTAGGCTCCACTTGGTAAAATCGATTTGAGAATGTTAGCTCTAGCTGCCTCAGTGATGAGTCTATGCAGGGGGTCGATAGCCAGGATGAATAACATTGGTGATAGAGGATCTCCTTGTCATAGGCTTCTTGCATGATGAAAAGCAGGACTTGGGATCCTATTTAGCATAACCCTTGAGGAGGACGTTTCCAGAGTTGTCAATACCTAGTTCCTCCATCTTTGGCCAAAACCAAGTACTTGTAGAACTTCGATCAGGAAAGGCCAACTAACGGAGTCAAAAGCTTTGGAAATATCTAGTTTGACGAAGAGTGCTGGATGTTTAGCTTTGTGGAGCTCTTTGATCACATTCTACACATACAGAAAATTATCATGAATGCAACGCCTCTTTATAAACACACTTTGGCTTTTAGGCACTAAATCTTGGAGGTGCGGTGCAAGTCTATTCGCGAGCATCTACGTGATAATTTTAGAGATGCTACTGATAAGGCTTATCGGTCTATAATCGGCTACAAGTTGGGGACCATCCTTTTTTGTAAGTAACATAATATGTGCCTCATTGATCAAGTTAAGTTTGTCTGATCCCAAGCGATGGAAACTGTTCAAAGCTTAAACAAGATCCGCCTTGATTGTTTCCCAATATTTTTTGAAGAACAGTCCTATGAACCTGTCTGGGCCCGGAACCTTTTTGGGATGCAAATCATTGATTGTGCTGCGTATTTCCTCCTCATCAAAAGGGGCTTCCAATTCTGACAGATCACAAGGTTGATAGTTCAAAGCTTCCCAGTTGATAGCAAGTTCCCCTGGTTTGTTTGTGATAAGATGATCGATGAAGTGCTTGTACAATAGCGTTTCTTTTTGCTACTGGGAAGTGGTGATTTCATCATTGGAAACTAAGGTTGGAATGTTTTTCTTTCTCCTCCTTGCATTTGCCGAGATATGGAAGAATTTTGTGTTGGCGTCGGACAATCTGATCCTTATCAACCTTGCTCGCTGCTAAGCATAGGATTTTTGTAGGACAGCTATGCCGGTCGCCCTCTGCTTCAGCCACCTTCGCACCTTCGAAGGTCTTTTTCAGCTTGCAAGAGCAATCGAGCCTCTTGTGCAGCATCAAGTCTGAGAATTACCTCTCTTGCTATTTGTAAACGTAAACTTAGATCTCCAACATTTTGTTTCCTCCAACACTTGTGGGCTTTGGTGGTCCCATTTAGCTTCACATGGATTTTGATAATGTTGTCGGAGACTAGGACCGGTTGCTGCCAGGTGTTCTGGACTATTTCCTGGAACTCCGGTAGAGATGCCCAGTAAGACTCCATGCGGAAACTAGTGTATCTGTGTACCAAGGCTTCTCCATTAAGAAGAAGCGGACTATGATTAGATCCATCTGAGGAAAGCGTCGAGAAGTGTGCAGTCGGGAAGAGCAAGTCCCATTCAATAGTACAGAAGAAGCGATCAATTCTTGTCATAGTGGGCTATGCCTGATCGTTGCTCCAAGTAAACTTGCGTCCATGGAGCTTCAACTCACTGAAATTTAAGTCACCAATCGTTCTTTTGAATTGTCTCATCATGTTTAGGTTTAGTCTGTTATTATTTTTATCTTGTGCCTAATAAATTAGGTTGAAATACCCGTTAATTAACCACATAGGCTTTATTAGAGGTTGAAGGGCAACGATGTCGTTTAGGAAAAGAGCTTTTTGATCTTGACCCTGAGGGCCATAAATGGTTGTAAGGGACCATTTATAGTTTTCCGCTAGCATGTTGATGGTGGCTAACAATGTATGCTCTGTTGTGTGACACTCTGAGATAGTAAAGAAATTTTCATCGCATGCCAATAGAATGCTACCACTCGCTCTAGTTGATGGCAAAGAAATATAGTTTTTTTTATGAAATTGGGTCCAAGAGTTTCCAACATAAAGGCTTCATCCCAGGTCTGAACTTTTGTCTCTTGAAAACAAATGATAGTCGATCTAGTGGATATGACCAAGTTTTCAACGCTTGTGCATTTTGCTGCAGAGTTCAGACCCCTGATGTTCCAACATAAGATCAAAGCATTATGTTATGACATGAACGAAGGACAGAACAACTCGACTTAGAGAACATGTATATAGCTCACAGCCAAAAACAAAGGATGCGACCCTGCTATTCCCAACACACACAGAGGCTGTTTTGGTAACCAGCAGCTTCCTAACACACACATGTTGGCATGACCCTACTGTTCTGCTAACCAGCAGCTTCTGTTCGACGATGAGAGAGTCTGAATGACCTGATGGCCCTCTGAAGGCAAAGACAACGGCAGCACATGGTGACACTAGAGAAGGGCTTGGACCAACTAACTCCTAAAAGAAACAGCAAAGAAAACATAGAGAATAACACAGAAAGCATGGTTGGGTAGCTGATTGCTACTGGCTTGTTCCTCATGACCTTTATGGCTACACCAGCTCGGTTTCTTGGGGTGGTTCTGACGCAATCTTTCTTGTTACCTTCCTCTTCTTTCGCAGGCCTTCTCCCTTGTCCATCAGTGTGGTGATCACTTCAATAGTTGCTTTGGACAAGGGTTACTCGAAGCTCTACAAGTAAGAGGAAAGTTTATCGATTTTGGAGGGTTGTTTGGGGAAACCTCCCCTAATTTATTAGCTAACACTTGTTGCGCAAACGGTAAAACATCTTTTCGTAATGAAGCTCTTTTGAGAGCCTGTCACTTCTTCGTGAGGTACTGTAGCATTGTGTGATTTGGAGTTAAGATCTGGAGGACTAATATGTGAGCATCATGTAGCAAGGGTGAGTGAAACCTTGCTACTGTTGGTACTGTAGCATTTTCAGTGATATTATTTATAGCGGTGCGATAGATATACTTATGGGTGTATAAGTGTGTGATATATATGTGCGGCTACGTCACCTTGTTGTACGATGCCAACTCGTCGAGCACGGGCAGCTTAATTTTGTTGCACGATACGGCGAGGAGCGCACTGAGACGGTCAATCCCGCGACCGGGCCAGCAAGCAATGATGTTCCGTGAAGTGTGGACGGGGAGCGTGAACGCCACTGGACCCTACACTCACGTCGCCGGCGTCATTATTCCGTGTCACGGCTGACCGACCCCGTGGCCATGGACCCGTCGTTTTTGACCGATCGCCGCTCCTCTCTACGTATCGTGCACGTCGTCATTTGCTGCTAGCTTAACTGCGAATCAAGTTTACAAATCCGTTTTATAGTTGAAAACCGGAACTTACCAAATTTCAAAAAAAAAAATATTCAAAATTTCCGAAATTTGTGAATATAAAAACAATCATTCAAAATTCGATGAGAGTACGATCAAATTCACTCAGTTAAATTTGTAAAATTCAGTGAGAATTTGACTGAATCGATCATTTAGTAACCGCTCGAATTCAACCGAAAACCGACCGTATTTTTTTAATTTTCTGCATTGAACGTATTTCAAACGAATTCTTCGAAAACCTTTTGGTTTTCCTGATTTGCTGAGTGCATTTCCCAAAATGCAGTGAAGTTTTTTTTTAAAAAAAATTAGTTCAACCTTGTAAAATCAATAAATAATTCATCCGAACTTCAAATCAAGTGAAACAAATTTTTTTATTCCCTTATAACTATCTAAATGAATTTACTAAATCTAGTTAAATGCATAGTTAATTATTTGATAATAAAAAATATGAAACCAATTTTTTTAGTCTTCTTATATAATCCTATGTCTTTTAAAAATACATGAACTTATAAAATAGTTATGTACCATGCATGATTGTGTAAATGTGTTGTAACTAGATTAATTCATAACTCACTAGTCACACCTCCAAAATTATTGAAACCACTTTTATTAGATTACTTATACTATTCTTTATGTTGGAAAAATAATGGTAGACATGAAATTTTAATTATAGTGTCATTTCTTAACATGTTCACTTTACGCCTGTGAAATTTGTAAAAATTATGGAGAAATTAATAAAACTCTAAATGAAGTGAATCCAATTTTAAAAATCCTCTTAAGATATGATTAAAAAAATGTGTTTATATGTTAATCTTTTACTTAACATGTTGGGCCAAATCATCCTACTCATACAGCTCATTTTAGCATTTTTTTTCTCAAACTTACTCTCCATAAAATATGATGCAAACACCATTACTTTTGAAAAACAAAGTTCACATAAATTCTTAAAATTATCCCTAGTATTTTTAAATTTTTATTGTTTTAATTTAATTTGGAAAATCGGTTGAATTTAGAATACGGTACGGACCGAATTACACGAATATTGTGAATACTGAACGGTTTTCAATGAATTTCCAATCCGTGCTATGATTGCACCTGCATGATCCGTTGAGAAAAGGGGAAATTCAGACTACGCCATGCGTGACTTCCACAAAATACCATCCATAAGCTGCAACTCAGTCTCAGCATACCATTTTCCCCTCTCCCTCCCTATTTCTTTTATTTTTGGCCTAAATTGGCAAGCGCTATGACTGTTTTGCCCCTGCAGTCACATCACACGAATTTTCACTCCATAATGGTTGGATCAAACCAGATAGCAGTTATAACCTATTTTTGCATATGTAATGGTTGAAGAACAATGATGTTTTAACATGCCACAAAATTTTTACATGCGTCAAATAACATGACACAAGCAATTTACCAAGCATCCAGATTACTTTACATGTCCAAGCATATATAAATAGTCCAAAAATTACATCCAATTTGAGAATTCAGGTAATTGTTTGTATCTATCCATCCTAAACACATCAATTCATCCTTGGGCCAACTTCTGAACCGGGATAATCTTACTCATCTTGAGCTGTTGATGTTGGATTCTTCAGCCATGGCCATTGCACTCGAGTCGCCTTCACGTGCATGCCTGGCATTCTCCACAGCCACCCACCGCGCGTCACACTTAGCTAGGCAAGCGTGTCGCCCCACCGTGCCCAGCCGTGGGGGCTTTGCCCCTTCTGCATAGCCGCCAGCGCACGCCCAGCTGCGCTGGTCGGACGCCATGGCCTAGACGTGCTCGTTGTAGTGAGAATGGTCTTATTAGGTCATGATTGTGATTTTGGTGATTAATGATAATATAGTCAATGAGACTAACATGATTATCAAGAATATATGTTAATAGGTCTCATAGATACAATACATGAAGAAGTCACCGCAGCCAGGACAAAATTGGACTGAATTGGAGAAATCCCAGAAAGATTTGCCTCACCGGATGGTCTGGTGCTCTGGGTGTCGAACTCACCGGAGTATATTTAATAAAAGTGAGAGAGGCCTGAAGATCTCACTGGAAGGTCTGGTTATTAGAGCAGGTACACATCAGAGCATTTTGTCCAGAGAAGGTTGCAGCAATTGAAGTTAATTATTAAAGCACCGGATAGTCCGGTGATCAATATGTTGCACACACCGGACAAATGAACAGTGTAAATGGACAAAAGGAGGTCAACACACTGGAAGGTCTGGTGTATGTGTTGTACACACCGGAGCCTTAACACCCGACTAATTTACACAGGGTGCCAAGTGTTGAAGAATGAAGTTCAAGGTACCGGATGATCAGGTGATGAATCTGTGTACACTAGAGCATTATTTCCAGAGAGGGTTGCATTGTATCGGTTGGCTGAAGTCAACTCACCGGATAGTACGGTGATGAAGTGATGTGCACCGGATGCTAACATCGGAGTAATTTACACAGAGAAGAAGGAAAGGCTCGGATAACTCAGGATAACTCACCGGATAGTCCGGTGATAGGGATGAAGTATACAACGGAGTGCTTGGTGTTCACAGAGGCTTGAGTGAGGTTCTAACGGCTAGTTTGTGAGAGTGTACTCACCGGATGATATTATGTTAGTACTATTGTTCTTACCGGATCATCCGTGTTAACAACTATTCTGAGTCATTGGGTTAACGGCTAGTGCACGGGTTTGAGACTATAAATACACCTTGACTCAGTCATTTGAAGGAGTGGCATGCTGTTGGAGTTTAGAGGAAGCTCATACACACTTAAGAAGATATCTAAGCCATCAAAGTGTTTAATGTGATTATCCAAGGTGATTAAACATAAGATTAATGAGTGATTAGTGCTTATAGGCCTAGAGAGACTGTTGCTAGGTGATTGCTGCCTAGAGAGTGGATGAGGGAGTGATCCAACCTTGTACTAAGTGGTACGCTAGCACCTTAGAGTCTTGGTGGCTCGCTAGCAAGCTTGTTGACCATCCGACTTAGTGTGGAGCGGCGGCAAGACGATTGTGTGGGGACGCGGAAACCCTTGCCTTGGTGGCTTAAGCTCCGAAGTGATCACGACGGCAAGGAACTAAAAGAGAGGCTAGAGATGAGACCTTACCTTGGTGGCTTAGTGGCTCATTCGGGTGGAGGTCTTGTCTTTGTGATTTGGTGGTTAAAGAGTCGTGACCAGGTGCCGACTAGGAGCATATACTTTGTGGAGCTCCAACATGGATTAGGGTTGGTATTCATGCTATCGATACCATGAGAAAAAAATTCATTGTGCCGAGTTTGCTCTATCTAACTTATTTACGTTTTCGCATTTACATTTTTGCAATTTATCTTCTTAGATAGGTTGCAAGCGCTTTGGTAGAGTAAACACATTACATAAACCTAGAACACATCTAGATAGAATTTGATACAGATTTATCTTGTGTTATTTTTGGAGCCGAAATAGATCTAAGTGTCTTAATTCACCCCATCTTAGGACATCACTAATCTCTTCAATTGGTATCAGAGCTAGGGCTCACATCTAACTTTACAATTTGTGCTAGAGCTTCACACCTTTCATAAGGTTTTGTCAATTTAAGTTGCATTTGAGCCTTAGTTTTATTGTGATACGTTAGGCTTACCACCTAGTGAGTTGTGACGTTCGGGGTTGAGATGGATTCCTATAGTGCTCCAGTTTTCGATGGCACAAACTTTTCTTGGTGGAAAATTCTAATGACTTGTTATTTGCAAGCTCGAGAATTGGATATTTGAAGAGCCACCGAGGATGGGATGAGATCTCGCATCACCAACAAGGAGTAGAAGATCAAGAACAATAGGGAGACAAGGGGAAGAGCCAAGGTATTCACAAGCATATGAAAATGGGTGAGCGATGATGAAGAGTCAAGCTTAAGTGATGAAAGCTTTATCATCCTCCCCTCCAAGAAAAGTTCTTCCTCAAGGTCGTTATCACACAAGTCGTCATTGCGTAAGTCATCACTCAAGTGTTTCATGGCCAAATATATGGATAGCGATGTAAGTGATGATGAATCCGATAAAGATTCTCTCTCCTATGATGGACTTTTTTATTTGATTATTGAGTACCAAAGGGTTCTTAAGAAACAATCAAAAGAGCTTAAGAAATGCAAAGCACTTAATGACATTCATGCTACATTTGTTTCTAATTATGAATAATTATTGTGCAAATTTAATTTGCTAAACAAGGAGCATGGAGAGCTTAAAGCTAAATTTGAGTGCATTAAATCTCAAACTAAGGTCCCTTTGAAGCAATCTATCTCTCTATTTAATTTCAATTCTAAGGTAGATGCTTCTACTTCTTATGATGATTTAATTGCTTTATCTAGCTCACCCCCTTCAATGAGAAATACATTAAGAATATTTTTATAGAATCATCTAACAACCTCATTGCATAAGAGAATGATGAGTTTAAGCAAGAAGTGAAGAAGCTCAAGTAGGACTTAACGAGTTTAAAGGGCAAAGGACATGTCTAACCTCCTCAAGATAATCGTGATTTCATGGTGAAGAAGCTTACGAAGAGGTTCACTGTGACATGCTTTAAATACCATCAAAAAGTCTAGAAGTCCTTCCAATGCAAACAAGTAAAGAAGGAGACCAAGGAGAAGAAGAAGAAGATGATGAACCTCTCCAATAAGATCTCTAACCTCTACACCAAGCCCAGTTACAAGATCAAGATCAAGAGCAACCACTATAAGCTCAATAAGAAGGACAATAGTAAGGTGGTTGCACACATAGTTGGAAGAACGGATTGGAGGTGGAACCAACCCATTTAGGTGTCCAAGAAAGTCATCACCAACATGAAGGGGCCCTAATCGGTTTGGGTTTCAAAGAAGACTTAAAACCTAAAGGGTCTATGTAGATTTGGAGACTTGGTTCACAAGATAAAGTGAAGGTTCAAACAAAGAATCCAAATCTACAAGAATGAGTACATTGATGAAGATTATGATCATCACATACCTAAATCCACATCCAAAGGTAAAAGAGGAAAATGGTAACTAGACTTATGTTCATACATTTTTTTTTTTAGCTTATTTGCCTCATCTAAGATTGTATATGCTTATTTTAATTTATTGTAATATCTATTGTAGGTTTTCATATGATACGTTACTTGTGTTTATCTCTAATCTATGAGCAACCTAAATAGTTTATTAGTTATGGGTTCTTTACATGGCACTAATTTTTATAATTAGTATCTTTCATATATCATGATCCAATCTATTGGTTAAATCCCTATTATTATCAATAATAAGTGCATATATCTCACAAGTATTCAACACTTGTATGCACCCTTTTAGGGGAGTATATCCTATAGGTTGTGATTTTAAGACTGACATGTGTTTCTAGTGACATCATTTGTAGTCTCTAGTCTCATGGAGCAATCAAAATATCCCCGGAGGTATGTAATGCTTAAATGTTTCAATTGTTATCATTGTCAAATCTTTTATTCATTTAAGCTACCTCCATACATAATATAGCTTAAACTTTTTATGTTGACATATTATCTAGTTGTGCATATATTTCTTTCTCATTGTATATATGCACACATATAGGAGGAGTTTAGACTATATTATGTGAGTTTCATTATGATCCATGTACTTTTATAACCTACAATTGGTATCATTCATTTATAGTGATATCCATATAATTGGTATCCTTTTATTGGATCATGATTTATGAATCACTCTCCTATGTACTCTAATATTTTTTCTTTGAGTTCAACATGTATTTATAGTCTTTTTTGGGGATTATTGATAAAGGGGGAGAGTTTTGATGACCAAAGCAAGATGCCAGTTTGCAAGATGAACAATATGGAGGAGATTGTAGCAACTAGCAAGATGTCTAGGAATGCCGAAGTCGACAAATGGGGAGAAGAAAATATGCTAGGCGTCTAGATTGACAAAAGAGAAGCTCTTATATAGGTCGTTCAAAGGAGATAGTGGCAATAAAGAAATGGAGAGCCACAACAAAGAGGGACTAAGTGGTAAGAATATACATCCAAACAACGTGGTAAGACTTTGTAATCGCTTATGATCTTTATATTTGGTATCATTTATTATTTGCCATTTCCTTTGGTTGTGTTGTCATCAATTACCAAAAAGGGGAGATTATAGAGAAAATGGTCTCATTATGCCATGATTGTGATTTTGGTTATTAATAACAATATAGTCAATGAGACTAACATGATTGTTAAGAATATATATTAGTAGGTCTTATGGATTCAATACATGAAAAAGCCACCGTAGTCAGGACAAAGTTAGACTGAATTGGAGAAATCCTAAGAACATTTACCTTACCGGATGTTCTAGTGCTCTGGGTGTTGAACTCACGGGGAGCATATTTGACAAAGAGGAGAGAGGCCTAAAGACCTCACTGGATGGTCCGGTGATCAGAGAAGATACACACCATAGCATTTTGTCTAGAGAAAGTTGCAGCCATTGAAGATGAAGATCAAAGCACCGGATGGTCTGATGATCAATGTGTTGCACACACCGGATAATGAACAGTGCAAGTGGACAGAAGGAGGTCAACACACTAGAAGGTCGGATGTATGTGTTGTACACACCAGAGGCATAACACCAGACTAATTTACACATGGTGCTAAGTGTTGAAGAACGAAGTTCAAGACACCAGTGGTCTGGTGATGAATGCTATGTACACCAGAGCATTATTTCTAGAGAGGGTTGCATTGACTCGGTTGGCTGATATCAACTACTGGATAGTCCGGTGATGAAGTGATGTGCACCGGATGCTAACACCAGAGCAATTTACATAGAGAAGAAGGAAATGCTTGGATGGCTTAGGATAACTCACCGGATAGTCCAGTGATGGAGATGAAATATACACCGGAGTGTCCGGTGTCCAAAGAGGCTTGAGTGGGGTCCAACAGCTAGTTTGTGAGAGTATACTCACTAGATGATCCGGTGTTAGTACTATTATTCCCACCGGATCATCCGGTGTTAACAACTTTTCTGAGCCATTGGGTTAATGGCTAGTTCGTAGATTTGAGGCTATAAATACCCCTCCACTTAGTCATTTGAAGGGTGGTGTCGGTGAATCAGGAACCAGGGGTCCCCGAATCCTGAGACCAGGTCAGCAATCCGCCACGTGGCGCCCTTCCGCGGGTATCATCTCTGCGGGGTACGAAAAGACTAAGTCCCGGGAGGGGGTGCTTGGGGCCATGAACAGTGGCCCCCGAGTGCCCAAGTTCCCCGATGATCTGCGAAGACCAAGTGTCAGGAAGGGAGTGCTCGGGGTCATGAACAGTGGCCCCCGAGCACCCGAGTACCCCGAGGACTCAAGGAAGGTAGTTCCGGGAGAGAGTGCTCGGGGCTGCGAACAGCGGCCACCGAGCACTCGGTTCCCCGAGGATCCGAACAGTCGATTCCGGGAGAGAGTGCTCGGGGCCGTGAACAGTGGCCCTGAGCACTCGATTCCCCGAGGACCAAGAGAGCGCGTTTCCAAGAGAGAGTGCTCGGGGATGTGAACAGTGACCCCCGAGCACTCGGTTCCCCGATGGCCCAAGAAGTCCTTCGCCGGTGGCCCTCACAGGGGTTCAGCGGTGAGGTGTCAGCCAGTGAAAGGCCCGATGCCGCATTTAAGAGGGCGCGTGGCCTGTCACATCCAACTGCTCCTGCCACGCTCGGTGTTAGTCCCTGCCACATCCTGGCAGGAGGATGTGGGGACATTTAATGCACGGGTCCCATCCCGCGTCATCCGGCGTGCCTCGGGATAGCATCGCGAGGCCCAAGGCGCCCCGCCTACCACCCTGCTGTGTTAGGCGAGCAAGACGGGGCGGGCACGCCGGGCTACTCTGTCGCTGCCCGGTGGGCCCTCTCCACGGCGCCCGTTGCCAACGCCATCATGACGACCAAGACAGGGCGAGGGGCGCGTTTTCAACCCCTCATCACTTCGCGCAGCAGCACATGATGACTGCCTTTCCATTTATGGCGCCTTGGAACTCGTGTCCTCCCTTTCGGGGCATGCTACCGCCGGCGAGTATTTAAGAGAGCCGGCGAGCACGGACAAAAGGAGACTATGATACACATTCTCAGAGGCTGAAGAATCCAGAGTGAAGACAGAAGAACACCTCAGTACAAGCACAGAAGCTGAGACCACCGAAGAACAAGGAGCCCGAAGCTCTAGGATAGACAAACATTCTTGTAACCAGCAACATCTCTGAGGGACATTCCCGGGCATTTATAGCATCCACACAGGAGTAGGGTATTACGCTCAGTGCGGCCCGAACCTGTCTAAAAATCCCTCCAGTGCATTTACTGCATTCTGCATTAGATCATTCCATCCCCCTGCCATCGCATTTACACCCATTTATTTCTCCCGCAAACATATTCAGAATCATCCCCTCGGCCGAATCTCAAAAAAGGGTCCCTCCGAATCCCTGCGATAGGAGTTCACCCTCCGACAAGTGGTATGCTACTGGAGTCTAGAGGAAGCTCATAGACACTTACGAAGACTTCCAAAGCCTCAAAGTGATTAATGTGATTATCCAAGGTGACTAAACATAAGATTAGTGAGTGATTAATGCTTATAGGCTTAGAGAGAGTATTGCTAGGTGA
This sequence comes from Phragmites australis, assembly GCF_958298935.1. Classification (NCBI taxonomy): domain Eukaryota; kingdom Viridiplantae; phylum Streptophyta; class Magnoliopsida; order Poales; family Poaceae; genus Phragmites; species Phragmites australis. The sequence continues at coordinate 5,254,917 of NC_084925.1, forward strand.
TTGCTGCCTAGAGAGTGGATGAAGGAGTACCTTGTACCAAGTGGTACGCTGGCACATTGGAGTCTTGGTGACTCACCGGTAAGTTTGTTGACCCTTCGACTTGGTGTGGGGGACGCAGAGACCCTTACCTTGGTGGCTCAAGCTCCGAAGTGATCACAGCGGCAAGAAACCGAAATAGAGGCTAGTGGTGAGACCTTACCTTGGTGGCTTGGTGGCTCATCCGGGTGAAGATCTTATCTTTGTGACTTAGTGGCTCAAGAGCCGTGAACGGGTGTCGACCGAGAGCATATTCTTTATGGAGCTCTAACATAGACTAGGGTTAACATTTATGCCATTGAAACACGGAAAAAAATTCATTATGCCGAATTTACTCTCTCTACCTTATTTATGTTCCTGCACTTACATTCTTACAATTTACCTTCTTAGATATATTGCAAACACTTTGATCGGTAGATTAGACATACTAGATAAACATAAAATACATCTAGATAGAATTTGATATAGTTTATCCTGTATTATTTTTAAAACCGAAATAATTCTAAATATCACAATTCATCTTTTCTTAAAACGTTGCCGATGCCTTCACCCACCGCTGCCGGTCTAGGATTAGGGTGGCCGAGGTGTGCTTCTGTGTTGAGTGCGTGCATCTGGGTCATAGAGCATATGTGTGTTGTGTGCACTGTAGAGAAGGGGCAAAACGATCTCAGCGCATGCCAATTTAGGCTAAAAATAAAAGAAATAGAGAGTGAGAGAGGAATGGTGTGCTGAGACTGAGTTGCAGCTTATGGATGGCATTCTGTGGACGTTGCACTCCTCCATGGCGTTTTGTGGATTGCCTCACCAACGGATGGCGAGAAATAGCTGAAATTTTTGTTCATCCAAAATTGCAATATATGAGTATGTACATATGATGATGTAAGAGTCTAAGTGTATCCATAAGTTATTCTAGTGCTTTAAAAAATAGCAATGTAAAATAAAAAGGATATGCCGAGCAGGTGAGACTCTGATTTGAAGTTTAGTACGGAAGAGAAAAAATCAATAGGCTATAGATCGAATGGGCTATTAAGATTGTTTATTTATATTAAGATTTATATTATATATTCAAAAATTATAAAGTAAATAAGAGTACCAACATATTAATAAATATTATGTAAGATGAATAATAAGACAGAAATAACGTTTGTGTCCATACTTTTTCTTTCTTTCATAGAGTCTGATTAGTCATCCAATCCTATGTCCTTTTTGTGACCAACAGATGGTACCACCACATCACATCAGTTAGCTTGAAAAGCACGAAAGGGTTGACCTCCTCAGGTGAGTCCAGTCCAGTGCAGCTCCAGCTTGACTGCTTGACTCCGCCCCTCACCGCCGCGCTCCTCAAATACCCAACCCGCCGCCCCGTCCCTGCAGGAATACCCAAAGCAAACAAATGGCTCCACCTCCTCCGCACCAAGGAGGGGTGCTCCCCGCAGTGGCGCTCGCGCTCCTCCTCCTCACCGTCGCGGCGCGGGCGCAGCAGGAGTACGAGGCCAACAAGCAGGACGCCTGCTACGCCGCCAATGGCAGCTCCGTCCTCGGCTACACCTGCAACGCCACCTCCGCGCCGCCTCCCTGCGACGCCTTCCTCGTCTTCCGCTCCTACCCGCCGCTCTACGCCTCCCCGGTCTCCATCTCCTACCTCCTCAACTCCTCCGTCTCTGCCGTCGCCGCCGCCAACGCCGTGCCGACGGTGTCCCCACTCGCCGCCTTCAGCCTCGTCCTCGCGCCGGTCCCCTGCGCCTGCACCCCCGGCGGGTACTACCAGCACAACGCCTCCTACACCATCCAGTTCCTCGGCGAGACCTACTTCATCATCGCCAACATCACCTACCAGGGCCTCACCACTTGCCAGGCGCTCATTGCCCAGAACCCCCGGCTCGACAGCCGCGGCCTAGTCTCCGGGCACATCCTCACCGTGCCGCTCCGGTGCGCGTGCCCCTCGCCCGCTCAGGCCGCCGCGGGGGTCAAGCACCTGCTCTCCTACCTCGTCATGTGGGGCGACGACGTCACCGCCATCGCCGCGAGGTTCCGGGTTGACGCGCAGGCGGTGCTCGACGCCAACAGCCTTGCTAAGGATGACATCATATACCCCTTCACCACGCTGCTCATCCCGCTCAAGGCCGCGCCCACGGCGGACATGCTCGCCTCCCCGGCGCCGCCCCCTGCGCCGACTCCGCCGCAGGCCCCGCCGGCGCAGTCGGGTGGTTCGGGAGCCGGTAGGTGGGTTGCCGTTGGGGTTGGTGCTGGTTGCGGCGCTCTTGCGTTGGCCGCCGTTCTCGGCCTGCTCTTCTTACGCGCCCGGCGGCGCCGGCGGCGCGGGAATGGGGAAAGCGACCGTCCGCGGAAGGTGGTCATCGATGTGTCCGCGTCGGCGGATTACGGTGCCCTGGCGTCGGGGAAGCAGACCACCACCACCACGACCTCCTCGTCCTCGTGGTGGACGAGCCCGCTGGTGGCCAGCGACGTGCGCGGTGCCGTGGAGTCGCTGACGGTGTACAAGTACTCGGAGCTGGAGAAGGCCACCGCGGGGTTCTCGGAGGAGCGGAGGGTGACGGGCACGTCGGTGTACCGGGCCGTCATCAACGGCGACGCGGCGGCGGTGAAGCGGGTGTCCGGCGACGTGAGTGGCGAGGTCGGCATCCTGAATCGCGTGAACCACTCCTGCCTCGTCCGCCTGTCGGGCCTCTGCGTCCACCGCGGCGACACCTACCTCGTCTTCGAGTTCGCGGAGAACGGTGCGCTCAGCGACTGGCTCCACGGCGGCGGCGGCGGCAACACCCCACGGTGGAGGCAGCGCGTGCAGGTGGCGTTCGACGTCTCCGACGGGCTTAACTACCTCCACAACTACACTAACCCGCCATGCGTTCACAAGAACCTCAAGAGCAGCAACGTCCTCCTCGACGCCGACTTCCGCGCCAAGGTGTCGAGCTTCGGGCTGGCGCGGGCGGTCACCGCGGCCGACGGCGGCGCGCAGCTCACACGCCACGTCGTGGGCACGCAGGGGTACCTGGCGCCCGAGTACCTCGAGCACGGCCTCATCACGCCCAAGCTCGACGTGTTCGCCTTCGGGGTCATCCTGCTGGAGCTGCTGTCCGGGAAGGAGGCGGCGTTCGCGGATGATGGCGGCAACAAGGGGGAGGAGGAGACGCTTCTGTGGGAGTCCGCGGAGGAGAGGCTGGTGGCGGACGGCGAGGACGTCGACCGGGTCAAGGTGCGCGCGTTCATGGACCCGCGGCTGCACGGGGACTACCCGCTTGACCTCGCGCTCGCCATGGCGGCGTTGGCGCTGCGGTGCGTGGCGAAGGAGCCCCGGGCACGGCCGTCCATGGACGAGGTGTTCGTCTCGCTCTCGGCGGTGTACAATTCGACTCTGGATTTGGATCCATCGGATTACGGCAACTCCGGGTCTTCGATTGTTGGGAGGTAGTAGCAATTAGCCAGGAAAGATCGCATTTTTCAAAGGAAGATGAACAAGATGTGGAGAATCGGGGATCGACCTATGTTATAGTACTATCCGATCACTTACACAACTGATGCTGGAAACATTCTTATCCGAGCGGCAATATCAGCTTTGCTATACTAGTGAGAACGAAGAAATGTATCATTCATTTCATCATTTGCATCACATTTTCCCAGAGAAGAGTAAATCATTTGCTACCCGCGAAAAGGAAAATCTTTGCGGAATATTTCGGGCATCTGTACTGCTGTTGAGAGTTTGGAATACATAATTTATACGAACCATCGATTCAAAATGCCACTTCAGTGACTCTTGAGTCGAACATATCCTCACTTTGCTGTCACCCCAACAACGTATACCATTGGTCAGATGAACACAACGACTGTTTTCGCTTCAAAAGAAGAAGAGAACCCAAAAGGAAATGATCACTGTGAGTAAAGAAGCTTTATTAAGGTTTGTCAGGCTATTTCTGGTTTCTACTTCTGTCAGAAGCACAAATAAATGGATTTGCTAAAAAGTAGTTTCTGAAGAAGCTAGAAGACTGGTTATGAGGAAATGAACTAAAAGCTGAGAAGGTAGTTGAGAGTAGCTTTTCTGAGAAGTAGTGTTCTGAAAAGCCAAAAAATTATTATAAAATCTAACAGCTAAAATCCAAAAGCAGCTTTTTAGAAAAGACAAAAGCACAGCTTTTCAGAGAAGCCGGAAGCAGAAACCTAAACAAACATACCTAATTCGTTTTCAAACGGAACACCTCTCAATTTGCAAGTGGCAATAGTGGTGAGAGGGAACAAGGAAGAAAGTAAGGAGTCCCTGGCATGCTTCCTGTGCCCTTTTCAACAATCAGGAGGTGACAGTGCTCTCAAACATTCAGCTAATCTTTCAGTAAGGACTACGGGTGTGTTTGTTTGTGCTGCTTCTAGCTAAGAAGCAGCACGAGCTGGAGCCGATGAGTTCTGATAAAGCAACTGGAGCTGGTGAGTCCTGATTTGCTGTTTGGAAAGGAAGTTTTGGATAGCTGGTAACCATATGGCTTGATGTGAATGACTGAAATACCCCTATGTGCTGCAAATTTTGTTCAAGTGTTGTTTGTGCCGATTTAAGTGCAAAGAACATGTTTAAGAGCATTGTAAGCGTAAATACCATTTTTAATAGCCAATTTAGCACAAATTACTTGTTATTAATCAAATTTAAATGAAATTGCATGAATTAACTGTATAAATTGCATATTTTGACTAGATTTTACATAGATAAGACATTTCAATAAGAAAATATTATAATTTCTGACTTTCTGTGCACTATAATCATCAGAGATGTGGAACTGAGCACATTGACTAGCGAGACACTAGCAACACAGAAATGCAACCCCAACCATAGGCAATATAGGAATGTATCAGCTGCTCTCTAGACGAGTGGGACTGCGGGAATGATACTACAACCCCACTTCTCAAGGAACCGAATTTCAGGGATTAAAAACAAAGGGGCATAAAGGAACGAACAAAAGAGCAAACACTCCAAATAGAGACATCCGCCTCAGAGCAAACTAAAGATACCATACATGATTGGAACATAAGGCTGTTGACAAACGATACCATACATGCAAAATTAAAGATATAAGTTCATCATGTCGACATATTACATCATAGTTACACCAAAATATATAGCTACACATCATTCAAAAGTATTATATCGTTCTCTTGTCTAACTATTGCAAGGTTTCTATCCTCTTGCAACCATCAAAGCATTAGCAATATTTTCATGAGTCGTATTCATATCTTCATCACCATCCCTAACATAACTTCCTCAGATGTGTTGATCACATGACCTAGAGGAATGTAGTCCTCGTCACGATCACATCTAGCGAAGTAACGATCAAACAATGCACGATCCCTAATAAAGTTATGCAATGCCATACATGCAAATGATAATCCTTGTTTGCTTCTCTATTGGGTAGCTAGGCACATTCCGTAAAATGCGCCATTTCTACTTCAACACACCAAAGGACCGCTCGATGACATTTCGGAGTGACGAATGAGTATGATTGAATATCTCTTTTTTACCACTAGGAGCTCAGCCTTGTCGGAACTCCGGTAGATGGTACTTTTGGCCTCTATAAGGTGCTAGATATCTAGTCTGATTGGGGTAACCTGAATCAACAAGATAATATTTTTCTAAATAATACATATGTTAGTGAAATAGAAGACAAACAATATTGTAAATTTAGTTGCGCACAAGCAAAAAATTCACCTGGTGGAGGATGAGGAAACTTTCTTTGTATTTGTCCAAGGTATCTTTAAATATTCTTGTATCATGTGCCGAACCTAGCCATCTAACTACTGTGGATGTGAATCTCGTATCGAAGTCACATACAACCATAACATTCTGTGTTGCAAACCCATGACGACCAACATGGTTAACTATCTCATCACTTGGCACAACAATTGATATGTGTGTCCCATCAATATCACCTATGCAATTGTTGAAGTGAGGACAAAATCTAGAATCTTGGAGTCTCTTATGCATAGTTGTGAATTGAGGATCAATTAATTTAATGATGTCTGTAGCTAATAAATTCAAACATACCAATACTTTTCTGAACTTTCTCTTGATTGTTTTAGTAGACCTATGAAACTGATTTTGAACTTGACTCACTGACCGGGGGGGGGGGGGGGGGGGGGCGAGCGGGGCACCAACAATCCACAGAAACATCGCAAGAGCCTCTTTAGAACACATGTCCCTTGTTGCTTTCAACCCATATTTGAGTACCAAAGTATCATGCAATATATCAAATCAAGGTCTATGCATTATGAACATTTTGTAACAATCCTTTGAAGAGATCAAACAATCAAAGACCCACTGTTGTCTAGTATATCGTGGCTCCTTCCTCTCTTTTTTTATAAGGTACTTCTCACTATATGTGAGAGCAATAAAAGCAGCATACATGTATTGTTGACTTTTCTTCTTTCTTAACCTCCTCTTTTTTATAGCAGGATCATTATCATCACTTCAGCAAATGTTAGCATCACTATCAGTTATTGTGCTCGTCTAGAAACAGAAATAGGACAAATTTAGAACAACAATAAAGAAGTTTAGAACAATAAATAGAAAGTGGACAAGTTTTGAACAATAATGCAAATAATTAGCAATCCAAACATAAGATTTAAGTTGCATTATATGGGTCTCGTCAATATAAAATAAATAGAATCTCAAACATGAACATAGAGTTTAGAACAATTATTAAGGATACAAATAATGAGACATAAGGATACAAATAAAGAGACATCTAATGTCTTCTCCTATCCTCGTACCATCTTTTGAGCCAATTGAGCCTCCCTTCCTTTGTCTTCATAGCATAAAAAAAGCATCAATTTTCAAGTTTACCAAACATCTCTGTAGCGATGTAGTATTCGTCGCTTGTTTCGGTAGCCCCACATTTCACAACCTCTTGCATGATGGCCTCAGTATCATTAGCCAAGGAAACATTTAGCTCTTTTTAAGTTTTACTGAATATTGTTGTACCATCCACTCAATTGCTACTTTAGTTAATCTCAGTTAAAAAAATTATCAGTTTATCCACCTTTCTTTCACCCAACTCATTACATTCATCAGAAGAACAGAACCAATGAGAGTTAATCCTTACTGATTCTGCATGTCGCAACAATGGAAGGAATCCTGACGTGCCGTCTCCAGTAAAGAGGATTCGAGTTGTGTTATTATTCATGTGTCATATAATCACTTATACAATGGATGCTGTAAACAACCTCATTGGAGCTGTAGTACCAGCTTGTCATTTTGTTAAGAACTAACTATGAAACGTACCGTTCATTTTCTCATTACTATTCCATTGTTCCAGAGAAGAATAAATCATCTGCCAAACATTTTGGGCTTCTATACTCCTGTTGATCATTAGGAATTTATCAATTAGCACAACTATTGATGATGGATAAAGTTGATTATGCAAATACTTATTTAAAGTAGAGATACCTAATCATCAATTGTACGTATTGAAGAGAAGGATACAAGATTTTATATAGGTTCAAATCTCTCTTAGGACAATAGTCATATGTCATGTTCTGTCTTGAATAATCCCAAAAAGATAATTACAATAGGAGTGTGTCTAGATCCAATCATAAGGATCTCGGAGAATTCTCTCATGTTTTAAATCCTACAGCCCTTGTCAGATGAATATAGTCATGGCTCGAATCTTTTTGTGGATCTTAATGGGTTGTTTCTATTTCTATCCGACTAAGCTTATTTCGTATTGCTTGTCCGTCTTCTGGCTTATCATGTTCCTCCTTCTGGATGCATCTCCTCTGCTTCTTATATAGTTGGGTTAGGAAGGCATACCGTACTTGGAGTATCTGAGTGTAACATTTCTGTATTATATTACTTCTAAATATCTGAATGACTCCTTCCTAATCCGAGAATGATTTTTGTGTACAAAATGATGAACTGCTTGAAATATTAGAACATGCCTTATTTACCTCTAGGCGATTATAAAACCTACCTATAAAATGAAGGACACATGTACAGTAGTGATCTATCTTAAAGATATACTGTATTTCTAGTAAATCCTTAATTATCAATCATTAAATTCTCATCAACAACCCATCCACTCAATTGTGTAAACAAGAGGGATTGGCATAATGCAATAGATTGATGCTGAGCATCGAGGGTAGTTTATAGAGAGTAGAAGGCTTGGAGGAGCAGTCTCTTCTAAAGACAAAGTAGGCATCACGGGGTTATAAATCATAAACTACCAAATATAAAGATATACCAATATAATCTAATATCCCCCTTTGCAATTGTAGCACAGTGTCTCAGATGGTGAGACTGGAGAGAAAACTAAAGGTAGGAAGCCGATGGGATGACATCACCCCATAGTCGTAATAGGAGCGTTTGCGTCGTAGACGCTATGACTGGAGTGAAAATCGACGAGTTGCTCAAGGGCTGATAGCCCTTTGTGCCTATGTCAAGGCAGCTGAGAGTGAGTGGCGTGGTGCAGCCATGGTCGATATAGCCGAAGTTGGGGTTGACGTTGATGAGGTAACCACACGATGGCACCATGGAGTAGGGGACACAAGGATGCAGCATGGATGAAGACAGTGGCTCGATCAAGGTAATTTTTTGGGAGAGAGTTGATGCCGAAGGCGATATTATCAAAGCCGCCGAAGACCAGGCACCCCACTGGGTTTGCCAAGCTTGGGGACAAACACACACATCGGTGTTGCTAGTACCAGACATGCAAAGAAGGGGACCATCACAAAACATAAGTTGTTGTTGGATGTACTAGAAGAGAAGGCCTCCAAGATGGTTGCAGGACATAGAGAGGTGAAGAGGTATGTGCTAGTGTAGCCCGTGGTTATTAGAGTAGACGAAGTGTAGTTGGAAAGAGACTGTAACTCTAGCGGTGAGGTTTTGGTGGACGGAGACTGAAGGTGTGGTGGAATCAGTGGCCTGAAGTGGTGACACTGATAGCATGGAGAAGCGCAGTGGCAGTGCTCAAAGTAGGTGAAGAAGAACCCCAACATTGTGACAAAGACCAACACAAATAATGGTGGCAGTGGCAGTGCCGCTCATGAGTTGATGCAGCATTGAGATCCATCAATGGTAGTGCTGTTCCTAGGATGGTGATACTGCAGTCAAGTTGTATTGACCATGGGCGATGACGTTGCAGCACGAAGGGGCAACACAACAACAACCTTGGTGTTCGGTGAAGTAACGCGCCATCTCATGGACGAACGTCCTAGGAGGGGTTGTGCATGTCATATCCGTTCGCTTGATTGACTCATCAAACTGAGGGGCGCAATATGTGATGGGCGTGGATAATGCCTCACAAATTGGATTTGGTGCCAGTGTTGTTAGAAAAAACCTGATCGGTGGTGGCGATGACGAACCAACATGGACATCATGCGGATGAGGGTAGTCGGGTAGCACCGCGTGTAGGCGTCCCTTGAGCTGCACACACAACCTTGCCCCATGGTTGGAGATGAGGTGTCGACTAGTGTAGAGTCAAATGCCAATGTTGGATGAGTGGTGCGTGAGGACGATGATGGATGGGCAACGCCAACCACTTTATAATCTAAAAAACAAAAAAAAAATGCCAATTAACGAGAGACAAAAATCGATCAAAGTGACCAAAAATAGACTCTCTTGGCAGCTGATCAACACAATCGGTTATGTAAACCCTAACTATGGGTTGTGCAACCCCTTGGTTGAGATCATGGAGACTGATGCCCCCCCCAGGATGGGGTGGCGGAAGCTTGTGGTGGAGGCTAGAACCCAAACCATTCTGATACCATGTAGAAAGAAGATGTCAATATGGTATAAGAGATAGACGATTCAAACTTGAAACCTTTGGCTTTGATACCATGTAAATAAGAGAAATTGACGTAATGCGCTAGATTGATACTTCACCTCAAGGATGGTTTATATAGAGTACAAGGTGACGATGAATATAGGATAGTTACCATATTTGAACACCCTAGGATTTTCCGTAACTCTCGAGCATATCACTATCTTTGAGAGAGGGATCCTTCGATGAAAGGAAATTACCTATAGGTACCCAGGGGATCCCATAAATAGTGAAGTTCATCTCCAAAAATGAAAAGAAAGACTCCAGAGGACGTACGGTGCCCCCTATATATACGAAGCCTAGGGACCTTGCAGAGAAGAAGTGAAGACAAGTCGAACAAAGCCAAGAGAAGTTGAAGGAGTCACCAAAACCTTTCGACAAACTAGAAGACACACGAAGCCGAGTAAGGAAATCGCCGACTAGGTTTAGATCATCTAGGCTAGCTACGTACCCTTGTAACCGGCTCAAATCAATACTAGACAAACTGACGCTGGGTTATTATCCTCAAGGAGGCTTGAACCTGTATAAAAACCCATGTTTCCCCTTATGATTCATCTACTCAGAGCATCTCCTAATTCTTCAACAAGTTTGTTACATCGTTGGTTCACAAATTGTCGACAGCTTGCGCCATCCATAGGGATCATGACAATAGGCGTTGAAGAGTCTACATAGAACATATTGTCGGTGTCACCCAAGCCTTCGCCAAGAGCCATTTTCTGGATCAGGAGTTCTACAACAACTTTACTCCTCTTCCTGGCAAGGTGGTGATCGATCGGGTGAATTCTGACGATGAACTTTCCGACGATGATTCTAGCGATGAGGTAAGTCACTTTATGAATCAATGCGCCAAGGATTATGGCATCGAGATTGAACCACTCGGCTGCCAACACAGCCGTGAATGCCCTATTCATCATAAGCTAGGATCTTCCCTCGTAATTTTTGACAACATGGTTTGTCAAGACACATATCCTGAGCAATCTAATGAAAAAATCATGATGGATCTGCAATTAAGCTGGTTATGCAAGCCTTACACGACATAGTACTTGGATCTTCGACCACTCCCATCGGTTAGATATCGCTCCCTGTTACCTTCGGGAAGCATGACAACTTCCATACGAAAAAGATTTTGTTCAACGTGGTCAACTTCGAGATGGAATACAACACTGTCTTGGAAAGACCTACTCTTGCCATGTTTATGGTAGCCACACATTATGCTTATCAATGCGTGAAGATCCTGAAACCCAAAGGGGTCATCGTTATCTGGGTTTGCCCCAAGGCATGTTTCCATTGCGACAAGTAGAGTCTCGACATGACATCTCAACACCAACCAAGAAATGAATCTAAGAGTTCAAGTATCAAGGTGAACAAGAAGCCTCAGTCGTAACCACGACCACAACGCCTCAAGACGCAAAGCGAGAAGCTCCGAGGCTAGGTTTAACGACTAGTTCAGAACCCATGTAACAACGCCTACGTTACCCCCGAAGTAATAAGGATCAATGCTTATCGGCATAATCTAGTCTGTGTTATTTAGGTTTAAGATTTTAGGTCTAAAATAGCTCATGGATCGTCGATAAGCTTTGGAAGTCCCAAGCATAAGTGCTAAGAGTACCTTCATAATAATAAAGATCATATTACCTAGAAAGTTGCTCGAATTCTTTTCCTGCCTTATCTTTCTGTAAATCCTCATGCCCGACAATAGGATAAATTGCTTCACGGGTTCCTCATCCCAACCATACACCCGGTGCGGTGAAAAGCTTTTCTCAACCCAAAGGTAATATGAGATCTTTTTTCTTTATTGTGTTTTCTATTTAGACTGCCTACCCAAAAAATTCTCCCGGACAGACAGTCAGGGGCTTAACAAGTACTATGTACTGAAAATTGAAAGCGACATATTGTGTACCCTGTGAAAGCAAATTCCAACAAGAAGGGAAGGATCATTACGTTGCTAACTCAGGTTGTGAAAAAGCTCCTTATCGCGTTCCACGAGTGACCGGGGGCTACGACGTCGCCCACTCAAGTGAATCTAAGGCTGGTCATAATAAGTGCTTTGACTAGTGATTAACGTGTCCTGAACTAATCAAAGGAAGAAGTTAGTAGGAGGTCATGATATGCTGTCGAATGCATCCAGCACGAAGTATTCCTGTCAAATACGAAAAGCATTTAAATTCTTACAAGTCTAACAAATCTACCAAGTTATTTATTATAGATTGCAGGAAAAAGTTTTAAGGCAGGGAGTTAACTCCAAAAATTTTATGTGTAAGTACTAAGAGTAAGTTTACACTAGTAAATGTTCATATTTCCCGTAAGGATGCTTGAATCTTTTTGTGTTATTTTTTGTCTTCCCTAAGCTAAACGTTTGGCACCTGTAAGATGGGTACACCGGCAGTAAGCCGCAATCCGAGTACCTTTATTTATCACACGCACCCGGATAAGTCTGGACAAGGTCACACATGAACCAATTTAAGGAAACAAGAGTTTCTACGATCAAAAGGGAAGTATGAGCATTTAATTCTTTTCTTACCCCAGTCGGCTGATTCATAATGGCTGGTCAGTATTTTTTATCTTATTATCTTTAACTATCTATCTGAGTTTTTCCAAAAGATAATCAATCAGGGCTGAATGAATACAATATATCAAGATCTAGCGACAACATATTGTGTGTGTGCCAAAGCGATTTCCTTCACATGGGGACGATGTTTTAATTTATGACCTTGCAAGATGTGATAAAGGTTCCTTATCACGTCTCTGAGTGCCCAGGGGCTACGACACCTCCCACTCACACTGGACCTAGGGCTGACCCGATTAAGCTCTTCGATTAGTGATGAAATCATCCTACCCTAGCTAGTTGAGGAAGCGAGTAACACTAAGCATGTTAGGTTGTCATTATATCTTCAGCTTTGAGTTCCTAAGAAGTCCCGCCGATTTTATTTACATTATTTTTGGTTTTTACTAATAAAAGAATAAGTTTCTATTCCCAAGCATAGGTTACAAAAGAAAACCTTAACGGACTTGGCTATTCTTCGACTAGCCACTACGGCGGTTCGAAGTACTTCTCGGAGCTATGACCTTTCATGTCCCATCACATTTTCTGTTCGGGATCGCTTTTGGCGCACTCGGGGGCTATTAGTACGAAATACCAGAAGAACTAACGCACTACACCAACAAATACGCTCAATTTCCAAACGTCATCATGATTTTTTGCTATGACGGTCCAAGTTCCAAACCCAACCAACGACCAATCTTTTGCTCCCTGTCCTTTTGCAAGGATGGGATGATATTTTCAGGCTGATCAGAAAACCTATTTGAATAGAACTTCTTCTTGAGGACTTGTTTGAGAACTAGAAGGTGTTCGTAATCCCAAATAGATAGCCTGAGAACCCAAAGAACCTGGTTAGATGCTTCACCCTAATCAGGAACCCGAATTTTACTCGATGACATAGTCAGACAAAAATATTATCTTTATTGGCCATGTACTTAACCAGTTGAAGCCTCAATTTCACGTACTGATGGAAAGCTTAACGATAAATATATGATAGTTACCATATCCGAATACCCCAGGGTTTTCCGCAATTCTCGGGGCATGTTTCTATCTTCGGGAGAGGGATCCTTGGATGAAAAGAAAATACCCGTAGATACCTAGAGGATCTCGTAAATAGGGAAGTTTATCTTCAAAAATGGGAAGAAAAACTCTAAAGGACATATGATGCTCCCCTCTATATACGGAGCCTGGGGACCTTGCGGAGGAGAAGCGAAGACAAGTCTAACGAAAGCCGAGAGAAGTCGAAAGAGTTGCCAAAACCTTTCCACAAACCAGCAGACACATGAAACCGAGCAAGGAAGTCGCCGACTAGGTTTAGATTTATCTAGCCTAGCTATATACTCTCTTGTAACTGATTCAAATCAATAATAGACAAACAGAACGTAGGGTTCTTATCTTCAAGGAGGCTCAAACTTGTATAAAAATTCATATATGTTCCCTTATGATTCGTCTACTTAAATTATCTCCTAATTCTTCAACAAGTTTGTTAGATCGGTAGTTTACAAATCATCGACACAAGGCTTGAAGGGCAATAAACATATCCTAGAGATAAGGTATGCATCACGGGATGATAAATCCTAAACTACTAAATATAAAGATATACTAATATACTCTAACATCCCCAAAGTCGTAGCGGGACGAGTGTCACAGATGGTCAGATAAGGTAGGAAGCCGGCGGGCTGACAAATTGCCACTTCAGTTACTCTCAGTTAAACATACTATTACCATTCTTGAGAAGAACAGAGCCACTGGTGGGTTAAGCCCCACTGATTTGCAGGCCGCAACAATGGCGAGAATGAATCCCTGAGATAATTTTGTACCATTTCAGTAATCAGGAGGTGCCAGTGCTCTCAATTCTGAAAAACTCAGTAGGTGCCAGTGCTAGTGGGTTTCGCTAAAATGTTTAGCTCCTTTTTAGGTTTTACTGATAATGAATAGTTCACTAACAAAGGAAAAGACATGGAGAAGCCAAGATGGCAGCTGAAGAGATTGATAGGACAGTAAAATTTCAGATCTGAAAGGTTCACAGGCAACATCCTTTGATCCTTATGTCAAATTAGAGAAAGGTATTGAATCATTTACGGCTATGTGTATCATATAGTCATATAATGTAGAGGCTGCGATATTTTTATTCCATCATATAAGAAAAGGTATTGGATGGTCGACATTGTGAATGCTAACTAGAGAACCATCGCCAAATTCTTCAGCCGCACGACACACTGGCCTTCTCCGCAGGGACCGGTACTTACAGTCATAACAAAAACACTCTTAAGCAGGAGCGTCGGAGAGGACTCACAAGAAGCTCGGCATGCTAATACCTTGCTCGCCGCACGATCGCAACATATAGGCTGTTCGACTACGAGTTATTTCCATGGTTCAGAAACCACGTTGCTCTGAATCATTTGTATACCGGATTACTGATCAGATACACTGCACGATTAGACGATTCGTTACTGAAACTCTTTGAGCCTGCCGTAATTACAGCGTGTTTGGTTTGCCGGACTAGCCAGTCCGGGGTTGCAGGTTGCACCGTTGCAGCCGCTCGGGACGACGTCGTTCGGTCATTTTCCTCGCCACGAGAAAACACTCGCTGGGTGCCTGGGTTGGCTAAGAAAGACATCAGGCATGTTGGTGGCGGACGGGATCGTCCCGTGACGCAATCCAAACGAGAGCTGTGTTTGGTCTCGACGACCCACATGACCGCGCACACGACCACCTCATATCCAATCACGGTCTCTCCCGACGACGACCAGTACGAGACCGATCAGTACGTATCTGAGCACGACCAGTCCGGAGATTCACAACTGCAAACGAGCAACTAGTTCTCCGACCACGCAAGCGATCAGTAGTACCCGAGCGATTACATGAGTGACCAGTCGTGCTGTGCTCGACCACACGTTCGCCGCGTACGAACTCGATCACGTGATCATGTACCTATACGTGAGTCTCGAACTTCTCGGCATGGATACAAGGATGAATACTCGACGAGAACTAAGATCAGAGGCAGATTGAAAGATTTCTGGAGAAATTTTTTACTCTATTAAACTTTTCTCAACTTGCTACTTTTTTGACTTATCTGGCATACAATCCAGGGATTAGAACTCTATATTTATAGCGACATGCTAACTTCAAATCCTAACATGAATCATACCATCCCACGATCCGATTCTGGACTCTAATTCCGACTCGAACTAGACCCGTGCACATCGCACATTATGAAGTACTAAACACATTCAAACTAAGACTCTGACTTGAATACAGCTCCAAGCCGCATAAAACAAGTCCCCGAGACCCATGACTAGGATTAAGTCCAACAAATTCCCACTTAATTCTAACGTGGGCCAAGATCACAAACTCCCAATAGATATCGCATGACCGCTAGCTTCACAGCTGGCAATGCCTTCGTCAGAGCGTCAGCTCGCTGCTCCTCTCTGCAGATGAAATCCACCTCAATTTGGCCTCCTTCAACACACTCACGGATGAAATGAAACTTGGTGTCAATGTGTTTACTACAGCCATGAAACACTGGATTTTTCATCAAAGCAATTGCTGATTTGTTATCAACAAACAATTTGACCGCTTTGGGTTCTTCTCCTGTCAGCTCCCCCAACAGACTTCAAAGCCACAGTGCTTGGCATGCCGCTGCCGTTGCCACCATGAACTCAACCTCGTAGGAAGACAAAGCCACTATTTTCTGCTTATGTGAGTTTCATGACACCGGACTATCATTGATATAGAAAGCCATACCTCCGGTACTCTTCCTGTCATCCATGTCACCGGCTAGGTCACTATCAGTATACCCGGCGATTACTTCTTCTGTTCCTCCTTTCGTATACACAAGTCCATAATGAACAGTGCCCTTCAAATACTGAAGAATCTGCTTCACTGCCTTGCGATGCATCACCATGGGCTTCTCCATAAATCTGCTCGTCACCCCGACAGCAAATGAAAGGTCAGGTCTTGTATGGAGCAAATACCTTAGACAACCAATAATGCATCGATACTCGATTGCATCCACCGACTGTCCATCTGGATCCTTATGCAGCTACACCCTTTGTTCCATGAGGAATTTTGTGGGATTGCAATCCAGCATACCGAATTGACCAAGGACCTTCTTTGCATACGCTGTTTGCTTGATTGTAATTCGCCCATCTTCTTGCTCTACCTCAATCCCGAGATAGTAATTAAGCAATCCAAGATCGGTCATCTTGAACTCACTCATCATCTGCTAATTGAATCCTATGATCTCTTCTAGACTTTCTCCTGTCACAATGAGATCGTCAGCATATATTCTGACAATGATTCCAGCCCGACCTATTCCTCTTGTGTATACGGCATGATCCTGTGTACATTTGCTGAAACCAATCCATTTCAAGCTCTTGTCAAGCCGTATGTTCCATGCTCACGGCGCTTGCCAGAGTCCATACAATGACTTGCTGAGTTTGAGCACAAGATGCTCTTTATTCTTCACTACAAATCCTTCCGGCTGGGCCACGTATACTTCCTCTTCGAGCTCACCATTTAAGAATGCCGATTTGACATCCAGATGATGAACTTGCTAACCTCGGTTGGCTGCAACAGCAAGAATGATGCGCATGGTGTCCAACCTAGCCACTGGCGCAAACACTCCTTCAAAATCGATTCCTTGTCGATGCACATATCCTTTCGCGACCAACCTTGCCTTGTGCTTGATCACATCTCCTTTTATGTTCTTCTTCAGTTTGTAAACCCATTTGAGTCCAATTGGCTTGTGACCAGCTGGCAACGCTGTTAGAGTCCATGTGTCATTCTTCTCTATAGACTCGATCTCCTTGGCTATGGCGTGCTCCCAAACTTGCTGTCCAGCAACCTCGTGGTAGGAGGACGGCTCCTCTGTCTCCACGAGCATGGCCTTTGCTTCTAGGTCTTCATCAAGATCCACTCTTGGAGCATTTCTTATGATGTCGTCGATGTGCCTGTAATGCACAGGGCCTTCATCTATGCTGTTGCTGCTGCTCGGCAGTGGTGTGGCCAGATCGTCCACTAGCAATAGGTGCCAGCAGCACTACTGGAGTGGTGGGGGTTGTTGGAGAGGTGGCTGTCATGCGTGCCACAGCACGTGTCCTAGTTGCTGTCCCTTCCGACATCACCTCACCGACTAGCGGAGTCGATGAAGGAGCTAGATCACCATGTGTCGCTGGTGCAGGCACTCTTGCTGGACCACCTGCGAGTGGCATAGAGCCGTCCACTGTTGGCTCAGTGTTAATCGCCTCCTTGACATCGAAATCAGATGGCTCCCCGCTGCCTGTTCTTGTACACCAGCTCCACTCCACGCTTTCATTGAATTTAAAATCACGACTTACATGAATTTTCCTGCGCCTTGGATCAAAGAGATGATGCGCCTTGCAACCATCCTCGATGCTAAGATAGACCATCGGCTGGCTTTGGTCATCGAGCTTCTTCAAGTGTGGCGTTGTCACCTTCACATGTGCCGTGCAGCCGAACACACGAAGGTGTGCCAAATGCAGCTTCCTTTCATTCCATGCCTCAATCGGAGTGCGTTCATCCAGCGCCTTCGTTGGTAAGCGGTTCAGCAGATACACCGCGTGCCGCACCGCCTCCCCCCAAAATCTTCAAGGCACGTTCATGCTCTTGAGGAGGGACCTCGCCATTGCCCTTACAGTCCTGTTCCTCCTCTCCACCACGCCGTTTTGCTATGGCGTGTATGGCACGGTGAGGTGCCATTCGATCCCGGCCTCCTCGCATAACCAGGTGAACTTGGCAAAGAGGAATTCCCGACCATGATCAATCCTCAACATCTTGATACACTGCCTGCTTGTGTTCTCAGATTGCAACTTGAACTTCCTTAACACGAAGCAGGCTTGGTCCTTCATCTTGATCATGTACACCCACATCCACTGAGTAAAGTCATCAAAAATTAACATAAAATAACTATTACCGGCGAGCGTCGAAGGTGTGATCGGCCCGCAAAGGTTGGCATATAGCAGCTCGAGTGGCTTCTCTGCCTTGTAATTTGCCGCTACCAAAAATGGTTGTCTCGCCTGCTTCGCCACCAAACACCCTTGACATAGCTGGTTTGGGTGCGTGATTGGCGGCACTCCTGCCGTCATCCCCTTCTCGACGAGCAGCTTCATAGTAGTGAATATGACGTGATCAAGCCTCGCATGCCAGAGCCACACCGGGTCTTGAAGACTGGCTAAGAGACACATTGACGTCGCATGATGCAGCTCGATCTTGTAGAGGAGATTTGGAGTTCGCCTCACTTTCATTAGCAATTGCGCAGGACTACTATCATATACACGTAGATGTTCAGTATCTATGATCACCTTGTGTCCAACTTCAGTAAGTTATCCTAGGCTGATAATATTGCTACAAAGTCTTGGAATGTAGTAGACCTCCTTCAACAGCCATTGATCGCCGTTCATGCAGCTGAACACGATCAACCCTAAGCCCATGATCTGTACCGTGGAGCCATCCCCGAACTTCACTTTGCCAGTGACACCTTCGTCTAGCACTCTGAACTTCTCTCTGTCACCGGTCATGTGATTACTGGACCCATTGTCCAGGTACTAGACCTCGGAGCGGGAGCCTCCCTCTGATGTGTCACGCAGTTCCAGCTTCAACTTCTCTTCATTCAGGGACACGGCATCCCGCCTTTGCTGCAATCCCAGAACCGTCTCCTTCGACATTGCGAGCAATAAGGCCGGCTTGGTGTCATTGGTATGTGTGAGATGAGACTCGCCTTTCTCTTCCTCCTTCTTCTTAGGTGCCTTGCACTCGTTTGTGTAGTGCACTATCTTGTAGCAGTTATATCACTTGATGTGGCTCTTGTTGCGGCGACTGCCGCCCAAGCCACACTCCTCGTCATTGCGCGACATCCCACCAAGACCACCTCTGCCACAGCTTTTGCTGCGTCCACGACCACCCCGGTCGTGGTTGCTATCTGTAGGAAGGTGGTATTTGCTCTTATTGCTTGACAAGGAGTCACTGCCATCCTTCTTCTGTCGCGCTAGCCACTCAGCTTGAGTGAGCAAGAGCTGGTCGTCACCGATGCTATTGCCATCGGATGCACGCGGGGCGAGCATGTTCTTCAAACGCCTTCAGCCGCCCCACGGCTTCCTCGAATGGCATCTTGTCGAGGTCGTAGAACTGCTCGATCCTGGCAAGCACACTCAGGAATCGATCTGGCACGATGTCGAACAACTTTTTGACCAATGCAGCGTCGTCAAGCATCTCCCCCAAATTGGCGTACCTGACGGACATGGCATTGAGCTTTCCGACGTACTGGTCTAGCGTCTATCTTTCCTGTATGCTCATAGCCTTGAAGTCACTCTATAACATCTATAGCCACGCATTCTTGACGTGATCTGTGCCTACAAACTTTGTCTTGAGACAGTCCCAGACCTCCTTTGCAGTTTTCTTCCTTGCCACCTGCATCAGGAGATCCTCCGGGAGCGCTTGGAAGAGATATGACCTTGCCTTCTTGTCCTTCTTCTCGTCGACGGTCGTACCGACCGTTGGCTCGACTGCCTCCCAAACACCTTGATCCTCCATCATCACCTGCAGGTGAATCACCCAGCTCGTGTAGTTTGTCACCGTCAATTGCGGGTATAGGAACAGCCCACCGTCGCTTTCCCGCATCGTCTCGCCCTGAGGAACGATCGACATCTTCACGAGTTATTGCTGCGCCCTACCGGCTTTGATACTAGATGTTGGGTCTCGACGATCCACAGGACCACGCACACGACCACCTCGTATCCAACCATGGTCTCTCCTGACCACGACCAGTACGAGACCGACCAGTACGTGTTCGAGCACGACCAATCCGGAGATTCACGACTGCAAATGAGCAACCAGTTCTCCGACCACGCAAGCGACCAGTAGTACCCGAGCGATTACACGAGTGACTAGTCGTGCTATGCTTGACCATGTGTCCGCTGCGTATGAACTCGATCATGTGAACATGTAGCTATACGTGAGTCTCGAACTTCCCGACATGGATACAAGGACGAATACTCGACGAGAACTACAAAGACCAGAGGCAGATTGAAAGATTTCTAGAGGAAAATTTTACTCTATTCAATTTTTCTCAACTTGCGACTTTTTTCGACCTATCTGGCATATAATTCAGGGATTACAACTCTATATTTATAGCGACTTGCTAACTTCGAATCCTAACATGAATCGTGCTATCCCACGATCCGATTCTAGACTCTAATTCCGACTCGAACTAGACAGTGCATATTGTACGTTACAAAGTCCTAAACACATTCAAACTAAGACTCCGACTTGAATACAGTTTTGAGCTGCGTAAAACGAGTCCCCGAAACCCACTACCAGGATAATCCAACAAGCTGGTAGGCTTGGCTGTAACTGGTTGCCCGTGGGAGCTCCAGCAGAAGCTTCCAACGATGTCAGCTTGTCAGCTAGGGCTGGATCATGTATGTAACACCCATGCATAAAGCTCAGGTAATCTTTGCAGGCTGCTCATTGAGCTTCGCGTAGAACGCACCTTCCTCCTCGCCGGCCGTCTTTGCCATCCTATTGCATGGCCGGGATGACGCGCGCCGTTTTCTTGCCGCCGCGCCCCCGCCCCCGCCGCTGCGCCTTCTTCGCCGCGGGGGGCGCGAGCGCCGCGCTTGCACGCACCGCCAGAGCGGCCATGCTGGCGTTCGACAGCGGGCGCCCGAGCATCGCCGCCTGGAGCATGAAGTATATCTGCCCCGGCCGGAGCAGCTCGCCGGCGGGCAGAGCCGGGGGCTGCTCGTTGAAGTCGAGCGCGTCGCAGTTGCACATGAAGAACGACGCGGCCTCGGCGTCGCCGGCGAGAACGTCGGAGACGGCGACGAGGGGAGAGGCCGGGAGCTCCTTCAGCGAGCCGTCGGCGGCGATGATCCTGACTGGCGCCGGCTGTGTTGGGTGCTGCACCTGCCGCGAGACACTGCTACCATGGATGCAAGAAAGCGTTGATCCCATGGAACCTTGTGTGGCTTTGTGTTTTCTTGTGGAATTAAAGAAAGTTTAATGCTATGAAATCTGTAGGTGTATGTGGGGTGATAGAGGAGTAGGTGATGCATATATAGAGTGTTCAATAGGTCATGCGAAAATGGGAGAGATTTTACTTTTCTCATTTCGTTCCGTAAGTGTTCGAAGAAGGTGCTTCCTTCTGTTCACGGGACATTATTAATCCTACCCAAAATGCATTCAGTCAAACTTGTAAAACCTTAACTACCTTTTATGCCACATGAGAACGATAATACTTTTAACATTACGTGAAAAATAGATAAAGGTGATGGGTCATAACTATCATAGCCCGTCACTCCGAACGCATCACTGATGATATGTAATAAGTAACGGATAAGGACTCGTCACTAATAAGATCATTAGTGATGGATTAAGACCCGTCACTTATTAAGGTCATTGGTGACGGGTCACAGTTGACCCGTCACTTATTAAGGTCATTGGTGACGGGTCACAACTGTGACTCGTCACTTATGACTGATATATGGTTTTTGCGCTTTTTGGACGTGAAAAAAAGTCAAAAAAATATTTTTCACAAGCCAATCCAACTCAGACCTATCACCACTCATCACGTGCCTTTACCTATTTTTCAGGTTATTTTTAGAATGTGCGTTCCGTGGGAATCAAACTCACGACGGCCCCTCGCGTGCGTAGCTGCCTAACCACTTCAACCTCGTGTGCGTCCTGAAGGAACTTGGATAAAAGATCATTTTAATTATTTTACCGAGGGTCATAAGTGACGGATCACAACTGTGACCTATCACTTATTACAAGTCATAGGTTACGTTACCAATGTTAATTTTATAATAGACATAAAAGCTAGTTGACTCGGAGTGTCTTCGGTTAAATGTGTTGAAATATATGCCATAAATTGAGCATGTATATTATTCCAAACATATAATTGCAATAACAGAAAAGGGAGCTATCTATACACATGGTAGAACAACTGAACAACTGTAAAAAGACAGTAATAACATCTATCATGTGTACCTTAAACAGCCGGATTTCAGAATATAGCATATGAGCAAGTACTCCAAAAGAATGACAGCACAAATGGAAAGGAAAAATTTATTGCTCTCAGATTTATGTCAAACAATTGGCCCCAAGACTTAGAAGTCTTGCTCCCTAATTGTTCTATTGATCTCATCAGTGATTGGGCTATTACTAAGATCTCAAGTAGCAATTAGAGCTTGGACAAATTATCAATTTCAAGCACTGGACAGTGAGCTTAGAGTAACAGAGGGTCTGTAAACCGAGTATTTCTATGTCACTGCTGTTCTAACATGAGTATACAGAAACTAAAACATGTAGATATACAATGACCAAATATTCAGTAAAGTAACATAAGCCTTCTCTGTACATATGTGATTAAAGGTTCAGAACTGAAGCAAAAGAGACCACGGCCACTGAACAGAACAGCACAGTCTGAATTCCTATGGCCAGAGCTCAGAACCACATTCAGTACTGAATAGCTCAAATGTCCAGTGCAACACAAGTCTAAAAACTATTGTACTCAGCTAATAGCCTAATCTTAGGTCATACAAAATCATCACAGAGCAGAGTGCTGTCCAGAGGGAGAAGGGGAGGATACTCACAGCGAAATTCGACCAAAATCGAAAAGAAGGGAGGCTAGGCACGGCTCGCAAGCCGCTGTCCCAGAAAACCTAGCACCTGCCGTTGCCGACGGCGTGAAGGAGATCGGAGATACAAAGCCAATAGCTCTGCAATCGGCACGAGCTGGCGAGCCTGAGCGACGCAGCTCCGGCTCCCAACACCACGATCACCGTCGGCAGTCACCACCGAGCACGTAGCACTCGGTCCAGCAAGCAACAGCCAACCCACGAACAGAGAGATGCAAGTCACTTTCTTCCTGTTCTTTCTACCTCTTTTTTTCCCCATCTTTTTGAGAGGAAATCAGCCCAATCTTATATGAGAGACTCACCTGGCTCCCATACTCGGATGAACGCTGCCCCCCCCCCCTCAAAATCCGGCCTCAACCAACTGCCTATCCTCCTCATCTCGCACGCCTCCGATCGAAGCGTCGCCCAGGAGACTCGGGAGCCCCCCAACAGAAGCCACCGCCACCCTCTCCAGAGAGAGCATGGGGTGCTCTGCTGCCCCTAGGGCAGTGCCCATATGGAGATAAAAGGAGCCGACGGGCCTTGGGCCGAGATGATTTTTGGACCGGCAGCAAGAAACAAGAAGCAGGAAAATAAAAGCCTAAAGGCAATTTCCAACAGGAAAATCCAAAAAGTGACAACAATCCCCACCAATTTTAATGTTGGAAATACCGGTTTAATATACAGGTTTTAAGAAACATGTACCTTTCGAGTTTGAACACACTACCGATCCATACAAACTTTAGCCCACACAGGTAGAGGAGGACAAAACCTTGATCCTCCACCTTGGTGTGTGGACCTCCATTCATATAGCACCCTGTACGAGGCTGCCTTGCTTTCAGCTCTCAGGTTGGACTTTATGGTCATGTCCAGGTATCTTATTCATGAGTGCCACATAGAGAAGTACCCATCTTCTCTCTGATTGCGACCACACAATCACACTCATATAGGTGAATTCTCCTAGATGTCCTATAGGACGACATCTATTGCCATACGGCACTAAATTCATTAAGAGCTTAAAAGCTCAACCTCTCCTACAGAAGAGCGACGCAGCAAATGGGATCAATTGCTCTTGTATCCACGCAGCTTGTTTTCCTAGAGCCTAGTTCACAGGATCTCCGATCTTCTAGGATAGGTTACTGCCAACATGAACCTTTTCAGTGGGTAGTAATCCCATTCCTCTCGACGCTGCCTGAATAACTGTTTTAGCCATTCCTTTGGTGAAAGGGTCCGCAAGGTTCCTTTCAGGCTGAATATAATCCACCGCGATTATACCCATCTCTAACGCATGCCTTAGCGACTTGAGTCGCCGTTTTATGTGCTTCGAAGACTTCATATTGTCCTTCCTACTCTTCACCTTAACTAGAACAGTTTGGTTATTGCAGTAGGTGAGAACAGCCGAAATTGGTTTATCCAATATCGGCAGGTCAGAAAGGAGTTCTCTAATCCATTCTGCCTCTACGGCTGCTGAGTCTAGCGCCACTAGCTCAGCCTCCATCGTGGAGCGAGTAAGGATGATATGCTTAGATGACCTCCAAGACACTGCTCCGCCTGCTAGAGTGAAAACATATCCACTCGTAGCCTTCATATCATCTGAGTCACTGATCCAGTTGGAATCACTGAATCCCTCTATGACTGCAGGATGGCCAGAATAGTGAATTGCAAGGTTCTTTGTCCCCTTCAGATACTTAAGTATCCTCTCCAGTGCTATCCAATGATCATCTCCTGGGTTGGACGTATAACGACTCAACCTGCATACTGCATATGAGATGTCAGGCCTAGTTGCACTGGCCAAGTACATGAGGGATCCTATTACCTGCGAATACTTTAACTGGTCTTTACCATGGCCTACATTCTTCTTTAGCTTAGCATTTGGATCATAGGGCGTGGCTACAGGCTTACAGTTTAACATACCAAAACGTGTAAGCACCTTGTCCACATAATGGGATTGACTAAGAGTTATCCCATTCTCGTCCTTTATGAGCTTGATGTTTAAAATTACATCAGCTTCTCCCAGGTCCTTCATATCGAAGTTCTGAGATAGAAGAGACTTAGTTTGGTTAATCATTTCCAGGTCTGTCCCAAACAGTAATATGTCATCCACGTATAAACATAGAATGACACCTCGACCCCCACCATAGCGATAGTACACGCACTTATCGGCTTCATTAACACAGAAGCCGACCGAAGTCAGTGTAGTATCAAACTTTTCATGCCATTGCTTAGGGGCCTGTTTGAGACCATACAAGGATTTGATTAGCCTGCATACTTTACGCTCCTGCCCTGTTACCACAAATCCATCTGGCTGCTGCATATAAATCTCCTCATCCAGCTCCCCATTAAGGAAAGCTGTCTTGACATCCATCTGATGCACAAGGAGATTATACGAAGCTGCCAGTGCTAAGAGCACACGGATAGTGGGTAATCTGGCCACAGGAGAGTAAGTATCAAAGTAGTCCTCTCCTTCCTTTTGCGTAAAACCCTTAGCTACTAATCGGGCCTTGTACTTTTCTATAGTACCATCGAGTCTACGTTTTCTTTTGAAGACCCATTTGCAGCCGACTGGCTTGCAGCCAACTGGGAGGTCTGCTAACTCCCAGGTTCCGTTAGTGATGATCGAATCCATCTCACTACGGACTGCTTCCTTCCAGTACTCCGCTTCTGGAGAAGCGTATGCCTCTGAAAGGTTTCGTGGTTCATCATCCACGACATAGGTGACAAAGTCATCTCCCAGTGATTTTTCAGTTCTTTGCCTCTTGCTCCTCCTGAGTTCCAAATCAGAAACCGTGTCATCAACACTCTGAGGAACATGGTTGTCAACTAAAAGATCATGGGAAACCGACTCCTTTGCTCGCATAGGAAAGATGTGCTCAAAGAAAGTCGCATCCCGAGACTCTATTATCGAGTTAACGGCAATGTCTGAGACCTCAGAATGGACCACTAGGAATCTATAGGTTGTGCTCTGGTGTGCATACCCTAGGAAGACACAGTCGACAGTCTTTGGTCCTAATTTCCTTTTCTTCGGTAGGGGAACATGTACTTTAGCTAGACAGCCCCATGTGCGAAGAAAGGACAGATTCGGTTTCCTCCCCTTCCATCCTTCATAAGGGGTTACCTCGCGATTCCGAGGAGCGACCCTGTTCAGGACATAGTTAACTGTGAGAACAGCCTCACCCCACCATGAGTTAGCCATACCAGAACTTTGTAACAAGGCGTTAACCAGGTCACAAATTGTTCGGTTCTTTCTCTCGGCTACTCCGTTAGACTGTGGTGAGTATGGTGGCGTAAATTCATGAATTATGCCACTTTCTTCACAGAATTTGGAGAAATCCCTGGGAATATATTCCCCACCTCTATCAGACCTCAGTTTCTTTATTGTCTTCCCCAGTTGGTTTTCCACCTCGGCCTTATAGATTTTAAAGTATTCTAATGCTTCATCCTTTGTTCTCAGCAAATAGATGTAGCAGAATCTAGTGGCATCATCTATGAAAGTAAAGAAGTATCTCTTGCCACCCTTGGTTAAAATTCCATTCATCTCACAAAGATCGGAATGAATCAGCTCAAGTGGCAAAGTGCTTCTCCCCTCGACCGTATGAAATGGTTTGCGGGGCTGCTTAGCTTGCACACACACCTCGCACTTATGGCTCTTATCATAATTATATGAAGGAATAAGTTCCATCTTGCTCAACCGCACAATTGCTTCATTATTAACATGACACAAGCGAGAATGCCAAATATCAATGTTCTTATTAGAATATGAAGAATAGAAAATGTTTGCAGAGCTATCAAGAATAGAAATGCGGAACATGCCTCCGCAATCATAGCCTTTCCCTACAAACGACCCACACCTGGTCATCACTACTTTATTCGACTCGAAGACTAGTTTTATTCCTTGTCGGCACAGCATCGATCCACTGAGTAGATTTCGGGTCATGGCAGGCACAAACAGTACGTCCTTCAGGACCAGAGTCTTGCCGGAAGTCAACTTCAGGCTCACTTGTCCCACTCCGCGTACTGCTGCCGAGACCCCGTTCCCCATCAGTACGGATCCACCATCTGCGCCCTGAAGAGAAGTAAAACATGTCTGATCAGCACAAATATGCCTTGTAGCACCTGTATCAACCCACCAACTTACTGGTGAATTTGCCATAAAGGCCTCAGGTACATACCCACTAGTGGAGTCGCCTTTGCCGGTATCATCGGCCGTTGCAACCGCCATATGCACTTGGGCTTTGGCTGCCTTCTGCTGATCAGGTATCGGCCCCTTGCCCTTACGATCGCGGCATCTGTTGGCTTTGTGATCCAACCCGCCGCAGACGTAGCAGACAATCTCGGGCTTCTTCTTCTTCTTCATGGCATTAGCCTTTGGTCCCGAAAAGCCAGGCTTGGTCTTCTCTTTCTTCACATTTTTCCCAGGATGGTTCTTGTGCTCGACAAGGTTGGCTTGAGCGGGCGCCTTCCCCCCACCATAGCCTGCCTTAGACTTCTCCTCGACATTTATAGCAGCAATGAGCTCATTAAGAGTCAGTCGCTGCTTTAAGTGCCGACGTGCAGTGACAAAATCACGCTAAGAAGTAGGCAGCTTGGCCAGGATGGCATTGACCTGAAAGTTCTCAGGGAGGACACAGCCATACTGGCCTAAGTCCCGCACGATCAGTTGTAGCTCATGGATTTGTTCCATGACTGATCTGCCATCTCCCATGCGAAAGTTCAAGTAGCTTGCCACCATGAAGGATTCGTTGCCGTTGTCGCTTTCAGCATACTTGTCATTCAGCTCCGTCCACACCTTCCGCGCTTCCCCGAAGCTCACGTATACATCGAATAGCCTGTTCGACAAGACGGCCAAGAGACGTGCCAAGGCAGAGGCATTAGCCTTCTCCCAACAGGCCCTTAACGCGTCGAGACGCGTTCTTTCGACCTTGTCTAGCACGGCTTCGCCCTGGGGGACGGGCGGCTCTTCGGTGAGGACCCAGAATAATCCGAGCTCCATCAACCATAGCCTCGTCCGGGCCTACCAGCGCTTAAAGCTGGTTCCGTCAAAGCACTCAGGCTTAATCGCGTCCGAGGACGACTGTGGTAGGCCAGAGGAGCTAGAACTAGCCATCTCAGAAGCAAAACTAGGTTTTCTGGATTGTTGAAATATATGCCATAAATTGAGCATGTATATTATTCCAAACATATAATTGCAATAACAGAAAAGGGAGCTATCTATACACATGGTAGAACAACTGAACAACTGTAAAAAGACAGTAATAACATCTATCATGTGTACCTTAAACAGCCGGATTTCAGAATATAGCATATGAGCAAGTACTCCAAAAGAATGACAGCACAAATGGAAAGGAAAAATTTATTGCTCTCAGATTTATGTCAAACAATTGGCCCCAAGACTTAGAAGTCTTGCTCCCTAATTGTTCTATTGATCTCATCAGTGATTGGGCTATTACTAAGATCTCAAGTAGCAATTAGAGCTTGGACAAATTATCAATTTCAAGCACTGGACAGTGAGCTTAGAGTAACAGAGGGTCTGTAAACCGAGTATTTCTATGTCACTGCTGTTCTAACATGAGTATACAGAAACTAAAACATGTAGATATACAATGACCAAATATTCAGTAAAGTAACATAAGCCTTCTCTGTACATATGTGATTAAAGGTTCAGAACTGAAGCAAAAGAGACCACGACCACTGAACAGAACAGCACAGTCTGAATTCCTATGGCCAGAGCTCAGAACCACATTCAGTACCGAATAGCTCAAATGTCCAGTGCAACACAAGTCTAAAAACTATTGTACTCAGCTAATAGCCCAATCTTAGGTCATACAAAATCATCACAGAGCAGAGTGCTGTCCAGAGGGAGAAGGGGAGGATACTCACAGCGAAATTCGACCAAAATCGAAAAGAAGGGAGGCTAGGCACGGCTCGCAAGCCGCTGTCCCAGAAAACCTAGCACCCGCCGTTGCCGACGGCGTGAAGGAGATCGGAGATACAAAGCCAATAGCTCTGCAATCGGCACGAGCTGGCGAGCCTGAGCGACGCAGCTCCGGCTCCCAACACCACGATCACCGTCGGCAGTCACCACCGAGCACGTAGCACTCGGTCCAGCAAGCAACAGCCAACCCACGAACAGAGAGATGCAAGTCACTTTCTTCCTGTTCTTTCTACCTCTTTTTTTTCCCATCTTTTTGAGAGGAAATCAGCCCAATCTTATATGAGAGACTCACCTGGCTCCCATACTCGGATGAACGCTGCCCCCCCTCAAAATCCGGCCTCAACCAACTGCCTATCCTCCTCATCTCGCACACCTCCGATCGAAGCGTCGCCCAGGAGACTCGGGAGCCCCCCAACAGAAGCCGCCGCCACCCTCTCCAGAGAGAGCACGGGGTGCTCTGCTGCCCCTAGGGCAGTGCCCATCTGGAGATAAAAGGAGCCGGCGGGCGTTGGGCCGAGATGATTTTTGGACCGGTAGCAAGAAACAAGAAGCAGGAAAATAAAAGCCCAAAGGCAATTTCGAACAGGAAAATCCAAAAAGTGACAACAAAATGGTCATAATTTTTGCATACGAACTTCGATTTCGACGTTTTTTTGACTCTACGGACATCTTAAAAAAAGTTACATCCGTTTCTCCCCACTTTGTCAGGTTTGGCGAATTTTTTGAGGCCTAAAATGGCTTAGAAGATTGAGTTCTCGCCTCCGAAAGTTTCTGCACTATTTTCGGAATGAGCGTTTGTGTCCATAGCTGTTACCCCTTACATCAAACTTGAGCAGAAATGTACAATAGTTTACATTCTAGTGCTTCTAAAGTGAGAAAAAAATAAGAGAAAAATAAAATAAAAATAATTTTTTTTGCAATGTTTAAATCATTTTCTTTATTTCTGAATAATGTCATTAGTAACGGGTTATAACTTGACCTGTCACTTATGACAGGCCTATGAGACCCATCACCGATGAGTTAGTCATTGGTGACCGGTGAAAACTTGACCCGTCACCAATGACGATTCATCACTCATAAGTCATCGTAGACCAGTCATTAGTGACGGGTCAAGTTTTCACCCGTCACCAATGACTGGCATTAGTGATGGATCACAACTATGACCCGTCACTTTTATCATTACAACCCGTCACTTATGTAGTGTCTCATTTGTCTGTTTTTCACGTAGTGTAAATTTATCACCAAAAGTACGTTTATGTCATTGTAATTTTTTTTTTTACGCTTCCTAATCTTCATACGTCTGAAATTGAGCAAGATTTCAGGCAATGAAGAATTGTAACCGCAGATATGTTTATGGTTAGGGGTTTTAGGGTTTTAGAATGTTGGAGGTCTGCCGGACTTAAAATAGAGGTTGGGCAGTGGCTAGATAAGTGGTGGGCTACAGTTTGACAGTGCAACAAGGCACCGACAACAGCGTCGGAGACGCGAGCGGTGGGTAGAGTCAGCAGCAGGGGTGACAGGGATAGCGCGGTGGACGGTGGCAAAGACGTAATTTCCTGAACTTGCATACATGCATGCAGCACTAGCTTGCACAGTACATGCATGGCTGCTTAATTCAGTTTGGAACAGAAGTTTGTGCGTTAGCACTTGTAATTTCCTGAATAAGCTGTAGCTTTGCTTAGCCATCGTTTGATTATTACGACACAAATCGACCTACCTAGGCAGTCCAGTGCATTTCTTTCTTTCTTTCCATTTTTTTTGCTGTCTGACTGTGACAAGATAGAGGAAGCGGGTACGCGACCTTGTTCAGCCTACCTTGCTGCGGATTTTTCAGGCACGTTGTCCGAAACCGTGTCGGTCGTCGTCAGACACACATTCCTCCTGCACCGTATGGGGAGGAGAGAGAAAAAAGAGTAGCGGCTTCAGGACACCACCAACCACGACTACACCACCAACCAAGACCAACATATCGGCGCTTTCATTTCTTTCACGCTAATCTGCTATCTTAAGACGTCAGAGAAGAGGAAAAAGAATGGAACAAACTTTTAACGATCATAATATGATGGCACCTCAACTATTTCGGACGAAATCCACGTCGAGAGTCACGCAAATTTCAAAGATAATTTGTTCACGCGCGAACAGGGGAGGCGACGACTGCGATCGAGGAGGTATCCCTGCGATGAAGGTACCGCATGGTGTCTGGCCAGATGATGCCTTCATCAGACGTCGGAAGCGAGGAGCAGAAGCTGAGATATAATAATCAGAGACGCCGTAATTGAACAATCCATCAGCCGTATCTCCGGTGATCACGCATGCAGTGTCGAACAAAGCCTGCATTCAGTGGGTGCCAATCTGGGGGCGCAATTTACTGCTGACGATGACTGATTATGAATATATATATGGTGATCACATAAGGTAGGTAAATGCAATTTCGCATGTCTTTTCGTAAGCAAGGTCTACCTCGGACATCTATCTCTTTCATATAATACTTATCTATCTATTAGTTCATATATTTTATAAGTTTTTCCACCTACTCTTTTAACACAAATTAATGGTTTTGATAAGCCATACAGCCGCATACAGTGTCGAACAAAGCATGCATTCAGTGAATGCCGATCTGGGGGCGCAGTTTACTGCCGATGACCGACGACTGAACATCACTGACATTTCGGATAGTTAGCTTTGCACCGAAGAATTTTCGTCTTGAAGGTAGCAGCTACTCTAACGACGACTTCCTCTCTGCTGCTCAGGTAGTCAGGTTGACGTTTGTGATCTGCACCCATTCACCTGAGCCTGCATTTTTTTGCTTGGACCTTGGGGCCGGGTAGTAAATTGAATGACACGCAGGGCACGCAATAACTTGTTACCAATATTACTTAACGATACGGATACGAATATCAGAATTTAACTTGAATTCGTGTGTTTAATTCGGTAAAAAAATTAGACACGTGAAATAAAATTCAGAATCCGACAATCAAAATCCGACTCTGATTCGAGGTAACACTGCATGTTACTGACTTAGACTATGTTTGTTTCTGTTTATCAGTAGCTTCTGCTTCTTAAAAAAGCTGATAAGCTAAAATAAACGTTAAATTTATTACTGCCTTATGGCTTTTTTATAAGCTAATTTTTAATAAAATTATCTAAAATATGATAATCTAACTGAGATTAGCTTTTCTAAAAAGCTGATATGCTAAGAGCCTAAAAATTAAACTCATAAAATAGCTATATTTTCAAAAATGATAAATAGCTTTCCCAATAAACAATTTTTCAAAAAATCCTCATAAATTTTAACTGTGTTAAACAAAGTATAGCGACTTTTCCTTGTGTGGCAACTCGCGAACAAGCTGGGGTTCAAACTTATAGTTCAGTGATCAGTCAAAATTACCAACCCCCATTTGTTGAACAGTTCGGTTAGTCAACTTTTCCAGGGTTTTTTATGTGTTGGCAAGCTACAGATGTGATGTTTCATAGATTCTGCAGGAGTTCGAGTGAGAATTGGAACATGATAGACGATCAAGCATATTGTTCGACGTTCTCTTAACCGGCGGTAATAGCCCTCCCTCGGTCCCAATTATATGGCTAGATTTAAAGATACAAATGTATTCGTTAGATAACCTTGATGCCTATAATTGAATTTCCAATACACTTCTACTGGTTACGATAAAAACCTGTTTATCGTACAACTGTAGTATTTATAAATCTAAACTGTTATAATTTGACGTTCATTACGTGATCCAATTTTGCTGATGACAGAGGCCCGCATTACAACCGTATTTTCTGAATTCGTTTATTTTCTGAAAACCGTATTTTATTATATATATATATATTGCGCCTAGGTACACTATAGTTCACTATTACGTCACCTCCAATTACAAGTAAAAAAACTACCAGCTACAACTAAAAAAATAATCAGTTACGTTATCATATAATAAAAGATATATAATTATAACTAAAGAAGATATCTGAGTTACGATCATATATATTTGTATGAACTAACCTATCTTATGTATCGTAAATATACTGTTTTTAGTATCGTAACTATGGATGTGCACAGAGATGAACAAGTTACGGCCACATGATAAAAATACATAATTACGACTAGATAAGTTATCAGAGTTACGACCATATATATTTATAATAACTGACATATCTTATGGATCATAAATATATTGTTTTAAGGATCGTAATGAGGATGTGTGTAGAGTTAAACTATGTTACGTATAGACATATAATAGATATATAGTATTTATATATTATAGACACGTGAAGGTATCCGAGTTACCTCATACAGTATAAATATATATAGCCGCACAGGACTAAGTTGACAGCTCATCTTTAAATTATCTACTTTATAACTCATTTCACATAGTAATCTTCGCGGGTTGGACACTCACGTTTATTCCCCGCTAGGGCTTTCCATGTCAAATCTGTACTAGGGGATTTATAGGATATATTTTGAATTTTTGAGTATTGAATTTCAAGGATTTTCTCATACAACTATAGCAAATGTAATAATAAGCAAGATAAATTTTATTTAACCTACAAGTTATAGTATGATCCCACTAAAATAAACATGATAAATCCTTTTACGTTTCAACCAATTCATCCTTAAATTCCAATTCTTCAAGAATTATCATGGAAATATTTTTTAGCTATGAGAGGCTCGGTACGGTCTTTATATTGTTCACAACGATGATATAGTCGATCTTAGACAAACGATGACATTGGCAGTAGCTGGTTAGGTTTTTGTATCAATCAGTTCACCGGTCCTTGGCTATGATATACATTTTTTTCTAAACATGTAAGGAATGACTCTTCCCAACTTTCTATTAAACTGATAAATAAAAACTACAGAGTCCTCGGCTACGTACATCCTTCGATATAGAGGTTGGAATATGAGTTATTTCATTATCTAAAACAACTATAGAGTCCTCCTGCTTTTACATAGCGAGAAATTCTTCATTCATGCACAGTCGCAGGGAAATCCAAAATCAGAAACAGGAAGAGTATTTATCAGAAAGAGAATCAATGAATCACCTTTTTTACATTCTTGTTGTAATTTTGCAACTTCGGGATTATGTTCAAAGGCAGGTAATACATATGAATTTTTATTTATTTATTTTTTGCATGAGAGTCCTCCTGTTCCCTAAATCTACTAAACCAAAAATGGTCTCCGAAAAGAACAAAAAGTGAGTCTAAAAGAAAAAAAATATTTCCCTCAAAAAGAAAAAAGAAAAAAAGAGGCTACAGCCTATTGCTTCACTCGGCATCCTCTTGAATGTTGCTCAGCACGCACTTCAGCCGCGATCGCGCCGCTGCCGCAGCGAGCTTCTCGTTGCTCTTGGCCGGGCTGAGCAACAGCCTGAACTCCCCTAGCGTCTGCTCGTTGAGCTTCTCGTTGAAGAAGTCGACGTCCCCGTTGTCCTCCAGCACCGGCATGAGCATGACACGACCCTTCTTGTTGCCGCCGGGGCGCCGCACTCGCCGCTGCATCTTGTTGCTGGACGCGAGCGCGGTGCTCGCGCGGACGGCCAGCGCGGCCATGACAGCGCTTGACAGCGGCCGCCCGAGCATGGCCGCTCGGAGCACGAAGTATATTTGCCCCGGCCGGAGTAGCTCGCCGGGGGCCAGCGCTGGCGGGTGCATGTTGAAGTAGAGCGCGTCGGAGTTGCACACGAAGAACGACGACGCCGCGTCGCCGCTGAGGCCGAGCACGTCGGAGACAGCGACGAGGGGGGACATCGGTAGCTCCTTCAGCGAGCCGTCGGCGGCGATGACCCTGGCTGGCGCCGGCAGGTGCACCTGCCGCGAGAGGCTGCCTCGCTGGATGCAGCAAGAAAGCTTCAATCCCATGGAATCTTGCGTTTCTCTCGGTGTGTGTGTGGGGAAAAGTGTTGAGATTTTTTTAGTGTTTTGGAATTTGGATGCGGAGATTAAAGGATGGGTGGTTTACCTATATATAGAGCAAGAGGAGAGAAGTGAGGGGAAATGGCCAAATGGGAGACATGATTTTTTTATTTCTACCCCTTTTCTTCTAGCTCAATTATGCAGACGCATGTCTTCTTTAGTTGGATAAATTTCTCTATCTTTTTTTAGCTTGGATCAAGGGTGCTGGTGATGAATGTACAGTGTGCACGCAATACACATTGTATTATTCTGTACTCTACATATATTCCTACAGACTATGTGCTTTTTTTAAGACGTGAAAAACATAAGTGATTTTCAGTTTGTGTATTCAGCACTCTCAGATATCGGTTATTATTAGCTAGCTATAGGAATACTTACATATATTGGACATCAGAAAGTAATATACGTCGATTTATCTCGAAAGGTAACTTCGATTAATCTCTGTCAGCTTCTTTTTTGGGTTTATTCATCTCTTTTTGCAAAATGCCAGCTTCCTAAGATTGCTGGTCACTTCCTCGCCCTTTTCCATTCCCAGCCCTATCGGTCCCGTGATGTAAAGGCATTGTATCAGCGCATACGCACGCAACTAGTCTTGCGTGGTCACGTCTAGAGTTCAATTTATCGACGGCAACCGATCAAACTTCGTGATTACCGACCTTATCGCTCCGATCTGGTTTCAGAAACCGAACGGTAACTGAATTTAAATTCAAAAAATTCGAAAAAAATAAAAAAAAAATAAAAAAATCTTTAAAAACTAGAGACAATTCTAAGACCTTCTGTGAAAAAAAATTTCAAAAATAATATCGTTTGCATCATATTATATAGGGAGGAAGTTTGAAAAAATAAAAAAAGTTGAAACTTGCGGCTCAGTTATTAATTCATGTTAAGAAAAAACTTAACATATAAACACATATTTTTATTATGTAGGACGTATCTCAAGAGGATATTTAAAATTGATTTTACTTCATTTAGAGTTTATTAATTTCTCCATGATTTTTTTCAAAGTTCACAAGTACTGGCTATTACAATTTGCTTGGGCTGTATGGATTGCCAGCTGTGGTTGTATCTGTAATGAACATGGTTTCATCACTTCAAGTACTGGCTATTACAATTTAATTAAAACTGTGTTGCCCGTTCCTATTCCACCTCTCATGCGATGTGAGAGAGTGTTAAAGTACAAATAAATTACTCGTTTTTCTCTTTTCCTATCATTTAGATTTTTAATACATCTGGTTGGTGTTTGCAGCCGAATACGCAGACAAAAAGAGAAGCGCATACCTCGGATGTAAAGTAGTACGTTCACTTGCTGTGGATGTCTCCAACGTGCACTCGCTTTCAGAGTTCAGACAGCCGCTAATAACGAACTTACCAGACAGGCAGGCAGGTAGTCAGCCACCACTTGTTCCATCTTCAGACCGCTGAACATTCGGGTGTCGAGTACTTCTGGTAGTAGTAACATACGAGAATTGAAGTATTGAACCATCCATCTTCAGACTACTTAACATACGGGCCAGAGTCGACTGGAATTTTTAGACCAGCTGTATGTTGATTTTTCAGCCTCGTGCCCTTGTCCCGTTCAGTATCGATCGTCGTGGGGCATGCACAAACACATCATTCCTACCGCAGAACGTTGGTGAGAAGAAACGGCAGCGAGGGATTTTTCTGTACTCT
This sequence comes from Phragmites australis, assembly GCF_958298935.1. Classification (NCBI taxonomy): domain Eukaryota; kingdom Viridiplantae; phylum Streptophyta; class Magnoliopsida; order Poales; family Poaceae; genus Phragmites; species Phragmites australis. The sequence goes on from NC_084925.1 coordinate 5,291,457, forward strand.
ACATATATTCCTACAGACTATGTGCTTTTTTTAAGACGTTAAGTGATTTTCAGTTTGTGTATTCAGCACTCTCAGATATCGGTTATTATTAGCTAGCTATAGGAATACTTCCATATATTGGACATCAGAAAGTAATTTACGTCGATTTATCTCAAAAGGTAACTTCGATTAATCTCTGTCAGCTTCTTTTTTTGGTTTATTCATCTCTTTTTGCAAAATGCCAGCTTCCTAAGATTGTAGGTCACTTCCTTTCCCTTTCCCATTCCCAGCCCTATTGGTCCCGTGATGTGACGGCATTGCATCGGCGCATCTGCCCAGATGCGGCCTTCATCAGTCGCGAGCTCGATAGGAGAAAGGAGTTGAGATGTGGATGGCGGGCCACGCAATGCATATATAATCTGGTGATCACGCATGCAGTGTCAAACAAAGCATGCATTCAGTAGTGCCGATCTGGGGGCGCAATTTACCGCCGATGACTTATTAGTGGATGAATGTGACAATTCTATTAGAGCACGTGGACGCTTGTGATGACGTGAAAATATGTCACGCCAAACATTAAACACCTTATATGTATAATTCGGCGAGCAGCATCTAGAATATCTCGGTCGTGGCGTTGCGTTGTCAGACCTTCGTTATCACCCACGCTCGGAAAAGACTCTATTGGAGCGCAGATGGCCGGCGGCTTGCCTTTTATCGTTGAGATCAAGAACGGATAGCAATATAGATTAGAAGAGAGAATATGACTACAAAAGCTAGTTAAAAGAGATAAAAACGAAAGATAGATTATATTTTGATCGATTGGTTCATTCTTTTAATCGACCATGACCCTCTCATATTTAAAGGGTGGTAGGTCTTAGCCGTAAAAGATTAGGACTCCTAATTCAAACCGAACAGACTTACAGATATGATTCAGATATACCTTTTGATCTCCAAACATCCTATAACTAACATATCTTTCCTAATCGACTACGTAAACTCTCATATATCTACCCGAGTGTCTTTTATTACAACTCAGCCTTCTTGGATTCGACTACATGCTTAACGTATCCATGTACTTGAATCCGATCAGCTTTTCCACCTATCCAGAAACCAACTGCTGAAATAAACTGTGGTCACTGATCATCTCACTGGTCATGATCACTGATCGTATTCACTAGTCGTGGTCATAAAGTACTATTCACCGATCAAAGTTACTGTTTACCTGGTCAGAGGTACTGTTCATCTTACTGCATGTTGTTTACTACGGTCGAAGTATTGTTTACCATGTTCAGAACACTGTTCATCATGGTAAGAGTACTATTTATCAATGGATGTACTGATCGCTGGTTGCCTATTAAGCTAGTCATTGCTGCAATGACCACTATAAATACCAAATCTTGTCATCAACACATGTTCCCTTGTTTTTTGGTGAAGTTTGCTCACTAAAAAACATATCATCTCCCTTCCTACCTATTAGGTCGATAATTAAGATACCGGCTATAAATATTCCTTAGAACGATGGTAATCAATACATCGGCTATATTCCTTTAAGCATCTTGCTACACGCTAGGATAAAATTTCTTCAACTATTTTCATTAAATAGCTCTAGGCAATTTCTCTCCTTGCAAACTTTCTAGCAAATAAAATTTTTTAGGAACGATACTTATAACTTTATGGACATTCCAACTCGGAGATAATTTACCAAACTTATTGTCCTTCGATCCTACAGGTAAAATAGTGTTCCACACAAGGTCTTCAATCTAAAATGACTTTGCTCTTATCTTCTTGTTGTAGTCTTTGGCTACTCTTAGTTTATCCTTCTCGATCTCCCTCAAAGCCTTCAACCTTTCATCTATCACTTCATTAATTATGTCCATCATTAAACTATAATAATCCATAGTCGATAGGTTACAATGCTCGGCCAATCTAAAAGCATTAAGATTTACTTCAATAGGTAAAACAACTTCTTGACCATAAACAAGTTCATATGGTTTTACTTTAGTGGCACCATATCTAGATATTCAGTGTGCATACAAAGCCTCCGATAGAACTTCATGTTATCTTCTAGGATGTTAATCTATTTTCTTCTTGATGATCATAATCAAGATTTTATTACTAGACTCGGTCTGACCATTGGCCTGAGCATAATATGGAGATAAATTGAGAAACTTAATTTTCAATGACTCGGCAAATTCACGTACCTGATGTGACATGAATTTAGTACATTGATCTGTAGTTAAAGTCTGTGAAATACCGAATCTATGAATAATATGCTCTAATATAAAATTAATTACCTCCTTATGTGTCACGTTCTTGAGACACTTAGTAAAATAATCAGTAGCTACCAAAACAGAGTAATGACCTTTAGAGGACGGAGGATGTATCTGGCCGATGAAATCCAAACCCCAACCTCAGAACGACCATGGTTTGATAATAGGATGCATCATAGCAGCGAGAACTAATTGAATATCACCAAACTTTCGACATACCTCACATCCTTTATAATACCTGAAGCAATCATTAAGCATAGTAGGTCAATAAAAATCAGCTCTTTTCAATAACCATTTCATCTTGCGTGTTGATTGATGCATGCCGCATATACCTTTATGCACTTCTCCTATAGAAATTCTAGCTTCATCTGAATCCAAACATTTGAGAAGTACACCATCCACAATTTGACAATATAAATCATCATTCAAAAATGTATATCTGAAAGCTTGTCGCCGAATCTTTCTATCAACACTCTTGCTTGTATCTTTCAAATAATCAATGAGATGCTTCCTTCAATCTTTAATTCCAGCAACTCCAGCCTTTTCTATCAGTGAAGAAGACACAACCAAACCCACAAATTTATGTTCGGCTATACAACGATCAACATTCTCAAGCATCGGTCTTTTAATCATAAAAATATGCCTCTATTAACTTGATAACCAGATGCTTGTTGTGCTAAGTCATTAGCTCTGAAATTATCATCTCTAGACACATGCTTGACAACAAAATCATCTAAAATAGCAATAATGTCCAGACATTTATCAAGATAGCTATTTAGTGATCTGCAAAATATTGATAATTAACAGAAACTTGCTAGACAACTAGTAGCAGATCACCAAAAGCCTCTGTGTTTTTTACACCCATGAAGCTTAAAATTTCTACTAATAAGAGAGCTTCATATTCGACTTGATTATTGGTACAAAAATATTCTAAACGATACGATGTTTCAAAAACAACACCTTTATGTGACACAAAAATAAGATCAATATCATGTCATCCCCACAAGCCGAACAATCAAAATAAAGCTTCCATGATTTAAAAGATATAAAACCAACATCTAAATCATGCTTATCATCAATCCAATGGTCAACAATAAAATTAGCTACAATTTGGCCTTTCATAGATTTCAAATATTCATAAGCCATTTACAAATTCTACCACTTAAAATTGGCTTTTGCAACATATATTTAACTTCGTCAGCTTAACATGCTACTACACAATTACTAGATATCAAATAATATCTTAACTTTGTGCAAGCATAATATAGCGAAAAGCATAATTTTTCAATAAAGGTATATCTTGTTTCCGCTTCCAAAAGATGCGGGCTCACATAAGCGATTGCATGCTCTTTACCATTTATTTCTTGTACTAAAACAACACCAATCACATCAACTTTCACATCGATATATAGCCAAAAAGGCAATCCGGCTTTAGACGCTAGAAGCACCGGCAAAGTAGACAAATATTTCTTGATTTCACCAAATGCAAATTGTTGTTTTGCCCCCCCCCCCCACCAAGTGCCAAGTGAATTCGGTCTCCTTCTTCAACCGAAGCATAGGTGTAAAAGCATTAACATTCCCGGATAAGTTTGATATGAACATTTTCAAGTAATTAACCTTGCCCAAAAATTTCTATATATCTCTTTTGCACATAAGAGGTTGAACTTTTTGTATAGCTTCTATTTTATTAGGATATATCTCTATGCCCTTCTAATGTATTATAAAGCCTAAAAACTTTCCAGCTGACACACCAAAAGCACATTGAAATGGATTCATTTTAAGAACATACCAACACATTCTTTCAAAGGCTAAACGTAAATCAGCTAAATGAGAATCATCACCATCCAATTTAACAACTATGTCATCAATATATACTTCTAATATAACACCAAGTAGATCATGAAAAATTAAATTCATAGCCTTTTGATAAGTAGCACCAATATTTTTCAAACCAAACGTCATAACCACCCACTCAAATAGACCAACAAAACCAAGGCAACGAAAAGTTATTTTAGACATATCTTCCTCGGCCATAAAAATTTAATAATAACCAACATTACCATCAAGAAAACTAATTATTCTATATCCTGAAGCATCATTAATTAATATATTAGCTATAGACATAGGATATTCGTCTTTAGAAGTAACTTTATTCAAATCTCTAAAATCAATGCAAACTCATAATTTATCGCTACTCTTCTTCTCCACCGGGATGATGCTGGAAATCTAATCAGCATACCTGCATGGCCTAATAAATCCTGTTTTCAACAATCGGTCTGTCAATCATATATATTATGATTAAACCTTCTAAGAGGTTGTTTATAAGGACTACATCCTGTTTTAATAGTCAACCGATGTTCTACAAATCCTCGGGAAAGTCCCGGCATCTCATGATATTCGCAAAGCAATCAATATACTCTCTAATCAACTAGATTACTTTAGCCTTGTAATCGACTTTCATGATTTTGTTTATAAACGCCGGCCTTGGAATACTACCATTACCCATATCAACTTCTTCTAATAGATAGGCTGATGAAAAAGCTTGACCTAACTTATCTAACTCATCTAAATCTTCAACGGCCTCAAAATATCATTCTTATCTAACTGATATTGCTCCATACGCTTGCGCAGCCATTCTAAATTTCTATCTCTACTCATTGATAGATCATGTCATTGAATTGATTATCACAAGTCGGCTACCACGGGTACAAATCCATCCTTAGAGACACTAAGAAAATCACAATTTAAAAAATCAAGACCCGACAAGCACTCAGCATTGTCATATCTCCAATCGATTGAAGCATCGGTTAAAGCAACATAGGCCAAAGTATCAGCATGAATTATCTCTACCTCATCATCCACCCATTGAATTAAAAATTGATGCAAGATGGAAGACACACAACCATTTGTATAAATCCAATCACGCCCAAGAATAACACTATAGTTACATTACATCTCGACGATGAAGAAGGCGGTGAATAATGTCTTGCTTCCAATAGTGAGCTCCATAGAGATAACCCTTTTAACCTCATTAGAGTCACCAGCAAATCCATTGAACACCAAATTAGTTTTCATTAATTCGATGTCATCTCTACCAAGCTTCTTGAAAATTGAGTATAGCATTAAATTTATAGCAGCTCCACCATCAACAAGCATCCTAGAGATGGGCTTCCCATTAATATGACCCTTCACATATAATGCCTTCAAATATCAATTTGTCTCTTTTGCTTCTCAAAAATAGCCTCCTTTAGCCCCAAGTCCAATTAAGCTACTTCACCTTCATCTATAGCACAAAATTCCAAAGGTAATATAAAAATCATATTTATATACATACATTTCATTGATGAAGCATCATTAGTATGCGTCGGCGAATCATCACAATCAATCAAATCCTCATCTTCCTTGTCTTCTTGCATAAGCACCGGTGTTGTTGCTGACAAAGGGGCTACTGTAGGAGTTATCATTGCATTTACCTTTTGTCTCCACACTTCCTTTGTGGGTTGATTGGCTTAACTTCATTGAAAGTATCATCCCGCAACTTTTCATATTGCTACTCCATTAATTCTTGCTTGTGTAGTCGTTGCAATCTTCTCCTTTTCGTGTGAGATAAGTCAGAGGGAAGAAATTGGAATAATATCGATTCATACAGAGGAAAAAGAGCCGGTGACTCATAGGCAGTGGCTTGGTTAAGGGAATGGAACCCACCGGAGCCATAGCGAAAGCGTGGCGACACCAGTCTGAGCTGAGGGAAGCCAGCCAATTGAGTCACTGAAATGACCGACACCACCTCAGCTATAGATACTTAGAAAGCGGCTTGCTGCTACTTGCCTCATGATTATTATCCTTTGGAACAACATAAACAACAGTAAATATATTTTTAGATGTTACCGATTTATTGGTAATAACAATCGGTCACTTGCCAAGCTCTTCGGCAGCCACTTTCATCGAACCAACTTCAATAATATCGGCAGCATTGGTCCTTGTTTCCGCAACATTAAAATCTGAATGTTTGTTGTTCGAGAAGAAGCTGCTATTTCATTTGAATAGAAACTCCACTCTCCTTGACCCAATATATTTTCTTTACACTCTTAGCTTATCTAACATCACTAAACTGATTTGTATACCATAATCGGTCATGGACATGACGTGATATTCTATCAAAAACTGGCCTATGTAGTGCCGTCCAATCCAGATAAAAATAATTTACTTGCGCAGGAGTAGGAGACATCCACATACCGTTGTAACCCCATATTGGGCAAGGAGGAAAAGACATCGGAGGAGGCATACATGGCCATGGCGCCGACCAAAGTGGTGGGTGAGTAGCAACAACACAATCCTCCTTTGGTTGATGATAATCATGCACTTCTTGCTTCAAAGGTGATCTTGGTCACTTGCGATTATTTGGCCTATTCATATGAGTTTGGACGGCCTTATCCTTTTCATACTTAGACAGAAGTTGCTTGAAAGTGGCTTTGAATTTCACAACCTTATCATGTCCCTTTGCTTTATTAAACTTTCACCTGCCAACCTCCGAATTTTTGGGTTTGATCATCCTAGCATTGCCATGCCCCCCAGGGATCAAAGTGTTCAACACAACTTTGATCAATTCCTTGCCTTTAGAAGTCTTCTCAAGTAGTATTTCTCTTAGCAAATTCTTGTTCTCTCCCAAAGGTTTTGGCCTATCTTCACCAACGATTATAATTTTTTCTTTAGCTGTTTCGGCTTGAGTTGACCGAATTAGAACACTCTTGTCTTGGAGATCAATAACATTAACCAAGAACGGTTGCTTGTCAACTTGCATCTACGAGAATTTTAATCGTCCTTCATTAATGGTCGATTCACTCTATAGAAGAAAAATATTACAATCGTTAGTTACAAGAGAATAAGAATTATACCATTTACAATAAGCTCGCTTGCTCAATTCTTCTAATGGTAGAATCACATGACCATAAGGAAGCCTAATCTATTTTTCTTGTAGCAAGTAATCAAAAATTCTTTCACACTTTGCTACATCAAAAGTAAACTTATTTTCCTCTTGGCGATTCTAGAGAGGAATTGGCTTAAGAGCGGAGCAAACGAATGATTTAGACTTAGAAGACCAAGCCCATTCGGCTACACACATCAGCATCATTATCGTTCGTATTTTCAAACTCATACTCAAGCATATGAATATTAGGACGATCAACTCTAAATTTATTATTTGATTTTTAAAAATTCCTAGACTCTTTAGTCTGACTTTCTAATGTGAGTGCTCTTTGCAAAACTTGGCTAACATCCTAAAATTCATAACATTCTAGCTTTTCCTTAAGATGAGACAATAAACCCGAATAAGCTAATTCGACTAAGTTTTTTTCAGAAAGTGTTAAGTTAAAACATCGGTTCTTTGTATATTTAAATCTCCTAATATAATCAATGACATATTCATTATTTTTTTGCTTAACCGATGTCAAATGTGAGAGTCCCAATTCGGTATCAGTGCTATAAAATATTCATATAATTTCTCTTCTAATTGAGACCACACATGTACAGAATTAGGAGCAAAAGATGTAAACTAAGTAAAAGTATTTCAAGACAATGATAAAAGAAATAATCTAATTTTTAGCACATCATTGGAACTAGCTTCACCTAATTGTGCAAGAAATTAGCCTACATGCCCCCTAGTTGTCATTCCCAGATAAACTTCACAAAATCAGGAACTTTAAAACCACGGGGATATGAGATTGTGTCATAGTGCTTGGGATACGTCTTTTGATATACACGGGCTTTTCTCCTAACACTTAATCCAAATTGTTCTCTCAAAACAGTAGCTACATGCTCTCGTATAATTTCGGTATAATCGGCAATAAGCTTATTAGGATTAGCTACTGGTTCAAGCAGTGGTGTAGGTACATTCAACACATAAAAAGTGATAGGAGCTGGTATGGTGAAGTTTTGTTCAGGTATCGTCTCACAAGGGATGCTCGATCCTTGTGGTGGTATAGGTAAAACACTATATGCTTCGGTTTGGTAATATGGTGTTTGCACATTGGAATAACTTTAGGCTCTTTGAGCTTGAGCCAAAGATGAAACATAAGGCTTAGCATATGGTGTTTGATATGGATTTTGTATCACATCAATTTTAATTGCATAAGAAAGAACATGATTAGGTGTAACACTACCCGGGTTAGTTTGGCCATCATAAAAATTATTTAAATACGCATAAAAAATACTAGTTAATGCATCAACAACAGTAGGTAAAATTGGAGCACTAACATTACTAGTGGCAGATTTTTTCATATTTTGTTCCTCATGAATTTGCAAAGCTAAAGGCCGAATTTTCTCAGCCAATGTATCATTAATCATCTTTTTGACACTATTAGCTATGGTTACATCAGCAGATTGATCAATCATAATAGCAGCCTCTTGATGAGAAGTAGAGGGCTGAGAACTCACATTGACTTGTACCTTAGGGCTTTGGTCGGCAGGCGATGGAGAGTTTTCTTTCTTGAATACGCCTTGCCGAGTCTTTACATAGCGCGAGAGCAACTGTTGTCGACTTTGCTCCAAGTTAGCTTCGATTGTCAAATGCGCCTCTTCCGGCAGATCGTCATACGACGCCAAATATAGATTAGAAGAGAGAACAAGACTACAGAAGCTACGCAAAATGGATAAAAACGAAAGATAGATTGTGTTATGATCGATTGGTTCATTCTTTCAATCGGCCATGACCCTCTCATATTTAAAGGGTGGCAAGTTTTAGCCGTAAGAGATCATGACTCCTAATTCAAACCGAACAAAACTTACAGATATGATTCGGCTATACCTTTTGATCTCTAAACTTCTTATAACTAACATATATTTCCTAATCGACCACGTAAACTCTCATATATCTACCTAAGTATCTTTTATTGTAACTTGGTCTTCTTGAATTTGACTACATGCTTGACGTATCCATGTATTGGAATCTGACCAGCTCTTCTACTTGTCCGGAGACCAACTGCTAAAACAAACCATGGTCACTGATTGCCTCAGTGGTCGTGACCACCGATCATAGTCACTGGTCGTGGTCATGAAGTATGGTTCACTAGTCAGAGTACTGTTCATCTGATCGGAGGTATTAGTCATCTAGCTAAGTACTGTTCACTGTGGCCAGAGCACTGTTCATCGTGATCGAAATAATACTCATCGTTGGTTGGAGTGGTTGGAGTATTGTTCATAGTGGTCGGAGCACTGTTCATCGGTGGATGTACTGATCGCTGATCACCTATTAAACCAGTCATTGCTATAATAACTGCTATAAATATCAAATCTTATCATCAACGGTATGATTTATCAGGATCGTTCATTTGTATTGAGATCCATGATAAATATGTAGTGATAAAGATTAATATGATATGTGTGAAAAATCCATAGAATAAATGATAGAATAAATAAATATATATTAAGTAAGAGAGATAGATTATACGTGTGCAAAGCCTTGTAGAGTTGTAGTTCCCTGATTAGTGAATATAAATGACACATTCCCTTGACCAAGCGACAACCGTCGCAACTTCCGTTCTGCTTCTCATGTTGCGATTCAAACTCCTACACCTTGGGGGCAGCAAGTAAACCGCATGACACGCAGGGCAGTGAAGACTTACTGATCGACGTGCTTGTCTTCTTTTTTTTTTTCCGAAAGGATGGATTTATATTACTAAAGAAGTACAATACATCCCTATTTTGTAACAAATACCCTAGCCAAATAAAAATTACATTTAAGTCCTTAAGGGTCATCACGAACCAGGAGCTCTGCTTGTATGTTCACCGCCGTGGAAGATGACCGCCGACATCAGAGACACTTGCACTGCCGCATCAAAAGGGTTCTAAACCTTGGAAGCTATTGCATCATCTAACGCCTCAGGTCAACTAGAACGCATGTAGACCACTGAAGGAGCATCAGCCACCACCTCACTGGACACAGCAAGCAAAATGAACTAGTGCCACCTCCAACCAGCCGAAGGAGTGGCCCAGAAGCAGATCTGTGATGGTTCTTAGCAAAAGCATCCGCCAAAGCCGCCCAGACGTCCATTTCGTTGCTTGGGACAGACTCACTGGCCTGCAAACACCACCAAACATGGGTGAAGACAAAAGCTCCATCTCGTTCGTCAAAAGACAGAATAAAACTACCATCTCTCGACCAACATAACAGAACACACCATCGCCGTTACCGGAGTTGACGAAGAGGAATCCTGTACCTATGAGGGGACCGACAGAGAAACTGGCGACGAGAACGGTGATAGAGAACCGGCTAGCAGAAACGGCTAGCGTCGACCAACCGAGACGAAAATACTAAAACCTAACTAGAAAAACTAGCTACAAGACTGCATGTGACTAGAGCTGGCCCCCGCCTCTCGCCGCCCGCGAAAAAAGCCAGCCAGGGAGAGAGAGACCGGATCTGGCTAGGATTCGACGGAGGCCTGTTTTTTCTCTATATACTGTAGCAAGGGCACAGCTGACGAAGTGGGAGTTAGACTTACTGACTGATCAGTGGAGGTTACTACGAAACTACGATTTATTGAACAGCTCCGACTATCGACTTTTCTTGGTCTGGTTTTTCTTTTTTTTTGCAAGCTACAGATGTGATGTTTCATGGACTGCCAGACATAGATATAAGGGAGTTCAAACGAAATCTGGAACATATTAAATTCTGCTAATTCCTGTTCTAAGGATTTTTTCCCATACGACTGTAACAAGTTCAATAAACCAATATGTTATAACCCCGTCTCACCAAAATAAAGGAGAAACCCTTCTCTGTTTTGATAAATTTTATTTTGAGAAACAACAATGCAGCTTTTTTTTTTCACAAAGGTTATAGACTCACACAAACTCACGAGCGCACACAACATTTATTAAAAACCAAAAATGCAGAACTTTATAGGTGCTTTACTGTCAACGAATATATCGTCTATCATTAATAAAATCATGTCGATAAGACATACAAAGTGCAAATCTAGGGTTTTATCCTCGCTGGGTACGAGTACAACCCCTCCTATAACCATCCAAGCTAATGATTGATTCTCCTGTTTTGATCAATTAATCACAACATTTCTGGTGATTCTAAGATTATTGTGGGAATTTTTCGATCTCACAAACAAAGTCCACGTTCTTATATTTACGTAGGTCTAAGCTATTTTTTTTTGGCGTAAGTTGACTAAAAAATTAATTTGAACGTGTTTGTCTATATCCACACGTCGTACTGATGGTGATTGGTTGATTTCCTAAGTGTCAATGGGACAAATACTTATTCCATATTACTGAACTTAATTGCTGTAGTGACGCATATTGGGATAATACGATTGTGATTTGCGAGGAAAACGACAACGACACTACTTTCTCTATCCGTTCCTTTTACCGTAAGCCCATTAGTTCTGGGCTACATAATGTGAAAATCTCATAACTTGTCTTTATTTGTTAGGAAATTAGCTATTATTGGAAGCAACGTATCAAACCATCGAGATAATACACACAATCACATATGACATTAAAGGCATGATATTTGTTAACAAGGTTTAATCCACGTTTACATTTTCGGGGCATGACTATAGGCGCTCCTCCCCATCTAGCAACACCTACTACTTTCAGGGTTCCGACGAAACCGCCACTAACCCCTGCGAACATGTCGCTATACCATCATGGTTATTATATCGGCTATCCTTTTATATTTATGAGGAGCTTTGGTTACAGGAGTCCTAGTATAATTCCACGTGGAGTTCTACTCTAACTCCATCATGTACCGCTAATACAACTTTACGTCATATACGTAACCAACTCCGTACAATTATTCAACATACATCTAACAAAATCCACATTGACGAATAATCTACCACCTTAAAGTCGTCATGCACGAACCTACAAATACACTGGACTTGAGTTGTTATCTTTGCCGCTCAACGAGGGTTGTCCAATGAGGTTAACGTAGACTCATCGTCTTCTAGAGACACTACTATCCCTACAACTTTGGTCTCCATAACTTCACCTGAAACTAAGCACATTTATCTTCTATCAGCACAGTCTCTTCGAACAAAATCATATTCCTCTTTAATCTTGATACATACCTAAGTCCCCCGAGCTCGTAACTCCATTATAAATCTTATTTTTGATGGCACCTACTATGACAACATGGTAGTCCATGTCGTAACATAAATAGAGAATCACCAGACTTTATGAACAGAACTGCTTCCTGTTGGGCGTCACATGAAAAAATCAATTGAATCCAACGTCCACGCTCCTAATTGATTGCATTCTTGATATTGAGAACTTCACTCTCGCTTTTTAAGTTATACATAGAAATTACCATATTAGCATTGCGTTAGGTTACGATTCTCTGACGTCTTACACTATAGCCTCTTGCAGTTCTAGACCAACCAGATTACTCTAGTTGCAAGTAAAGATCTCTATAATCTCTAATTCCTTCCAATTCAACCCTTAAAGCTTCATCACGTCCTTTTGATCCATACTTCAGAAATCCACACTTGCAACTTGAACGAACTCACCCTTACCGATTTGGAAACACATAAATCCTCTACAATACGAACCTGCATTACGAGCTCATACCACGTGTTGCCACGCCAAAGAGAACAACCATCATTAGCCATCACGTTACTATGTCATTGTTGCCAATTTCTTCATCTCTGATACTCACGATATGACTCGTATATCGCTAGCAACCTATCCGCTTTGCACCATAGTATGTTCACCCTCCAAATAAACTATCTAATAACCTACCCAAGACTATCCATCATATACCCGCAAACTATCTAGTCATCACAATCAACTCTTATAAGTCACTATGTGCACCATGACTAAACATCATCGACAGCCTCTACTTATCACTGAGCACTGCAACACCGGCCTAAGGTACAACTAGCTGGCCAACTACCTTTCCGTTGTCGTTGATTGCAATATTCATTATCACTTATGACCTCCTGTAGCGCTCGCACCCGCACACGTGCTCGCACGACACGTCTTGTCACATGCATATCAATCCATCTGGTGTCTAGTCGAAACATTGGTCATGCCTTGTCCAACACTAGGTTGTTCGCCCTAGCCGTGAATTATCTATCCAGACCTGTCACTGAATCCACCTGTCATCATCAAATTTCCTTACGCGCCACCTCTGAACTGCCCTGCTAAGCTCCACGCGCTACGTGCCCCAGGCCACCACGCACGCTCCGTCAGACCACCTGGCCTCAGCCACTCACAAGGGCCACGTCGGCCGCACCAATCTGCTTGGGCCGCAGAGCTAGTTGCTCCTTCGTGCGCACCAGGCCTCCAGCTTGGCCACTGCGAGCCAAGCCACTCTGGCCCACACCGTAGCAATCAACCGCCTCAGCCCACGAGCTACAAGACCTCCCACTGGGCTGCCAAGAGCCCGTACGGCCTTGCCAGGCCGTCCACCTGGGCCACGAGCCAGTTGCCGCGCCCCTTGGCTGGAGAATCTTTTTATTTTTATTTTTCAATATTTACAAAGCACATGCTCATATCAAAATATTGTATATCTAGTTTACTGTAACCGTTCAAGTTGTCACCAATCTACTGAACGACATCTTAAAAATAAAAAATATTGACGCTCTATTTACTTAAAATTTAAAACATTATCGAAATAATCATAAAAAATTCTGAAAAAAATATATATATGGGAAGGATACACTGATCTAGCTTAAAAAATTCAAATAAAAAATTGATTTGTACAGTGAAAGACAAGAAAGACAAATTTTCTTGTACATAGGACGTAAGTATGTACAAGAAAAATTGTCTTTCTTGTTTCTCATTGTAAAAGTTTTAGTTTAAATTGATTTTTTTTCAGACATAGATTATAGCATCGTCTACAACTCTTTTTTTTTAGAATTTTTATGACTATTTCGATAGTGTTTTATAATTTTGAAGTAATAAAACGTAATTTTTATTTTGATTTTTTAAGATGATGTCCGTAGGAAGGGCAGTATCTTTAATTTTTTTTTTTACAATATCACCTGTTCTATCACCCTTTTAACAGGATATAGATGTATAATATTTTAAAATAAACATTTACTTATGCAAATATTAAACAATAAAAATAAAAAAATCCTTGGTTGGACCACCGAGGGCGCTACCAGGCTTGCTCTCGGTCGCCTATGCCGTGCCGGCCCATAGGCGAGCCAGTTGTAAAAAAACAGACATGCCTCGATGCGCCACGACAAGCAGACTGACTGGAACGTTCTAACTCGTGCCTGTGCGTGAGCAAGCGAACGAGCGCCCCCGCCCCGACAGCTAAACGATAGGGTGCCCACCTCCACCTCCCTCTTTCTTCCTCGCCTCTGGTGACCCTATCTTGGTATGCTCGCCCCTGCCCCGCCCACCTTCACCGTCTCCGACGGTGACTCGCCGCCGGATCCACCACCCATCGCACCCGCCTCTGCCTCTGCCATCCTCTTCTTCCTCACCTCCGACGACCCCATCTCGGTGTGCTCGCCCCCGTCTTACCCTTCTCCACCGTCTCTGACGGCTTCCTGCCGTCAAATCCACCACCCGTCGCCGGCCACCATGCTAACTTGGCGTTACCGAGCTGTTACTTTGACACCTTCACCGTCCACCAACAGTCCTCCATCGCTCTTCACCGTTCACCAACGGTCCTCCATCGCTCGGCCAGCTACGCCCCGGCTGCCCGGCCTCAGCCACAACTCGCCTGCCACCTCCGCTTTGCTGGCCACTGCCCCCTGGGCCACTAACCTGACCGTCGCGCGTGCTCCGGTAGCTAAACAACACCTGCGCGCGCGTGGAACAGGATTCTGGAGACCGACTGCCTGCATGCCACACACCCGACCGATGCCCAAAGCATCAGGCAACATGCATGCACCATGTCAAGGCAACATGCATGGACCGGATCCATATCCATGGACCACGTGAACAGCACCTGAAGCACCTTTTCCGTATAAAAAAAATCACTGCTGGCGTGTTGCACGTAGAGATTTTTTTTTTCCTTGCATGTGCATTAATACACGCGGGCCTTCCTGCATGCAGTTGCACTTGCACATGCAACCGTTGGTCTCTTTTGCATGCACCACCCGACCGACTCCTGCCCGAGCTCGCCCACCAGGTCTCTTTCGCCCACCAGGTCTCGCCTGTCCATGCCTCCACGCCCTCCTGCCGCAGCCAAATTCAATCCAGCTCCGCCTTCGATCTCGCGGGCGACTCCGCACGTGCGCCGAGCGCACCGCTGTAGTTTCTACTCACCTATCGCTATATCGTTATGGTTACTATATTATCTTTTTTCCATATTTACAAGAAAGGCTAGTTAAATGAGTTATATTAGAATTTCGTGGAGTAAACTCTAAATCATATCGCTAATATAACTTCAAATCCTATACATATCTAACTCCATATAATAACTTGATATATATCCAACATTATTAGATCATGAACTTCATGCCTTTACAATAAAAAAAAGTAATAAAAGAAAATCAGAGACAATATACATCAGAAAGAAAACCAATCAATCACTTTTTTTTTTTACATTGTTGTAGTTTTGCAACTACTGGATTATATACAAAGGCAGATGTGTTAGAATATATAGATTTAGCCTATTATATTTATATAATTTTAAATAAATCTTAAAGGCACAACTATATGAATGAAGTGTGTTTTTTAGTCTTACCTTACTAGTTAAGGTGCATAGAGACTAACTTAAAAATATTTCTCTCCTCTACCCACTTAGCATGTTTAGATGAGAGAACTAGATGCGTGCTCACTCGCCTCGTCGGGCTGGGCCATGGCGGGGGCGGATGGCGTGGGCACAAGACACCTGCGTGAATGGTCCGCCGAAATCATGTCCAGTTGCTTGTGCAAGTGCGGTCTCCTTTTGCCGTTTTATTCTTTTTGTTGCATGGGAAAACTGATAAATATATGGAAATCGTGTCGATCAAGACTCCGATGGTGGTGACGTAACTGACTCCAATCATGGCACGTCTCAGTCGTGCGACTCTCCCTCTATATATATGTGTCAGCCGCCACACAAAGGATAAACATGAGTTGCATACACACAATTAGGGTTTTGCCAATTTCTCTCTATTGCGTCGTTGCATGTAGTCTACTTCTTTCCGTTGTGCTGGCGTGCACTGACGAACGAGAGAGCAGGTCTCCAGAACCCGACGCCCTTGGGATCCTACATCGGGAGAGGGCGAATAAGGATTTTGGGAAGCGCTCGTCGCGACTGCTTACGATCTGCTTCCTCTTCATCATCGTGATCTACTTCGACTACTTCGTCTTTGTCATCGCCTGCTGGATCGACATCACGGTGGCCTCTGCATCGACTACTTCATATTTGTCATCCTCTATTGCATCGTGCATCAACATCACAGGGGTATCTGCATTTCACGTCGCCATCGGATACGTACGTAAATCCTACTCAAGTACCTAGTTGAGTACATCTGCTAGTCAAGTACCTAGTCTAATATCTTGTCGAAGACATGCTCTAGTCAAGGCTTATTAGGACTTGTCGAATCCTACTCGAGGCTAGTCGAATTTAGTCGAGACTAGTCGGAGCTAGTCAGAACATAGTCGATATTGATTTTTTGCATATGTTCTTGTTCATGCTATATTAGGAATTAAATTAAATCTGAAAGTGCTATTATTTTTAACAATCCAAAAACCTTATTGTAGATACTTTGATTTAACGATGGCTGGTTTTGTCGATACACTGATGCGAGATAAGTTTACCGGTGTGCACTTAAAGATATTACAAGACAAAGCCACTATGTGGCTTACGGTTATGAACTTCTACTAGGCTGTGTTTGGCAGGCCTGAAGGAACTCTTTCCTCTGATGAAGAGAAGAAGTTTGAGAAAGCCAACATGCTTTTTGTAGGATGTGTTCTTAGCGCTCTTGTCAATTGTCTCTGTGATATGTACATGCACATAAATGATGCAAATGAGTAGTCGGACGCACTTAATGCAAAATTTGGTGCGTTAGATGCAGACAGTGAATTGTATATCATGGAGCAATATCATGACTACAAGATGGTTGATAATCGATCAGTAGTCGAGCAGGCTCATGAGATTCAGTACATTGTAAAAGAACTCGAGCTCCTAAAGTGTACCTCACCCGACAAGTTTGTGGTTGGGGGATAACTGCCAAATTGCCTCCCTCATGGACAAATTTTGCCACTGCTCTAAAACACAAGAGACAAGAGATTTCTGTCGAGAGGCTGATTGCGTCTCTTGATGTTAAGGAGAAAGCTTGAGCTAAGGATGTATATAACAAAGGATGCGATAGGCAGTTCATCACAAATGTGGTGCAACAGTCCTCTAACGGTAAGTACAAAGGGAAAAATAACAAGGCCAAATAAACCACCAACTTCAAGAAGAAGAAGGTGAACAAAGATGATAAATCTTGCTTCGTGTGAATGAGATTGGCCATTGGGCCAAAGATTTCCGAGACTGCAAAGGAAGAAAGGTTAATTAAGGGAAGAACAACAAGTCTGTCAACGTGACCATTGGCAACACTGGATATGGAACTAGTGGGTATGATAATCTACTTATTGTTCTTCCAGTGAATCATTCTACCATTTGTTGGATTGATATTAGGGCTAATGTACATGTGAGTAACCATCCAGATAGTATTCTAATTAATCATTAGGACGATCATTTGCTTAATCACGATCACGATGATTAATCGGAATATCATCCTGGTAGTCCCGACATGTGTTTTGTGCCCAAGATTGGAACACATGCCTTTCCAACATATAGCATCAAAACAAAGCTTAAGAAAGAGTGAGTAATTAAATTATATTACAAGTTTTAAGCATTTAACTATTTACAATAATTTACAATAAAAGATTAGAGAAATTACGCAGCAGAAAAGTAACACCTATCAACATCAAAAGCTAGGTGAAGCTATATGCCCTTAGCCCTACCCAAAAGCACGCCACATGAGTACTTTGCACTATTCATTCCTGCCATCTACATTGGCAAGCGTGAAATAGCCAAACACGAGCTCCTCCTCACCGGTAGAACCTGAAAGAACAGCGTGAGTACGAAGGTACTCGCAAGACTTAATCCATAATGGGTACATATAATAACCTGACTCCAAGGATTATACATTAAGTCATTAGCAAGGAGTAGGCCGCATGGTTAAGTAAATTCATAAGCATAAGCAACTTAGACACCTATGTATGAGCATTTATACATAACCAAAAGTATCTTTCACCCTGCAACCAACAACTTGAACATAAATGTAACTAGAACCATCTCATGTAATCAATAATCATTTCCAACCATCCTAACCACACCATCCCATATCACGCATCACCGAATTTGAAAACTCTATGACCAATGCAAATGGACAGAAGCAAGCTCATGACCAAGAACGTGACAATTCGAATTATTTTTACACCCTGCAGGGGTATTTGTCACACCCTGATTTTCAGATTTCTTAAGTTTCTAAAATTTTCCAAGAATAGTTATAGAATAAACACTTAGAATAGAAAAAAAAATCCTATTTTCTAAATTCAAATTCAAATTTGAATTAGGTTATAGTTGGCTGAACGCATTCATGCTGAAATAGGCATTTAGGCTTTATTTGGGTTGTTGGTTTTCTCTGAATTTTATTGGATTTTGTTTGAGCTCCTCTGGATTTTATTTGAATTCTTCTAAGTTAAATTTTAATTTCCAAAATATCAAATTGCTTTCATAAGTCCGAAATGTTTTTATTAGCTTCTAAAATGTTTTCAAAAGCTTGTTAAATTTTCTAGAATTTTTAGGCTTCAGTTGAAGTTTTATTTGGATTTCATTTGCTATATTCCTTTTGTAGAAATTCCAAAACAAATAAAAACCCTAAACTAAGCCCAGACCTAGCCCACCCTTCCTCTCTCCCTCCCAAAGCCCAACAATGGCTAGCCCATTCCCTCTCCCTCTCTTTCCCTTTCAACACCTAGGCTGCCAGCCCGAGCCGGCCCACTGCTCCTCCCGCCTTCTCTCGCCTGGGCCGCATCACCGAGTAGCCTAGCTCGCCCGTGTGCTCGCTTGACTGCTCAGCTGTGCCACAACGTAGCTTGCCAGCCCGCTCACTGAAGGTGCCTACAGCCACCCGCCTTCACCCGTTGTCATCTCCGAATCAAACTTGTCACTGTCGTCATATCCGGGAAGGAGTCCATCGCCACCAAGAGTCCCGCCATGCCTGAGCCCCTCCATCTCGCCTATATAAGCTCAAGAACCCCCTCCCATTCTCATCTCATCCAAATCCGCCACCTCCCAAGCCAAGTCACCGAGATCTGGAGCTATACCGTGCCTTTGCTGCCGCTTCGGTCTAGCTCACTGCCGCGCTGTCCTAGCGTCGTTGAGCTTCACTCGAGCCACCCATCAGAGCTAGTTGCCTCTGCCAGAGCCTGAGCCGCCGTCGTCTTCACCTTTTGGCCGCCGGAGCTGCTTCTAGTTGAGTTCCCAAGCTCCCTCGCTGTCTCTGTCACCGCTGACCATCCTTCGGCGTTGCGTCGCTCTCGGTAAGCCTCAAAACAGATTCATCGTCGCCTTGTCATCATATTCCGCCGCTCGTCGTCGTGCTCCAAGGTCGGCGATGAGGCCAGCGCCCTTCTCCAGCAAGTGCACTATCGTGATCCCTCTCGGCTCCGCCGTGTTTCTCTCCTCCGGTAGCCCCTCCCTCTCTGAGCCATTAGATCCAAGACGCACGGCCCAAATTAGATCATCACTATACCCCTTCGGCCACCAATCACTATACCCCTTCGGCCACCAATTACATATTGCCACCTATCCACTTAACCCAGTCAGCTATACCTTGCCACCTCATCTTGCCACATCAGCACAGCATATATGCTGATGTGTCATGACTAGTCAGCCTGCCACGTCAGCTATGTCAGCCCCTTCAACAATTCAAGCTTTTCTGGTAAAAAAATAATTCTGAGAATTCCAAAAATAGCACTTTTGCAAAAAAGCCCCTATAGATCTTCTAAACTTCTCCATTTTTGCTCCGATTTGAGTGATTCTTGCGCTCAAATTTCCCTAAAAACAAGATCTATCCAACCATGCCAGTTTCAAATAGCCATCCTCTCATCTTTACAGTAGTTTTCCCTCATTAACATCTAGATCCCTACAACATGAGGATATTATTTTGATTAGTTTATATTTGTGACAATGGCATATAATTCCTGATCAGCTTTACATGCCATTGCATTACAAATATGAATTGATAATTAAAATAATATATTAATTTATAGGTCACACATGTTAATGCTTTAGCCAGTCTGTTCTATCATTTATTTTGAATCCTTTTCTGTCATTTCATGTGAAGCTTTAATTCCAATCGCTTGTTCTTTTCTCATAAGAAGTCCAGACAATTCTGTTTTCCTTGATCAGTCCATCCAAAGATTCTAGCCCATTGTTCTATTCCTTTTATATTTGCAGTTTAGAGTTTATTTGGTGTTTATTCGATATTGCTTTTGTTTGTCGGTAGAATTCGCGAATTAGTCGATAACGCTTCGGATCTGTTCGATGGACTTCAAAACCAAGATTTTGACAACACTGAGCAACATTGGGTAAAAGACAAGTGTCATTGATCATCTTGAACCTATGTTTTATTTTATAAAACTGCATGCGATGTCTATCAACTTGATAGGTAGTCACCTATGTTAGGGTTTACCTAGTTCTTTCTTTATATTTTTTGAAGCCTAAGTGGTAGATAATATGAGTCTTTTAGGTAAGAATTGCTTAGTCATGTTGTTGGGATATTGGGAAGTGTTATATAATTGATTAATGGACATATGCAATTATGATGATAAACATGACATAACAACATGGAACTTAGGACTTGGGCAAAGAGATGTTTTTGTTAATGTTGGTGGGCTTGTGGACACGTTCCAAGCATAATAATAGGTTATGGATGTCCTCTAACATTTGCTATGGTTCTGGATGTCTATTAACATTTGTATATGTTCTAAATGTCCTTTAACATTTGATGGTTATTACCCGGTTGGATAGTCTTTGCCCAAGTGTAAATAAGTAAAACATGTGTAACCTGATTAAGGATCAGTTCGTGGAGTGAGAACCCAAGAAATACCGTTCAAACACGAGGCCGATATGGGTAAGACTTAACATATCAGTTAGACACCTAGCTCACATTCGTTGGGGTACCAGGACCTAATTGATGGACCATGCTTTATAGTGATCTCTTAGCAGCACACCACTGACGTGTGTTAAGTGTCTTGCAAACACGGCAACTTGGATATCACAACTCGTGGCTAAAACTTCGACAACCTCTGCAAAGTGTAAAACTGTTATAATAGTCATACCCACGGTTATGGGAGACTTGGATCCTTACATGATTAGATGGTTGTGGTTGTGGGATGGTTATGGTGGTAGTATTGGTAGTACTAGGTGGTTTTGGTTCGCAAGATGGTTAACTTAATGGGTGGATTAATTGGGTTACCTTCATTTAGTAATTGTTTAATGCTTTTGAGTCCAAATATCTTTTCATTACTCACATTTACGCGAATATATCATATGTTAGTCTGTTTCATTATAAACCTGCATATCATTATTCTCCTGTACACTTGCTGAGCGTGTCATGTGCTCACACTTGCTATTTTTCCATATGTCATGTGACATGTGTGGTGCTGCTCAGTGAGTGAAGATGTTGAAGATTATCAAGATAAGGTTGCGACATTCTAGGCGTGAGTCTTCCGGTCGGTTGCCTGCGGTGTTGTTGGGCACCAATACTTCTGTTTCGCTGCGAATATTTATGTAAAAGACATTTTATATCAATTGTTGTAAGAGTTAAATGTTTATTCAATAAAAGTATTACTTTTGTTACTCCACCCGTGACATCCTTATATGTGTTGATCATCCTGGGCACACATAAACCGCACCTGATTTTGTCCGTTAAAACTGGGTGTGACAGATGTGGTATCAAAACCATACTAACCGTAAGACGCAAGCCTAGGTAGAATGGTCGTGTCATAAGGTCATATTTTAAAAGCCTATTTTGAAAAACCCATCATCGTGCTTTTCTGACCCCTCAGTTTCTCTCTCCACTTGCATACTTCTACCTATTAAGCAAAATAAATTTCCAATACTCCCCCTTTCAAAAAATTTAGATGATAAAACCATCTCCATTATTTCGTTTGAGAAGGAAGCACTTGAACATCTCACTTGACGCTTTTTCCCCGTATGAAGATTCCGATGATGAAGTTGAAGACCCTTCGCTACGAGGAAGAATCATCGACCGCAACACTGAAGATATGAAGATCCACCTCCGCACTACTCCCGGTTTTAGTTTTTCGCGTTATAGGAGGATTTTCCCTGTTCTTCAGAAACGTTAGAGCGATGTTGATAGTGTGTGCCTGCGTTGTGTGCCTTGTCTGATTTTTATTTTTTTTGTTTGAGTGCTGGAATGCATTGAGTGATACTCTAGCATCTGGTAACAACGACATTCCTTATATATCTCTATAGTTAATAGTATAGCTGGGTTTTCTCCTTCTAGTCCTTTCTCTTCTTGCCCCCAACCTTCCTTCTCAATCCCGATCTGATGGTGAACATAAAGAAAGACCAGCAGCATGGTGAGGACACCAACCCCAACAACAACGATAACAACTAGCAAATGCCACCTCAACTCAATAAGGAACAACTTTTGGTGATGCAGACTCAGATCCTTCAAAGCATAGCTCAGAGTATGGAAATTCTACTGCATATCACTAAAGCTCTGAGTGCAAAAGACGAGCATAGACAACATGATAGTAACAAGAAGATGAAGATGCCTTTCCCACAACAGCAATTAGGAAGCAATTCTTGTCTTCAGACTATAACACCCCTGCGGTGTCAAGTTCAGCCTCGATACATTGATGATCAAGGATAGAACTCCAAGGACAAATAGAATACTCGAACGTAAAGCAGTCCTCAGGGTCTCAACGTTAGTGATTGGGTGATTACCTACGACGAATTTCAACGGAATAGGGCCAAGCATGTCAAGAAGTGCAAAAATCAAGTTGGATTAGTGCAACAAGGCAATCCTATCAGTCAAGTTCCAAAAAAATCGAAGAAGAGGAAGATGTCATTTCAAGGACAAGGAAGCAACTCATGTCTTTGTATGTCATTGTGTTTGTAAATAATAAGCACTAAGCTCGTGAACAATAGTTGAACCATTGCTCATCTTCTATCGAGGACATATGCATTGCTAGGTATTTTGAATAATTTGTAAGTTAGATCAAGGCTATAAGGATATGGATAATTAACAACATAAGGTACAGATTCTACCCATATAAGCCTGACATCGACTTGCTAACTATGCAAATGTACACAAGCGATAACTTATCAATTTAGACTCCATTCAATTCAAACAAGGTGCAATATGCTTAGAAGCTTGCCTTGCTGCTCTGGTGGTTTCCTGATACTCCTGGCGCAGCATTTACAGAACTCCGGTAGATTAGCATCGCCTTCACTCGCTTGGACCGCGGTATAACACTCTCTAAATGAATCAAGAATGCATACCATAAATAATCAAACGATGGAAAAGTGTGCATATGATACATGCTTAGATAACAATAGGGTGTTGTGTTTCAAAAATATTTGCAAAAGACCGCTAAAAGATTATGGTTTTAAAGTTTGAAACCCCAAATAACACAACCTAAGTGCATATAGCTTTAAGTGGCTAGCGGTCAGATCGATGTTGAAGTGGTGGTTTGGGGCTTGAGGTGGATGAACTCGCATGGAAACTTCACCGACTATGAGGGTGAAGGGGATGAGCTCGAGGAAGACGTCGAGGTGGTCTCTCTCTCTTGGTGTGGGTGAAGGAGTGAGTGAGAGTGAGAGTGTGACAGAGAGTGAGTGTGAGAGAGTTAGCCGATTTACTTAAGTGGAGTCTTTGCACTGTGGTGGTCAGACCATGGAAAGCCCGCATGGCAAGCCTATGTGGATGCCCTCTGGCAGTCAGACCGCGGGGAATCCCGGTCAGACTGCAAGGTCGATCTTGTGCTGAAAACTTGATTTTATTCCCCTTTCTATTCTTCTTCATCTCCAAGGCATTTAGGGTTTTCCTAAAGGGCTATAAACTATCTCTAAGTACTTTTGAAACATGTTTAAACTCAAATTATCAAATGAATATGCATAAACATAATGTCATGATGCTTATGAATGCTTAATCACACGATTAGTATTTTGGGACGTGACAGTACACGTGTGTGCTGACAATTAAATGTTCTCTTCTTACCAGGCCACTTGGGATTCTTCCATCTGAATAGCGAATGGGTCTCATGCTTCTGTTCATGGTGTTGGCACGGTAGATCCAAAGTTTATTTTGGGAAAGATCATGCAGCTGAGGAACATGTAGCATGTCCCTTCAATAAACAAGAATCCAGTTAGCGGTTCCCTTCTCTGTAGAAACGGGTTTAAGGTGGTACTCGAGTCCAATAAAGTAGTTATGTCAATGCGTGGACTTTCTATTGGTAAAAGCTATGAGTATGGAGGCTTGCTTCACTTTTCTCTTTCTGATTTCAGCAATAAATCTGTAAACTATATTTGTGACAATATTAATAGAGATGAGGCTAGTGTTTGGCACTAACGGTTATATCACATAAAATTTGGTTGTATGACTCAGCTTTCCAGCTTGAATTTAATTTCGAATTTTTTCATTATCAAAGATTCTAAGTGTCAAAGTTGTGTGCAATCTAAGCAACCTCGTAAGCCTCACAAGATAGTCGATGAGAGAAATTTGGCAATATTAGAACTCATACATTCAAATCTTTGTGAAATGAATGGTGTGTTGACAAAAGGTGGAAAAAGATATTTCATGAGTTTAATCGATGATGCATCTAGATTTTGTTATGTGTATTTGTTGAAATCTAAAGATGAGGTTCTAGACTACTTTAAGATCTATAAGACAGAAGTTGAAAATCAATTAGAAAGAAAAATTAAAATACTTAAGTTGGATTGTGGTGGAGAATACTTCTTGAGTGATTTTGACTTATTCTATAAGGAACATGAAATTATTCATGAGAGAATGCCTCCTTGTTCGCTCCAATCAAACGGGGTAGCTGAGAGGAATAACCGCACCCTGATTGACCTGGTTAATGTCATGTTAGACACTGTGGGTTTATCTAAGACATGATGGGGGAGGCCTTGTTCACTTCGTGTCGTGTTCTAAATAGAGGTTCGACTAAGACAGAGAAAACACCATATGAAGAATCAGAAGGGAGAAAGTTATCACTTTCTTATTTGCGCACTTAGAGATGCTTGGCAAAAGTCAATGTACCAATAACTAAACAGCACAAGTTAAGATCTAAGATAGTAGATTGTGTCTTTCTAGGATATGCACATTGGAGCATTGCTTATAGATTTTTAGTAGTTAAATCTGAGGTATCTGACATGTTAGTCTATACAATTATGGAGTCTAGAGATATCACTTTCTTTGAGAGCATATTCCATATGAAGGATATACATAACATTCTTGTCAAACCTCTGAGATGATTTCTGAACCTATCACACTACTTGAGTATTCTGAACAACCACTCAAGCTAATTCTTGAAGAGGATAACAGTGAAGCTTCGAGAAGGTGTAAGAGACAAAGGACAATAAAATCCTTTGGTGATGATTTCACCGTGTAACTTATGGATGACACTTCCAAGTCGATTTCAGAAGCTTATGCATCTCTAGATGCAGACTACTGGAAGGAGGTTGTTCATAGCAAGATGGATTCTATTCTCGCCAACAAGACTTGGGAAGTCACAAATCGACCTTATGGTTGTAAACCTGTAGGTTGTAAGTGGGTATTCAAACAGAAGCTTATGCCTGATGGTACTATCGAAAAGTATCAGGCTCGATTTGTGGCTAAATGTTATATCCAAAATGAAGACGAAGATTTCTTTGATACTTACTCACTTGTCGCTAGACTGACCACGATAAGAGTACTAATCTCTTCGGCTGCCTCACATGGTCTTATCATTCATCAGATGGATGTTAAGACAACTTTTTTTAATGGAGAGTTGGATGAGGAAATCTATATAGGTCAGCCTGATAGGTTTGTAGTGGAAGGTCAGGAGGACAAGGTATGTGAGTTGCTGAAATCTTTGTATAGCCTCAAGCAAGCTCCTAAGCAATGGCATGAGAAGTTTGATAGAACATTAACATCTACAGGCTTTGTTGTTAATGAAGCTGATATATGTGCATTATTTACCCTGGTGGGGGTGAGGGAGTTATCATGTGCATGTATGTTGATGATATCTGGATTTTTGGGATAAATTTTGATGTAATTAATGAGATCAAATCATATATGTTTAGAAATTTCGATATGAAAGATCTGGGAGAGGCTGATGTGATCTTAAACATTAAGTTGATTAGAGGTGAGAATGAAATTACACTTTTGCAATCTCATTATGTGGAAAAGATCTTGAGCCGCTTTGGCTACATGGACAATAGGATCGCTCCAACACCTTGTAATCCTAACTTAATACTTCGAAAGAATAAAAGAATTGCTAGGGATCAACTGAGATACTCTCAGATAATCGGATCACCCATGTACCTAGCTAGTGCTACAGGGCCTAACATCTCATTTGTTGTTAGAAAATTGAGCCGGTTTACTTCTAACCCAGGTGATGATTATTGGTATGCACTTGATCGAGGCATGCACTACTTGCTAGGTACTATAAATTTTGGACTTTACTATACTAGATACCCATCAGTACTGGAGGGTTATAGTGATTCAAATTGGATATCTGATATTGATGAGATCAAGACCACAAGTGGATATGTATTTACTGTTGGTGGTGTTGCTGTCTCATGGAGGTTTTGCAAACAGACCATATTGACGAGGTCAACCATGGAAACAGAACTCACAGCGTTAGACACAGCCATTGTTGAGGCAGAATGGTTGTGTGAGCTCTTGATGAGCTCTTGATGGATTTGCCAGTAGTCAAAAAATCGATACCGGTTATCCTTATAAACTATAATAATCAAACAGTTATTGTCAAAGTGACAATTCTAAGGACAACATGAAATCCTCAAGACATGTAAAGAGTAGATTGAAATCTCTCAGAAAATTGAGAAACTCTAGAGTGATAGCGTTGGATTATATCTAAAGGGTTAAAAATCTAGCAGATCAATCTACAAAGGGACTATCACAGAATATGATAGATAATGCATCGAATGAGATGGGTATGAGACCCATATGAGTTATACAATAGTGGTAACCCAACCTATGTGATCGGAGATCCTTGAATTAGGACTGGGAACAACAAGCTATTGGTTAACTGAAGGAGAGTACCACACAACCCACCTGAGTGAGGATGCAATACTCTCGAAATCTGTAAGAAAGGTTGTTTATTGCCTTAATGTGTTCTGTTGGCAGGGCATTCTTGAAAGAACACACCTATATGAGCCTGACTATTGGTCGCAGTCTATGAGACTTCAGTGATCTCTAATAAACTCATAAAGAGACCATGGAGCATGATTTTTATGCTCCACCCGCGAGGTAGACTAATGACAGCCAAGTATCAGTTATGACTCTAAGTGAAACTCGTTTGCACAAGACTTGCAATTCAAGGCTTAGTCTATTATTCAAGTTGCGAATGAGTGTAACTTGATGTTCTAGGTGGATATTCAACTTAACAGTCTCCACTGAAACACTGGTATATCAAACAATATTGAGAAAAAGGCAAATCTTCAAGGGACTTTGAGACCTGGTGGGGGATTGTTAGAATATATGTGCTTAGCCCATTATATTTGTATAATTCTAAATATATCTCAAAGTTCCAACCATGTGAGGGAGGTGTGTTTCTTTAGTTCCACCTTGCTAGTTGAGGTGGATGGAGACCAACTTAAAAGGGTTTCTCTCCTCCACCCACTTAGCATGTGTGGATGAGAGGACTAGAAGAACACATGCGCGTTCACTCGCCTCGCCTCGTCGGGCTGGACTGGGCCTGGCCAGGTCGGGGCACGGGCACACGACACCTATGTGAATAGTCCATCAAAAATCGGTTCTAGTTGCTTGCGTATGTGCAATCTCATTTTGCCATTTTATTCTTTTTGCTACATAGGCAAATGGATAAATATATGTAAATCGTGTTGGTCAAGACTCCAATCATGGCGGTGTAACCGACTCTAATCGTGGTGCATCTCAACCGCATAACTCTCCCTCTTTATATATATATATCTATCAGTTGCAGCATAAAGGATAGACGTGAGTTGCATACACACAATTAGGGTTTTGCCAATTTCACTCTGCTGCACCGTCGCACGTAGTCTACTCCATCCCGCTGCGCTAGCATGCACCGACAAACGGGAGAGTAGGTTTTTGGAACCCATCGCCCTTGGGATTCTGCACTAGGAGAAGACGAATAAGATTTTTAGGAAACACTCATCGTGACTGCTCACGATTTTCTTCCTTTACATCATCGTGGTCTGCTTCGACTACTTCATCTTTGTCATCGCCTACTAGATCGGTATCACGGTCGCCTCTACATCAACTACTTCATCTTCGTCATCGTCTACTGCATCGTGCATCAACATCACAGGGGTGTCTGCATCTCACGTTGCCATCAAGTACAACCTAGTTGAGTACATCTGCTGGTGGAGTACATAGTCGAATATCTTGTCAATGACATGCTCTAGTTGAGGTTTGTTGGGACTTGTCGAATCCTACTCAAGGCTAGTCGAATTCAGTCAAGGCTAGTTGGAACATAGTCGATATTGATTTTTTGCATATGTTCTTGTTCATACTATATTAGGAATTAAATTAAATCTAAAAGTGATATTGTTTCCATCAAAATGCACGTACACATTTTTTCTTCTTCTTGAGTGTCCTCCTTTTTTTCCTTAATATACTAAACCATTTAAGCTTCCAAGCCTTAAAAATGGATTCCAAAAAGAAAAAAAAACATTTCCCTCAAAAAGAAAAAATATGAGGCTACAGCCTATTGCTTCCCTCGGCGTCCTCTTGAATGATGCTCAGCACACGCTTTAGCCGCGACTTGCAGTGAGCATCTCGATGCTCTTGGTCAGGCTAAGCAACAGCCTGAACTCCCCTAGCGTCCACTCGTTTAGCTTCTCGTTGAAGAAGTCAACGTCCCCGGTGCCCTAATGCACCGGTACTCGCCACTGCATCTTGTTGATGGACGCGAGCGCGGCACTTGCCCGGATGGCCAGCGCGGCCATGCCAGCGCTTGACAGTGGCCACCCGAGCATGGCCTCTGGGAGCACAATGTACATTTGCCCCAACCAGAGTAGCTCGTCGGGGGCCAGCGCAGGCAGGTGGTCGTTGAAGTAGAGTGCGTCGGAATTGCACATGAAGAATGACAATGTCGCGTCGCCTCTAAGGCCGAGCACGTTAGAGATAGCGACAACGAGGGGGGGGGGGCATCGGTAGCTCCTTCAGCTAGCCATCGGCTGCGATGACCCTTGACGGTGCCAGCGAGGCCAGTAGCTGCACCTGCCGTGAGAGGCTGCCTTGGTGGATGCATGCAACTTTAGTCTGAGAAACCAAATAGATAAGTGTCTTGGTTGACATGTGTGATGAGTTATTGACAATGCTTGAGTTGAGTTGGACTTGGTTAGCATGTGTTTGTTGATGCTTGTTCTTGTTCATGACTAATTTGAGTTGAAGAAGAATGGAATTGGAACGATTTTCTCTAAGTCTAGGTGATTTGTTCTCACCAGATTATCCAGTGCCTGGGAAATTGGCTTCACTAGATGATCCGATGTGATGCTAATGCTGATGCTGGAGGTTTTTAGTTTGGCAGAAAAAATTTGAAATGGGAACTGGATGGTCCGGTGTTGGCCACTTGTGTGCATCAGACTATTTGAAGCAGACAATGATGCAATCTGGGTTCTGGTGAGTGTTACTCACTGGACAGTCCGGTGATGAGCTATGTGAGTACCGGAGAATACACTGGAATTTTTCTTGTAGAGAGGGTGAAATTGTGAAGTCTAGTGCAGTGGTACTCACCGGAAGGTCCGATGTGTGCAGGGTTGAACATCGGACTATTTCCTGCAGGGGGATTGGAATTGAGTGTTCTAGTAGAGATGAAGGCACCAGATGTTCTGGTGACTAGATAGTGAACACTGGAGCAATGCATCGGACCTTTTCTTGTAGAGGTGAGATTCTTTAGTGCACAAAGGAGTTGGACTCACTGGATGGTCCGGTGTTTAGAGGCAGAACACACCAGAATATTAGGTGTTCACGATTTCTATAGGATGTACTTTCATTTGAGAATTTTTGTTTTGTGTTAACCTAGAGATGGTTTGGAGTGGGAGAAACATGTTTGCTTGTTTCATGGTGTGCAAGTCGTGGATGTGACTTGGAGGTCGATGGCGAGATGATCGAGACCAAGCGGGAGACTTGGTGCCGAATGATCAAGGAGGTCAGGCGGCATCAAGAGTGATCCTAGTGGTACATGTGGTGGTCAAGCAAATCATGGATGGAGAAGGATG
Source organism: Phragmites australis (assembly GCF_958298935.1). Taxonomy (NCBI): domain Eukaryota; kingdom Viridiplantae; phylum Streptophyta; class Magnoliopsida; order Poales; family Poaceae; genus Phragmites; species Phragmites australis. The sequence goes on from NC_084925.1 coordinate 5,322,123, forward strand.
AAGACGGTGTGTTGATAAAGTCAAGCGAAGGGGATGTCGGTGCAAGTGACATGACAGTCTGAGGGATCGAGAGCAGGAGAGACTCGCTGACGGTCAAGATCACAAGATGAAGTACATGTGTCGACATCGGAGCGCTTGCTTAAGTCAAAGCAAGTGGCGGCTAATCACACTTTGAGAAACATGTTAGAATTTCACGGTTTGACCATAAAACCACCGGACAACTGGAGGGTCATGTGGTATCATCGCGAAGCTTGCATCAGGGTGAAGCTAAGTTATGAAGAAGTCATGGCCGTTTGATGGAAGGAGCGAAATCTGGACCAAAATGCCCCGGTGGTAGGTAGGAGTATACTACTGGTGAAGGGTATTTTGGGAATAAGAAACCTTAAGGGCCAAGGAAGCTCCCATGAGCTATAAATAGAGGGGCAGAGCTGTGGGAGAGGGTTGAGATAGCCTTTGAGAGCCTAGTGATAGGTTTTGAAGAAAAGAGGAGATTATAGGCTTAGTATTTGTAATAGGCTAGAGTTTTTGTGAGAGAAATGACTTTGTAATCCGTCAAAAATAGGACTGACCTCTGTGCTTAATGAAGTTTATTTTCTCGTATGAGCTTGTGTTCATCTCCTTCTAGTCTCCTTCAAAACCATATGACTTCACGAATGGTGAAAGAAAGTTCCAAGACAACAGAACTCCACGAATGGAATATGAACATGAACTCTATTCAAGACCATTTTATATGTCTTTGAGCACAAGAGCTTGAAACTTAAATGAAGAACAAAGCAAAAAGATAGACATCGAAAGAAGCAACTCTCCAAGTTGATAGTATAGAGACAAGGGGATTCAAGACCCTCTCAAATATATGAGCATATGAATATTTATGTCTCTAGCAACAAGAAGAACAACTTTTGATCATCTCCTTCTAGTTTCGGTGCTTAATGGATGTGGAGATAAAGGATGTGCGGTCTATCTTGATCCTACATACTTTTTAAGTTCAACCCTGTTGTTCTTGTTCAATTGCGTAGATATACATGCAGGAAGATTTAATGCCTTTACTTTAGGACCTACATATTATATGCTAATTAATACATGTCAAAACATAGTGCCGTTTTTAGTTGCGCATGTAGCCACTCTATTTTCATTATGGTTATCGACAGTTTTAGGAATACTTATTAGACTACACTTTAGAAAGTAATACTTCGTATATGCATACATATCTTGGGAGTACCTTTTTAAAATTTTAGAAAGTTGATTTGTAAGATAACTTATCCTTTTTCTTTAGGGCCCATGTATTATACGCTAATTAATACATGTGAAAACATAGATCATATTTAGTTGCGTGCAGCTGATCTGTTTAAGTCTTGATTATTGGTGGCTTCCGGGATACTACTCCCTCCAGTTTTATATTAGACGTCGGTTTAGATAGGATTTAGAATACCATGTGGTTTAAATAAGATTGTTTCTTTACTATTTTACCCATCATAATTCAAGTACCTGAGAGTTATTCAATACAGCAACAAAGGTTGAATGAAGTTAATGGTGCATAAAGACTGAGTAATTGCAAGGATAAAACAGACTAGATGATCCTAAAATCCTTAAACGATAGCTTTTCAAGCACCCACTCAAAACTCTCCAATGACATCTAATATGAAACCGGATGGAGTATTAGACTAGACATTAAAGTAATATATGTAGACTTTTTTCTAGAACGTGCGATGCACGTATTTCGTTAAGGAGAAATAGGAAAGACTTCGAAACAAGACTTAATAGTCAAGGCTCCCAAGGGCTACCCTACGCCACGGTGGAGACCTGGGCATGAAAACAAGATAGGTTAAAATTACAAACCAAGAAAGGGATGATCTAGGATCGACCAGAAGAGGAAGAGACTAACCATTAAATATAACTAGAAGACGCGATAAGCCCTTAGAACCCGTTAGACTCCAAAGGGTAGCCTCCTCCCGGATACTACGCACTAAGTCGAGGGGAGAAAAGCTACTCTGGCCGAAGACGCGAGCGTTTCGCTCCTTCCATATCCGCCACACTATGAGGATGAAAAGGAGTTGAAACCAGACCGGAGATCCTTCGCGACCACCTTGCAGCTACCGAGACACCAGTCCACCACGGAAGAGTGGGGAGGGGGGGTTAGGCGATGCATGCGACCCAAATGAAGGACATAGAACCAAACCTCGTGACTAAAAGCGCAGCCCACTAGAAGGTGATCGAGGGTTTATGTTTCCTGATCACAGAGGACACAAGGGCCATAATTTAGAAGATTATGGCGGTGGAGGAGGTCGGACGTTCAACAGCGACCATGCAGCACTAGCCAAAAGAAGAGGTGGCATTTATTTGGAGCCCTGGTTTTCCAGGGCTGCTTAGCTCAAAGGATCATTGTCTGACCGATGAAGAAGGCCTGGTAGGCGCTGGCAGAGGAGTAAGCGTTTGTGGCCGACCACTTCCAGATAAAGCGATCTGGAGTGCTGGAATCTAGAACAAGGGAGTCCAGCCAATCCTAGAGGCGAAGGTAATCGACCAAAACTGAAACCGTGAGGGCACCAGTGATGTCACGCACCCAAGCCTTATCCCTTAGGGCCTCGTTGGCAGTGCGAGACCTAATGCGACGCTTGGCGACCTCATGGAGGAGGTTGGGCGTGACCAAACTTAGGGGAGCCCCTTCTAGCCAATTATTGTGCTAGAAGAGGGCATGTTCCCCGTTTCCAACCTCCACCGTAAGAGAAGCTCGAAACATAGCATCAATGGTGTAGTCCGTGCGGAATTGCAGCCCCAACCAAATCTTGTTGGGGTCTGTACGTGCAAGCTAACACCACCTTAAGCATAATGCCCTCCCCATGTGGTTCAGACCGAGATGACCCAACGCATCGAGCTGGGTTATCCTGCACACACGAGGCCACGCCACAAGGCAATGTCCGCCAGAGACGACCTCGGTTCTTTTCCACATGAATGCCCGGCGGATCTTGTAATGGCCCGCAAAACCCAGGGGGTAGCACACAAGCAATGGAGAAGTAAATAGGTATGGAACTTAAGGTGGCCTTGGTGAGAACCAGGCGCCCACCTCTGTTCATTAGTCTAGCTTTCCAAGCAGGTAGATGATTGGCGATCGAATCAACCGAGGGCTGCAAAGCTGCTTTAGGCAACTTTGTCACGAACAGTGGAATCCCCAAGTACTTACAGGGGAAGTGCACTATAGGACAAGGCATCATGGAGGTGACCAGCTGCAAATCTTACTGGTCGCAACGAATTGGCGTGATCTGACATTTGTCAAAATTAGTGCATAGTCACGTGGCGCCTTCGAAGCACCAAAGGATTGAGGTAATAACCTCAAGGTTAAGAGCGATTGGTGATAGGAAAATGACCACATCATCTGCATAAAGGGTTGTCCGATGGGTGATAGCATGGGGCCCTAAGGGACAAAAAGGCCAAGTTTTCCTCTTCTCTTGGTAGGGGATGATGATATTGCTCGGTTGTTTCACCATGTTTGCGGAACGCCTAGTTTGCGCATCTAAGCACATATTACCGTGCTGATGCTAGAACTTGGGGCAAGCTTACCTGTGTGACATATCAAGTAGTAGTAGTAATGTTCACCATATCTAATGCTGATTAAGCCTATGGAATCCGCTGTGATACTATGGGTCTGTTTGGCAGAGCTTTCAGAGCAGCTTCCCGACTGGAATCAGGGGAGCTCTGCCAAACAGCAGTTTGCAGCTTTTAGCTCACTGAGTGGAATCCGTGAGAGTGATTCTTTAAAATGAAATAGAAGCTAGGGAGCTGAAAAAATAGCTTTCCCTGATTCACTTCCCGCACAGAATCACTTACTCCATATATTTTATTTTAGAGAATTACTAGGGAATCACTTTCAGCCACAGAATCACTTCCTCCAAAGAATCACTATCCGCATAGAATTTGAATCAAGGAGAACTCTACTTAACAGACCCTATGTAACATATTATATTACTGCTTTAGTAAATTGGCTCACTTGAATTGTGTTTCAACAGGGAAGGCTTGGCCTGAGAGAATGCAAGACCCAAGAGGTGACGATTTCTCTGCCCCAAAGATGCATAAGAAGAAGGTTGTGTACCGAACAGTGCCATCAGGCCAGCTCAAGGGTGAACCTGAACTTGTGCGTAAAGTGGTTTCGCATTCATCAGAAGATGCAAAAGCCTCCTAAAAGAAGCTTCAAGAGTGAGCCCCACCATCCCATGCTTCAGTCTGACAGAGGAACTCCAGATTACCTGCCGGATTCTGGTCCTACTGATGAATCTCGGGCGTTACGGAGGAAATACCTGTTGCTGGAGGAAGAGAACTTCTCGCTGGACAAACAGTTTAGCATGGAAGATGAGGAAGTCAAGGCTTTTGAGGAGGAAAAGTTTGCGCTGCCTGGTCAACTTGTTGTCTTGGAAGGCCTTGTGGACCCGTCGCAGATGCAGCGTAATCTCAAACAAACTAAAAACAAAATTTAGCCAGGTTATATTGGGAACAAACCAGCCCAAACAAATCGCCGGCCATAGTAATATATGGCTTATTTGGTTCAGCGCCCCCAACACGTCCAGCTAAAATTGGCACGCCGGCATGAACGAGCACGGAGCTCGGCGGCAATACACAAGGATGTGATCTAAATCATCTAGGTTCAATTCTCGGCTGTCGTATATCTCCAATTTAACCTCCACTATAGACCCCGGAAAAAGTGCAGGTGTTAAAAAAAATTGGCACGCTCCCCTAGCTCAACGCGTTGGCACACCCGTGCTTCGCATGTGCTCCTGTGCCCGTGTTAGTGCATTTTCGCGCACACGCGCGGGCGAAACCGGGGTATCATGGCCCCTCACCAAAGCCTAATCTTTTCGCAAACCCTCGCCTTTTAAAACCCGACCCACAGCGGCATCCGCTCCTCAACTCAACGGTCGAATCCCCTCGAATTCGAATCCTAGCCGGAGCGACACCCAGACCCACCTCGCATGGCGGCGGCGGCGGCGGCGGCGACGGCGAAGGCGGCGGAACAGATCCTGGTGCTCGACGAGGAGACTCTGGCGCTGATGGGGAGCCACGTCGCGGTGGCGCCGGGCGCCGAGTTGGAGGCGTCCAAGGAGAACGTGCGGCCGCTCAAGCGCGGGCGCGACGTGGCCCTCCTCAACCGCGCGCTCAAAGCGCACGCCAACCCCGCACAGCGCGCCGCCCTCCTCGCCGAAAGGAGGTAGGCCGCCCCCGCTCTCGCCCAGCAAGGCCTTCCTTATCTTGGCTACTGCGTTTGGTTTGGTTCGACTTGGATTTCTTGATCTGGTTAAAAGTTGCGATCTTTCTTGCGTGTTCGTTGGTTGATTGATTTGGCTGATCCAGGAGCATGATCGAGGCCATCGAGGAGTACCGCGGCGAAGATCCACTCCAACCGTGGCTAGAGTGAGCGTCTCTCGATCCCCTTATCATCTCGCTTCTCTCGGTTTCTTGGTTCGGTGTAGCTGCCCGAGTTGAAAGATTGCTCATTTCTTCGGACTTCGGTTCTCACACGCTGTTCTTCTCTACTCCGTCTGCGCGCAGCTGCATCAAGTGGGTTCAGGAGTCGTTCCCGTCCGGCGGGGAGTGCTCGGGGCTGGTGGTGATGTACGAGCAGTGCGTGCGGGCCTTCTGGCACGACGAGCGATACAAGGACGACCTCCGCTACCTCAAAGTGTGGCTGGAATACGTGAGTCGCAGTATCCCAGCTTGAGTTGTCTTTGGTTTTCTTGTGGAGAGTGAGGCATGTCACATGTCTGCGTGAATCCCTATTTGTTTTGTAGGCTGGGAATTGCGCTGATACCGAGGTGATATTCAGGTTCTTGGAGGCCAACCAGATTGGGCAGGGCCATGCCATTTACTACATGTCTTATGCGGCACTGATGGAGTCGAAGAACAAGCTGAGGAAAGCCAATGAGATTTTTAACATTGGTATAGAAAGGTGAGATTTCTATGAGACAGACACTAGTTGTTCCTAAGGTTCTTGGATTTAAGATTGTTCAGTAGATTTTTGCCCTGTTACAGTGAAGACATCCAGTTAAGTTGTACTATTGTGGGCGTCAGGGAATCAGGTGCATAACGTGCAATGTAATTGCGAGTCAAACGCAACGAATTGCAGACATCAAATATGGGAAAGGATAGTAGTTTAACAAAAATAAGAGGGGTCTTATACTAAACCAGTTTGCATTCTTCGTCACCATTTTTTCTTTGCTCTGCAACCTTTAGCATAAACATAAATCAGACACTCATGAAGATCTCTCTAGCAGGATACATTAGTGTATGTAGACACAGAAAATGCTTTTTAGTTTGCAACACCGGGAATTCTTGATTTGTGATGTTTTCAGTCGACCTTTCTTTGGCTAGTTATGCATTAGTCTAATACTTGAGTGATGGCTATGAATGGGTGAAATTCGTATATATTTTTTCCATTCCTCGTCAGGAAAGCAAAGCCTGTGGAGAAGTTGGAAGCAGTATATAGGACATTTCTTCGAAAAACAACCAAAAGGAGGGAACACTCTGAGGTGTGTTATACTGCTATCTGAGTGACCACATTGTTTGATCTGGATCCAATCTCTCCGTTGAATGAAGTCTTGTTTTTCTTTTGTGACAGGATGATACATCAAATGATGATCAGCCAGTGCGCAGCTTCGGGAGTGACTTGAACCGTGGTAAAACCAATAAGCTTGTGCGATACTGTGATGTAGCATGAACTTCAAGTGGTTGTGAACTAATATTTTTATTCGACGTGGCAGGAGGCCGGAATGCAGAGAACTCCCACCTGGGGAAACCAAGGGCACTGCAAAGGTTAGTACCACTACAATGTAGCAAATGTAAAGCATCTAGCTAAATCTGGAGGTTATTTCTGGTAGTGATCACGTCTTTGCACACTTGCAGAATCGATGCTAACAGGCTACTTTCAGTTTACAAAGATGAGAAGTCGTTACCAAATCAGGGCCTTGATAGAATAAGGAGCAAAGAAAATAACACGAGCTGGCGCACCCTTGGAACACAAGCAGATAGGAACAAAGAAAATAACATGATGCCTGCTAAATGGACGTCGCACAAGGTTTTTTTTTCAAGCCACTAGGATTCTTTAAAATGATCCTTGTGAGACTTGTCTCGAGGACAACTATTGAATAATGACCTTACGATAATATCACATTGTTGTACAGGTTCCACAAAAGTTAGGAGCGAGAGCAACAGTTCAGTCAACTCGAGCCAGTTCCATTGAGGTCTTCGTAGACGATGAATGTGCACAGTATGTTATTTGACTTTTTAGTGTTCAAGATTCTGAAGGATTGCTCAAAGTTAATCACTATACAATTTTCCTTTCAATTGTTTTAGGGAACTGGCTCGGCAAGTGCCAAAGAGCCCAAATCCTTCTGTTCTGAAGCTCAGGCAAGCAACAAGCAAAAACCTTAAGAAGTGAGTGTAGCCAAGCTTTGAATCTTCTGTTTCTTAGCCTTTGTTTTCTTTTGTCAGGGTCCTAACCTGCCGTTCTTTGAACAGGGAAACTGAATTGCTTAAGGAGAACCCGCTGCGCAACTTCCCTCTGAGCAGCCTTAGATAAATCAGCATTTGCTGATTCTGCGCAACATTTTTATTTATTGATTTTGTTATTTGGTTGTTGTGCGGTTGTGCCTTTATGCCCAAATAAGCTTTAGCCTCTAAAGCTTACACTAATAGCCCGTGGGCTTATTTGAGTGTTGTAATCTTCTACTCTAAGTTGATTGTTCAATCCTCTCGAGGATTGGATAGACCTGCAGATCTCGAGTGCCTATGCAAATCTAATAGCTTCACTAAGTTATTTGGTCTTACAAATTTAAGTTCGTACATTCTGCTTATTTTTTCTGAATATCTCGAGTGTCTTTTCTTTGTGCTCGATTATTTTCTTGCAAATAAAGAATCAGTTAAGCACATGATTCTCCAAATAATTTGCAATGTATAAACCCGCAAGGCTAGAACCAACAAAACGTGACTGAAAACTGTCATGCAAGTGGATGCATGTCACATTGGATCAAGTATTTTAGTTGTAACAACTTGCATAACTTTTCCCTTTTTGCTGACACAACAATATAAACATGTTCGCTATCAAATTACATTGCCAAAAATTTCTCAGGTCCTGTCAACTGACAAGGCCTTGAGGCCACCATAGGGCACAGAACAACACGGCGAAATCATTACCATTTCGACCTCAATTTCAGGACCTTGACGCAGCAGAGAGATGAGACGAGTGCAGGTGTTGAGAAATTCAAATGTAAATTACATAATCTAATCACTTGGACAACTTTCAACTGTTTCACTGTTGAAATCTTGATCTTGCTACTGTATTCTCCATTTTATCGAATTAATAATGCATGAAACCATGGAGAGCACATTGATTCAGATCAATTTCCGGTGTAGCGCATACTATTGTATATCAACTTCATCCGGAGAACCTGCATTTGCTCTAAGATGCAAATGGTCATGAAACTATCCCATTTTTATGCAAAAAAAAGATCAATATAACAATGCAAGAAATTTACCTGATTCAATTTCTTGGGTTTCTTCATCAACATCTCCTTCCTCGACAATTTCCATTGACTCACCAGCAGCCACCATATCTTTCAAGGAATTCCTCTTCCGTCTCCTTCCATTATGGGGGAATAAAAGCAGAATTCTTCTCTTTGATCCAAACTAGTTTCAGTTGGGCCAATGTTCAATAACTCTCCCGTGCACACACTTATATGAATCAAATAACAGAGAAATCAGAATTGACAATTGGCAACAGCAACTTGTTTCTCGTCCTAATTATGATATGCTGGTCAATGAAAAAACAAAGCCACATATAAAATTTGACCCTCTCACATAAGCCCTCTAACAACAATAACCAGATAACTGTTAAACCGGTGGGTGTTCATCAATATATATAATTCTCAGTCTTGAATGACAGATTATCAGTTTTTAAAGGTTGTTACTACAGCAGCAGAACAAATCAACAACCAACTGCATCCTTCATTTCTAAATCATGACTGGCATCAATGAAAAAACCAGATAACTGTTAAACCGGTGGGTGTTCATCAATATATATAATTCTCAGTCTTGAATGACACATTATCAGTTTTTAAAGGTTGTTACTACAGCAGCAGAACAAATCAACAACCAACTGCATCCTTCATTTCTAAATCATGACTGGCATCACTGAAAAAATCATCATTGTTTGTTTCATGATTAGTCATTTTGTCAGCACCAAGTGGACATTAGCGGCTCAATTTCTGTCTATGTTTGACCTTAATTCCCTGGAAATACCGAGCTACCATTAGCAGCACGGGTGGACCCGCATCCTTTGTACCTTTGCATTATATCAGGAAGCAAATTTCATAGTACATGTTCTACGAAAAATCATCTATACTTTTCAGTCCAACTACTAGATCACAAGATAAATAACATAGATAAAATCTCACAAAATCTTTCTAAACAGTATTTTATAAAATTTGCTTCTATGACATCATAGCTTGGAGTGTGACCTGGCCGGGTTGGTTGGACCAGCACTGACACTGCTATATAAGAGGTCACACACACATCGTCAGTGTGCACCTGCTCCGTTCAGGTTTCAGGCTAGCGAGGCTGCAGTTTCTCTCCTCTCCGGCGACGATGATCCATCAGGCGAGCGGCGGCCGGCGAGGCCGCCGGGTGCGCCACGTCCGGCTCGGCTCGCTGCTCCGGCTGCGTGTGCGGCTGTACGGCGTCGCCGGCCTGCTTGTCCGATACCTGGAGGAGCTCAACTGCTGCCCCAGGAGATGGGCGCATAAGATGCTGAGCCACGACGGCCAGTGTCGCCGGCCTGGGCCGGCAGAGAGGGAGAGCTCCTTCCACGCAGAGGCCATTGCCGATTGCTTGGAGTTCATCAAGAGATCCTCCTACCTGCCTGATGATCACAAGACTGCTTGCTAGCTACCCTTCTTCGTCCCATTTGGAACCAAAGAATTTCCCTATTCGTCAGCTGGGCTGCGTCTTGTGAAATTCCTACGTAGTGTTTCACTCTTGTAGTTTGTATATATCAGTTTTGTTAGTTACCCTTGCTTGTTGTGTATCAAGAGTTCATCAAGGATGAGTAAATGTGTGTTAGCAAAGCCTAGTTCTTGAATAAAAACAAAGAATGTATTGCTGGTCTATGGCTAATGAAAGGTGCATGATCATTTTCTTGTCAAGAATACTTGTGTTGATGCTTTCATGGGCGGTGGTTTTCAACCAGGGATTAGGTGAATTTGAGTCTTGGATGGTGACTGAGAAATATTCAGGGTTTGTTTTTAAGAGTAGTAAGACTTAGCCCTGCGTAGTACAAACAAATTTGATGAAACCTTCTTGTGCTGATACTGACTTATCACAACTGCCTCCTTAACAACCTTTTTGAAAATGCCCATTCCTCTGCCTTTTGTTTCTCATCGATAAATGCAACTCGATATAGTATCACAACTAACAGAAAATTAATGGAAATAGTTGTGGATGCCTCGAGTACATGTCGCAATCCTGATGTGCCTTGACATAAGAAATAGTACTGAACTATATTGCTCTTCTTTCCTTAACAGACAAAACCTTTGGATACACCTTTTGTCAACAGCCTAAACTTTTGAAAGGACTGGTGCATGGAACTTAGTGCTCAGTGCAACCATAAATTTTAATTCTTGCCACTCTAGACAATAGGTTTCGCAGTTTAGCTACTCTAAAGATTGGCTTCGCATAATTACTGTTCAAAACATAGTCTCTTATATTTTCTTTCCATTATGTAGTTTTGAAATAACATTTTGAATATTATTATACATAACATGAATTGACATAATGTCAAGAAATAAAATATATATTTTGAGTGGCAAATCTACAAAGCTCACTCGTCAGTGGCAAAAATCCATACTTCTCTAGTGCAGCAGGGCATAACGGATGATGCGTCGCTACTTCTGAGCAAAGGATCATGTGAACTTGGAATTTAAAACGATGGAAGTAGTTGGCCATTTGTACATTCTAATGTAATAATAGGAGCTATGAACCATCAGGCATCAACTCTCGCTTTGTTATTTATCTATTTCTGTTGAGAATGTTAGTACATATTGACTTCAGTGTATATACAGTAAAGGTAATTCCAAGACTCGAAAGATTGGGTGAAAAGGTAACTTGACATAAGCCCCTCTTCACGGTAGTCTCCGTTCAGGAGAGAACTCTATACAGCGCAATTATCAAAATGGGGGTGAAAATACACCAAAACAGTACGCTCAAAATTTCTCAATGGTAAGTAAACCACCCCTTGCAAAAATTCAGAGCTGTTGGTGCAGGACAGAGAAATTTGGAAGTCTTGTTCCAATATTCAGCTGCCTTCAACATGTACCCATCAAATTGAAATGAATGTTAGAAAAGAATGGCAAATGCACCTCGAATGCCCTTCTTCAGGCATCTGGGTCGATGTTACATGTAGCTGCAAACATATGGCACGAATAGATTAATCGACTACTTTTATTAAAGATCAACATATTAAGTTGCTGAGAACAAGAAAGAGAGTTCACCTTCAACACCAGAATTCCGAAGGACAAGTCTCAAACATGAATCATTTACAGTATTGTAAAGATGTACCCTTTTTTTATACCATATTCTGATGTAACCGCTATCACGTGAGCTACCTTAACAAAATGGAGTGACAAATTGTACAACTGGTGAACGAATAATGTATACTATGCTGATATTATGGGGCCAATTGATGATTGGAATATATCATACAGTGCAAGTTGAACTTCTCCAGAGCTATGCTCGCAGCGAATAAGATTAGCTAATAAGGGGAAAAAGAGGGGCAAGTTTCTCCTAAAGCAATCCTTCTCTAGACCGCCCAATAACCGCATTACATGAAGGACCAACGAAGTTCGAACCTCCAGTTCCTCTTTTTTAGCAGTACCCAGAGGCACCCAGTGTAAAGCTAGATCTCTACCAGAAGCATCATTAGATGGTTCATGCCCTGCACAGATCAGATACATTCGCAATATTTTCTCGCAGACAAGCATAATTTGTGACTCAACATTCATATTTTCTGATAAGGATGGGTTGTCATGAAGCAGAGCTTGCAGAAGTTTGAGGTAGCTCCGGTAGGATTCGTTCTCGAAATGGATGACTGCTGGCTCAGATACCTCCAAAAGGGAACATGCTTTATGTAATTTTATGAGCAAGTTAGATTCAGAGTTCACTTGGCATGCATGTGATGCAACCGTAGATAGCATCTCCAACATTATGCCTATATGCTCAGCACAAAGAGAGCTCCTGTGTGTCTCATACAATTTAATGATGCCCTGCAAGGAAGCCAGGAGAAGGTGAGTATGATAAGTGTAACTTTTCGCACATTGGCAATGCATGCAGACTTCCTTCTTTTGTTAATTCTATTCCTATTTTAATTGGATATGCTAAGGAAATCCCAGCATCAAACTAAATTTATGTAGCAGGGTTTACCACAAAAGGGGGTTGCTAAGAACAAATTTAACTAACAAGAAGCCATATGATTCTATTTCTAACTTTAAGTACCTGAACAATTAAGAGTTGCAGAGCCATATGATTCTTCATTCTGACAATGGCATAAGACGCTGTTTCCATATTAGCTTCCTCTTCATCATCATTGTATATGTCATGATCTGAATATTGCTCAGCTTCAGAGTAAGATTCATTTTTATCTGGAATTTCAATATCTTGCATCATCCTAACTATTTTGTCAAACACGACAAATGTATGTGCTGCTGATTCTTTGAAACACAACAAGATCTTCTCCCACTCATCCTTGGAGAGCTTGCTTGCGAGTCCTTCTGTTAAACGCTGAAAAACTGATATACCTGTGCTAGCCGATTGTTTATACGGGCTTCTGATAAAATTTATAACAACAGAAGTAACTCTAGAAAGTTCAGGGCGCATCACTTCAAAAAAGGTAATATACAAATCTGCTAAACATTTTAAAGCCACCATTTTAGTTTGGAAATTCCAAGAATCATCCTCAGTACTATTTACACTCGAAATCTGGCCATTTAGTGTAAAGCTTTCATTGCCAAATAGAGGATAAATAACTGATTCGAAGATATTAGCCCAGAAAGACTGAGAAAAGAGGTGCCCATGATCTTTCAAAATGTCAAAGAGTACTTCCACAGCACCTTTTCTGATAGTTGGTCTTGAGTCAGCCGTTAATCTAGCTAGACCTAAAAAAGAGAAAATCCAAACAAGAATTATGTTACAAATGTGATGCATTTCCAAATTGTTCCAACAAGATCCATGTAACTTGTGAAGAAAGAAGGAAGTATACCAGCAAGCAAAGGAACCCAGAAGTAAACATGATCATCCTTATGCACTGCAGTGTTCCCATCTGAAGAATTTAAATTATTTGGTTGCTGGTCGGTTTCCTTCTCATGAGAAACAAATCCTTCCTCAGCGAGTTTAACCGCACAGAACCGAAGAAATGCAATAGCATTGAGACTGGCATCACTGCTAAATTTACTACTTGTAAATGTAATAAGGCATTTAACACAATCAGTAAATGTTGTGGTTTCAGTTTCAGTTATGTATGGGAAATAGTCCCGAACAATCTTTTCCATGGTTTCAAATGCCAACAGAACAATACTTTTTCGATCATCAGCAGCAGCTGCAGTAAAAACCTGTAAGAGATAAAATATTGTTAATATTGAATGATGAATGTAGGAATGTCACCTAGCTTACTTCCTGAGAACAGCTACTTGCAGCTCCCATAAACCTATGCCAAAATATCATGATAAACTAAGGCTAACCGATAAACTAAGGCTAACCATAGAACATATACGTACCGTAAAAACACTTTTCCATCCAGATTTTATATTGTTGACACGACTCAAAACCATTTGGGAGACACATCGAACTATAAGTTCCCGTACTTCTGAAGCATTGCTCTTCTGCATAACAACCGCAAAAGGTTGCAGGAATTCGTTCTGGAAATTATAGTTTGCCAGTTCCTCTCTTTCCAGAAACTTCATGGCTAGCTGCCTCAAAGAGTCCATAACAAATATTGCAACTGAAAGGTTCTCTGACAACCCAACAGAAACAAAAAAGTCTGATAGAACTTTCCAAATACGGGTCCATACCAAACGTATGCGGTTCATATTGTAATGCCTGCACAATAAAGCTTTAAATTACATCATTTAGACAGTATTGGTTATGAATATATTCATGTAGCTTGGCATTGGTTCTTAGACTATAAGTACAAATATTCTTACGCAATCTCCACAATCTTTGTTAGGCAGAAGATACGAGGATCAGTAGGGGACTGCAACTCCGTGATTGAAACTTTGCAAAGAGCTTTCACAAAAGCAACAATGGCATCACTATTTAGTCTTTGGCTGTGAGCAAATATATGATTTAACTCAAAAATGCCAATCTGGTCTAACAAATTTATGTTTGATATGAAATTATTAATCTGCTCAGGAGTAACCAACGGTGACGCATTATTTTTTGCTGTTGTGCTGTCATAAGAACCCCCTCTAACAGCAGCCATTACAGCTGGATTCTGAAGTGCATTAGTTCTCTTTGAAGATGTAGAGGTAGTTGACTTTGGTGTTTTTTCTTCTGATTCAACCAGTGGAACTGTCAGAAATGAAGCATCAGTAGGTGCCCCTTCTCCAAGAAGATGTAAATGCTCAAACCGTGAAAGACATGTTAGTACATGCTCCCAAGCTTCCTGCAAATAATCACCATCTTCGATTGCAATGGATATTATAGCCTATCATTAAAAAAAAAATCATCACTCATTACGAAATGGACAAATAGATATAGTCTAACTACCAGATACATTCAAATGTTAATTCATATGCTGATGACAGATGATAGTATTATGCACTACAATCCAGTAAATGCTTCGAATTGACCAAGATTCTAGGCACTGTTGAAGTAATGCATGTATTCTTCCAACAAATGAAAAAGACTGCATACTTGTAAGGGATTTGCTCCAAAGAAATGCAATACAGAAGGTGCAAGGTATGGAAAACGAGTACACTATAGTCAAAAGGACTAGAAGAATAAAATTATTAAGCATCTGAACATAGATTCCTAAAATACCATGGAATTCAAGAAAAATAGAATGTTGATTCTTAAAGTATCAAAGAATTCGATATGCTCAGCATGATAAGGCCCTTTAAATAACGAGATTTGGGGGGGGGGGGGGGGGAATATGTTCTCGTTTGGCCTTCCAACCTTCACAGCATCCACATTCTTCTGTTTCATGTCAGCAGCACAATGGAGATATGTGAATTTGGCTACAGATGTCACAAAGGCGTCTCTCTGTGTCTGCATGCACATAACGGAGGTAACATGCACAGCAGATCTGAATCCCTGCAAACACTGAGACGTGGCGGCCTTATCATCACTCTGGTCAAGAGTCACACTGAATGCAGCCATCATAGGGGCCCAACAAACCTCCATCATGAACCTTAAAATTGTTGTATCAGTGATAACAGAAAACACAGACCTGCATAAAGCACATGCTTGAGTTAACTAAATAGCATCAGCGGACAAAACACTATTGTCTACTTATAGTTTGTGTTGGCCTTACTCTGACTTTCCACTCTTTGCTTTAAATTTCTCTTGTATGTTCTTAATGAGCAAGTCATTTGCTCCAAGTGCCCTGTCCTCGGCCTGTTTCCAGTTAACAAAGTTGATAATATTGTCCAAACCTAATAGCTTCATTACACTACTAGGTTGCTTGTTTTGTGGAACTGATGAATCAGCACTCATTTTGATCTCATTTCTGACAATTTGGTCATATAGCGTACTCAGATAAGCTTCAGGCAAGTCCTTCCCATCATCTATTCCTCGGTTATTGCGAATAAAGTCAGACTTAGACATCTGCACAGGGAAGATCCCATAAATGAACAAATTTTTAATGTAAGATGCGTATAATCATTTGGCTTACCTTGTCCTTGACCATCGTATTGTGAGCATCAGTGTTGAGCATGATTACAGAATAAGCAAGAACATATGCAGTATCTGCACTAGTAAAGGAGTTTGGATTGCATTTGCAGAATCGTTCAGCAAACTTTTCCATGATCCGATCAATTTTCTGTGCTTCCCCAGGCAACCTGAAGCCTCGCAAATAATACCTAATGGCTTCACCGAAGCCCATACCTTCGAAGTTCAGTGCATCAACATATGCATGCATAACTTTGATAGGAAATTCATCTCTTTCACCCAAATAGTCCCCAATCATTGTTGCATTTAAACCAGCAGTGTTTCTCAAGAAAGAGGCGACATCTTCTGGGGAATGACCTATCCTCTTGCTTTTAATGAGAAAATCGATACCCTTGGAAGGTTTTCTGTTAAATAAGGAAATTCCTTTCTGGAGAAGGAAACTTATATTTAATTAATCCAAAAATGTGAAACCCTTTGAAAGCAGTTTAAGTGCTTAGCAATGAGGAAAATCTGAAGTCCTAAACCAAGCATGAAAATAACTTATACCTGAAGTTCTATTTTATAAGCACGACGTTGCTCAAGGGAAGGAGGACCAGATATGTCTGGGCTACCAGAGTCGGATTGCAGTTCATAATCAATTCCACTTCCATCTTCTCCAATAAGGATGTTAGGATTATCTATTGAAATTAAAGAAGCTTCAGAAACTTTTGGTGCAAATTCACCAATTCTCAGCTGTTGGTCCATCCATGAACCCATTGATTTGATTATGGTTGCAAGGCACTTGACCGACTCAATCCGAAATGTTTGGTCTTGGGCTGTAGTCAGTGTTGTTGTAGAACCTGGAGGAACACCTAAAGCAGTCTTTAGAAGTCCATTAACAATCCTGCAAAGATCTGCTGGAATTAGAAGTGCTTTAATATATGATGAAAAGATAATGAACTATGGTTTTTAAAGACCTGTGCTTAGCTCAATGTATCAATCCTTACACTGTACTCGACTTAGTGCCTCTACGGAATGACAGACCAGCCACTATTTCTTTACTTATTTTACAACAAAACTGAAGGTAGTTCATCAAGACCGAGTTACATACCGTTCGAAAATATTTGATGCATCAACATCACAATCATAGTTCACAAAGATATCGATAAGAACTTGAGATTCCTTACAGATCTTCTCCAACAAGTTTAGAACTGTCATTTTTTGCAGAAAGCTAGGTTGATGGACATTCTCAAGAACCCTTAGGACAAGCATGGGAAAGAATATTCCAATTTCCTCTTTCAGCCCAGATCTAAACCTTGACAGCAAGCCCACGAATATGGAGCACAACAGCTGGAAAATACTCATCGCTGACAAAGCACTGTTCTTCAACAAGGACAGGCAAAGATACTGTTTGATTGCTCCAAGGTATCTGCATCAAAAGAAAAACTTTCAGCCCAAGAGTTATATCTTATTTGTGTCAAGATCACAGTAAACTCAATGTTCCTTTATAAAATAACATAACGACACATACAGGCTAATAGATGTACGTGCACACTTGTTAGATGTTTGCTGAACAATGGCATATTTTTACAATTACCATTCCTACTTTGCAGAAAAAAAAAAAGGTAGAATATTTATACTTTCGCAAAAAAAAAAATAGTAAGCTTATTTCACTTCAGGGGTAGTACAAAGTTATAAGCTTATTTCACTTCAGGGGTAGTACAAAGTTATAGTCACTCTTATAAGTTATAAGTAAAATGGCATTCATTCTACCTCCCTTTCCGGAACTATCATAGCACATCGCAGCCATGCGGTAATACCATCACATTTTCTCCCTCTTCAGTGTACCCCTGACCCATGACTTATTTATTTTATTTGATCTTTAAGTTAGAAGATTGCGAACGATAAAGGTAACAAAGCCTAAATGCAGACTATCATCAGGATAATATTCAAACTATTCTAGCAGGTTCCTTGGTAGC
The DNA here is from genome assembly GCF_958298935.1 of Phragmites australis. Classification (NCBI taxonomy): domain Eukaryota; kingdom Viridiplantae; phylum Streptophyta; class Magnoliopsida; order Poales; family Poaceae; genus Phragmites; species Phragmites australis. The sequence goes on from NC_084925.1 coordinate 5,339,996, forward strand.
TGATTGATGGCAACACAAATTTAGAATACAAGCATATGGTTTTTGACAAAAAAGAAATGAGCACTGTTCAAAAATTGACCACCTAACCCACCTAGCGTCTAATCACCGTCTAGCCCGCCTAATCGACAATTAGACGCTAGGTGCCACCCTTCCACCCACCTAGAGCCTAGTGCTTTTAAAAATGCTGGTAATGACTTTTATTTATTGTTATTCCTTTTGCTTAATTCTTTTCATTTCTTACCTCTCATTCATGATATAGAATAATATCTTTTTGAACCCCAAAAGTTGTAAGCTTTTTCATTTTTAGCTAGGACATAAGGTCATCCAAGCATCTATGAGCTGCCATGTCTCATATTTCATAAAACACTCCAAAAACTCTTATGAAACTTGTTGAGACATTTGAGCAGACATTAGCAAGGGTCAACTGGATTAGAGAAATATTATACCATAATGGCATAAACGGTGTGCATCCATAATTTCTGAGATACTATTAGAGTATGCTCATTGGAACATTTTTTAGCTAACAAGAAGGATCCATAAACATTTCAACATTGTGCATTCTGTACCTTCCTCCCCATGGTTATTTTGTACTTCACTGCAACAACAATTTCTATATAGATAGGCAATGCAGCAAGTTGAATAGTTGAAATGCATATAACTGAAACAACTACAGGTATGAGTCGTACTTTTCGTTTATTCTCCAAAATGGCCCAGCATTGTCGACAACCATCTTCAGCAACTCAAGAGATAACACCTTACCCCGCAGCAACATCTGATCCTCAGGGTTATCTGGCGTTGAGAACTTCATTGAGAGCTTGCACAGGTTCTTGAACAGAGTTAGCCCATCCTCCCTGATCTTGCTCATCCCAGCGTCCTCCTTCCCATCCACCTCAGCGGGTGCCACAGGTGTCCCTGGCTCCGGGACATCACTCCCCTCCATAGCCTCATTTATAAACCCTTGTGCAACCTGCACGATGCTGGAGTCGTTCAAGCTGCGGTCAGAAACATCCATCATGTCCACGATGGACACCGTCCGCACGCGCACGTCCATGGAATCCACCTCCACGCGCGCAAACACAATCACCAGCACCTGCGCGAGCGCCAGCTTCGCGCAGAGCTGATTGGCGCCGCTGCTGCTACTGAGGTATATGTTGTAGCAGGTCTTGAGCACCTGACCGAGGCCCTCCCCCCGGATGGCGACGGTGGGGCACCGTGCGGCGGCCACGAGTACGCGGAGGGTGGCGAGCTCCATGACGTCGTCGGCGAGCGCGCCGCACGCCAGGACGGCGGCGAGGATCCTGGAGGCGGGGGAGGCCTCGTCGCCGGCGCCGGCGCCGCCGAGGTCGCCGAGGAGGAGGCGGTGGTAGAGGAGCTTGGCGACACAGTCTAGCGCCGGGTCGGCGATCTTGGGGGAGGCGGACTCGAGCGCGAGCAGCAGCGCGTGGAGTGCAGCGTCCGCCGCGGCGTGGGGCAGGCCGAGCAGCGGTGAGGGGTGCGGCGAGGCGGGGTCCGGCGCAGGGTAGTCAGACGAGGAGGAGAGGAGGTCGAGCGCTTCCTTGGCCGCGGCCACGAGTGCTGAGTGCTTCCGCCACGCGGCGTTCTTGATGATCCGGTCCAGCGCCGGGCCCAGCACGCGGCCCGATGGGGACGCGCCGCCGAGCGGCGCTGTGGGGGACGCCATGCGGGGGGAAGGGGGCGTAGGTGGCTACGTAGTGGTCGTCGCCGTCGTGGCGGTCGTGGCGGGCATTGGAGACGGGGAGATCTGAGAGAGAGAGAGAAATGGGAATGGGAGGGAGGTGACGGGTGCGGGGGGTGGAATTGTGGAACGGAAGAGAGGAGGGGTAGGGCTGTGATTTTGACTTTTCATGGGGCGCTTGAAAAGAGGATGGAATCGTAATGTTTGGATTTTGCTCTTGCTCTAATGGGCGAACTAGCTTAGTTATGGTAACCTTTTGAGTTTTAGCATTTAAAAATATAGTAAAAAAATTTAATTTTTTTTAATTATTAAACTAGTATAATTAAAAAAATATATATTTGTATGTATATACTCGTATGTATATTTATTTAAACTTTTTTAATTATTAAACTAGTATAATACAAAAAAATATTTGATGTCTATATGTACTCGTATGTATATATATTTAAAAATATTATTTTAGCTAAGTATTCCAGATATCACTAAATTAATTTATAATCTAATTCTTGCATTAGATTGACCATATGCATTTTAGTTTAATTGCTTTTATGGATCTTTGAGTGCAGTTTTGAATTTGAACCTCCCCAAATTCAAATCTATTTTCTTAGATTCTTTTCATCTAAAATTCAATAGAATTCAATTCTTTTGGATTCAAACCTCTCAAATTCCGAGGTTTCACTTCCAAATCTTTTTTCTAATTCAAATACCCCTATTTAAATTAATGTCAAACTCCATTTCAAATCTAACTTCAATTATTCTTTTTGAAGCAATATCAAATCCTAAACCTAATTTAAGAGAAAGACTAAGTAAGTTATAAACGACTAGGTGAGTGTTTAATAGCTTAACTGCCAGAAGGCGACAATTAGGGTTTATATGTGTAGGTGAGCGCCCGTGTACTCCCAAGTCGAGTCATATCCATATGAGGTCTTCGGCAACCCGGTAATGTAATTCATACCCATCTCCTCCCACTTCTAGGAGAGAATGGGTAAATGTTAGAGCGTACCGGCCGGTTTGAGGTGTTTGGCATTCACTCTTCGGCAGATATCACACTCAGCAACATGCCGAGTGATTTTTCGTTTCATGCGAGTCTACCAAAATCTGGACTTGAGGTCTTGGTATATCTTTGTGTTCCCGAGATGGATGGATAGCAAAGAATCACGAGCTTCACTCAAAATTTTCTTCCCCGATACCATGACTTTCGAAACCACTAGTCGGTTCCCAAACCACAAGACACCTTGGTCATCCTAAGAAAAACAGATAGCCTTGCATTCCTTTATTTTACCTCGTATTCGGGTCATGCCCTTATCATCCTTCTAAGGTGCCTTGATTTCATCTAGGAGGGTGGATTTAATCTCCAAGTTTGCAAGAAATCCCTCCAGACCTATTCAGCGGTCGGTAATCAACACACATCTACAGAGTACCATCTTTCTTCTTCATAAAGAGCGCTGAGCATCCCCGATGTGAGGAGCTCAGATAAATGAAACCCTTCTATACCAACTCCTGAATTTGCTTTTTCAATTACGCCAACTCATTTGGCGGTATCTTATAAGAGTTCTTCGAAAGTGGGGCCGTACCAGGCAAGATACTAATAGAGAATTCCACTGCTCGGTTAGGTGATACTCCTAGCAATTATTCTAGGAAGACGCCGAAAAATTCACAGCCATAGGAATATCTAGAATATCCGTGGCTGTGACAACCTTCAGAGTGTATAAGTGGAGACCATCCTCCCCAAAATGAGGAGAAACCCGATCACACTTGGGATTCTTGAGAGAAACAACTCTCCTGGCATAATCAAGATGAGTCTCATACCTGGCCAACCAATTCATTTCTAATATGATATACATTCCTCTAGTATCCAGCAGGATCAAATTTGAAGAAAACTGAACTCTCTCGATTAGGATATTAGCCTTAGGGACAACTCGGTTGGTTGTCAACTTAGTACTGGGTGCATCAATGTGATAGACAGAGGGTAGGGTCTCAGTGACCAAATTATGACTCAAAACATAACTACCCTTGATAAAAGAGCGAGATGCTCCCGAATCAAAAAGAACAATTGTGGGATGAGAGTTCACAAGTAGCGTACCAACGAGCACGATGTCGTCCTCTCAAGCCTCTTCGTTGGTGATGTGACGCACTCGACCATATTTGGGGACGTGTGTAGCCTGGGAGGCTTGAGGAGTGGGTTGAGCGGGTGGTGGCCTTGGAGCAATCACCACGACTCCCGACTTCAGATAAGGGTAATCCCGTGCAAAGTGGCCGATGCACCCCAGTTGTAACATGAGCCGTCGGAGCCACCTGTCACACTCCCTGAGAACCGGTAGGTCTTGGAGTATGTCCTTGTGGAGTAGAGAAAGTCAGGCGTCGCACAATACATATTGGTTGTGGAGCAGTCGAGACCAACATGTGAGATGGAGGAGGCTAACTATCCGTTCGTATACGTTGAGAGCTTCCACCCATGGAAGACGACGGAACCCTGTTGCGCCTCTTCTCCTCTTGGTGGTTCTTCAGCTTGAACTCCACCGTGAGAGAGATGCTCACTAGCTTGTTGAAGTCGATGAACTCATGCGCCAACAGCCGGTCTTGCATCTTGGAATTGAGGCCGTTCCAAAGTGGTATTACTTCAGCTCTCCGGTGTTGACATCATCCTGAGCATACTGTGCAAGGTGGTTGAACACCTGCACATACTCCATCACTGGTCTACCTCCTTGCTTGAAGTTTTGGAACTCTTGCCTCTTGATCTCTATAATCCCCTTGGGGATATGAAAATCACGGAAGGCTTGGCGGAACTTCGCCCAAGAGACACAATGATGGCAACGTGCATGGCCAAATAGTTGGTCCATCATGCACCGGCTGTGCCTTGGAACTGATGGGTGACGAAGAGAGCCCTCTAATGGTCTTCACATCTGAGAAGAGCGAACTTCAGCTCGATAGTCCTTAGCCAATAATCTGCATCCAGAGGATGCTCAGCATGCGTGAAGGTGGGCGGTTGAGTCCGGAGAAAATCCAAGAAGTCATCATGGCGTCTGGCCCCACCTCCTCCATGAGGGGTCGTGTTACGCACGAGAGCTTCGAGAAGTGTCGTCTGAGCTTGATGGTTCTGTTCAATTTGCATAAGCACATCTGTCATAGTCGACGGTAGAGACGGTAGATGGTTGTTCTCATTGGAACCCTCAGGAAGATCATTCCTGATATTTTGACGGGTCCTTATCCTGTTGTGACGATAAGATGAAAGAAGGAAAGGTCAAACTCTGACATAGCATAACAACATTAACCGGATATTATTTGATTGGATCCCATAATATCGTATATTTGGAAAAACGCATGCATATGGGCGATAGAAAAATGAAAGCATGCTCGATTCCTATCAACACGTTTATTTCTCGAACACGTCTCTCCGCAACAAATATCAAGATCACAGGCATTCATATATACAATAATTATCAATCATCACCCTTCGCGCTACCTATTATTTCTTGTGTGAACGGTGCTTGTGCATTTCACCACAAAAGTGACATTTCATATGTTGTTGCCAACGTATTCACTTCCCGTATCATCATCTTATGGGACACCCTATGTAATCACCACATAGGTAAATAATCATATCTACCATCACGTGGTGTTGCTAACGTATTCACTTCTCGTACCATCATCGTACGGGACACACTAGGCCCTACCTTGCACTGGTTGAGCCTCCAAGATTTATAGCCATCAGGGTACGTTTCTTACCTTTTTCGTCGATGCAACATGATTCATAAAAAGGAGCATCACAATGCGAAACTAAATGTTATAAGTGTCGTACACAACAACACATTACACTTAGGGGCATAATATAGCAAGTTCATACATATTAGCAAGAGGGGCAAAAAAAACTTTAGTGGATTACTTAGTGATATTGACACATTTACTAACCCACGTCATAAGTATATTTAGACTACTTCATTAAACCAAGTTGTGATGTCATGCTGTGAGGAATTGTCTAAATAGTATTCTAATTAATCATCAGGAGGATCATTTTCTTAATCACAACCTCAATGATTAACCGGAATACCATCCCTGTAGTCCCGACACGTGTTTTGTGCCCAAGATCGAAACATATGTCTTTCTAACATATAACATCACAACAAAACTTAAGAAAGAGCGAGTAATTAGCATTAGATTACAAGTTCATAAGTATTCAACCATTTACAATAATTTACACACAAGATTAGATCCACTGCGCAACAGAAACAAAACTATAGACAACAAAAGAAGAGTGGAGCCACATATCCTTAGGCTCCACCCCAAAATCTTCGCCACTCAAGAGTAGTTGCCTACTCAGGCCTGCCACCAACATCGATGGGTATGAAGTAGCCAAACGTTGTCTCTTCCTCACTAGCAGAACATGAAAAAGCAGCATGAGTACGGAGGTAGTCGCAAGACTCAATCCATATAGGGCACATATAAATAGCCCGACTCTAAGGATTATACATTGAGCCATTAGCAAGAAAAGGCCATAAGATTATGTAAATTCATATACGTAAGAAATCTAGAGACATATGTGTGAGCACCTATACTTAACCAAACAAAGCTTTCTAAACCTATAAACAACATGAACGTAAATGTAAATGGAATCATCTCATGTAAACAACGACCATTGACAACCATGCCCAACAAAACATACCAACCATCACATATTCGTGACTCTACGACCGATGCAAATGGATAAGAACATGCTTATGACCAAGAGCGTAGCAATTCAAATTGTTTTTACACCCTGCAGTGGGTACAACTTTACCCATACGACACGAGGACTATATAGCTCGAGTGACTACACATGCCCACCTAAGGGGGTACCCGTATCAACCTTTCTCATACTCGGAACCATCCACTTGCAATGTCCCTATGGCACCGAGGTTACCGCGAGCGTGTCCTAGACACCTTTGGCTCCCCACCATCTTGCTTCTTATTTTTCTTTTTCTCATGCGCGTCATAGGGCCGCAGGGCAAGTGTCGACACGGCATATGATATTTGGCTTACCTTACCATTAGATAAACATGTGATTAATACAGAAAGTGCTAGAGCCAACTTCATCGACGAACGGTGCTTAAATGATACAAGCAGTTTATGGTGTCCGGGCTCCTCTCCCGAACTACCCCGAGGAACTCCTCCAGAGTAGAAGACACCCCTAACACCGCCCGCATCTCGCCTCAACCTCACCACTCATTCAACCATCAATATCATAATCAATATTTGTGAACAATAATTAAGCCCTAAGCTCGCGAACAATGGATGAATCATTGCTCGATTTCTATCAAGGACCTATGTATTGCTAAGCATTTCGAACGACTCTTAAGTTAGACATCGACAATGTTACCAATGCTACAAGGATATGAATAATCAACAACTCAAGGTAGAGATAATGCATCAACATATATTCTACCCATAAACACCCAACATCAACTCACCATACATACAAATTTACACAAAGTATAACTTATCAATTTAGATTCTACAATTCAATCAAAGGGTGTAATATGCTTAGATGCTTGTCTTGTTGCTCTGGGGTTTGCCTGATACTTTCCGCAGAACATTCGCAAAACTTCGGGAGGTTGGCGTCACCTTCACTCGCTTATATTGTCGACACAACGCTCTCTAAACAGAATAAGAATGCATTGCATAAATAATAAATGATGAAAAAGTGTGCATATAATGCATATTTGAAAACCGCTAAGTGATTAGGGTTTTGAAGTTTGAAACCCCGAATAAGCAAACCTAAGTCCATCTAGCTTTCAGAGGCTAGCGGTTAGACCGGCATTGAACTGGCGATCAAATCATCGACGTGCAGAATGTTTTGGCCTCTAGCGGCCAGACCGCATACATGCTGGTGGTTAGACCGTTGTATGGTGGTCAGACCAGCCCTAGTGGCAGTCTGATCCCTATATAGGGTTTTCAATTCGGATTTTTTTGGCCCTAACTGGCGGTCAGACTAGACTTATCGGTGGTCAGACCGCCAAACCTTGCCGGCAATGCCTTTGCGAGGTCGCTGGCGAGGACTTCGACGATGAAGGGTACCAAAGTGCTCCATGAGACTAGTAGAGTGCTTCTAAAATGATTTGGACAACATTCATCGAGATAAACTCAAAATACCCTATGGATTGGATCTAGGCTAGGTTGAACTTGGGTCTAAACGACATGAGGGTCGAATCGAGCTCAAAAACAATGAGGAAACGGTAGGGGATGCCTCACCTTAATGTATGATAGCTTCCTAGCGGATCAATCCACTCCGGAGAAGATCTAGTTTGGAGATCGGGCTTCGGGGTGGCATGCGGGCTTGAGGTTGGATGAGCATGCCTCCGGTAAGGGAGAAGAGGGGAGAAGCTCGGGAAAGTCCTTCGGAAGCTTAGGGAGGTTCCCCCCGTCAATCTCCGCTCGTTGTGGACGTCGAGGTGGGGCTTTTCTTCTCTCTCTAAGGTGGAGTGGGGAAGAGAGTGAGAGAGTGAGTGTGAGAGAGTGTTTGACAGAGAGAGCAAGAGAGAGTGATTGATTTACTTAAGTCGAGCATATGCGCTCTGGCGGTCAGACTGTCAATGCTCTTGGTCAGATCGTGGTAAGTCCACATGGCAAGCCCATGTGGCTGCACACCTAGTGGTCAGATCGTGAGGACGGTTTTTGCTGAATTTTTCTAAGTGTCCCCTTATCTTCACTATCCACCTTTTTTATGTGTTTGGGGCTTCTCCAAAGTTCTCTAAACCATCTCTAAAGTACTTGAAACACATTTTGACTCAACTCTATAAACAAATACTTATAATTACATACGATGATGATCATGCATGCTTAATTACGTAATTAGCATTTTAGGATATGGCAGAGCCTTGCCAATCATCCCAATATTCACCTTTACTCCATTGGATTCTAAGATATGGTGTACCAACCTTCTTAGCCAAACACATTCCTTAGTTGTTTCATACAGAGTTATGATCTCTAATGGTTTGTTGATATGGCGACAAGTGTTTGCTTAACATACCTCCGCCGAATAGCTGTCTTGCCACTGGGAAACATATATCCAGTCTGTGATACAACATTATGAAAAGTTGTAGCTATAAAAAAAGTCTCGTATATGACCATAAACATTTGAAATAGAAATACATGTAACAATATAAAAGACAGGGGCAAATCGGAGGGGGCTAGGGGATCCACCCCCCTTGTAGCCAATGGAGCCCCCAACAATTTTTTTTACCATGGATGAGGAAGAGAAAGAAGAAAAGAGAGAGGGAGAAGAATATGAAGATGAAGAAAAAGAGGGAGAGAAAGGTAGATGAGCCCATCCTATCTGACTCCTCTGGATTCGCCGCTGATAAAAGATGTGTGGTATTACAAGGTTTATAGAAAAATCAAATGGTTCCTTTTCTTTCAAAACTCATCTAGATTTTTGTACCCAAGGATCTAAGCCCAATGATAGATTTCGTTCTAATATAAACACCATGTCTAGAACCTAAACTCACTACTCTCTCTCCTACCCCCGGCTACCATCTCTCTCCATGCCACTACCACCTTTTTCCCTATCCTCTCTTCTTCCTTCATCCTTGTCTTACCTACTATCATCTTTGGTGAAGTGTCCCCTCTTAACCACTTCTCCTCATTGCTCATGTCACCTCCGCCCCTTGCATAGTGTATTGCTAATCCTCCGCCTCCTAGGGCCCCCCATTCTTAATTTGCTAGTTGCCAACTCACCAAAGTAGAAGTCCACCTCCCAAAGCATGAATCTTAACATGGATCAAAAGATGAGGAATTTGGATGATTTTTGCTTGAGATCCATCAAAACCTTTATTACAATTGCGACCGTCGAGCTTCGCTCGCACCTAAACTAAGCACATGAAATTGATCAAAATAGAGGGAATCTTCACTAGGTGGAGTCTTCAGCTCTCTTAGGCAAGCGAGGCCTTTACTCCCCGAAAGTTCTGATCAACACGTGCACGCTTGGGAGTCCGTTCGTAATGACGCATAGTTCCACTCCCCCCCCCCACTCAGTGATGGCCCACTTGCCCCATTCACTGTATCCGTTCCCTTCCAGATTCTGTGTTTCCCATATCCCTGTTCCCTTCCCTGTCGTTCCTCTCTCTCTCTCTCTCTCTCTCTCTCTCTTCTAGATCGAGCTCTTGCTTTCTCTCTTGTGTGGTCTCTCTCCCCCTCTGATGAAGCTCCTGCTGACATGGACGTGGCCGCACCACTCTTCCTCCCTCCACTTCTTGCCTCATCCTGCATCACGTGCCTCGCTCTATGAGGGCCATTGCCACCTCCTTCCTTATCCCATCTTCCTCTTTCATCCTTATCTTACCTACTATCATCTTTGGTGAAGCATCGCCTCTTAACCTCTTCTCCTCATTGCTCATGGCACCTCCACTCATGCATATTGTATTGCTAGTCCTCTGCCTCCTAGGTTCCCCCATCCTTATTTGTCAGTCGCCATCTCACCAAACTAGATGGCCACCTCCCAAAGCATGAATCTTAACGTGGATAAAAAGATGAGGAATTTGGATGATTTTTGCTTGAGATCCATCAAAACCCTTATTATAATTGCGACCGTCGAGCTTCGTTTGCACCTAAACTAAGCACATGAAATTGATCAAAATAGAGGGAATATTCACTAGAGGGAGTCTTCGGCTCTCTCAGGCAAGAGAGGTCTCTACTCCCCGAAAGTTTTGATCAACACGTGCGCGCTTGGGAGTCCGCTTGGCCCACTTGCCCCATTCATTGTACTTGTTCCCTTTCGGATTTTTTGTTCCTCCTATCCTCATTCCCTTCCCTATTGTTCCCCCCTCTCTATCCTATTTCGAACTCCTACCTTTTCTCTTGTGTGATATCTCTCCCCCTATGATGAAGCTCCTGCCAGCATGGACACGCCACCGCTAGAGAAGGAGGCCACGCCACCCTTCCTCCCTCCACTTCTTGCCCCCATCCAACGTCACACGCCTTGCTACGTGAGGGCACCACCCATCCTCTCTCTATTTAGATATGAGGGGAAAGACGAGAAGTGAGGGTCTGGATTTGAGACTTGAGAGAACCTTGCGGCCGGCAGTGGCCATCGGTGATAGCGCCGCTGCCTGCCTTCCCTCTCTATCACTTTCTTTCTCCTTCTCTCTCTTCTCTTTTTTTTTCAAGAAAAAATGTATAATATTTTTTTGAAATTATTTCAGGAATGTTTTACCGAAAAGTTTTCATGATTTTTTTGGTGAAAAGATTTGTGAATTACTTTTGAAAGTTTTCATGAACGTTTCCTGAAAAGATTTTATGAATTTTTTGGTGAAAAGTTTTTATGAAAAGTTTTCACGTGTTTTCTTTTGAAACTTTTTTACGAAATTTTCTTGTGATAACTTTTGTTTCAAAAAATTTCCTAAAATTTTTGCTACAATGTTTCCCCACAAGTTTTGACACAATTTTTCCAATTCAGAGAAGGGGAAAAAAAAGGGCAACCTGCACTTCCCCCAAATGGGTTGTCGGAGAGAATGCGCGACCAAGGGCGCTAGCGCGCGCTAATTATCTGCCCCCTCTGCTCCCGCCGCCAGCTGCTATCGCCCTCCCACTCCACGCACTCTAGGGCCGCTGGCGTTCCCCACCGTCGCTTCCTCTACCGGATCCTCACTCCCCGCCCCAGCGCTTCTCCTCCGTCGGTCCAGTGGAGTTGACTGGAGATCCATCCGCACGGGGATTTGTTTCTCTTTCTGTTGGCAAGTAAACCCTAGCTTGCTTGGATGGATTGTTCTACGCTTTTACAAAAATTCGAGGGGTTCAACTGAGCCCCTATGCCCTGCTTTAGGGTTGCTGCTGGAGAGAGTATGATTCTGGAGAGAGTATGATTCTGGTTTTTCCATCTCTTTTAGGGTTGCCGCTGGAATTTCGTAGAACGATGGAGTGCGTGGTGCAGGGAATCATTGAGACCCAGGTATTGTACTTCCCTGTATTTTTTGTAGCAAGTAATAAGCACATTAGTCTTCTGTGCTCCGAGGATAGTTCAAGCGAAATCTAATTATGAAAAAAGTATGCGTTGGCTCATGTGAAAACTGAAATACACCTCGGCGAGCCCTTCACCACTGATTTGAACAATGTCCAGCCCAATTTAATAAAAAGAAAGTAAAAAAGGAATGGTGGTATATGTAATGTTCTTCATGCATTACAACTTTTGAAGGATATGAGAACTTTCCTTAGTGTAGCCTATTTTGTCGTGTACCTAGTTTGTTGATCTGGTATGAACTTCTGAGCTCTCTGATTGTATCTAGATTTGATAAGAATTTTCATGCAGGATTTGGACTGTCGGAGCAACCTGGTATCTAGAATTTTAATATTCGTTAGATGAAGTATCTATCAGTTGATTTTGGATATTGATTTTGTTGCTGAACATTTCAGCATAACCAATTAAGTGCTCATACATTTAAATGGATTAAAAAAAGTTTCATTATGATGTTACCCTAGCATTTTGAGCCCCCATTGTTGGGATTAGCCTGCACCACACCATCTGCTCTGTTTGATGTTCGGTTGAGCCTCGATCCTGGTCAGCATTGGGCCACAACCACTGTGCTTGGCCTAGATCTCACCCCTGACTCCAGCTCTACGTCCTACCAAGCTCCGTTGCAGCAAGCATCGCGCCTACACCACAATGACCGGGTTACACTGCACCATAGTTCTTGTCACCACGTCCGGCCTACCTCATTATCCTTCCGTCAGACCGCTCGCAGCCAAATTGGGCCCTAATGGAACTGGGAGAAGCAAACTCACTTGATGGTGACAAAGAAGATGAGCTCGACCACAGCAAGATCTGCTCAGCCTTGTTCTCGGTGGGGACTGTGAAAATTGGGAAAACTGAGAGGATGTGGTGTGCATTAGGAATATTGAGAGGAACAGGAGGTGATGGCAGGGATCCATTGAAAGGAATTCGTGAGAGAGAAGAGGATATCTGAAGGATAAAATTAATGTTTTTGGAAGCTGATTTGTTTGTTTGGGAGTTCTTTTTTTCCCTGTTCTTTTTGTTAAGAGTTCTCAAGGAGGAATAGAATTTGTTTGGAGTTTGTTAGGGAAAGCAATTGTGTCCAGTTTTCGGTTTGATTCTTGGTAGCAGTAAAGAGTCTGAAGACAGGCCCACTCTCCGTGTTTACTTTTTTCGGGGAACGGGGAGGCAGAAGAATGTACCGTTCATAAAGATAACTATCTTCTAGTTTATCATTTGCTTTCTGATGAAGACGACATGTGATAAACCTTTAAAAAACAGCATGTATGTTAACCTTGGCTGAGTCTGTCATAGTTTGGTGGTCCACCTCGTGTTGGACCTGTGGAAAACCATCAACTGGAAAGCTTAGAGCTCAATTAACTATCTGTAGTCTGTACTTAAGAACTGAATCAGGTAGTAATTTTTAATTTCCTTGGTAAGCATGAAGTGGTATCAAAACGTAATGTCCATAGGGAATAATAATTGATGCTGGAGCTTATCATTGATTAGTGGTCTCCATGACTAGTTGCTAGTCACATTGTTGTTTACTCTATCAGTGCAGATCAATGCTGTACTGATTGCTGAATAATAAAAAGAAAAAAAGAAGATATTTCACAGAAGTGATGGATAGATCATGTGGACCACAACATGTCAATCATATTTCTCCACTTTGAGACACTACTTCTGACGCCTGTGGTTTCATTTGTTTTATCTGCTCATCCTGTTTGCAGAACAATAATATTTAATATACAGCTGATGGAACCACATAATCCATTATTGTGCTTTTACAGTAAAGGGAAATTTGATTTGTATATTCTAGCTGATATGGTGTGCTTAGAATGTCACTTAGCCTTCTTTTAGTTTCTACTGCTCTTCTATTATTGTACCCTTTTCTTGATCTTCCCATTTTGCAGCATGTTGAAGCTCTTGAGGTTCTTCTCCAGGGTCTCTCTGGTGTCCCAAAAGAGCGTGTTAGGGTGCATGAGCTCTGTCTGAAAAGTGGACCCAATCTAGGTTAACTTGTGATTTTTCGTTCTTTCGGTTCATATGCAACTGTTATATTCACTTACATCTTTTAATCATACAGGAGTTGTCCCATCAGAGGTTCGTTTGCTGTGTGACTTAGCTCAGCCCACACCATCCTGGTAATTGATTGTGTTAAGCTGATGAAAACTTACCGTTTGTAATGTTTTACATCAATCGTGGTAATCCCTGTAGGACCATAAGACATGTTGGTGGTTCCATGAGAGGTGCTGGTGCAGAGCAAATCTCAGTTCTGGTTCGTACAGTTGTGGAGAGCAAAGCTAGCAAGAATGTCTTGCACTACTTCTACACTATAGGGTACAAGCTAGACCATGAACTTTTGAAGATTGGTTTTGCATTTCGTTTCCACCGAGGTGCCCAGATCACCGTCACTGTTACATCTGCTAACAAGATGGCAAAGCTCCATGCAACTGATGAAGCTGTGCCTGTCACTCCTGGCATACAGCTAGTGGAAATCACAGCTCCTGCTGCTGCTGACAATTACAACGATGTCGCTTCAGCTGTCACTGCGTTCTGTGAATATCTTGCACCGTAAGTACCCCATAGCTTGAATTTCAAGACTCCAGTTGAGAGGCATACGAATAAATTGAACACTAGTCTTCTTTTAAAGATCATTACTCACATGAGACTGCAAATGCGCTGCAGGCTGTTGCATCTGTCAAAACCAGGAAACACAACTGGAATTGTCCCAACTGCTGGTGCTGCTGCTGCCTCACTCATGTCAAGTGGTGGCGGCAAAACCTTGTAATGTTGGCACGACCCTGAGGTGGTCTTCCTTGAGCTGAGCAAGCGGTGCGGCTGCTGAGGTGGTCTTCTTTGCGCTGAGTGGGCAGTTTCACCATGGCAGGGGCGGTGCCCATGGCTGACATAGTGGTGTGCCCATCCTGTTGGTCGACTTCCTGCAATTCTATTGCAGATGGGAATGTCGTGCCTTTTAGATCCGTGAAACCCACCTGTTGTGTATATGCATTTTTTTAATAATCTTATCAACCTAATTATTTAGCTGGTACAATATGATCCAGACACTTGTGCTGAAGTCAAACTCACACAATTTTTGCAATGCTTTGGGATCTCATGGTGACACCTTGAATGGCGTTTTCCATCTCGGAAATCTTTGCGATGGCACCGAGTAAATTTGCTACCCTTGTATAACCGGCAAATTCCTCTGTGCCATTGCAAAGATGGATAAATTGGAGCAATGTTGGAATAATAAGATCGAATAAAATGGGGATATTTTCCTATGGTACTGAGCAGCATCGCCCTTGTGCAATTGTGTTTGTTACGTCTTGCACAACATCAATATTTTGTCGGCGATTCACAGGGTCCCTCCCGCATTAACATATTGGAACTTATACATATAATTCAGCTTTCCTTTGACATGCACGACCACTTTGAGCTATGGAACAACGAACGCAAAGCTACATGAGGTCACTGCATCCATGAGTTTCATATTTAAGTTCATTCATGTTGTCTTTCATATTTAAGTTCATTCGTGTTGTCAAGCTTGTCAAGTAACAGAAGGTAGTATCATCTATAACTGAAGAATAAGCATCTTCATCATCAATATAGGTCTTTGTAAATACTTGTGCTACTAATCTCGTTTTACCACTTAGTTATGATCATTCCTTTTGTGAATGAACACCCATTTCTGTCTTGCAGGAATCACACACTGAGGAGCCTTGACCACAGGTCCAAAAACTTCCATCTTGTTTAGCGATATTAGTTCTGTCTTGATTGCATCATTCCATTTATCGCAGTCACAATGACTTTTGTACTCTGCAATAATCGGTTCCGAATCCGGACTTTTCATATGGAATGCAATCATATTGGCAAAGCAGTTGCTACCAGCACACATTTGTTTGTAAAAGGCTTCTCCGGTCTCAAGGCAATTTATACTAAACTCGTTACCCAACGTAGTTACATGATGGTTTAGATCAATCAATTCACCATCATTTCCCAATATGGTTGAACCTGATTGTTTTTGTTGCCATTATTTCCGGCCGGGGGGGGGGGGGGGCGGAGGTGTATTCCCCTGATTCAAGGGCATTTCTCAATGTATTTGCATTAAGTGGCACATCCGCTGGACATCCATCATTCATGATTAAATAATTCTTCCAGAGTTTCTCCCCTGTTCCTTGCACCTCTTTAGCGGATCTCTCCGCGGAACGAGATCCTTAGAGCCAGGTGATCGATCCCCTCTCTTTTTCCACAAAAAGGGAGATTCGGAGGTTGAACCCTTTAGTCAGGGTGGTTCAACTCTCCGTGGTGCATTTACTACAAGTATATGCAACTGTGTTACTCCCTTATGATCCGCGAATGAATCTGGTAGCTCCTGTAAGACCCCTTTTCTGAGATCTCCTATGCCTCCTGTATCAGTATTTGGATCAAGTTGTTGATATACATAGTACAATATTTGTCGTATCACAGTCATACATCTTATATAAAAATATTAAGGTTTCAATAGTACAAATTATCTTAAATTGTAGTGTACATAACAAGCCTAGCCAGCCGGTCGACAAAAGTACAGCAGAACCACAACCCAAAAGCCACATGCAACTAGGGTGTTAACGTGACCGCTAAACTACTCCTCATGCGTGCCTTCATCTCTCGCGAAGCCGGCCTCCATATTCTCATCTAAATGATAGCAAGAATGAGTATGAAAGGTACTTAGTAAGTCCTATACTATTGCAAGGGTTTTGATAGATGCATAAAGTATGACTCAAGGATAAGGTTTTACGGTTTAGTTTTAAGTGTAAAACAGTTTTATGTAGATATCTAGGTATATTATCTACTGTTAACTTTGAAACAATTTAAATAAGATAACACGGTATATCTTGGGGTTTTCGATCCTGAGAGGGGCCACACCTCCTCCGTAGTTTCTATCATTGTGTCTGGTGTACCTCTAGTACCACACATCTCCTAGCGGATTGAGCCAACAATCTCATCATACACCGAGGATCACCGAGCACGGAGGAATGGAAACAGTGCTCAACAACATCATGAAAGAAGTGACAAACGACGACAAGAGCGTAAAAGAGAAACGGCGGTCGATGGTGAGAGTGCAAAGAAGGTGGCGGTTGCTGCAATTTTTTTTCTTTTTTCTTTTTTCCTTATTTTTTCTTTTCTCTTGGTGGTGGCTCTCTACAAGAGAACACAAACAGAGGCCAGTTGACCGAGCTGGCAAAGAACATCCAACACCGAGTGAGATTCGCCCAGACCTAGCCAGCAATAGACCTGGCGGTTGCGGACCATGCCAGTGACGACTAAGAGTAGGTGGATCGAGCCACTTCGGCTGGGCGGAGGTGCGGGCAGATTAAGTTGGCCTAGGTGGAGGAGCGGCGTGAGGCCAAAGGTCGACGTGGCAGAGCGCGCGAGCTGACAGGCAACTCACACGACGGGGCTAGGGCGGCACCACCGGTGGACGATGCAGGAAGGCGACGTGAGATGGCTTAGCTGAGGCCAGAAGCTGGAGGCCGGCAAGTCGGCCCATGCGGAGACGGGTGGTGTTGGCAGGAGGCTGGATGGGAACACGATGGGTGTCGGCCGGATCAGGAGACGCTAGATCGAGACAGTGGTGAGAGAGGCGTGGAAGTTGCGAACATGCCAGGAACAAGAGCGGCTAGAGAAGAGAAAACCCTAACCCTAAAATTTAGCTATATATATCATGTTAGAAATAGCAACTAGTATTATCTAAAGACCATAAGCCAGTATATATACACATGTACAAATAACAATATGCAAAGAACCATAACCCTTATAATTTTAGGATATAGAGCAATATATATAGAGAGAACCTAAATACTACTGGGAAAAGTACTACTGATTTAGTTGCGGTTAATTTTTTATGCTGTGTTAAACTTTACCGAGGCTGGGACTTCCTGACTACTGAACTGGTCACAAAAAAGTATTGCACACCATTTTGCAGGAGAGCAGCGCATGTGCTGGAGGAGCACAGTGATGACATAAGCAAGCTCCAGGATTTCTTATAACTTCTTTGGTAGCTTTTATAATTCATGACAATCCATTTGAAAAGGTTGCACTTGAAATGTATAGGTAGATTTCACAATAAAATTCTTAAAAAAGGTTACTTTAAAACTTCTAGTAAATTTTAATGCCTTGAATAAATTTCCCAAAATATAGAAAAATTCACTAATATTCCTCTCATGTGATTCACTAATTTATAATATTATTTTCAATCCGAGATTATAAGGTGAAAAAGTGAGTTTGTTTGTAATGCTTTATTTATTAGGACTTTTATCATTTCATGTGATATTCTCATTTTAATTCAATTCGATTTCATATCAATTCAAACATGCACATAATTCATCCAAATGTTCATGAATGCTTATAAAATGCATGTTAATATGAAAATGCACAAATTGGGATGTGACACCATCCACGTAGTCCTCCGTAAGGAACCACTTGACCTCCCACTATCTCAAAACAGGATATTACAAACGGATTTTAAATCGTATAATAGACGTCTATATATTTTATCTCTGTAAAAGTGTCTGTGATATCGATCTTGTTATATACGGTTTTAGCTTCGTCTGTAATAGCTTTACACACAAACGGATTTTCTAGAAAGTTGTTTGTGCATAGTAAGGATCATAGATGGAGTTTTTTTTAAAAAAAAAACAAAACCGTCTGTGTGACCCTTCCCCTATAAGCAATTTTGATTCCTGACTGCCCTTATGATATGGCATACACACTTTATGATTCACAAATTAAACAACACATTGACATATTGTTAAGAATATCGATCACATATTATTTATAATCGATCATATATTATCCAGAATACAAAACGCATGCATTTACATATCAGTTAAGAACATCATACAGATACACATCACATATTGTTTAGAACTTATAAACCTAGCTAGTTAAAAACAATCCCTAGCTATACATCATTGGTAATGCGGTCTTCCAAAATGGCAAGATGATAGACATCACGACGATGCTATCTTCCAAAAGGACAAGATGATTGGAATCATGACGACGCCGTCTTCTTAAACGACAAAATGATCGACATCATTGGTCCATCGACGCCGTCTTCCAAAAATACAAAATGACTGACATCATCTCAATCTCCTATGTTTCAGCACAGCATCAACCCAAGCATCACCTTCAATAAGCAGCTCGAAGTCATCCAGATCAGGCTCCATCTCGACTATCTCACGTATGAGCCAGAACCAGACTGCATTACTGCCAAACTGCCAACCATGGTAAACAAGAAATACGCGTTCAAACCACTCTTGCAGTTCACTAAAATGTCTCTACCGTGATGAACAACAATAGAGAAATTTTCATCTACAATAACATAATAGAGCACGCGATTCTCAACAAAAACAGGATCCACGGAGGTGCCTTTCACAGCAACAAAGAATATGAACTCCACCCTGCCAAAGTCGACGCCAAGCATCCACACAGTGGAAGCAGCAAAAGGGACAACCCCATCATGCTACCTCCTGATTGCCATGAACTGCGTGAACTGAGCAATTGCAGATTTGTAACAGAAACAAGGTATTGCCCTCAATTACACATATCAAAGCAAAACCTAATGAACCCCAACTAGGGAGACAAGTGGGTTATGTATGCGGGAAGCTAAAAGAACCAAGGGAGACGAGTGATCAAATTTAAAATAGCTCATGTATCTTTATATATATATATATATATATATATATATATATATATATGTTTTTATAAAATCTGTCTGTGCTTACCATACAGAAACAGATGGATCTTACAAGAAATTGTATGTGACAATATCACAGATGATAGAAACAAACAAATTTGTAAAAATCGTTTATGTGTTCAGGCACACCTAGATGGCAGTCTTGTTATAGACATGCCATCTTAATAACCGTCTGAGGGTATTTTGTCAATGACGAGTCCTAAAAAACCGTATGTAACACTCCGTTTGCTTTCACTGATTTTGGGATAGTGTCCCCAACCCCTCCCGAAGGCTTTACCTAGGAACCATCGGCTCCCGCGACGCCCTTGCCTCCGCCTCAGGCGTCGGTGCCAGCAGCGGGGCGAAGACATTGGCAGGGTCACCGAAGGAGGCAAGGATGGCGTCCACCTCCTTGAGGGAGAGGTCGTAGTCCCCTATCCTAACCTTGGCCGTCACCGCCGCCATAGCAAAGTGGGCCCTGTTAGGATCGAGACATGGCAACTGAGTACTGTGCCCATCGGTGAACAAGCATTTCTTCTGCAGGCTATCGCATTATGAGGATGGAGACGGGTACAATGGCTGTGAAGTCAACGAGTTGTTTTAGCACAGCCAATGGGGAAACTAGGAAATACTAGGTCAGCTTGGAGTATGGCTCATGCCATGTGGAGGTAGGGCTGGCGAAAGATTGTGGGTTGAGTTGTACAATGCAAATGACAATTCGGCTAGCATTATGCAAATTCGAAGGAGAAGCTCATTTGAAGACCAACGTTTTAAACATAAGATTTGGTTAGAGTATGCCAGGCCTAGACTCTAGTACAATGCCTCGGCGACATGCAAGGGTTCCAATGGCAAGTCATTGTCGTGAATCCTTCCCCATAAAAAAATAGTTTTAATATATATAGCCTAAGAACATATATTAGTCTAGCATTTTGCAAGTTTGAAGGGAAAGCTCATTTGAAGACCAATATTTTAACCACATGATTTGGTTGGGGTGTGCCAGCCCAGTCAATAGTGCAACACCTCGGCGACACACAAGGATCCTAATGGCAAGCCATTATGATAGATCCTTCCCCATAAAAAAATAAATTTAATATCAAAATAGGTCCATGACCTATATATCAGATATTAAACTGATAAAAACAGATACTACACTTGATCTTAGCCAAAAGGCCGAGAAAGGTATGAGTTGCATTGTAGCTATGCGTCTCATCTTATTCGCCTCTCCGGGCTCTGCCGGCTAAACCTTGGCGATGTGGTACTAAATAAACCTTGTCTGATCGATTACTGTTTGCTTTATTTGGGCTACTTATTAGTGCAGACCTAATCCTTGAGGCCCAACATTAAGCCCAATAGACAAACATAACGGACCCACGTCCGCGGCTCCTTCTCCCCTTCCACCTCCGATGGCCACAACGACGACGACGGCGGCAGCGGCGGCGGCCACCGCCAGCTTCGGACCAACGCCTCCACGGCCTCCGACTGCTGCGCCACCCGCTCCTCCGCCGCCATCCACCGCGGGCGCCGTCAAGTCAGAGGTCCCTCCCACCCCCACATCCTCTACCGCCACCGCCGCCGCTGCCGGAGCAGAGGATCCATCCCACATTATCACCGTTCCGAGCTACTCAGGTAACCAAGCCCCCCGACTCCCGCGCCCCGTCCCAGCGCGGCGGCGCCCACCTCTTGTGGAGGCTAAAACCTGGAACCCTAACCGTGGATTCCCCTCGCAGCGTGGTTCTCGTATGACTCCATCCACGACACGGAGCGCCGCCTCCTTCCGGAGTTCTTCGAGGGGGAAGCTGCGGCGGCGTCCGGGTGCCGGGGCCCGGGCGCGTATAAGTACTACCGCGACAACCTGGTGAGGAGGTTCCGGGCGCGGCCGGGTCGGCGGCTCACGCTCACCGAGGCCAGGCGGGGCCTTGTCGGCGACGTCGGCTCCGTGCGCCGCGTCTTCGACTTCCTTGAGGAGTGGGGGCTCATCAACTATGGTGCTTTGCCGTCGGGCTCGAAGCAGGCGAAAGAGAAGAGGGAGGAGGCTGCGCCACAGTCGTCGTTGCCTTCTGGGGCAACGGTACCCAGGAAGCTCTGCACTGGGTGCCGCACCGTGTGTGGCCTTGCTTACTTCGCCTGCGAGAAGGTGAGTGTATTGCCCATGTTTTGTGGACTCGATATATATATGTGTGTGTGTATATATATATATATATATATATATATATATATATATATATATATATATATATATATATATATATATATATATATATACCACTGTGTAATCTTTGCATTAGATATAGATTTGCTAATATGCACGAAACATTTAGATCTGAGTAGAACTACCATAGCTCATTTATGTGATTATTTCGGACGGGCTGCACCAATTAGTGTGGTCACAGTGTAAAAGCACCTTTTTTGTTGGCAAACAAGATTGCCGTTTAGTTACATTGAGCTGCCAAAATCTGCATCTTCGGTCTCTCATGGTATGTAACAGAAGGAGTGTTCTATGGTTATGATTTTACCCATGTTGCAATCAAGAAATTAATTTGGCAGGGGCTGGAGGTGTTCCTGGTTATCCATGGTTCTGACTTATGAGTTTATCTCCACTGATACGTCTCTTGGAAAGGGTATTAGGATAGATGAGTGAACCACCTTAATGACAAAAAGGCCCACGCTACTTGCCTACTTATGAGTTTATCTCCACCGAGTTTATTTGTGACTTATGAGTTTTTCTTTGGGAGTTGCTATATTTATTGTTGCTTATGAATTTAAACTGAGAGCGCAATGAATCTTGCATGCACAAATTTACCTGCACATATTGAAGTACTTATACTTCTTATCCTTGTCAAGGAAGGGCATTAGGACAGGTGGGTAAACAACCTGTTTGATAAAAGGTGGGCGATAAGTATTTTGTGTCAGGAATTGTTAGATTTAGTTTCTTATGAATAAATTGAGAATGATGTTTATGGAGTAGATCTGTTTTTAGAACAATGTTACCTGCCGCTAGTTGTTAAGTGCTTGTGTTTTTCCACAACTCATTCCTTAAATTAGATAATTTGGGGTCCAATTAGTTCTGAATTCTGATATGCCCTTACCTCTGCAGTTTAGAGCTTGTTTCTGATGTAGGAACATAACATTCATTAAGTCATTGGCCTGTGTTTACCTCTCCATTTAGTACTATTTGTACAACACGCCTACATCAGTTCAACTATTGTCATTGTATATCATTCTTACCATGTTGACTGAAACGTTTTCGCTGACTTCTTGGATATTTTAATTGAATGGCTACTAAGTTGTTCATCTTAACCTGTGCATATGATCAGGCAGATATAAGTCTCTGTGCTAGATGCTTTGTACGTGCTAACTACAGGCCAGGTCTGACTGCAGCAGACTTCAAGAGAGTTGAAATTACTGAAGATGCAAAATCAGATTGGACAGACAAAGAAACCCTTCACTTGCTTGAGGCTGTCTTGCATTATGGAGAAGACTGGAAAAAGGTGTCTGAACATGTTGGTAGTCGATCAGAGAAAGACTGCATTGCCAGATTCATCCGATTACCTTTTGGAGAACAATTCATGGGACCCAAGGAGGATAAAATGCGGTTTGAGAATGATAATGACACTACCGATGAGCCTGGAGCAGATGTCTCAAAACGACAAAGTCTCACTCCACTGGCTGATGCAAGCAACCCGATTATGGCTCAGGTCTGTATCGTTGATTTTACCCTGGTGTGGTAGCTGCTAGTTCTTAATCAGTATGCCATCCACTTGGACTAGGAGCAATGACAACAACAGTACTTGCTACTAAAATTATATTTGTATTTTTTAATTTATGAGTTTGTTTCACGTATCTAATAATGTCAACTGGAACATTACACTTTGATACACTATTCTTATTAATAGATCACTTTCTCAGATAGCCTTAGTTCATCACAAGTACAACTTATATTCTTTACTTCGGATATGAAATGCCATGATAACATTGTAAAAAAAGTGACCTCTCGCATAACTTTCAAAAGTGGTTCCTGACGTTAGCATGCACAATATTTGTGCACACGAGTTACACTGGACTTTTATGTACATGCTGTTGGCAGCCATGTTTCATCGGGTGCCTTACATCACTGTTTACTTTGAATATGGAGAACAAGTGTTGGAGAAAACTGAGTAACTGATGTTGTTTTCCCAGGTTGCATTCCTATCGGCCATTGTGGGTTCAGAAGCTGCCTCGGCTGCAGCTCAAGCAGCTATTTCTGCACAATCCCAGGTTGACCTAAATGATGGTGAGATTGATTCTTCAATGAACAGCACCAGGGAGGAAGGTACCATCTCTGCTCTCTAAACCACCAATCATGTGTTTATTTGTTCTTTTGCAACTTCTGCCATATTGATGTTGAATTATTTATAAATATACTGCTTTGCACATCAGTGTGCTATGTGAAAGCAATGCTGAGAATGATTGTCGGTGAATTCTGTATCAATAGCTTCAGTATGTAGATAACATTCTACTGGGAGGCGGGAGCAATAAGCTCAATTATGCATGTGTAGTATTATAGCATTGTGGCATATGCAAATAATAATATGTGGCCTTGTTCTCGAGTTAGGTATGTAGCGAGAGTGGGTACAAATTGGATGAACTTATGAAGTATGTATAGGCACTTAAAGGATGAACAGTATTCATTTTCGAAACTCTTGCTGCTCGCCTAATACATACCATGATTCTTAGCTGCTAACATTAATGTCCTCTTCAAAATCGTCTTGCACAAATGGGTTTTCAGTCAACGATTTACTCAGAGAGGCTGCTACTAATGCACGAGTGCAACTTGAGAAGGAACGGAGCAGTATAGAGCAATCTTTATCCGACATAGTAGATGTCCAGGTACCAATACTAGAATACTGAGATAAGGACTACATAAAAATTTATTTGTATACATTCTTCTTATCTCTACCATCTCTTGTGTTATAAAACCTTTTCAGATGAAGGAAATCCAAGATAAAATATGCCATTTTGAACAGAAGGAGATACTGATGGAGAAAGAGCGACAACAGCTCCATTGTTTAAGGGATTTGCTTTTTGCAGACCAACTGGCAGTTGCGCAACATCATCGCAGGCCCCCAGCTGTACCCATGGAGAGCAAAGATGACGAGAAGCCAAAACCCGTGATTAACATAGGTTGGTTCGAATAGAGCTTCATCATAGCATGCTTTTGATGTGAGATTGAAACCGTGTTCCTTTGCATCAGCCGTTGTGAGAACTGGATACAATATAAGACTGCACCATCAGCTAACTTTTTCCTTTGGTGTCTCACAGGCTCTAGAGTAGCATGTTTGATTTGTGTATGTTTGCCTCAGCTGTTGTATGAACTATGCCTAACTAATATCATTACAGTCTAGCTAATGTGAAATGTTATTCCTGATTTCCTGTTCAAATTAGCATCGTTTTTTCCTATTGCTATCTTTGTTTCAGAAACAAAGGCCTGAAGTGTGTGAGGCATGTAGGCATGCCGGGTTGTGCGTGTATGACGACTACCAGCTGGTTGTGCTTTTCTAGGAGGCATCGAAGTACAGATCTGTTTTATGCCCATGCATTTGTAAGACAATTATAGGTTGATTTAAGGAACGGGTGATGATGGATCATCCGATCTTAGCTCTGAGCTCAACTCAATTGATTTGTTTGGTTTGAGGAATATAGTGGGTCGATCTATCATCATCTCATTTTTCAGAAGCATCTGATTAGTTTAAATATGAGAGATAGTATCGTGCTACTAAATTTCATAGACTCTCGCGATGGACGAACAACAATTGCGAACATGGATGGGCCAGATTGAATCGACCTTTTCTATAGCTCATGCTAAGGTTTGAGCACTTCTCTAAAATAAAATTAGAATGTGAGAGAGTTCACAAGAGTAGTGCTTGGATGCCGAATTCTTTTAATATTACTTTTTTATACGGTAATTTAAAAAATATTACACAAATTTGAAAAAAATTACAAATATAACCCATTGTTGCGATATAGTTTAGCGTAATCTGGTTTTTGCACGATGAAAGAGCGAAGATCCGCGAAAAATTGAATTTTCGCTCATTGAAATATAGAAAATATAGATATATAGATGGTTAATGAAGCTTGAATAGCATTAGAATATTTGAAGCGCATTACACAACAGATAATTACCTGCACTAAGCGTAATCCTTCCACTGCATGATTCGGCAAAAAATATTTATTGCACAAATAGTTGTCCAAATTCACTTCTCCTTAATTTTTTGGTTCAATGTAATTTTATCGACATTTCATTATTTATTTGATGTAAAATTGTGTGCGTAATTTTTTTTGAGTGAAGTAACATTGGGAGGATATAAAATCTATTTTTTTAAATAATAGTGGTTGTGAAGCATAATTATCATAGAACTCTGCACGGATGTTACAAACGCTGATGAACATTACATGTGATCTGAGGTTTTTCATCATTGTGCGAATGGATCCTAACTATAAATAGATGATGACAATAAACATTGGCATATACGTTATGGCAAAAGACTAATCTAATAGCAGACCGCTGCTAAACCTAACATGCCTTAAGAAATAAAAATAGATCAGGTTATAATAGATGGTTTACTGAGTGCACATAGGATATTTGCCATTCATGAGAGCATCGGGGCCTACCGCCTTAGTGCGACAGGCCCTCTCCCGCTTCATTTTTCTCTCAGCTTCGCGTGCTTTAACTGCGACATGCTTTTTCACTACCTTCCTCATGCGCTCCTCCTCCTGACGCTTGAGTTGTAGTTCTTCTTGTTGTTGCCTATACTCCTGACGTTCATAAGCTTGCCTCCTCCACTGCATGTTCATGTTTACCCACTGCTTATGGTCCTTATTTTGCTCCATGTCCAACCATCTTATAAAGTCATAGATAGGTTGAGGAGACTGAACAAATGAACAAGAGGGAAGATTAATAAGATGGTGCACAAAATTATATGAAAAATATCACATGAGTGATCTATATCGTTATACTTGTGGGTAGTCATATGGTTCATATCGAGACGGGTCATACTGGTAGTTGGCACACATGAAGAAGCATCTACCATAGGTGTAGAAAATATCCTGGGACTCGCGAAGCCTACAAGGATCGTCATAGAAGCACATAGGCATTCAACCCCTTGGGATGAAAGTCCCCTAATATTTCTTGGATGGGCTTGGTGGAGGTGAGGAAGACGTTGTATTTGAGAGAGGAGGGGAAGGAGTGGTCTACTCATGGTTCAGGCTAGGGTTATTTATGGTGGTTGGAGGCTGGTATATGGACTGAGTGGATGGACATTGCTGAGGGCTGAAGCATGAAAATATTGTGCACAAGGATAAATAACTAGGGATTCCCTATGAAAACTGGAAAAGTTGTACCATTGATGCTTTGCAGAGATTCCCTGTGAAAGCTATTGCTTGGTGTAGTCATCTGATTATGTAAAAGTTTAGCAATGAGTTATTGTTGCCTCCACGTAGAAGACATGTAATCCTATAAAAGTATTAGGCTTAGAAAAGACGTATTGACAAAATGATAAATCTCAGCTATTTCATTGATAAAAGTAAAGTACATCATATATGAAGCTCATTGTAAGCATTCATTGCATGTATGTGGCTACAGTATATAATGCAATATGCACCAGCTCATACTCTATCCCTATTCTATGATAAGTTACAATGGCATATAGTACCTCATCGCTAAATCAGGCATGCCTTATCGAAAGACAGATTGTCGGGTGCAAGAAAACATCTACAGGATTGGTGGAAAAGATGGAGGCTTCTTATCTAGATATTCACAGCAGATCTCTTGAAAGCTGCATCCATAGGGGTAGGGCTTGCTGCACACAAACCCTTGTGCCAGTCCACATGCCACAGGCCTCAGCACAACTGGTAGGCCGCACACATATTGTGGAGGAACCTGCATGTTACCGCATGTAGTGAGGTACTTATCCCACCACTTTTCATTGAGCTCATGTAACTTCATCTTTGGTTGTTCAACATTCGTGTGTCTCATTGTCTCAGCATGCTCGTAGCTGCAGTTGATGTTCGCGTACTCTTCTTCATCCGCGTAGCATTCGTACTTGCACCTAGGCTTGTCGTACTGTTGGAGGGAAGTAGCTGAATTAGATGAAATTCGTAGCATAGTAGGATATCATGTACACTTACCCCACAATGGTACCAAGCAATCGTGGCAAGCGGGAATGGATTTTGGCATGCTATTTTACCGCAGTAGCACCTTGGCATGCGTGCTCGTGCACTTCTATCTACAGCTCCATCTCCCTATTCTTCTGCTCCGAGTCTTCATTTCTAAACATTTCTTCGTCCTCACGCTTAAGTCTATCAAGGATATCGCGACATAGCTTGTAAGGGTCCATCTTGCCCTTACCCTTGTTCGACCTAGACCCGGAAGCCATGTGAGATAAAGTAGTCGGTTTGTATGCACTGAAGCGTATTCGTCCTTGGGGTTACCCTTATATAGAGTAGGTGGTGGTGGCTTGTGTTAGAGATCTCATGGAATCCAGCCATGTGTTTGAATCTGTGGTGTGAATCAAACCATGTGTTTCCTAGTAGCAGTGCACGAACTGAGTGATTGGTCATTGAGCATAAAGCCATGATTTGCGTGCTATAGGTATAAGCTTGCTGTAGCATCTAGTGCTATGGATTTGATGAATCATGCGCTTTAGAATCTTCTCTGACTGATCCACCGATTATTGCCAACACATAGTGGTTCCTTTTTTTTATCATGCAGGAACAGTCTAAACTAATGAAATGGAATGCACAAACAAAATAAATAGTCCAGCAGCAGTCTGAACAAAATACATTGACTAAGCATACAAGTAAAATAGACTACGACTGACCCCTACCTTGACCCCTATCATGGGCCCTGCCTCTGGCACACTTTGGCCTGCGTGCTGACACTGGGATGGCTATCTCATACTCCTCCCGAGGATGGTCATATGCGGAAGGTGTGTACCAATTAGGCTCACGACGCTCGTGTCTGGGCAACTGGAGACTGTATGTGTCCTTCATCTCATGTTGCGTAGCCTGAGTGGGTGAAGGTGCATTGTAGAACTGGGACTGACCCATGACTTCAGAGGCCCCTCCGTAGTCAAGCCACCAGTTCCCGTTAGAGAGCGGTGAACTCCCAAAACATGTTCGATACTCTCAATGCAAATTCCTGCATTACATTACACACAAACAACTGAGGGTTGCCATATAATGAGTATTAAGTCAGAGGTTATGGAATAAAGAGTCATTACATACCTGACATAGGAATGAACACAGGCGCATCCAACCATAACCTCCTACCTGGTCAGGGCACAAAGGCTGAGAATTAGCGTACACAGGCATAGCCCAACCAGATCCTCCTGCCTGGTCATGGCGTGGAGCTTGAGAACTAGCATACACAGGTGCGGCCCAACTAGATCCTCCTTCCTGATCATATCACAGAGGCTGAGGATTAGTGTGGAATGGCTAATGTTGGATAGACCCACCTTGAGATACTTCTGGAATTATTATTTATAATATGCCATCAGTTATCATCTCAAATAATATACCTATAGGATCCTTAGACCTGAGATCATCATTGATCTCCAGAATGTGTAGTAGCATACTTTGAGGCTGCCAAACACTACACCATAACTAGGTAGTCATAAAGGTAGTTTTCGGGTTTGTCATGAATCATGTCATGAGGTGTGAGTGATCAAGATGAAATTGGTCTCTCCTTGGTAACAGGAAAGATATCTTTGGGCCCCTTGAAATAGTTGGATTGAGAAAGAGCATGGTCAGTCCAATATATGATTAAAGAGTTAATCATGATGAATCCAATACATGATCGAGTGAATGGTCGAGCTATCACAAGGGTGGTACATATCTCGTCTTGAGCTTGACTGGTATCGTGAGGTAAAGAGATTGGTGCATATGTATGTCAAGGCTCAGCTGACATGATCTATGTATATACTCGGAAGTCAACATGTCCAGCTAGGGACCGCTATTGATTTTGGTTCGGAAAGTGTTTCCGAGTCGTAGCCGTTTGTACATGAACCTAACGAGTCACACACTTAATGGTTTGGAACAAAACATATCGATTGGATTTGTATATGGGTTTGACTGGATTGTGATCCATGAGGATTTAGAGTCCTAAAGGCTTCCAACGTGGAAGCCCATTGGCGAGCTCTATATAAGGAGAAGGGTGGGGTAACACGATGTGAGAACTCTGAAACCCTAGGCATAACCTTCCACTTGATCTTCCAAAACCCTAGTCCCACACGTGCTGTTAGCATACCACCGCACAATGATCCTGCCCAGTACGTGTTGTCGAGACCGGTTCAAGAAACAAACCAATCTCATCTATGTACTGAGCCTAGGAATCAATCCCAAGTGACTTCATTGATGATACTCATTACAATATCCATACTTAATCGAATTAATCATCTTACAAAAAGTGACCTTCAAGGGTCGAAGAACCAAATAAATTACAGCGGAACTAAATGAACTACGAAGACTCTAATCCTTTATGACTCTTCCACATGCATCATCAACGTAGAAAGCATCTTAGAATGATCCACTTTCAGCATATTCCTCGATACCTTCTCCAACTAAGTGTTTGGTGAAAACAAGAGTGAGCATTTGTCGTACTTAGCAATTTGTGAAAGAAATAGTATGCATATGAAGGCTCGGCAAGAATAAGGCAAATATGGCTCTCTTGTATAAATCAGTATTTAAGTAAAAATATATTTGAAAATCAATAATAATTAAGTGAATAGGAAACCACCTCAAGATTCCATCCATCTTGACTTAACCAACTAACCATCGCCTCAACCAAAGTTCCATCAACTAAGGTTGAACCCTTAATTATAGTTCCCATCACTATGGTTGATTATCCTCAACTATGATTCCCACCATCATAGTTGACCCGACTAACCAAAACATCAAGTTATAATCATGGTAGGTTTTCAATGCCACTCATGACCATGAGTACGACTGAATATTCAATTTCAACTCTACAGAGGTTGTACATTACCAACAAGACGTATCATCCCATTTTTTTGAGCATCTGTTGGCCGACGGATAACTCTTACACACTACCGAGGTGTGCGATAGGAATCCACTACAAAGCCTTTACAATGCCCACTCTCAACACATGTCTACCCGCTAAGGTTTCACTGCTGCGTGATTCCACCTCAACAACGGAAGCCCCCTCTTGCGCCTTTCAGATCCCAAGACATCGTCCATTCATCACTCTTTTGTCTGGTCTACACTATGCTAAGAGTAAGAAAATTACTTGATTAGACCCATACCATACCAGGCTTATGGTTGTACTATAAATGCAGAAAGATCATCCCACGAACTGGTCCTTAGATTTGAGCAAGACTACCACTTTCATACATCTCATCATACCACTTGCTCAAATCCCTATACCATGTAGCTTAAAAGAATTATTTCATCATATTTTATTATTGTTGCATAGGACCATTATCAAGTTCGTGGAACAATTATCATGATTACCATTCAAAGCAAGGCTAAGCATCATCTACCTATCCATAACCCAAAACCATACTATGGTGACAAGGATGATAAGGGAAAAATTAGGGTAAAATCTAACTCTTAGGATTCCTAACAATTTATTAGCATACATATTTATAAAACAAAATATTTATAAAACTGGGATAAAAATGATCAAGAACACCAATTATCTTTACTGAATTCAGTTGGGTCTTCAAAATCCTGATCCAGCAGACCTTCTAGGTCCTCCTGAACATTGGCACCTACTCGCAACACACGCGGAAAAATAACAACACATAAACACCAAGATAAAAAAAAAATCAAACATCACACAATAAATATCATCATCACAAGATTACACTATTCCGGACTATTCGACGAAAGAACGGATCAGAACGGAGCTACGGATTACAAGTTATAATTTTCTAAAGATTAAAACAAGACTGAAAAGATTATCTACAAATAAAATTATGTTGCTAGGAATTTTCTAAGATTTTTTTTCAAAGTCATCTATAATTTTTTTGGGATTTTTCTAGAATTTTATAGCATTTATTTGAATTATAAAACTATTTAAAACTATTAAACAGAATTACATAAACCTATAAAAAAATTTAGAAATTAATTTCCTATTTATTATTATTATTTAGGATTATGACTTGACACGTGGCACTTCATGATTAGCTACCGAAGGGGTTTGAGGGGCTTCTAATCTCAACTCTTGGTCTCGGATCAGACGGCTCACATGCACTAGCTCTCATCTCCGGCTGAACAAAGGCGGCAGTGACAGCTTCCGCGTTGGTGCAATATCAAAATCTTGTCAGAACGATGCTCCGGTGACCTATCTACTCCGGCGAGCGGCGGAACAGGGTCGGGGAAGCATGGGGAACTCACCTAGGGCACGTATCGGCGCCAACGAAGCTCCAGGGATGCGAGCGACGGCACATGACGGCAAACCTCCTCGGAGCTCGTCGGAACTCGGTCCAGGGCGACGATTGTCGGTCGGGATCACGTCGAGAAGCTTGCTTGCGCCCTTGCGATGCTGGAGAACTCCTCGGTGGCGGCTTTCAGGCTACGGTGGTTGAGATCAACGGCGGCGGCTTCCTCTTCCGATGCGGCGGCAAAATCGTGGCTCTAGACCGAAGGCTTGGTATGGGATGCTCTAGGGGAGAGATCTAGGGTGCTATTTATACCCGGAGGAGATAGAGTTCAAGGGCGGCTTGACTTCTATTTGAACGGCGGTGACATCTACTCGGACTCTAATTTGAGCTCAGTTCCGATTGGAGATAGGGCGTACTCGTCCAGGACTTTTGCTTATCCATGACCTAGCAAGGTTCTAGAATCTCCTCTCCATCATATGCGTGTCGGGCTTCATCCTTGGCTCGTGGCTGGCTCGGTCTTCTCAGCGGTGCAGCTAAAGATGTCCAAATGGGTCGTACCTACTGGGCCGGCCCGAGGCACGGCACTGTAGGCACGGCCCAGGTACGGCCCGGCCCAGGCCGGCACGGGCACGGCCCGACTCGGGCACGAGCGGCCCAGGAGGCACGGCTGGGCCGGGCCGGGCCGGCACGGCACGGCACGGTCCGGGCATGGCCGGCCCATCACGGCATGGCCCACCACACCGGCTCGGCACGTGGCGACCCACGGCACGGCACGGCACGGCCCACCGCGGGGGGCACGGCTCGGCCGGCACGTGGGGGCACGATGGGCCGGCGGGGGCACGCGGGTTAACGACCCGATATTTTTGAATTTTATAGCCGTTTTGTGACCGTTTGAGCTCCAAAAAATTCGAAAAAAATTGCAAAAATCACCATTTTTCACCTATAAATAGAGGAGCACCTTGCCCTTCCATTCCACACCAGCAACACCATTTTCTCTCTTGTTTCATCCTCTCATTCTTGTCTCAAAGTTCCTGAGAATTAGCGATAATTTGGCAAAATTAGTTTGAATTGTTGCAAAAAAATCCGAGCAATTCCAAAATTGTCATCCTGCTGACTTGCTATCTTAAAGTTGAAGAAATCTTGGTGATTTTTTTGCATCGTTGTTGAGTCTTATTTTATTATTAGTTTTATTACTTCATTATTTCTAACTCTGAATATTTACAATTTTTGTAGTGTCATTCGACATTGATCATGGATGCCGGTGATCATGATACATCCATAGATCATGATTTTTTTCTCCAAGGACTCACAGGGGACTACGGCCCCTTTGATACCAGTGCTGCAGGTGATGATGGACCCGACGGTGAACTTCCGGTTGGTTCACATCCAGGTGATGCAGCAGCAGTTCCATCGTCAGGCTCTACAAGTGTGCACACATTAGCAAGCACCTGGTCTAAAAGATCAAGAGCCGGTACTTCCGAAGTTTGGCAAGACTTTGAAAGGTTCTACAAAGAGGAAGATGGGGTAAGTGTCAGGTATGCTAGGTGTTATATTTGTAAAAATAAATTATCTGCAAAGCCCTCGGGTGGAACGGGGCACTTGAAGAGGCACGCCACAAGTTGCAAGCAAAAGAGTGGAGCAGCCATGAAGCAGACAGTGTTGCAGTACAACCCCGACGGCTCTGTTCATCATTGGGAGTACGACTCTGCCAATGCTCGAAAAGAGCTATGTCGCTTCATTGCAAGAGTGGATCTACCACTCAATATCGGTGAGTCTGCTGCATTTGAAGATTACATTAAGTAAGCTCATAATCCTAGGTTCACGCATGTTTCTAGACAGATAACTAGTAGGGATATGGTAAAATACTACAATGCGTGTCGTAGCAAGCTTAAAGAAATGTTGCAAATATGTACATTTTCAGTTGCTTTGACCTCGGACATATGGGCAGGTACGGCTAGAGAGGATTATCTTAGTGTGGTTGCTCATTTTGTTAATAATGATTGGGAATTAGAAAAGAGAATAATAGGTTTTTGTTTGATTGACAACGCGCATACCGGTGAAAATATTGCTGAAAAAATATCTCAAGTAGTTGCAGACTTTGGTCTCACGAATAAAATATTTTCTATCACTTTAGATAATGCCGGTGCAAATTCTAGAGCAATGGATATTCTTACTCCGTTGTTTAGTACTTATGCTGAATCTTTCTTGTTACATCAACGTTGTGCTTGTCATATTATCAATCTTATAGTAAAATCCGGTTTGAAGAGGTTGTCGCGATACTTAGACGATTTTCGTACTGCAATATCTTTTGTGAACTCCTCTAACCAACGAATTGCAGCATATAAACAGTATTGTGTTGCAATGGATGTGCGTCCACGTAAGTTTGCTCTGGACATACCGGTGAGATGGAACTCTACTTTCTTGATGCTTAAAAATATTATACCATATAAGAACACATTTGGTGTGTTTATTCATACATATTACCATCAGCATGGGGGTCAAACTTTACTCACGGAAGCGCATTGGTATGTTGCTGAAAGGATACTGGAGTTTCTTGAATTTTTTTATGATTCAACTGTGAGTTTATCAGGAATTTATTATCCAACATCTTGTTTAGTAGTGCATAATATTGTTGAAATTGCTACTCATTTAAACAACTATGAAAATGACAATCTTCTAAGATATTGTGTAGTTCCTATGAAATCTAAATTCTTAAAGTATTGAAAAGAAATTCCTTTGTTGTACGCATTTGCCTTTATTTTAGATCCTAGAGCTAAAATTGCAGTTTTCTGTAGAGTTCTCGCAATTCTAGGTGATACTCTTGGCCATGATTATTCTAATTATTATACTAATGTTCGTTCTAAGTTATTCGAAGTTTATAGTAAATATGAAACAAAGTATGGCGGAGTTCGCCTGCAACGACCTCCACTAGCACCCACAACAAGTAAGAAGACGACAACGTGGGGGAAAATATTTGGTGCAGGTTCTTCATCAAGAAGTTCAGACTCTTCGTCATGATCGTCTACGGGCACCGGAATTCCAACATCTGGAGGGGAGCTAACTACCTTCATCGACAGTGACGTTATCAGCCACGAACAAGAAAACTTCAACATACTGCAATGGTGGCATGAGCACAAGACAAATTATCCAGTGCTTTCACTGTTAGCGCGAGATTTTGTTAGCGATTCATGTATCTACAGTTTCTTCTGAGGCTGCCTTCAGTCTTACAGGAAGGATAATCGAAGAGAGAAGAACAAATCTGTTAAGTGAGATGGTTGAAATACTCACCATAGTAAAGGATTGGGAACAAGCTGAAGCACGAATGCAACACACTGCAGAAAATACTGAGCTTGAAGAATCATTCCAAAATTTGTATCTAGATGCTGATGAAAACGTGTAATTTCAAATTTTCTGAGCTAGACTGTACTCTTTTTTCCTTTGCTAAAAAGGTTTTTAATGAGGCAATCTATCAATAAAGCTTATTTTTAGAATTAATCATGTGCCCCTATTATTTCTAAGTTTTTTTTATTTTATTCATGTTTTTTGTTTATTTTTTTTAAATAACCCCCACGGCCCCACCCCCACCCACCTCTCTTCTCATCGTGGCCTATAAATACCATCTACTCCATCTCAAACTCCATGTAATCTCATCGGCCACCCATCTCTCTTTTCCTAGTTGCTAGCCAAGTAGCCAGTAGCCACTTTACATCAAGAAACCAATTCCATATTTCAATTCATGGATCAAGATGTCGAGAACTCGCATGCATGGTCATGGGTGTGGCAACATTTTGAAAATGTCTTCAGAGAAATTAACGGGGAACAGGTAGGATTTGCTAAGTGTAATATATGCAGCAAAGAAATAGGTGCCAGATCTTCAAATGGAACGGGACACTTGAGGAAGCATATTAAATATTGCAAGCAAAATTCTGGAGTTTCTAATGAAACCATGTAATTTTCGGAGCATAATCGTAGGTTGTTCTCTTTTTTCCTTCTAGTAGAAAGGTTTTTAACGAGGCAACCAATCAATAAAGATCTTATGTATTTATTTTCTATATTTTTATTGTTTTTTGGATTTTTTTAGCTATTATTTTTATTTTTTTTCCTATTTTTCGGAGTGCTGACGGGCCGAACGTGCCTCCACCGTGCCGGCCGGGCCCGTCGTGCCTTCCCGTGCCGACTTGGCCCGTTGTGCCTCCACCGTGCCGGTCGGGCCCGTCGTGCCAAACGGGCCCATCGTGCCTCCACCGTGCCAACTGAGCCCGTCGTGCCGAACGGGCCCATCGTGTCGGCCGGGCCCATCGTGCCGACTGTGTCGTGGGCCGGCCCGGCACGACACGGTGACAGTTGGGCCGTGTCGTGGGCCAACGACTCGGCACGCGGGCCGGCACGGCACGGCCCGTAACAGTAAATGAGCCAATCGGGCCGTGCGGATTTTGGGCCGTGCCGAGTTGGGCCCGTGCCGGGCCGGCCCGATTGGCCCATTTGGTCATCTTTAGGTGCAGCACAGCGGTGGGAGGGAGCGGGAGAGAGGGAAGCTAGAGGTAGGGGATGAGCTCGGCGGGCCAGGCAAAAGACGTGGGCTGCAGCCTAGAGAAGGAGAGAGGAAGGGAAAGATGATGGCGGGCTAGGCTGAAACCGATAGAGGGAGAGAAGGGAGATAGGCTTAGCTCAAAAGCCTTTCTATTTCTTCTCTAATTTTTCTCATGTACATGCATTTGTATAATTATACATACAACGTATATACTATCTATACAAATACATTAGCTCACATAAACAAGCAATCAAATATATGTGTATATATATATATATATATATAATTTTTTATTTTTCTTTGAAAAAAAAATTCTACTTTTTTGGATCCCGATTTTACACAGCTAGACAGGAAACACATCTTTTTCTATGGTTTTAAGAACTTAGGTTGTTACATGTGTGGATATCATAGAGACACTGCTGCTATTGCGGTGTTGATCTTCTCAGCGTGAAGATTACAATACGACCACTCGGGACTGATCGAGGAGCATGACACGACCACTCGGAGCTGATAAAAAACACAACATACCTGCTCGATGGCTGGTTGAGGAGTGCAACCACCTGCTCAGAACTAGTCAAGGAGTGTGACCACCTGCGCGGAGCTTATCGTGGAGCTTGTCACGGAGCTCATTGGGAAGATTGACGTGCACGATGTTGGATCGATCTACTCTAACTCTTATTCAACTGCACTGCGCGTCGAGTGGTAACGATCTATAATCTCTTACTAGTATGGTTTCCTGAGTGAATACGGTAGAAAATTCTTATTTTAGGCTAGTGTAGCCTACATGTTCCCCAACATAAACTATGTGTCAAAAGTAAAGAAGGCATTTTACATTTACTTATTTTGGAGAAGTTAGCATTGGGAACAATAGCATAAACAACAGCACTATGTTTACAAGGGAAAAACTTTTTAGGATTTTCGCATGAAAATTATATTAGTTGATTCACCAGCAGAGAGATTATATTAGTACGTTTATTGACAAAGGTACTTCAATTTTTGCTAACATATAGTTAAGAAAAATATGGCCAAAGGTGTGTGTTTTATACTGTTGATATCCAAAATGACATGCAAGAGAATGCATGTAGGTGATCCTAATTGAGCTGAGCTTTACAAGTTCTAGCTCAGTGAGGATTCAATCTCAAGTTTGGGCTTTGGCATCCGTTCCTAGTGTGAATGCATGGTTGAATTCTGAAAGTACCGCTTGTCATGACAACTTAACAAAATTTGCAAGAGTTGTTTTTCACATCTGAGATTTTGGTATGCCACTTCATTTAATAACTTTTGCCAACGGTCTTGTGCCCCTCATATGCATCTGATACCTTTTATGTTTGGGTAACTGTAAAGGCAGATTTTAAGAGGCTTTTGCAAAATATTATTGGCCCTTTTTGTCACATGCTCATATGCTCACTCTTTTTGTCTATAGAGAGGACTATGGAGCCATACGGGTAGCCTATAAAGAGAAAGACTATTGATTAAAAAAAAAATCAGCAATCGTATGTACATTCAAGTTCAAAATTCTAGAATGACTGATCGACAAGTGCCTCACAGCCTACATTGAGACTGCAGCTGATGTGACAGGCCGGTCCACAAGGCTTTCTAAGACGGAAGGAAATTATATGAGACCTCCATCTTTGTGTGACACGTGTTATCTATTTCTCTCATATGTATTCAATCAAATCGTTGGACTCAGAACGAACGGCGTGGATCAGGATCTCACAGAGACTTTTCTGTAGAGGATCTTATATAATTTTCTTCCTTTCAAGACAACTAGTTGATCCAGCAGCGCAAACTTTCTGTCCTCCTCTGCCATGCTCAGTTGTTTGTCCCATAGTCACCAGATGGAACCATATCTCTCATTCCTCGTCCACAGAACATCATCTCCGTTCTGGAAACATTATGATCCTTATCATCTTATCAAAATCTTTCGCAAGTAACTTGTTGTGTTTCTCGATGCTATTCCTCTATCTATCCACCCGGGAATTATGTGACCATGGTTTGTCCAGTGCGAACTTCTCTTCCTCCAGCAGACAGATACTTCCTCCGTAATGCTCTGTATTCATCCATATATAGGACCAAAGTCCGGCAGGGAATCCGGGTTCCTCTGTCCGAGTTCAGATTCATTTTTTTTACACCTCTCAACCGAGTATAAGTGTAGTATATGTTCATATGCAAACACACTCCTCCATCTCACATACACAGCTACAAGGTGTCATCCCTAATGAGACCATCAACACCGAAACCATCCAAGGCTCTGCAGACGGTGGTCACATTACATTCGCGAAAGGCAACAAAATTTATTTTTGAGGCCTACCAATCGAGCTACGGCTCGCTCTCAGTTCAGGTTCATTCTTGAAGCTTCTCTTAGGCGGCGTTTGAACCTGCTTGCTCCTAATCGTCACAGCCGTGACTTTGGACGATGGTGACCCGTTGGATTGAAGGTGAAAAAGACCATATTCGCTGCTACAGTAGAAGAGGTAGCAAATGAGTAAATTTCTACAATGGCATGTGATAATATGGCTGGCTGGCTACAAGCTCATCCGTCACGTACCCAATGGATTCAAGCACACCAATTGATCACATGCACGATCAACCACCACAAAACCCAGCTATATTACTACCAACCCATTTGGTTCGCAATGACAGGGTTCAACACAGAGAGAGAAAGCTTGACAGAGTGAAGCAATCAGACTGGGAATGGAAGAGAGAATGGGGGCTGGGAAGTAGAGATCGGTAGCAGGGAGGAAGGGGATCGGAGAAGTTCAGAGGAGAGGGAAGTTGTAGAGAAGGA
Source organism: Phragmites australis (assembly GCF_958298935.1). Lineage (NCBI taxonomy): Eukaryota > Viridiplantae > Streptophyta > Magnoliopsida > Poales > Poaceae > Phragmites > Phragmites australis. The sequence goes on from NC_084925.1 coordinate 5,379,069, forward strand.
AGAAAGAGACTCTTCTGTTTGTTCTTCGATGTCCCTGGTTCACTCGGCGATGGCCTCTTATGCGCCCTCTTGCCAAACCAACCAGCTGGGCCACTCGACCCGTTGCAGCCCGGTTCATAGTCCTAAGCCCATGACATCATCTGAGTTATTCTTAATTGAAAGGAAAGTTGTAAGTTATTGTTGCCTATTGGCACTGCCTCGAGTTGTTTTCTGAAGTTACTTTCGAGAAAATAATGGCTACCAAATGATTAATTTTTTGCACACGGGACAATAACATATTACACGTTTTCATTGTGCAATTGTGCAGGAAGCAGCACACATTGTTCAGAAAAAAGCAAAAAAAAAAAATTGCACAGCGCCAATGTGCCGACGTCACTAGGTCGATCATCTGTCATGGACTCATGGCTGATCTGGGACTATTGATAAATTTTGCTGTTTCTTTCCCCGCGACGAGATACATATAACTTAATTAAAATGCAAGTGCAATAACAGTGCAACATCCTCTATGCATGAAAATGTTGGTATCTGAAAGTTTAGAATTTGAAGCCAATGTATATGTGGCTGATTATCTCTTGGTTGAGATTTGTGGGAATACACTACCATGCAGTAATCTTATGCCTTGCTCCTTGGAACTTGTCCTAGATCAGCAATTGTGCAAAACTCAAGTAACCATGGTACGTCTATACTTAGTGCTTGATCATTGAAAAAGCGAGACTGTGAGGAGCATGATATTGTGCTCTATATGTATGAGGATTATATACCACATTATCTAAAAAAATGACATTATCTAGCCACAAGCTAATTGATTTGTAAAGAAACTACATAAACTTCTGCACCGCATGATCACATTGAGATTTGTTCAAACCCTAATCTCTCCACTTCTTGACCACACCGAGAAGGTCCAAACCCTAAAATTACTCTCCTTTGCCCGCCACCACTCCCAACCCACCCACCACTTTGTCCGATGTGCTCCTCACTCCCTATAAAAGGATGATAACCTTGTGCTTCCACCGGTCATAAATATTTATCACTTTGACTAAGATCTAATCAAACTTTTAAAATTTTGATCGTCAATAGCTCTCAAAATATTTAGCTTGAAAATATAAAAAATCACACATATAAATTTGTCTTAAAAATAATTTCATAATATTATATTTTATTAGATATTATAATTATATTCTAATACAAAATAATGATCAAAGTTACAAGATGAATACCATAAAAAGTCAAAAACGATAAGTATTTATGACCGGATGGAGTAGTATTTGTATCAAAACACAACGGAGGGATTGGAAGCCAAACATCCGTTGGATCAGCTGCCACCATATACACCCATCGTCATCTCTTTTCCACCCAACAAACCTCCATCTTTCTTAGATCCCACACCTTCGCCTTGTACTCCACCTCGCCATCTTGGTATGTTGCTCACCGCCCATATGTATGCATCCCGTATAGCCTGTCATCGTTATCCCATCATATCGCTTCATCCGTTGCGCATGAATAGGTTTCCAATTGGCGGTATCTCAACGCTTCATTGCTAGGTATGTACATAGTGATCTATGGAATAGACAATAAAAAATCTTGGACATGCATGAATTCGTCAATAATCTGTACATATGATAGCTAATCGGTGGTTATTTTTGTCGTCTGCTACTTTTACATCCAACGTGAAGTGAGAACTCATTTTTTGCGATCCTGTGAAATGGAATCTATGAAATATGTTTTAGAAAAACGATGGGGGTGGTGTGGTGCTTGGTCTGTTCGTCACTTGTTTTTAGTCACGTACACCATTTCAATAAACTGGAGTGATCGCTCGGTTTGCAAAAGCGATCAGCCTAGATGGCAAGATCATTATCAATTCTATATAACATAGGGTGTGGATTCTCTTCGATGACTTGAAACAGTTTGTTATTTATATGAATCTTATATCTATATGTGAAATAATAAGATTTCGTCTATGTGCCTGTCTATGTCTGCTCCTTTCAGACTCTCCATCTCTGCACTGTCCCACAGGAGCAAACGTGCGACAGCCATGATGAATCAATATATTGCCTGCATATATAAGTTACGCCAAACCGACGCAATGTAGGATCACAAGCTAACGATTGCTGTGGCTGTTGCTACCTGCTCGGGTAATGGAGGAGACAGATGGGGTTGTGGAGCTTCTTTTTTCCTAAAAAAACGGATCGGATGGATTTGGATCGTCTAGAGATTTATATATGTATGTGAAATGATATTAAACGAACCTCCAAATTTATATGTGAAATGGAACGAGATGGCGATTCACTCTTTCTGTTGAAAGGGGCAGGGATAGAGAAAGGATTGGAAACGATGGAGCCTAAAGTTTGTGAAGCGTCTTAGTTAAATTTACAAAGAGATGAGCTAGTGATTCTTTCCATAAATACCTCAAGCTACACTATATGGCAATGGCGGTTGTTGGCTATGCCTCACCGGTAGACATCCAACGAAGAGATCTGTCCCGCAGATGGTTGGAGAAAATCGAAGAAAACCATGGTCAAGAGACCTGCTATTTGGAGCTCCGGCTATCAATGGAAGGAATCACCAACTCGCCTGGAGATGTGTGAACCCAGCCATGCACGCTTTCAGACTGAACACAAAAAATCTACTAGGCAATGCATACATCTGGTTTATCAGTACAGTTCATTTACGTTAAGATTTGTATTAGAGAGATAGGTGAAAAAATCATGAGAGAATCAACGGATGTATTAGTATTAAGTAAGAGGAATGCACGAACAAGATAGACCGTGCTGCAAGGATACGTGAAGTTGCATTTCACCTTTCAGACTTTTGATGCCCTTCCATTGTTGTTTCCATTTTTACTCTCTCCCGCTTTGAAACAAAATTCAAATTTGCACGTTCCATTTCACATACAAATTTACCATCTGGTGCCATTTCACATACAAATTTGCACGTTCACCGGTTCTCATTCATGTATATATAAATCTCCAGATGTCAGCACCAAATCCATCCGTTTCAAAAACTTTAAGAAAAAAGAGGCTCCAAAATCATCATCTGCCTCCTCCATCGATCATCTGAGCAGGTAGGTAGGTACCTTCTCGGTAGTAGTGTGTAGCTAGCTTCAGTTCAGTGTATACGCAGGCTATTTTTCATTGGTTCGCCGTGGTTAGTTACCGTGCTTTTGATCCTGCGAGACGGCGCAGCTATGGTCAGCCTCAAGGAACTGGCCCGCGCCGACGCGGAGCGCGTCCCGCCGGAGTGGCTGCGCCGGCTGCTGGAGGCGACGTTCTTCGACGCGTGCCCCGAGCACCCGGGCGCGAGCCGCGCGACGCGTAGTGCCGGCTGCAACCTCTTCTGCACCCGCTGCACCGGCCGGCCGCTCTGCTCCGTCTGCGTCTCCGACCACCCCGGCCACCAACTCATCCAGGTGCGTACCTGCACGCGCTCGTGGCGAGATCTCGAGGAGGCAATAATGGGCGGAGGTAATCTGACGCGCGCGAGCTCTGCGTGCGTGTGGGCGCGTGTAGGTCCGGAAGTCGTCGTACCACGACGTGGTGAAGGTGGCGGAGGTGGAGCACCTGCTGAGCCTGTCGCTGGTGCAGACGTACCTCATCAACGGCGAGAAGGTGGTGTTCCTCAACCGGCGGCCCATATCGGGGCAGGGGAAGCCCGGCGCGTCCAGGTGCGAGGGGTGCGACAGGGGACTCCAGGACGACGCCTGCCGCTTCTGCTCGCTGCGATGCAAGGTGAGCTCCATCTCTGCCGTTGTGGGGAAGGCAACTCCGCGGAGAGGTTTGGACATATAGATTATCTCGTTCGTCCAAATCTTATTTGTCTATGCTATTGTTCTTCGTGCGGTTTCAAAAGTTTAAGTTCGTCATGCCTAGGCCACTTCAGGTCGATAGGTACAGGTGTGAAGCATGAGTGGAAAAGGGAAAAAGGTTTCGTTCTTTTTCCTTTTTCATGTACTAGATTTTTGCTAGTACATGACTATTGCATACAGGAGTGAAGATAGGATTTTAATATTAGAAGGCACTCAAACTTTTCATAAGACCGTGAAATCAATATATAATAAAAAAATAAAAAACATAATAAAATGTATTTAAAAATATATCAGAATATTGTAAATTCAACAAATAAATTCAAATTTTGCAAAGAAAATATATAATATAAATTGTTCAAATATGAAATAAGATCTTACATAAATAGGAGATTACAATACTACTTTAGATTCTTCATTTTATGTTTTTTTATGATCATTAAAGTCTCAATTATGTTATCATCGCTTATTTTGGAGAAAATATCCAGCTCAATAAATACGATTAAGCCATATAATGGTTTAAAATTTGGCACAACCTACATAATCTAATTTCTAAAATTCTACTAATTAAGTATCATGTGAGTAATCTGAATAATAAAGAAAAATAATAACATCGATATCTATCAAATAACTATTAAAATAACTAACCAGATCGATTAATCCTAACAACAACTAGTACTCTATCGTGAATACATATGCTCCAATAGCTAGCTAATGCTGCAGCCACTTCGGATTAATAATTATCAACGGTTTGTATCAGATTAATTGAAGCTCACGACATTATAAATTTAAAAATTACAATCAATATTGAACCTACAAGATTATAGGTTTAATTGAAACTTATAACATTGCAACATTAAACCTCAAACGTATAACTGAATAACTGCGCTCTGTGTTCACAGCCCTCGCACTCCCTAACCCTACACATACTTACATAAAATATACCAAATCTCCTAGTAGTCCCAGACCCAAATCCCAAAATAGTCTCAGACCTACTTGCTACCCATCGGATCCGCTATGCTTGCATATATACTTTCTGATGCCTTTCGATTTTTCTGTCGTTGTTAGCTTGAAGCATTGGAGTGGGATTTCGACGTGTCATTCGCTGTCAGTCCCGAAAGCGATAGCGAATCAGGAGGAGACGGGTCAGGATCAGACGGCGATTCGTCCCGCCTGACCAAGATCCGGAAGCTCGGAACCGTATCAAGATCGTCCGGGAGCTTCGCTGCTGGAGGAAACATGACGTTTTCACTAGTACAAATTGGTTAACCAGTAGCAACATATATGAATAGTGATCAGAACTAAAGATATATTAGTATCAGTTTTTAAACTTTCAAGTATGAACAGTGATCGATGTTAAGAATCAGTACTGAAATAGACTATCAGTGTCGGTTCCAGTGACAACCGTCACTAAAAGTAAGTCGAATCTGAAATTTTCTTAATCACGTTTTGGCTTGTCCTCGCGTCTGTTTGGCTGACAAATCAGTGCTAGTTCCAGTAACAATCGCCACAGAAAGTAAGCATGTCGGTGTAAAGAACAATAGGGTCTCTTGACAGGGGACCCACGGCGGTTAAATATCAACCTTTTCTACTCGTTATGATTAGACAGGAGCATAATCCCCCGATGTGTCCAGCCAGTGACCACACACCTCCATGTTTATTCTCACTGAGGCCCTAAGCCGTGGCCTCTGTGTGCTCGAACTCTGGCTTAGGTGCTATTGCTCGTTCCAGCCTCTGCACTGTTGTTGGATATGATCTCGGCTCTAACGTATCTTGGCTACAAGACCGAGAGAAAAGGGGAGTCCGACTCCACCCACGCGCCATGATCGGAGGTGCAAACTGACTGTGGTTGCGGTCCCAGGTCGATTAGCGCCAAACATAAATAGAGGGGTTTCGGCTCCTCATGGTACAAAGTTTTCGCATGAGATTAAAATCACCCGACACCCCAAAACTTAGGGAACCGATTCCTCTAACGTGAACATCAGAGAACAGTTGTTACTGACATATGGATCTATCACATTTAAGTCCACATGTCAGCGACAACCTGGTGCATGCATGAACATCCTTCATCCATCTCCACCACCTGGTGCATGCATCCTCAACTAAAATGGAAGCACAACCCCTATGATCTGTCCTCGAGGTACGTTTATCAGTATCATGTAATAAAAACACTCCATTCTGAATCAATCCTGTGGAGCCCATGCAAGTTAAATGACATGCCAAGTCTTCTCTCTTCCCATCTCCCCGTTTTGCCCGCCACCTGTTTGTTGAAATGTCCCCAAAATTTTGTTCTGTAGCACAGTCCTCCTTCTCATTCAGTAAGTAAAGCCAGATGTTGTACATGATGTATGCTCAATTCGAGTGGGATTTTGTCATTGTGTGAAAGATGCAAACTGTTGTTCCCTTCAATGTAGTTCCAATCAGATTATATAGCACATATTGTGGGGCATCTGCAATTTCTTCAACTATATAAAATTTTAGTATTTACGGAGAAACAAAAAGAAATGGTTGCTGATGCAACCACGCCTAGAACATCAGCAAGTCTGAATTTCAGTCTGGTGTTTGTTGCGCCTAATCCAGGATGGCATGTAGCTGTGCATTCCACCATCAATTTTTCAGATGGTTTGTTTTCATCTAACGATTATTGAACAATAATCAATTTTTATGTTGGCTCGCCTGAGATACTGTGAAATGAACACATAGATCATTTAGTTTCCTGATTAATACATTCCCTTGCCAAGTTTTCCATTGGCTGAATTGTTCACACTATTCTTAATGTTTATTGTAGGACATCCTTGTTTTGAAAAAAGCTTTATCCAGGGGAATACCGATCTGGTTAGAGGAGGAACTATTGCGTAAATCTCTCAAACACATTGAAAAAGATACACTATTAGAACTGGCTCTTTTGTTGCTTCCAAAAGATATTTTTATATATGGATCAAATACCAGAATGGCATTGAAACGCGAGGTATGTTCTTTGTGATGCAAGGAATGGGTTCATCTGTTCATACCCTTCTTATTTAGAATATGATGTAGTGTTATTTTAATATCAAGCTATTTTTGTGCAAGATAGCTGCATGCCCTATTGTTCTAAATGAATTATGCAATATTTTTGTAATGGACTGGGATATCAGAAGTGTGAAGACTAATCATAGCTCTGTTGGTAGAGGCTCTAGGGGAGAAGCACTCCCACCAAACCCCTTGGACAGCTGATCAGATGGGAACAACAGAGAATATGGGTCAGCACGGGACGAACATACATGGGAGTAGTTTTGCTATTCTTAGATCCGGATATGAATATATATTAGTATGGTCTCAGCTTGAACCCAGTGAGGCTTTCCCCATGTAAAAATTAACACCTATGTGTCAATGAACTTAAATAAACTTATGTTTCAATGGAATCAGCAACATTGCATATTTTGCTCATTGATTTGCAATTCTATTACTTTTCTACTTAGATTTATTGGCCATGTGTGAGAATTGCTTGTGGTCAAGTGTAGCTTGATGCGTTTCATTTTGTGGATCGTTCAGGGTTCAGGTTTCATGTCATATTTTACCAGGTAGAAGGCATGTATGAGCAGGAGGCTGGAGAAGCCTACATCAAATCATTCAATGCACCGTAGAGTTTTTGGTGTCAAGTACGGTTCTCTGTGCTTCTTTAAGTTCAACTGGCCTGCTGGTGTTATCAGTTACAACGTGAGACAATCACGCTGAAAAAAAAACACTATTGAAACACAATAAGCAGTGCATTTGTATATTTGATTGAGTATAGATGATCAGGGATTGCTGCAACAATCAAGCTTTCTTTTAGTTTTGATTCATTTTTCTTTTTCTCATCATCATCTGTGACGCTGGATTCAAAATATGCCGAAAAGTACTATGTTTTACTTCATTTCTTGGTGTATTTGTTTGAGAAATATGATAAAGTATAATGCAAAGTGCAAAAATTTTAGAAACCGTTGCAATACCACTGTCACAAGTACCAACTAAAAACACTGCCACACCATGCACCGGCATTAATATATCTTTTCTTCTTTTCTGAAAAAGATGTCAGCTTATGCTGCCGTAACACATAACTGGAAGTTAACTCGAGCAAACATAACGTTCAAAAATGGTATGCATCGACATACAAAGCTTAATCAGCATGCCCTAAGCTCTTATGCCCAGTCGTGCCGCAGGTTAACTATCTTGGTATCCCAAGTGACGGCGGATACAAAACTCTACCATCTGAGAGCGTCTTGCCCTTGTTATTAGCCCGCCAAAAAAAAAATGCTACTGTAGTTCATGTTCGATTATTAACAGCAAAGATGACCAATTTGTAAAAAAAAAAAAACATTCGTGAAAGGCTTCAAGCAGCCTTGTTCTTGCAGTAGTTTTCCAGCCATTCCATGGTGACACTCTTCGGTCTTTCCAGCGGCAGGCCAAGGGCACGGTCCCATATGAGCTGCGCCATAAATAATTAACCAGAATTAGCATATAGAAGAAGCGAAAGCCGGAAGCATCTGAAAGTGGAAGGGTGACGACAGACCTGAGAACCTATCCCTATGCTCCTTGAAACACCGAACAAGACGGTATAATACCTACATGGTCAAACAAGATGTTCCGGCCATAAGTACTATTCATTACGAAGTAGATTCGCTATCACATCATGAATCATACATTCAGGTTTAAATTGGTAATTAAATGCCAAGACTTGTAAACATACCGTGCTTCAGATAATCCAAAGTGGTTCAGCAAAACTCCACTGTGGGCATCAACATTGGGCCATGGGTTTTTGACCTGAGAAACATGCCAAAGAATGGTGTTCATAACCAGTAAGCTGAAACCGAAGGAGTGGAAACCAAGATATATCTGGTAGCACATTACCTTGCCCAGCTCAGTGAGGATTGGAGGCACAACTTCATACAACTTGGATACCTGTTAGGTAATATCACATTTAAGATTGTTGAACTGAAGAAAGACCATGCAATTAGATAAAGGTTCTAAACTCACCAATTGGAAAAGTGGATCCTCGGGTAAATGCTTCAAGGCAAACTCCCTTTGACATGAATACCGTGGATCCGTCTTACGTAGAACTCCATGACCATAGCCAGGAACAACCTAAGATTAAATGCAACAAAACATTAGTTTTTTTTTAACTCCATGCTTAACCCAAATAAGCAACAGTGTACATAGATCATCGGAGATATAGCCCCTTCTATTATTCTATATGGTACCTGTTGTTGTTTCATTTGCATAACCAGCCCAAGAGAAAGGATCCAATAAAGGGCAACTATCTTACACCTACTGCGTTACATTCAAATTTCATTACATTTACTCCTACCATATAGAACTTCCTCTGTGTGTGTGTGTGTTTTTCTGTGTGGGGACTTATGTTTGAGCATGATCGTAACACTAGAATTTTCTCAATGGATTGATATAACGGTAAGATAAGCTACCTTTCCACTCTTTAGTGTCTTCCACACATATTCTTTTAGCTGATCTGATGTGATGTCACTCCCAGTTTCCTTAATTACAGATTTGATCCATAGCAGCACTTCCTGCAATATATGGTCGGTTCATAACAGCAAGTACATCAATATAACAATGACAGAACCATGTGTTTCCTCTTTCAGAGAACAGGTGTATTATATATCAAGCAAGTGATATAGCAAATAGTACAACAAGTGCGAGGGGTCAGGGGTGGTAATTTATTCCGAGAGATCTTTCTGGCAATCACAAGTAGAAGGAAGCACAAGGCAAGATAATATTGCAGAGCAGATCCAGTGTGTCAACTAAGCATACCTGATTAGCCAGGCCATGCAGTGGCCCAGCTAAACCGTTCAGAGCTGCTGCAAAAGAAAGATAAGGATCTGACAGGGCACTTCCAACCTACAATTGGATGAGCACCATAAGCAAAGGATGAAAAGTTCACAGACCATGGAGTAAAAAGGACATAGCTGATGGATCATAAGCAATCACAGGACCTGAAATGGCCGACAAAGAACAGTGTATCTGCACATAAACCTCTCTCAATTTACAACAGCTCATCCAGCAGAAATAAATACATATATGGTCTAACAACAGACTACGACTACTCTTAGAGCCGTCAACTGTATTCTCACTACTATGCATTTCAATGGAGAAGGAGCAAGGACTACACCAGGAGGTCCTTCCAAGTCATGGTTCAATTAACAAGGGATCCAGCTAAAACTCGTCCTTTTGTCCTGTTGCTAGTTCCTACTACAGTGCTAATTTGTTTATCCTGCACTCTTTAAAGCGATATTCCTTGATTATTAGTTCGGTTTGACAGTACCTACAAATGTATCATTAGATGCTTAATAATCACATTGCACCAAACCAAAAGCAATGCCAGGATGCTACCAAATAAAGTATCACACAGCAGCCAGTAGCCATTCATTTGGCACGTTAAGAAACATTAATAAGAAAATCAAGAATCAAGATAACAAAAAAAAAATATTACCAGATGACCAGTATGAGCACTGACATTCCCGCCTTCATGGTCACTACAAGAAGCCAGGTTGAGTATGATGGAAAAATTAACACAAATCCTTCAGAAACAAATATAGAAATAAAAACAAGGGTGGATGAAAAATTACGTATGAATTGTTACATAAAGCCGCATCAACTCCAGCATTTTGGGATCGTCAAAACCAAGCATGTGCGAAAAATTCGCAGCGTAGTCCAAAGCATTATCAGCTGCTATAATCTTCCCTTCCTTGAAAATCCTTCAGAGAAAGAGGGAAACAAGATGATTGATAAACAAAATCTAAAATTGTCCATAACTTTAACTTCACAAAATCTTCATTCACTGATGTCAAGTTCCAGTGAGTGCATTGAAAAATGAAGCATTTCTGGAACAAAAGCTACCTCCGGTAAACATAAGAAGCCACTGGTGGAAGCCGGGCAATCAAATTTAAGCAATCTTCATAAGTAGGCTCCCAGAATCTATACAAATAACAATTGTCAACACCATGAAAATCCATTAGACAAATAAAGTAATTAGGTGGCAGTATAAATCCTAGGCGTACTTTGATTTTGGCATTCCTTTGTCATAAGCTTTTTGAAATTCACTCTCAACCTGAAATGGATTAAAATAAGAAAACCTCAGGTGACTCACTTTTTGAGGCTCTAAAAGAATACCAAACACCAGTCAGAACACAATGGATTTGGTAAATTAATTTAAATAATTTATATTTTCATTATTTGTTTCTAGTTGCACCAGTTCTGAAAATATAACTGTAAATAAGTGACGATGAAATTTGATTTTATTTCACAAGACAAGCCAGAAGTGGAAGGGCTTACCTGAAGGGCCATTACTCCAGTGGTAAACTGTGTCATAGGATGTGCAGTTACAGGGAGAGCATCTATCGCCTTGTAGACATGACCTGCATCCACATCAATATCAGCTGCTGGAGATCAAAGTGGAAAGATGGAGCATATAAAACTTCACACGATCATAATAACAGGAACATTTAGATCTCTCTATTAAGCTGTGACTACCTTTGAATTTTAGAACAGTGGGAAATTGTCATCGATTCATTCAAATATTTTATGGATGAGCAAACAATAACACAAGTAGTCAGCAGTGACAGTAAAGTACCTGGGACATTCGAACGGGTAAGCAATTCCTTTGATAGAGCATCAACTTGCTCTTTGGTTGGAACCTGAAACAAGAAACACCAACATTAAGGGATAAAAGCTTAAAGCTGACAGCAATAGGGTGAGAACAGGGGCACAGGGCAAAATTGAAACATATTTCAGGAATAACAACATTAAAATCAGAAAGGAACTTTTGTCGTCTTTTGAATCAACAATGAAATATTTTCCTATTTTGGAGGACCATATTTGCTACACTTCTAAACTGAAATTAAGTGTTTAATTAACAGGCATACCTTTCCCGTCAAAAGAAACCAAAGGAGACCCTCAGGCAAAGGTTCACCATCCTCAACTGCCTTCGGCAGTACTTTCTGGCACTCTGGAATCGAGAGGCCCCTAAAACGAATGCCCTGGATAGGAAAAGATGTGATCAATGAATAATGAGATTATTTGCTTCACTTTAAAGTTTGCATATGTTATCATAAAGATAATAGATTACATCCAACAACAAAGATACAGAGGTATGTTTGGCAGAGCTCTCAGACTAGCTCCCAGAGTGGAATCAGTGAGAGCTCTACCAAACGACAGTTTGTAGTTTTCAACTCCCAGAGTGATTACGTGGGTGAAATAAATGCTAGGAGCTAAAAAAACCAGTTTTCTCTAATTTATTTCCCTCACAGAATCACTTCCTCTATAGAGTTTACGCTAGAGAATCACTTTCATTCACAAAATCACTTTCCTCAGAGAATTTGGATCAGGAGAAACTCTACTAAATAGGCACAAAGTGATGCGTGCAGATTTGACAAAATCGAACTTAGTCCCAATACTATCATAAAAATCTGCATTGGAGCCCTCATACTAAAATATAATATCATAAAAAATTATACTCTTCAACTCGAGCAGGTTACTGTGCTATAGTAAGTTACTAAGTTCTAATAAATTTAGTGCATGCATCTTCTATAAATCACTGTGTTGTAGTTAATTTAGGAACTTTATCCATACTGAAGATAAAATGGACAGTAACTGATATATACTACGCTAACATATAACATGAAAGTGAAATAATGCAAGAATACCTCTTCTGGGTCAAGTAGCGATGTTTCCCAAAGCATTCCAGTCATCCCTCTCATTCCACCAAGGACCTGGAGGGACATTAATAGGGAATTTGGACGTATGAGTTAAAATGTGCCCTAGAAAAACAACAGAGCTATATATTGATAATGATAAAGGCATACCATATCCACAGTTATGTTTCCAAGCTGGACCTTTCCATGCTCCGACTTAAGCTTCTTTAAGCGATCCTGTAAAAAAAACAGAAGAGTAAGTTGGGCTTTGCTGTCATGTCCTGACATATGAGAGCAGAAAAGGCATGACAGCTCAAATACATAGTTTATATAAAGTTATCATAAATTAAATATGAGCAAGTTTCATAAAGACAAATGGCTTTACAAGTGAAACACCTACCAGGTAGGTTCTCTACTTCCGCAATACCTATTCTGAACTTTCTGATTATAGCTAGGCGCAAAACAAAAAACTGTGTACAAAGTAATTGTCTATCCCATGAGTGTTGATGTTCCACCACACTTTTTGGGAGCAAAAGGTATTCATTGTTATCTTGAAGCAGAAATTAAGCAAGTTATCACACTGTACTACATGTACAGCCTAAGAGAAATAAACTAAGGAATCAGATACCACATATACTTTTTGACTTCGTAAGATTTTTATCAGATGGGCTAGGAAGTAACAAACCTGTTGTTCAGGAACCAGTTCCTGCAACTGGGACTTAAGATCCTGCATTTTCAGAAACACAATCAGCGTCACATCCAGGGGCACATAAAAACTCCTCGCAAGAGGGAACCTATCGGCAAAAAACATCTTAGCGAACTAACACCTTACAGTTTCAGACATTTCCGGCAAATTTCATCACAAGATAAATACAAGAAGATGATAGCTGTCTTACGAGATCGGAAGCGCTCTGCATCTGCAGCCATCTCACACCACCCAGCGTGGTGGCCTCCTGCGCCTGGCAGCAGCAACAACACAGACAAACAAAAATCTCAGCACCCACAAACGCTAAACCAGCACACACACAAACGCGCCAAACCACCACTACACGGGCCACTCACCACACGGGATCGCAGCCTCGAGACCGCGGCGAGGCCCCGGAAGAACGCCATGGCCGGAGCGCGCGGCTACCGCACCTGAATCAAACAACGAACAGGTGATCTCACCAGGCTACCGAATTGAATTAAATCGAACCCCAAAAAAATTCGGGAAGAAACCCAATAATCACTACTCCACCACGCGGAAACAAAACGAACCGAGTGGATTGGGAAGGGATAAGGGAAGCTTCAGATTCCGCGGGACGAAACGAGCAATTCGACTGAGCAGGCAAGCTAGGTCTTCCTTACCAGGGAGGGGAGAGATCAACCTGAGTGCGGATGGATCGAGGATGGCGGCGAGGGCGGTGGGGAGCCGGAGAAGTTGGGAAGGAATGGTGGTGGTCGTCGTGTCGGGCTTGGTTGGTGAGGGGGCGAACCGAATATATACGGTAGCTCGAGGGTGATTCGGATACTACCCGAAATACAGGAGACATGTATCCATTTTTTTTAAAAAAAAATGCTTTCTATGAACTTCAAATTTACATGATGGTATATTTACGTTCTAAACAATGGCTGAAGTTGTTTTATCGTAATTCTACATGCCTTAGGATATCTGTTCAGACGACAAAGAACGTCAATCGGGTCAAGGGAGGAGTTGATTTGGAACTCTTTCATCATCAGACTTAGAAGAGATTATAGAAAGAAATGTCAGCCTGACAAAGGAGACAGAACGGTGTGATAGTAGGGGTGTCATCGGCAAGGAAACGAGCTGCACGTCATGAGGAAGAAGAAGCACAATACGTGTTTGGAAGAAAAGTATTGAGAAAAAAAAGGAGTAGAGGCATCAAATCAAGATCGACCGGTCTACTTGCATTGTCAACTACGTTTTCAAGCGCATGTTAAATAGCGTCACTTTAATTTCTATGATTGTTTTAGTAAATAGGCTGTTTAGATTGCACTAATTTTCACAGGAAATCCCACATTCCAAACTAGGCCTAGACTTTTTTGTTATTTTTAAGACAAAATTCTTTTGAGACAACAATTTGTTTTCTCCACAAAACTGTATTCCAACAAGCTTGAAATAAAAAGAGGAACACAAGTATGACTTCAGCTTTCGTACACAATGGTATTGGATTTCGAGACGAATGAAAGGGGAGTTCCAAAGAGATGCAAAAAAAAAATGTTAAACGACGAATGGTCAGCAACTGCAAGACAAGTCCGATACATTGTATGGCCCTTCCATGTCGCCTCTCCGAGGAAGAAAAAGACATGTGCGTGTTTAGTGCTTTCGTGAGGTAGAATGGTGTGATGTGATGCATGGCTCTAACCGTTTAAGGTTTGGCTGAATAATCTATTGGTAGATTATTCTAAATTTGGTAGCTAACAAAGTGAGACAGGAGAATCAAGTCCTAGCTTAAATGGTTAGTGAATGTTGTTATACTTTTTATTTGTTAGGGATCAAATTCTTTTTTTTTTTAACGGTAGAATTTTTCTTTCAGTAATAGGCGATATATATGTTGACAACGAGATGTTTATGATAATTTTGTTAATTTTCAAGCTCCACATCTTTGATCTTCAATAAACATTATAAAAATATTGATATAAATACGTATATATATCTATAAGTTATATTAATGTTTCTAACAAGAAAAAAAAAAACCAGACAACACCACACTTTCCTGGAAAGGGAAGAGAAAAGCGGCAACATTCCAAACAACAAAAATGCACATCTTACAAATCAACCCCTTGACCAGGATACCTTTGTGGCAGATGATCATCGTTCATTCACAAGCATCAAAAGGCGTAAAATGAAAAAGGGAGCTTGGCCTCGCACGAGCATGTAGGGGTGTGTTTGGTTGGCTGTACGAGGTTTTTAGAGCTGCACCGTATATCCTGGATGAGGGGAAGCAGGCTGAAGGGATCCGTATTCTGAAAAAAAAAGTGTGTTTGGTTGGCTGCAGCTGTGGATGCAAGCTGAGCTGAGATTCTGTTTGGTTGGTTGTATGAGCGGGTGCAAAGTGCTGAGATTGTGATTGGTTGCCCGCATGAGTGGAGTATGGTGACCTTGCACCTGAGGAGCGGTGTGCTTACCCCCCTAAAGCTGTTGTGTGCATGTTGTGTAGGTCAGATTTGAATGTGGCTTAAATTTTTAGAATTTTTGAAGTGTTGTTTAGGTAATGTACTTGAATGAGGTAAGTTTGGATGAAGTGTTATAGGTTGTCTATTATGGCTCGAATTTTGTCAAGTCCTCTAGATGATGAGCATATGTTGTTGTATTATCTCTCGCTGATCGCATTTAGGCATAAGACTGATGTGCTAAATAGAATAAGACAGTACATATGTTGAGTTAATTCGTAACAGACAAGAATCAAGTTGAACGAAAGGTGCTCAACTAACTTGATTTGCACAATAAACACATGTCCATATTGCACCTAAGCATGAACCCTCCAACATTTACACAAAATAATCACATGAGCAGCCAACAGTTTATAAGGTTTAGACCGCTTCATCATCACAACCCATAGTGCCACATCATGTACTAAGCTTAGCTATTAGAAGATGTCCACAGTTTCATCTTACATAAATAGATATGGCCTCGAGGGTGGAGGAATGTTCATTAACCACCAACTAAGTAGGCAAAAGGTTAGTGTTAGATGACAAGCACATTAGTCAGTGAAGTAGTGCTTGGCGATCCAACGATTCATCCACTTACGACGATGCTCAGCACTCATCTGCACAAAACCAATGCTCTGTGGCTTGTGGTCATAGAGCCAATCAAGAGCAGCCAGCAATGCATCCTCGGAGAAGCCAGGGAGGTTCATGACCGCATTGTACACATCGGGATGTGCCTCGGCATGGACGGTTGCCTTGATTGCACCTGCCATATCCTTTACAGCTTCGGTCATGCCGTTGAAGATGATGGCCTCATCTTCTGTGATCATGGCCCTCTTCCTCTTTGAACCAGCCCCACTGGAGGAGTCCTTCCCTTTCCCCCCCCCCCCCCCGCCGATCCAACAGCAACCTCCTCAGAGGCATGCGGGGGAGGGGTGTTGGTGTTGGTGTCATCATCCACGGACTCTGCAATAACCTCGGGAAAGATAATCCCCGCATTGGTGGCAGTCGAAATCGGGTCCGCCTTGCCTTCGCTCTCCACCTCATCGGGAGGAGGTCCCAAAGGCTCATTGGAGCCCATAGCATACCTCCCAGTGGCCTGTCCAACAGAGAAGATGGCAACCATCTGCTTATAGTTCTCGAGAGGAACGTTGAGGTAGTCAACATCAGCAGGGTGATCCTACAAATATGAGATGTATCTATCAGAAAATAGATCAAAGTGTTTGACACTGAAGTCAGTTGTGATGCATCAACCTTGATGTGGCCTTTGTAGTGCTCGTCCTCTAGTACGATGGAGTGTGTGTTGTCATCCCACAAGGCACCGCTGATGTCCCGCAGCTTGCATATTTTCACCCACCTTGATCTCCATTTGCGAAGGTGGTTGTACACCTGACTCCCGCTGACTTCTACACCGCACTGCTCAGTCACTTTTCTTGCAACTGTGTTTAGGTGCGCCTCCTTAAAGCCCTTATCAGTCCGCACTCCACCCTCAATCAGCGCAACCAAATGGCGCAGCATCATGTTGGACATGTGGGCTGTCCACCGCAATTGATTCCTTGCCCCACCGACACCCCCATGCTCAGCCATCACCTGCAAAACTCAGCAAATCTCAGCAATAAAAACTGCACTTACATTGACTGAAAACAGAACTAAAACAACACTTAGATTCATCTAAAAACAGCACTAAAACGGCACATCAATTCATCTCAAAACAGCACTAAAACTGCACTTCCATTCAGCACTAAAACACCACATCAATTCATCTCAAAACAGCACTAAACTGCACTTCCATTCAGCACGAAAACTGCACTTACATTGACTGAAAACAGAACTAAAACAGCACTTAGATTCATCTAAAAACAGCACTAAAATGGCACATCAATTCATCTCAAAACAGCACTAAAACTGCACTTCCATTCAGCACTAAAACACCACATCAATTCATCTCAAAACAGCACTAAACTGCACTTCCATTCAGCACGAAAACTGCACTTACATTGACTGAAAACAGAACTAAAACAGCACTTAGATTCATCTAAAAACAGCACTAAAACGGCACGTCAATTCATCTCAAAACAGCACTAAAACTGCACTTCCATTCGGCACTAAAACAGCACATCAATTCATCTCAAAACAGCACTAAAACTGCACTTCCATTCATCAAAATCAACAGCACTAAATCTGCACTTAAATTACCAATAATACATAGTCAGTTACATATGAATTTAGTCTACAAACCGTTGCACAATTAAAAGTACCAACTATTACACGATGCCTTTCATACACGCATGTTTCCCCTATTGTTCCACATAGCTAGTGCCCACTCGTCCCTCTTTGCTGCCCACGAGTTGTTGTCATATGCAACATCGTTATGTGCTTCGGGTTCCACAGGGTTTGGAGTCCAGTCTTGTTCCGCAGGGACACACTCATCAGGGCCGTGTGTTAGGATCCAGTTGTGCAAAATGCAGCAAGCTAGCACTAACTTCACTTGGGTTTTGTACGGGTGAAACGGCTTGTTGTAAAGAATTTTGAAACGATTCTTTAATGCACCAAAAGCTCGTTCTACTGTGACTCTAAGCGAGGAGTGCCTCAGATTGAATAATTCCCTATGGTCACGAGGGTTGTTCCTTCCACCATACTCCTTTAAATGGTATCGGCAGCCACGATATGGTGGAAGAAACCCAGGACGAACAGCATATCCTGCATCGACCAAGTAGAATTTACCTGACAAGAGGGAAATTGTATCCAAGTAAGCAAATTTTTACGTTAACTTAAACTTTTGTTGTTACCTAATGACCAACACTTACCCGGGGGGACCCTTAAGCCGTCATCCCTTTCTAAAGCGTCTGCTAGAATGATGGCATCATGAGCAGATCCCTCCCAGCCAGCTAAGACATATGTGAACTTAAGATCAAAATCAACAGCAGCCATAACATTTTGTGTGATCACCCCCTTCCTACCCCGAAAGGCGGCTGCCATGCTAGCTGGGACTCTAGCTAGCACATGAGTTCCATCTATAGCACCAATGCAATCCTACACAAGAGTAAGAAACAATGATAGTTAACCACTACGGCGGGCATAAATGGAACCAACAACTACGGAACCTAACACTAGTACCTTGAAATATGGGTTGAACCTGCGGCTGTTTGCAATTTTTTGGTGCACATCGTTGGACGGTGGTCGAATCATCTCTCCTCGTAGCTCCCCAATAGCATACAGGACTTCTCGAAAGTAGCGACTAATTGTTTCCAAACCCCTTCTAAAATTCAACTTTATCAACCTAAATCTACAATTGTGGCCAACCACTTGCAGGAACATGGCAACTTGTTCCTCAATAGAGCTATGAATTGTATCTTTAAGCAACCGTCTTGTCCTGAGTAATGTGCATAAGTGAAAAAAAGGGGCTCTCCTCATACGAAGCTGTTCTACACAATAGCGATCATCATTATGAAAAATGAATCTAAGGTTTTTCATTCTAATTTTATCTCTTTCAGCTAAAGGACCATAGCTGATGGGTGCTTCACGACCTCGACGTCTATACAAAAACAACGTGTACGCACACATTGTAGCAACAACTCCCGCAGCATGAGCAATTATTTTTCGCCGCTTGACAGCCAACTCATCCATCTAACCATTGCAAATACGGACAAATTGTAATTATATTTATAAATGTTCATATGATCAGAAATATCCTTTCAGCTTCATCTCATACAACAACATGTCAAACCACATATACAAATTACCTCGTTTCTTCACGGAGACAAGTACCAAGATCCACCCTTGCACCTTCAAAGTTCTCTGCTGTATATGTTACTCCACCAAAATTTCCTGAAATTTACAGCACAATACTTAGCTACTAGTTGTGCAGCAGAATTATAAAAAAATAAATGCAGTGCACCAAAATTAGCTACTAGTTGTGCTGCTCTCCCACCCTCGCAGCACTGCGCAGCTCAGCTCCTGGCTCGGCACTGCTCGGCACTGCGCCGCTCTCCCTGCTCCCCGTGCTCTCCCACCCTCGCAGCACTGCGCAGCTCAGCTCCTGGCTCGGCACTGCTCGGCACTGCGCCGCTCTCCCTGCTCCCCGCGCTCTCCCTGCGCCCACCGGCCCCTGCGCCAACCCCACCGGCCCCATCGCCGCCTCCCTGCGCCCACCGGCCCCTGCACCAAGCCTACCGGCCCCATCGCCGCTCCCCGCGCTCCTGGCCGCCCGGCATCTCCGGCGCCCACGAGGGCTGCCCGCTCCCCGGCGCCCCCTCCCAGTGACGTGAGCCCACTCCGGCTGCCCGCTCCCCGGCGCCCACTCCGGCTGCCCGCTCCCCGGCGCCCCCTCCCAGTGCCGCGGCGAGCCCCCGAGCAGCCCTCCCCCGGCGTCCCCCCCACACGGCGACGCGACGCCCCTGCTGCTCCCCCGGCGGCCGCCCTCAGCCGGCGCCGCTCCGCTCCCCCGGCGGCCACCCTCAGCCCGCTCCGCTCCGCTGTGGGAGATGCAGATCCAGACCGGACTCACCATTCGAAATCGGCTGTGGAGAAGACGCAGCGGAAGACGCGACTGCGGTAATGGGAGCCTCGTCTGACGGGTGGACCTTCTGTGCTGCCGCTGCATCCGCTCGGCCTGGCCTGGGAGCGATGGTCCTTCTGCGCGTACGTCCGATGCAGGTATTTTTGCACGAGCGGATGCACGCTGCACGCACTGTCCTGGAAACCAAACAGTCATCTCTCTCTGCAATATACGCTGAGCAAGCACCAGCCGACGCAAGCACCGGCGGATGCAACCATCCGAACACGCCCTAGAAGATGCAGAGGGGGCAATCAACAAAACCTCAAAACGGAACGGCGTTCTCACCTCCACTGGTCGTTAGATTCTAAACGGAACGGGTGGTCAAGGCTTGCTCCGCAAGAAGAGCAGGAGGCGAAGCGAGGCGAGGTAGGTGCCGCGATCACATGCTCTGTGTGCACGAATCTTAAGGAGAAGCTAATGGGCCACGTCATTTGGCCCAGGAAGGTGGAGTACATATCTTCTCCATAGCGGCTCGGGGCCACTTAGGCTGCAGCTCATTGGTCGTTTTAGAGCTTTCGGATTTTTTATTTTTATATTTTAAAAACAAAAAATTGCAAAATTAAGTGTCTGTTTTAGAAATTAAAAAATAGCTCTATCATTATATACTTTAAAATTTAAAACGCTTTAAAATAGTTACAAACAATTCTAAAAAAAATATATGAACCACAATGAAAGATGAAAATAACGATGATCTAACTTTAAAAAATTAGATAAAAATATGATTTACGTAATAAGAAAAACAATTCTTTCAAACGGACGTCTAGTTTTTTATTTTTTTTATTTTCGAAATATAAAAATAAAAAAGGCTCGAGCTTTCGTCGCCTCTTAATCCACACTGCGGCCACTCTTCTTCGCGAGCCTCCACTGACCACGCTCCTTGCCGTCGCGGCTTGCAAACCCTAACCGAGCTCGCGGCGGGGGCGGGGGCCGGCGCGAGCGCGAAAGAGAGGATCCATGGAAGGTGGCCGCAAGAGGGGGAAGGCGGACGGCGCCAACGGGGCCTCCGCCGGCGGGAAGCGCGCGCGAGGTGAGTCGAGCGGAGCCCGCCCTCGCGCCGGTCTGCAACCGCCTTCCTCTCGGGACATGTTTTCTCGTCGAGCAGTTAGTTTTTTTAGGGCTCTGCGTCTCGGGGTTTGGTTGGGGTTGAGCTGTTTGCTAGGTGCCTAGGTTAGGGTTTGGGGATTTTCGGAGGAAGCTGCGCAGCGCGGTGATCTGATAGGGGTCTGGGGTTGTTGATTGGTGAAGATGAGAGGGTTTTCTTGTTTCTTTCGTGGCAATGAGAAGCTCTTAATTCCCTAAGTTTCGCCAACTCTGCGCTTACTTTTTCGTTGGTTGGCAGCTTTGCATCATTCAGGTGGGAGCGTGGGACTTATTTGTTGCATTTGACCTGGAATTAATTCTTTTAGGACATGGGTCTTCTGTTTCAATTGCCGTGGTTTATGATTATAATTTTTATGGTTGGCTTCCTGTGTCCGCTACCCACTCAATAATTTGGCAACAGCTTGAAAAGAAGCTCTGGGTAGTGGATACAAGCTGAAGTTAGGCCACTTTGTGCTCTAATTAATGCACTATGCTGATATAGACAACACCGCATTATTGTTCTTTTTTGTGTACCTAGATTAGTAAATCGACAACATATTAACTTGGCACACATAATTAATTTGATGTAACAGAATCGGAGTCATTTCAAACCGGTGTAGGAAGCAAATCGAAGCCATGCACCAAATTTTTCAGGTTATAATCCAACTTAAAATGAACTGCACCTGGTAACATTTATTCTGCATAGCTATTTATTGCAATTAAAATTTACTTTCTTATATTGGAAGAATTTCTTATTGCTAACAGAACAGTTAAGCAAGATTGTGCTACAGGTTCTCCTAATTCAGCTTAAGAACACTCATTGGAGTAAAATTGGAATGCACATGGTTGTGCAAATCACTTTGAACCTTTGAAAGATGCAACAACAGTATAAGGATATGTAACTCCTTTTCAGATGAACAATCAGTTACTGCCATGATACAGCCTCATTTGCCCTAATTGAGAAAAGAAGTGAATACATGGCTTGGGAACTGCAATTGAACTCCCATCTTGAAATTCTCCACCTATATCCTTCGTGACATACAATATTTATCCTAACATTTGGTATATGCAGGGACAATTTTACTACCATATGGTTTGAAATTATACTTATTGCTCACATCAGTAGTTGTCCTTTGAAATATTCACTAATTGTATTTCTGATGTTTTTAAGTGTTTTACCATGATGTAGTAACAAATTTTATGCTTGTGGTCTAGAATGCATGGTAGCATTTGAAATCTAACTCACTCTCAATTTTCTTTTCATAATGTAGCAGGTGAATTATACAATTTAATAAAAGTCATCTCAGAAATTTTTCTTCAGATTATTCTGCGTTAGTCTATTCTGTATCTTATGTTCAGCAATGCACATTCAAAGCAATGCACATTCAAGAGTACCATTTAGTTTTATTTTCTTCAGCTGCTATCATCAATTGTAATTGTATACTTATTATTCAGATGCTGCTTCAGTTACTTACCTGAATGATATTCTCATTGTGCAGTACTGCTGGTTGTCCCTTTGGTGAGGGCTGCCATTTCCTCCATTACTTCCCTGGCGGCTACCAGGCAGTTGCAAAGATGACCAACCTGGGTGGCCCAGCAATGGCACCACCTCCGGGAAGAATGCCGATGGGTCCTGCTGCTCCTGATGGGCCACCTACACCCACCATGAAGACTCGCTTGTGCAACAAGTATAACACTGCAGAGGGATGCAAATGGGGGGACAAGTGCCACTTTGCACATGGTGAAAGGGAGCTCGGCAAGCCTATGTGGATGGATAGCTCAATGCCGCCCCCCATGGGACCAAGGCCCACTGGTCACTTTGCACCTCCGCCAATGGCCAACCCTGGCATAACCACTCCAGCAAGCTTCGGTGCTTCTGCCACAGCCAAGATCAGTGTTGATGCGTCCCTTGCAGGTGTCATCATCGGAAGGGGTGGAGTTAACACAAAGCAGATATCCCGAGTCACTGGGGCCAAGCTGGTCATCCGGGATCATGAATCAGACGCCAGCTTGAAAAACATTGAGCTTGAGGGCACCTTTGATCAGATTAAGAATGCTAGCACTATGGTTAGGGAACTGATTGTCAGCATCGGCGGCGGTGCCCCTACACTGGCCAAGAACCCAGCTGGAGGACCTCACCGTGGCCAAGGGAGCAACTTCAAGACCAAGCTGTGCGAGAACTTCGCGAAAGGATCATGCACTTTTGGTGACAGATGCCACTTTGCTCATGGTGAAAATGAGCTGCGCAAGCATACTTGATGACTGATGATGGGATTTTCTGACTTGTTTAGGCCTACGCTATTGATTGTTCCACTGGATTTCTTCATGTATGTTATTCTGTGCTCTGTTTTGGTAGGCTGCTTCTGCTACCACTTTTTAACATGTTAAGTGTCTACGCTTTTGCTATCTCCGTGGATCCAGAATTTCTGACAATAACCCATTTGTCTGAATGGGTAAACAGAAACACTGCATTCCTGGTTGGTAGCCTGGTATTTTTGTTTTCTTTTCTTGTTGCAACTCAGCCATTTTCGGTTGTGGGGAGTTATTGGCTCTTGCGCAAGCACTTTGAACAAATTTAGCAGATCACGCTGTTAATAGTTTTGAGTTATCACCAGCCTCAGTTGCAACCTGTTTGGACAGTTGAGCGTCAATGTTCAGCTCATCTGATCTTGTTCTGAAAAATGAGATCTGAAAGGGGGTCTAAACAATATGTTGGGATTCATAGTTCATCAAAACTAGCACAGAGCAGTTGTGCTATATCGCAACTGCCCTAAAAACCCTAGTCAAAGATAAGTTATTCGGGCGATTCCGTATTTCTACATACACAGCAAGGCAGGCTGCTAGGTGTCCCTACACTACACATGCCAGGCTAGCAAAGTTCATTCTTTATCTCTGAAAAGACGCCTGCGCTTGGACGTTTGGTTCTCCTCGGGTGTTTCCTTGACTACCAGATCCTGCAAAACCAAGCCTCGGTTCCGAGAGAGTTTTCTGATTGGCGTTCTTTGCGCCCGTGCCTCCAGCTCTGGCTGATCATTCTCTTCAGTGCAGGGAGCACTCTGGGAGGTCCTGTGCGGCAACAGTTCTTCCCCCTCCACGACAATTTCTTTCATAAGCTATAAATAGATGAAAAGAGAAGAGGTAAGATCAGGTTACTTGATGTTAATACATACAAATAAGAGTAAACTAACTATTCCCACACCATTATACATTTTCTCTCACAAAGGCAGCATGCTCAAATGGATATACTAAAGTACTTAACAAACGAATATGATGTTTTTCCTAGTAACGTAGTTACCCGTATAATAGTATCATCTCCAAATCGGTGGTACCCAAATAGGATAGTAGCTCAATTTGCTAAGCTCTGTTTTCAATTGAATTTCCTACAGTTATCTACCACAAACTAACTCCTGGCATGAGGTTGATTATGTAGGTTAAATATAGAAAGGTTTGCCGATAAAATAAAATATTTATGATCAGAAACTATACCTTCCAATCTCTGAAATCAAATCTAAAAACAAAATGGTTGTAGGTGACTTCTCCTGAGGCTATGGCACTAGCAGCAGGTGCATTTCTTGGACCTGTTTGAGGCCAATAATATTAAGTTAGAAATATTAGGATCAGGATATCCAGAATATTACCTAAGCATGAAAGGAATTATGAACAAAGTACTTACGTACTATATGATGACCGTTATCATCTACATTTATTTCCACCCTGCCATCTTTCACTAAGAAAGAAAGTGCAAAAATATTCTCAACTGTTTGGGCAAATGAAAGCCTGTTCAAAACAAGGTTTTCCAGCCTTGCACTCTTCTTCCGCCTCAGGATATCAAATATAACCAACACATTTCTGTCGGTGTCTGTCTTTACTTCCTCTGAAGAATCAGCAAGCTGCATATTAAAAAGCATTATATTGTTGGAAGTTAGTTATGAAACAGTCGGCAAGTCTAGAGATTATATATACGGCTACAAAGTTACAGGACAGAATAGAAGTCCATCTTCCAGTCCATAAATTCAAATACATATGAAGGAAAATTGAGGTAATACAGATGGAACTATTGCAAATGATTTTGAAAAAATTATGATTTTTAACATGTAACAAACTAAGAACTACATAGCAGAATACCTATCACACAGTACATTGCATTGAAATGGAAGGCAAAAGGAAGGCCTAAAAGCAATCATGAACGAAATGTACAATTTGCTATCATGGTTTCATAGAACCTCTATATGGTTTATAATTAACATGTGGCTACCTCTTCAGGGCAAGTGTTTTCGGTTGGCCTAGCAGTCCGTTTCCTACCAACAGCTGGAACCTTCCGCTGTTTTACTTCTGTATTCATGGGTCCAAGCCTGTAAAGATTAAGAGTATGCATGGTTAGGTCAGTTGCCAAGTAGATAAAAAAAGGAATGTTAAGAACTTAAATACAGAGGAGCTTCATTACATGGTGCGGCATCCAGGCACAGCCCTAAAGACATGTGAGACAGAGAGCCCAACATCACCCCAGCGCAGTGAGGCAGCCTCAGCATCAAGGCTCCCTTGCTGCCCAAATTTCTTCAGCAATGCTGTTACGAAATCAGAAGGGGTGATTCCTTCACTTGATTGGGACCTCACAGATGTAACCAGAGTGTTTGCAATGTCCAGTAGAGCTTCTGCATCAGCTATTTGCTCCCTAGGTCTCTGTACTGCAGTGTGGAAGAACACCATCATTTTGTGCTTTTCATATATCATCAATACGGCAATAGTCAACCAACTAATCATAGAAAAATATAGCCATTTTCTCTCAGAGTAAGTAATCATGTTGGCATACAATAGCAAGCTCTAATATACTGTGTAACATGCCACAGATATGCCCATAGTTGCCACAAAATACAATCATGCAAAGAAAAAACAAACATTGTGCAAATATATCAGTATGTGCCAATTAGCATGGAATCAATGCAAACTCCACACTCCAATTATGATGCATATGTAAGTCGCATTACTGGGTGATACAGAAAGCAATTCAAAAAACTATCTAAATAAAAGGCATAACCTTAAGATAGTTGCTGTCAAAATAGACTTATGCTCATGCAACAGACGTAGGAGAGACATCAAAGTCTATACAAGCACATTATGAACTTTGCTCAATAGTTTGCTGCTACTGCGTTATCCAGATGTTTGCTTAACAATTTGTGGTAAAGTGTCAATAAGTAGATCAAAATGAATAGGAATGATGTGAGACCTTCATAAAGATAACAACTGACAGCTGAGTTCAAAACCTCCAAACACTCAAATTCAACCCGTGCTCCAACTTTCATGGTTGGGGAACATGCTTTATTAAACTTAGTGAAACCACCTGTAAGGCAGTAAGCTAACTAGAATTCAGTCCCGATGTTATCAGATTATTGAAAACAGAATGCAAGGGTACACCTTGCTCCAGTTGTAGCTGAACCTATCAATTGATCATAGCAGTCACAGAAAGTAGCTCCATTTTATTGGGAGCCATACATGTAACCCCATTGATGCTAGCAGTCCTGAACCTGCTTCAAGCGCCCCAGCAAGCACCACACTAGACAGTAGTCTAAGCACAGCGGCCAAATGCTAGAACGCTTTTCTAGTTTCAGAACCCAAATACAAGTTGGAACAGGAATTCCAACCGAAACCTAGTCACCTCCTGCCTCTCCAAAGTCCAAACAGCAATCTCAAACAATTCAAAACACTTATTTTTTTTTGAAATTTAAAATGCAGTTATTTCGCAAGCGAGGGAGCAGACAGCCCCTTACCGAGTTCGTGCAGGCACTCCACCTGCGTAATGATGGCCGTGAACTTGTCCGAATCCGCCCTCGCCATCTCATCCCTCTCATCTGCGCGCGCACAAACCCCCTGAAATGTCAAATCACACCGCAACGCCACCCAAATCCGAAAGAGCCGGGGCGGAGAGAGAGAGAGAGAGAGAGAGAGAGAGAGAGAGAGAGAGAGAGGGCGCCTACCGCTGATGAGGTTCTTCACGGCGAGGTACCGCGACCGCAGTATCCGCCGTTCCGCCGTCCCCTGCCGCTCGCTGCCGTCCCCCTCCGCCCCCGCCATCGGGCTCCGAACCTCCAAACCCTAGGCCCCAACTCCCAGCCCAGCCCTAACCGCGCGCCCCGGAGCGATCGGGTGGGGAAGGGAAGGGAGAGGGGGCTCGAATCCGGGGGGGCGGGTGGGAGGCTGAAACCTTTTTTCTCAAATGGGCGAGACTGAAATTTTTTTTGAGGGGAGCTGAGGCTGTGGCGGGCGGGGGAGCCCGCATCGCGCTCGCGCCGGCGCCCCCCCTGCTCGGATTTCCCCATGCCCTGGTGGGGCCGCTTTGCAGTGACACGAGGTCGGTGTGTTTGCCGCTGGGCGAAGCGGGTGCGCGGCTGGTGATGGTTCTGCGGTGGGACCAGGCTCGATTTGTGGTTTGGGCGTTTCGGTTTGGGTTTTGGGCCGCAAAATTCAAAACATTTCGCTCGGGAAAAGTTTGGCGCGCCCGTTTGGCATTTCGGGCACGTACGTCAAATTGCTGGCTCTCTCAAGAATTGGTGAATGATTTCACCGCCGCCGTCTCATCTGCGCGTGGGCGCAAAAATAAATGTGGGACTCAAAGCTGATTTGGACGAGTCAATGTTTTAACGCTCAATCAAACAGTCGCTCATGTTGCGGATCAACACCCATATTGGTGGCTACGGATTCGATCTAAACTAACCCGATTTTGACATAGGTGCTCCTCATCCTTGGCTGTTTCAAATCAATTTTCTATACAGCTTAGTTTATTTTCTTTTGAAGTGAAACAAAGCAAGTTGAAGGAGAACGGAAAAGATTGCTACTGTGAATGTTTTGCCCGTCAAGAAATTATTTGTAGGAGCTAATTTACACAGGGAGAAGAAACCGAAGTCATGCATTCAGATTGGATCCATGCATAATGAGTTATATTTGTATCGTGGCTAGTTAGTTTAGTTAAGAGAGTTAGATTTGGGGATTAGTAATCTAGGATATTATTTTAATATTTGTATACGAGAGTTATAGTCAGGATGCAAGAGGCCGTATTATTTTAATATTTATTGTTAGGTATTATTATGAGTCCTTTTGTTAGTTCGGATTGCTAAGTTAGTTGAGTCCGACTAGAGTTGATCTTTGGATTTTGTGTTCGAGTCGGTTAAACTGATCTTACGAAACTATATAGCATAAAAAAAGATTTTTCTACGAGATTGAATTTTATAGAATTTCTTTCCGTATAAAAGCCTGAGCACCGTTCCTCGTAGGTTGATTGGTTTTGGTGTGCGTTTGCTGTCGTGGACAGAAACTCTAGAGAAGGGCGATCCCCTCCTCATCTATCGAGTTTATTTCGTGCCGATCTTCGGGATTGTGTTTGAGTACGTGAACAGAAACTCGTTTTCTGGATGCGTTGCTTGATTTCTTTGGAAGTCTCTTTCATCTGATAGTTACCAATTCTGGCTACGGATGGAAGAAATTCTTATGTATCGGTTCGCATCTGTTCCTAGTATTCTGATTTTTTGAGCTGCTACTCATGCATGCGTGATTGGTCGTGAGATATATAACATATAGTGTCAAGCTGCTCCTGCGAGAGACTCAATTTTGCTAGTTTTTTCTTTAAAAAAATGGGTTTTAATTTTTATTACTACTCCGGTCTTCATTAGAGACCGTATGAAGACTGGCTCTATTTTAAAGCACAACCGATAAAGATACAAGAGCTGAGGATCGAACTAGACTCGTTGGTTCGCTCCCCTTACCAACCGAGCATTTGCACTCAATTTTGCTAGTTGCTGATTGGCCGTGGCTTAATACAAGTAATCATTGAGGAGAATTAAGGATTTAATTACATGGTATAAGTCGTTGCTCCCTATTGTTCCATCTATCAGTTTTGAGAGGGCTATTTGCTGTTAGCAGTCTAGTGCCGTGAAGGAGAGGGGAAATTAGGGCATTTACAGCGAGTGCTCGTCACACAGGATTGGTACTGGTGATCGATCACGTCCTACAGATGTAACAGCTTCGAGATGAAGCATAAAAGATCATGTCTCTCGCTAATACTTATCTCGTGTATCTGGCCTCTCTGCAGTACACTAGATCGGCACCAGTCGATTACGCCCTACAAGATGTAACGACTTCCAGATGCAGTATAGAGGATCGCGCCTCCTGCTAATACTTATGGTCGGTTATGTCCTACAAAATGTAACGGCTTCTTAATGGACACTCGCAGCTTATAGAAACACAAGCCTGCATGTTGGCATGCCAGCTTTTTTTTCGATACAGAAGGTTCTCAATTGTTTTTTATCTATTAAACTATATCTATCTATAATTCTATAAAATAGATGAGTTACGATAAATCTAAACAATCTTCATCATACATCCTACACGATCAAACGAACGATTTATAATTAAAGTTGACCCCCGCCTCCTCCACTCTACTATAATATGGAAAATCACAATCAATTAACAGATTAACAATCAATCTACTCCCCACGCGTCATCCTTGATCACCCTCCTTGATTGTAGCGTGCTCTCTTTCCTTCTGTCAATCTATTTTTAAAATTTAAATCAAGATAAATGATCATCACATAATAAAATGATAAAGTTATTTAATTACATGTATGTTTTTATGATGTCAATAAAATATAACTTAATTAGTGTGGCAATTAAACAATACTAGGTAATTAAGATTAATTACTAGAAAAACATAGTTTAGTGCTATATATTAGAATGTTTAATCCGACACTTGAGTACTTATAGTTTTAATCATCTAGAGTTATACTTATGTATATATGTATATATGTTCACATATATATATAGACGTAACTATCACACATATGTTTATATATGTCTACGTGCACTTACTTACACGTAGAAACCCTAACTATCGCTTTTCGACAGTTAGGCTAATAAACACTCATCTAGTCGTTAATAACTTGTTTAGGCTTTCTCTTAAGTCGATAAAATAACTAGATGAACAACCTGACCTAACTTCACTAATCTAATCTCGCTAGTCTCTGTATGTTAGTTTCACTTAGCTTCATGTTGCCGTCGTCTTTCTGCTAGGTTAGCTTCGTCATTTTCTCCGTCATTCTTCTTTCGTTTTGGTATTCCCTTTGGTTTTGTTCTGGTGCTCATTTGTTTAATCGTTGTGTATTTTTTTTATCGTTAATCTGCGTAGGCTCGAAGTCAAGTGTCTAAGCAAGAATACGAGGAATGAACTGAAGGAGAGACCCAATGATGAAGAACTTGAAAGACTCGAACGACATGATCAATCGCGAATTGGCCTTCAGAGAAGACAAGTCTTATTTTTTTGATCATATTGAACCTATATTTTCAAATAATCTACATGATCGACTAAAACTGTACTTATAATCATGAGCTATGTATCGCGTTTTCTTTAAACTACTTATAGTAGTTAATCCTATCAACACTTGCCATGCCTTACATATCATCATCTAGAATACATATCACCCTAAGATTTATTCGTTGTTATCTATATTAACGACGGACAACACCTTGATATCTAGTATGGTTAGGATTGAATACATCTCCTCGAAGACGTCTGTCGGAGGGTGAACTCCTCAAGCGGGGATCCGGAGGGACCCCCTTTGAGATTCGGCCAGAGGGATGATTCTGAATCCACTTCGTAGGTGAAATAAATGGGAGTAAATGAGATGCAGGTGGAGATGGAATGATTGGATCCAGGAAGGAGTAAATGCTCAGGGGATATTTAGACAGGTGCGGGCCGCACTAAGCGTAACACTCTACTCCTGTGTGTATGCTATAAATGCTCTGAGAATGTCTCTCTGAGGATCTGCAGCATTACAAGAATATTTGTCTAAGTCTAGAGCTTCGTGCTCCTTGTCCTTCGAGACTTGTCTTCCGGTTCGTCCTCTGTTGTCTTGATCTCCACACAACTCAACCTCCTTTCTCTAGGGAGCCCGCCCCGCTTATATAACCGCCGGGGCGGTAGCGTGCCCAAAAAGGATGGTGCGAGTTCCAAGGTGCCATAAATCGAAAGCAACCATCATGGGCTGCTGCGCGAGGTGACTGGGAGGGTTGAAAACGAGCCCCCGTCCGGTCTTGTTCGTCATCATGTCGCTTTTCAACGGGCGCCGCGGGGAGGGCCCTCCGGGCAACCACCGAGCAGCCCGGCGTGCCCGCCCGGTCAGAGCAGGTTTGACACAGCAGGGCGGCAGGCGGGGTGCCTCAAGCTCTGCGACGTTATTCCGAGGCGCGTCGGATGACGCACGATGGGATCCGTGCATTAAATATCCCCACGCTTCCCTGCCAGGCCGTGGCAGGGACTAACAGCAAACGTGGGGGGAGCAGTTGGAAGTGACAGGCCACGCGCCCTCTTAAATGCGACATCGGGCCTCTCACCAATTGACACCTCACCGCTGGACCTCTGTGGGGACCACCGACGAAGGACTTCTCAGGCCCTCGGGGAACTGTGAATGCTCAGGGGCTACTGTTCGTAGCCCCGAGCACTCTCTCCCGGATATACTCTCTTTTGATCCTCAGGGAACCGAGTGCTCGGGGGCCACTGTTCACAGCCCCGAGCACTCTCTCCCGGATATACCCTCTCTTGGTCCTCGGGGAACCGAGTGCTCGGGAGCCACTGTTCGCAGCCCCGAGCACTCTCTCCCGGAACTTGGCTTTTCTTGTCATCGGGGGACTTGGGTGCTCGGGAACCATTGTGCATGGCCCCAAGCACCCTCTTCCCGGTACTTGGTCTTCTTGAGTCATCGAGGAATTCGGGTACTCGGGGACAACTGTTCATGGCCCCGAGCAACCTCTCTCGAAACTTGGTCTTCTCGAACCTCAGGGAGATAACCCCTGAGGGAGGGCGCCACGTGGCACTCTGCTGTTCTGGCCTCGGGACTCGAGGACCCCCGGTTCCTGTGTCACCGACAACGTCACTTTTGGGAAAATGTCTCTTCGGAGATATCGCTTCATTGTTATCAATGTTAACTCATATACCATGAATCCTTGATGGTTGTGAATTCTATGATGGTTGTAAAATCCTTAATGTCGTGTGGGATATAGTAGGAGATGTGTAAAATAGGTAAAAACTATTTTGGTGGGGGCAAGCGGGTTAGTCCTTCGAAAGTTGGAGGCTATCTCATACATTGGGAGCTTGAGGTGATACTCAGTGCCAATGGAAGATGACTGCCATGGCCGTATAGGCACCGAATCTTGCGCCGTCATGATTAGCCACCCCGTGCAACTATACGTCCTAAATGAGCAGGACTTGACTTTTATTTCACTGGATTGAGTTGGGCATCATACTAGGAGGCTTAGGAGGCAACATTGAGCCAACTGTCTTCAGATTCTGCGTGAAGGAGTTTTCGCTTGAGTCAAATCGGGGGTCTGCCTTCTATACGAGACCTGAAGCTATTGATGGATCACATAGAGAAGCCCGAGGAAAAGTGATTGGAGTGTCTCGGTATGATCCGCTCCTACGCTTGCAACGGTTGGAGGCTGAGCATATTGCATGAGTACAGTGTACAACCTTTGCAGAGTGTAAACCTATTTGAATAGCCATGTCCGTGGTCATGGACATGCGAAGGCATGGTCACGTTTGATTAAACTCTGGGTGTGTGTGTCTTGATGAGTGAGTGTGTGTACTAGATGTCCGTGTGATGAGGTTCCTGGCTTGATCTGTCAGAAACTGGGTGGTACTAGAGGTACATCAAATATGATAATAGAGACTACGAAGTGAGGTGTAGCCCTCCCAGGACCCAAAAACCTCCAAATATAACTTGTTACCTGGTTTTGAACTATTTAAAACTGTTTCAAAAGCTTTGTTATCATGTTACCTTCTTTTAAGCTGTTTCAAAAGCTTTGTTACCAGGTTACCTTGTTTTAAACTGTTTCAAAAACTTTGTTACTAGGTTACCTTGTCTTTGTTTCAAAAGATTAACAGTAGATAATATAACTGGATACCTGCATAAAACCTACTTTATGCTTAAAATTATACTGTAAAGTCTTATCCTTGAAATACCCATTATGCATTTATTAACCCCTTGAAGTAGTATATGACTTGTTAAGTACCTTCTGTACTCAGTCGTGCTGCTTTCAGATCGTTGCAATGGAGATCGATCTCAACCCAGTTGAAGTTAAAGAGAAGAAGTCTAAGGTTGTGTCCACACCCGAGTTGCTTGTGGCATTGGGTTGCATCGTTCGTTTCACTCTGCTCTGCTGTAGGCTCTTCTACTTTGCTGGTCTGCTATGGATCCTTGTCCACCAGACCATCTTTTACGCCGTTTAGGTAATTATTTTACTTTATTTTATTCAAAGTATGTATTTGATATTATTTTGTTGAATTCTATGCGTATCAGCTACTTGATCCAGGGACTGATACAAAAGGCACAAGAAAACTCGAGGTCGGGGTCTTGACACCAATCATCAGAGAAAATAAGTTCAAGGGGCTGAGTGGATCTATGAATTGCCAAAGAGTAAGGAAGTTAATGACTCTTAGCTAATTGACATGCCCCACAAACAGATGTATATAGCGAACTAACATACTGAATATTATTAAGACTCAAGATAGATTGAACAACTTGAGACGATGGATGACCAAGGCGAGCATGCCACCGTTCTTTATTAACTCTAGGATTGATCATGGTAGTCTTGCAAGACTTTATTGCAGAGGATTTGATAGAATATAGTCCCCCTTCACATCTTCCTTGAAACAGCCTTTTCTTCGACACCTGATGTTTAATCACAAAGTGATTGGGATGAAATTCAAAGAAGGTATTATTATCTTTGGCAAGCTTATGAACATGTTGGAACTATCCCCAGCTACAGTTCCGAAGGGAGCACTGTAGCGATGAACAATGCCGAAGGGTACTGTAGAGATGAACAGTGGCGAAGGGGTCAAATTCGGGTAAAGAGAGAGAAGAGAGTGCGTGAAGGCTGGGAGGAATCCCCGTACCCTTGACCCCTTGGGTCCTTTATATAGGTGAGGGGGAGAGGTAAGACTTCCTCTCCTACCCCTGGTGGGGTACAAATATTACAAGGAGGCCTTTGGGCCTTTACATGGATTGGCCTAATTACATGGATTGCTTGATCTACATGGGCTCTATTGTGGACCTGGGCCACTCCCCCAACAGTAGCCCCTCAGCTGTAAGCTCTAATGGAACAGCAGGGCGAACAGCTACAACTATGGAAGGGCCCAGGTTTGCCGTCGACATATACGCCTCGCTAAAAACTCCATCCCAAAAACCCCGTGGGAAAAAAGGGCATGGAGAAAAGAGCGCGTACACGACTCTGGTTTTTCTTTACATGACTACTGAGCTAGACACATTCTTATAACTATGCTTCATTCTGCCAAGTGAAGGGGTCTTCGACGCTTTGCGAAGGGGTCTTCGGCGCCTGGCGAAGGTGTCTCTTCCTCCATGGCCGAAGTTGATGGTACATCTTCGTCTTTCTCGACAAAGGGTGTCTTGGCGAAGCCTGTTGTCGAGGCTTCGGCAAGCGCGGCCTCAACGTAGTCGATGAAGCAGAGGTCGAAGGCTGCTGTCGTAGCCTGCCGAAGTGAATGATGTTCTCGTCTCCGCTCACGTTCGCCGGCCAAACTCTCGGGACCTAGGACGGGATTTTAACCCGGGTACCCCCGTAGCCCCTCTGGCCGGTGTTCGCGAGTGGTAAGGATGCCGCATGTTTGACATAGTTGAAGCTGATGTGGGCTGAGTTGTCGAGGCCGAAGCCTGTCTGTCGACGTAGAAGGGGGGCAAAGTTGTCGATGAAGGCGAAGGTGTCGTGGCCGAAGACCCTCTGGTCGACACGGTCATGGTCGACGGAGACGAAGGCGTCTAGGCCGAAGCGAAGTAGTCGTGATGACCGAAGTCCCCCTGGTTGACATAGTCGGAGTCGATGGAGGCGAACTCGTCTAGGCCGAAGCGAAGTAATCGTGACCAAAGCCCCTCTGGTCGACGCAGTTGGAGTTGACGGAGTCGAATACGACTCTTTTGAGTCGTTGTCGAAGGTGCCAACGTAGCTGAAAGAGTAGTTGTTGTCGACGCAGGTGGTCGGCGATGCACTTTGTATGAAAGGACCTTTGGCTCCTCAGAGCACAAATCACCGTATCTTCAAGACTTACTGTCTGAGGTCCGAGGGGAGTGTTGCTTTTACCTGAAGCTTAGCGGCACCTCGGTCCTCGTTGGCGGGCCTTCGCCTGCCCTTTAAGTCGATTGCTGCGCTGCATTTACCGAAGGATCAGCGGCACTTCGACTTCCTGTCCTGCAGGACCATAGGTGCTTCACGCCCCTTTCTAGGGACGAGATAGACAATATAATAGATGTATGCAATTTTTTTATTTTATTTTTTATTTTTTTTAAAAAATAAATATTTAGATGCAATGATTTAATCCGAAGATATAGTTTATCTTCGCTTCGAGGGAGGCACTCTTAGCCTCATCTTCATGCATGTGTTAAATAGATGCATAAAAAGTATAGTTGAAATGTAAATGCGAGGATGACACCTTCGGTGTATGATGGATAAGTCTCATCCTGCGAAGAGTAGAAATTCCTGCATATGAGCAATAAGAGCTTTCTTAGTCGTAGGCTAAAACATGTGTACGAGGAGTAAATACTTTTATTTCCGCGAAAGCGCGTTGCCTTGGAAGTCAACCGTCACTTCGTCTTACATTTTTTGCGAAGGCGAAGGCGATGAGCAGTAAAAGGTCTATCGACACTTTGTCTTTTTTGGCCACGAAGGCATTGCCCCGGTGAGGTCAATCGTCACTTCGTCTTTTTTGTTCCCGAATGTCTCTTTTGCCTTCGGTGCGGGGGCAGGCACTCTTAACCCCCGTTTTTTGTTTTTAAGTCGAAAGGTGCGCTACCTTTGTTCTAAGGTCAAACAACACTTCGGCTTTTTGTTCCCGAAGGTCTCTTTTGTCTTCGGTGCCGGGCAGGCACTCTTAGCCCCCGTCTTTTGTTTTTAAGTCGAGAGGTGCGCTGCTTTTGTTCTAAGGTCAAACAACACTTCGGCTTTTTGTTCCCGAAGGTCTCTTTTGCCTTCGGTGCGGGGGCAGGCACTCTTAGCCCCCGTCTTTTATGCATTTGTTAGATAAATACATGGAATGTACAAGCGAAGAGTAAATGCTTCGACATGACGATAAATATAGCAGCGAAGGAAAAAAACCTTCAATGTATGAGGGATAAGCCCCATTTTGTGAATTAACAATTCTTGTACATGAGCAATAAGAGCTTTCTCATGCGAAGGTTTAAACCTGCATATGAGGAATAAATATTCCCTCGAGCGAAGGGTAAGAACCTACATATGCGAAGGACAAACGCTTTGATGCATTTATTTAATGAGTACACAAGATAATGCTTCGACATTCATGTGAAGAATATGTACTTCAGCGCAAATGTAACGGAGCGTACAAAAAATAAAAGCTTCGCCACGCGAGCGAAGGGTGAACATTTTGATGCATATGTAATTCCAGCGCATGAAGAACACTTGCTTCGCATGCGTAGAAGATAAGAATAGTAGCCTCGATGCACATGCGCAATGCAAAACGTGCGAAGCATATGTATTCCCGATTCATGATGCTGTGCACATTTATGAAAAGTATGCGCTTCATCGCAAATGAATAATGAAGACATACAGGCGTGCGAAGCGTATATACGCTGAAGTATGCATTAATGCAAATGCACAAAAAACTAATAAATAAATACTTCAGCACACAAATGCGATGTAAGAAGCATATTTCTAGCCGTATGAAAAATATAACACATATGAAAGGTGGATGCTTCGTCACACCAAAAAATTAAAACTCTCAAGCGAAGGGTAAGGAGCCTATGCGAAGGGCCAAAACCTGTATGCGAGGAATAAAGTTCCTCGAGCGAAGGGTTAGGACACACTCAAAAGACTAAATGCTTTAGGGCACGTGCAAAACGAACACATGTGATGTGAGTATGCGAAGAGTAAGACACTTCGGCATGTAAAAAATGAGCTATATCATGCGAAGGGTAAAAATCTGCTTGGGAGGGGGAAAAGCCCCTCAAGCCCTGCACATGGTTATGAAGGGTTAAATACTTTGGTGCATATGTAATACAATCACGCGAAAAATTAATTCTTTACCGTGCATGCAAGGATTAAATAATTAGATGCACCCATGATGTTGGGCATGCGAAAAGTAAGTACTTCAGCAAGTGGGTGTAATGCACACGTATGTAAAGAGCAGATGTTATGAGAATTGAATCTACTGATTAAATGGTTACACACTAACCCTTCGATGCGATGATGTCACATATAATAAGGGCAGATGCTTCAGCCGACATATGTGAAAATTAAACACTTCGTCATGCATGTATGAAAAGTGAGTGCATGCATAATTATGCAATGCTAGCAGCATATGGATGCACGTATATAAGAAATGGATGCATGAACAGCACGATAGATTACTACCTGGGTCAAAGGTCTACAAGCGAGGGTCCATTGCCAAGGTCGCTAGCCCACGGGCGAAGGCTGTGGCTCGTGTTTCCGAAGAGTCCCGCGCGATCGAAGGCTCGAGGATGGCGGACACGTGCTGCCATGACTCCCTGGAAAGCCATGTCTGTGCTGATTGCACGCACGCGCGAAGGCCGGCGCCGTCGGAGGCACGAAGGCCCCAGGCGCGAAAGCCATCGCCGCTGGAGGCGCGTTATCGACTCACGGCGAAGGCATAAAAGTGCTGACGAAGCCCGGCTAAGGTACACGCATGGTGACGAAGCCTCACGTGGTCTCGCGCGCGAAGGCTCCCGTCGCTGTAAGTGCAGAATGCGAGGGTCCACACATGTTGATGCCCGGCGAAGGCTCCCCATGTTGACGATGAGCAGCGAAGTCCTATATGCGGTGACGATGCGCAGCGAAAGCCCACGCACGAAGAGGTTGCCATGGAGCCCTGCCGTGCGAAGAACTGCTGGCCTGGTACGTCGAGTCGTCGACGACGCCGAGGCCATCCTCATACTAGGGCGGGCCACCTTTGTCCTTGGAGCGGCTACCGACCACGACCAGCGTCGACGCGAAAGCGACAGCGTCTAGCGTCGGTGCGCCCGTCCCAAACGGGTTCGCCACGGGGTGGTCCGCCGTGGCACCCTCCGGTAGCGACAGCCGCCAGTACCGGTCGTTGAGGATCCGGCTGAGGAATGCAACATCGGTGCATTTCGCCCCCGACAGCGTGCGCGCCACACCGCCGAAGAAGGGCATCAGTAGGACAATCGTGAACGGAGTCGGGCGCGAGATCGGCATGTTCCGCCGCCGAGCTGAACCGCACGGCGAGGTGGAGCGCGATGTTGCCACTGGCCGAGTCACTGGTCATGAACACCCGGCCGGAGTCCGTGGCCTCGGCGAGCCACGGGTCGCTGCCGTCCCTCGCCTCTTCTTTCCGCAGCTCCCGTAGCCATAGCAGCGAGTTGTCCAGCGGAGACGAAAGACCTCGGTGCGTCGAAGGCAAGGCGACACCGAAGCTCCTAAGACCACGTCTGCGAGGTGGACGAGGTCCGTGAATGCCCATCTAGCTGCACTGGATTGCACATACGCCATTGGTTCCAGAGGGCCCACGCGTGTGATGGCACAGGTGTGCTAGCCCCGCTCGTGTTGTGCGATGGCACCCGTGGTAGCGGAGGCCCACATGCAGTGGCGAATTTCGTCTAGTCCGATGGCCTAGCGGTGGACGGCGAAGGCGCGAGCGCGCAGTGACGACGCCCGGCGAAGACCCATTCGCAACAGCGAAGGACCACTCACTTCGGAACTGGATCCCCGCGGAGTCGCTGTAGGTGGCCGCCTGTCGAAGGCCCACGCGCGGTCGAGCCAGGGCGAAGTCGTACAGATAGCATCAGCATAGGTAGCAACACAAAGCGATCTAGAACGAAGGGTCTGTTGCGAGCGAAGAGAGCAGCTGGGTGTTGAGTGCCTCTCCCGAAGGTTCCTGTCTTTTACGAAATTAAGACAGGACAAAGGTGAAATAGATAATCAAGTCTAACGGCGAAGATAATCTTTTCCTTCGAAGGTTGACGAAGGGTTTCTTTTCCCCGATGAAGGGTTGACGAAGGGTTGTTTCCTGACGAAGGCCCGACGAAGGGTTGACGAAGGGTTGCTCTTCGACGAAAGCTTGACGGAGGGTTCCTTTCGTACGAAGGGTGTCGCTTTTGACGAAGGGTGTCCCTTGACGAAGGGTGGCTCTTTTGACGAAGGGTGTCTCTTTTGACGAAGGGTGTCTCTTGACGAAGGCCTGACGGAGGGTTCCTTTTGTACGAAGGGTGTCCCTTTTGACGAAGGGTGTCCCTTGATGAAGGGTGGCTCTTTTGACGAAGGTTTGCTCTGATCCGAAGGTCTTCTCACTCTTTAGAACCGAATCCCCACGGTCGGCGCCAACTGTTGGAACTATCCCCAGCTACAGTTCCGAAAGGAGCACTGTAGCGATGAACAGTGCGAAGGGGTCAAATTCGGGTAAAGAGAGAGAAGAGAGTGCGTGAAGGCTGGGAGGAATCCCCGTACCCTTGACCCCTTGGGTCCTTTATATAGGTGAGGGGGAGAGGTAAGACTTCCTCTGCCACCCCTGGTGGGGTACAAATATTACAAGGAGGTCTTTGGGCCTTTACATGGGTTGGCCTAATTACATGGATTGTTTGATCTACATGGACTCTATTGTGGACCTGGGCCACTCCCCCAACAGAACACAAAGGAGATTTTTGGATATTTGTGGAACATGGAGACCATTTTTAAGGTTGAGATTGGTAGTAGCAATATTAATAGAGCAATGACCAATGTGTGAAATACGCAAATCTTTGCCATTGCCAACTCGTACTTGACCAGTGCTTTGATATCTCTCATGCATGGTAAGA
The DNA here is from genome assembly GCF_958298935.1 of Phragmites australis. Classification (NCBI taxonomy): domain Eukaryota; kingdom Viridiplantae; phylum Streptophyta; class Magnoliopsida; order Poales; family Poaceae; genus Phragmites; species Phragmites australis. The sequence goes on from NC_084925.1 coordinate 5,419,152, forward strand.
TGATCAAGGTCACTTGTGATGTGGTCTGTTGCCCCTGTATTTTTATACCAGGGATCAATCTGGTATGATGGTGTCGAAGTTGCAGTCATGGCTGTCGTCGGTATCTCCTCTTGGTAGCTCTAATCAAATCGGTGCCAACACTTTATGGTAGTGTGGCCGATTTTGCCACATACTTGGCATGATGGCTTTGCACCACGACCACCTTGTACAGTGTTTGCCGCCTCTTTGGTTTGGTTGCTACGACCTCGCCCTCGCCCATGACTTGCATGACCCCCACGCCCTTGACCGCGCCCAGTAAAGTTCGCCGAGGAGCCAGAGCCGGAGAGGTGGACTGCAGTTTGGTTGTGCTCAAGTCTCATCTCAAAACTCATGAGGTGGGAGTAGACTTCTTCAAATGTCATATCGCTGAGTCTTGTGGTGATGGCGGTTACCAATGGATCACATTCAGATCCAAGGCTGGAGAGAAGATACGAGACAATCTCATCATCTCTCAGAGGAGCCCGATTGCTGCAAGGGTGTCCGCAAGATTCTTGATATGTCGGTAGTACTCCAGGGCTGAGAGATCCTTCTTCTTCATGTTCGCCAGCTGCATGTGGATGTTGATCACACGCGCGCGAGATCTAGATGCAAAGAGGTTTTTCAAGACCACCCATGCATCACGCGATGTGCAACACATCAGCACATGGTTAGGGAAGCAAGAATGCCACTCAAGATAGCTTGATCCTAGTTATACCAATTTTGCCATGCCATATTGATGGTCTGAGTGGCGCCATCAGCAGAGGTCGTGGCGATCATCTTTGATGGACTCAAGATGGATCCATCCATCGTAGCCAATGAGGCTCGTGCTTCTCAGGTAGGGCAAGAACTGTGCCCACCATAGCATGTAGTTATCTTTTCCTAGCTTTATGGTGACTGAATGCATCACAGGGAGAGAGATGGTTGCACCAGCCATGGTGGAAAATGAAGTGGAGATGGTACATGTGTCGGCGATGGAGAAGGAACCAGTCATCGACATTAGGATCGGAAAGACTCTGATGCCATGTAAGTTGATTTGGGTTAATGAACTGCAGTGGGTCAGCTACGTGTTGATATAAACAGACAAATACATGGTGGTGAAACCCTAGCCCGCCGTCAATACATCAATCTTATGCATAAAGATCATTGGCGGCTAGGGCTTGGTTTTACAAGGAAAGTAATCTTATCTCTAACATATCTCTAAACGTATCTCTTAACACCTGGAAGCTTCTAGAACATTCCGAGCTGCGGCCTCCTCCTCCAGTTCGTGCTCGGGTTGGGTCATTGCGGCTCGGGATTTCGCGGGGAACCGGCGCGGTGGATTTGGGGGGCTCGTGAGGGGTTGGTATGGCGGTTCCGTGCCACCTCCTCATCGTGGTGGTTCTCTGCGCCGCGATCGCCTTCACCAACCCCCCCTGATGGTGCGTCTCATGGCCTCCATTCCGTAGGTTCGCGACGATCGAGCACTTGTCCCGTGTCACGCACTAATTTGTGCGCATGTACCTACGTGCTCGCGTGTGGTGTCTCCGAGTGCTCATGTGAATGTCGTTGCTTGCGCGCGTTCTAGCCCTCGCTTGTACGCGTGAGCTGGTCCATGTCGGTGTGAAGGTCCGCTGCGCGCACCTGTGCGTGTGCCTGTGTATGCTTGCGAGTTGCGATGGCGTGTAGGTATGTGATTGTTGGCTATGGTCGCGAGATGGCTATCTATGCGTGCTCACACTTGGGATTGATTGTAGTCGGATAAAAGGTTCTTAAGTTATATGCCAGAATAAGAGTGTGTTCCCTTTGTTCAATACCTTAGTGTGATTTCATCCTGTTGTTGTTTGTGTGTTTTAGTGCTCTGAACTTTGAACTTTGAACGCGGTAGGTTCTAATGGGCTCACTACATCATGCTTATTTTGTTGTTGTCTTTGTCGCTTCACAGCGCTAGCGCTTTGGGGATTATATAGCACATTGGAGCCGCCGTGGCAGCTTTCTGGGTGGACATTCGAGGGTGGTGACCCCTGCGGTGAGGGTGATGAATGTGGACAGTGGAGAGGCGTCTTTTGCAAGGGTTCATTTGTCGTCACAACGTAATTCCTAACTTAACTCTTAACTTAGTGATTAGTTTTGCTTGCAAATTTATAGAAAGCTGATTAAGTGACTTTGTTATTTGTCCTGTTACTCACATGCAGAAATATTAGTGGGTTCGGAGTTGGTGGATGGTCTGGCCCGGAGTTGCTCAAGTTCCAGTCGTTGAAAAAGCTGTGAGCTTCAGCTTCTAATTACCATGTTTTTGGTCTCTGTTAGCTGGTTATGACTTCACAATTCTTGATTCAATTTGGTTTCCGGTGCTTTACTGCATGGTGATGATAGGGATTTGAGCTTCAATAACATTGCTGGTGAAATACCACCCTCTTTGCCCCCAAGTGTGGAATACTTGTATGTCCCTTTTGCCCTTCTTTGGTCACTCACTTTTAGCTGACTGATCTGTAACCTTTGTCTCAGGAACTTCAGCTACAATAAACTCTCTGGAGTAATTGGTGATGTTTTCATTAACATGGATAGCTTAGGAACGATGTAAGTTCCCACGTCTTAATTACTCGATCATTTTTCAATACTTAGAAGTGATTTGACAAGCACCAATTTATTGTGTGGAGCATGACATAAAAATTCTTCCATCCCATGACATCCACACTTAATATTATGCATCTATGATAGAAACTTCAGCTACACGTAAGTGTCTATATATTCGTTTGGTAGCATCTATTCCTCTAGTATTTGTGGATATGGCCCTTGTGGTTACTTCTACAGTTGTGCAGTTGTTCCCATGCACTAATTCTTGCACCTGAGTTTTTGACATTGTCTGTCTGATGTTTTCTTTCATTCACAATGGACCATATGATGTAGTTGTTGTCTATCATGTGGATTATGTTCTGTGTGCTCATCATGGTGTCCTGATTTTTTTATGCTTTCTTTGTTTCCATTTTTGTTATGATGTGTTCTATGGTTCCTCAATAGAGTCTTCCACCTGTGAGTATCCAGCTCATTTTGTTTATTAATACAAGCACACATTTCGATGCTAGAGCAGTTCCTTTCCACCCTTCATGGATTCCCTCGTCATGAGCATCCTTATATTTTTCCCAACTTATTTTAGGTAAGTATAAATATTTCAGTATTTGATCTTTAGTCACTTCATGTCACGTTTGGTTTCCCCTCGTTTTCAGGGATTTGTCATTCAATGCTTTCAGTGGTAACCAACCAAGATCATTTAGCTCATTAACGAACCTTCATTATCTGTAAGAGTGACCTGCCTTCTGAGCTATTTCACAGGATCTGTGATTTTGTTAGCAGACCTTCCATTGTCAGCCCTGTAAGAAATTTGACTGGATTTATTGCTTAAAAAAATTACCTGCATTTTATCCATCTTAACTCTAAAGGCTAATGATAATGAATTGCTTGCACATCAACATTGAAAATAATCACTTCAGTGGTTATATTCCTGAAACCTTTGAGTCCATTCTTAGAGTTGAGGTATTGAATTCCGCTATAAGTTGCTCTCCTCCCCTTCCTCTCTGCATATCTTTGTGCCTTGGCTTCATATGTAGCTAAATAAATGATTAATCTGGTGGTCAACATTCCAGGATTGATGGAAACCAATTTCAACCTGGTTTCAAACATGCACCATCCTCATTTACTTGGAGGACCCATTCACCTCCAACTCAATCTCTGCCTCCACCTCCACGTCCACCTGGACCACCTCCACCAGCAGCTAAGCAGAATTCAAAGTACAGGCCAAATTCTCCAAAGCCTTCTATTAGCTATTCTTTTCTGCACAGTTGTAGCCACCATAAGAAGTCACACTCTCGAGTGACAGCTGCTGCAATAGTTAGTGCCACTTGTACAGTATTTGTACTCATTGTTGGATTGGTTCTGAAAAGCAGTGCATGCAGCCTAAGATCATCTCCAACTGTTTTCCGTCAGACTTAGAATCTCTTCACGAAGGAAATTTCGTTTTCTTTAATGTTTCAACGATCTTCCTTCACGGTTCTCGTCACGAAAGGATTCCCAAGGTCATTCCCTTCAGGATGGGATTATGTCTCATTTTTCTTCACGAATCCCTTCGAAGAGAAGCTGTTGGAGATGAGAGAAAATAAAGAGAATGTGAACGTGGAATGGAATCGGGAAGAAAATGAAATGAAGGAAATATGGTTGGAGATGATCTAAGAGCACCTCTAACCACGCCAAGACTTTACCAGACAATATGGAAAGAGGTAGAAACTAGGAGCTTATATTATTATAGCATAACAATTTCACTTGTTTTGTTCTCATCACAAATCTGACCCAAACTGAAAATCTAGGACTCACCATAAAACCTATACCCTTGTTATTTTCAAGGCACATTGATCAAATTCGTCCACAGATATTTGCTTTTATGGGATAAACTTAGATTCTTTCACATCATTGAAACTCATATTTTTCATTTTGCAATCCCTAAGCGAATGAGGTCCTGTATTCTTGGAGTTCTCTATTGACTGGCAATGAGACTTCTTCTAGTAATGGCATTACATCTGAAAGAGTTCCCAAAATAAAAAGTTGGTCCAAGACATCTAAAAACCTTCTAACTGCAAAACAGTTTCCAGTTGTAGACATTTTGGCGGCTACCAGGAACTTCAATGAAGAATGCCTTATCGGTGAAGGTTTCACTGGCCGAGTTTACAGAGGTGATTTTCCTGATGGCCAGGTATGACACTGTGATTATAAACATACAACTTATTGTCTTCTTTAGTAGCCTTGTTGGAAATGACATTATTAGTTTGTTAATGTAGAAGAAGCTCCTATGACATGAATTAAGTCTGATTTCTACAACATGCATTTCAGAACCCTAAATAGATGAAGTCTGGTTCAAAAGGTTTAGTGACTATATTCTACTACTATTTTCACCCATAAATTAATCCCCCCCCCCCCCAGCTCGCTCCTTGTTTGCATGAAAGCTCTCAGTGCTCTTTATGTTTTTTTTCTACTCGCCTACCTAGCAGTGTTGGACGGTGGATGACCATATAAGCACTATTATAGAATCCATTTAGTAAGACATCTCTGTACAGATGGATCTATAGAGTCGCCTGTATAAAAGGTACCACAGATGGCTCTAAACTAGAACCGTCTGAGAAAATAGCAACAAATAGTTGCAACAAAGCTGGATGCTACAGTACAGAACAGACTGTTTGTACTGTTCCTTTTTTAACAGAAGATTCTAATTTAGAACCGTTTGTAATATTATTATCAATAGTACAAACAGTTGTAGTTTGTAACCGTCTGTATTGTTCATTTTTCTCCAAATAATTCTAATTTAGAACCGTCTGTACTATTGATAATAATATTACAAACGGTTCTAAATTAGAACCTTCTGTTAAAAAAGGAACAGTACAAACGGTTCTAAACTTAGAACCGTTTGTACTAATAGTGTTCCACTCATTTTAAGTGTATATCTTATATAGATTATTTTTATATAATGGTTAGCAATAAATAACATGTGAGATAGTAAAGAATGTTCACGTGAGATTAGAGGTTGCAGGTTCGACTCCTAGAAAACACACTTACGATAATTCGTGTGAAAAATCGTGTGACTAACGACCGCACCTACATAATAATATAGGAGGCTAGTGTGGGTAGAAAAAAATATATTTTAGATTTTTTTAGCTCTAGAAAACTTAGTACAAACGGTTCCAATAACAGGCCGTCTATAAAAATAATTTGTACATACGGTTCAAAAATCATATGTACAGATCTGATTTGTACAGACTCTTTTTCACAAACGGTTTAAAAAAGTGTTTTGTACAGAGTTTCCGAACCGTATGTATAAATCATTTTTCTATTAGTGAAGGGTCATTGTGTGTGTGGGGGGGGGGGGGGGGGGGGGGAGGGAGGGGTTGTTACCAGTTCAAAGGGTACACGGACGATGGAATTCCTAGTCCCATACTCTCTGAAATCTGTATCTTAGTGTGATTTTGTTCAGTGGTCTATAAAAAATGTGATTTTCCTAAATATTGATGGTACTGAATTTGCTACAGCCTACAGGTCATCATATTTTCTATTTTTTATATGTATAATGGAACATTTCTCAATGTATTCACAGCTCCTGGCTATCATAAGGATTGACATGGTAGATTTGTCATTGTCAAAACAAGATGAGCTAATGGACATGCTTTGGAATATCTCCAGATTAAAGCACCCCAATATCTGTGCGCTTGTGGGATATTTGGCCATTGTGCACTACTATATGAGTATGCAGAAAATGGTTCTCTTGATGATATTTTGTTTTCAGCAGCCACAAGGTCCAGAGTTTTGTCATGGAAAGCTCGGATGAAGATAGCTTTTGGTTGCCTATGCTCTGGAGTAAGACTTTCATTCCCACAACATTCTTTTTTATTTTGTACTGCACGATTATCAATTACACCTATCTCATAACCTTAATAGTTCATTTTGGTTTTCTAGTTTGATCACTGATAAGATTTGATATAAAAACATGCTCAAAAGCTGAGTTGAACTGATGCCTCCATTATTTTATTTTGTTTTGTATACTGGCAATATCTTTCCCAATTTTTTATATGCATCTTTGTCTCTGCAGATACATTCAGTTGACGTGTTCCCCTCCAGTTGCTCATGGAAATATTAATGCTAGAAATATTTTGCTTGATGCTCAGCTCATGCCCTACCTCAGTGACGGTGGATTAACCAAGTTAAGCCATTTTGTCAGCACCACAAGAATGGTCAGTGTTCACAAGTTTCCCAGTTACCAAGGATAGTATTACTACTTCGTATGGAATCTTTAGCATGGTGATGCAGTTAATATCTATTTTGATTAATTCTAAGATCAAATTGCACCTCGGATGCCAATCCTCTTGGAGTCCCCATGCTTAAATGACCATGGACTTTCCGGATTGGAATATGAATTCAAAACAAAAACTGCTTCTCATTGAAATTAAGATTTGTCACCGGACATACTCAGATGTTGACACTTGTGAAATATTGGCTTAACACTCGCTTAATTTGCTCTCTACTCCCCCCCCCCCCCCCCAAGCATTTTAAGCCTGTTAGAGTAGTGTGTCCACAAAAATCACTTGCGCCTTAAAAAAAAAGATACACAATGATTGATGCTGCTTTATGCTCGAATGCTATGCTGCATTGTTTTAAATTTAGTCCATTTAACTCAATTTGTTGGCCATTAATGGTTCCTCGTTTGCTTATTTTTCAAAAAACAATTCCTCAACAGAAGGATTTAGAAGCTCGCACAAATTTAGAAGCTCGCACCAGTGCTAAAGGCTATGCTGCCCCTGAGCTTGTTGATCCAGGAGCAGATAACATCAAAGCTAATATTTACAGTTTTGGTGTGATTTTGCTTGTGCTTTCGACTGGGCAAAAGGCTTTTGACAGGTATGTATTCGTTCTCACACTTCTGTAACAAAAGTTGCAATCTGGTTTTTTAATGGAATTTCTTACTCTTCAGTTCAATAAGGGAAAATGAGCAGCTTCTAGTAGATTGAGCAACTCCTCATCTCCATGACCTTGATTCTTTGAAAAGAATAACTGATCCAAGAATAAGTGGCTCTATGCAACCTAAAGTTATCTCTTCGTTAGGCAACATCATCTCGCTTTGCGTCAAGGTAGTTTTCTCCATTCTCTTTTCTGGTACATATTTGCTTTGAACGTTTTGGCTTTGTGGACACAAGCTGGAAATTGGAACACCGTGCATGGTGCTAGTTGAAAGGCTAAGAATATGCTATACATAAATTGTGAAGCACTAAAGCTGAAAATATCTTGTTGCAGCAACTCTAATGCTTTCTACCTTGATCAAATGGACTTTAGCATACTTTTCTGCAGAAGTCACTTATGGTATTTCTTGGTCAATGCAGCAATCACCAGAGCTTCGCCCGCAGATGGCAATCATAGCAGATAAATTAGTAAAGCTTGTCCAATCAACTAGTCCTCAAAAGGCAATCACAGCAAAGCACTTGGAGGTTGATGCTCAGGATCCCTCTTTCGTAACAACCCGACTGTATTTGAGCCATCCTATACTGGTATGTCACTCGATAATACTTCTTTCTTCTTATGTTCTAATATTAAAGCCCCAACTTGACCATTCTGATCAGTCAAAGTGGAACCGAGAGCCGCCTCTCCCGGTGATGAAGGCCCGTCATTCTTCCCCAATTCTATCAGGTCTCATGCTGTCTTTTCTTTTTTTCTAGAATACGCAAGAAAACTGTATATCTTTGTATTAGTAAGGTTTGGTCTGAAGACCTTACAACGATGTGATACGAACCAAGCGATCGCCTTAAAACAAGTTTACATAAGGAGTTATACGTATGAAAACAACAACCTAGCTACATAAAGTTCGAAGGCTACTCTCTCATGACTAAGCAACCTAGCTGTTTGGCGCTTGCTGCAATCCATAGACTCGCTTCATGTTTGATATTGTTAGCCAGCTGTGGTACTGAGGTAGCATGACAAGCGAGTCTTCTCCCTTTCGTTATGTCTTGGAACCCCCCCCCCCCCCACACACACACACACACATTCGTTGCCAATTGTCAATGATGCTTAATTGTTGACCGTGGAACTGCTGCGGTAGGTGAACCCAGTTTAGAATGTCCTACCATACTTGTTTGGCTATTGAACAGTTCACAGGAGCCATCCGTGTGCAGTCCGTGTTGACAACGCCGCTCGGCCATCCAAATGCACCTATGCATGACCAGCCACATGAAGAATTTAACTTTGAGAGGAGCCCATGATTTCCATAGCTGCTTTGCTCCAGCGAAGTCAACAGCACCAGAAAAGAACATTCGATATGTTGATCTCACCGTGTACTGCACGGAGGTTGTCCACCTCCAACGAACCATGTCTTCTGTACCTAGTTGCAGATAGATATCCTGCAATTTTTCCCAAATGGCAATGTGTTGAGCGATGGCCTGCACAATGAGTTCACCAATGATGTCTTGGATCCCTTGCCGATCCTGCAGTGCCAGGTAGACAGTGCAATTGCGAATAAACTTGAGCGCTGATGAGGCGACAGAGGTTAGGCGCCAGGGATCGAATAGATGTGCCCTCCAACCAATTGTCGGACCAGAAAAGAGCGAGGTTCCCATCCCAGCGTTAATCTCAATTGATGCATTGAACATTTCTTTGACCTCTTTCTCGATGTCCAATTTTAGTCCATACCATGACCGAGTGGTGTCTGTTCTCTGTAGCCAAAGCTATCTTATTCGCAGCGTGAATCCGGCAAGCTGGAAATCCAGGATGCCGAGGCCTCCCAGTTCAATCGGCCGGCAAACACAAGACCAAGCCATCATGCACTGCGCTCCAGAGGCTGAAGCCTTCCCGACCCAGAGAAAACCGCGACGACGCTTATCGATGGCGGCAATGACCCAACCCGGGATCCTGATCGAGATCAGCGGGTAGATGGGAGATGCTGCCTTTTTTTTACTCGATGACACTCCAAATATCTCGAGCGTTGCAGCTCTTTCTGCATTTCTTTACAATGCCGATTGGTGATGCCCAAAGCTGCTGTGTTCAGACACGCTGACTACGGAAGACTTTGGAAAGATTCAACCATCGTCTACAGAGAAACGAGTGAAACAAACTGCAGCCTGACGATTAGAGGGAGATGAATAATCGACTTAATAAATTTATTGTGAAATTGATGACCTTCTTTTATTTAGATCACTTAACGCACCTCAAAACTCAAACGGAAGCAAAAATAGTGAGGAGTTTTAACAGAAAAAATTGAGATAACACGACTCCACGGATGTTATATGAACCATATATTCTATTTAAGATCAATCCATATGTCTAAGTACTTAAAATATCATAACTTGCAAAGAAGTAAAAAAAATGAACACCGAGTAACGAAAATCTCCAAATTGATTATCTAGAGACAAGTGAATTCAAGACCCCATCACATAAACATGTGTATATAAAATTTATATCTATAGCAACAAGAAGAATAACCTCACAAGGTGCTGAAATTTTAAACAAAAACCAAAAAAAATAAAAAATAAAAATCGAAAAACTTACAAACTTGCAAGGAACCAATAGAGAGAAACTAAAAGGAGCGGAATTTAAGCATATACAGAAATATAAACTTCATTATTCAAAGATATCAACCTTATTTTAGACGGATTACAAAAATTTATCTCTCAAAACTCTCAACTATTATATAGGCTAAGCATTCATCATTTTCTCTTTTAAAACCCTAACTCTAAGCTCTCAAATAGGTAGTACAAGAGGGGCTCAAGTGGATACTTCAAACTCTCTCTAGTCCTACCCCACTATTTATAGACCTAGAAAATTTGACTCCTAAGTTTTCTAACTTTTTCCTAAAATCTCTCTCTTGTAATATACTCTTACCTACCATCGAAAGCATTTTGGTCAATTTTTTTCTCCATTTATCGGACGGCTGCGAAGCCTTCACGACTTAGTTTCGACTCGACGCAAGTTTCGTGATGGTGCCACATACTCTTCCAGTCCTTCCACGGTTTTGAGGCCAAACCGTGAAACCGCTTGCATGCTTCTCAAAGCGTGACTCGCCGCCTTGCTTACACCTTAACCAAACGCTTCGATGTTGACGCGTGTACTCCGTTATGTAATCCTGACCGCCGATAAGTCTCTTCCGCTCCCGATCTCTTGGACCGTCTTATCATTTGCACCGGTATCTCCTTCGCTTGACTTTATCGACACGCCGTCTACATCTACCTTCCATGATTTGCTTAACCTCCATGTGTTCAGCTAGATTCACCCTTAACTCCGCCCGACCTCATTGATCGTCTGGCACCAAGCACTCCGCTTAGCCCCGATCATCCTGCGGTCGACTGCCAAGTTACATCTATCAACTGCACACCATAAGACAAGTAAACACATATCTCCAACTCCAATTACAGTTAGTCCATAATCAATATGCTCAAATGAAATTCCAAATCACATCAAAACTCATGTAAAACCGAAGATCACCAAACCAAATAAACACCAATATCAATTAATCATCACAAATAAATCAAAATATATTTTAATTTGGTTTCTCACTTGCTCACTCTTGCAGAAATTTGTCCGAGCTCGGTTGCCTGTACAGTCACGAGTTCTTACCCCGTCTGTTCTGGCCGGAGTCCGTTGGCTTACCTGTCCTCACTATTTCCTGTATAGTCAGCTGTATGCTCGTTGTCTGGAAACTGTGAGGACAAGATGTTTGCTAGCCATTGGCCATTGGCCTCCACAGCATCTGATCTGGTTTGGTCCTGAACCGCCGATGGCACTTGGCTCAACTGTTTTCTTGTGAATAATTTTTGGATGATGTGTGCCGAATCCTGCAGATCTCACCTGTGCTGTTCGTGATGCACGTATAAACAGCCTGCCGTTTTTACTCCGTGAAGACTAAAAAGTGTGGATTCTTACAGCGGAAAAGGACAACTAACCCTCTAGGGTCCTTTTCTTTTTTGGGTCAATCAACTCAATGTGCTCATTCCAAAAATTTATTGTTAATGGCATTGTAACGTCCCAGGTATCTCCATAATTGAAATGCTACTATACTATACCAAAATCCTATAAAGTTTGGGAATGTTTTAAAAAAATTCGGTAGAGTTTCTCTTCTAACTATTTATATCCTGGACAAGCAGATCATATAGTAATTATAAGAATATCATATTCTCGATAGATAAACATTACAACCTAACCCAAAGTTCTAATAAAAGCGACCACCCTAGCCATGATGTCATCTCAACCTTACTGAATGAAACTGACAATAAAATTGTACTTATTTAAGTTAAATAATTAAACTAGAGGTGTGTGTGCTCAACTTGATGGCGCTGCTCCCACTTTATGCATGCCGCGATCACTTGATATTTAAAAATCAATAAAAATAAAAGTGCGACTAAAAACACTTAATAAATACCGTCGATGATTAATTTCTGACAATAATAACAGGTTATACCTGACGATGGGCACGTGATCCATGACCTGAGGCTGTATATCCTAGCTGTGTGCGTGTGATAAACTTAAAAACACCAAGGGTTATCCAGGTTTGGATCTCTATTGTGATAATAGTCCTATATCCTGTGTATTTTTTAATATACGTCTGAATGAACTTATTACCCTCCCATTTTTCTCCGTGTCTTCCTCCCTTTATATATACGAGGGAGATATGACTTACATAGGGATCCAAGGCAGACCCAGGTCTAGCTAACCCTTCTAACATATGCTTATCATTACGGCGAGTAGCCGCATTCCACTTGCCCTGTCGATCTGTAGGGTATGTGCCATCACTACCACGCTCGCACCATCCTTATCGCCTGGTCTGTTAGGTCTTGTCCTCACGCGCCGTTTGCACTCCTGCAAAACCTACTATCACACCTTATTAGGCTATACCATAGTGTTTAATGCTATAAAATGGGACACGGCAAGCCTGTGCCAGCCACGCCTAGGTCCGCACAGAAGGATGACCTAGGTAAGAGAAAACACTTGAATGAAAAAGTGTGTAATGGAATTAGACTAATTAGGCATATACCTGCTCCGCAACCAGAGAAAATTGGTCGCAAGGTTTTCCCTCTGAGACCTAAGGACTGGTCGGAGAAACTAGTCGCGTGGTCGTTGGCTGGACGTGCTAGAGGGTATGCTCCTACCCAATCATAACATGTAGAAAATTCTGATATTTGATCACTGTGGGTTCCTCTGTCAGGGAACCCTATTATTCTTTACACCGACAAATACAATATGTATCTAGAAGACCATACAACGCATCAAAATTCAGTGAAGAATCTGAATTGAAGGATTTTTTTACTCTTTTGAAAAGTCATTGAATTAGTAGTTTTTGTCTGAAATGAAAAACACATAAATACATCTTTATAATTTACCAGTAAAGCTAAGCAAGTGAAGCCATCACTTACTCACAAGAACATGAATATAGGATCCAAACAACACATCCATGAATTGGAATAATCTGCGAAACATTAATGGTATGAATAGAACAACACGGGAATCATGAATCACGGACATGAACAACATCTGCTTGAAAACTTGAATTAGGATATCACAGGAACGAAACTTAAATTAAGATATCACATGAACGAATAAAGCATGTAAGAACTGAAAAATGGAACAAGTAGAGAAAGTTAAACCATATAGCACACATCAATATAAGGGCATGTTTGTTTCAGCTAGAGATTCTAAAAAGCAGCTTATAGAAGTTGGATTGTGAAAAGCTGGATTGTAAAAAGCTGGATTATAAAAAGTTTTTAGGTTGTAGATTCTAAAAAAAATTTATAGACAGTTTAGTAAAATGGACTTTCACAATATATCAAAAGCTGAGAAAAAACAGCTTCTCAGATTCCCACAATCCAACCAGCAGATTTTAAAAACTATAACCAAAAGCTGTCTGTTTGTTTCAGCTTTGAATTGTAAAAGCTGAAAGCCACAATCCAAAGCTGAAACAAACAGAGCCTAAGTTCGTCATGTACTTGCATTAACTATGACGAGAAACTGATGTCACACCTTCTACACCAAAACTTTTCAAACATGTGGACTAAAATTACACTTAATATCTAGTATATGATATCCACATGTCTATAATCACAATACAACATTGATACTAGCAACAACATGATTAAACACATTTCCCTGTTAACCGAAATATCGATTTAAAATTCTAATCACTTGATGTTTTGTCCTTAACTTCTAATTCCCTTAACCAACCATAGCAAATAAATATATCTTGGACATTTACTGAAAATCCCCTACAACTTTTCTTTCATGACTTTGGGTGAAATCTCCCCTCTAACTTGGTTAAAAATAGATAAATAAATTACTGCTCAGACTAAAACTTGTCGGATAATAACACTTTTTTGACATCTTCTCCTAAAGTGTTTATCCAAATTGAACAAATCCAATATTATTGAAAATATATCGACGAGACCTATAACTTTAATTTAAGCTTATGGCCAAATTTAGCATTAATTATTCTTAGATTTTGAATTAAATCCGATGCATGCAAATCAGACTACCAATCCCTAATCCGAGGACGAATTCGACCATAAAAAATTATCTATGAATAGCTAGGGACTATGCAGATGTTACCCTTGATGCGTAGATCAAGAATTGTTTGAGAATTTGATAAAATCCCCAAAGTTCCTCCTCCTTTTCCTCCTTCTTCTTCTTCTTCCTGATTTAGCCTGGCTCTGCCCGCATAGCTGGGGCAGCCACCTGCAATAGGGCATGGCCACAAAGTGCCATTCGGCTAGGCCAGGTAGCCCTGGGTGACACAATGGCAGTGAGCTTTCGATGATGGCGAGCAGCCATCTTTCAGGGCCGGCGAGTGGTGACGGCACAACAGGAGGCAACAATGTGGAGGCAGGAGGCAATGACATGGAGGCAGTAGGCGGCGGCATGACTGAGTCGGTCACAACTATGACTAGGTCAGCGCCCCTCTCTATTTTTAATCACATCCAATGGTTTAAACTTATTTTGGCTCCCTACGGATACACCGGGTATCCAAACGGGGGATTTAAATAGTTAAACGGGTTTGCTTCAATGAGCTCTACGCATTTGCCATCTCTGATTATCTATCCGATCTATGGATAAAAAATCAAAATTTTGCCCACTCTATACTGTCTGGTCAACATTTTATTTTCATAATATTTGGGTACTATTACAGGCATCTTGGTAACTCAGACATGTCTCTTGCAGTGACATGGGTACAATCAATGGTACAGAGGGTACATCTTATTTCACAAGCAGCCTGCATGCAACAATGCAATTCCCCCCTTGGAGCTGAGACTCAGAAATCTGAGGTCAGATGGAGATGCTGTTGGGGATGCCCCTTCCGGTGACTCCTGGCTTGGAGAATGGTTTGAGCAGCTCGTACGGCACGATACCGGCGCCACACCTGTTCTTGAACTCCGGGTTGTTGTTGCACTCGTCGACGAAGCCCTCGATCTCCTTCATCCTGCCGGAGAACTTCTCGAACGCCGCCATCACCATGGGCTCCGCCACCCACGACGGCTCAGCGTAGTCGCCCATGTACTCCTCGTCGGGCGAGTGCGAGGAAAGGATGTCGAGCGTGGTCATGACCTTGATGGCCTGCATCTGCGTGGGCAGCATGTCCAGCAGCGTCGTCTCCGGCTGCGCCATGAACTTCCTCATCTCGTCCTCACGGTTCTCCTCCACCGGCATGTGCTTCCGGATAGTGGTGGGGCGGTTGGGGAAGTAGCCGGCGAAGTGGTACTGGCCGAAGTTGACGGCGGCGTGGTGGCCGGAGGTGACCCACATGATGGTGGTGAGCGTCTCGACGAGGCTATCCTGGTTGTCGAGCACGGGCCACCACGGCTCGTCCTTCTTGTCTCCGTGGCCCACGGTGCGCACCTCCTCCCAGAACGCCTGCAGCTCAGCGTCGCCGGCGACGTCCGCGTCGGACTTGTAGTAGACCTTGACGTAGTCCGCCACCCACTGCTTGATGGAGTTCCAGACCATGAGCCCGTCGGTGGCGTAGGGGTAGTCCTTGATGGTGAGCTCGAGCTCGCCGTTGTCCTTCTTCACCGCGAGCCCTCGCTTGACGAGGTCGTTGGGCAGTGCCTCTGTGTCGAACTGCCACGTTGCGCCGTAGGCGACGGCGCTGAGCTCGATGGCGTACTTCCCCGGCCAGAAGGACTCCTCGATGATGCCATCGGCATTGATGAGGCTCTCCCTGGCCAGCGCGTTGATCTCCATGGTGTAGCGGAAGTGTGGGTGAAGGAGGCGGTACACTGGGTGCAGCCGGCTGAGCTGCCGGTTGGCGGCGATGATGTAGGGCTCCACGCAGGCGTGCGTGCGCAACCAGTGGCTGACCAGCTGGTGGTAGCCCGTGTCGTGGGTGAGGACGTGCGCCTTGGCCAGCTTCCACAGCCAGGAGTCGGTGGCGTCGGGCCCGTGCGTGAACACGCGCTTCCACTGCGCCTTCGTCGGCGACTTGGGCCGCGTCAGCTCGATGGCCAGAGGCATCAGCGTGCCCAGGTCCGTCAGGTAGAAGATGGTGCGGGAGCCGTACAGCGTCGCGTCCGGCAGCTCGCGCACCTTGTGCACGTAGGGCAGGAACACGTCGTGGTAGTCTAGAATGAACAGCCGCTTCGCCGCCAGCGCCTGCAGCAATCAATCAATGAAGGTCATATTCCCTTCTTACTGCCATCATCATTATGCTACTTAATTTGCATCGAATGATTTTTTTATCATTGAGACAATTTGTGATCCATTTCTGAGCTCGATCGATCACCTGCTCGACGGTCATGTTGCTATTCATCCCCTTCTCGAGGATCTCCCTGGTGATGGCAGACTCCGGCGAGCCGTACACCGCCGGGTCGAGCTTGCTCTTGATGGGGAACTCCGTGAGGAGCTGGATGCAGAGAGGGTTGAGCCCTGCGAGCGTCTGCCTCGCGAACTCCTCATCTTTGAACCACGAGAACCTGTCCCCTGCAAGCCACATACAGTAACTGATCTATTAATCTCTTCGTCGCGAGTGCGTAATTAAGCAACTAATTAATCAGCTATTAGGCGGACAAGTAATTAGATGAAGATTAGGTGGGCGTGTGCTTACTCTCGACCATCTGGGGGACCTCGAAGCGGAGGACGTGCTCGGTGGTGTCCTCGACCAACTTGACGACGCGCGGGACGATGGTGCGGATGGAGTCGATGCCGGTCTGCGGCGGCAGCGGGATGCCGTCGCTGTAGAGGCTGTCGATGGCCGGGAAGTGCGGGAACCGCAGCTCCTTCTTGATCAGTATCGGCTTCAGCGCCGGCAGCACCATGTGCAGCCCCGACCGCAGCGTCGTCGCCCCGAACGTCAGCTGCTTCACCTCCGAGAACTGCTCGTCGCGGGGCACGTAGTTGTGCCCGTTCCGCTTCTCCGACAGCGGGTCTGCACACAATTCCGACCGATCATAACATAGATGTTCCAGCGCCGGTCGCAGGTAAAGCTAGCTAGGTACGTACCCTTCCTGGTCCTGTCGCGGCCGGTGCGGCCGCGGCGAGGGTAGGGGTACTTCTCGTTGCCGCCGAGCACGGGGCGCTGGTGGGCGGGGTTCTTGTCGGGGTCGCCGAGGTCGTTGTACACGTCGTAGTCGTAGACGCGCTCGAACCTCTTGCGCTCGCCGCGCCCGTCGCCGCGCAGTGTCTGCAGTTCCTTCTGCCTCAGTTCCTTGAGGCCCTTGGGAGTCTCAGACGGCAGGTACGACTGCACACAAGCAACGGACGACGTACGTGTGAGTCATCCATTTCCATTCCAGGTGTTGCACAGGCCATAATTAATGGAGGTACGTTATCATGCAGTGAAGTGATGAGTGCATATGTATGTATGTGTATGTGTATGTAATTAAAAGCAGCTCGCAGACTAGCTAGCTTGGGAGTGATCGATCGAGCTACTGACCTTGACGGTGAAGAAGACGCGCTTCTCGGGGTTGTCGAACTTGGAGTGCACCCAGGAGTGGCAGTCGAAGGTGATGGCCGTGCTCTTGTCGTCGCCGGTGATGAGCTTGATCTCCTTTATGAACATCTCCTTGTGGTGCTCGTTCTCCACCAGCACCGCGCCCACCGGCCCGAACGACGCCGGCAACTGGAACTTCGCCTCGTACCGACCCTCGATCAGCGTCTTGTGCGCGAACCCCGTCACCCGTGGCTTCTCCAGACCCGTCTCTGCACGACCACGCGTGCACACACATTATGCTCTCAATTCTGTTAAGCTCCATTTGGCATCGCAGTGGCTTTGTAGAAATCAATTGTTTTTATATATCTACTTTTTTTTTGCGGTGGGTTATAATAGTTAGTTGAAAGTTTATGTTTGGAGCTATAATATTGCATCGAATTTTTACCAGAGTTACTAAAGATTTTGATAACCAACAAGATTAGGCAAGGCAATAGCCAGTGCATGCGCAGGAATTGTTCCATTGGTGGTGCAGCATGCATGGCAGAGCTCTCACTGTTTGTCTGTTGGAGAGAGAGTGTAGGTGGGATGGGATGGGACTGGAAAATTCCACTACTATCAACATCATTTATTTATTGAGATTTATAATAAAGAGATATATGAAAAAACTATAAATCATATAAGAGAATCCACAGAAAGATAGATATTAGACGTAAGGATGGAAGGACGCGATAATCCACTGTGGAGTTTGCGTTTCCTGTGTACGTGTGGCGTGCGCTCGAGCTAATGAAAAGATATCAGCAGTTAAGCAAAAAAAGAAAAAAAGAAAAAAAAGAAACTCGATGTGGGTCACTCACTTGGGTCGAGCTCGGAGCTGACGAGCTCGAGGAGGATCGTCTTGCCGAGGAGGTCGCCGATGTCGTCGAGGGCACGGGTGGCGTACATCTGGCCGATCGCCGGCGACGCTTCCACCGTGGCCGTCACGGTCAGCGCCTTGTCTACGGTGATGGACGACACGGCGCCGCCGGCCTCCTCGGTGGCGCTGCAGCTTATCCTCGGCATGTGCCGCCGGGAGCCGCCCCTCCTCGCCGCGGCGGCAGCCGCCGAGGGCGACGGCGACGACGCCAGGCGCGAGCAGACATTGCTCTGCGCGGACAGCACCAGGGGCTGCTTCAGGTTCAGGTGAATCATGGCTGCTGCCTCGTGTAGAGCGTTCTTGCTTGCTTAATTACACTATTCGATCCTAACCAAAAGCTGATTACGCAGCAGCTAGCGACTGAGCAGGATCGAAATTGATCGAGATCTGCTGCTAGTGCTAGCTGCTTCGACGAGCTCTTCCGACTCGGATCGAGTGCTCTCGCTGCGACGCGCCTTGTGTGCATATATAGCGAGCCCGATGGCGTAGGGCGTGTTGCACGTGAGGTTTATCAGTGACATGTACAACACTGTTTTTCTTTCTTTTTTTGAGAGATATATTGTTCTATTTTCGTGGACAGTGTTTATACTGTTTAGAAATACGAGTTGCAAAATATGAGTTAAAATGTTGCTTTCATTGAATGTAAGGGTCTGTTTGTTTGAGTTTCTACTTTTGAGCTTTTCTGAAAAGCTGTGTTTTTAATTTGTCTGAAAAACTGCTTTTGAAAATAGACTGTTGGCTTCTACAATAAATTTTTGGCTTCTTAGCACATAGCTTCTCAGAAAAGCATATCTCAGCGAGCTTCTCAGCTTTAGTTCATTTTACTCAGAAGCAGACTTCTGGCTTCTCCAGAAACCACTTCTTCAGAATCCCATTTGTTCTGACTTCTGGCTTCTGCTAGTAACAGAAGCAGAACCAGAAGCAGAAAACAAACATGACCTAAAGATCATACGGTAAAAAAAGAGATAAAAGATATTTTACATTGTGCTACTCCCCAACTTTTCTATAAAAATGTACCATTCTGACTTGCATCGAGTTTGAAGATACTGGCAATGTGTCAATCATTACATTGCCTTTATCATCCGCACATTGGATTATTTCCTGAAATCATTTTTTGCTATGGAGCCTCCGGTCAAAATCAATAATGTTATGTTTTCTGAGCTGTAAAACAAAATGTTTTCTGAAGCATTTGCACAGTACAATGATATATACGAGCACTACTATGCATGCTTTTTCTGAGCTGTAAAACAAAGTGTCTTGGATATTTGAGTTATCCTAAATTGGAGCCGTCTGGGACAATTATTATAATAGACAGTTAATTCTTTGATGGCACAGAAACTGTCTGAGATAAGGGTTTTTGAACCGTCCAAGATGAGGCTCTTCGTGGTAACGAGTAAAACTGCTGGCTAGCCTATCCAAAAACTAGGTTATTACTACTAGTCCTGCTCCTGCCTGCTGCATTGGGAAAGCAACATGGTCCTTGCACAACTACCAGCAGCTAGCCATGGTCCTTGCAAAAGAAAGAAAAAAACTACCATCTCCATGGGCATGGTTAACACTAGCTCTTCAACCTTTTTGTTCCACGGAATCTTCAGTTTATTTCGAATCACCGGGAGGGAGATATGGAGGAGCATGCATGCATGCATGGAGGGGACAAGCCTGCACTTGGCAACGCATGCATGCATGTGATTGTTCTGAAGTCAGCAGCATGCACACGAGCATTCATGCCTTGTAGATGTGCCACAATCTTACAGTACCAGGTCCAGCATGTACACACTAGTATACAACCGGTAGACGAGAGAGATATTTCATGCGTGCAGTCGAAGTCCGAAGCAAGAGAGCAAACTGGACCTGTTCAAGTCTTCAAGAACCAACAATGCATGCATGGTGCATGGAACCATGCTAGTGTTAGCTAAGCTAAACTGCTAGTACTATTAGCTATAAAGGTTCTTAGTTCATATCTTAGATCTAACTAGCTATAAGTAGTGCATCGCTATTATAGAACATCACACATATAGCGTCTTATTAATATCGGTTCAACAATAAGATGTATCAGTGCTTGCAAAGAACCGGTACTGATAATGACTGTATCAGTGCTGGTTTGTTCTATACACGAACCGGCACTGAAGATTGTTAATGTCACAACTCATCTTAAAAAATTCATAAATTTTTCACATGAAATTGTATGGAAAAAAACTTTATATGAAAATTATAGTTTCGATGAGATCTACAATTTTGTAGTTGATTTTTTTTAATTTGAGGTTATTTAAATGCCTAAATAGTTATAATAAAGTTGCAGCAGTGGTCAATGACAGCTCACATTAAAAAATTCATAACTTTTTCGTACGAAGTCGGATGAGAAAAAATTTTATATGAAAATTGTAGCTCTCTATGAGATATATAACTTTGTAGTTGTTCACCTTTTATTTGAAATAATATAGCTATACAAATAAATCAATAAAGACTGTTAAAGGAACCACACATAAGGTCACAAAATAAAATACTGGATCTAGTGTAAAACTAGTAGTAATTATTGAAAAATCCATATATTTAGCCATAAAGATGAAACTGCAAATTCAAAGATTTTTATCGTGAGTTTGATAACTCGTATTGATGAAATGTCTGCACAACACTAACTTTCAGATCAAGCACTATGTCTCAAAAAATTTACAGGCAAATCGAAGAAGGTTAATTTTTAACAAAAAACTTCAGATATCCTGTCGATGGTCTTTTAAGCCTTTTTTGGGGGTCAAGAAGTATATAGGTCTAAAAAGATATATTTTTTCAGATGCAACTACTCATTAGCTTCCAAAGTCAACGTCGAACGTCAAAATCGGACTGCATATGCAAAAGTTATGGTTATTTTACTAAATATTGCATGGGTTGAACACAAACTTGAAATACGGAGTCAGGTGGAGGAAAACTTTATATGAATATTGTAGAACTCGACGAGATGTACAATTTTTTAGTTGATAACTTTTTCATTTGAGGTCATTTAGATGTCTAAATAGCTATTCAAACGTTTGGTCAGAAGATGTAAAAAGATTTATTGTGCTACTATACTCACGAATGGACGATAGTTGAGATAGTTAGAGGGTCACGCGTGCACACAAGCTATGAGGTCTTGAGTTTGAGTCTTGGTCGCCACATACAAGTGAATATCACGTGATTTGCGAATACTGCGCTTGTTCGGGTGCCCCTAGTCGGAAAAAAAATTTGAAGTTTTTTTTGGCAAAAAAAAATGTTGAATTGAGATCGAGATTATCAGTACTGGTTGGTAAGTCACCAACCGGCACTAATAGTTACTATCAGTACCGAGTAATCAGTGTCGGTTAAAAAACCTATCACTAATAGCGATTTTGAACCAGACACTAATGAGGATTTTTACAGCAGTGAATGTCTAGAGACTCTGTATATACAAAATCTAACCTTAATACATCTTGAAAATTTTACAACCTTGGAAGGTATGAAAACACATGCATCATGTGTGACGAATGTATCATACACAAGTTAATTTGTCTAGATATTTAATTAGGTCTGGTCCTTGTTTCTGCAAGAATATATAGTCTAAAAATTACGAGCCCTATTTTATGTTTACATGGAAAATCTAGGAGAAAATCAAGTTCAAGAACGGCATCCCGTTCAAACCGAATATGTATGAAACCCCTCCGAACATGGATTCGAATGAAACCTCTCTGCCATTTGAGACGTTTGGGATGGAACTTGGGATTAATACTAGGATCCAGTTAGCTAGTCCTATTAAAAAAACTAGCAACTTGCACGAGCGGATTAATTGGAGTTCCTCTCTAAATTATATAGTGGCATCCCAATAAAAAAAATATTGATATCCTCAAAAAAAAAAAAACACCATACACTGCTACAAAATGCTTCATTCCAATGGCTCCAAACTATCATGCCAGTTCCTTTCCTTCTGTCATAAAGTGTGTGTGATGGCCATAGTAATGACAGACGTTTCGTATATCGTCTGTGATAGCCAATATCTCATACTGTTTTCAACAAAAAGAACTATTTGTAATGACAACCATCGTCCATGTCACCACGTGTAGCAACAACCGTCTGTGATGCCATACATCACAAAGGACTCATAATAAGGAGGGAAAAAAATCTAAATTACTCTCTTAAACTATTTCTGGTGTTCGAATAATCCTCCAAACTTTAAAACCATTTATTTAACCCTGAATTTTAAATACCGGTTTATATAACTCCTGAAGTGGTTTGCAATAGCGGTTTTGCTGACGTGGTGACAGCTTTGCTGATTGGGTCGTATCTTTCCCCCTCCTCTCTCTCGGATCCTCTCTCTTCTCACCTCTCTCTGCTCCTCTATCGCTGATGTTGCTCTGTGGGCCGATGAGATTGGGCTCACCCTCTTGCGCAGAGGAGCCCAACCCCATCCACATCTCCATTGTCCACTTTGCCTTATCCCCTTGCCCCCGACTCCCCCCCCTCTCTCTTAGCCGCCATTTTTCCCTATTGCGCCAAAGGAGCAGCAGTGGCAAGTCGAGCTCGCCCACCGCCTTCCTCAGATCCTCCACATCGAAGCCGTCCGCAGGGAGGGTTGCCCAGAGCTCCTTGTTCCATTCCTGGCCTCAGACCCCGCTCTCTCGTTGTAGAGGCCGAGATCAAGGCCCTTCTTCTCTAACTCCGTCTGCAGGACAACACCACCGCCACTGCCGATTTCTTCCTCCTTCGGTGAGCCATTGGCTCTCTCCCACATCTTCCTCACTCTATGGCACACCCCTTTGACCGCTTCTCGTCCTAGGTCCACTGACACCCAGTCTGAAATCAACATTTTCTCCGCCACCATGGTCCGTCACCCGCCGTGAAGCATCTCACTGCCGTCGGCCTGCTCTAGTACCGCTCTGCCTGAGTTTGAGACCATGAAGAGCTCCATCGTGACCCCAAGAAACTAGAGTGCGAGCCCCCTTGGCTCTGGCCCATCGATGGCCTAGACTTCCACCAGAGCCAAGCGCCAAATAAGATATTCATGGATGAACTAGACAATTTTGTGATAGTGTTCATTGATGATATTCTGTCTACTCAAGAAGTGCAGAAGAGCACGAACAACATCTGAGAGTGGTTATGAAAAGGCTAAGAGTACATCAACTCTACGTCAAATTCAGCAAGTGTGAGTTCTATCTTCAAGAAGTGGCATTTCTTGGACATGTTTTGACAACGGAAGGGATATCAATGGACCCTTCAAAAGTTGAGGCAGTAGTTGACTAGATTCAACCAATCAATATCTCATCAGAAGCTTCCTTGGATTGGTGGGTTACTATCACAAGTTTATTGAAGGGTTTTCAAAGATATCTAAGCCAACGACCAAGCTTCTCCAGAAAGATGCCAAGTTTGAATGTGATGAAGCCTGTGAAAAGAGTTTCTAAGAACTCAAGAAGAGACTGACTACAGCCCCAGTGTTGAAATTGCCAGATATCCAGAAGGACTTTGTGGTCTATTGTGGTGCCCCGCACCAAGGTTTAGGTTGTTTACTGATACAAGATAGCAAAGTTGTGACATATGCATCCATGCAATTGAAGCCGCATGAAGAAAACTACCCAACTTATGACCTAGAGTTAGCAGCAGTTGTACATGCACATAAAATATGGATGCACTATCTTCTGGGGAATAAGTGCGAGATCTATACGGATCATAAAAGTCTGAAGTATATTTTCACTCAATACGAGTTGGATATGAGGCAACGAAGGTGGTTATAATTGATAAAAGATTACAACCTGAGTATACAATATCACTCAGGCATGACTAATGTTGTGGCAGATGCCCTGAGCAGAAAAGTTTATAGGCGTGACCTACGAGTGCAGGAGTTAAGGCCAGAGATTCTTGCCAAAATGAAACATTTGAATATGTACATAAAAAAGGATAAGTTCATACTCTAGTAGTACATCCAACACTAGAGGATAGAATCCCTGAGGCCCAGTCAGAAGATGAAGAGATTCTAGAAGTCAAAAAGAATCTCAGATTATATAACGCACCAGGGTTCAGAATAGATTAGCAAGGAATAGTGTGGTACAAGGATTAGTTATGTGTGCCAGATTGAAAAAAATCTTAGGGGGTTAATTATGGATGAAGCTCACCCCCCCTATATTTCATTCATCCTAGATGTACCAAGATATTCACGGACCTGAGGACCAAATACTGGTGGACCGGAATAAAAGTTGATATAGCAGGGTTTGTCGCTCGATGTGAGACATGTTAAAGGATCAAAGCAGAGCATCAAAGGCCAGCAGGATTGCTACAGCCATTACAGATCCCAATATGGAAGTGGGATGAAATTGGTATGGATTTCATAGTCGGGTTACCTAGAACTATGAAGGGTAACAACTCCATATGTGTTATAGTGGGTCGTCTGACAAAAGTAGCATATGTGTTTGTTTATGGTTTTTATGGTTCTTTGTGTGGAGATTCGAAATTGAATGTCTCTCAATTTTAAATCTATTCTTAGTTTCTATTCAGCCCAAATCCAAATTGAAATTGAAACTAAATCTTGATTCCATTTTCCTTTTTAAAACTAAATCTTGATTCCATTTTCCTTTTTATCTATTCTCGGGCCGAACCTCTTTCCCTTCTCTCCCGCGCGGCCCACGGCAACCAGCCCTGCCTTCCTTTCTTCCCCCTCCTTCCTTCCCCCTGCTGGGCCGTGACCGCATCGCTCAGTCCACTGGGCCTGCTCGCCTCACGCTGAATAGCCCGTCCACACGCGCGCCCGTTCAAGAGTGTCCTTGCACACATCGCAATCGGTCAGCCACCCATCCAGCCTCCTTCTCCTCCTTCCTCCACTGCGACACCACGTCAGCTACCATTTTCCCCTCCAGGAAAATATCTCTGTCTGGCCTCCACGCCCTCTCTCTCTTTCTCTCTTCTCCCTTCCTCTCTCCGCCCATGCTTGTGTGCCCATGCCTTTGCGTCGCGCGACTTTCGCGCTAACGCACGCTCATGGACGGCGCAAAGAACCCGTACCGCAGGAAAAGTGGTGGGCGCCACCTCGCCACCTTGCTGCTGTGCTACCTACTGATGTCCTCCCGATGTCATGAGCGCACCGCCTCTCTGTGCGCCCCCTCCTCTCTATAAATAGGGCCTCTGGTCTCCCTCTCTCTTTCTACATTTTCGCATGCCACCTTGCTGTCGTTGCCATTCATGCCACTGCACCTCCATCATCGCCAGTCCGTCATCCACAAGCCATCGAGGAGCTCCAGGGAGCCACCATCATCCCTATGCCGTAGTCCATTCATTGAAAGCCCAATGGGAGGCTGTCTGAGCCAAAGCCGAGCCGTCCGCTGTTTCGACACTGTCGTTCCGCCGTCTCGCTTCTCCCTGTCTCCAAGCTCGGAGAGCCTTCTAGTCCCCTCTCGTATCCGCGTGGATAGCATGTTACCACCCCGAGTTCTCTATTAGCATGTAGCCGCGCGCCCGTGCTTATTGCCTTCCGCTGTCGTGTGGTGGTTGCCATCGACGTGTTGATGCTTCATGTGTGTGACCGACCATCATGTTGTGATGCCTATGGCCCATTTTCCTTGCAGGTTGGCACCTCCCAGTGCAGGGGAGGTGCTACCTGATTTTTCCTGCACCACTACCCCCTCTCCGACCATCATCTGGTATCGCTGTCGCTGCCGACCGCAGTCGATGAGCCCCCGGCTGAATTCTCCGTCGCGTATAGATCCCCGGCGTGGACTTCCCATCATGAAACCCTAGGCGGAGAGTGTCACCGATGAGCATTCCAGCGCGGCTCTGTCGCAATTCCTCGCTGTCGATCTCTTTCCCTCTCCCCTCTGCCGCTCATGCGCGTCTGCGCATCCGCGTGGATCGGCCATAGGCCGTGGCTCGACCTGCCCGAGTAGGCCATGGTTCAGCCCCATCGTGGCTGGCCGCCAGGCCGGCCCAGCTGCCCATTAGCCGGGCCCCAATAGGCCAGCCTAGCTTCGAGCCCGCTAGCCACCAGCCTAAACCCAAGCGGGCCTACACTATACGGCCTAGTACTATGTAGCCCAAGCCCATCCGACCCATCCAGGACTACTTCTGCCTGACCAGTACTGTTCATATGGGTCTAGGCTACTGTTTATTGGGTCCCACCCATGGGCCCCATCTATGAATAATGCAATTTCATAATTTTCCAATTTAATTTTAGATTAAATCTTCCATGAGTCATAACTTCTTCGTTTTGGCTCCAATTTTGGCGATTCATTTTCCGAAATTCATCTACATTCGATATCTACCTATCCATCATAGTGTGATATACATTAGGCCTCATTTGATTTTCTATTTGGTGTTATTTGATTTTTCCCTACTGTCGCCATTATTTATCATAGTCGCAGCACTCCCCCTCACTGGGAGGTGCCAATCCGCTTCGAAGAAAGGCCCTACGGCTTCTAGACATCAAGGTACGACGCCCGGCGACACGAACAGGGTTCTAACATGCCGACGACGAGCTAACGCGGCGGCAGAAGTCATACTAAAGGCGGCGCACGATGATGAGCAAAAAGGGGCTCGGGAGATGCCTATATGCTATCTAGAGGGGTGTTAGAGGGACTGAGAGGCTCACCGAGCTCAAGGATGACGAGAAGTAGGTCGGCGGCCGGTGATTCGTCGAAGAGGCGACGACGACGCTGCTCGGCTATCAGCGCGGATGAGCTCCCGTCGGGCTTCCGGTGAACGGACAACAGCACAAGGACGGCGATTGTCCCCCGGTACCTCTTAGCAGCACGTTGACCGTGAATGGGCGACGGCGAGGTGGCAGCGGCGCCCACCTTTTTCCCCGGAGCATGGGTGTGCTCTACGCTAGCCAAGCATGGGCAGTTACAAAAGTCGCGTGTGCAAAGCATGGGGGGAAGAGAGAGAGCGCGCCTGGGAGAGAAGAGAGAGAGTGGAGAAGTGGAGGTTGGTCGGGCACGCGCGGGATATTTCCCTGGAGAGAGGAGATGGTGGCCGACGACGAGTGTGCGTTGGAGGGAAGAGAAAGGAGAAGGGCGCGACGCGCAGATTGACGACACGTGGATCTTGGACGACCGAGCGACGCACGGGGCGGGCGAACGAGCTGGGCCATCGGTGTTGCTGCGGGCCGGGCACGGCGCACGCGGAAGGGAAGAAAGGAGACGGCTAAACGGGCTATCGGCTGGGCTGCGCGAGGAAAAGGAAGAGGGAAGGGGTTGGGCCGAAAGAGAGAAGAGGGAGAAATTCGACCCGTGAGAGGGAAAAAGAATAATTTGGAAAAGAGTAAAGTTTAAATTCAATTTGAGTTATGTGAATTTGGATTTGATTTTGAAATCAGATCAACTTTATTTAGAATATTTGATATTTGGATCTCGAGACTTTTTGGAAGATGATTTGAATCCAAGAATTTGAATTTGAAATGGATTCGAGCTAAACAGGATCTAATAGTTGGTTCGAATTTGAGAGACACTCAAGTTCAACCCTCCACCTAAGAATCAAAAATCTCAAACTAATGCATATAAATCAACTTAAAGCAGAGACTATTTTAGAATTGATTCTAGAGCACTTCTAATCACCTAAGCATCTTATATACATGATGTACATGTATACTAGCATATATACATCTAAGTACCTAATCTCTTAACCCATAGTTAGCCTAATTAACCCTAAAAAGTTTTAATTTAGAGAGAATTTTGTAATTTGTTAACATGCTCAGGTCAGGATGTTACACTTGTCATGCCATAAAATTTATCATCTAAAGTGCATATCACCCTAGGATTACCTGCTGTTATCTATATTAATAACAAATGACATCTTGATATTTATCATGCTTAGGATTGAATACGTCTCCTCGGAGACATCGCTTTTAAAACACCTCTCCTCGAAGATAAGAATTACTGTTGTCAATGTTAAACTCATAAACCATGGATCTTTGATGGTTATGAATTCCGTGATGGTTGTGAAATCCTTGGTGTCATGTGGGATATAGTGGGAGGTGTGTAAAAATAGGTGAAAACTATTTAGCGGGGGCAGGTGGAGTAGTACTTTGGATGAGGATGGTCCTGGGGGCTTCAGTCATATCCATGGTGTTCATTGCCAGAAGATACCTACCCTGGCTGCTTAAGGACCGAGTTGCAACATTTCCAAATTAGGAAATTGCGACCTTGCACCATATTTCTTAGCCACCCCCGTGCGACCATATGTCCTGAATGGACATGACTTAACTTTTCTTCACCGGATTGAGTTGGACATCACACTAGGAGGATGAGAGCAGCAATCAGTCAAATGTCCACCCGTCCCTCTATTTGAAGGTTGCTAGTACCAGCCCAGGCTTAAAAAGAGGAATAGCCTTCACTACATGGACTCTGACACTTGGGGGTAAATCTCGTAGAAAAACCCAATAGGAAAGGTGATTGTAGTGCCTCGGTATGATGTGCTTCTCTGCTTGCAATGGTTGGAAGCTGAGCATATCGCATGAGTAAAGTTGTACAACCTCTGCAGAGTGTAAACATATTCGAATAGCTATGTCCATGGTCATAGATATGTGAAGACACGATCACGCTTGAATAGACTCTGGGTGCGTATGTTTTGATGAGTGAGTGTCTGGATTCGATGTCCGTGTAATGAGGTTCCTAACTCAATGCATTAGAAGCTGCGTGGTACTAGAGGTACACCAGATGTGATGATAAGGGATACGGAGTGAGGCATAGCCTCTCCCAGGACAAAAAAAAAATCTCAGGTATAGCTTGTTACCTGGTTTTAAACTATTTAAACTGTTTTAAAGTCAATCATAGATAATGCAATTGGATACCTGCATAAACTATTTTACGCTTAAAACTAAATTGTAAAGTCTTATTCTTAAATTACCCTCATTTATGTATCTATAAACACCTTGAAGTAGTAAAGAGCTTGTTGAGTATCTTTCGTACTCACTCTTACTATCATTCAGATGAGGAAGCCGATGCCGACTTCACTGGAGATGAAGGCGAGGATGAAGAGTAGTCTTAGAAGTCGCGTTCACACCTTAGCTGCCTGTGCCTTTGGGTCTTTGCTTTCTGCTGTGCTTTTTGTTGGCCGTTTGACCAGGTTTGTAATATACAGTATGGTTTGCAACATTTTGTTCTTTGAACCCTAATACTTATACGTACGAAGTTTGACTGTAATACTACAACGGGAGGGGGTTATGTTGATCTAGTCCTAAGGCTTTAGGTGGATTTCTTTGTGTTATAGGTCCTGGAAGCTCTAGTCAAATGATTCTAAGCTTGCCATGGATCCTCGCTGGGCATCTCTAATTCTACCTGACTAAGTTTGTTCTAGGGTTTCACGACATTGTAGCTACTAAAGGTGCAAGTTGTCTTGCAATGTCTTGCGTATTGGATGGCTTGAGAGGCGTTCTTCGGACGTACCCCCTCCCCCTCATTTTATAGTCAGGGTGAAGTAGTCCTATCCTACTTGGACTCCTACGAGCATTACTTTTTTGGATTATAACTCTCCTAGATATCTAGCAGATCCTTTCCAAATACAGGTATGATATTTGAGTCAGACACAATTAAGTGCAAGATATTTTTGCACATATCTTATTTACTCCTTGGTTGTTATGAATTGTATTTATGATAAATATATAATAAATAATTATATATCCTCGCGAGTCCT
Organism: Phragmites australis; assembly: GCF_958298935.1. Classification (NCBI taxonomy): domain Eukaryota; kingdom Viridiplantae; phylum Streptophyta; class Magnoliopsida; order Poales; family Poaceae; genus Phragmites; species Phragmites australis. Next base: position 5,449,097 of record NC_084925.1, read on the forward strand.
TGCGATCAAATGCAATCTTAGCATTGAGATGACCTAAGACATATTGCAGAACAACAACAATAGTCAAAAACCGATTTCGATAGTGCAATGCAGATCCAGGGAGGAGGACACGGTGGTGGTGGACGTCGGGGAGGCAGAGGATTTGGCGGTTATACAGTGTGAATTCAAAGAGGAGAAGGACACGACAGTAGTGGATGTCAGTGAAGCAGAGGACCTAGAGGTGGTGCGGTGCAAATTCAGGAAGGAGGAGGACGTAGTGACGGTGGACGTCGGGGAGGCAAAGGACGCGGTGGTGGTGGACGTCGGGGATGCGGAGGACCTGACGGTGATGTGAATCCAGTGAGGAGGTGGAAGTGAGCACCCGAGGTGCTAGCCATGGCGTCAGTTCATGCTGGCGGCTTCGGTGCACACTGGTGATGTGGAGGGAGAGGAAGCGGCAGTGCAGAGGAAGAGGAGGTGGTTCGGAGGAAGACAAGGGGGCGAAATGACTATGTCTAGGCCACTTTATGTATACCTATCCAAAAATATCACAACATCTTTCTCACAAGAACCGTCTAAAATTACTAATCACAGCTTCTTGTCATGACCGATGACATCTCTTCCCCATCATAGCTGAGCTCGGTTAAAAGAGCCCCCACCCAGTTGTCGGCCTCTTCATCACAGTTGGAGGACAACGTGGGTGACAACAACTTGAGAGGCGACAACGAAGAGGAAGTGGCCAAGGCGACGACAAGGAGGAGGAGGTTGCCATGCTATGGATCTTTGGAGAGCGAAATTAGAGAGGCTAGAGTGAGAGTGAATACAAACCCTAGTTGTTGGACATCCGCTTGACTACCCTACTCTTTGTATTCCTAACAGTTCATGGCGGCAATTGACTGTGATAACTACCATATTGTAGATGGCTCATTAGAATCACCATATGGAATTATATCACAAACAGTCTCATGTACAAAATTGTCTACCTTGGTGGACGATATCACATACGGCTAATAAATGCAATTGTCTGGGATGATATTCCAGACAGTTATTATTGGGAGCCGTCTGTAATGTTCATCTATCCCAAATGGTTTTTTACCCCCTAAGCACCATCAAGCTAAGAGTAGATGAAATAACAGAATAACGTAATTATACTCTTCTATCCGTTTCATAAATATATGTCCATAGCCACACGTATTGTTCAGCAGTATGCATACTGCGGCGTTCTGTACGTATAGTCAAATTTCTAGATTTAGGGCCCATTTGGTAGGTTTCTGGATTCTATCATAAACGTTTCGATTTTAGATTCACCTTAGAAACGTTTTTCTGATGAATCAAATAACTTGTTTGATTAGTTGGATGGATTTTGATTCTCGAGAGAGGTGGCAGTTGTAAATAAGAAACAAGTGGTTAAAAAATAAGAGAACAATATATTGTATGTTTCTCCCTCATAGTGTAAAAAAGAGAAATATTTCCATAGTTTCGGATTCGAATCACTTATGAAAAGCACCGTTTGGCAAAGATTCCACTGATTCTAATCAGAATCCGAAACATTTCTTCCATCCAAACGAGCCCTTAATTTGTCATTCAAGATATACTAATTTCTTATTTATTCCTTTGGAGATGCACAATATATATAGTTGCTATAAGTTGAACTGCTACCTAAAAGGTGACACTTTAGACATCTACAATTAGTGTAACTAATTTATTAAAGTATTGTTTTCCTTTCATTAACAAAAGATAAACAGGCCCCCTACATATTCAAGATATATTAATTTCTTATTTATTCCTTCGGAGATGCACAATATATATAGTTGCTATAAGTTGAACTGCTACCTAAAAGGTGACACTTTAGACATGTATAATTAGTGTAACTAATTTATTAAAGTATTATTTTCCTTTCATTAACGAAAGATACGTAGTCCTCCAGCGTATCAAGAAAAAAAAGAGTAACTAGTTTATTAAATATAGCAATCACTTAATTACCATTCAGTGGAACGAGTGTTTATCATGAATAATATCTTTGCAGTAAAAGGGTATATTTTCTCACACAGTTTTCATCCGAAGATTCTCTAAAGTCTGAACTGGTGTATGATGCATAACGTCCGTCCTACTGTGAGTTAGTACATCTGGGGTTATTTTCCCTGGCCCGACAAAGTGAAATCTAATTCCACATCAACATTATATTTGAAGAAAAACTTCCAAAAACAGACAACGGTAGTAGGACAAAAGATTAGACCTATGACCTATCTAGCAGTTCTACAGCTGATAGTGGCACCACATGGAATGCATACGTTTTCCGGAAAAAAAAAAAGAGGAAATAGCAACACTGCACTACTGCTTACACGAGTGACCTGGCTGACAGCTTTCCGGGAAAAGGGAAAATAGCAACAGTGCACTACTGCTTACACGAGTGACCTGGCCGACAGCATGCAGGGTCGCGTCCAATCGGATCAAGCAGTGTCGCAGCCGGCCGATCACGTTGTGGCCCAAGCGATGAGAAAGCCGATGTCGATTTTGTCGAAGATGAAAAGTAGTTTTAGAAGTCGTGTTTAAGTTGCTTATGGCTTTGGTTATTTGTTTTTTGTTGTGCTTTTTATTAGTCGTTTGACTAAGTTTGTAATATACAGTATGATTAATATTTTATTCTCTTAACCTTAATATTTATATACGAAGTTTGACTGTAATACTATAATTATTATACTGTACGTATCAGTTACTTGATTCAGGAACTAATACGTGTGGCACGATAGCCATCCACTTTATCTTGAATGACCGCAGATATATCCTATCTTAAAACCGTATGCCTTTAAGCACACAACATGTATGATATTTCAACTTCTTGGCAACCCTCGGGAGTAGGTAGCCATGCACTTTGCAACAAACAACACACACGCCATCTACTCCAGCAACTGAAAAAGGCCGTAATTTAACTCTCACAACTAGAAAATCCCATCATGCAATGGGAAAAAGGCGTAATATTTTTTACTCCCACAACCAGAAAAAGTCATCGCGCTAGTTTTTAAATAGTGATTATTTCCTTCTCTTTCCTCTAATCCATCATAAACCATTGTAGATCTTCAAATCCAGATTCTTAGCTAGTGCCAGTAGGGGTAATTTGACAGGGTCATGAATCTCTCTATCTCGTTCCTTGAAGTTCATCAATGAGCTGAGACATTGTCCATCGGTGCAAGCATCCTTGTACATGTGGAATACCCATCGATTCCTTCGTCCATTGCTCATGTCTATCCAGTCTCCACCGTCGACCCAATCGATATACTCGGTGACAGCGGCATAGCGGGTGCGTGCGCTCGGCCATATCCATGCTCCTAGACCTTGGTGAGCACCGACGCAGTGGTACCACCCACGATCCTTGTGGGGCTTGCTGGGCACCGAGGTCCATCATCGGTACAAGCTACAGCAAGTTGAAGATTATTTTCTTGATTAGTTGGAGATGGTTTTCCTAATTTTGTGATTAATTTACTTGTTTAGAGAGAAAATCTCATAGGTTGTTATTCTTTTTTCTTGATTAACTGGAGATTATTTCTTTGATTACATGATTAGTTTCATTATTTAGAGAGAAAATCTCAAAGGTTGTTATTGCTTTCCTCGATTAGCTGGAGATTGCTTTCCTGATTACGTGATGGATACATGTTTTTTGGGCCTCTTCACCGCGGTTGGAGGACAACATGGGCGACAACAACTTGAGAGGCGATGAGGAAGAGGAAGTGGCCAAGGAAACGATAAGGAGGAGGAGGTTGCCATGCTATGGATCTTTGGAGAGCGAAATTAGAGAGGCTAGAGTGAGAGTGAAAACCCTAGCTGCTGGACGTCCGCTTGACTACCCTACTCTTCGTATTCCTAACAGTTCATGATAGCAATTAACTGTGATAACTACCATATTGTAGACGGTTCATTAGAACCACCATATGAAATTATATCACAAACAGTCTCATGTACAAAATTGTCTACCTTGGTGGACTATATCACATACGGCTATTAAATGAAATTGTCTGGGATAATATTCTAGACAGTTGTTATTGGGAGCCGTCTATAATGTTCCTCTATCCCAAACGGTTTTTTGACCCCCTGAGCTCCATCAAGCTAAGAGCAGATGAAATAACAGAATAACGTAATTATACAACAGATGAAATATCAGAATAACGTAATTATACTCCTCTATCCGTTTCATAAATATATGTCCATAACCACACGTATTGTTCAGCAGTATGCATACTGTGGCGTTATGTACGTATAGTCAAATTTCTAGATTTAGGGCCTATTTGGTAGGGTTCCGGATTCTATCATAAACGTTTCAATTTTAGATTCACTTAGAAATATTTTTCTGATGAATCAAAATAACTTGTTTGGTTAGTTAGATGGATTTTGATTCTTGAGAGAGGTAGCAGTTGTAAATGAGAAACAAGTGATTCAAAAACAAGAGAAACCATATTTTGCATCTTTCTCCCTCATAGTGTAAAAAAGAGAAATATTTCCATAGTTTCGGATTCGAATCACTTATGAAAAGCACCGTTTGGCAAAGATTCCACTGATTCTAATCAGAATCTGAAACATTTCTTCCATCCAAACGAGCCCTTAATTTGTCATTCAAGATATACTAATTTCTTATTTATTCCTTTGGAGATGCACAATATATATAGTTGCTATAAGTTGAACTGCTAGTAAAAGGTGACTCTTTAGACATCTACAATTAGTGTAACTAATTTATTAAAGTATTGTTTTCCTTTTATTAACAAAAGATAAACAGTCTCCTACGTATTCGAGAAAAAAAAAGTAACTAGCTAGTTTATTAAATATAACAATCACTTAACTACCATTCAGTGGAACGAGTATCTATCATAAATAGTATCTTTACAGTAAAAGGGTATATTTTCTCACGCAGTTTTCATCCGAAGATTCTCTGAAGTCTGAACTTGTGTATGATGCCTACGTCCGTCCTACTGTGAGTTAGTGCATCTGGGGTTATTTTCCCTGGCCCTACAAAGTGAAATCTAATTCTACATCAACAATATATTTGAAGAAGAAAAACTTTCAAAAACAGACAACGGTAGCAGGGCAAAAGATCAGACCTATCTAGCAGTTCTACAGCTGATAGTCGCACCACATGGAATGCATGCGTTTTCCCAAAAAGAGAGAGAGGAAAATAGCAACAGTGCACTACTGCTTACACGAGTGGCCTGGCTGACAGCATGCAGGGTCGCGTATCCTCCAATCGGATCAAGCCGTGTCGCAGCCGTCCGATCACGTTGTAGCCCTAGCGATCGGATGGCTGGCGAGTTAGGAGGCTTAACGTCGGTGGGCCATAGCACGGGATGGCATGGCACGGTCGCGGGCCCACCGACAGCGACATGGGCTGGGGTTGGGGCCCACGCGGCCTGCTACCCTGCCCCTACCGCGGTGTGCCATGGATGAGTTTCCGATGGCTGAGATTAATCGAAACATTATTGCTTATAGTTTTTTAGATGTACATACTCTTTTTTTGCGAGAATACGTAAATTTCTTTTGACGTAACATGGTATGTAAAATTCTTGTACATATTTTTTTTTACATATTCATATATGTAACTATTCGCAAGTCAATATATATGCTGGCCTGCTATTTTTCAACTAGGCCTGACAGAGTTGTAAGAGATGTATCCAGTGACATATGTTGGGAACTTTAGGGACGATTTGACTGAGGTTCAGCTCAAAAATGCTTAGAGCAAGATATATGTAGTTTCAGACATTCGTGAAACTAAAATTGAGAATACATTAAGAATATTTGGTTGAATCATCTTATTTATATTTTTAACTAAAAATACATATTTAAATTATTTTATATTTTACTATAAATATTATATCTGAGATAAATTTAAAAGTTAAAACTCTACCAAATAAAATCTTATTATAAGATATGGCTATTCCATCGCCTCCTAAGGCTCCGCCACCGGATTGGATGACCAAGAACCGACACCGAGCGAGCTAGGAGGTGTGATCATATTTCATGTCAACTTACAGACAAAAAAAAAATTGTACCTAATAACTTCAACTCGGGCCAATCAACAGCGACAAGAGAGCTTGATTCGACCTAACATTTTCTGTAGCTAAGGGGGACATGTTACCACGCTCTCCCCATCAGTCAACAAATGGAAGTTGGCAAAAATCCAACAATAACCAATTCGAGTTGGCGCATTCGAAGTTCATCACCACAGCATACTCGCCATCCCTGCATTATTTCATTGAGCAATATGTACTACGGGGAGAATTCTTGCACATCGTCCCGTCAACCTCTCCCACTCATGAGTGGTCCAGCAAGACAATTGCCTCTCTCAATACTCCAGCGTGGTTGAGTTTTTAAGCATTCATTAACTGTCCAGTTAGGTAAAAACTAACTAGCAAGCAATTTAAAGAGGCTAAACAATTTAGCAATTCTAGACAGAGACAATTAATTACCTTGGGGACCTTAAGAAACTAGCAATTCACATGTATATATTGAAAGCTTACTAATAATTTATTTCTCTCTCCTTTTAAACATCATCTAAGACATAAGGCATAGAGAGTGCCCTAATAACTGTTTGACTACCTTTCAAGAATCAGTTCCTTTTAATTTTGGATGGAACGAATAGTTAGATGCATTTATATACCACCGTAATAGCAAAAGTCTTACTGAAATCAATATGCAACCCATAAGTTACTAGGAAGGTTCGTTCATAAGTTACTAGGAAAGGATACTTAAGAGCGAAAACAGAACGTAGCAGTCACGTGTGATACCTGGTTAATCTGACCTCAAGGTGACTTGATGGGATGTCTGATTTGCCATGGTGTCGTTTATTCCTGGCCCTCGACAGCGACAAGGCCCAACAGACAGCGACAGGGGCAGGCCCAGGCCGAGAAGTAGGCTGGCACCGGACAAACGAGAAGGGACGTCCTCCGAGAGGCGCTCCATGGCAAGATTTCACACTGCCCATCCGAAACCTCATCTACAAGGGGTGCTTCCCAATGGGCGGACGTGGATTTCCTCACGTGGGCTCTGCCACTTGGCATCCCTCGCCAGATATTTTTGGTGCCAAACAAGAGCCGTGGCATGTGGTCGGCGTCTTTCCATGTGGATGACAGAGAATCAGTTTACAAAGCATAACTTAAGTATGTAATTTTATAAAATACATGAGTTGTGATACATCTGATCGACCTGTATTTAAATTGATTAACTAGTCATCGTATAAAATTAGATCTCATTTCCCCTTAAAAAATACATTTAATTTTCTATTATGTGTCTTTTATACCTAGACATTTAATATTTACATTCTCTCCATTCAAAAAATACATTCAATATCCTATTATTTATCTTTCATACCTAGACATCTAATATCTATCTTTTATATATTCATCATTGGATTTATCTATAGAGTATACTGCCTCTTGCACTTCACCGGTAACACCCGGCTTTCTGAAGAGCTTTGCTATGGATAACCAACTCCGAACAATATGATACTCTCCACTCTTCTATCTAGGTACTTCTCATTCTCCCCCTCCCAAAATTACATGATTATGTGGTGAGTTTCATATATACAAATATCTCTTCTATTATATTATTTTTTACTTGTTCACATTCTATATCCTGTATTGGTTATATATATATATATATATACACACACACACACACACACACACACACACACACACACACACACACACACACACACACACACACACACACACACACACACACACACACACACACACACACACACACACATAAAATGCATGTGCAATTACTAGTTTTTAAAGTTATTCTCAGGAGGGCGACAAGGATGGCCAGCGCTATAAGTTGCGTAGCCGTCCGACTAGAGATTCAACGGCCTAGATAAAGATCATCGGGGCAGGATGTGCAAGAATTTATATGAAACGGCGCAGTTCTTGTAGAAGTGAGGCAAAATGCTCAGGCAATAGTGCAGTTCTCGTAGAAATTATGAAACACTTCAACAACTCCCGTCGAGAATCTGGCGGGAAACGAGCCATATATCTCGAGTCCCCCCCCCCCCCCCCCATCGAATTCAGCGGCGTGTCGCACGACACCCAGCGGCGGAACGCCCGCGGACGGACAGCGCCCGTCGGCGCAAGCCGCCACCGGCGACGTGCCTGCGCTCTGCAGCCACGTCGCGTCTCGAAGCCCAGCCTGGCCTGGCCTGGGCCCGTGGAGGGGAAGCCGCGCGCACGCTCGTGTAACACGAGCGCCGTGTCACGTACTCGCGTCGCCGTTGGCACACGAGTACGCACGCTTGACAGCACCGCAGTCGCCGCCATGCCCCCCCCCCCCCCCCAGGTAAGGAGAGCAAGCAAACAAAACGAACGGTAAGGAGAGCAACTGCAGCCCATACACAACACGAGCACAGACGTGCGTGCATGCATCCATCCATCCGTAACTCAGCACATTATTGCATGCAAATCCAATTATTCATCTCGATCAGAAGGCGACAGCCTGCCTTTCTGTCACGCCACCCGTTTAAAGCCTAAGGGCTTGTTTGAAGAGAGGGTCGGGATTCCATTTCTTAAAATTTAGTGCAGTTTTAAACTAGGTTCTAAAATTTCTTGGAGCAACCCTTCTTTCCAAAGAGGCCTTAAAAGGGAGAACAAAGTATTGTACAATAATCATCAGTACAGAACTACATAAAGATAAATCACATGCTATTTAAGAAGAAGAAATGAAATGTTTATTTAACAAAGTTGATTCATCAATCCCTACCACATACTCGTGGATGTTATGAAGAGCCAAAAATGTGTACCCACAGGAAAAACCAAGATCACATCCTAATTAACTACCGACCTTGCAGCAAAAGGGAATTTGGGGGAAATAGGGAAACAAATTTGCAAGAGTAGGCAATAATACAGTTCTTTTTACACCCTTCTTTCGACGCTATAGGCTGGAAGAGCAAGCAGAGTTTGCTCCAGGGAGTAAGGTCAGCTTCGACAATGGTCGAATGTTTTGGAGTTGGAGTCGGCAAAAGATAAACAGTCTTGCATGAGTACACTTCCATTCACAAAAATGTCAATCGCCTTGCAGACAATATAGCTGGCGGATATTACCCGAAGCTGAGGACATGAACCAAAAGGAATTCCAGTTAAGCAGAAAGAAACCACATTTTCCAGTCAACAAAATCCAAATGTTGCAGGGAAACGGATAATACCATTTTCTACCATTGTCACTCATTATGGTTGGTTTTCTTTTTAAAAAAAAAAAATCTAGTGGCACGAGATCTGCTGATTCACTAAAAGGGGAAAGAGGTAGAAATAGTTGATTGAACTTATTGTTTCTGTGGTTAAAAAAATCTCATGATCTCTTCTATTGCTGGTATGCAGAAAGAAGAGGTTCAGAATTGCAGACATGAACAAGAAGCTGGTAACTAAGGAACCATTCCAGGTACTAAGCTTAAGTGGTTGCATACTGTGCAGTTATGCAAATTTTATTTCATTGATGCAGACAGGTAGGAAGATGTTACTTCCCAGGAGAAAAAGAAGTCTCCTCATGCTGAGCAGCATCAGCATTTCTGTAGTTAACATCAAACTGTGAAACCAACATGGTTTCTAGAGGTAAACCAATTAATGTAGTTTCCACTGAAAATGCTAGACACAACTGAATGTACTGATGAGAAATTACCGTATAACCAGTCCTTGAACTGTGCATGAAGGGCGCTCATCAATTCCCTTCTCCGATTGTCATCAAGCTGCAGATCCCGGATAGTCTTTTGAATATCTTCCAGAGCAGAATGCTGAAAGTGAATATGGCATATTCAGGAACATGTGCTTTTAGGAACAAAGCATGCTAAAACCTTTATGAGAAGCCATTAGAACATATACTTAAGAGACAAAGAGATTATGATATAGTCTAGCTCCATTGCATTTAGTCACTTAGTGTACCTTTTTGCTTTGGGATGCCCCATAAATTTCAGGTAATGGAAAAGGGTTGCAATTTGTAGGCTCTTGCACTTCAGCCCCAAACCAACTAGGAATCTGCAGAAGGAAAGTCACGCTGTATCATTTTTCACCCAAAAAAACATTAGCACTATTACGGCTTAAAAAATGCATAAATGATAGGTTCGTTATCACCGGATTGCAGTGTTCTTGCTGAAATCATCAACGGTGCTAACTGTGAATAGATACATCAAGATCTGACTTGAGAATTATAGAATGCAGGATGCTTCAAGCTGTCATATTGCAACTACTGGTGCAGTTCAAGTTTTTGCAGAATGGGCTCAGCATTGGAGGAGATGAACAAGGCAAGAAATAGAGGCTTCCATACACAAAGCCCCATATCCCATCAAGAACGGTAATCAGTAACGAACAAACTTAAGGCAGACTGATTGAATCTGAGGATACCATTTTCTGTACTCATGCTGATTTACAAAGCTAAAACCCCACAGTATATTTTTGACATACCAAAAAGTTAGTGAATAGATCAGGATCCAGACAGGTAGCATATTCAGCTTTAACATCAGAAACCCCAGCAGGATGGGATAATGAATCGTGCGGATCAACAGCTCCCAATACAAAAGGTTGGTCCCATTTGTTGACAGTAAGATCGACACCAACTTGCATCATATGCTCCCGTAGTTGTGGATAGTAAGTATTGAATGGAGCAACCTGTTGATACAGGAAAGGACATTTTGCACAATAAAATGTTAAATGTCAAGTATGGTATAAAAGGACATTATTAAGTTCAAATATGCCCTATAAACTAGTTTGTTATTTCTATGTACCCTGAGTAGCAAGCTATAAATTATCATAACTGTGGACCATTGATTTTGGCCGTGCATTTAAACAATGGACAGTCAAATATTTACACCATCACCCCCTACCACCAACACCAAAAAAGTAGAAGGAAAAGGAGTAACAGAAACTCACTTGTAATTTATGGTTCTCCCCTAAAACAAGAGGTTGGCGATTTACTCCCAAGTAGAAGATGCACTCCCGACAGTTGGCAATACAAATTCGTTTTGCAGCTGCAATGATATGCACTCTTTCGCAATGCTCCACTTTTACTACCTGGCAGCATAAACATTCAAAATATACTTGTCAAACATAGTTGGCAACCTATAGGCAACACTGTCACTGTACCTATAAATTGCTGAGTTTTTACTTTTCCAACCAAGTTATGTTACCGATGTCACTATTGTGTTGAAAAGGTGACATCGGCCAGCATGTGTTTATTAGAATCTGTTAAGGCTCATGTATCATCTAGGTTCATATTGGCCCATCTCATGGCTATATATACACATTCAACCTAATGGCGTGATTATCTTCTCTATTCCCCCAAGGTTAGTAACATGGTATCAGAGCATGATTTAGGGTTAGGGTTAGGCTTAATCTAATCCACCCGAATCTATTTTTCACCGTCCTCGCCACCAGGTTGCCTGCCATAGCGTGTCCTGGCCTTTTTTTCCCATCACAGCCTGTCGTTGTTCAATCGATTGCCATCGCGGTCTATTAGGTCGCCGTCGCGACCGTCTTCGTTCGTCAGGCGACTATCGCGGCCGCCCCACCCTCAGATCACCGTCGCCTCGCACCTTGTAGTGACCGTCTTCGTTGGCTATCGCGGCCGCCTTGACCTCAGGCCACCCAATGCTGCACTCCTTGGATCCGCCTGTCGTGGAGTTCATCTTCAAGCTGCCCGTTGCAACCTCCATCCAAGCACCACCCGTTACAGCCGTCATGGAGTTGCTCCTAGGCAAACCCGCCGCCTTCTGATTCAATTGCTTCCGCACATCAGGCCGCCGTCAGGGTCTCTCCGTCGTCTCTGCCTGTACGTCGGCTTTCATCAACTACCACCGGCCCTTATCTCCATCCCCAGCTGCCATCTGCAGTTGCTGCTGTGTCTACTGTTCCTGTATGGTCTGTGGGCTGCCATCGAAGTATTGTTGCTACCGTGGGCTTGCTGTTGTGGGCTGTTTGCTGCTGCACTTGTTCCTGTGTGGGGATCGATCCGACTGCCTGCTGTTTTATCCTGGCACTTGTTCAGTACTGCTGCTGGTGAGCTTTGATGGTGTTGTTGCTGTGCTCATCCCCTGCAAGAACAGAGGTATTCCTCCATTACTACTGTTGGTAACATCTCTATTGCAGCACAAATCCTTTTAGCACTTCAACCATGTCACAGCTCAATACAACTGCTATCAATATCACTCTTGATGGTCAAAATTATCGGGAGTGGGCATTTTGTGTAGAGACTGCATTGAGGGGTTATGGTCTAGCATTTCATTGAACCGATGATCCACCCATATGTAAGTCTGATGGTTTTAATGCTGCTGAAATCAAAACATGGCAAATTAATGATGGCAAGGTGATGGCTGCCGTGGTCAATAGCACTAAGCAATCTATGATTATGAGCTTTTCTAAGTTTAAGACAATGAAGACCATGTGGTCTTCATTGCAACGGCGCTATGTTCAGGATAGTGGTGCCCTTTTGCACTCTCTCATGCAGCAAATCCATGTAATTGAATAGAATGATATGTCCATTGATGAGTACTACTCTGCTTTTGATCGTTTGATGGGTCCCTTGATCACCATGGTACCTCAATGCACAGCGGAGGAGTGTACAACTCAAACATTTATTGAAAAGTTTCTTACATACCGATTTGTCATGGGAGTAAGGGCAAAATTTGAGTCCATTCGTACATAGTTGCTTCACAATTCTTCTACTCTAACCATGGCACAAGCACTATTTGATTTGATTGCTGAAGAGACCTGTCTCAAGTCCATGTCTGCTGCTTGTGTCAATACCTCATAGTGTGCTGGCAGCTTCCTAGAGGATCAGTGCATCTAGAGGTAGCTCTTCAGAGCCTTGTGAGCATTGCAAGAAGACTGATCATCGTTCAGAAAATTGTTTAGCTCAGCATCCAGAGAAATTGATCGAGTATCGTGCACATCATGCTCGTAGGCGTGGTACAACTTCTACTTCTAGAGGCTCTATGTCTGTTGCTGCTGCCTCACCTGTTCGTGCTCAGTTGTTTTGGGTTCTTGATTCAGGGGCTTCTTTTCATGTGACATTTGATCAGTCCCTGTTGGTTGCTTGCAAGATGGTCACTGATGGTGCTTCTATTCAGACAGCTGATAGTACATCTTGTCATATCACTCATCAGGGTTCACTTTGCAATTCTCATTTTTCTGTACCCGATGTTTCTTTTGTACCTAAGTTGCTCGTGAATCTTCTTTCAGTAGGTCAAGTTACCAATCATAACTGCTTTGTTGGATTTGATGACTCATCTTGTTTTATTCAGGATCGTCGAAGCGGGATTGTGATTGGGACTGGCCATCACGTAGAGGTGCTCACAGCCTTTATGTTTTGGACACCTTGCATCTTCCTTCTTCCGTTACCCCTACTGCTCATATGTCATCTGATCCGTCGTCATACGATTCTTCCTTCGCTAAGTAGCATCATCGTCTTGGTCATCTATGTGGGTCTCGATTGTTTACATTAATAAATAAAGATTGTTTAGATCATACATCTATCGAGTCTAGCTTTCATTGTAAAGGTTGCAAGCTTTGAAAAAAGATACAACTTCCATATTCCTCTAGTGCTTCTCATTCTGCTAGACCTTTTGATCTTATTCATTCAGATGTATGGGATCCTGCACCTTTTGCTACAAAGGACGGTCATAAGTATTATGTCATTTTTATTGATGATCATTCTCGATACACCTGGATTTATTTCATGAAACATCGTTCTCAGTTGCGTTTCATTTACCAGTCTTTTACTCACATGGTTCACACTCAATTTTCTACTCCCATTAAACTTTTTTCGTTCTGACTCTGGTGATGAGTATTTATCTGATATTTTTCGACATTTCTTGACCTCTAAGGGCACTCTTGCTTAGCTCTCTCGTCCTGGTGCTCATGCTCAGAATGGTGTTGCTGAACGCAAACATCGCTATCTCATAGAGACTGTTCGAACCCTTTTGATTGCCTCTTTTGTTCCTTCTCAGTTCTAGGACAAAGTTGTTTCCACTGTTGTTTCTTATCAATCGACAACCATCATCCAAACTGTCTGGCAAGTGTCTGGTGAAGTACTTTTTGGTACTCCTCCTAGCTATGATCATGTTTGGGTGTTTGGGTGTATGTGCTATGTTCAACTTGCACCTTGTGAGCGAACTAAGTTGACTAATCAGTCGGTTGAGTGTGTTTTCCCGAGGTATAGTCCTGAGCATAAGGGTTATCGTTGTTATGATCCTTCTTCTCACCACATATGTATCTCTGATGATGTGACCTTTATTGAGGACCATCCTTTCTTTTATAACCCTTCTACTCATCCATCCTATTCTCCTACAGAGTTCACAATGTTTCTGTGTCTCCCTCCTCTTTCATCCATACATCGCCCCCATCTGTTCCACTCATTCCTAATGAGCCTCCTCCACCCACTTCTGCTCTACCTCCACCATCTAAACCACCCATCATACATGAATACACTCATCGCCCCACAGATCCCATAGGATGAATCTGACAATTTTGATAAGTCACATACTATTTCTGATGAGTCACAGGTTGGTCCAAGATATAATCTACGGGATCGTACTACTATTGAGCCTCTTGACAGGTTGGGTTTTCCACATGTGAGTGCTATTATTGACGAGCCATCCACTTATCAGGAAGCTTCTAGTATTCCGAAATGGCAACTTCCCATGTTTGAGGAGCTTGTTGCCCTTGATCATACTGGCACTTAGGATATTGTTCCATTACCCCCATGCAGTACATATTACATGTAAATGGGTGTTCAAGATTAAGACCAAGTCAGATGGTTCTATTGAGAGATATAAAGCTCGTCTTGTTACCAGAGGTTTTCAGCAGACTCAGAGACAAGATTATGATGAAACATTTGCTCCTGTTGCTCACATGACTACTATCCGTACTCTGATTATTGTAGCTACTACTTGTTCTTGGACTATATCTCAGATGGATGTTAAGAATAATTTTCTTCATGGTGATTTGCATGAAGAAGTTTATATGCAGTCACCCCCAAGTGTTAATGCTCCTTCTAGACATGTTTGTCGTCTTTGTCGTGCTTTATATGGTCTTAAACAAGCTCCTCATGCTTGGTTTGAGCGATTTGTCTCTGTGATACAAGCTGCTGGTTTCTCGCCTAGTGATCATGATCCTGCTTTATTTATTCAGCTCTCTTCACGTGGACGTACTTTGTTTCTTCTGTATGTTGATTACAGGTGATGATGTGGAACACATTTCTCATGTGAAGAAGCAACTTAGTGAGAAATTTATGATGTCTAACTTTCTCAGTCCAAATACATACTAGATTTGGTGAGTTATTTCTTACGGATTGAGGTTTTACATTCTACCAAGGGCTATTATCTTTCTCGGTCCAAATACATACTAGATCTTATTTCTCGTTCTGACCTTACTGATAACCGAACAGCTGCAACACCTATGGATCTTTACATGCAGCTTCATCCTACTGATGGTACACCTCTTGAGGATCCCTCTCGATATAGGCATATTGTGGGCAGCCTTGTTTATCTCATTGTTACCAGACATAAGATTGCTCACGTCGTCCATATTTTAAGTCAGTTTGTGAGTGCTCCTACTTCGGTTCATTTTGGACATTTACTTCGTGTGTTGAGATACTTCAGGGGGACATCATCTTAGTGATTATTTTATGCTCGTGATAGTCCGCTTCAGCTTCATGCTTACTCGGACTCCACTTGGCCGAGTGATCCGACATATCGTCGTTCTGTCACTGGTTATTGCATTCTTCTTGGTTCTTCTCATCTTGCATAGAAGTCCAAGAAACAAGCAACGGTATCTCGATCCAGTACAGAGGCAGAACTTCAAGCACTTGCCACTACCACTTCTAAAATTGTATGGCTTCGATGGTTGTTGGCTGATTTTGGTATTTCTTGTAATGATCACACACCTCTTCTTTATGATAATACTGGAGCCATACAGATTGCCAGTAATCCTGTGAAGCATGAACTTACAAAGCATATTGGTGTTGATGCCTCCTTTACCCGGTCTCATTGTTAGGAGAAACAATTTCTCTTCAGTATGTGCCATCCGAACTACAAGTTGCAGATTTCTTCACTAAAGCACAGACTCGAGAGCAGCATCGGCTTCATTTGCTCAAACTCAACGCTTCAGATCCGCCTTGAGTTGGGGGGGGGGGGGGGGGTTAAGGGCCATATTGGCCCATCTGGCTATATATACACATCCACCCTAATGGCGTTATTATCTTCTCTATTCCCCAAGGATAGTAACAGAATCATGGCAACCTAAAGGCTAGCATACACAAGGCATTCGATGAGGGTATTATGATCTTTTGTTGTCATGCAATGGTTATTGAGCAAGATGCTAGAGTGACTTCTATATGGAAACAGAAGGATACCTATCTTCAACAAGATTACTTTTCATTTTTTTACTTTGCCAATATACAACATAACTAACATAAATTTAACCTAATTTCATGAAATTCGATATGTTTCATGCAATTGATAGGAATTTTCCAAGGAATAGACTTTGCATAACAATAGTAGGTTGGTCATCACGGAAGGCTATCGATGATTGTTTGTGATCTATATGACAAAAGGTGAACGAAATACTGAGTAACTCGCTGTAACGGATGTGGACCCAGCAAGCAGGTAGGCAGTCAGGGAGGGAGTTGAGACGCTTAAAAAACTGATTTATCTTTGCTTGATTCATCTAAATTGGCTTTCTTCCCTTTAATAGAGGCCCTAAGCCCCTAACAACTTCAACTAAAAAATGGAACGTTATCTAGTATTATCTCTAAATAAACTCCTTAAGAATTATGCAATGCAACTAGTTCAAAATGCAGCACTTGTCTCTTAGTTGGTGCAAGCTTTATTACATGGCTGTCGTGCTACAGTATTGTATATCCTGTTCATGCACTGCTGTAACACAACGTGCGCATGCTGGTCCTTGGTCAATATCCATAGCACTGCATATCTACCCTTAGCTCGTAATGTTTGCCATCAATTTGTAGGCACAAACGTATCAGTTTCTAATTTCCTATCTACTCTATTTCTGCAAGACTGCAATGTCACTGCAGTCCCAATATGTTAGAATAAACATCACCGGGAGGATAGTCAGGCAGTGTTGGCTGCTAGGAGAAGGATTGAACTATAGGTTGGAAGACTTAGAACTATAGGGAAGACATAGGCGACGGGGATTAGGAATTAGATTATTTTTTCTTGCTTGATTCATCACGGCTAGCGTCGTGTATATAGCCGGCCAGGAGATAACCTAGCCAGCCTACAAAGTCCTAATTCAAATCCAACTCTAACTTCAACTCTTATTTGATTAAAACTACTAACTTATCTCTAACTAATCTGGTCCCTGGTCCCTGGACCCGACTGGTCCCTGGAGGCAGCTCCCAGGGGGGCGACCCGGGTTCGATCCCCGGCGCTCCCCCCCGGGGCGCTCGTTTATTTCCTCTGCAAATGGATGAGTGTGGGCCCCGTTTCTGAAAAAAAAAATGAAAAAAAAAACTAATCTAACTGAGCTGATCCCTAACAACCAATCTAACTAATCTTATCTCTAACCAATCTGATCATGAACAGTAATTGGAATAAAAAAATTCTGCAACTCCTAAACAGTCAGCCTTTGTTGCATCTGGACATCAACTCAACAATTTACAAACGACACCATGGCATATGTAGGAACAAAGCCACTGTAGCCCAGTATATAATATTTCTTGACAGAAATACAAATTATAATAGAACAGAGCAATCACAAAGAAAAGTAAATCCACAACAACGTGAATAGAAGGAATTAAGAATATTGTTCGGAAAAAAAAGGAACGAAGGATTGCATGCATACCTTACCAACAGCACCAAGAACAACTGTAGAATCAGAACATCCATACACAGTAGCATACTTCAGAGGTGCCAATATGTAGATAACAGAATCATGGCAGTTCAAAACCTACAAGAGCAGTTTGTAATTTGTGTTAACAATATCACAAATATTTAGTTCCAGCTCTGAGTTTTCATAGTTGTGACCCATATAGTGATAGTTAGTATTACCATCTCTTTAGTTGTTAAATGTAGCTAATGTAGTGCGTTGTCTTCAAGGAGGTGGTGATACTTCAGTACAAATTCAATATAAAAAGATTCTTGACAGTGTTTGGAGTACCATAAGAATAGCCACCTAAATGCAATATATTACAGCCTCCATCCTCATAATTGTCGACCTAGAATGTGTGGTCAACCTTTTTAACTTTAACCACATAAATACATAGAAGTATTTAAATTTGTCACATGGAATTAATATTTGCAGACTTGCCATCACAAGCACTTCCATATCATCATATTTTAAGTTTTGCTATTATATAATCAGAAACAATCAATGGTCAAAGGTGTGCATTGAGACCACTTTAATGTCCAAACTGACTTGTAAAAGAGAATGGAGTAAATGTGAGCACTCCAAAACTCATGAAACCATATCTTGCACTAATAAATTTTGAAATTCAACTTTACTTTGCATATTTGATGGGGATAATGTGAAAAATTGAACATGAAAAAGGGAACAAAAAAAAACTATTCAGTCCTCTTCAACATCCAGAAGTCAGCTAGCCAAGAAACTATACCTTCACTGATTGTCCTTTGACATCAGATGCATGCTTGACAACAGAGGTTTTGGAAAAGCCCTCCACAAAAGTTGTATTTCTGTAGTACACAGGATTGGTACTTGGTGAGCTGTTCCGTGGTTGACTTGTACTGGCATCAGCCATGGTCACATCAAGATCAGACACGATTTGCTGGCTGCTTTCCTTTGCCGCAGACTTCTCAGCAGAATGTTGCAATGAAGAAGCAATATTCTGTGAAATCCATTCAAGAACCTGAGCAGCAGGGACAGGAGCAGCAGGCATGTCTGGATCAGAGTTTGCAAAAAACGTGGCCGCCTGACTCAAGGAAGTTCCTTCTGAGAATCGAACTAGAAATCCAAGGTGCTCAAAAGTCTCCATTGTCAATACCTGCTAAAAAATTAATGCAGATAACGGTCACCAACTCTTTAGAGTGAGCGTTTGCAAAGCAATAGTCTTATCATGTTCAACCGCATAGCCCCACATAGAAGAATAAGACACAAAGCATACACATCAAGAACATCTTTCATGTTTCGAATTTTAAAGGATAACTCAGCCAACTTGTTCTCCAAAGTCCAAATTAAGTTTCTATGTCAAGCATTAAAAAGCAAATACTTTCAGAAGAATAACCTAAACTTAAAGGTCAGATTTATCCTCAGTTGCACACAAAGATGAAATCTTATTTGAGGCATATATTCTCGCAGAATCAAATTCGTGTGTTCCTCACTCTTTCCTTTATTTGATTGATAAGATCAGGTGTAGGCATGTCTGCCTGTGTGTTCTTCTGTTCCTTTGATACAGTTAGCAGGCAAAAACTCAAAAGTCATACCTCGTATTCTACTTGGGGGTCTGCATCTTGAAAAGTGAAAACAGAGCTTTACATAGCATTTTACTATGATAATTGGCCAACATGGACACCAGACCCATTTCTTTAACTATCCAATCTAATGTTTAAGGTAAGAAATCATAGATAAGATCATCTGTCAGTGCATCAAAATATTATTTCTATGAACCTATCATCACATCAGCTTCACTCCACTTGAATAATAAAAATGTAACACCTTGGTTTTCAGAATTTGCAACTTTAAAAAAAAAAATCCAACATTAGTAAGTAGCTTCACCGGTAGAATAGGTTTAAAACATATTTTCATACACAATCAATCAATATAAGTTATTATTGCATGCTGAGTTTTGCTAGGAGCCAAGTAAATGCATTAGAATTCTTTTTCTTTTTCTTTCTCTTTGGTGTTTTGAGTGAAAAAGATTTTGAAAATGATTTGCAAAAGAAAAATCTCTTTTTCTCTCTGGGTCGGAATCTTCCTCCTCTTTTCTTGTTCTCCTTTTGCTTTCGGCCCATCCTTTTCTCCCTCCTGGGTTGAGCCCGTTCCTTCCCTCTCTTTCACCCCGTCTCCCGCCTGGGCTGGCCGAAGGCCAAGCCCAGCAGCCGCCCTGGCCGCTCCCCTGTTGTCGCCCTGGCAAAAGCCACCTCCGCCCTCGGGTGACGCCCACGTGCCGCCTCCTTCTTTCTCGCGCCGCGCCTGCCGAATCTGAGCTGGATAAGCGTCGTGCGCCGTCTCTCTGAGCCTGAATCCCAACCAACCTCGCCTTATCCGAAAGCCCGCGCTTGTCTCCGCATATATAAAGGTCCACACCCCTCCCTTTTCATCTGTTTTTGCAAACCCTAGCCGCCGCCGCCCTCCTCTGCTGCCGTTCGGTCGGGCTCGCCGCCAGACGAATCCATCGCCTTGTGCCATCGCCGACCCGCGTGCAAGCTTCGTCGCAGCCAGTCGAGTGCGCCGGTGCTCTCACCATCGTGTCTCGGTCACCGGAGCTCCTTCCCCGACGCGTCCCGTGTGCCACCGCCTCCTCCATCGCCGCCGATCGACTTCCCGAGCCGCGCAGCCCAAGGTATGCCGTCAAACGGAATCCCCATGTCCCCTCCTTCCTTCTCCGCCGCTAAGCGTCGTCCCTTGTGCTCAGTGACAAGGTCTCCGCTCCTCTCCAGCGAGAGCGCCACCGCACCCGAGCTCCCGCCGCCGTCTTCTCCCCGCCGCCGTCTTCTCCCCGCCGCCGGCCATTTACTCCCGTCCCCCATCTTTGAGCCATCGGATCCGAGATGGAAGGCCACGATTAGATCCAAAATACCCCTTCGCTCGAGCCAATCACGTGCCGCCATGTGCCCCTTCTTAATCCTAGTTAGCCTCAACTGCCATGTTAGCGTCCACCTCAGCCGCCACATCAGCCGCAGAGCCGATGTGTCCCGCCACGTCATTGCCTCGTCATCAGAGCTTTACCCGCTCATTTTCTATTTACTTTAATTCGGGAAAAATATCAATTTTGCAAACAAACCCCTTACTTTCCTGTAATTACCAAAAGCCCTATCTTTTTACAGTTTAGACCCTAAACTTTTCCTTAATTACAATTAGTTTCCTCTATTTTTACAAAAAGGCCCATAATATTTAATTCAACTCAAGTCCTTTTCTTTTACAGACTTAACCCTAAACTTGTTTTTAGCGTAACTTTCTAGTTTTAGCTCCGTTTAAGCCGATTTTCGCGCACTCATGTTCGTAGCAGCGTATACTATCTTTTAGTACCTTTTTCATAGATGTTAGGTATTGTTTGGTGTAATGTTCTTAGTTAGTTTGGTTGTGTGCTTTTCCGGTGTGTTCGAGAGCAGACGAGGAGCAATTGGAGAATCTCCAGAACCAAATATTTGAAGAGTCTGAGCAGTAAGTTGGAAGAAGCAAGTGTACTTGAACATTCTGATCCTAGTTTTTTTTTAATGCGTTCTTTATTTCAAACATGCATGCTGTTAATCCTGAATCCTATTTACTTATAGTACCGTGTTCCATATATTCCTTATCGCCCAGTTGTCAGTAGTAATTTGGTTGGGTAGCTTATGCTTAGCTTTGCACAAGGGTATGGATGGGGAGTCAGTTAAACATGACTAATGAATTATGCAACTATGAAGTGGGAAATTTTGTTAATAGTATAGCAACATGAAACCTTAGACTTTGAGCAAAGAGGTGTTGGTGATGGTGATCATAATCATGTTGTTGAATTAGTGTTTGCTCAAATGACCTAAGTAATGATCGGTTCGTGGAGCGACAACCCAAGAAGTATTGTATCAACCACAAAACCTGGTATGGAACAGGCATGTCATATTAATTAGTGGATTTCAGTTTTGTGCGTGCCAAACGGAAGAGTGGATGTGTGCGGACGGCTAAAACCAGAACCATTTGGTTAGTGATATGAGATGTGTAATGGAAGGGAAGGGTGAAAATTTGCTGGAAACTAAAAGACGCAAAAGGGGGCTTCTGGGTGGCATGAAAACCACTTTGACGGCGGTGAAACCTAACGAGCGTACACATACTGAATGAAACTTTGTAATGGTTTTGTAGTGAATTTCCGGGCGACACACCACTGGCGTGTGTTAAGTGTTTCGCAGACACAGCAGCAAGGAAAATCACGACTCGTGGGAAAAGCTGGACAAACTCTGTTGAGTGTAAAATCTGATATATCAGCCGTACTCACGGTTACGAGAGACTTAGATCCCCACATGATTAGTTGGATGGGTTTGGTTTGGTTCGGTTAGTTTGGAAACCTGATGTGGTTTTCAGGTGGTTAGGAAACGTGTGGAGATGCTTCTAGAGAATGAAAGTTTAGTAGTGATTCACCTAGTTAAATAGGATGTTTTTGTAACTCTTCGTTAGCATAGTTAGCATTTATACAAATTTAACCTGTTATAGTATGTTCCTTTATTTAAGTTTGCATGTCATTTATTTCTCACACTTGTAGAGTACGACATGTACTCACACTTGTTATTTCCATACAAATATTCATCAAACGCTGCTCAAACAATGAAGGAGAACTAGACTACTACATCGATAAAGATGAAGATTG
Source organism: Phragmites australis (assembly GCF_958298935.1). Classification (NCBI taxonomy): domain Eukaryota; kingdom Viridiplantae; phylum Streptophyta; class Magnoliopsida; order Poales; family Poaceae; genus Phragmites; species Phragmites australis. The sequence continues at coordinate 5,471,570 of NC_084925.1, forward strand.
CTAGGCTGGTGGATCCCAGTCAATTGCCTGTGGAAGATGGGAGCTTCGTTGTGTTTAGTTTGTGTGTTTTAGTTAAATACTTTGAAGTCTTTCTATTTTGTTTAAGTTAAGCGTTGTAATAATGACATTGTGTGTGATACACTGATGAAGTCGCTGCATGTATGAAACTTAATCCTGGCATACATGTGGTTTACATCTGGTTTTGTCCCTTTATAAAACCGGGTGTGACAAAAAAGCAAATCATACCAAAGCATGTTGCTAAAAAGAAAAGGTGGCATACCAGAGAATCATCAGCCTTGCCCTCAACAGAATCTGCCAAGAGAGTAAGAATATTTGCCATATGCTTTTGCAGAAAAGACAACTGATGAATTTCTTCATCGGCTTGAGAAGGCATAAAGCGACGGCTATTACTGCGTACAAGCTGCAAAACAATATAAATAGGAATAATTAAGTGAGAGTGATATTAAAAATTATAGATAATCAAACAACCGTAACGGCAAAAGAAACAAAAAAGGACAACGGCACCTATAGTTCTCCAGGCAATAATAAAAATAAAAATAAAGGAACATACGAAAGCAAATTGTGTTAGTGTTTCCATACCTCAACATGGAGAAAAAGGTTAATTAACTATATATGTACTAGACTTGATCAGGGTCAGATGACTAGGTATAACCGGGATCAATTTGAGTCACTATTGCTACCATAAAAATAGCAAATATGGAACTGGAACATATACATAACAGAGAACTGGATTTGCACGGAATACGGTACCAAGCAGTAGCGGCCCAAGTCACATCCAGCCAATGCCAGAAGCTCATATCTTCTTTTTCATTCAGCTATTGTGCTTACTGTATCATGTACTAACTATATGCTAAGTAATTTGCAGCTCAATAGAAACTGCTTGATACCAAATTGACCACATAATTGGGATTGTGCATTCAAACATCAAGGGTATCACTGCCACAGCTGAGCTTCCGAGTTTTATGGTGTTGTGTTGTCCTAAAATACGATGGTGCAAGCCAAGCTGTCCCATATACAAGACAGGCATAGCCACTAGCCAGCATAGGCAAAAACTTTTTGTCAAGATACCTCTTACTGATATAATAAAGCCTTTGCAGGGCAAATAGTTGGGTTCATGGAACTCCAATTCTCCATTGACAAGTTGGTAATTTACTTGCTTCATGATAAGCTCGAAGGATTCAGTTGCTGGGATTTCTGGAGAGATGAAAGAAATGTTTGGTGAAACATGTCACCTACGTCGATCAGAGTTTGGGAACGGTGCCGCTGTCCCTCTGAGATGTCACATTGAACTTACAAATGAACGCGAAACATATTGTGCTACTAGCATATTACAGCACAATCCTTTGACAAAGCGATCAAATGAACGGGACTTGATCCTGACCTGGATCGGGGAGAGCGCTGAGAGGTACCCATCGAACGCGGAGGTGGAGGGCCAGACGTCCGCCACGGCCGGTGAGTCCTTGTGCGTGCTGCGCGGGACGAGGCGCTTGTAAGACTGGATGTAGAGGAAGAGCAGCACGTCGCGAAGGTCGGCGCTTTCACCGCCGTCCCCCAGAGCGGGGTCCTCGGCGGGGAGCACCGCCGCGAGCGTGCCGAGCGCGAGCGCCGCCTGCTCGGTCGGGATCTGCAGCGCCTCCGCCAGCGCCGCGGCGCCCACGCGCCCATCGGGAGCCGCGGCGGCGAGCTTGTCCTTGAGCTGGGCGAGGGTCTGCGCCAGCGTGCCCTCCGGGAAGATGAGCTTGGAGATGGGGAGGAGGCCGTACTCGAACGCCTCCCGCCGCGGGCGGAGGAGCGCGAGGGGAGACGCCGCCGCGGGTGGCGACGGAGATGGAGCCGGCGGCGGGTCGAGGGGCTCGTCGGCCATCGCCGCGACGCGAGAGAAGCGGTGAGGGGGAGATCTGGGAGTGCGGTGGAAACGGCGAGGAGAAAGAAGGGAGAGTGACTCGATGCGGGTGGGTGGGGTTTTTTTGGAAGGGTAGTTTGGGGCTTTCCTAATGCTAGTTTCAGCTGTGGCAAGAAAGAGTTCGTAGCATTATACTACCTCGGATTCAGAAAGGACCGCGCTAAGCCGTGACAGGTTGCCAAACGCTTGACCTCTCTCTTCTTCCGATTCTGGATGCACCCCGTTCTTTCTTCCTCACGCTACACTCCTCCACTGTTGGCCCCGCCCTCACCCAGCTCGCTACATCGCTCTTACCATCCTAAAGCTTAACTAAGAATAGCAATTTTATCCCGTAGATGTAAACATAGGTTTAGATTTCACCTAGGACATGACAGATCGGGTACTTGTGAAGTCACATGCTGGATATGAGTTTTACGATCCGTCCCTACATATTCACAAACATATCCCAATAAACTAGCTCAATTATTTTTAGTTCTAGCCCGGCTCATCTAAGTCTCTAACCGATTAACCTTAGGACTTCAAGCATCAGGTGTTCGCACCCCAACCGCCAGCCGTTAACCCCTAAGTCTCTAACTCATCGAGAGTACCCTCCTCTCCTAATGCGCAACCGACCCCATCTATATTCTCCTTCCACCGAAGCACGCATTTTTAGTTCTAGCCCGGCTCATCTAAGTCTCTAACCGATTAACCTTAGGACTTCAAGCATCAGGTGTTCGCACCCCAACCGCCAACCATTAACCCCTAAGTCTCTGACTCATCGAGAGTACCCTCCTCTCCTAATGCGCAACCGACCCCATCTATATTCTCCTTCCACCGAAGCACGCTGCCCCCATCTTTGTCCTCATCGCTACTGGTACTGGACTTGTGTGGAGGACAAATACATCCGAGCTTGGATTGATTTCACTTTTTTTAAAGGAACCCTATCTTGCTCCAGTGACTTGTTTTTTCTTTGTTTGATAAGGAACCCTATCTTACTTGGGTGACTTGTCCATTCAATTAGCATGCATAGGTTTTCCATTTAACTAGCTTGCAAGCTAGTTTGATCACTCAAATCTATACATACTTGGTTCGTATACTTGAATGGAAAACCTATTCATGCTAGTTGAACACTTTCAACGCATATGCATAGTAGTACATTCATTCTTGAACTCACCTTTCTAAGAAATGAAGAACGTTCAAGAATGGTTGGATTAGATAAGATAGTTGACGATGCTTCTGGTTAAATATGATCCTTAACCCTTCCTCTCATCATCTTGCTCTTGCTCTTACTCTTACCATGTCATTGCACCTAGAGTTAGCCATGGTACTTGCAAACGTTTAGAGGAGAAGAGAGGAAGGGGAAAATCTTGACTTCCACCAAATGACAATGGTGGTTATCCAAGGTACTCCATATACTTTCTATTTATAATGCATTGCCTACTTGGCTCTCAAGAAAGCTATGCATTTATTTTTGGCAATTGCATGCTTTGGAAATTTGGAATTGTGACATATGGAGGGGTTGTGCATCAAGAAGCTTGACACATAAGCTATTTTCTACAGCTTTTCACCCGGAGCATTTCAAGCTTATTGTATCCATAAGGATCACTAAGTAAACCAAATATAATTAAGTAACTATTTTACACTAACAAATTAGCTCTATTCATGAATGTGATTGCATAAGAGAATAACAAATGGTTGTAATGGTTGTGAGAAAGCAAATACAGTATAAAAGATAGATCTACAAGCCTCAATTAAATATGCATTAAATTCTATCTTGAAACCGACCATGAAAACATGGTAGTTATCTACAATATACCCATCTCCCAAAGCAAATTACTCTTCAACTCGGGTTCACATATCACCAAAACAATATCCAAAAACTAAGTCTCTTTCATACCAAGAGAATAAAGGTTCTTGCACATAGATCATGAAAACACTCATCTCACAAGTCTCTCAAGCCAAAGCCTTCAATGTTCTTCTATCTATAAATATGTTGCAGAAGGCTGATATGTGTAGCTTGGTTGGAGAAACAAATGACTAGCAAGTTCTGTAACTCAGAATATTGTCAAGTCAAAATATATCCTATTTGGTTTTACGAAAAACTCATCAAAAAGGACATTAGAAACACAATGATGTGCGAGAGAGAAACATACGCTTAAAAAAGGTGGAGATGTGCAAGTGATAAGGAGTGATCCTAGGGCATAAGACTTTTGATCTTTGTCTGGTTCTCGGTTTCTGAGTTCTAGCTTTGACAGTAAATTGCTTCCCATTGGGAAAGCAGACATTTCCAAAATAATGCAATGCCATCTCCACTTGTGTATGTATGGGAAGATGAGATGGGTGTATGTATGTACGAGATGTATGCAAAAGCATGTAATCTAAATTCACTGATGTAAAGAACTCTCTAGCCATGTACGTATGTATATGCAAAGACATGCAAAGATCTCCTTCCGAATGCAACGATGTATGCAAAATCATTTATGCATGAATGAAATGGATGAGATGTGAAATAGATGAGAGTCAGACTTTTAATGTCCAGGTTTTCATTCTATAGAGTTGCAACGAGCTCACAACTACCGTTTAGTGTGGAAAAACAAACTCTATATATGATAGGCTATTACCGGCATCGTGGTTTATTCAACGCATTCACAACCCCATGCGAACATATCAATCAACATTAATAGATAATTACACAAATTTGTAAAATACTGCTAAAACCTGGATCTTTACAACACTCATCGCAAGTTAGTATATCGAACTATGGCTAAGGTGACATATTTGTGTTTAACTCAACAATACGTGATTTTTTCTTTATACATTATTAATATTGTGTCTGCAGGTTCATTTCCTGCTTGAATATTTCTTTCTTTGTTCCAAATCAGCATATGTTACATTCTTGCATTACTTTATGTATTGGTGGTCTCCTGGCGAGCGCATTGTACTTTGTGGTTGTTCTTTGTCCAGTTCTAAAGACATTTTGATCATGGAATGTGTGCACTTGTAGCAGCTTGTAGGAGCTTGTGCAGTGATAGCTCTTTTTACTCCCTTCTTTACTGAAGCTCCTTATCAAAATCTGTGAAAGTTGCCAATTAAATTGGAGTAGAGCATTCATATCTGCAGTTTCTCGTCCACAGCTATGTGCTGAGCAAAGTGCGAATAGGATGATAAGCATCATTGATCTGAGGAGGATCATACGTTTTGAGATTACATTTGGAACTCAATCAAGCTTCCATTAGTAGTTGGTTCCTAACTTCGATTTCAAAATGCAGGCTCTGTTGTGAAACAAAAGATATAAAGCGGCTTGAGTTGAAAATTAAGGACCTATTTGTCACAACTCCTGTTTCAAGATTCATGTTGGATTTGAAATTTATATGATAAGATAAAGTAGTTTACATTTTTATTTTTAGTTCAAAATAAAAATCAGATAGCTCAACTAAATACCTTTAATCCACTAACTACTCTAAATATAAATTTTTTAAAACTAATTAAATCTTAGATCTAGAGCTATATCAAGCGAGGCCTAAGTTGACCCTTAATTTGTTAAACCTCGGTCCCAAAGGACTTGCAAACAGGGCAGAAGATTTCTACAGCATGGTACATGACAAAGTAAAAGCCCGATGGAAGTTTGGAGCTAGCAGGACAGATGGATTCCAAAGAACAAGCCCTAGCAAGAGTTTGGAGCGCAATAGATAGATTCCAAAGAATAGACAATTATGGTAAGAGAAGATGTGAACATCGCACGAAAGCCAACTGGTGGGAGATACCATCATATTGTGATTCTTACTCTGGATATGTAACATTACATATGGAAGCATGTTATGATAATATTGATATAATAATATCATTATGTAATGATATGATCGTTAGGCAACCATCTGTAAGATGCTTTTCCTTGTCTCTACAAAACATCAGTAGCAGTCTCTAAGTATATTCTAATTTATATTCAGTTTCATTATTCATTCTTTTATTTGTGACTGGTGAAGATGCAACGCATATATAGATCATACAAATTGTAGTGAAAAATAACTCTATTAGGTCATAATTGTGATTTTAGTGATTAATGATAATAAGTCAATAGGACTAATATGTGTTGCAAGTTACATCTTTTATAGTCTCACAGAGAAAACTACATGTCCCTAGATGTATGCAATGTTTAAACACTTTAATTGGTATCATCATTTAAGTTATTTCTATGCATAATATAGCTTAAACTTCCTATATTGATATATTGTCTAGTTGTGCATATGTCTCTTTCTCATCATATATATGCACATATATAAGGAGAATTTAAACTATATTATGTGAGTTTCATAAATATTGATCCATGTGCTTTTATAGCCTATAACTGGTATCATTCATTTGTAGTGATATCTATATAATTAATATACTTTTAATTGGATCATGATTTGTGAAGCTCTCTCTTATGTTCTCTAATATTTTTCCATTTGAGTTCAACATGTGCATATAGATTTTCTGGAAGATTGTTGATGAAGGAGGAGAATTTTGATGATTAAATCAAGATGTAAGTTTGTAAGATGAACAATGTGAGGAGATAGTAGCAACTAGCAAGATATCTAGGTGTCGGAGGATTAACTTCAGTCGCAGGGATCCCGAGAGACCCTTTTTTAGAGATTCGGCCGGGGGGATGATCCTGAGTATGTTCGTCAGAGAAATAAATAGGAATGAATGCAACTGCTGGTGGTGGTGGAATGACCTGGTGCAAAAAGAAGTAAATACACCGGAATTTAGATAGGTTCGGGCCGTACGGGGGCGTAACACCCTACTCCTGTATGGATACTATAAATGCCCTGAGGAAGTCCCTCAAGGATGTTGCTGGTTACAAGAATGTTGGTCTATCTTAGAATCTGGGGCTCTTTGTTCTTCGGCCTGTCTCATGCTGCTCACTTCTCGGTCGTGTTTCTTTTGTGCTGTGTTCTTGTCTATGCTTGTGCGTCCTCTCTTTTTTTCATACATTTTTTCGGATGTTTCCTTCTGTGCCGCTGGCTGCTTTAAATACCCGCCGGCAGCGACGTACCCCGAACAGGAGGGAGGGGGCACGAGTTCCGAGACACCATAAATGGAAAGGGCGTCATCATTTCCTCTGGTCGAAGTGACCGGGGGTGGAAAATGCGGCACACACCCGGTCATCCATCACCATAAATGGCCTGGCAACGGGCGCCGTGGAGAGGACCCACCGGGCAGCCGCAGGCGGCCCGGCGTGCCCGTCCTGTCTTGTTCCCCTGCCATAGCAGCGCGGCAGACGGAACGCCTCGGCCCTCACGACGTTATCCTAAGACGGGCCGGATGGCACGGGACGGGACCCGTGTAATTAATAACCCCACGCCTCTCTGCTAGAACGTGGCAGGAACTGACGCTGAGCGCGGCGAGAGCAGTTGGAGGTGACAGGCCACGCACGCTCTTTAAATGCGGCCTCGGGCCTTTGACTGGCTGACACCTCATCGGTGGGCCCCTCGGGGGCCTCTGCCAGGGGCCTTTCTGGGTCGTCGGGGTACCGAGAGCTCGGGGGTACTGTTCACCTCCCCGAGCTCTTTCTCCCGAGAGTGCCCTTTCTTGTCCTCGGGGAACCGAGTGCTCGGGGTACTGTTCACCTCCGCGAGCACTCTCTCCCGGGCACACTTGTACAGATCCTCGGGGAACCGAGTGCTCGAGGGCTGCTGCACGCAACCCCGAGCACTCTCTCCCGGAACTTCCTTCGGCGGGTCCTCGGGATACTTGGGTGCCCAGGGGCCACGGCCGGCGGCCCCGGGCACGTTTCTCCCGGTACTTAGCTCTCCTGGTCGTCGGGGGACTAGGGTGCTCGGGGGCCACCGTTCACCTTCCCGAGCACTTTCTTCCCGGTACTTAGATTTCGTGGATCATCGGGGAACTGGGGTACTTGGGGGCCACCGACTGTGGCCCTGAGCGCCCCCTCCCGGGACTTGATCTTTTCTCACCTTATGGGAGAGACTCCGCGGGATGGCGCCATGTGGCGGATAGCTGGCCTGGCCTCAGGATTCGGGGACCCCCGGTTCCTGATACACCGACACTAGGAATGACGAAATTGACAAAGGAGGAGGAGAAAAAGAAGCTCATGCATGGGTCGATCAAATGAGATAGTGACAATAGAGAAAGAGTGAAACACAACAAAAGGGGACTAAGTGGTAAGAACATGTACCCAAGAAATATGGTAAGATTTATGCTCGCTTATGATCTTTATATTTGGTGTCATTTATTATTTGCCACTTGCTTTGGTTGTGTTGTCATCAATCACAAAAAATGAGGAGATTCTAGGGAAACATTGCTTCCGCACCAAAGATTAGGAAGAAAAGATTTTTGGCCGTGGCCGTACTGGGGGTCGTTCGCAACAACCAGAGTACTGTGGAGAGCTCGTCTACCTAACATCTTGAATAGCTCTTAAGCCGATCGAAGACCTGGGATCAAAATCCTTGCGGTATCATCCCATTTGCCCTTTCGACTTGTCCATCAACATATGTCTCCGTGGATATCAGAGAGCACTATGCTCCCCTCTTTCTAAGTAATGCATTTCAGTAAAAGGTCATTGCTCCCCTTGCGATAAAAGCATCCCTATACCAGGAAGTATCTGTGGGTTTGCTATGTGACCTTGTCTGCTGACATATCATCGTTAGAGACTACTTGATTCTGAAGGTAGTCCAAGATGTGATCCATCCAGGTTGTTCCGAATCAAGTAGGGCGACCACATGATGGCCATATGAGGTCGACAACACCAAAGGAGGAGTTACCTCAAAAGGTGTTGCCTCTGGTGCTTCGTTTCCTTGCGGAGCATACCCTTCACCTTGGCCTGAGGCTACAGTGGATGGTCGTGTGAGTTTTTCCTCAAAGACTCTGATCGGGACAGGTTTGCGAGAAGAAGCTAGACGGGTCAGCTCATCGGCTAGGAGATTTTCCTTACGAGGGACATGCTTGACCTCAAAATCGATAAAGCATTACTCTAGCCTTCTCACTTCAGTGAGGTATGCCGCCATTGTCAGATCAGAGCACTAAAACTCCTTTTGCACTTGGTTCATGGTCTGTAGTGAGTCCCCTATTGCTAGGAGACGCTTTATCCCAAGTGCGGAGGCCACTCGCATTCCGGACAAGAGGCCCTCGTACTTTGCAATATTGTTTGTGGCTGGGAAACATAATTGGACTATGGACCTGAGGATGCCACTAGTCGGTGAAGTCAAGACCACCCCAGCCCCCGTTCCCTTCAGTGTGAACGATCTATCGAAGTGCATGGTCCAATGCGCGTAACCCTCTGGTCGTTGTTCTTGCTCAGGCTCGACAAACGACCACTCAGCCACAAAATTGGCCAGCGCCTGGAACTTGATAGCTGTTCGGGGGATGAACTAAATATTAAACTCCCTGAGCTCTACTACCCACTTTGATGTTCTTCCTACTGCATCCCCACTATGGAGAATTTCTCTAATGGGGAGCGATGAAGTCACCTCGATTTTTTTGGCCTGGAAGTAGTGTTTGAGTTTACGAGAGGCCATATGTATAGCGTATATCAGCTTCTGAGCCTGTGGGTATCGAGCCTTCACATCATATAGGACCTCCCTAATATAGTACACTGGTCGCTGAAGACCTTCTCGCTTGATGACCAGAATCGCGCTCACAACTTGGGGGGGTAGCTACAACATATAGCAAAAGATCCTCGTCTGGTCGAGGAGCAGTCTACTCGACGAGAGGTACCTTTTGAGATCTTAGAAAGCGATCTCTGCCTCCGGTGTCCATTAGAATTGGTCATTTTTCTTTAGAAGTTTGAAGAGCGGCAACCCCTTTTCTCCTAGCCTTGAGATGAACCTGCTCAAAGCTGTTACATATCCTGTTAGTTTCTGCACTTCCTTTAACCTGATTGGGATCTCATCTTGTCGACGGCCTTGATCTTGTTGTGGTTTGCTTCTATTCCTCGGCTAGACACGAGAAAGCTGAGCAACTTCCTTGATGATACTCTAAACATGCATTTTTCTGGGTTCAACCTCATGCGGTACTTTCAAAGGTTGTTGAACGTTTCCCAGGGGTCTGCGATTAGGTCGTCCTTGGCCCTACTCTTCACGACCATATCATCAACATATGCCTTGACGTTTCTGACGAGTTGTGGTCAAAGAATGAATAAGCTGAATGCACCATTGGTAAGTGACACCAACGCTCTTCAAACTGAACAATATTTTTACATAACAAAAGATCTTGAAGGGCGTTACATAAGAGGTCTTCTCTTCATCTCTCCTACACATGATCTTTTGATGGTACCCTAAGCGGACATCTAAGAAGCTTAACAAATCGCTACCAATAGTTGAGTCAATAAACTAGTTGATCCGGGGGAGAGGGAAGAGATTTTTTGGGCATGTCTTGTTGAGGTTGGTGAAGTCGGCGCACATTCTCCACTTACCATTGAGCTTTTGGACCATGACTGAGTTAGCCAATCACTTTGGGTACTGCACCTCTCGGATGAAATCTGCTTCTAGGAGCTTGTCGATCTCCTCATGAAGTGCTTCTTTTCGGTCGGGTGCGAATTGACATGCCTTTTGCTTTACTGGTTGTACGTCAGGTCACACCGATAACTTGTGATCGATCACGTCCCTAGGGACTCCAGGCTTATCAAACAGACTCCATGAAAAGATGTTCACATTCACCCAGAGGAAAGTAATAAGCGCGAGTTCCTATTTAGGGTCCAAGTTGGCCCCTCTCTAGACCGTCCTGAATGGGTCGGATTTGTCTATGCAAACTGTCTTGAGCCGATCATCTGGATTGGCGACGACATGGACTTTAACGGGGCAACTACTGGGCCCAATGTTCTTGGGCTACGACCCGGGAGTCAGTTAGACCATGTCGAGGCTCCTCTTGTTGCAGTGAAGGACCGTCTTTACATTGCCAAATATGGTGATGGCCCCTGTCGAACGAAGGATCTTGATGGCCTGGTATGCGTAGTGGGCAACGACCATAAATTAGGCCATCGTTGATCGCCTCAGGATTGCATTGTGAGTGGTCCTAAAGTCCGCCACATTGAACAAGACCCTTTTGATCCTAAAGTTACTCGGAGAGACAAAGGTGATGAGTAGCTAGATTTGCCCCCAATGGCTTAGTCGAGGAGCCAGGGATAATTCCAAAGAAGGGAGGAGATGATTTCAACGCGCTTCTCAGAATCTGTAGGACATCCAGCATGTTGACGAAGAGGAAGTTGATGGTTCTCCCTCCATCGACCAGTATGTGACCCAGTAAGATGTTCTGTACCGTGGGTTCAGTCATGATGGGATAGCGACCAGGGCTTCTGAGACATGAGGGTTGGTCTTCCTGCCTGAAGGTGAGGGGTACCTCCAACCACTTAAGATGTGGGCTCGAGCCCGGCATGGTCGCCCACACTTCACGGACCACCGACTTGTATTCCCTGTTCGAGGAATACGTTGGTGTGCCACCAAAGATATGGTGTACCATGTGATCGGCCTGCTGAAAATCTAGCGTCGACTAGTCTAGGTCGTCCCTATCCTCACCATTATCGTTGCACATGGGTTTACACTCCCTAAGATCCTTGTTGATGATGCCCCACATGACCTTGCATTTGGTCAGATCGTGGGTGTCTATGTGATGGATCGGGCAGTAGCATCAGCCCTTTTTTCGGTCTTTTCTCGAAGCACTAGCGCGGTTGGCTGGTCTGCTCGACCTTCATGACATTGGGCAGTCCTGCCTTGCGTTTGCTCTTTTTCTCCTTCCAACTGACCCCTTTGAAAGAGGCGAGCTGGTCAAAGGTTGGCTGCGACTTTGGGTCGCTCTGGTGCTCTCTGACCTCAGCGGTCTATGCGCATTTGTCCGCGAGCTTGAAGAGCTCAGTGGTACTCTAGACTTCCTTGGTGGCCAGTTTTTCAACCATCTTTTGGTCTCTGACCCCCCTCTGGAACGCTATGACCACCCGTGATCCTTGGAATGGTATTCTGGCATTCGATGATACACCGGATGTAGTCTCATAGCGACTGGCCCTATCGCTGCCTGACCTAGTATAGGTTGTCCTCGACCCTTGGTCGGGCGTAGGTCCCCTGAAAGTTGGCGACAAACTGGTCGCGTAAGTCCTCCCATGAGTGAACTGACTCGTAGGGGATGTTCTTAAGCCAGGACCGTGCTGAACCAGCGAAGGCGGTCAGGAAATGTTGGCCATGACTTTCCCGTGAGCTCATGCGGCCTGCACCATGCGGTGTAAATATGTAGGAATTCCTCGAGATTGGTTGAGCTGTCGTATTTTTCAGCTAGGACCAGCCAAAACTTGTCCGTTCAGTGCACCTCTCGCAGTCGGGCGGACAAGGCGTTGCACCCCATCCCGTAATAGGGAGTCACTCGTTGATGGGCGACGACGTGTGCTCGGGGAGAGACGCGAAGGTCTCACGACCCTAGCGATTGAGTGGAGTCTGACACCTCCTTGTGATCGGGAGGTGAGTTGTAGGGTTGCTTACCCTTTTTCTGTTCTTGTCGAGCAGGATCTTCCTGCTCCCAGCTCGTGTTTTGGCCCTGGATTACGCCACGGAGGTCGTGTTGGCGAAGACAATTGCGCAGGTCAGTGGGTCGGCTGTCCCGACGCGACGAGGGTCACCGAGTACTTCCTATTATGGAGGGAGCATGAGATCTTTCCTACCACGTGGGTTCCTGGGATTCCTGGCGATCTCAAAATTCACCAGTCCTTACGATGGACATGGTGTTTGACGTCACGGTTTGGCGTCAGACGGTCTCTACCAAGAGGGTGAGGTTGCGTAACCATAGTGCTACTGGCGAACCCTTCGGCACGACCACTGATGGGTGGCTGAGAAGCATTCGCATGGTCTGTATATTCTATGTGGGCTTCATTGCCTTGCAGTTGAGGTGTTGAGCGCAGAGAAACGACATATCGCGAACAGGGGAGTCTCCATTGCTCTCTTGGTATGACGGTTTAGACGATGCCACCATGGACCGTGCCCTATGCGGGGGCTGTATCGGAGCTCCTTCGTATTCGGTGCCAGGCCAGTTTCCCTCTGGTTGCAAGGGTTGGGGCTCACTAACGGTGCCCGAGATACGAGGGCCTCCCCTACCCCCTGCTACATGGTGTGCCATGCAAATTTCATGTTGAGTCTCAGAGCCTTCGAACTCCGATTCAATATCCCAAACTTAGAGCACACTAGGCTCATCTACGCTGTATCCCATGATAAACATCTCGCGGCAATCGGGGTCCTCGGAACGGGACTCAGCGTTTACCGTGGATCCAGCCATAAGTAGCCCAATCGAGTTATCAACACTTGCCAAAATGCTAAAACGCGCCCCCTACTTGGCGCGCTAACTGTCATGGGTTAATCTCTAATAATGTATCTGAGATATGCCAAATGATAGGTGTGTGATCAACGTTTTTGGTGACTATTGATGGGTGTGCGTGTATGTCAAAAGAACTCAAGAATACTAGAGTTTATTCAGGTTTAGACATCTCTTGGGATAATAGTCCTACATCTTGTGTATTTTCTTATGAGTTAGATTAACTTATCCAGAATGTCCTCCTTACAAGTTTGGTCCGCCCCCCTTTATATAGCAGAAGGCGAGGTATACCGTATACATACAAGAAGATCGTGCCAAATAGTACGACTACCATATGCCTGACGAAAAATAGATATGCCTAGGTCAACGTTACAAGGGGTTGGCATGCCTGGTTCACCTTGGTCGTCCTGCATACCCTGTCCTATCTACCAAATGACGTCCCATCCGCTGCAAGCCTGTCACGCTCGCTTGCTAGGCCATCCTATAGCATTAAATGCTACGGGACGAGTCACACCGCCTCTGCGCCAACCCACAACTTTGCCTGTTGAAAGGTGCATGTGGAAGGAAAATGCACGAGTAGATGATATTAAATGCAATTAAACTGGTTAGGTAAGTGACGTGCCCTGTGACCAGCAAGGGCTGGTCATAGGGTTTTCATCTGCAATCAAGAGACTTGTCGTGCGAGCCCTGTCTAGTCGCGCAAGGAGGCCATGATTTTCAAAATATCAACTACTAGCTAACATCTGCCGGCTTGAGTCCTCCTGATAGAGGATCCTCTTATTCTTTAAATCGATAGCCTCATTTTAATGTAACTATTATTATATCAATAAACTCTATATTTGGTGGTATTTTAATTACTAATAAAAACAAAAGTTTAGAAAATTTATCGAAAACTGAGATCTAAAACATCTGCAGATCAAAAATAGTAAGTCTTCACCGCGCTGTCTCCCTTTCCTCCCATCCCCTTCTCTTTCCTTTTTTTCTAGATTAAAATAGTCATTTTGGTTGAATTTCAGCCTTTTTATAGAGGCTACTAACCGTCCCCTGAAAGGATGGCAATGCCTAACTGTCTTATCAAGGGTGGTAAAGATGACGTGCTTTCTGCAAGGCTTAACCGTCCCATGAGATGACGGTAAGAACTATCTGTGCCACCATGACATGCTTACCGTCTTTTTCTTAAAAAAGTTACAGTTCTTTGAGAGGACGATAGACGTTTATTATTGTAAATATTTTTATCCAAATATATGTTTATAAATATTTATGTTAGAAAATGTAGAAAAAATCCATGATACAGTGCATATGGCTTGATAGCCTTGGCGGGCTATGGATTGGCCAAAACACAGAGAGGCCCATGCGGCTGGATTGGATTGAGGTTGCAGCTGCGGGCTCGCTGAGCTGATGTAGGCCGAGTGTGCAGGAGAGCCGAGACCACTCGAGCGATTATTTTGAGTCTGTGACGGACTACAGCAGTGGGTCGACCGATGTACAAGGAGGTCTTTATTCGAGCTTTTTTACATTTCCTTACTTAAATAATTAAATAAATAGACTTAAGATAAAAAGATATATAATAATAAGCGCTTACCGTTCTCTGAAGGCGATAAGTATGCCACAGTGGTCTTACCCACTCTCATTGCCGGTAGCCCCGTGATGAACAGAACTCAACATTCAATTTCATTTCATATCTTCTCTATTTAAAACAGTGGTCTTCTATTACTCTAAAAATCATAATTTTTTTTACATGTTCCATAATCCATATGCAACCTATTTTAATTGGATTCATCTAAAAATCCTGTGCAGAATTTAAACTAAAATTCTTCAAAAAAAAATCTACTTTTATAACTTCTATCAATTGTCAGGGCATCAAATAAATTCCCAAAAATCTAGAAAAATTCACTAATATTCTTCTTATGTGATAAAATAATTTCTAAAATTATTTTTGGTGCTAGATTATATGGTGAAAAAGTGAGTTCCTTTGTAAGGCTCAATTTATATGTATTTTTATAATTTCATGTGATATTCTTCTTTTAACTCAATCTAAATTCAAACATATAGAAAACTAGGGTTGAAAATAATTTTAGATATTATTCCATCACATAATAAAAATATTAGTAAATTATTCCAGATTCTTGGGATTTTATTTGATGCCCTAACAATTGCTAGAGGTTATAAAAGTAGACTTTTTTTTGGACAATTTTAGTTTAAATTCTGCACAGGTTTTTAGGTGAATCCAATTAAAATGGGTTGCACATGGATTATGGAACACATATAAAAATTTCTAGGATTTTTGAAGTAACAAAAGATCGTTATTTTAAACAGAGAAGATAGGATAGGAAATTAAACGTTGAGTACTGTTCATCACGATCCAATTACAACAGAGCAGCACAATCCAATTACAACATCAAATCAATTTGGACAGGGAACAATGTCAAATCCAACCGATGTGCTCACCTTCCTGCATGACCTTCCCCCATTCCTGACCTCCGCTATTGGCTCGCTGCTCACAAGCTCACCAGCGACCTCTCCCCCTAATGAAAGCCTGGCAACCAAGTTGAGCTATTTTGTGTACCTGATGAGCTCCCCCAGCCAAAATCGAGCTCCTCCCCTTAAAACTGTAATGGCTCAAGCTCCGCCTTGGCCAAATCAATGTCCTTGCCTCGGACCTTTGCCGGATCGAACTCCTTTGCGCGCAAATTTCCTTGCAACCAGATTGAGCTTCTTCCTTCTCGGATTGAGTTCACTCCACTAGATCTGTGCATCCCAACGCCACAGACCTAGGCTTGCGGCTACATAACTCATCAAGGCGCACAGCACCACTTTCGACGGTAGGGACTCCGTGGAGGGTGTGGCCTTCTACTTCGTGACTCGAGTGGTGCTGCTGTCTCCCCCATACACCCCCAAACCATATTCGTATGACCAAGAACACCTTCAGATTCCAATGGAGGGAGGGAGGGAGGGAGGAGGAAAGGACGAGGGACGAGGGAGACGTACCAGGAGAGAGAGGGCAGTGGGTAGCGGAGAGGAAGAGGGAAGGCAAAAAAACAGTAACAATCGTAATGTGATTGAGGGAGACGCACGATCAAGTGATTTCGATCGGGTGGCTGCCGAGGTGTGCGGGCGGCAGGCCAAACTTCTACATGCTCGGAAATTAGATTTTACCTTTTAATTGCATGGGTTTCTTCAAGATGCAAGTCCTTTTCTAGGTTTTCAAACCCCATACTTTATTTTTTTTCTGTACTGTTAGCATGACAGTTGTTGCATTGTCTAGGTGGCATGACGGTTAAAGCTGATCTTGATGAGTCCTCACCTTACGCAGCTATGTTTGCAGCACAGGATGTTGCTCAAAGATGCAATGTATTGCACTATCTTGGCAAAAACATTTTTGTTTGTTTTCAGTTGACGCTCAATTCAATTTTTCTGTTTGTCACAGGAGCTTGGAATTACTGCTCTGCATATTAAGCTATGTGCTACTGGTGGAAACAAGACCAAAACTCCTGGCCCTGGTGCTCAGTCCACCCTGAGGGCATTTGCTCGATCGGGCATGGAGATTGGTCGTATTGGTAAGCGACTATGAATAATAGATAGTTGTTATATTTGGGTATTTTAGAGTTTTTAAATTTTTGGAATATATCTTTATTTTTAGGAAAGGGTCTGAAAGAAAAGAAATTACTCGTAGATACTAAGGTAGATCTCAAGAATAGAAAAAAGAGGAGTCTAGAGGGACATATGACACACCATATATACGGAGCAAATGGGTCCTACAGAGGACAAGCCCAAAACAAGTCAAGACAAGCGACACAAAGTTATTAGAAGCCAAGGAGAAAATCGCTGACTAGATTTAGATATGTTAGGAAACTTAGAGTTCTACAACCGAATGTAGACCCATCTTGATCTCTTAGAGTTTGACCTTATTGGAATATGTCTTTATCTCTTGAAAATTGATTTTATATTTTAGGGTTTTTAGCACTATAAATATAGGGGTGAACCTCTCATTATAGAACACAAATGAAAAAAAATAGAAAGCTTTTCTCTTACATTGTGTCTTCTTTGTATAATTGCTTTCTTAAGGGATCTCTGGGTTACACCGGTAGCAATGGTTTTTCATCACGTTATTAGCACGAGGCTCTACCAGAGACCAAACTAGCGGAACAAATCTGCCTGCGACTGAACTACACTGCATCGAATTCATCTTACACCACACAATCTACTGACATCAATCCCTACTATATGTGTAAGTTGAGCAAATAGATCGTTTTATGAAATTGATCTGTTTGCTAGATCATGATTTGTATGTAATCGATGCCCGCATATGGCTGTACCACACCACCTGTTGGCCTCCACATTGCGCCGTGCCTCTGTTGCATGCACCGAAGCCCTTGGCTGTAGGCCTCTGCGTCGCGCGTTGTCCTGCTGCCACCCATCAGAGAAGAGGACCAACGCCCCTGCGAAGCTCCTGTGTGTGTCCTATACCGCACGTCGAAGTCCTGCTGCCGCCAAGCTAGCACCACAGCTCCTCTGCAGCACCAGCCCTGCTGGCCGTCGGGCCTGCCGCAAGCGGCTCTGCTGCTGCGTGCACCATGCTACCTGCAAGTGAAAGGACAATAATGTCGCCTAGAGGGTGGGGATGAATATGTGTTTTTACAAAAATTTGTCCCCTTTTACCGTTAGCCTAAACTTGAAAATAAACTAACGGATTTTTTACAAGTAAAAATCCTAAATATGCTAGGTTCAATGCACAATCACATTAAATAAGTATAAAAGTTACAATCCTATGGTGATAGAGATTATTCAAAATTAGCAAAAGATATGCAAGAAAACGTTAGTTGAATATCCTAAAAACACTGTTCATCAGAGGCTCCTGGTTGACCCGGATTCTCCGGGTTCGGAGATGATTGTATAGAATTCGGACCTTCTGGGTTCAATCCGGAACCTCTGAGTTTAGCAGAGAATGACCTCAAAATTTAAATTAAACAGCGCCTAAAGGTTCTAGCTCAAACCAAGTGAAGTCGTGTATTCCAATTAGATCTATCAAAAACCTACAATCAAATACACACGAACAAGTAGATCGAGAAAAATGCACAAATATTAAGCAAGAATACAAGAACATGAAAATAAGATAGTAGACACGCGATTTGTTTCCTAAAGTTTGAATACCTCTATAACATCCTGAGTTTGAGCATGTTAATTAATTATAAAATTCACTCAAAATTAAAAAAATTAGGATTAATTAAGCTAATTATGGGTTAAGAGAATAGGTAAGTGGATGTATATATACAAGTATATATGTACATTCATATTTATAAGTTGCATAGGTAATTCAAAGTGCACTAGAATCAATTTCAAAATAGTCTCTGCATTAAGTTGGTTCATATGCATTAGTTTGAGATTTCTTTGGTTCTTTGTGCGGAGGTTTGAAATTGAATGTCTCTCAATTTCAAATCTACTCTTAGATTCTTTTCAGCTCCAATCCAAATTGAGTTCGAATCCTTTGTTTCAAATCCTTCCCCAAAAATCTTATTCCAAATTCAAATCAAAGTTCAAATATTCCAAATGGAGTTGATCTTAAGCCCAAGTCAAAATTCAAATTCAAAATATTTCATTTTGAATTATTCCCAAAATCCCTCCCTCCCTCTTTTCTTTCTCTTTTCCTTTTCTCCTTCTCTTTTTCACCCGGGCCGAATTTCCCTCCCCTCTCTATTTCTCAGCCCACCAGCCGGCCTTCTTCTCTCCACCCGCACACCGGCCCTTCCTCTCTCTTCTCTCTTTCAGCCCAGCGAGCTCGGCCCAGCTTCTCCTTTTCTTCCTCCCACGCATGCTGCGCCCCACCTGCAGCAACGTCGAGCGGCCCAGCTCGCCGCATCGTGCCAGCCCACTCGCGCGCACGCTCGTGCATCCTGACGGTCCGCTGGGCCACGCGTCACTGATCCAACCGCGTGCCCGCGTGCCTCTCTCCTTCTCCTCCATCTAGCGCGGTGCGCTCGTCGCAGGCCGCCGTCCCGCTTCTTATCATTTTTGCGCACGGTGAGCCTCTTGGTTCCCCTAGCACCCCCCCTAGATAGCATGTAGGCGTCTCCCGAGCCCCTTTTTGCTTGTTGCCATGTGCCACCGTGTGATTGCCCCGTGCCGCCATGCAAACATCGTCGCTAACATGCTTATGCGCTTTGTGTGGTCACCGGTCGTCGTGCAATGTGATCTAGAGGCGTTAGGCCTCTTTTCTTTGCAGGATTAGCCCCTCCCTGTTCAGGGGATGTGCTATCCAGTTGCGTCGCACTGTTGTTTCCTCTTCGGTGGTGACCTGGAATCGTCTTCGCCGCCGGCCGACGACGAGATGCTCCCTGTCAACTCCGCTGTAACACGTAGAAGGCCGGCGTCCGCTCGTCATCGTGAAACTCCGGCGAAAACCCAA
This sequence comes from Phragmites australis, assembly GCF_958298935.1. Classification (NCBI taxonomy): domain Eukaryota; kingdom Viridiplantae; phylum Streptophyta; class Magnoliopsida; order Poales; family Poaceae; genus Phragmites; species Phragmites australis. The sequence goes on from NC_084925.1 coordinate 5,491,159, forward strand.
CCCCGGCAACCTTTCCGGCGACACCCCGCCGAAATCCCTCACCACCAGTCGATTCTCCCCCCCCCCCTTCTCTGCTGCGCGCACGCAAGCGCACACAGCCGGGCCGTCGCTCGGGTGCATGGAAATCGGCCACAGGCCGTGGCTCAGCCTAGTTCGACCCAGTGGCCGGTCTCGCCGACCCATCCGCCAGACGGGCCGCTTGGTAGGCCGTTCTGCCTCCGTGGCTCGTTAGCCAGTCAGCCCAAAACTCAAGCGGGCCTGCATAGTGTGAGCCCAGCACTATAGCTCAACCCATCCAAACCCAAATTCGGCCCATCCAGGCCCAGACCCGGCCCAATTTGGGCCCATCCCGGCCTGATAGGTTGCTGTTATTTTTCTCATTTTAAATTCTGATTAAATCTTCCGGGGGTCGTAACTTCTCCGTTCTGGCTCCGATTTCGGCGATTCTTTCACCAAAATTCATCTAAAAATCGAGATCTACTCACCGGTCATGTTGTGGTATCCATTAAGGCTCATTTGGATTTCCATTTGGTGTTAACTAATTCTTCTTTAGTATCACCATTTTTTATCGTAGTCGCGATTTCAGGGCAATCCGAGTTCTGCGAGTGCTGCGTCGGAAGCATCAGGAATGAGGAGGATCCCGATTACAATCAAGACTTCGAAGAAAATTCCGAAGAAGGCAAGTTCTATCGCCTTGATCATATTGAGCCTATGTTTTCAAATAATATACATGATCAACTAAAACCGGACTTATTATCGCAAGTGTTATATATTGCGTTTTCTTTCAAACTACTTGTAGTAGTTAATCCTATCAACACTGCCATGCCTTACATGTCATCATCCAGAATACATATCACCCTAGGAATACCTATTGTTAAATATATTAACGATAGACGACGCCATGATATCTAGCATGCTTAGGATTGAATACGTCTCCTCGGAGATGTCGCTTTTAAAAAAAAAACCTCTCCTCGGAGACAAGATTTATTGTTATCAATGATAACTCATATATCATGAATCCTTGATGGTTGTGAATTCCGTGATGGTTGTGAAATCCTTGATGTCATGTGGGATATGGAGGGTGATGTGTAAAAATAGGTGAAAATTGTTTTGGCGCGGGCAGGTAGAGTGGTCCTCCGGGGAGGATGCTCTTGGGGGCTTGAGTTACATGACGGTATTCATTGGCCATGAAGATGTCTGGCCCGGCCACTTAAGGACCGAGTCATTTCGCGGTAGGAAAGGTGTTTGAAGAGTCTCGGTATGATTCGCTCCTTCGCTTGCAACGGTTGGAGGCTAAGTATATCGTATGGGTAGAGCTGTACAACCTCTGCAGAGTGTAAATTTATTCGAATAGCCGTGTCCACGGTCATGGACATGCGAAGGAAGAACCTTTTTTACTAGACTTGGGAGCGTGTGTCTTGATGAGTGAGTGTGTGGACTAGATGTCCGTGTGATGAGGTTCCTGGCTCGATCCGCCAGAAGCTGTGTGGTACTAGAGGTACACCATATGTGATTAGAAGGGACTGCGGAGTGAGGTGTAGCCCCTCCCAGGACCGAGGAACCCCAGTTACAGCTCGTCACTGGTTTTTGAACTACTTAAAATATTTTGAAGTCGATCATAACTCATACAATTGGATATCTGCATAAACTGCTTTACGCTTAAACCTAAACTGTAAATCCTATCCTTGAATAAACCCTTTATGCATCTATCAACACTTTGAAGTAGTATAGGGCTTGCTGAGTACCTTCCATACTCACTCTTGCTGTCATTCAGATGAAGAACCCAATGCCGACTCCGCCGGAGGTGAAGCCGGGGATGAAGAATAGTCTCTGAAGTCGCGTTCGCCCCCTCGCTACTTGTGGCTTGGGCTTTTGCTTCTATTGTGTGTTTTGCTGGCCGCTTGGCTAGGCTTGTAATATTCGGTATGGATTGTAAGCCTTTTGTACCCAGAATCTTACTATTTACATACGAAGTTTGACTGTGATACTATAACTGTTATACTGTGCGTATCAGCTACGTAATCCAGGGACTGATACAGGAGGCACAGGAGATCCTGGTAATGGGGGTCTTACAACCTCCACTAGAGGTTCCTACGTCTCCATTGTGGGGCTCGGTCACACTTGAGCCAGGTTTCTCTCAACCCTTTTCCTCGCCAAACTCAGTCACACTTTAGCTTCAGTTTCTACTATTAATTTGTTCCCTTCCGGAGGCGAAATTGAAGACTTCACAAACTTCCCGTGGTATACTACAACCTTAGGTGCTCGCCGGCGATGCCTAACTGCCTAGGAGCTCTAAGCTCCAAGAGTAACGAACGCTTTGCGATCTTATCGCCGATAAACTCAAGTGCTCAATAATAGAGTTTAGCTCACTTGCACTCAATCTTTCAATCTCTCAACCCAACTCACTTTTCTTCTCAAATCGCACACTAGATCGGAGTGGGAGGAAGTTCTTTTAGCTTTAAAGATGTTCTTTTTTGTGCTCTTGCAGTAGCAACAAAGGATGCGGGTTAAAGGGTAGATATATCCAACCCCCAAAAATTAGCTATTACACAGTTTTTTGTACTGACCCGGAGTATTCGGGTCAAACCAGAGACTCTGGATTGACACTAGAATGTTTAACTGAGAACCCTAGTCGGAGCTCATCCCGAAGACTCCAGACAGAACACCAGAACCCAAAGTATCTGGGTTAACCCAGAGACTCCAGGTGTACTAAAGAATGCCCAAACTAAGACCCCAACCCGGAGCCTCATTCGAGGGTCCAAAACCCAAAAAATCCGGATTCCACCCGGAACCTCCAAGATCAACGAAACTGACCGCGAAAAACGACAATAACTTTTGATCCCGATGTTCGATTTCGACAATTTTAGACTCTATGGAAAGCTTATTCAGAGGGTTACACATCAAAACTGAATTCATAACCTCAAACACATTGGATCAAACTAGGAACACTCCTCAAAACCAAATTCGGACACTTTCACACTTTTCCACCGGGCTCCTTAAGCTAACTCTCACTTTGGGTTGGTTAGAAATAAAGGTAATGCATACCAAATAATATGAGATTTATTCACTAAGTCTCTCCTTGCATCTAGTTTTGAAATATTTGTCATGGCATTGGGATGAGGAGGCTTAAAGAGTTGCACATTTCAGGAGAAAATTTCCACATAATACAGATACGAAGAATTAAATCTTAGTCAAGAAGATTAAGTACCCAAACTTAATTATGAAGATTTTGTGAAGCATTTGGGTGGTTTGTACTATTTTTTCCCCTTACATGAGTTTTCCTGAAATTTCTCATGTTAAGATTTTTAATGAGGCAATTCATGTGACCATGTCGCGAGCTATGCACTCTTTCTCCCAATTTTTCCCACTGGGTTTTTGGGGAGTTTTGATGATATATATGCATTTCACGAGAAGTGCTCAAGGGGGAGTGTTAAGAAACCTGAAATTTTATAACCGAATGTGGGCCCGTCTTGATCTCTCAGAGTTTGGCCTTATCAGAATAGGTGTTTATCTCTTGGAGATTGATTCTATATCTTAGGAGTTTTTGATACTATAAATACAGAGGTGAACCCCTCATTGTAGAACATAGATAAAAAAGTATAGAAATCTTTTCCCCTATATTATGTCTCTTTTGTATGATTGTTTTCTTGAGGGATCTTTGGACTACATCGGTAGCAGTGGTTCCTCAATAAGATCCATTTAGACTAGCTACACCCCCTTGTAACAGACTCAGGTCAATACAACACAAACATGATATAAGGTTATTATCCTTAGGGAGGCCTAGACCTATCTAAAAACCCATGTGTGTCCCCCTTGTGATTTGTCTACTCAAAGCATCCCCTAATTTTTCAATAAGTTCGTTAGGTCAGCGGCTTACAAATCTTCGATAGCTGGCACCGTACGTGGGGATAATGAGAAAAGGCATTGAAGAATCTACACGCGAGATGCCATCGACATCGCTCAAAGCTTCACTGAAAACCGGTGTTTTGGATGATGGGTTCTACGATAATTTTACCTCTCTTCTTGATAAATCAGTGATCGATCGGGTGGATTTCGATGATGAACTCTCTAGCGATGAGGAAAGTCAATTCATGGATCAATGCACCAAAGATCAAGATATCGAGTTTGAACCACTCAATCGCCAAGACAATTGTGAATGTCTGGTTCACAGGAAGTCAGGATCAATCCACACAATTTCTGACAACATGGATTGTTAAGATACCAACCTGGAGCAATCCAATGAAGCATCCATGATGGATTTGGGCACCTCCTCTAGCGGAGATTACCCTCAAGAAGTTTTCACTGTCGGAGACGAGGGTGATGATGTAGGTCATCATGATGCTGACCCTGCAAACGACCAGGATCCTGCGGCCCAGATGGTAGGCCATGGTTAGCTTCAAGCGGACACACCGCCCCTGGTCCTTAACAAGGCCCCGATCTTACTATCTCTTGAGAATCAACAGAGGGTTTACCGCTTTAATTCTATAACTGTTAAGAGGATCATCCTTCTACAAGAGGCCCTCATGCACCCTACGACCACAGGTCTAGCTGTCCCAGTTGGTAAGGATTGGATGAACTCAACGATTGACTTAACAAAGGAGATCATCCTCTAGGCCAAGAACTCTCATCTAGCTCTAGCTGGAAATAGTACAAATCAGGGCAAGCCAAACAATGTCCCATCGCAAGACACATCATACCCGGAGAGGGGTAACCCCTGGAACAAAGCTTCCTGGAATGACAATGAGGCAAAGAACTGCCGCTAGACCTTGCTAGTTACAGATCATCTGATCAATGACTTGTGTGGGGTCATCAACGACTGGCGAATACGCCCGGGGGGCCTTTGAAGAGGCTTCATCTACCCCTCATCGATCTAATCAGGGAACGTTCCGACATCAATCAAATCAGGGCCAATCTCTGATTGCGGTGGGAAAGACTCTCGAGGATTCTAGAACCAAGCAAGGTGCCATAAATAGATGCATAATCTTCTCTCTAGATCTATGGAACATAAGCTAGCTGCCAAGGTTCCACCTCAGGACAATCGAGAAATACAATAGAAGTACAAATCTCATTGAGTTTCTCTAGATATATACCACGACCATCCAGGCTACAGGTGGGGAAGAGAAGGTAATGGCAAATTATCTCCCTATAGTCCTTGAAGGGTAGCCATGACATGGTTGACCAATCTATCACTAGGGATAATATACTAGTAGGAGCAACTTTGTGATGTGTTCTGAGCTAACTTCCAGGTACGTACGTTTACCCCAGTATAAAAAATGATCTCCATTATTGTAAGCAGATGGGGAACAAAACCTTGCATGAGTTCGTGTGCCAACATTCACTCAATGGGTTAAGAGCTGGTATTGTGTTGAAGACATCGCTAGAAAGAAGCACGAAATGGTTAAAGAGCTCATGCAGATCATCGATAAGTCTGCTAGGGCTGAGGATGCGCTCCTCTATATCAAGAAGAAGACTTAGGGCATCAAGGGTCCTCAACCTAGGCTCGATGGCGATAAGGTCCAAAGCAAGCGTAAGAAGAACACCAGGGGAGGTAAGGGCAAGAAAGCTAAATCTGACAAAGTCTTTGCAAACATGCCCGAAATCTGTCCCAACTAGCACTCTGGTCCTTCCTCGAGCAAAAGCTTTATGCAAGGCTCTAGCGAACGAGATGAAAAGCCTTGGTGCGACTTCCACCAAACCGACAACAACAACATCTACAAGTGTTGCCTTTGGAAAAAGTTGGTCAAGGTAGAGGTCGAAAAGGAAGCCAAAGAAAAGAAGACCCAGGTCGCGGCCTAGAGTAGGGATTCCAACTTCGGCAGTAGTGAGTTCAACACAAATCCGATGTCTTTTCAGTCAGGTGAGAGGACAATCGACCACATGTTCGGTGGTTTCGCATCCTATGAGTCTAAACTATAGTACTATAGCATTTAGGCCTCTAGGTAAGTGGTAATTATTTCGGTGATTAATGACAATTGTATAATTGTGACTAATAAGTTTGTTTTGAAGGCTATAAAAATTTTAGTTCACAATGATGCTTGGGCAATCTTGGTCCCTAAAATTGAATTCATGGATGACCAAAGGATATGAGCATCAAGATTAAGGATCTTCTAGTTCTAAGTGTCACAAGGAGATAAAGGATACTTAGAGTAGCACATGTTCTCTTTTTAGTTCTTTGATCATCCTATAAAGAGGGGCTAAGAGTAGTAGTTATACCTTGTTGAGTCTAGACTTGGTTGGATGCACACTTATGAAATTATAACACTAGGTAGCTCATAAAAGCTCAAGGATACATTGCTCAGAAGATAGAACTCAAGAAATTTTGAATTTGACGAGTTCAAAAAAGATTGTAAACACCGAATAGTCTGGCGCTCTGCAAATTATACTTGCTGAAATGTTTTGACTCAGAAGAGGTGCTTCCACTCTACACGCCAGATGGTCCAGCGTTGAGGTTGAATCACGCTGAAGCATTCTTACAGAATTCAAATTTCTGTAGAAGAAGTGGCTATACATGCCGGATGGTATGGCGTACCCACGTGAGTTCAGCAGAGCAATTTTTCTAGAGAAGATGTAATCAACCGATCTGGTGTGGTTGTGCACGCTAGATGATTTGGTGTATGAACAGGAAACTTTGCTGGAGTATTTCAAAATAGTAATGGTTAGTGACAGTTTGTATTGGCTAGTTTTGGAAAAGTTACACGTCGGATGGTCCGACGTATGTGAGCAGGTGCACGCCGGACCATTCGTTGCTCATAGGAAACGTGGGTGGTTAGGCAACAGCTATATTTGGATTTCTAGCATATAAATACCTTCTCACTTTGTCTCACTTCCATCTCGTGTGAACCCAGAGGAACCTATACACTGTGTGTGTCATCAAGAAGCAAGAGAATGCACTAGAGTGAATTTCAAAGTTCTTACTTGAAGATTAAGGACATCATCAGTGTATAGAGAGTAGCAAGTGTGTATCTACCTATAGTTTAGGCATGATCATGGTCAAGTGAAGCTATTGGCTTGTTACTCTTGGTGGGTGGTAACACCTAGCCGGTCTTTGGTGATTGGACGTGTTTTGGTGAGTTCTTGGAGTTCTTGTGGGAGCCCCGAGAAGATCATTGTAGTTGGTTTGATACCCACCAATCCGGAGATGAAGAATTACAATCTTGAGGGAGCACTTGTGTCTTTGTGGCTCAAAGGAGAGCTATATCCTTGGTGGATTCTCCAACGAGGACTAGGGGGGAGTGCCAACTTCTCGGCGCGTCAGAAAAAAATAGGGTCTTTTTGTCCATCTCATTTACATTCCTGCATGTTTTGAATTCCGCATTTACTTAGTGTTTTCTCTTCCTTATTTTGTTTGCCTTGTTCTAGCTTATTCATGTAGTTGTTGCAACTTATTCTAAAAATCGGTAGAAGTAATTTTTTAATTAAAGTCCAATTCCCCCCCCCCCCCCCCCCCGTTTGGGTCATTTGATCCTTTGGTAGCAGAGTTTCATTATCTTGATAGACTTAACATCCTAGAGAAATGACTTCCAGAAATGGAAGTAGTGTGCATGGTTTGAGGGGTAGAACTTCCCTATTGGAAAGTTCACATGACGAGATATCTTAAGGCTATTTTTCCCTAAGTTTGGCTAGCCACTTCCATTGAGTTTGATCAATATTTTACCGAACAACAAGTTAGATGGAATGCCAAGGCTAGAAATGTTATATTTGAGAGAATTTTTGAAGAGGTCTTTTCTAGAGTAAGGAGTAAGGAACTATCTCATGATATTTGGTCCAGTCTTTGTGAAATTCATGAGGGTTCTAGGAAAATTCAGGAGGAAAAAAAATCATGTGCTAATGAACAATCTTAATCAATTTAAGATATTTCCTAATGAGTTATGCAATGATATGTATTCTCGCTTGAATATGCTTGTTGAGGAAGTCAATTCTCTTGAACTTACTCAATTGTCTCAAGGGGATATTATTCATAGGATCTTGATAATGTTTCCAAACCGCAATATAATATCATCATCTCTCCTCTTCATTAAAAGGATATCAATGACATGATCATCACCGATGCTGTTGGGAAGATTTTTGCTCATGAGATGTTCTTGTTTGGAGATCAAGGTGATCAATCTTCATCCAAGAAGAATCTTGCTCTCAAGTCTAAGATGGTTGACAAGAAGAAGAAGATGAAGCTTCCATCAGCAAGTGAGAGTGACGAAGATGATGATGACTGAGCTTGACCTCCTCATATGAAGAATCACAAGAATGATATCCAAGTTGGGTAAGAATGACTACAACTATGATCCCAAGAAGAATAAATTTTGCTCAAAAAAATTTGACAAGTCCGATGGCAGAGACAAGAAGAAATGCTACAATTGTGGTGACTATGGCCACATATTATTGCCCTCACCCCGACAAGAGAAATAAGAACAAGAGCTAGACCAATGATGCAAGTGAGAATGAGGATAGGCACTAGAAGACGAATAAAAGATAAGAATAAGAAGAAGATTTTCAACAAGAAGGGTGAAGGCCGCAAGGCTTACATTGTTGGTGAATTGGTCTCCGGTGAGAGCTCAAATGATAATTCAAGTGGTGATGAAGACAACAACTTTGCGAGTCTCACCATCACTAATGATGATCCACCATTTTATCCACAACCTATGTGCCTCATGGTAAAAGGTAACAACAAGTTGAGTAGTGAGGATGATGATAGTAGTAGAGATGATGATGGTCTTTCCCCTAATGATCTATCTAAGCTCATGAATGATTATTCTGCTATCATCAAAAAGCAAAAAACTAAGATCAAGTCTCTTGAGAATGTTAATGTTAAGTTTAGCTCTAGTCATGATAAGTTACTTGCTAAATATAATGATGTGCTTAAGAAACATGATGAAGCAGTTGCATCTAGCAAGTCACTTGAGGCTAGTAACAAGAAGCTAAAACTTGAGCATGTAGATTTGAAATTCAAATATCAAGAACTTGAATTAGCTTATGATGTCATTTATACTAGCATAAATGAATTGCATATTATTGATATTATTAAGATCAATGCATCTAGTTCTTGTGATGATCTTCTTGATATGTCATGCTCCTCTTCATGTGATACTATATTGTCTTCTAAGACTAACCATGCAAGCAAGCAAGCGTGTGGCTCACTGGTAAGGCACAAGGGTGCATCCTTACTGGTCCGGGGTTTCAACCTTGGGCTTGCACCCCCATTAAAAGGCCTCCAATGAAGGCCCCGAGGAAGGGGATCCGTTGCTAAAAAAAAAAGACTAACCATGTACGGAAGCAAGAGCTCAAATATGAGATTGCAAATCTCTACTCATGTGTGTCCCAGTTAACTAAGAGGGAGTATAAGCATAAGTAAATCCTCATGAAGAATGCAATATTTTACAACAAGAGAGGCCTTGGATGCTTTCTCAACCCGGTGGAAAAAAATCATTAAGTCACTGGAGATCAAGAATTGCTTCATCAAAAAAGTTGGTTCATATTATCAATATTGTGAAGTCACCGGTCACCACATAAGAGAGTGTTCAATTCCTACTAAATCCCTCCCTACTTTGCATCTAAATATAAGTCCACTTTCAATTATCATCATTTTTTGTTGCATAAGCTTAAAAATAGAAATTTTATAGCTAAATTCATTGGAACTCAAGCTAATGGCAAGCTTCCTAGGCAACTTTAGGTGCCTAAAGCTCTTGTGTCTCACGTTAATGATACCAAACTTATTTTGGGCACCTAAACAACAAGCTTGATCTCTTATGTGTAGGTGAACTGTAAAACCAGTGGCAAACATTGGGTACTTGATAGTGAATGCACACAACATATGACTGGCAATGTAAATATGTTCACCTCACTAGAAGATGAAGTGGGCAATCATTAAAAAGTCACATTTGGTGATAATTCTAAAGCAAATGTGGTAGGTTTGGGTAATGTGACAATCTCCAATGATCCATCTATCTCTAATGTGCTTTTAGTAGAGTCTCTTAGCTTTAATTTGCTTTTTATGGCTCAACTATGTGATCTAGGTTTCACATATTTATTTAGTGATGTTGATGTTATCATAATAAGCAAAAAACATAATGATATAATCTTTAAAGGTTTTAGACATGGATATATCTTGTATATTCTTCCTCTAATGAAGCTAGCTTGACAACATATCTCTTCACCAAGACTTCAATTGGTTGGCTTTGGCATCGTTGACTTGTACACATTGGAATGAGCCAACTCAAGAAGTTGTTCAAGAATGAAATGATGGTTGATTTGAAGTATGTGGTATCCAAGAAGGATAAGTTGTATAGTGCTTACCAAGCAGGAAAGCAAGTTGCAAGCTATCAACTATACAAGTTCATGATATCTACATTAAGACCCCTAGAGCTTCTACACATGGATCTCTTCGGACCAACTACCTACATAAGTCTTGGTGATAACCTCTATTTCCTTGTTATTATTGATAATTATACAAGATACAACTGAACTTTTTTTTTAGATGACAAGAGTAAGACCGTTGGAATCTTCAAGAAGTTCACGAAGAGAGCTTAAAATGAGTTTGAGGCCACATTTATGAAGATCCAAAGTGACAACAGGACGGAGTTCAAGAACACACAAGTTGCAAATTTTTATGATGATAGATGTATCAAGCATGAGTTTTCATCAACCTATACCCCTCAATAAAATGGTGTTATGGAGAGGAAGAACAAGACATTGATCACTCTTGCAAAAGCAATGTTGGATGAGCGTGATACGTCGAAGAAATTTTTGACGGAAGCAATCAACACGACGTGTCATGCATTCAATCGAGTGTATCTCCACCAACCATTGAAGAAGACGCCATATGAGTTTCTCATTGGGTGGAAACCAAATATCTCATACTTCTGAGTGTTTATGTGTGAGTGCTTTATCTTCAAGAAAAGAGAACACCTAGCAAAGTTTGAGCGTCATTGTGATATTAGTTTTCTTGTTGTTTATGCATCTAACTCCAAAAATATCGAGTATTCAATAATACCACCGATTTTGTTGAGGAAACATGTGATGTGGAGTTTGATGAATCTAATAGCTCACAAAGAGAAGATGTTTCTTGTGATGATGTAGGTGAAGAACCCTTGAGAGATGCAATGAAGAAGATTGCAATTGGGGATATCAAGCCGAAGGAGGATGATGAAGATGTATCTTCTACTTTCACTTTGCACACCTCTATGGCACCCTAAGTTGATCAAGATAATGAGAAGGATGATCAACCGCGTTGATCATATGATGTACACATCTCTCAAGAGGAAGCTCAAGCTCAAGATGTTGGATCACCTCAAGATACACCTCAAGAAATGTAAGTGAAGCAAACACATATTTCCAAAGACCACCCCATTGACTTGATTATTGGGAATCCATCTAGGGGAGTAAGAACATGCTCTTGTCAATATGCTTCATTTTATGAACATTACTCATTTGTCTCTTGTTGGTAACCTGTCATATAGATGAGGCTCTTAAGGATCTGAATTGGGTGATTGCAATGTAAGAAGAAATTAACAACTTCACTCGTAATGAAGTATGGATTCTTGAAGAGAGACCTTAAGATAAGAATGTGATTGGAACCAAGTGGGTCTTCTGTAACAAGCTAGATAAACATGTTGTGGTGGTATGCAACAAGGCAAGACTTATCGCCCAAGATTTTGCACAAGTTGAAGGTTTGAATTTTAGCGAAACATTTGCTCCCATGGCAAGGTTTGAAGACATCCGTATCCTTTTCACATTTGCTTCACATCATAATATTAAACTTTTATCAAATGGATGTAAATAGTGCATTCTTAAATGGCTTCATTAATGTACTTGTTTATGTTGAACAACCTCCAGTTTCGAACATTCTAGATATCCTAATCATGTTTATAGGTTAAACAATGCGCTTTATGGACTTATGCCAAATTTGTATTGATGATATAATATTTAGTTCAATTAGCAAAACGTTTTGCAAGGAATTTGGTGACATGATGTCGATGATTGGCAAGCTCAACTATTTTCTTGGATTTCAAATCAAGTAATTAAAGGAAGAGACGTTCATCCATCAAAAGAAGTACACAAAGTACATTCACAAGAAATTCAATATGGATGATAGCAAGCCAATCAAGACTCCCATGCCTACAAATGGACATCTTGACATGGATGAAACAGGTAAACCGGTTGACCAAAAGATTTATTATTTCATGATTGGGTCACTTCTTTACCTTACCGCATTTGGGCTCGATATTATATTTAGTTTATGCACGTGCACTTGTTTTCAAGCTAATCCTAAGGAGTTGCATCTTAGTGCAGTTAAGAGTATCCTTAGATACCTAAAGCATACATCTATCATAGGCTTGTGGTACCCCAAAGACACTAGTTTCGATTCGAATTTTGCCGGATGTCATGTGGATCGTAAGAGTACTTCGGATGGTACCACTTGCTAGGGCAGTCCCTAGTTTCATGTTGTTCTAAGAATCAAAACTTCGTACCTTTGTCCATCGTGGAAGCCGAATTTATAGTCGCCGAAGCTTGTTGTGCTCAAATCCTTTATATGAAGCAAATCTTGTTAACTTTGGTGTTCGTCTAGAGAAGGTTTCATTCCTTTGTGACAATGAGAGTGCCGTAAAACTAAACAATCCCGTTAAACACTCTCACACAGCACATTGATATTCGTCATCACTTTCTTAGAGATCATGTGGCTAAAAATGGCATTTCTCTTAATAGTGTAATGTTGAAAGATCAATTGGCGGATGTGTTCACAAAACCTCTAGATGAAACCACATTTTGTAGATTGCGGAGTGAATTAAATGTGATAGATGCTTCTAACGTCATTTGATGCCTTGTCATATAGATATAATAATGATAGGTGCTCTCCTAACCTTCTCAAGATATTAGTGAACATGAGTTTTACTTGAGTTGGTGGTCCCCTAGTTTCACTCAAGGCATGTTGTTCGGTTCACTATGAAGAAGCTTGAGAAAGGAAGTAATATGATAAGATAGATTTATTTTATGATATGTATTCACATGTTATATAGCTTGCACTCATGTCTACTTTCATGCACTTATTTTGCATTGCATGTGCATTGACGGTAGAGAGATCACAAAAGAGGATATCACTTTTTGAGATTGTTATTTGCTCTCAATGTGGGCATACACATCTATAAGTGTGATTAAAAAGTTGTTTGTGTTTGGTGCCTATTGAGTCATGTTCTAGCGAATTTAAAGCTTTAATCTTTGAATTGATAGGCAATATGGCCCATACATTTCCTTGGAGTTTTCTCCCTTCTTTCTTATTGGTTCTTATTGCCTATTTCAAAAATTATGTATGGTATGGCCTTTTTGGGCAAATATATGAAAATAAGTGTTTGAGAGGGTAAGATCTTCACTCGAACTAGTTCAAACATGTGTTTTTGTTGTGTGTTTATTTAAAGTTTAGACTCAATGAGAGATTTTAGTTCAGCATAATGTTTCTCTTCTCACTGGATGGTCCAACGTTCCCTACTTTCTTCTCATCGAATCATCTAACGCTCAGTGCTTTGTTAGATCTGCAGTATCCCTGGAAAAAGGTTTGACATTTGCTCAGAGTTCTTCAACGGACCTTTTGGTGTTTGAAGATCGGTTTTGGCTCAGTTTGGAAAGTGTTCTGGAAATGGTTAGCACCGGATCATCTGGCGCTCACATTTTTTGCAAGTCCCACCTGTCATATATGCTTTTGGGCTCGGCCGCATCCCTCTCATCCTCAATATGTTGTGCCACCTCCCGTACCCTCACTCCTCTCACTGACTAGCCTTGTTGCCACCGCTTCACCATAGCACCACGCCTCTGCCGTCATGTGGCCCAGCGTGCCACATTAGTGGTCCACCACAGCTCATCGCAGCCGCCCAGAGCCGCTTCGCCTTTGCGCCATCCTGCACTCTACCACCACAACCGCACCCAGTGCCGCCATCCACCGCCCTCATAGTTCTCCAACCATTGTTCTCCTCTCTCACCACCAATTCCCTCATCGGTTTTCTTTGTGGTGAACAATTTTTGGCCAGATTACATATTGTCTTGCCCTATATTTGATCAAATTGAGAAATCCATGCAAAATGATCATCTCTAGTGTCTTGTTCCTAAACCCAGCTTTCACTCATCTTGTTATCATTGTTCAATTTGACAAATGGGTCATGAGCATCATGATAAGGGCAAGGCAGTTGAGCAGCCTAAGAAAAAGAAGACAACAACACAGAAGGAATGGGATCGAGCGATAGCTGCTGTAGATGCATCTGATACTCAGCGAGGTTTTCAGATCAGATATAGTTCTTAGCCATGTCGGTCCACCCACACTCGGCCTGCCGTGGGTTTAGGTTCGACGCCTTCCGGCTAGCCAGGCAGCTGGAAGCAGGCTCATCAAGAGCCAGTGACAGAGGAGTAGACAGAGCAGCCTTAGCTATAGGCGAAGAATTCTACGACAGTGCGCACGGAAAGCTCACCGGAGAAGCACGCCGGCCAGAGCTTCGTGAAGGGAAATGCACGTAGGGCTTCTATGGAATAGCACAGACTTGGCTGGGGACTCCTCGACGGCGGCCGGGGGCGGCGGAGGAAGCACCAGATGGCGACCGAAGGGAAGGCAACGGCGTGGCGCAATTTGGACAGCACCTCCCCTACACGGGGAGGTGCTAATCTGCAAGACAAAGGGGCCCAGGGCACCCTAAAGCACACGACACAACGGTCGACGACAACACGGGCACATACGCACACCGGCGATGAGGATTACACGGCGGCGGGAACAAATCGCACGGCAGCACGCAGCAATTAGCCAACAAAGGGCTTGGGGATGCCCACATGCTATCTAGTAGGGTGCAAGGGGGCCAGGAATGCTCACTGGGGGACGAACAGTGGTGGGTTGGCTCCGTTGTAGGGGTGGCTCACGTCGGCTTCCGGCGGACGGGTGGCGGCACAAGGATAGCATCGAGCTCCTAGGGCTCCTCGCAGCAAGTCTATGGCAAGATGACAACGGCGAGCATGCAGCAGCGGCAATGGCCACGGCGAGAGCGTGGGGTGAGGCGAGATGGAGAAAGAGAGAGAGGTAGCGGTCAGGTTCTATTTATAGAGGGAAGGGAGAGCTGGAGAGAGGAAGTGCGGGTTGATGACATCATGGGACATCAGCGGCGAGGTGGTAGTCGGCGCCCACCTTGTTTCCCAGAGCATAGGCGTGCTCGGTGCCATCCATGCGCAAGTGGGGCGCGGAAGTTGCACGTGTAGGGTATGGGAGGAGAGAGAGCGTGCGAGAGAGAGAGAGAAGAAAGAGAGTGGAGAAGCGGGGAGCCGGTCAGGGGATTTTCCTAGAGGGAACGGCGGTCGGCGTGGCGTGAGGTGGAGGAGGGAGAAAGGAGAGGAAGGCGCGCGCGGAACGGAGGTCGGATCAGCGACGCGTGGACGGCCGAGGGCGCGCGGGCACGCTCGAGCCATCCAGCGCGGTGAGTTGAAACATGTGCAACGCGAGGGAGAGAGAGAGAGAGAGAGAGAGAGAGAGAGAGAGAGAGAGAGAGAGAGAGAGAGAGAGAGAGAGAGAGCGGCTGGGTGGGCCGCATGGTCGAGCTGCGCGGGAGAAAGAAAGGGGAAGGGAGCTGGGAAAAGAAAGTGAGAGGAGAAAAGAAAACCGGCCCGGGAGAGAAATAGAAGGAGAAAAAGAAAGAGAGAAAGAAAAAGGTTTTGGAATAATTCAAATTGGAGAATTTGAATTTGGTTTCTACTGTGGATTCAGATCAACTTCATTTGGAATATTTGAACTTGGATCTCAGAGACTTTCTAAGATGGTTTGAATCAAAGGATCCGAACTCGAAATTGGATTTGTGCTAAATAGAATCTCCGAGTAGAATTGAAAATGAGAGACATTCAATTTCAAATCTCCACACAAATAACCACACAAATCTCAACTAATGCATATGATCCATCTTAATGCAGAGATTATTTTGAAATTGATTCTAGTGCATTTTGGGAATACCTATTCAACTTAATACCCTTAACACACAAATGTCTACATATTGGTATACATATACATACATACACATATACTTCCTTGACTTTAATTATCTTAATTAATCATAAAAAGTTTTAATTTAGAGTGAATTTTGTAATTAATCAACATGCTTAAACTCAGGGTGTTACACGTCGCCTTCATCAACCTTCATCTCTTGCCTTGCTTGACCTCCATGTGTACCGCTAGGATCATCCTTGACTCCGTCCGGCCTCCTTGATCGTTCTGCACTAAACATCCCGCTTAGCTCCGATCACCTGTTGTCGACCACCAAGTTGCATCCATCACATATACACCATGAGACTAGCAAACATGCATCTCCAGAACCATATAACATCATCACATGTTAGTCCAAATCAAAATCAAGTTGAAAAAGATCAGACGTAACAAAAATTTGAACACCGGATGGTCCGACGTTCACACCAGTGCAACACCGGACCATCCGATGACTATAACTCCACTGGAACCTGGTTTGCATTTCTCTCTAAAAAAATTAGTCCAGTGATCATAAAATCCCAACACCGGACAATCCAGTAAACACCTCAACATTTTCCTCAGAACTGAAAGGCTCCGGTGATACTCTCCGATGTTTACACGTCCATCACCAGACCATCCGGTGAGTACATCATCACTGGAACTTAGTTTTCCAACCTCTCTGGAAATCTTTGTCCGATGAAGCATCCGGTGATCACCCGTGCACATACCGGACCATCCGGTGAGGCTACCGCACCAGACTTTCACATTTGCACCATTCTCTGAAAAAATTAGTCTGGTGCTCACTCTCACCCACACCGGACCTTCCGGTGAATGAATTTTTTCTATCTCTACACTGAAAAGCTCCAGTGCTCACATCTACCACACACCAGACTATCCAGTGAAGTTGAAAACCCTCACACCGGACTATCCGGTGAGTGTAAGCTTCCTGCACTGAGATAACAATATAAACTCCAATTCTTTTCAACTTTGGTTAGATTAAATCAACATTGCAGTATATAACCATACATATATTAACCAATAAAAACCACATAAACATCAATCACTCATCATACAAGATAAATCAAAACACATATTAACTTGGTTTCTTAGACCTCAAGATCCTAGATAACACCCCTGAACAAGTTTAGAGACCGCTTATGCATTTTAGTCTCTTTCAAAATTCCTACAAGGTTGAACCCGCTAGTGGCCAGTCCAAACAGGCCTTCATTTTGCAAGTCTCTTAATCTATACATACACCAATCATAAATCCCCTGGTATTAACATCAACAAAAAAATGCAGGCTTCTCTTAGTTCATCGGGCTGTCACAGTTGACTTTTGGCATCACGTTGCAGTCCCTAGGGCTCATATCCTTCTTGTTGTTCAACTTCTGATCTTCCTTGTCTTCTTCTAGGCCACCTCGACGACAGCATCAGTAATATATTTAAGCAGTTAATCATACAGTTTTATTCTTCACAATTAATATTGTAATCTGGAACCATTGTTGCCCTTACTATTCGTTGACCTTTATTTAATTGGTTTCGTTCGTTCATGGTCTCATGGGGCGGACCGAGCATATACCGAGCGGGGGCACGGGCTCCTACTTATTTTTATTCGTTTATCGAATTATAGACTGTTTTTACTGTAGCTACAGAAGCCCAATAGCTACCAAGCATTCCCTCAAATCTGGGCTGGATCCGCCAATGGTCTCATCTCATGGATGTGTTTCATGCACGTTGATCTTCTCTTTGAGTTCCTTTCACTTTCTGAGACTGACCTTTCGTATTGAGAGAAGAAAGCTGACACACCACTTGGATGGTTATTTAGATCAAATTGATCTTTATTACATGTATACCTCAGTTGGCCACGTATCAGTCATAAAAATATTTTCATAATAATATACTTATTATATATTAGATTTCAAATAATCAATACTTCCATGATAATATACATGTCAAATAATATATATACCTATGTTCAAATAATATATATGTCAATATATACTTTCACGATAATATATAGGCTTATGTTCACAAGAACATGCTTAATATACATAGGTTTTTCAGAAAAATATGTCTATGTGTATTGCGAAAGTAATATGTGTGTAGTTATATTACAGACATATGTCTTATTTAGACACGTCTGTGTGTAGGTTTATTACTTATAAACCGTTTATACAAACTCGATATCACAGATACTTTACAGAGACAGAACACATACTATTTATAATAAGATTTAAAATATATATGTGATAATCTATTCTGAGATAGTAGGAGCATAACTAATGAATGTGTTGCCTAGTTGAACACGTATGTCTCATTTGATGGAACTGTTTAGTTAGCTCGGTAATTGGCCAATTACGATGACGGTCGGGGCAAGAACAAGGAAGGAAATTTTATACGACTCTTGACAGAAAGATTTTTACGAGATTCTGATCTATGCTATCTTTTTACTAATTTAACGGTTGACACGTGTAGAAGAAAGAAAGATGAGAGTACGTGTCATATTACATATTAGAAGATGAGGTTTTTTAAGGACCAATCCTGTAGAATTTTCATGAAAGAAAGAATGCCGGCCGGTGACAACTGATAGCGTGGTTAATATCGTCAGCATGAGGTAATCCTTTTCATCACTTTGATCTCGGACGTATTGGCCGTACGGATCACAAGGTGCTGTCCTGTACCATGCATGTCAATTCTATCGTCAATTCTGTAGGGGCCCATGCGTAAACTCGTCAGCCTCACGCAAAAGGTACACCACTGTTTCGTTCATGTAGATTATGGCCACAGGAATTTCTCCCGAATTCTATAGGAATTGAAATGTTTTATGTAAAATTTAAATATTAATTCAATTTCCCAGGGGACCATACACTGACCCATAATTAAGCCCTAATATTGTCGTTCTGCATATATCAGCTATCAGTTCTGTATCCTCAGGTTGCTTTGTGACAAAATTTGTTTACTTCTTTTTAATACAATGATACACAGTCTTTTTATATATTTTAAAAATATATTGTTATGCTCTACCAACAGATTGTGAAAGGGAAAGTTGTCATTCTTCTTTTCCAAAAAAGATGTCATTGTTACGCTGGATAAGCATGCAGCGGGTTGTGATATTATTGATTTAATAGTATCGTTATGTGATGAAATCGTTGAGCTGACATCTACAAAACAACAACGCCTTGTTCCAGCATATCTCTAATTATGATTTATTTTTACCTTCATTATTCTTTCTTTTATTTAGGTCTGGTGAAGGTACAACGCGTAGATCATACAAATACAGTGCATCATCTGTCTGAGGTCAACGAGTACAAACCTAAAGAATCATGTGCATGCTGCATGTCAACGTGGCGGCCGGATGCGTTCATTGCCCAGCAGGTTCGTAAGCAAACAACATGTGCAGTACTGGCCAGAGAGAATCAACGGCAAATGCTGTTTTTGGATGCTTAATAACATACATCGATCAGACAAAGTGTTATATGTGTCCAGAATTTATTTATTTACTGACATAGTAGAAAATAAAAGAGAACTGATATATTCTATCTCCTTATATTTTATATCAAGTGGAAAAATACATTAACCATGTCATGGTCTATTTGCTCCAGAAAAGTTTAGGAAATTCTCTTGGTGCGTTTTTAAAAAGAAACTTTTGCGTGTAGGGGACTGAATGCATCTTGATTTTATACTGTTTGTGAATCTGTCTTTGTTGCTAGCTAGGATATCATGATCACCTTTTTGCCATAAAAAGTTTGATCGATCACACATCACATATATAGCTTGTTATATATATATGCAAAGTGCGCCATGTATAAACCAAAGAAACAGATCTTTTACGCATCAAACACAAACCCCTAATTGATCCGTTGTTAGCTGGTCCAAACCAATTGGCTTCCCAGGACCCAATCAATTCTCTATATAAATCTTCCAAAAGCCCAGAACAATAAGCAGTTGACACAGGTAGCAATCTCTCCTGAACGCATTTGATGATCGATTCATAGGGTTTTTTCTTCTTTAAATTGATTTGGATCGTCGATGATGAAACATGAGATCATCAACTAGGAAATCAATATAAAACTGCTATAAAACCAGACATCCTACTACCCGACTCGATCCAACGACACATCGTATTCTACCTTTTTTTTTAAAGTCTAATTATTGTCTGCCTTTTTTCCATGGTCTGTAACCACTCCCTTATATTTCTTGTACAAGCTAGCACTCCACCTCAATCAGACTACTAGTCCTACTTTTCCTAGCTTCCGGTCAGAAGAAGATCCAGAAGACATAGCCAGGAAGAAGAAGAGCAGGAGGAAGGGAGGGAAAAGAAGAACAGCGGCGACGAGCGTCTACTGACCGATCATCTTCTCGCATATCATCAGATTTCGGAAGCTGATTTAATTTTTTAATTAAATCATCTTTCCTGCTTCGGTCCATTTGGGAGAAGATAAGGTGATCAAGAAGCTAGCTAGTACTGCTTCGGTCCATTTGGGAGAGGATAAGGTGATCAAGAAGCTAGTTAGTACTGCACAGGTTTGCTGGCATAGGGAAGTGCTTGCATGCATGGGGGATATACCATGGCAGCAGCAACATGAGCAGGCTTCTTATCCACACACAGGGATGATCCAAGCTTCCTCCTCCTCCATCCATGGCAGCATCATGTATGTAAACCCTAACATACACAGATAGCTTGAATTAAATATTTTCTCTATTTTCTAGCACATATATAGATTGCTAGAATTAACACTTGCTTTATTTTGATTCTTGTTTTGTGAAGACAAAGCATCTCTATTTATTTGTCTTTCATCTCTCGAAATACATGAATATTTCTTCGTGCCTTCTGGCCCTTAAATTTCTCGGCATGTGCTTCTGCTTTGGTAATTTCTCATTAAGGTTTTGGACTTGTTTTCATGTCTTAGTTATGATTAGCTAGGCAGAGGCGTGATTTTGGAAACATAAATAATCCTCTACCTCGCTCTGATTATTTACTTCCGGAGATTACAACGTAACTGAAGTATGGCCGGGCATCTTAATCTGAAGATGATGCATGCTTTAAAGTGTCTGTACTTGCATATGTGTAATTTGCACTGCTGATGATGCACGTTTTCTCCAAGTAGAGGATGTGATGGTGTAACCAATGCAAAATCGAAAGATTTTTTTTTTCATTTCCTTAATTATGGATGTCGATCCTCTCTTAAGAAATTTAGCATGGCCAGCTCTTCTGTTTATTACTTATGTTTCCCTTCTAGTTGCCTTTTCCCACTAGATGGAAATGAATTGAGTGAAAACGTTATTTCAAGTTTTTTTTTTTTTTGGTCTTGTAGAACATTTAACTCTAAGTGATATGTTCAGCATCCGATAGCTTGTTCAAACATTTCGTCCTTATTTTATTTCCCTTTCTTGGAGAGTGATGCTCCTTTCACTACAATCTTAAATCTGTAGAACCATTAACGAACCAAACTATAATGATAATTATCATTTTGTGTAATTTCGGAGTGTATTAATTTGTGCAAGTGCAGCAGAAAGGACTCTGCAGCGGGATACGACATGGCAGAACTCGATCAAGCCCTCTTCTTCTACCTCAACAGCCAGGATCAAACATCAGATATTCAAGAACACCCTCGTAAGTCGCACTTAACTCCATACTTTTTCGTAATCTGTCAAAGTCAATGCAAGCTTGATTATGCATATATAGCTGTGAGAGGCCAGAGGGAATGGACTTTTTTCCCTGTCATATAAACTTTCTTGCATCACAAGTTCATACATGGCAAGTTAAACATATCATCTACCCTGATTTTACATGGTTAAGTTGCTAGCTACCCTATAGATGCGCGACAATGGCGATCAAATCTCTTGTTCTTTTTCGTTCTTTTTGGTTTGCGAAACTTCTTCTATACGTCTGACAAGACAATTTCAATCAAAAAAAGGAAAAAGGTTCCCTGATAGTTAAAGGAGAGTGACATGTAACAAACACCTGCTGATCTATGTGTTCATTCAAAAGGTCATGATTTTTTGCTGAAATGAGGCGGTTAGGCAGAGATATCTTTTCTCGTTGGCTAATTACTAGCTCTCTGCCTCACCACTTATCTATTTCCAAATATATATATATATATATATATATATATATATATATATATATATATATATATATATATATATGTGTGTGTGTGTGTGTGTGTGTGTGTGTGTGTGTGTGTGTGTGTGTGTGTGTGTGTGTGTGTGTGTGTGTGTGTTCATACTTTTACGCTTGCTCGTAGCTCCTAGCTTGAAGTAGTATAATGTTAGTGCCTTATTTGGGCATATAAAATCACCTACCAACGTGTATATGTGCACATTTTAGTTCTCTTCTTTTATGCACGTTTTATGTACAACTACAAATGCATGCGCATGTTCCAAAGTCGATCATAACGGTGTTCATGTGCGCGCGTGCATTCTGCAGAAACTCTCAACATCTTCCCTTCTCAGCCAATGCACGTCGTCGAGCATGCACCAAAGGTACAATTCTGAATTCCTTGACATGAAATGCTGATCGATGGATTTGGCGACGACGATCGAGCACACGCACTGGATCGATCGATGTTCTCAATTCCAACCCTAGCTAATTGATCTTGCCTCTGAGCTTTCTAGCAGGGATCTATGGGGACTAACAACACGGCGTCGAGCGCCGGCGCTGGCCCTTCGAAGCGTCTGCCGCCGTCCATTAACCCTCCGTCGTCGAGGCCGGCTCCGGCAGGGCCGAAGGACGGCAAGCCGGCAGTCGTCAAGGTTAATTTAGTAGCTCATCTCTATACATGCGGAAGTGTACTTACGTGTGTGTATACCAAGTCCTTACATACATACACACATGCATGACAAGTCCTTACATACATACATACATGCATGCATGCATGCATGCACAAGTCCTTACATACATACATACATACATGCACAAGTCCTTACGTACATACATACATACATACATGCACAAGTCCTTACATACGTACATACATACATACATGCACAAGTCCTTACGTACGTACATACATACATGCACAAGTCCTTACATACATACATACATGCATGCATGCATGCATACATACATACATATACGGTAGCGTTATTTTACACCCCGCCTGCCCGGCCCACCCACGCCAGCACCAGCCCACCCACCAAGCTTGTCCGCACCAACCAGAGCACGCCACATGGCCACGCCAACTGCGCCCATGCTCGCGCCCTGCGCTAGTGCATGCCATGTGATGTGCCAGCCGCGCCATGTGCCCCCAAGTTGTCAAGTAGTTATTAGGTAGTGTCCAATACTTCAATAGTTGTTTAGTAGTTGTTCAGTAGTTATTCAGTAGTGTCAGCCGAGGCTACTGAATAAAACTACTGATAACTACTGACACTACTGAATAAAGCTAGTGAACCAAACTAATGACACAAACTACTGAATAATTTTACTATGACTTGTAACTACTAACGACTACTGACACCCCTGAATAATTTTCTATGACTTGAAAGTAGTGAACCGCTACTGACAAGATTACTAAATAAAACTATTGAGAACTACTGGACTACTAAACCATTGAACACTACTAGACTACTAAACTACTGAGCACTATTGGACTACTTAGCACTATTGAGCAACTACATGACTGCTATTGAACTATTGATCACTATTGTACTACTAAACTAATGGACGCGTGCGCGCACGAGCGAGCTTGCGCGGGACACATGGCAAGTTGGTACGCGCTACGCGTGCGGGGGGGGCGTGCGCGCCATGGGCACGTGACACATGGCGGCGTGGGCTAGGCACACATGGGCTAGCTATGTTGGGTCAGGGTATAGAATATATATACGCACACAACGAGTCTGTTCTGCGCATACGCGCGGAACAGGCCTCAACTACGCACTGACTGATCAACCGAGCCATGCTTCCTTCCCCACGCACCAGACTGAGTCTACCTTCAATCCGCCCCGCACACCACAACCTCCGACACAAATCGGCCGACAGTGCCACCCTACAAAATCCGACTAGGTGCCTCAATCTCGAACCCCAAAATCCATAAAAATCGCAGCGGCGGCCAACCACAAGCCCCAAATCAACACCATCAGCTTCCCTGTATCGCAACTATGGCCTCCCAACCTCAAATTCGCAGCGGATTCTCGACCCCAACGCTACCGACCATGCTAAATTTCACATAATCAACGCCAAAAAGGTCATCTGCACCCCAAGCATCCCCAATTGCAACTACAGCGACAACATCGACCGTGGATCCTAGTACTGCTGCAACCATATCATGGCGATCACACCAGTGGTGCGTGCAGCAGAGCAGGATCCCTTACACCACCAATGTCTCATGACGTCGTCGGTTACGATCTCTCCAATCGCCATGGAGACATGGAGACACCTCTAGTTGAATGGAATTACGTCAATGTAAGTCACTCAGTTGTGCTTTGTGCTATACTACAGTTACAACTTGGTTTGTAGTTGTGATTTAGAAACAACCAAGTTACAACATGCTCAAGAACATAGTTATAACATGGTACACACCCTAGTTATGATATGCATTGTCGAGTGAGTACTGATTACAATATGGTGAACACTCTAGTTATAACATAACGAACACTACAGTTACAACATGATGAATACTACAGTTACAATATGGTGAACACTGCAGTTAAAATATGATAGACACTCTAGTTACAACATAGAAAACACTCTAATTACGACATGTATTTTTGATTAGTTACAATATGTTGAACAATACAGTTGCAACATTTTTTATTACAATTGATCAATGATATTGTTTTTTATGTGTCTCTGAATCTACAGCATTTGGTAATCCAATGAGCCCGCAGGATTAGTGGATGGGACCGTTGTGAGGAACGGTGACGTCCTAGGGGTGAATTAGTACACTTAGAAACCTAAAATAAATTGGCTCTAAAAACTTCACAAAATAAGTCTATATTAATTTCTATCTAAATATGTTCTAGGTTTATCTAGTGTGTCTACTCTACCGCTTAAGAGAATTGTAACCTACGCTAGCAAGGTAATTGCAAGTATGTAAATACAGAAACATAACTAAGGTAGAGAGACAAACTCGGCATAAGGATTTTTATCCCGTGGTATCGATGACATGAATGTCACCTCTAATCCATGTTGGAGCTCCACAAAGGATATACTCCCGGTTGCCAAGTCTCTTCTGGTCATAGCTCTTGAGTTATCAAGTCACCAAGACAAGGTCTCAAGCACGATGAGCCACCAAGGCAAGGTTCACTACTGCCACCGTTATCACTTCAGAGCTTGAGCCACCAAGGTAAGGGTCTTCGCATCCCTGTATACGTGTCTTGTCGCTACTCCACACCAAGTCGAAGGGTCAACAAGCTTGAGGCACCAAGGTCCAAGATGCTAGCAAGTAACCAAAACTCCAAGGCGCCGACGTACCACTCGATACAAGCTAGGATACACTTGGATATCTGATATCTCAAGTGTATATGAGCTTCTTCTAGACTCCAGCAGCATGCCACACGTTCAAATGACTGAGTGGAGGGGTATTTATAGTCTCAAACCCACCAACTAGACGTTTTCCCAATAGCTCAGAAAAGTTGTTTATACCGGATGATCCAATGAGAACAATAGTACTAACATCAGATCATTCGGTGAGTACAAACTTAGAAACTAGCCGTTGGACTCAGAGTCTCTGTGAACACCGGGTACTCCATTGTGCCTTAAAATCCATCACCGGACCTTCCAGTGAGTTATCTTGAGCTATCCGAGCCTTTACAACCTCTCTGTGTAAAATGCTCTAGTGTATTCATCTGGTGTTCATTTCATTCACACCGAACCATCCGGTGAGTTAAATCTTCTCTTCTTTTCCCTAAAAATACTCTGGTGCAACTATCTATGTGATCACCGGACTATCCGGTGAGTTGATCTTTATTCTTCAATAATTACAGTCGCTTCTGCAAGAAATGATTTTGTACCATAATCCGGTGTGCAGAAACCAAGCATCGAACCTTCTGGTAGGTTGATCTTTAGTCTTCTGCACTTGTATTCTTCTTTGCAAGCAATGCTCCAATGTTATCCTGTGCAGATCACCAGACTATCCGATGAGATCATCAGCCTTCTTCCCTTTGTCAGAAGTACTCCGGTGAGTTTAACATATATAGCACCGGACTATCCGGTGAGGCTATCAGCTTCTGTGCATAATGCTCTAATGAGTGCAAACTCCTTTGCACTGGACCTTCCGTTGAGATCAATTCTCTTAGGACTTATCTAATTCAATTAAACTTTGTCCCGGTTCCGGTGGCTTCTTGATGTATTGCATCCATGAGACCTACTAACATATATTCTTGGTAAACATGTTAGTCTCAATGATTATATTGTTATTAATTACGAAAATCACAATCATGGCCTAAAAAGGGCTACAAACATATGTTGAACTCGAAGAAAAGCGTTAGAGCACATGGGAGAGAGCTTTATAAATCATGATCCAATGAAATGATACCAATTGAAAAGATATAATAATTGTAATGATATGCAGCATTGATATCAATTGAAAAAGATAAACAAGAATCATAATTCATAAAACTCACATAATATAATCTAAACTCTCCCTTTTTGTGTGCATACATATAATGAGACTCACTTGTGAATATCACTTGTAGGAATGTAGCAATATGTATATATTTAGACAACAAGTAGAACAAGGAGAGGTAGGAAGTTTAAATCATATCATGCATAGAGATAGCTTAAATGTAGAAATGAATTGGCAATAATACCAATTAAAGCATTTAAGTATTGCATACCTCCGGGGACGTGTTAATTTCTCCATGATACTGCAAAAGATACATCTAGCAACACATATTAGTTTCAAAATTACAATATATAGGATATACTCCCCCTAAATATGTGCATACAGGTTCTGAATACTTGTGAGACATATACACTTATTATTAATAAGAATGAAAAGTGTACACTATGGATTGATTCATGGCACATAAAAGATATCAATTGTGAAATTAGTGCCATAAAAAGAACCTACAGTTAATAAACCATGTAGGTTGCTCATAAGAAAAAGAGAAACATAAGTAACTTACCATATAAAAACCTATACTAGGCATTGCAATAAATTGAAGTAAGTATATGCGATCCTAGATGTACTAGATGCAAAAAAAAAAATGAACTGAAGTCTAGTTACCATTTACCTCTTTTACCTTTGGATGGGGATTTGGGTATATGATAATCATGATCTTCATCAAAGTGCCCAATCTTATGTACTTGGCTTCTTCGCTTGAACCTTCACTTCATTTTGTGAGCCATGTCTCTAAATCACATAGCCGCCTCGGGCTTCAAGTCTTCTTTGAAATCCAAATTGATTGGGACCCCTTCATGTTGGTGATGACTTCATTGGGCACCCAAATGGGTTAGTTCTACCCCTCAATTCTTTCTCCTAACCATATGTGCAATCACCTTATCATTGTTCTTCTTCTTGAACTTGTAGCGGTTGTTCTTGGTCTTAGTTTTATAGTTAGGCTTCGTATAGATGTTGGAGGCCTTGTTGGAGAGATTCATTGCTTTTTTTCTTCTCCTTATTTTCCTTCTTGACCTGCTTGTATTGGAATGATTTGTGACCTTCTTGATGACATTTGAAGCATATCACGATGGACCCCTCCGTAATTTTCTTCACCATGGTTGCACGGTTATCTTGAGAAGGTTGGACATGATTCTTACCCTTTAATCTTGTCAAGTCCTTCTAGAGTTTTTTTACTTCTTACTTGAACTCATCATTTTCTTGTACAATGAGTTAATTAGATGGTTCTACAAGAATATTCTCAACACATATCTCATTGCAAAGAGGTAAGCATGATATATCAATTAAATCATCACAAGAAGTGCAAACATCTACCTTATGATTAAAATTAAATAGAGAGGTAGATTGGTTCAAATGGGCCTTAGATTGAGATTCAATGCACTCAAATTTTGCCTTAAGCTCATCATATTTCTTGTTTAGCAAATTAAATTTGCTCAATAATTGTTCATAATTAGAAACAAATGTAGCATGAATGTCATTAAGTGCATTGAATTTCTTAAGTTTTTTTTTATTGTTTCTTAAGGACCCTTTGTTGCTCATTGATCAAATGAAGGAGTTCATCGTAGGAGAGAGAATCCTCATTGAATTTATCATCACTTATATCACTTTCTATACCTTTGGTCATAAGGTATTTGTGTGATGATGGCTTGTGTGATGACGATCTTGAGGAAAACATCTCTTAGAGGAGTGGGTGGCAAAGCTCTCATCACTTAAGCTTGAATCTTCATCTTCACCTACTCATCTTCCCATGCTTACATATTCTTTGGCTCTTCTCCTTGTCTCCCTCTTGCTTTTGGTTTTCTTCTCATTTTTGATGTGATCAATTTTTTAACGAAGTCTTTCATGAAGATTTGTTGATCAATCCTACATTGATCTTCTTGATGTTCTGCTCCACTCGAGAGATGAGATTGACGACTTCGTGATCTATTTCTTCATCACTTGATGTGTTTTGCTCATCATATTCATTACTCTCTTCATCTTCATCTCCATCATCTTCGTTTGAGCTTGACTCTTGCTCTTGCCTCCTCATCTTCGCTTTCATGTATGGGCATGGTGCTTGCTCGCTTGTGAGAGTAAGGTTCTTGACGTTGGATGAGAATGAGGCTTCCACCCCCATGTTTATGGTTATCTTATGGGCGATGATCTTGCCGAGCACTTGATTTAGAGTCATCTTCTTGATGTTGTTATTTTCGTAGATGATGAAGACTATCAACTTATACTTTAAAAGAAGAGCTTGAAGTATTTTTCTCATCATTTGATCATCGTCAATTGGAATCAAACCTAGCCCATTGATCTCATTGATAAAAATATTTAAATGTGAGTTCATATCATTAGCACACTTTCATGGGCAAATTGTTTGATGCTATTGAGCTTAGTAACAAGCACATGATATTTCTCATTGCACACATTCTTTGTGCATTCATGTATTTCAATGAGACTATTCCAAATATCATGTGCATTGATGAGAGAATAAACACGATTAAATACATCAATATTTAAAGATGATAAAAGGATACTCTTCGCCAATATATCTAATTGTTTCTCCTTGTTAGTGATACGAGGTCTCATTCCTTTCTCGGCTACTCTCTAAACATCTAGACCTTTAGTTTGTAAATAACAAGACATTAGAATTTTTCAACAGGGAAAATTTATGACATCAAAAAGTAGAGCGCTATGGGTATCTATCCCAAGCCTGGACGTCACAACTCTAGGATGTTAAGACTATCAACAGAATGAGGCTCTGATATAAATTGTGAGGAACAGTGACGTCCTAAAAGGGGGTTAATTAGGACACTTAAAAACCTAAAACAAATTAGCTCCAAAAACTTCACAAGATAAACCTATATCAATTTTTATCTAAATGTGCTCCAGATTTATCTAGTGTGTCTACTCTACCGCTCAAAAGGATGATAACATACTCTAGCAAGGTAAATTGCAAGTATGTAAATGCGGAAATGTAAATAAGTTAGAGAGACAAATTCGGCATAAGAGATTTTTATCCTATGGTATTGATGACATGAATGTCACCCCTAATCCACACTGGAGCTCCACAAAGGATATACTCTCGGATGTCAAATCTCTTCCGATCACGGCTCTTGAGTTATCAAGTCACCAAGACAAGGTCTAAAGCACGATGAGCCACCGAGCCACAAAGGCAAGGTCTCACCACTAGTCTCTCTTTCGATCACTTGCCGTCGTGATCACTTTGGAGCTTGAGTCACCAAGGCAAGAGTCTCCGAGTCCCCATACACGTGTCTTGCCGACGCTCCACACCAAGTTGGAGGGTCAACAAGCTTGAGCCACCAAAGCTCAAGATGCTGACGAGTCACCAAAACTCTAAGTCACCGACATACCACTCAGTACAAGCTAGGATCACTCTTTAATCACTTCTTCAAGCTGCAGCACCTAACTACAACTCACTCTAGGCCTATAAGAACTAAACACTCTAATCTTATGCTTAATTGCATTGGATGATCACTTTAAGTATTTTGGTGGCTTAGATGTCTTCTCAAATGTATATGAGCTTTCTCTAGACTCCAACAGCATGCTACACGTTCAAATGACTGAGTAGATGGGTATTTATAGCCTCAAACCCGCCAACTAATTATTTTTCCAATGGCTCAGAAAAACTGTTAACACCGGATGATCCGGTGAGAACAATAGTACTAACACCGTATCATCCGGTGAGTACAAACTCAGAAACTAGCCGTTGGACTTCCACTCAAAGTCTCTGTAAACACTGGACACTCCAGTGTGTCTTCAAATCCATCACTGGACCTTCTGGTGAGTTACCTTGAGCTATTCGAGCCTTTACAGCTTCTCTGTATAAAATACTCTGGTGCATTCATCCGGTATTCATTCCATTCACAAACCATCCGGTGAGTTAAACCTTCTCTTCTTTTCCTTGGAAATGCTCCGGTGCAACTATCTTGTGATAACCGGACTATTTAGTGAGTTAATCTTTATTCTTCAATAATTGCAGTCGCCTCTGCAAGAAATGCTCTGTTGCCATACTCCAGTATGCACAAACTAAGCATCGAACCTTCCGATGGTTTGATCTTCAGTCTTCTGCACTTGTATTCTTCTCTGCAAGAAATGCTCTGGTGTTACCCTGTGCAGATCACCGGACTATCCGATGAGGTTCTCAGCCTTCTCCCCTTTATCAGAAATACTCTGGTGAGTTAACACAGAGAGCACCGGACTATCCGGTGAGACTATCAGCCTCTATACACAATACTTCAGTGAGTGCAAACTCCTCTGCACCAGATCTTCCTGTGAGGTCAATTCTTTTGGGACTTCTTCAATTCAATCAAATTTTGTCTCGGCTGCGGTGGCTTCTTGATGTATTGCATCTATAAGACCTACTAACATATATTTTTGATAAACATATTAGTCTCAATGACTATGTTATCATTAATCACCAAAACCATAATCATTGTCTAACATGACTATTTTTGCTACAATCACGCTCTATACCTATAGTTGCAATATGTAGTTGTAATCACTCTATGCTCATAGTTATAACTCTTTTATGTACGAAGTTACAACTGGTTGTAATCGCTGCTCGGTCTCCAGCGGGCCTGTGGGATCGATGGGTGAGGCGTGCGCTTGGTCTATGGGGCTGATGCGCACGTTAGAACTTAGTTGACGGTTCAATCGGGCGCGCGCTTAGCCTATACATATTCAGCAGGTACGTTGTATGTACCTGTAGAATATATATACACACTAACTATACATATACTTACATGCATGCATACGTGTGCTAGCTGCTTGCTGCTTGGCTATGAAATGACATTGTTGTGCTCATGTGTGTTTATTGCGTACGTACATGACGTGCATGTCATCTTTGTCAGAGAGATGGGAGCAGCGGCACGCCGTCGACTTCGGACCAACAGGAGGGGCCCAGAACGCGGGACGCCAAGACGCTGAGAAGACTTGCTCAGAACAGGGAGGCTGCAAGGAAAAGCAGGCTCAGAAAAAAGGTACGTAGTAGCCAGCAGTACTGATGATTGTTTTCAATCACTATATATAGCTCGCTGGTCAGCTTGATTAAGTAGTTAACCAGCCGCCTAAAAGTTGTTGCAGCAGTAGCAACCTAGCTAGTAGGGATTACACAAGATTAAATTTGACATCCTAATTTTCCATATGTGAAAATTGTGTTTAATTCTTCATGATTGGGCTATATAATAATGTAATGTTTCCTTTGTCACAATATATATGTTTCCTAAAAAAATGTCAATGTGTAGGCTTACATTCAAAATCTAGAGACAAGCAGGATCAGGCTGTCCCAGCTGGAGCAGGAGTTGCACAGATCTAGAGCTCAGGTATTTACTTGAAGATAAATTTATCCTACAACAGGTTGCTATAATCTTTGTCCTCTTGTGATTTTCACAACATGCAGGAGGGTTGCTAATCGATATCTTAATTTGCGTTACTTCTACAATATGCACTTCTCTGGAATCGATAGATCGAAGCGTAAGAAATTATATATTGTTCAATACTCGACAAACTAATCAAGTTCGTTTCATGCATGTCTCCAAACACAAACCAACCTGCATCAGGGAGCCGTTTTTGGTGGTGGAGCTCTTTCTGGTGGCATTACTGGACTAAGCCCAGGCATGCAATCAAACCCTAAATATTTTTCCTTCTGAAAATTAGAATAAGCCCTAAATACAGCTCATAATTAAACTTTCTTTACTTCAATTCCTTGTTGATTTCTCCTATATATACTGCATTTGTTATGCACAAATGTTTTTAAATTTTCCACTTATATTGTGATCATCTGAAAACTAAAAATTAGCACTGTTGCAACTAGCAGAGGCGGCATGGTTCGACGCGGAGCACGCGAGGTGGCAGGAGGAGCACGGCAAGCTGACGCGCCACCTGCGGGCGGCGTTGGATGAGGAGCACGCGGCAGCTCCGGCGGTGGCGGACGCGCAGCTGCGGCAGCTGGTGGACGCGGCCGCGGCGCACCATGGCGTCCTGGTGGAGCTGAAGGCTGCCGTCGCGAGGGCCGACGCGTTCCACCTCGTGTCCGGGGCGTGGGTGTCCACCGCCGAGCGCTGCTTCCTCTGGATCGGCGGCTTCCGCCCATCGGCCCTCATCAAGGTCAGTTTAAGTTTAACTATCTTATCAGTAGATGTATATGTAATTATGAAAGTTAATGAAAAAATTATTATCGAAAGAAAAAACCTCATTAGTAGCTCGTTCATTTATAAGTAAGCAGCTTGCTAACTGATGTAGAGTTAGCAAAGGCTTTTGGTGCTTTAAAAAAAATAACTGCACGCAATATATATAAAACGACAAATATTTCAGAACGATCGAAATGCTGAGCTTGGGCTTTTGTAAGCATGAGCTCACGGGTTACTTCAGTACGTAGTTAACCAACTGCTCCTTTGATTATTTGTGTGTGTTGAGCAAGTCCACAAAAATAAATGTAAAGTTGAGTACGTTGTGCGACTGAATTTTGGCGCACACACACACACGTTCCTTGCCTTCTTGACCACAAACGCATGCACGACTCAATCAGTGACTACGTATACAGGCTCCTAGCATGTATATGAGTATATGCTAATGTATTATGTTACTAAATACATAAGCAATTAAGGATGTAAGTACTATTCGGTGATAACAAGAAATTAAGCCTTTAGGGCACGTACAAAAGTGCGACATGAGCTGTCTATAAGTCTTGCTATATGTAGGATTTCTGATTATCGTGGAAGGGGATTAATGAAGAAAGAGAAGGTTAATTGTCTTGAGGAAGAGACAGTTTGTAAACCATTTATCTCTTGTACTGCATTTATTACTGGCTAGTACTAACAGACAATGAAGTGTAGTAGTTTTCTTTTAAGCTGTCCCTATATTAGGTGTAATGTGTTAAAAGGTAGCAGTTGTCTCAACGGTTATACACTTAGGAAGAAGCCTGTTCTTCAGACATTAGATAGGTATGTCCATAGATGTATGTTGGATTAGCTAGCTAGCTAATAATAAGTTGGTGAGATGTCCCAGTTGATGGAACACACAGGCCTTTGGAATAATGATCTTTGGCTATATATAATATACTAGTACTAGCTAGGTACGTGCTATTTGACTGCTAATTTTGTGGTGGAAGAATTGTGGTGATCGACAGATGGGCAACTGTAACAGTAGCTAGGTTAGATAAGAGATGGAGACGGGGATGGTTAAGTTACCAACAACAATGCAAAGGATGTCTTTACATGTGTGTCTTTTGGCTTCTAGATGGATCGGTTGGGATCCATCCCCAGGTCTCATTAACAAATGCTTACGTTTTAGACAATCACATAGTTCTCGAAAGATAGTTTTTTTCGTTTCAATATATTTGTAAAATCTAACAAAATTTATGATATTATAAAAGTGTATTTCAAGGAAAATCTACTCATATAATTTTTCATGTTTCCAATCATTATATTTGAAAGATACTAATGAATAGTCTAAACTTTAAAAGTTCGATCGGAATTTTGTCCGAAATGTTGTGTCTCTCTGACTGAAGTAATTTTGTATGCTTGTTTCATGCTGGTGTAGTCCAAATTTCAGTTCAGTCAGTGTACTTGCATTGCATCCTTTGATCGTTAGTTTTTTTGTGTTAATTTTGTAATACAAAAGTCTATATTAATTATTTCCAAAAAAGATAAATTAATTAACTAGCATGCATGCATGCAGCTAGTGGTCCGGCACGCGGAGCCTCTGACGGAGCAGCAGGCGGTGGGCGTCTGCAACGCGCAGCAGTGGGCGAGGGAGGCTGAGGCGGCGCTGGACCACGAGCTGCAGGCGATGCACCGCTCCGTCTCCGAGGCCGTCTCCTCCGACGCAGCGTCGCTGCTCTGCCCCGACTCCGACGTGCCCGGCTACATAGCCACCATGTCCCTCGCCATCCGCAAGCTCGCCTCCCTCGAAGCCTTCGTCAGACAAGTAAGTTCCTTAATTTTTCTCCAGTTTTTTTTTTTTTTTTTTTTGTCTCTGCAGGATGGCTGTACACCAGCTGATAACTTTCAGTAACAAGCTAGAATGACTTCACTCACTGAGGTCTGTGGTTGCAGGCTGACGTGCTGAGGCTGCAGACGCTGCACCGGCTGCCGCAGATCCTGACGGCGCGGCAGTCGGCGCGGTGCTTCCTCGCCATCGCCGACTACTCCCACCGTCTCCGCGCGCTCAGCGAGCTCTGGCTCTCCCGGCCGCGCCGGATCCAGCCATAGATCTAGCTACCTAAGCAGGGACACTTCGTTATAGATGCACAACAAAACAGGGAGGGGATAGTTTCAGTTCAGATATCATATAGAGGAGGTGATCGCATAAGATGACCCCATTTCTTGCTTCTTAATTTGACATGAGTTATAGGAGTATTTATAAATGTAATTCTGTATGTATAATAAAGATTATAGTGATACCTGATTCGGCAGCATAAAATTAAAATACTAATAATTATAGGCTGTAACTTGTGTGATCTATTTTGGGCTGATTTTGCTTCTCAACATTCAGACACAGAATCTTCCGATTATTTTTCACAATGAGTACATGATGTCGGTTGTACCTAAAAACAAATTAGGAGCAGATTGACTCATTGACATATCACATGATGTAGCATCCAGATTTTGAAATGGTAAGTAACCAATAAGTTGTTGTAAAACTAATAAACTACTTCCAAATAATGGGGTGTTAGATTTTACAAATGTGATCTGCAACCAGCCTCCCTCCCCATCTCAGGGGAAAAGAACAATTAAGTTACAAACAACAAATTGTCAACGCTCCCAGGTTCTCAACAATTACAACATAAAAGTGCCATCACAATGATGACTTCCTTCTGATGTCACAATCTATCAAGAGCATCAACAATTGCCTTTCGAAATGCATTGTTGTGGAGGAAAAAGGAGGAAACATGGCCTCCTGTTACCCACCGGACTTCTGAGCCCGGCCATGCCTTCTGGAGCTCCATGACTGAATGTCTGGGAATGTAACCATCATCCTGCAATAAGGAGTACATTGCTTTAGATTGGACATACAAATACTCGAGTAAACAAAGGGATCACCTGAAATAAGGATATCATCGTTTTAATCAAGCTCCATGAAAAATGCTCAAGTAAACATTTCTGCTATTAACAAAAGGTTTCAATTTTTTTAAAATTGCAGCAGCAGTCCAAGATGACACTTTGCTGCAAAAAGTGCAGGAGAATGATATATTCTGAGTGAATTCAAAAGAAGTTCTGCCGGAAGAGTAGTAAAGCAGCCAGTCAACTAGTAACTTAAGCTGATAATGAAAATGAAGTCTACCTATTAGGCTAGAAGTAAAAGACTGGTAGGGAAAATATCATATCTTAGGAGATTATAATAAAGGTCATGAAAAGGCTCAGTAGAGCAACACTAACCGTTGCACCGACAAAGATGACAGCCTGTGGGTTCTTTGGCACTGGAAATCGAGTTACATCAGTCAAAGACAAAACTGACCGCAACTTGTCCCTAACTTGCTCGATAGTGATCCCAGTTTTCTGTGCCGCATCTTCGGTCAAAGATGTTACATCTCGAGTTAATGCAGCTGCATCTTCTCTCAATGCATCCCAAGCTGTGGCGTATTTGTAGACTCCTTCACAAAAAGGTACAACTGCAGAGTGTGGGGCGAGAAATGGTAGTGTCGCAATTGGTGTAGGATGCAGGGATCCAACCATTGCCGCATGCACACCACCTGCGTTATCAGCAAACACATTTCTGAGAAGATCTGACAAGGCATTTCATATATAAAATCAGAATACTATAAGAGTGGACAGCTTTAAAATGCTGTGACGTGTTTATTCAATACATCCAATTATGAGCAAAAACCAGAATTACATACCCATGCTGAGCCCACATATGCCAATTTTCCCATAACCAGCCTCAGTCTGCAGCCAGTACAGGAGGCTGCGAGCTTCATCAATTGTGGCTTTTCCTAAAAGTAACAAATCACTCACACACTGAAGCTTTGACCCATGCTGCATGCTAGGACGTCGTTGTCCATAATAGGGGCTGCGGTTCATTTGAGTTATCAGATATTGTGAGTTGTGGGGAAATATCTGCATGAAATAATGCAAACAAGCCTCACCTCTCAAGAACCATAGTTGCGATATTGTCCTTCAAAAGAGGCCCACCAAGCCGAAGTCTGCGCTCGAATGTGTGGTCACCAGTGCCTATAATATTATAGAAAAAAGGAACTTAATTCATTAGATAAGTCCCAAAAAAAGGGTCAAGGAACATTTTTGACTAAATGAAAGTAGAGATGCTTTCGGGTATGAACATTGACTCCTGATCATCCAATGCAGGTGACTGGAAGATGGAAAAATGGTTTCAGAAAAGGAAACGATCAGAGGGGGTGATGTAAAAGGTGTCAGAACTAGATAACCAGCAACAGCACACTCATCTAGTGTTCAACTGATAAAATCTAAAGGTGTAAGATAACCGAACATTCAATATAAAAAGGCTATATGGTCCATTAAGTTATAGAATAAAATGTAATTACAAACTCATGTACCTGCCAGATGGATCACACATGCCATATTCTCTGGTTTAACAGATTTAGGGGTAAGAAAAGCAACTCTTGCATTGTGACTCTCAGGAGGCAATGCGTCAATTAGTTGCTCATGACATGTAGTCCTGAAAACACCCTCTCGCAGACAAGAATTTTGTGTCTCCCAAATTGTTTTCCACATGGGCTGCACAGCAGTTGGTGGCCAGTTCTGGCAATGCGCCTCAGGGAATAACTGCTTCACCATCCTCTCTAGCAAATCAAGTTTAGTACCTCCCCATCCTTTCGAGAAAAATGGTGTTCCTAATTTGGTGCGATGAAGGAGAGACCCATATATGTGGTCCAGTACATAATGTACTAAGCCAAGATTCACTGATACCATATCCAATCAATCCTTGAATAATGTTGATTCTTCAAATCTTATTGTTAATAAATTAAAAATCAATGGCACCAAGAAATGCCTGCAACACAAAAATTAACAAGAATATGGGTCAATACTATATTGTTGGGAATTCAATGTATCAGGAACATTTACAGTACACATTGTTTGCAGCATACCACACAGCAGAGGCTCGCTAATTTGCAAAACTTAAAGCAAGAATATTTCAAAGCAGGTACATGCACTAGCTTGAAATCTTGGATAGGGCACAGCAACACAAAGTATGCATTTGACAAAAACAAACTCTAAATTTGGGCAACTGCCTAAGAGCATAGTGGGTCTGTAGAAAAAGAAAATAGTAGGGTGACAATGAAAAGCTTGGACTCGCACTCTGCCATTCTTCAGTATGATACAAAATGCCAGATAAAGATTCAACAAGCCTTTCCTTATGGAAATCTTCATAATAGCTGCTTGGGGAATCTAGAAGCAAAGAAATATTATGATCTTTGATCAGAAGCAACCTTCTCTTAACTCTTGGAAAAAAACCTTTGCTGATGAAGTTCTACTTCAGGCTAATAGAATCAAGGAAGATTTAAGAACTGAACTACTAGAATGGACAATCTCAGTTTGCCCTAGTTTAAATCTCTTCTATTAGTGACCTGCTGGCCTCTCCCTTCCTCTGCTTTGGAGTTTCCACCCTCTTTGGGTTTTGTATAGTCTTACTTACTTTGTACTTACTTTTATGTTTTAATATACTTCTTAGTAGGGGCCTCCCCTGCTGAGTATACCCCTTACAGAAAAAACAATGAAAAGCACAGAAAATAACCCTCCAGAGAAGTGCCATAAATTACATTTCAAGAGCCTCTATTTAGGCAGGATAAAGTCAGGAACCATGATCAGAATAGAAAACTCCTAAAGGCGAAAGAAGAGTAGTGAATTGCGAAATTGGACTTGTAAGGCCTACTCTCCTTAGATTGTATCAATGTTGTACTTTCAGCCTTGGATTAAGCTTCCTGCTGGTAGGGGCCGTGATCACCTTCCTGGTGCTCACGGCAGGGGCTTGGACAAAGGTAGAAGAAAGAGAACAGCAAGGGAATCGGCAATAGAAATAGCAGTAGAGGAATAGAAGTAGTAGAGATAATTGTTGCTCTCCTTTATTCTGGGCGCATAGCCCCCACATATATATGGCCGGCCAGGGGTACCCAGCCGGCTTACAAATTCTATTCAAACCACAATTCCTATCCTAATCCAACTAAACTTCTATTCTTAAACCGACTGGACTTCTTATCTCTAATCCGATAGCTATAGAATCCTATCTCTAACTGACTTAACCAATATCTGTCCTAATCCGAGTAGGACTTGTTATTCCTAAGCTAGATTACATCTCCTGCCCAATTCTAATCCTTCTTTCTGCGTCGCCTATACTGGATGCCGATCATAACATGGGCTAACCAACCAACCTTTAAATATTTCTTCAAGGTATGGCATTTACATGTATGCTGCAAACATCATTTCATCGCATTCATGTACGGTAGCGACAGTCTAAACATCCAGGACAGCTAAAAGAACATTTCTCTCCCACAAGCAACGCGTCTAGTCAAGGTAGATCTGAAAGAACTTCGATTGAGCTCACCATCAACTAACTACCTAACAACGCAATGCAGGTACCCAGATGCGATCCTCCGCGCAGAACACCATCTGGCCGAAAGCATTCCGAATCAAGCAGGCACTAATCCGACCATGATTACAACGGACGCACCTAGGCATGAACTGGCGGCAGCGACGAGACGCCAGGAAACCGCGAACCTCCGCTCGAATATCAGCCTGACGCACAACGAACCCGCGAGGAGGGGGGTCGCTGCGGGGTATCGGGACAATCCGGCCCAAGATCCACGGCGAACGCGACGCGCGGAGCCCGCGAACCGGGCGGGGGCACGCGCGACACGAGAACCCGCGAAGAATTACCTCGCTGGATCCGCGGCGGCGCGAGGAAGACGGCGGACGCGGCACGGGCAGGAGCTGGGTCGCGCGGGCCGCGAGAGCTGAGCTGCACGGACTCCTTGCTGCGCGGCGCAACCGAAGAAGAAGAAACGGTGGGCGACAGCCGCACGGGACGCCGCCGTGGCTGGATCGGGGGCTGCGATCGGATTTGATACCCACACATGTCGCTCATCATATATCTTATCTCACAATTGTTGCCAGGACGAAGACTGTAGTACCGGATACAGATATAAATACCAATAGTCTCTGTTATAAATATAAATCGGTATAAATAGAATATTTGATGAGTTGGATAGAGATAATATTGATCACGAATATTCTTCATATATTAAGTCAAAGCAACAGAAATCCATATTCTACACAACACCTTAAGCATGTGTCAATGAAGCATATATAATTGCACAATGAAACATGTGAAGTATTTCAAGATTTTGTGAAACTCAAACATGAGATTGTTTTCTATACAAACAAGAGCATCATTATCATCTAGGTTAGTACAAAATATATCTGAAACACTAAACATATCATATGTAACATAGAAGAAAATATTAAAAGCACGCATATCAAGAAATTTCCCTCATTGTTATACGACGAATAGAAAAAAAAAACTTTACATACTTAGTACCACACTTCTAAACTAACATAACCCCTCTTTCACCCTAAATTAAATTAAAGCAACAAGTTGAATCTCAGCTTACTGCTCATAAAATTGGCATTAAAATTAGTCTCCACAGGAGATTACTATGAAAACTTGCAGCTTAGTAGTATATATACATATAAACTTAGAAAATCAGTAGACACATAGACTTGTTATCAGCAGAAGCAATAATATGACCTCAGAGGTATTTCAAAAGAAGAAATTTACACATGATGAAAAAAAAACGATGACAATATCAGTTGTTAGATTGGCTTCACTGTACATGTCATTTCATTTCATACCGTTAATGTTTCTATGGCATTCTGAACCATGCTGCTTAAAGACTTTAGTTCTCCCTACTCAGTAGCATACAGTCTTTGTCGAATATTCGCCGGGCTCAAAGTTGCGTTTACCATGAAAATTAAAAAGTAAACATGAGTGTAACCGTCCCCGGAAAAAGAATGTTTAACAGCATAGAACATGACAAGGAAGAATTTCATATCTATTTGCTAAATATCATACCGTTCGACTTTTTAGCGTATAAACAAATATGTTATTGAACGCCTTGCTACAGTGTATTGTTTAAATTATAAATTGAACATAATATTATCACAGTTGTAGCTCTGCAGCTGCATCAAAATCAAACACGTTTTTGAATGTAGAATTTGGTAAGAATTTAGTAAATAAATTAGTAAAATTATCACATGATTTAGTTTGTAAGATTTCTATCTCTCTATTATTTTATAATTTATGAGGATAGAATATTTTAGGGGCAATATGTTTGGTTATATTGCTCTTTATAAAATCTATTTGTATTTGAGCAATGCATACTGAATTATCTTCATAAATAATTGTTAGAGATTCAATACAACCAATACCATATGACTGTTATATGAGGTTGATCATTCCGCGAAACCATACGCATTCGCGTGTACTTCATATAATGTAATTATTTCAGAATGATTTGTAGATGTAGCTACTAGAGTCTGTTTTAAAAACTTCCAAGAGATGACTGTTCCACCATATAAGAACATGGTGGAATATATCACCTTAGATGATCATTGTTAGCACTTTGATTACTTGGATATCTTCTCAAGTGTATATAATCTTCTCTAGACTCTAACACCTTCAAATGACTGAGTAGATGGGTATTTATAGTATCAACCCTACGGATTAGCCGTTGACCAAACGACTCAAATTCTCTATATACGCCGGATGTTCCGATGTAGACAGATTGTACTCACCGAAACATCTAGCGTGTATACCTTCCTAAAACTAGCAGTTGGAAAACCACTCAAAACCACTGAACACTAGATGCTTCGGTGTGTTCATCAGCTCCATCGTTGGACCTTTCAGCGTGTTCAACTGAGCCATCTCACGCATTCCTTAGTGCAAAATACTCTATCATTGCTTTGCTTCATCGCCGGACCATCCGGCATATTAAACTACACCAAATCGGACTTTAACATCTTCTCTACAACAACTGCTCCGGCGTATACTTCGCCATGTACACTTCAACATCGGACCTTCCGGCGTGTAGTCCTTCTGTCTTCCTACTGTTGTAATCCTCTCTGCAATAATTGCTCCACCATATAATCCAGCGTGCATACTACCGATTGTCGGACCTTTTGATGTGTACCATCCTTGAGCTTCAACTCAGAAATGCTCCGGCGTTCATATCTCCACATCGTCGGATCATCCAGCGTGTAAAAACACGAAACAAGAAAAGACTCCAGCATTCACAACTCCTCTACACCGGACCTTCCGGTGTAGTCATTTTTTCAGGGACTTCTCCAATTCAATCAAACTTTATCTCGATTGCAATGGCTGCTTAATGTATTGAATCCATGAGACCTACTAATATTCTTGACAAACATGTTAATCTTATTAACTATGTTGTTACTAATCACCAAAATCACAATCATAGTCTAATAGGACCATTTTTGCTACAGCCAACGCTGCGATTTATGGCCTCCATCAGACACTTACCACCTCGTACAATTGTGGCTACAATGCCAAGCCTCCTCTTCTCCGGCGTGATTGCAGCCACCACAGCAGGCGACACGGACCTCGCCAAAGATGATCATAGAAAAATATCATGAGGTACCCGTGTCGACAAGACCACCATTCATCGCATCCCTCCCTCTCCCACCACTACCGTCGTACCCTCCACCTGTCTCCATACCCTCCTCCACCACTGTCGCCTCCTCACCCACGACCATTTCTGTCGCCTCTTGCACAATCACAAATAACTCATAAGCAGATTCAGAGAAACAAACATGCAAATAGGTCATGGGATTCACAAGATCCCCCTCCTCCTTCTCTCCACATAGCACTGCTGCCTCTGCCAACTCATCCGATCGCAATGCCCATTAGTGGGTGCTGCAGATGACTGGCCACTGTAGTGTGTTGGGTGCTCGTGATGCGAGCTCAAGGGTTAGCATGGCTGGTGAGGTGAGAGCATATGCGCTTGGCTGCATGGGCGCGCAACGACACCAGAGGCAGCAGCGATGAAGGGTATCACCGCGACAACGACAAGGAGGAGAAGGCCAGAGATGGAAGAGGCGACCATCACAACATATTTGGGAGAATGGGAGGGTGTCGTATTAGTTGGGGAAAGGATAATGCTCACAATAGGATGAGAGCAGATCACAACAACCTTGAACAACAGAGCCAAGAATCAGTAATTCGATTGAAGAGGAGCTCATCCTCCTAAGATGTGACTGGCACAGACAGTAGCATGGACATCAGGATCAATGGTGGTGATGACGATGTGCCGACGCTGCCGTTGGTGAGGGTGAGATTGGGGATTGGGAGGGGAGGGTGATGAGGATGCGTGCACGGGAGCGGAGGCGTGGATGGAGGCGAGGAGGTCGGGGCGGGTGGTCGTGCAAGAGAACGAACAGATAAGACGATATGGTTTTATTTGGTTTCTAGTTTGTAGGTTTTTTCGGTTTTTGTCTAGTTTTTCCTCGTTCTTTATTAGATAGATGGGGAATGGGAGGTGGGAGTGAGAGGACGTACAATCAACTTCTGCTTTATATAGTAGAGATATATTACGATCGTTCGACCATTCCACGTGTCTTAAACTCAACTATATTAACGGTTTATCATGTAAATTAGCAACATACTCTCATGGAAGGAGTCATATTGGAGCAAAATGAGAAGAAATGGGCTCGCGTGTGATTAGCTAGTTAGCGAGGCCCCATCTTTCAGTACAAGACTGATCTATTGGCATAGTCGGAGAAGTTACAAGTGTGAAATAAGCTAGCTGAAATTTCTTTTAATTATTTTGACACATCAGCAACTTCAAATGAAAAAAATCTCACCTTTAAGGTTGCAGATATCGTTAAGAGCAATCATTTTTATATAAGAATCATCTACTTCTGCACAAAATTCAACTGAAATCAACAAAATTATTAGCTGACTGTTGTTTAGCAACTGCATTGTTTCAATTGCCCTGAAAAAAAAACATTGTTTCAATTTATGAGTTAGAACTTGAACACACTTTGTTCGGTATCCAGGTATCCTCTGCGATTTCAGCACTCCTAGTTGTAAGGATGGGTGCTTTGCACTTCCGAGAAACAAGATATGGTTGTCCCTTCAAAAAGAAAAATAGGCCATCAAATGTGGATCATGACCGACGACAGGCACCTGCTGTCTTGCTCTTCAGAGAAACCCAGCTTTCAAGCCGTGCTGTCACGCTCGATCTTCTGTGAATCGACCTACCATCGAGCACTCTGACACTGGTGCCATGCCATGTATGGCATGTGGTGAGGATCCTTTTTTGCCGGGCCCTGGCCCTGGGCTTTGCCCATGTTCTCTGGGACTGAAGAATACATGATGGATTATGGATACACACCTCTTGTCTCGTATATCTGTTGCATCTGCCTTCCTCTGAACCTCTGCGGAATTGGGGAACAAGAATAGGTAGATGCCAATCATGCCATGTCCGGCAAGCGAGCGAGCGAGCGAGCGAGCGAGCGGATGCCATGTCATGTCCTGGAAAGGACAGCGGCATGCATCAGGGGACGGCCAGGGGTGCACGGCCTTGCCGCAAGTGGTCTCTCCGGGAGCGGGTCGGTTCAGCTGATCAGTCCGGTGATCCACCTACGGACAGAAGTGGGAGTGAGCGGAGAATTTAACGTTTTATCACCTTATCGGATAGCGTACGGTCAAATGTCTTTATTCTGCAATTGCTTTTTTTTTTTACTACTTTAGGCCTACAATTAAGAGTAAAATGTTATTTGAGTTTGTTTTTTTCTCTCTCCCTCACTCGAGGGATGAATTGGCCAGTTATGGCTACCGTCATAGCCGGCTATCTTGCTCTTGTTGTGGTCTTCCTCCTTCTTTCTAAGGTTTTCCTCTTCGCCTTCTTTGTAATTCATCTGTGAGCACCTTTTGATGTTTGGGATAAAGTCAGATGGTGCCTGCCGGCCGAGTAGATAGATTCAACGTCATCTCAGCGAGATCTGGCCATAGAGGGGTGCAACCATCGATGTGGCCGGAGTTGAGGGCATGGCAAGATTCGATGAGGGCA
This sequence comes from Phragmites australis, assembly GCF_958298935.1. Taxonomy (NCBI): domain Eukaryota; kingdom Viridiplantae; phylum Streptophyta; class Magnoliopsida; order Poales; family Poaceae; genus Phragmites; species Phragmites australis. The sequence continues at coordinate 5,535,755 of NC_084925.1, forward strand.
TCTTGACTCCTCGGTTGGAGGACCTTGTTGACAAAGTCAAGGTGACAGTCTATTGGTGGCAGCTCCGTCACAGCCACTCTTTAGGTGGTATGAGGTGGAGGCATGCAATGCTGACGGTTAGGGTCAGTGCAGGCAGCACGAGAAGAGGTGCAAAGGCGGGGGAAGGGAGGGGGACGAGGAGTGGTGGAGGTGAATGGTCATGCGAGGCTAGGTGTCATAGCTGATAAGCTTGAGCAGGCAGCAAGAAAGAAGAGCAGAGGAAGAAAATCGAAGGTATACATATCTTTTCACACTTAAAAGTGGCAAAGGAGCATATTTTCTTCTCTCCTGTGACATTTGAGCAAGAGTATTGGAGAGGATGGCATTTGGCCATGTGCCATTCAGCAGGGTGGCAAAAATTAAATACTCATGGTGAGTAGTGGTCTCACATATTAGCTTATCGGTTTCAGTTGTGAATTAGATCCTGTTTAGCATATCTTCTGTTTGTGGATTCTAAGAATTTTATAGGATTTGTGTCAAACGGTAATATTTTACAATAGAGGAGAAACCTAATATAGTTTTCAAATATTTTCTAAGAAGTGAACTGTGCATAAGCACAAACTATATCAAATAGGACACACTCGGCCGCCAAGTTGCCATCTTCGGCCTTGGATGAATGATGATCCCTCCCCCTGTTCGCGCAAGAGGCGGAGAAGCTTGCGTGGTGCGACGTGATGCGGATGCGCCATTTGCCGCCGTCGCGGTCGTCGTTGCGGCGGTGTCGTGCAAGCCAAGCGGCGAGTGATGGAATGCCAATGACGGAACGGGATGATGGCTTCGCCTTGCGGATCTTGGGGGCCAAGAGTCCACTATAATAAACCGTCACTCTCCGCGATGCGCAGTTGTCGCCCCGGTTCAGTTGATCCGTCCGCGCGCTGACGGCGGAAAAGGATCGATTTTTTCCTGCTCCCCGACAAAAATTATCATCTTCACAGCTTCACTCCTTCGTAGTCACTAGTCAGTCGACTTTTATCTCCCAACTTGCGAGGCGAAGAGACAAGGTCTTCTTTAATCCTCTCTCCGATCTTTTTACCGTCTTGCGACTCGCTTTCCGCGCAATTCTTGGCTGATTCGCCGGTCATTTGATGCGTTGTCGCCACCATTTCTTGATGCTTAATCTTCTCCTTCTCCTCGCCGTGGCATCAGGTGGTAAAGGTTTGGGTTCTCAGAGGCTTCGCTTATGCGGCGGCAGTCAAGCGGTGACAGTTGAGTGAGGACTGAGTGGGTGGCGAGTGGTTCTTGGCAAGAAAGGGGTGATGGCGCCAGCGCGGGTCGTGTCTGTGGCGGCGGCGGCGCTGCTGGGGGTCGTGGTGTTCTTTGCCGCCGCCGCCGCCTTCCGCGGCGCGGAGGGGAAGTTGTGCACGAACGCGTTCCCGGGGCTGGCGTCGCACACGGAGCGCGCGGCGGCGCAGCTGCGGTCGGCGCCGCGTGCGCCGGTGTCCGAGCTCGTCCACCGCGGCCACGGCCCTGAGCATGTCCACGGGCTACACCTCACCCCCACTGACGAGTCCACCTGGATGTCGCTCATGCCGAGGAGGGCGCTGCGGCGTGAGGAGGCGTTCGACTGGCTCATGCTTTACCGGAAGCTCCGGGGCGCCGGCGGGGAGGCGCTGCCCGGCGCGTTCCTCTCTGAGGCATCGCCGCATGACGTGCGGCTGGAGCCGGGCACCTTATACTGGCGAGCCCAGCAGACCAACCTGGAGTACCTGCTCCTCCTGGACGTCGACCGCCTCGTCTGGAGCTTTCGCACTCAGGCCGATCTGAAGGCGCCGGGAACGCCATACGGCGGGTGGGAGGGCCCCGACGTCCAGCTCCGGGGACACTTTGTCGGTGCGCCACCGCTACCTCGGTTAGATTTGGAGCGTTTTCACAGCAATTGCGTAGCTTGACTGAATTGCAGTGGCTTGCTGCTCTTCTTTTCAGGACATTACCTGAGTGCTACTGCCAAGATGTGGGCAAGCACACACAATGATAATCTCTACACGAAGATGTATTCTGTCGTCGATGCGCTCTACGATTGCCAGAAGAAGATGGGCACAGGGTACCTGTCGGCCTTCCCGCCGGAGTTCTTCGACTGGGTTGAAGCCATCAAGCCTGTCTGGGCTCCTTACTACACAATCCACAAGGTGCTGGGGTGTTTCAGTGTCTACTTCTTGATCAATATGCGAATGATCATTGCATAGTTGAGTGACTGTAATTATCGGTTTGTAGATTATGCAAGGGCTTCTTGATCAGTACACAGTGGCTGGGAATTCCAAGGCTCTTGATATGGTGGTGAAGATGGCTGATTACTTCAGTGACCGTGTCAAGAATGTCGTACAGAAATACAGCATTGAGAGGCACTGGGAATCTCTCAATGAGGAGACTGGTGGGATGAATGATGTGCTCTATCAGCTCTACATGATAACGGTGATTTCCCGTCTGTTACAAATGTAGCATTGATTAATGCAATTATGTCTAGCTGATATGCTTCCTTTCTCTTAATTGGGCAGAACAATCAGAAGCACTTGACACTGGCTCATCTTTTTGACAAGCCATGCTTTCTTGGGTTGCTTGCAGTTCAGGTCTGCTGAGCACTGACTTAGTTTCCTAGTTGTGATTCTTCAGCTATTCATTGACATCTAGGATTATGTTTAATTCACAATAGGTCACTACTATAGTAATATAAAACAGCATTATCTATGTAAAGAATTATGATGACTTCAGTTTAATTTGGTTATCGTTCAGTGGTGACTACATGTATATATATCAAACAGATTTGAATATGTCACCACCATATATCAAACAGATTTGAATATGTCACCACCATATTTCCTTTTAAAAAAATACTATATTTTGTTGCATCGTTATATTTGTCTAGTATAATTATCCGGTATTATGATGTACAGTGTATATGTTAACGGAAAGAGTAATGGCACTTAGGTTCCTTTAGTCTGACTCAATAGTCTAATTTTTAGGATTTAGTTCAAGTTTGTACTGAATCCTAGGGATTCAGATCCCAAAACCACCTTTCCTAACTGGCACTAAGAGTACTGTTCCTCTTGAAAGATTTTCATTTGATCATTTGAGTGATAGCTGTATGTGCATTTTTTTTCAGGCTGACAGTATTTCAGGCTTTCATTCCAATACACACATCCCTGTTGTCATTGGTGCACAGATGAGGTATGAAGTTACTGGAGATCCTCTTTACAAGGTAAAGTCGTTGCAAATGTTGTTTACTTGATAGTTGAACTACTTTATTTTCATAGATGGAGAGGAATCTGTTATGGATGTGAGCATAAGTGCATGATATTATCAGTTTAGAATTATCATATTGGGCTAATGTTACAAAGGGGAAAACAAGTAAATTATTTCACTCCCAATATGTCTATGCTCCTTGGTCTAAAACATGCATGTATGCTTCTTGCTGACATTAGTAAATTTCCAAAGGGATCTGGAATTCTGATGGGTTAGGGTCTGTTTGATAGAGCTCTTCAACCTCCTGATTCTGTGGTGGAAGTGATGAAGTGATTCTGTGGTAGAAATAGATTCTATGGTGAAAGTGATTCTGTTTGTGAAATCGTTTGGTATGCTAGTGGTGGAAGTGATCCTTGAGAGAAGATTGTGTTGAAATTGAGGAGAATCAACCAGGAATCGGTGAAAGCTAGATTTTTCGGTTCCCACCTCGCAGTACAAAACGTGGGAGTGATTCTCTCTGATTCTAGCGCGGAATCGATTCACCGGCAGGGCGTTTGTTAGCGCTCCCGCCGATTCTGTGGCGGAATCAGCTCCTAGAGCGCTACCAAACGGTCCCTTAATCTGGGAAAAACAGGATGTGAGATGCTAAATTGTGTTTTCTCATTGTTTTCTTTATCAAAAGGAATTCTAAGAAATTTTTGTTCAAAATTTGGGAAATATGCTGCACATTATATTTGTCCTACCATTCTAAGCAAATTTTCCATCCATATGCCAAACAATTGATATGTGTTGGTAGTTTACTGAAGTAGTGTTGTCCTCCTTTCTCATTGTTCTCTGTACCATTTTAGTGAAGCTCACCACAAGCCTAATTCTTGAAACAGCAAATTGCCACATTTTTTATGGATACAATAAATTCTTCACATAGCTACGCAACCGGTGGCACATCTGCTGGTGAATTCTGGTAATTGATGTAACTGTAGATGCCTGATTTCCGTAGTATGTAGTGTTGGCAATGAGCTTATACTCAATCTCTTTTCAGGATCGATCCAAAGCGTTTAGCTCAGTCTCTGAGTACTGAGAATGAGGAATCTTGCACTACCTACAACATGCTCAAGGTTGACAATTATCAAACCATTTTCCAGAACATTTATTTTGTCATACAGAAAAGTGTTGTTTCCTCATTTACAAATGTGTCATCTGCAAACTATGTGCAGATTTCCCGCAACCTATTCAGATGGACAAAGGAAATAGTATATGCAGATTATTATGAAAGGGCGCTGATAAATGGTGTTTTAAGCATTCAAAGAGGGACAGATCCTGGTGTGATGATTTACATGCTACCCCAGGCCCCTGGACGGTCTAAAGCAGTGAGTTATCATGGTTGGGGAACAAAGTATGATTCATTCTGGTGCTGTTATGGGACAGGTAAAAAATACTCCTGACTTTTTCATGAAGAAAATAAAACTGCTGATTTCTGCTTGTGTTGTTTGGCTGTGTTGCCTTGATATGAGAAATCCTGCCATTGCAGTAACTATGCTTAATTTCAAATCACGATTTTTCTCTTCATGTTATTTTCCATGTGGTAAAGGCATTGTCCTAAGCAGTGGAAGTTAGGGTTGCAATTTACCTTAAAGAAAAGATAGGGTTGCAATTATTTATAGCCAGCTTTTAGCTTATTTGTTTCTGAATCTTCTAATTCCATTTGCAGGGATAGAATCCTTTTCAAAACTTGGCGATTCTATTTACTTTGAGGAGAAAGGAGATATGCCAGTACTAAACATCATTCAGTACGTACCGAGCACTTTCAACTGGAAGACAGCTGGGCTTACTGTTACTCAGCAAATCAAACCCCTCAGCTCTTCTGATCTGTATCTTCAAATTTCACTCTCCATTTCTGCAAATGTAATTATGTTCATTTTTTAAAAGTGAAATTCAGATAAAAACATCTGCAGTCAGCTCATTTGTTTTCTATTTGTTCAGACAAATAGTCAGCCTGCCAAATTGAATGTGAGAATTCCATCATGGACATCTGCTGATGGTGCAAAAGCAACTTTAAATGGCAAAGATTTGGGGTCAATATTTCCAGGTACAATCATTTTAATGTGCCAACAATTCAAACTATCTATTTATCATTGATCTTCTGAGGCCACTTCACTACTCGGTCCTATTCTGTGGGCAGGGTCTTCCCTCTCAATCACCAAACTGTGGAACTCAGGGGATCGCTTATTACTACAAATTCCCATCAGGCTATGGACTGAAGCAATTAAAGGTAATTCAGAAATTTCAAGTATTATCAAAACCACACATTTAATATTGAAGGATAAATTAGCTAATATTACTTGGTTCACACACTATATTTCACCATGATAACCAGTTGTTGTAATAAAAATACACAAGGTACTAATAGAAATCACGGATTTTGCTACCGTGCGTGCTAATATTGATATTTTTGTGAGAATCTCCATCTAAATATTAATTGTTAACTATCTGTTTAGATGACCGGCCGGAGTATGCATCTCTTCAAGCAGTTCTATTTGGGCCATTTGTTCTTGCTGGCCTATCCACTGGTGACTGGGACGCGAAAGCTGGCAATGCAACAGTCTCAGATTGGATCACTGTTGTCCCTTCATCATACAACTCACAACTGGTGACCTTCACACAAGTATCCAATGGGAAAGCATTCGTTCTCTCAAGCGTGAACGGGACCCTAACAATGCAAGAACTTCCTGAAGTCGACGGCACTGACACTGCCATCCATGCAACATTCAGAGCACACTCTCAGGATTCAACAGGGCTGCATGACATCTACAGCACAACCATTCAGGGAATTTCTATGCTGATCGAACCATTTGACTTGCCAGGAACAGTGATCACCAACAACCTTACCCTATCTGCACAGAAGGGCTCAGATTCCCTCTTCAACATAGTACCTGGGCTTGATGGAAATCCCAACTCGGTTTCCCTTGAGCTTGGGACCAAACAAGGATGCTTCTTGGTGACAGGCGCAAATTACTCTGCGGGGACAAAGATTCAGGTCAGCTGCAAGAGTTCTCTTCAGAGCATTGGTGGGATACTCGAGCAGGAGGCGAGCTTTGTGCAGACTGCTCCGTTGAAGCAGTACCACCCAATCAGCTTCGTCGCAAAGGGGGTGAGGAGGAACTTCCTCCTGGAGCCATTGTACAGCTTGAGGGACGAATTCTACACGGTTTACTTCAACATTGGGGCCTGAGTCCCCAAGTTTACACTTGCAGTAGAAATAATCCAGAATAACACACGTCCTCTTTCTTCTCATATACTGTAGTTTAGACAAGGCAATGAAAGAGGAAATGAGCCGTTTCATGTGTATCCCTCTCATATATTCACTTTAGTGCAATATTGAGCAAGTCAGACCTCCGTTTCTTATATCATTTCTTAAGTGAAATAGTTATATGTGATGATGTGAAATTTTCACGGCTAACAGAGCCATTGATGAGTTGATTTAGATACCAATCTTGTTTCACCTTCTGTGTCTTGGTAAATGGTGACTGAAGGTGTTGCAAAAATGTTCTCTTCAAAAAAAGGTGGACGTGTATGGAGCATGTTGGTAAGACTCCACGGAGAGAGTCAAGCCCCGAGCTCCCGTCCCGCACCTCTTGATCTCTTGAAAACCGAAGACCGTACAGTTTGAGGAGCACAGTAAAAAAGGTGTTGCTAAAATGTTACATCCTGCAGTGTTCTGCTGTTTGTCCTGATGATTGTTATCTGACTTCCTCGGTAAAAAAGTGTGCCATTTGGGTGGGTGCCTGATTTTCAATGAGATGATTCCCATGGTTGAGGTTCAGGCTGAGCACTGCAACTGTTTTGACCAGGCTGTTGCATACTTTACATTGCAGTGGCAGTTAAATAAATGATCAGAGCAGGTAACAGCCCTTAGTGTCATAAAATACATCTACAGCTACTGCGAGGACGACAAAGCTGAGATCCTATCCATTCTCTCATAAATAACGAAGGAATCTCAAGCTGATCAGACTTCTCCGTCGGTGTCTGCATTCTTTAATCTCTGCTCAGCACCCGGCAAAGGAGTTGCTCAATGTTCCCATCATATCTGAAGAGACCCACAAATTAAAGGGAAAAATATTCGTCACCTGCAGATTATTTACGTACAACCTATCCTCTTTGCAAGTGACAAATCATACAAAGCAACTTAGGCTTATTCCAATTATTTGCAGGTGACAATCATACAAAGCAGCATTGACTTGTTCCAACCAAATATAGAAAGGAGAGCTACATGTTCCCATTGTGTAGACTATAAAGAGAACATTGTGTGTGAAATCTTCCCTTAGCTTGACAATTTAAGTTGCCTTGTATTGTACTGCAGAATCTGCACCTCCTACAATCAAGCTGAGTCCTGATGATCCGAGCTCTCCAACAAACATAATTTTAAAATATGATGATCAGCCACAAGAATCCTGAATGAAATAATAATTCCACATGAATTGATTGCGGAACACCGATGAACTGAATGTGCTGATGGAATATCAAAAGGACAATTGAACCAGAAAAAAGACTTGTGGGAAATATGGCAGACCATTGCTGATTACTATTACTGATTGGAATGTAACACGCAGGAGACAATAGTACATTACAGAGCTACCTAAATGAGAATGCCACAATACCGACCGAAACCACCATGAATAAGCTTACACAACATAGTCAACACGCAAACCATTTGGACTCGACTGACAGGATGAATTCTTGCAGCTGCCTGGATGCAAGTGTGCATCACAATGTTGAACAACTCGGGGAATGTGGCAGCAAACAAAAATGACAAGTGCAATGATAAAGCAGCAAAGAAGGATGACGAAATCTTGCAGATCGCAACCCATTTCACACCCCCATTGCCCCATCAGATCTTGTCAAGCTTCTCCGCCTTCACCACCGGATTAGCCTTGGCAATGGCATTCCTAGCTGCAGCCTGGTAGTCGAACTGGCAGTCATGCTTGTCGGAATAGCGGTGCACTGCACAGTACATGTTCCCACATCGGCAGTTGAATCCTGTCAACCCAACCCTCTTCCTGCAGGTAGTGCACCGGTTCGGGCCTTCCTTGCCCTTGGGGATTACGGCAGCAGCCTCACTGGTGCCAACAATATCAGTAGGCTGCACAACAATTGTCTTCTCCTTGACTTGAGCCACCAGCACCTCTGCGCTTCCAGTGATGACAGGTCCTTTCCCACCATCACCACCATTGACGATGCTATCAAAGGAGGAGGCAGCCAGCTGGGCCTGCTCCTGCTTCATGACCATCTCCTTGTGGCACTTGGAGCACATGTTCATGGTGGCTGCACTGCCAAAGAAGCCGCAGTTATTGACGCATAGGATTGGGCCCTCCGGCTGCTGGCAGCCCGCCTCCTTGTGTTCCATCACTACTATAAGCTGCGCAAACAAAAAATCTAAATGTCAATAGAAATAAACTATAGTAACATTTGGAGGATAGACGGTGCATCAATTGGTTCGTTGCTAGTTTCAAGTTCCATATAAAATGGTAATTCGAATTGTCACACTAAGACACCATCACTGATTGCAGAGTGCACACAGTTCATGGAACAGGATCCTAATTCTTAGGAAGCACAACGCAATAGTCACTACCTAAAAAAGGTATCCTGTGCGCGGCTACCAATCCACTCAGTACGTTCATTTGGCCAACAGTATAAACGAATCAAATTTAAATCTTCAAAACCACATATTGTCTCCAAGGGGATGTAAATCGAATACATCAGTCAACAAATCTGCTGCACAATCAATTAATCCCACCACCTAACACTAAATACACATAATTTTCACCGGAAAATTAAACAATTGGACTCTTAATCACTGGTTGTTTCCCGTGCTTAGAAAATAAACCCAAAATATCATGGAAAAGGGGAACAGTAGATCAAATCATTTCCCCACTAAAAAAGAACGCATGCTTTTCCCCAGCATAAATACTTCACCCCTGAACCATAAGACCGGATCAACCCACGAACGCTGCAAGCATCCGTCCCCTTCGCGATTCCCAGCCCGTGAAATCCGCATACCCAGCGAAACAACACCCTCAAAAAAATTCCAAGAAAGCCTCGCGGATCGATCAGGGAACGCCGAATCGGGCCCTGGGGGCCACGGATCAGACAGAGCCTAGGCAATCCCGCGGCGAAATCATAAAGGAAATGGGGAGCAGAGCAAACCCTAACCCTGCGCAAGGAGGCGTGCGGGGATCGGAATCGCGAGGAGGAGCTTCGGAATGGGGGTCGTCGTCGCCAGGGGAAGGTGGGGGAGCCAGATAAAAAAGGCGGAGGCTACGGGAAGTTACCTCCTTGCCCCTGCTGCTTCGAACTATTTGCGGCGGGTGGCGTGGAATGGTCTCGGTAAGGTGGGGTAGGCGCCGTCCGATTGGGTTGGGGAGAGATGATGGATGGATGGGATGGTTGCTTCTGCGGATTTGCGGAGAGGCCCCTGGTAGGTGCCGGGTCTTTTGGATTTTTTCTTTCTTGATGATGGGGAAGAAGAAGGAGCCAGTCCTTTTTCTTTCTCTTTTATTATGGTGTGAAACCCCGTTGTTAATGGTGGACGCAACAGTAGTTTCTGCTTCCAGTCATGCAAATTTTAGTAATGTTTGTGAATGAAAAAATAACAGTCTTATTGGTGTCGATGAGTTTACAAGCGTGTACCACGTATCAGAGCGTGTGACATGTACCGATTAATAACATCTAATGCGCGTTTTCTAGCATATGGACGAATTAAGATACTAAATTGCAGCCGTTACGACGTGATAGTAGTTTTCAGATCAAAGTGTTAGCTATGCAACGTACTTGTTCAAGCTAGTGTTCTAAGATATATTTGTTGTGGCGCACCATTGATCCATTATGCAATATATTTGTTGCCGCGCACCAGTGATCCATTACGCAATATTATATAGCGTAATAGCTCATCCTCTCCCATGATTATGGAACTAAAGTTTGAAATAGCTTGCTTAATGTGTTTCATACTAGCTACTAGCAAGCTTAGCATGCTCATTTTCTCGTAGTTGAACTCACATTCAGCGCATCTTGTTTTTGCGGTTAGCCTTTTGAATAAGAATGGTAGGAGCTAGCTTTAGCATTCAAAAGTGGTGGGTTGAAACAGCGACGAATGTATTAGCTAAATGTAAGAAATATAATATACTCGCATGTAAAAACGTGAGATCGTTAAAGTGTACACTAACCGCATATCACATGCGATCGGCTGCCTCACCACAAGTTGCTATTTGAACTGCATTCTTTATTTTCTTAATTTTCCAGGTAAAAGTTTGCTTAAGCAGAGGTCAATGCATGATGTTGCTTATCAGCTTTAAATGAAGACAATTAGATAATTTCTCGGTATGAAGAGGGCAGCCATGCAAAAGGCAGAGGGATTACTTGATGTGTCGACACGTTATGCATTCGGGAAGAGAAAGTAGAGGAGATGGTGATGGTAGGCAGCTGGTTGCAGGACGATTCGGTTCGTTGACGGTTCTCCGTCCGGCCTGCGCGACAAGTTCCACGGACAGGTTACGGTTTTCCTTTTTCTAGTAGAACTATTTTTTAAAATATATAGTATAATTTGTAGATATACATATATATTTATATAATATCTACTAAAAATAAGAGATGTGAAGTTTTTGATTGACGAAGTTATCACCCTCACTATTAAGAGTACATAGCATAGCACTTAAGAATTTAACAATAATAAGATAGGTAAGAAGCAAATATGATATTTAATTTATAGTAAGTATACAATCGCCTCTATTAATCATTTAAGTCAAGGTTCGACTCAAGTTTAATGTGAGCTTGTAGCATGTGTTAGTGTAGAGACCTACAAACAATGCAACACTATAGCTGACATATTTCGGGTAGGGCCTCTTTAGAACAACGAGATTTTAGAGAACAACAAGATTTTAGAGGAATTTTCAGTGCTAGAATTGTATGATTGGCTCGACAGAAATTCATAGGACACAAAGAATCCAGCTTGCCCTGCATATATCGTGGAGGAATTCGTATTTGTGTCATAATCTTCTTCCAAAGTCCTCGTACATTTTCTCTTTTATTTCCATCTCTTGCTAATAAACATCTACCTCTAACATCCTTGTATTTTCCACCTGAAGCATTCGAAGACCTCATACGGAAAATTCATTTTTTTTTACCCACTCCGCCGAATTGAAGAAGACACACAAATCTAGTCTTATGTTTTCCATCTCTCGTGTTTAAGAATCATGTGTTCAAAATATATCCTAGCATTTACGAGGGATTTTGCGTACATGTCAGAGTGTTTGTTGTTCAACTCCTGAAAAATCGACAAGGTTCATGGGTGAAGTTACTTTCATCTGATTTCATAAATGAATGTAGCGAGCATGCATTTGTATTGGTTTTCATGTTTTAGATGTCGTTCCAATCGAAATAAGTGAATAGACCCTATGAAAAGATTTACAAGCGTGTTGGTTGCCTAGATTGTTTGGATTTTGTGCTTGATTGCTCTGATATGTTGTTGATAGATGATTTGATGCTTGGTCATTTGACTTTAGACAATATTAGTATGCTAATATATGGTAGAAACCAAAATACAAATTGATAAGGTTACACCTATGCTAGGTTTAGTTCTTAAACATATATGGTGTTTTCGGTAAACGAAATATGAATATACTAAAAAAGTGAAGGCTCAAGCATATGGATGGCTCTAGAAGAGAACACGACAATGCTACAAGAATCATGTAGTTTGGACTAGACTTACTATTCCTCTTCAATCATTTGAGGAAAAAACTCCAAACTAATGGGGAGTTGAGAGCGGCCTTGATCATTTGAAAAAAAGCTGTGAGTTTGTGTTAGGGGCAAATTCAAGGAGGGGATGAGGGCTGACCATGAAGAAGAGAGATAGGAAGAAGAAGAGAAGGTAAAAGACCTCTTACCCGACCGTTTTGCGTTTTTTACCGGTTTAAGTAAAACTTCGGAACCATACAAACAAATATGAAAAATACTGCTTTTAAAAAAAGAAATACACAAATATCCGACGTGACAAATATTTCGATCCCTGATTCCCTTCCACGGCGGTTCGAGGCGACGCCGCCAAATCCCCTCCCGGCGCGCGCTCAAAAGGGCGGGAAATTTTCGCGCAGCCGCGCCGCCTCTCCTGTATAAGATCCCCAGTCGCCCGCTCCTGCTCGTTTCTCCTCCCCACCACCACCACCACCGGTCCACCGTCGCTTCCCATCAAATGGGCCGAAAGGGCAGCAGGGCTAGGGCTTCCCGCGACGGAGACGCCGACAGCGGCGAGGAGGAGGGGGCGGCCGCCACCGGGGGCAAGAGCCTCTACGAGGTAAGGCGCCACACGAAACCCTAGCTAGGATCGCGGCCAAGTCCGGGGCGGAAGGTAGCGTGCTTTGGTAGGCGTTGCTTGCGGCGTTGGTACGGCGCTCGGATCACGCGTGGGAGATTTTGGGTTCCGAGGGTAAGCGACGGCCCTCCCTGTGCTTGTCCGGTAGATGGCTTTGGATTAGTTTGGTTAGGTGTCGTGTTGGGTTACGCTCGTTCGCCGGTTTAGTGGAACTCAATGCGAGTTCGATTCTCGTGTTGGTAATGGCATTTGAGAAATTGCACCGAATGTATGCGAATTGCAAAGTATAGTTTTGCCTCGTGGTTTTCGAGAGGAGTTCCCCTCCATACACCTCCTGATTCCGGTGGATGCCATTTTGATATGCAAAGCGATTGAATTGTACAGTGGTGCCACTGCTGAATTGAAATGAGTACTTAAGCATTCGGGATTAAAAAAGAAAAAGGCAGGGAAGGATTAAAAGTCACTGTCTAGAGAAGTCGTAGGAGTGTAAGGAAGGAATTACATTGTCTAATCACTTAATTGTCTTTTGTATCCTGTGCTATTTTGTCATGCTTTAGTTAGCTCTTTGGTACCATGCATGTCTTCGAGCCGTATCTAGTATCCTATTAACTTGAACAATTGCTACGAATAGTCAAACAGTTATGTGCCTGCATATGAACAGATCAATGTTTTCTCAGGTGCCTCTGTGTATGTTGATTCAGGAATGGGTACTCTTCATGGATATATCGTAGTTAAATTTTAGGTGGCTCTTTTTTGTCCTGTAAATCATTATGCTTTTGCACATCTGATGGATCAGACAAGGCCTTTGGGATTAATGGTCCGTGTCTAGCAAAATAACCCTTTTGTTTAGATCAAGAGTGATAGAGCCTGTATAAGTTTTACTTGTATCCACGGAGTATGAGTGCTTTAGTGCTTCTCCTGAGGTCATGAGACATCCATGCTAATTTTTCTTGTACACTGGCACTGCAGAACTGTGGTGTACTACTTGATTGCACTTAATTAAACTAAACATGAAACAAATAGTACATAAAGCTGAAACATTTTACATATAATTGTGAAAAAAGTTTCTGAACAATGTTTAATTGCTGGGGCCTCTTTTAAGTGTAAATGAGTCTAGCTCTGATATGTTCTAGGTGTAAATGCTGGAACAATTGTCATAGACCATTTTTTTTTCTATTTCCATATCACAAGTTCCTAATTTGATGTCTTGTTTCTTTTCTTTCATCATTTGAAGATCTTAGGTGTTGAGAAGACAGCTTCACAACAAGAAATAAAGAAGGCATATTACAAGTTGGCTCTGCGTCTCCACCCAGATAAGAATCCTGACGATGAAGTAGGATGTAAACTCCAAACTATGGATGTTCTACATAAATAAGTGTCAAGTATCTTAAGTAGAATACCATGTGATGCCAGGAAGCCAAAGAGAAATTTCAGCAGCTGCAGAAGGTGATATCTATTCTCGGAGATGCAGAGAAGAGAGCTTTATATGATGAGACTGGCATCGCTGATGATGACGTGAGCACCTCATTTTCTAGTAGTTTAGTTTCCACCATTCAGCTTGAGGCGATATTTTCTGAATCTTTTCTTCCTCTTAGGCACTGGTTGGAGAAGCTGCAGACAATCTTCAAGAGTACTTCAGAGCAATGTACAAAAAAGTATGCTTTGTTCCATATATCAATGATAGGCTCATGTTATATAATCAGTTACACGGTGAGTAATGATGGCTCGTTTTGTTTTGATAAATCATTCCCAGGTTACTGAGGCTGACATTGAAGAATTTGAAGCAAATTACAGAGGGTCAGATTCTGAGAAAAAGGATTTGAAGGATCTCTATACAAAATTTAAGGGCAACATGAACAGGTGACTGTTACACTCATTGACCCTTTTGGCTGGATTGAATATTTGTTTTGAAGTTGGTATACTGCCACCAAAGAACTGTGTTTCATTCTATTTTGACATTATGCTTTTTTCTGCAGGCTTTTCTGCTCAATGATTTGCTCAGACCCAAAGCTTGATTCCCACCGCTTTAAGGACATAATAGATGATGCGATTGCTGAAGGTAAATAATTATTCAGTTGCCACTTCTAGCATGCTCAATTTATGCATGTTTACCTGTTCACTGAAATCCCTGTAAAATTTCTTGCTATTTTGTTCTATTCTAGGTGACCTGAAGTCAACTAAAGCATACGAGAAATGGGCCAAAAAGATATCTGAGATGGAGCCACCAACAAATCCATTAGAGAGGAGAGTGAAGTAAGTTATTCCCCTCGAAACACTCAACCTTCCATTGGATACCCCTCCCTAGGTGTTACATTTGTCGTGAAACTCTGACAGGAAGAAGAAAAGCGAGGAGAGCGATCTGATCCTAGCCATCTCGCAGCGCAGGGCAGAACGAAAAGACCAGTTCAGCTCCATCCTCTCATCCATAATGTCCAAGTGCGACCCCAAGGCAAGCAGCTCGGAACCCACTGAAGAGGAGTTTGAAAAGGCGCGGAAGAGGCTGGAGAGCAAGAGGGCCAAAAGGCGCAACTGATGCAGCCTACGCGGCTACTCGCCCTGTGCCGTACTACATCGTCGCAAGCTTAGCTTAGTTTGTAATATGGTTTAACAGAGCGGAAAGCAGTCGTCTCCTATGAGCTGCTATGGCTCGTTTAGTGGCTCGGTTAGCCCGTACTGGCAATAGCGTCCGTTACGTTTGATGTTTTTCACCATCTATACGGTAGCGCATATTGTTCTTTATAATTTAGGTACGAGTGTAATTGGATATGATACAAACGGATATAATTTATCCGGTATCATATTATATATTTTTTTAAGTAAGATATGGATATTATCGGATAATTATCTTTTCATCATATATGTATCCTATTTTATATTTTTTCAGAGTTAGAATTGAGCAGATAGTGCAATCTTTTGTGAACAAATTCTCTATTCAATATGAGCGTGTTTGGTTCCTCTGCTCGTGTAAGCTATTCGGAAGGGTACCAGAGTGGTCCAAAAATTCTAAACATTCTCATGAGCAAACTAGAGGTCACTAGCAACCCATTCTAATTAGTTTGATAAAAAAAACCTAAGTTAATATTTAATTAAAATTCTCCAAAAATCATAAAAAAATCATTAATATTCTTATCATGTGATGTACTAATTTATAAAAATATTTTCAGCCCTAGATTATTTAGTAAAAAAGTGAGTTCCTTTATATTGCAACATATACTCATGCGGGCAATCAAACACAATCTATTCTCAATCTGAGCACATGATGCGAACCATATACACTCTACTGCATCTCTCCAACTTATCTCAACTCAGCCTGCATGACTCATACAAGTCAAGCTGAGAGCATGCAGGTAACCAAATAGGTCCTATGGTGATGATTATAGACATGTGAGATGCTTTAACTATGCAAAATTACAATAATATTAACAACGGGGTCCTCACGTTCCTAAGTTGCTTCATCCTCGGTGTGGTTGCTCTATTGGACTTTGATAAACTTAATAGAGTAATGTCAAGTCTTGCATTCCTCTTTATTCTAGATTCGAATTGGTCGCTCACAATATGAGAGATCTAATTGCAATTCTTGATTTGCAACATCAATGACTTTAGTTGGAATTCAACGGCATTTCTTTCGGTTGCGAGACATGAAACACGTTGTGGATAGCGAAGAATGATGGAGGAAGGTCCAATTGATAGGCCAACTCTCCATGCCGAGCAATAATTTGGAAAGGCCCTACGTATCGAGTTGTTAGTTTCCCTCTGACTTGAAAGGGTCGAACTCTTTTGAGAGGAGAAACCTTGAGATCGACAAATTCCCCAATATCAAACACAAATTTTTGTCGGAGGCAATCCACATAGCTCTTCTGGAGGGACTGAGCAGTGAGGAGACACTTGCGAATAGCCTGAACATGCTCTTTCTGCCTCTTTGACCAAATCTAGACCTAGAAAAGTCCTTTCGCCAGATTCTGACCAATTCAACAGCGTTCGGCATCTTCAGCCATAGAGAGCTTCAAACGACGACATTTTAATGCTCGACCGATAACTGTTGTTATAGGAGAGCTCGGCGAATGACAAACAAATTCCCCACTTCTTCCTATGTGTGAGAGCACAAGCTCGCAACAAATCTTTCAGAATTTGATTCACCCTCTTGGTTTGACCATCGTTTGAGGGTGGTAGGCGTTGCTATAGAAGAGCTCGGTTCCCATGGCTTTATGAAGGCTATTCCAGAATTGAGAAGTGAACTGAACGCCTCGATCGGAAATGATCTTCTTTGGAATCCCACGAAGGAAAACAATCCGAGTGAGATATAACTCGGCATAATTCTTAGCACTGTATCATGCTCTATGAATCTGATCAGGTGGCCATTGATGATATGAGCATTGCCGTTGAACAACCTACCCCTCTAGAAAATGTCTCTAAGATTGAACAGACCAATCCCAAAAGGCCAAAAGGATAAGGGCAGGAGTAGGTGACCTGGAGGTGCAGAACATCCTGGATGCACTGTTGAATCTACAGGATAAAGAAGTTGTAGTCGTCTAGGTGTAGGACCTCAGCATCATCCACAACAAGCGCAAACTCTAGCGATTTGGTTGGGGTTGCCATATTCAACCACCATTTTAACCATGATTGAGTGGGAAGGAGGAGGACTGGGAGATGAAGGGGCTCTGGAGAGGTTGAGGGATACAATGACTGGGAGTGAGGTTTTCTAGGGGTAGGATGGGAAGGAACTGATATGCTTGGTAGAGGAAGGTGGGTGATGTTAGTGAGGCGGTTTGGAGATGGGCTAATAATTTCTTTGATAATGCGAGTCACGGGCTGTTGAATCTATGGGATGAAGAAGTTGTAGTCGTCTAGGTATAGGACCTCAACATCATCCACAACAAGCGCAAACTCTAGCGATTTGGTTGGGGCCGCCATGTTCAACCACCATTTTAGCCATGATTGAGTGGGAAGGAGGAGGACTGGGAGATGAAGGGGCTCCGGAGAGGTTGAGGGCTACAATGACTGGGAGTGAGGTTTTCTAGGGGTAGGATGGGAAGGAACTGATATGCTTAATAGAGGAAGGTGGGTGGTGTTAGTGAGGCAGTTTGGAGATGGGCTAATAATTTCTTTGATAATGCGAGTCACGGGCTGTTGAATCTATGGGATGAAGAAGTTGTAGTCGTCTAGGTGTAGGACCTCAACATCATCCACAACAAGCGCAAACTCTAGCGATTTGGTTGGGGCCGCCATGTTTAACCACCATTTTAGCCATGATTGAGTGGGAAGGAGGAGGACTGGGAGATGAAGGGGCTCCGGAGAGGTTGAGGGCTACAATGACTGTGAGTGAGGTTTTCTAGGGGTAGGATGGGAAGGAACTGATATGCTTAGTAGAGGAAGGTGGGTGGTGTTAGTGAGGCGGTTTGGAGATGGGCTAATAATTTCTTTGATAATGCGAGTCACGGGCTGTTGAATCTATGGGATGAAGAAGTTGTAGTCGTCTAGGTGTAGGACCTCAACATCATCCACAACAAGCGCAAACTCTAGCGATTTGGTTGGGGCTGCCATGTTCAACCACCATTTTAGCCATGATTGAGTGGGAAGGAGGAGGACTGGGAGATGAAGGGGCTCCGGAGAGGTTGAGGGCTACAATGACTGGGAGTGAGGTTTTCTAGGGGTAGGATGGGAAGGAACTGATATGCTTAGTAGAGGAAGGTGGGTGGTGTTAGTGAGGCGGTTTGGAGATGGGCTAATAATTTCTTTGATAATGTGAGTCACTGGCTGGCTCGTGCCATAATATTTAATTGTCCACTTCCAATCTCGTTATTTTTTTAGCTTGATGCAAAAACGAGTATAGGGATCGATGACGTCCTAAGAGGGGTGAATTAGAACACCTGAAACTAATCGACTCCAAAAACTTCACAAGATAAATCTATCAATTTCTATCTAAATGTGCTCAAGGTTCATCTAGTGTGTCTACTCTACCATTCAAAAAGGTTTGCAACCTAGAGCCAATCCCAGCAAACTACTCTAAGAAGGTAAACATGCAAAGATAGATTGCAAGTATGTAAATGAGAAAAAAAAAGATTTTAGCAAGAGCAAACTTGGCATATGGGATTTTTTTATCCTGTGGTATCGATGACATAAACGTCGGCCTTAGTCTAAGTTAGAGCAGCCACCTAGACTATAGCTCTCGAACGGTACCCGATCATAACCCTTGAGCCACCTAGGCCTAAAGTAGGTTGAGCCACTAAGGAAAAACCTCACCACAAGTCTCTCTTTCGGTTATTTGCCGTCGTCTTCACTTCGGAGCTTGAGCCACTAGGACAAAGGTCTTTATGTCCTCGTATAAGTTTCTTGCCACAGCTCCACACCGAGTCAGTGTCAACAAGCATGAGCCACCAAGGCTCACGACGCCAGTGAGTTACAAAGACTCCAAGGTGCCGGCATACCACTTAGTACAATGTAAGATCACTCATTGATCCCCTATCTAGGCATCAACACCTAGTAACAACTCTCTCTAGGCCTAATAACACTAATTACTCCCTTAATCTTGTGCTAATTGCTTTGGATGACCACTTTTACTACTTTGGTGGATTGGGTGTATTCTCAAGTGTCTATGAGCTTCTCTAGACTCAAGCACACTCAAATGGCCAAGTGGGGGTATTTATAGCCTCAAACTCATGAACTAATCATTGTTCAGTGGTTAAAAAAGGCTGGGAACATCAGATGATCCAGCGTCAATAGCAGTACAAACACTGAACTATCCGACGTGTATAACAACAAAAACTAGC
This sequence comes from Phragmites australis, assembly GCF_958298935.1. Taxonomy (NCBI): domain Eukaryota; kingdom Viridiplantae; phylum Streptophyta; class Magnoliopsida; order Poales; family Poaceae; genus Phragmites; species Phragmites australis. The sequence goes on from NC_084925.1 coordinate 5,555,096, forward strand.
TGCTAACTATCGTTGGAACCGCACTCAAACTCATTGTGAACACTGGATGTTTTGATGTTATCTTGAACTCCATCACTAGACTATTCAGCATGTAGACTTGAGCCAACCGAGCCACTTCTCACTGAGCATTGTCCGGCGTGTAGATCTTCTGATCACCAGACCATCCGACGTGTACAACCATGCCAAAACATGCCGCTGCAACATCTTCTAGAAATTGCTCCGGTGTAGCCAACTCTTTATCGCCGGACTATCTGGCGTATACAACATTTGAACCATCTTCTGAGAATGCTCTGGTGTGTACAAGCCTCTGAGCATTGGACCATCCGACGTATATAATTTTCCTAGGACTTGTCCAATTCAATCCAATATTTGTCACGCTTCAATGTCTTCTTCATGTATTGCATCTATGAAACCTACTAAAGTATATACTTGGCAAATATGTTAGTTCCATTGAATATGTTATCATTAATCACCAAAATCACATGCATGCCCTAAAAGGACCATGATTGCTACAATGAGCTATATGGCCATAAGCAAAGCATCACTTACATTTGATCTCATATGAACAAGCAGAATTGTTGTTCCCTCTAGATAAACATCTTGAGTGGCTCATGTGAAACATTTGGTGTGGATGGAGAAAATGGCTAGGAGTTTGAGGGGACTTGAAAAATAGATTGCCTTTCGGCCATATGCTCGTTATCATAGATGTTTGTGCGGTTTCCAAGACATTGCCTCGTGGATCCACCCTTCTTTCCTTGGGAAGGACATGGCATGATCGCACTTGCTGATGTCCATAATCTTTTCTCGACATGACCTTCCGGGAGATGCTAGGCCTAGCCTCTGAGCCAAAGCCATGTACTCATCCATGGGACAAGACCACCCTGGCTGATATCCATGTCAAATTTCAAATGAGAGAAGACTGCTCAGAATGGGAGGAATTTTGAATTTGAAGAGGGGGGGGGGGGGAGGACTTCCCTACAAAAGAGTAGGGAAGATAGGAAGAACTAGGCGTGACTGAGGCAGTGAATAGGAGAACTAACCAAACTTGATGGTTGAAATGCTACCAGAAGAAGACGAACGCTTGGGAGGAGAGGGAAGCACAACATAAGGAACAAAGGAGAATAATTGGGTTTAGGTTTCTTCCTATGAGAAACCAGGTTCCATTGGCTATCCTCTTCTCTAGATCAGTGCGAACTTTCCTGGATCCAATCTGCATCGCCATCTCTCCATAGATGGAAGTACACATGAAAGGACTGAGTAGTGGTACGTCTAAGACCGTAGATAAGCTACCCAACATGCTTAGATGGAACCGAGAAGCAAAAATGCCTATCCGATTCAAGATGCACATGAAAACCATCTGATGTTCCACCCAGGACCGAGTGGAGCACCCAACTCACGATGGAGACAGTGAGCTTGAAGGTGTACCTTCTAAAAACCACAAGCATGAATAAGCTACCATTAATGGAAGAGGAGGGATGATGTACCACAGTTCCACAATGAGCAAGAACCTCCACCTAAAATCTTCTTCCTTGCAAGAAGTCCCGATTCTCCATCACCGCAAGTGACCGGTCTCCCATGATGATGAGGCGCTAGCAGGATAGAACGTGAAGAGAGCAGTGGAGACATCTGTAGCTAGCGAGGGGTTGAGTACGGCAAGGGCGACGGGGTGGGGGCTGGTGCAGGAGCGAGAGCAAGGGTGAGATCAAGCCATGCTAATCACCATAACCGCACCGATTTTGTGTGGTTTCAATTTCGCTAGCAGATTTGCATTTTTCAAAATCCAAAATATTTTTTAACCAAAATAACCGAACCGAATCTACCAAATAACAAGGCCTAAGATCTACCTTTGAGTACAGAGAACCGTAGATGAAAGAAAAAAGCCTTATATACTGTATCAGTTGCACATGCTAGCTATTTTTTTTGGTTTTGTACAAATATTAATCATCGTTTAAGTGATAAGTATGTTTTTACAGCTATGTGGTATTTTACACAGTAAAGGAACTTATAATTAATCGATATCTTTCTATGTGATCATGATGTAGGATAGCTTTTGCTAGCAACATTCGCTATCCACTATAATAGCCCATGGCTACGTGACGCCATGAAAATTGCGATTTAAAGGTTTACTATTGATTGATCATACGTGTGGTTTGGATTGGATCAGCGGGCTAGCGCAATATATTTGACGGCTGGATTGGATTGGATCAGGTCAGGTGCTAGCGCAATATCTTTGACGGTTGGATGTGTTTGTATTGTTATTCTGTAAAAGAAAGAAAAAGGGAGAGCAAGAAAGGATCAATGGCTGCATCTGTTCCATGGAGCAAGAAGGAACACAAAAATTCCAAACGGGTATGAAGGCGTATGGTTTATCAAGATCGTTTATTTTCGTTGAGATTTATGCCAGAGAGGTAGATAAAATAATTATGATATATGTAAGATCATTAAAAGATGGATGAGTATCATATAGAAGACAAACGATTAAGATAAACCATGAGCGCACACGGAGTTGCATTTCCCAACAACAAGGCATCATCAACTACTAGATTTTGTTGTCCTAAAAAAACTACTATATTCTGCTAATTTTCTCTCTACCCTCCACATGCTCCCCAGCCCAAAACTCTGACACCAACACGGCAACCACCGCCAGCTACAACCTCTCCTCCTCCTCCCAAACCTATCGCTAATCCCAACCCAAGAAAGGTAAATCAACCAGCTAATTGCCCTCAGTAACCATGCGCGCCACCCTATTCCCGGTGAACTAAGACCCCGTGCCCCGGCCTTCTTGCCTGCCAGCGAAATAGCGAATCACGCACCACCCCTGGCTGGCTTCGCTCGTGCCACTATAAAGCACCGCCCCTCGGAAACCCATCGGAGAGGAATTGAGAGATAACTCAGGCCCATCGAGTGAGCAGTCTCCCAATTCAACCCAATAAAATCACCATCCCCCTTGAAGCCAGGTGGCGCGATGCCCGCACCCCATCAAGCCTCACAGCATGGCAGTCGCTGCCGCCAACCGGCAGTGGCGGCGACCATCGCTTCTCCCGTTCCCTCCCTCTCCTCCTCTCCTCTGAGTTTTTTCCTCTCCAGCATTTTCTTCGCCTTGTCAGTGGTTTCCTGGTGCGTCGCGTGGTTGGCTCTTGTTCACGACTTGCATCATACGAGAAGCCGCATATACATTGTGACTGACGGCAGCGTCGCAGGAGGCCTTTTCCGCTTTTGCTGCTGAAGAACTGATCAACGGTGAACTATCAGAAGAGCATCCAGCTTCCAACGGTTGAGGTTTTGATGGTAGCATCGCCATGATGAGCTTGGCAGCTGCATAAAGAACTGCAGCATACAAGGCAACAACATTAGCCGAAGCACTAATCATGCTAATACAGCCGACCTTCCAAATTTCATCTATGAAACTATTCATATTCTGTGCAATTTTACCACCTTAAACCCTAGACGCATCTCCTGATTTCACCACCAGGACTTTCAGATATCTTAGGCATGATAGATATACCAGCTGGGGGGCAATTTTAGATCTCTGGCCCAAGAACACTTACAACAAAAGAGGGGGAAAAACTATATGTTACAATATAAGGCAATCTGATCTAAACAAAGCTTTCTTTCCGAAACTTGGATTGACATCGCTGAAAAATGGACGGCATAGCACTACCTCCTCCTAGCTGAAAATGCTCAGAAGAACAAAACTGAATGTGACCAATATACATGTTAATTTCTGTAGCCAACACCAAAGTGAAATCTCCTTGCTTGTTTATCGTTGAAGGCGTACTCAAGTCGCAGAGGTCCAAGTGGGGAGTCCACACGGATGCCGACACCGTAACCATAACCACTACCAGGCTTCCCACGGGCTCCAGCTGGGTCACCTGAACAGCAGCCAATCACATCAGATGGTCCAAGTAAGAACTGTGTCTACTATCTAACAGAAAGAGATGCTAATATATATCAAAAGTTTAATGATTGCATCAGTCCAAAAGTCTGAGATGTATCAGACTTGTTCCAATTAATCAACTTTAAAAAACATCATCAGCACAGAATTCCAAATCGATATCCTAAACTAGATAATTCTATTTTGAAACCATATATTAGGTTTTGAGTTCACCTGAAGGAATATCCTACTTTCGGTCTGCCAAATGCGAACTGCATAGAATTATCACGTTGGGCAAAATGTGAGTAAAATATGACTTACCAGGAACTTTGGGACCAGAACCGAGATCACTACCGTAGTCGGCAAAGACCACACCTTCCAGTGGCCCAAACTGCATGCAAAGCAAGAACTGTAAGTAATCAAGTGATGATTTAATTTAAAATCTTGATTTGTTCATTCATGAGATCCACGTTGGGCCGTAGTGGCAATAATATAACAAATGGATACTGGTACTATTTTTTCTAAAATATTTGTTGCTAGATAGTAATATACCATCTTTGTTATAACCATGTGCACTAGGTGTTCCTGGACTACTGCATCAGATCAAAATCTTATCCATGTTCTGCGTGTGTTGGAAAATGTTGCATATCTAATATGTATTCAATTGTTGGGCGCTGTAGCAGCATGCCCACCTATTTATTTGCTTTCCCAGTTAGCTATATTCTTGAACTAAATCTGATAAAGAAAATTTGCCTTGAATTGCAAAGTATGCTTAAAAAAGTACCATTTTTACTTAATTATGTACATAGTATACCGATGTTTCCAACACGTTATTCTGGGGGAAGTTGCCATATCATTTTGCCTGGATTTTATCATACACACTAGTATCACATACTTCCATAGTTCCATGTGGGGTTCATTTAACAACAGCAAAAATACAAGGTTCTGGAAAAGGAATAAGCCTACCGTGCGGAATGACACTTCTCCACTACCTACAGCATAAGAGCGCCCAGAACCAACAGCACCTTCTTCATATCCTCTTACACTATTCGTTCCACCAATTGCAAATGCTTCATGAGGTGAAAAATTTCCCTCCACATGACCTCCAGAAGCACTACATAAGACAAAAAAACGTTATATAGAAAGTAACAGAACTGGAAGAACTGTCAGTGTAAATTCATATGTAGGAAATTCAGTTAATTACACTTTTTGTTACAGGCTCAATACAAGAATTTTATATAAACAAACCTTAGAAGAAGCCGAGCAGGACCAATTTCATAGCCCTGCCTCAAACGTGTTGTCACTCTGTTGAAGCTTAGACACTCAGGAAGAATTGGGAGACCTTGCTCAACATTGAAAACAAACTACAAGCAACAATGATAGCAGGAGATAACAGATTACAACAACAACAAAGCCTTTTAGTCCCAAACAAGTTGGAGAAGGAACAAGTGTAAATGCCAACCATTGTAGAGCTATGATCTCCAGAATCTGTGTATATACTTTCGAACTTAGCCAATAGTGTGTCATCATAAGCATTTCCGCTGCAATGCAATGAGATGAACATCAGGTTAGAAATGACAACTTAAAAAAGTATATTGATTGTGTACCCGAACATAAAGATATTTATTGTGAAAATAAGAAGTAAATGAGACAATGAGAGTTGAGACCTGGCAGTTAATTGGCTGTTATAGAAATCCCTGATGACAGGATTGCCTTTGTCATCACGAGCACCAGCATGCTGCACAGATACAAAAGGTCAGCACCATGCCATGTGGCTAGTTTTAAAAGGATAGGCAGCAGAACATGCTACATGCTAATGAAAAAGTTAATTTAATGGTGCTTTGTTTCCCTTAATTCCTACACTGATACAGAATGGTGCAGCTGCATTTATATCTGAAACGTAGGACCTAAAGTAGCAGTAATATTACACGATCAACTCTGATTTGGGCTTTTATCTGTTAGTCGCTGAATTCTTACTCTTGGTAGTAGCTGAATTCTTACTCTCATCGAGAGAGGATGACACTAGGAGTTGGGGCAATTTTTTCTTTATTTCTCACACAAATGTCATGCCAACCTGAGGGGTTGGGGATACATATTTATAGGCTGCTAGCCAGCCAAGCATATGCTAAGATGCTGTCCTAGATGCCAAGCATATGCTAAGATGCTGTCCTAGATGCTGTCCTAGCTGTCCTAGATGCTAAGATGCTGTCCTAGATGCTGTCCTATCTGTCCTAGATGCTAAGATGCTGTCCTAGATGCTGTAGCCCTAGCAAGGACCACAAAGACCAGCCAAGGACCACAAAGACTTATCCCATCATTCTCCCCCTAAGTCTTGTGCGTCGTCTTGTAGGAAAGTTGAACCATCCCGGTCCTGGAGCAGAGCTCAAGGAACTTGATCCTCCCAAGAGGCTTGGTAAGCAGGTCCGCGAGCTGGTCCTTGGTGTTGATGTAGCTCGCCTTGATGCTCCCTTCCTCCAAACAGCCTCGGATGAAGTGGTACCTCACCCGGATGTGCTTACTCCGTTCATGGAAAACGGGGTTCTTTGCCAGGGCCAGAGCGGACTTGCTGTCCATCCTGAGCTCCACCGCTCTAGTGTCTCTGCCGAGGAGATCACCAAGCAGTCGAGCTAGCCAGAGTGCCTGAGTTGAAGCGGTGGAGGCCGCTATGTACTCGGCCTCGCAGCTGGACAGGGCCACCACCTGCTGTTTGACCGACTGCCAGCTAACGAGGCACTTGCCGAGGAAGAAGAGGATCCCGCTCGTGCTCTTGCTGGTGTCGATGTCGCCGGCGTGGTCACTGTCGCTGTACCCGACGAAGTGTGCCGCCCCAGGGCACCTAGGGTAGTAGAGGCCGTGGTCGAGAGTCCCCGCAACGTAGCGGATGATTCTCTTCACAGCCTGCTGGTGCTCCGTCGTCGGTCGCTGCATGAACCGACTGACGTAGCCGACGGAGAATGCCAAGTCCGGCCGTGTGTGGGCGAGGTAGCGAAGGCTCCCCACAAGACGCCGGTACTGCGTAGCGTCCACCTCCTCCGTCGTGCTGTCGCGGCTCAGCTTCAGCCTCTCCTCCATCGGAGTGAGAGCTGGGTTGCAGTCGGTGAGCCCAGCTAGCTCAACGACGCGCTTGGCGTAGGCGGTCTGTCGAAGCGTGATCCCGGAGTCATCCTGGTGCACCTCGATTCCCAGGTAGAAGGAGAGAGGCCCCAGGTCACTCATCTGGAAAGTGGCCTTCATCTCTTCCTTGAATGCCGCCACCTCCGCATCCTTGGTGCCGGTGATCACCAAGTCGTCGACGTAGACACCCACCAGCAGAGCATTTCCTCCACTGCCCCGTCGGTAGATGGCTGCCTCGTGCGGGCTTTGCTCGAAGCCCATCCCCTTTAGCGTGGAATCCAACTTGGCATTCCACGCCCTCGGCGCCTGCCGCAAGCCGTAGAGGGCCTTGCGCAGGCGGAGCACCTTGCCCTCCTTGCCGGGGATCGCAAATCCCGGCAGCTGGTGCACGTAGACCTCCTCCTTCAAGTCGCCGTTAAGGAACGCCGACTTGACGTCCATGTGATGAACACGCCAGCCCTCCTGGGCAGCTAGCGCAAGGAGGAGTCGCACGGACTCCATCCGTGCCACGGGAGCGAAGGCGTCGTCGAAGTCGACCCCCTCTTGTTGCACGAAGCCTCGTGCCACCAAGCGAGCCTTGTGCTTGACGATGGCGCCGGCTTCATCCCTCTTCAGCTTGTACACCCACTTAAGGGTGATCGCGCGGTGACCACGAGGAAGGTCAGCAAGCTCCCAGGTGCGGTTCTTCTCAACCGCATCCATCTCCAACTGCATCGCGGCGCGCCATGCCGCGTGTCTCTCGGCCTCTGCAAACGACCGAGGCTCGCCGTCGTCACACGCAAGGTGCAACTGCGCCTCAAGGTCGTGAGGCACCAGTCCCGGCACCGGCTGGTCGCCGAGAAGGTTCTCTATCGTACGGTACCGCAACGGCTCGCCGTCGTGGTACGCGTCGATGCGCTCCTCGTCGTGAGAGAGCGGAGTAGCGAGCTCAACCGGGCTGTGCTTGACACGAGCTGGTGTTGGAGTAGACGTGCCCAGAGAGGTGCCTGTCGGTGCTGGTGCCAGCTGTGGTGGAGCCAGCGAAGAACTCATCGCAGCCGAGGTCCTGGCTGGAGAGTGTGGTGCTGTCGGAGTAGCAGGCGCCGGGGTCGGTGAAGGCTCGGGGGCTGGGGTAGACGTGCTCGTCGAAGAAGAGCTGCCTACTCCCCCAGCTTCCTCGAAGTGGACGTACTCGACAATGAAGTCGTCGTACGTTGGAGCCGAGCCGTCGTCCACCGCCTTGTCCCACGCCCATCCTCGCCCTTCGTTGAACACAACGTCGCGCGCCGTGCGCACACGCTGTGTCTTCGGGTCGAGGATGCGGTAGGCCTTCGAGCCCTCCGCGTAGCCGATGAACACTCCCGGAGTGCTCCTGTCGTCGAGCTTGCTGATGTGGCCAAGCTCCTTGGCGAACGCGAGGCAGCCGAAGACTCGCAAGTGGGAGACCGCCGGCTTGCGCCCATGCCAAGCCTCGTACGGCGTCCTGCCGTCGAGCGCCTTGGTAGGCGAGCGGTTGAGGATGTAGACGGCCGACACCACTGCCTCTCCCCAGAAGACAGCCGGCATCCCCCTCTGTTTGAGAAGGGCCCGAGCCATCCCCACAACCGTCTGGTTGCGTCGCTCGACGACGCCGTTCTGCTGCGGGCTGTACGGCGCGGAGTAGTGGCGCTAAATGCCCTTATCAGCGCAGTACGACGCGAATTCAGCCGCCGTGAATTCGCCGCCGTTGTCGGTGCGCAGCATGCGCAGCTTGCGGCCGCACTCCGCCTCCGCAGCAGCCTGCGCACGCCTGATGGCGTCCGCAGCCTCTCCCTTGCTGCCGAGGACCATCACCCACATGTAGCGGGAGAGGTCGTCAACGAGCAGCAGGAAGTAGCGTCGTCCTCCCGGTGTGGCCGGTGTCACCGGACCACACAAGTCCCCGTGCACAAGCTCGAGCCTCTCCTTGGCTCGAAAGCTCGCCCGCTGGGGAAAGGGGAGTCGCCTCTGCTTCGTCAATACGCAGACGTCGCAGAGCTGCTCCACATGGTCGAGGCACGGCAGGCCTCGCACCATCTCCGTGGCACTGAGCCGCTTCAGGGCCTCGAAGTGAAGGTGCCCGAAGCGCTCGTGCCACTGCCACGCCTCGTCATCCCGACGAGTAGCGAGACAGAGGGGTTGTGCCACCTGCACGTTAAGGACGTAGAGTCGATTTGCGCTTCTGGTTACCTTAGCAAGAAGGCGACGACGGCGATCCCAAATCCTCATGACTCCATCCTTAACCACCACGCGCGAACCGTTCTCATCCAGCTGTCCCAAGCTGATGATAGAGTTCCTCAACGCGGGGATGTAGTAGACTCCGGTGAGCAGCCTGTGCTCACCAGACGCGGCGGTGAAGATGACGGAGCCGACGCCCTTGATCTCCACGCCGGAGGCATCCCCAAACTTGACGGAGCCTCGGACGCTAGAGTCAAGCTCGGTGAAGAACTCCCGTCGACCGGTCATGTGATGGGTGGCGCCGGTGTCGAGGCACCACCCGTCAGTCTTGTCGTTGCCGGAGCCGTCGCCGAGGAGGGCGTGTGCTTTTGGCTCGTCAAGGTGGAGGAGAGCCGCTGCGGCCGGTGCCGCTGGAGGTAGCTCGATGCTTGCATGTGCCATGAACAGAGCCGGCTCCTCCTCCTCCGCCTGTGCGACATGGGCCTCGCCGCGTTGTGGCTGTCGACAGTCCTTGGCCCAATGGCCAAGCTGGCCGCAGTTGCGGCAGGTGTCGTCTCGTGCTGGCTTGTACTTGCCAGCGGCGCCGCCCTGGGCGCCTCCGCGGGCATCACCCTCGGCACGTCCTCGCGCCCCGGCCTGGGCGTCTCTGCGCGCCTTGCGCGGCTTGCCACGCTTGCGGCCGCCTGTCGCGGAAGAAGGCTCCCCCTTCTTCCGGTCACCTTGGCAGGCAGCCCACTGCTCCCGAGTGAGAAGGAGCTTCCCGCCAGTGGTGATGGGCCCCGAGAGAGACTGTGGCTCATCGCTGTCGACGACCTTGAGTCGACCTATCGCCTCCTCGATCGACATCGTGGAGAGATCCAGCAGGGACTCGATCGAGCGAGCCATCTGCTTGTACTTCTCGGGGACGCAACGGAAGAGCTTTTCGACAGCTCTCTCCTCGCCGTAGGTGTCATCGCCGAACTGCACCATCTTCTGCAACAGAGTGTTGAGACGGAGAGCAAAGTCATCAACGTCCTCACCTGGCTTGAAGGCCAGGTTCTCCCACTCCTTGCGAAGTGCCTGCAATGTGGACTTGCGGGCGCGGTCGCTGCCGATGCGTGCCGCAGCGATGGCGTCCCAAGCCTCCTTGGCAGTCCGCTTATTGGTAAGCGAGAACTGCATCTCGGACGGGACTGCAGCGATGAGGGCATCCAGCGCCCGTCGATCCTGGTCGTAGTCGACGTCACCGTACCGGACTGCCTCCCACATATGCCGCACCTGGAGCTTTACCCTCATCACCGCAGCCCACTCGACATAGTTGGTCTTAGTGAGGGTAGGCTACCCACCGCCGGGGCCGACGTCCCTGACAACAGCCTGGAGCCCGTGGTAACCACGGTACCGATCCGGGGAGAGAGAGCCACGCTGCCTGTGAAGGCCGCGCTCTCCATCGACCCGTCCGCCACCGTTGCCGTGCTCGCCCCCTCCAGGAGCGCCACCGCCGAGCTCGCCTCCTCCAGGAGCGCCACTGCCGTGCGCGCCTCCTCCAGGAGCGCCACCGGCGCGTCCGCGTCTGTCTGGGCTGCCGCCGCGCTCGTGGGCGTGCGCGGCTGCCCACTGCGCCGCCCGCGCTCGCGCTGCCTCCCTCCCCAGCAACTCGAGGTCCGCGTTGGCGCTGTCGTCAGCAGAAACGGAGCTGCTGATGCTGCCGCGCAGAGCCTCGACCTCTGCTGCCGCCGCACGCGCTGCATCCGCCGCCGCCGCTGCTTCCGCCTCCGCTCTGGCTGCTGCCAGCTCCGCCGCTGCCAGCCTCGACGCCCTTGCCGCCGCCGCAGCGGTCTCTGCCGCCGCTCGCTCGCGTTCCTCTGCCGCGGCAAGTTCGGCCTCCTGCCGACGCCGCGTGCTCGAGGCGACCGAGCGCTGAGACTGCCCTGCGGACATGACGCGCTACCCGGGGGCTGCTGCGTGGGGAGAGGGCTGCTTCAGACGAGCTGCTGCTCGTCTGCGCAGAGGGAGAGAAGTGAGCAGGAGCGGCCGGAGCTGCTGCTGCTCCCAGCTGGGGCTGTTGCGCGGCTGGGAAAGGAGGTGAGCAGGAGATGCTCAGGCTACAGGATACTACGGCTCTGATACCACTTGTTAGTCGCTGAATTCTTACTCTTGGTAGTAGCTGAATTCTTACTCTCATCGAGAGAGGATGACACTAGGAGTTGGGGCAATTTTTTCTTTATTTCTCACACAAATGCCATACCAACCTGAGGGGTTGGGGATACATATTTATAGACTGCTAGCCAGCCAAGCATATGCTAAGATGCTGTCCTAGATGCCAAGCATATGCTAAGATGCTGTCCTAGCTGTCCTAGATGCTAAGATGCTGTCCTAGATGCTAAGATGCTGTCCCAGATGCTGTCCTAGCTGTCCTAGATATTAAGATGCTGTCCTAGATGCTAAGATGCTGTCCTAGATGCTGTAGCCCTAGCAAGGACCACAAAGACCAGCCAAGGACCACAAAGACTTATCCCATCATTATCTATGGGCCTGGCTTTAAGTTATGAGATAAAAGGTGCAACATGAGATAAAAAAAAAATTTACCTGAAAAATTAACCCAAGTGTCCCACTCCATTTTGGCCTGAATGGTCGACTGTATTCAACACCAGCAGTAACCCGTCCAATTGTTACAGGCCCATAGTCAGGATGATCACCACCATGGACAAGTGTTCCAGGAGTCCTAGAATTCTGGCACAAGAAATAACTATAAACATATGCATGATACTTAACTAGCGGAAAAAAAACGATGTCATATAGAAGGTAAAATACCTGAATCATAACTGTTCTAGATGTCCTCTTGTTGTCGCCATCAATCCAAGGGTCAGTGTAGTTTAATCGAAAAATCGAATCTATCTGCCCCCTTTCTAACGAGAGATTCAATTTCTTGTTCCTCCCAAAAACATTACGGTGTGAATATGCAAAGCTGTGTCAACTCCCAGGTGAGAAAAATTTAGACTGTGCATCTTCAATATATCCAGATAAAGAGACAGGAGCTAATATGAAGTTGCAACATAATGATTTTGTTATTAAAATACTACCTCCAGTTCAGAAATTAGAATAGATATGTTTTAGGAAGTTGGTTTTTATTCCAAAATACATGTTGTTTCGGTTTTCATGGCGGCATTTTCCCACAAATGCCACTATCGGTTGCTAATTGGCAATGGCGTTAAAGAGAAGGGTACACAATCCTAGGGAGACACCATGTAAAAAACTAAAATAGAAGTTTTTCGTTGTTCTGTGTACAAGGAGCTAAAACCACAATTAATTTAGACAGGAGTATATTGCAAACCAATACTGAAATTACTGATGATTACGTTCATAAGCATGCCAATGTAAAATTAGATTTCCATTGAAGTTTCAGGTCAACTGGTAAACTGATTCCAATATCCAAAGGCTATGAGCTTCAGCAGACCATTGAACGGAATTGGTTAAGTGGGTACATGCTGCTAACCGACCAGTAAACAGCTGGTCTGGGGTTTGAAATTATACACATCTGATAGCCAAAAAAGATCAGCCAGGCGTTCAAATTAATCATCATCAGCTGTCTATTCAACTACACATCATCAATTCATCACCAATAATTTATAGATTTTGTTATTAAAAAATATCAACTTTAACATTGATCCCTAAAGGCCTGTTTGGACAGAGGATAAGCTTATAGCTTAAGCTGCTCCAAATGTGATGGCTTTAGGACAGCTTTGATGATAACCATAAGTCCATCCATAACAGTGCGCTATCATTTCAGCCCTCCTAACATTTCTAAGAACCCAGCTAATGAGGATTCTTGGAAATGTTAAGCCCAACCAAATAAAGGGCAAAAGGCTACTATTTGAGCACAGGGCCACTTTTCCAGAACCAACCCCGAATAATATTCAGCAAAGAAAATGTTACATCCCCCCCCCCCCAAACACACACTGACACAAGACTCTTTGAAGAACCATGATAACAATGAGCCTATGCGACAAGTAGGAACTCAGAAGCAGAAATAATGGCATTAGAAACAGAAACAGTGTTGCTGCATATATACATCTTAACCTGTGAAAGAATAACATACTGACCTGCCAATAAGTCCAGAAAGGGGTCCATTTGTTATCCTGTGAAAAAAGAGCATGTCATATCACCAACATTGAAGAATAACAGTTCGTTTGTACTTTGCGTGTAAGCTACAACTTATGGTTAAAAGAAAAAAAAAGTGCATCTACAGTTTCAGCACTAGTGACTCAAAACAGAATTTATGAAAGCATGCAATTCACTATATTCAGCTCACTTGACAAACCATTGCTTGTACTCACCCACTTGAAATGCCACCACCAGCAGAGAAACCACCTGAAGGGCGTTCAACAAGATTCATGACAAGGTCTACTTTATTAGAATCTGCAGAAGAGCACAAAGCACATGAACACTAGAATTTACGAAGAGAATGGATCAGCTTAAAAAATAATGACTGAGAACTAAAAGAATAGCCTTACCTCCAACTGGCTGTGGAATTAATGTAACATCCTCCATGATTCCCATCGTAAGTATTGTTTCAACATCCCTTTTAACTTGAGCCATATTGTAAGCCTATTTTCACCAATAGAAGTTTAAACAAACAAGATTAATGTGAAGTTTAAACAGACATGATTAATGTTTCAGCATAAGGCAAGTAGGCAACAGGACATGAACAACAAGGTAATACAAACACCCAACCAATTCTAAATATTATCACTAACATGATTTTTTTAGATGATTGCTAACATCATTTTAGTTCAGAACGCTGGAGTGCTCCTTTCATAGTGTTTCAAATCTAAATATTATCGCTAACATGATTTTTTTAGATGATTGCTAACATCCTTTTAGTTCAGAACGCTGGAGTGCTCCTTTCATAGTGTTTCAAATCAGAACCACCAAAACCAAGTCCAAATATTTAGTGTGAAAAATGCCAGCAAAAACACAACCATAACGAACGGAGAAAGAGTTACTTAGCTCTATGTGCTCCAACAAAACTTATATGCCTATATTGTAATAATAGCTGACGATTTTGGCTTTGGCCTTTGCATAGCAACTTCAGTGCATCAACGATTCAACCCACTATATGAATTCCAGAAAATGTGAAGTGGAAAAATGTTAAAATAGCATTTCATGCCACATCTAGAACTAAGAACATAACTGAATGATGAAATTTACATTTCAAAATATCATCAATAGTCCTCCTGAAGTATATAAAACATAAATAGAGCAAGATAACTTCTGAAAATACTCAGACCTGCCCCTTCTTGGTGGTTAGTTGTCGAAGTATGGTCTCTGGCTGTGTCTTTCCAATGGTTGGTTCACCACTGCGATAACAAGAAATGGAAAGAGAAGGGCAGAAAAGATAAGAAAAATAGAAAATTACACGGTTTTAAAACAGTACTTGGTCAAGACTCAAGAGAATCTCACTGAGTCAAGATATGGTTCTCACGTTCTTCTGTCCAGAAAGCGAATATTGATGTTATTAACCTCAGCTTCAGAAACTTGTAACCTCAGAATTCCTCCAGAAAGAATCTCAGCATATGAAACCTGAAGCCAAATCAAGAGCTAATTGTGATTCATCATTTAGCAATTTAGCATTTATCATCCTTATTTCTAGATGCAATGAATAACAAATGAATCCTATGTTGTATGCTCAGTTGCCCATATATTTGACATCGGTGAGATATATACAATCATTGGTGAGTTAGAGAAGCAGGAGCAGGATAACCCAGTTGCAATGGTTGTAGGCCCCTGGATATTACAGAGAATTACTTTTAGGACAAATGGCCGTTAGGCACCTAATTTAGCTAATCCTCTTAAGCATATCATGATACACTGCCGAGTACCATAAAACAATAAGGATCATGAAACTATGTGACGGAGAAAACATGAATTTTGGATAACATACCAAGCCAGTTAGACCACGCTCCTGATACCATCCATTAACGGACTTGATCACTTGATCCAAATGTCTTACATTGATAATTTTCCCTGCACATTGTAACACCAAAACTCAATGGGGCCTTAAAACAAACGCAGCACGCTAACAAAAGTACATAATGGTTACAGGAGGATTCTAGGACACTACTGAATGGTATGTACTCCCAGTGCCCCTCTACTTCAACTATGTACGGAAAATGACTTTAATAACAGAGTACAAATTCATTCTGATAAGCAGATACTCTCAGTTAAGATACCACATTATCAAATAGCAACTTAAACATTATTTGAGAAACTAACATATTTACCATGGCGACCACGAAATGCGTCTTCCAGGAGCTTGGAAGGCAGCATGTTGGCGCCCTCGCAAACTAACCCATGGAAGTCCTGGTTCGGCTCCACCTAAACCACAAAACAACCGAAAAGCTGCATCCTTCAGTTCCAGAAATAAGCCAGTGGAAAGGAAGTGGGGAATAAGAGGATAAAAGGACCTCGAAGACGAGGCGAATGCCGTCGCGGGTGTCGATGGCGACGGGCACGCACGAGCGGAAGAGCCCGCTCTCCACGACGCGGTGCACGTCCTCCTGCACCTCCCGCAGGGTGAGGGCCGCGTTGGGGCGGCACGCGCGCAGCGCCTTCGCGGCCGCGGCCTCCAGCTCGGGCCGCTCCAGGGGCTCCCCGTCCTTGCCCCGCACGGCCACCTCGCTGATCAGCACCCGCTCCTCGCCCCCACCTTCCTTCCCGTGCCTTCGCGGCGGGGGTGGCGCCGTGTCGGCCCGCGCAATTGGGATGCGGGGGAGCGAGGCGCCCAGGCGGCGGGCGGCGGCGCCGATGGCGCGAACGATGTCCGCGAATGGGAGCGCCGGCGCCGGCGCCGAGGCCGGGGAAGGGGCTGAGACGGTCGACGGGAGCTTGATGCCGGAGGAGACGGGGACGTCGCGGCTACGCCCCATGGCGGCGGCGGCGGCGTCGATGGCGCGACCGATGTGCCCGAAGGGGAGAGCGGCGGAGAGGAGTGCGGGCGCCGGGGTCGCGTCCGGGGCTGAGGCGGCGGCGGACGGGAGCTTGACGCCGGAAGAGACGAAGCGGACGTCGCGGCGGCGCCCCATGGCGGCGGCGGAGGAGGGTCGGGTTAGGATTTCTAAATGGAGCTGGGCTAGGGTTTATGTTTTTGGAGACGAGGCGGAGGAGGAAGGGGACGGCGCGAGGGTTCCGTCCGCCATGGGTGACGAAGGAGGCGGCGTAGCGGAGATGGTTGCCGGCTTTCGGGGTCGGGGTCCGCTCCTCGTTTTTGTCTCGAGGGGGAATGAGAGCCGTTCGATGTGGTCGAGAGTTCGGTTCATGGATCTGGTCCGTTCAAAGCTAAGATCTGAACACCCCAATCTGGGCAGATGCAAACTAAAGCGAAATGCCTAGTGTACAACAATCTAGGATAATTCGAGTACAACGGTGTATTTAAATTATTCGATGTATTTATAAGTTTTCGTTCAAGTGATCTCAAACATTGAATCTTCAGTTGTAATTAAATGATTTTACGTGTAGCAGTGCTCTTTTCAGAAAATTTAGAGCTTTTACCTACGGTTTTTTAAGGATTTGCACCATTTCCAATATATATAATTTTTTCACTTGAGATGCACCCCTAAACGTCTTCCTTCTGAACATATGTCTGTGATCTGTATATTGCATCAATCATCTCATCTATAGCTGTATGTATACGCATCTAGTAAATCGGCTACCCTATAATAATCGTGTTGTTGTCAATCTCTTCCACCACCTAAGATGACAGTGTTGGATGTCTTTGCGACTCCATACCGCTATCTACAACTTATAATGCTTTTTTACCATGTGAACGACGCGACCCTCCGCCGTCCTCTTCCGACCTACCGTCGACAACGCAATATCACTTATCGCATTACGTGCACGATCGTAATATTGTACTAATCGTGACTTTCTCTATATTTTGAAGGTGTTAATGCGTTAGCTGCCGTCGCTAGATGGCAAAAGCGAAAGTCTAAATAGGTGAAAACATCAAAATGTTGTTTTTTTATGATGAATATACCGCGTGAGATACCATGAAGGCATCGTGAGTCGTGTCAGATGGAGTACAGAAATGGACTGCGGTGCCAACAGTCAACAGAGTGAAGCTCAGTCTTATCTCACGGTCACGGCCCGAGGCTCGAGATGAAAGAAGAAAAGGAATTCGTATTCCAAATAAAGGGCCCAAAACTGAAAAATCTGACGGGCCAATTTAGGCCCCAATAAAGCCCATACTGCAGATTTGGGCCAGGAAGGTCTAGAATCATTCCTTTTGAAGCAAATTTCAGAATAAACTTTTTTATATATCTTTTGGCACCTAAAGAAAAAACGATACGAAAGACCACATTGCCACGTTGATGGAGAAAAAGGGATATAAAGGTATGACTAGTTCATTGAGATGCTACTTTGTCAAAAAGAATATGGGTAAATTCGGTAGAGCAAAACCAGGGCATACAAATACAAGTGCTGAAATATTCCTTTTGTTTTTGCAAAGGGACTCTTGCCAGCAAGAGGAGGGAGAAAAAGATATTCCTTTCATATTAGCTCTAGATCCACTACTGCTCCTTCGTTACCGTGTTATACTTAAGCCTAGAAAACTGAGAGAGCAGGGTCAAATTGCAAAAGGAATAGATAATAATCCGTTATCTACGGGATGCAAGTTTTTTATCATTGAACTAGCCACCTGTTGGCAAACGCCTTTCAATAGCTTTTTGTCGATTCTGCATGTGTTCTGAAAAACCTTCCACACTTTTCTCTTTATAAAGTCAAAAGAAAGGCAATGATATAGTGGAATATGACGTGGAACTGTGCGTGTCCCTGGTGAAGTTGTTTGTAGAAAATGATCATTTTTTATTATAGGTTGACGTATACGTGTACACACCACTACACACGTATATATCCATAAGTGCATTCTTGTTATACGATTGTAAATAGTATGCACCGAGATTAAACTCTAATGTATATAGTAATACCTCTCGTCTCTACCACCACATCAAAAGGTGAGCTCTTCCAAAAAATAATTGGTTTTGATCCTATTATCTATTGAATGTGGAACCGGACAACTCATGCATTCTAGTCTCTCTCTCTTTTTTTAAGGGACATTGATGTTGCCCTCAAACTTGTCTTTGATGGAGACGGCTTGGATGGCCTAATTTTGTCATACGTGCATCTGGATTAGCCTCACGTTGAGGCTTTTTGGCGAGTTTATGCTTACGGAAATAAATCATCAACCATGTGTCAAAATGCTAAAATGAACTAGACATGCATCCTCCTTGCTACCCTGTTCTAAACCCAGCAGTACCCAAGGCTATATCTATTATGCTGAGCGGCTTGCCTAAGGCCCTCTTTTGATCAAATCAAAACCAGAGGAAATTCGAACGATTAAACCATACGGAAAATTTTAAAGCGTTCTATCCAAACGACCAATTCCACATATTTTCACATGTCATATAATTCTACATTGCAATTTTGTTTCTCATACTTTTCGGCTTCCTAATCAACTTGCCGAAATTGGCCACAATGGTGTCCCCCAAAAAGTTTGGTAAGAACTGGCATCTGTGCGGCTACATAGTTGAAGGTAATTTGCATCGACAGATAACAGCAAGGATTAGCAACGGGCCAATCACAATCAGCCCTGACACCCAGCGAGGCAGCATTAGCAACAACTCCAGCCAGTCGTGCTCAGCTCCACGCGTTGTCGTATTCGAAAAGCTCGGCGGCATCTCCATCACACGCCGGTGCAGACGTGCAGTGCAGGCGAGACGCTTTCGGAGGGGCGCATCGCAGCGGTGCGACGCAGATGTGCAAGCGACAAGGCAAGAGATGCTGAAGCTGATCGGAGCTGGAGCAGGAGGTGGTGGCGTCTCGGGGCCCCGCCGCGCCCACCGCCCCCATCCACGGCCGCATTGCTGACGGCGGCGCCGCTTTGGAGACGACAGTGAAGCGACGAGGCGAAAGGATAGATGGGGGTGGCCACACGCACACCCGCACCGCGGCTTTCCTTTCCGCGTCACAAAGCAAAGCAGGCTCCACTGCGCTACCGTGGTCCGTGGACACGTACGAGAGCCAAGTGCTGTAGTTCCGAGGGAGTAAAGGGGCTGTTTGTTTAGGTCTAAAGGTAGCTAAGCTAAATTTTAATCGTGCTCTGAAAATTTGGTTTTGTTTTGGTTTGAGATTAAAACTTAGTTATGTGTTGAAAAAATTTAATCGGTTAAAAATTTTCTGTAGCGTTTTTGGGTTAATCTTGAGCGGCTAAATCATCCGTTAAAATTTTTAGCCGACTAAATTTTAACTTGATCTCAAACCAAACACTATTTTAATTGCTAAAATTTGGCACTGCTCTGGTTTGATATATGAACAAATTTTGGCTTGTCCTGTGAGGCCAAAAACCAAATAGCCCCAAATTGTTTTTACACGCATCTAAGAGTTCAAACGCTCAAAAATTTTCATGTGGTCGTGTGAACATATAGATTCACATGTTCTATTTGGATTATAGGGTTCTCTACGAGTTTTAGGGTTTTAAGATCGAGGGTTTTTATGGATGTCGCCATAGAGAGACCTTGGACAGCAGGTGGGGTGGTGAAAATATCGATTAAAGTAAATGCTAATTTCAAGCACTGAAGAATATTATCATCATCTTCTTTTTTCCTTTCAAAAATCTTGTGAAAGTTTTTCTAGAGGTCCTCCGTTCTAAAGGTGTGGGCAGCAACAAACAAGCCGTCTAATTTTTCTTTTCTTTCTCTCTCTCATCTCTAGGTTATGACTCTTAAGAAAACATGGCAAGACGTACACAGCTCGTTCAAGCAAAAGTCAGCTCAATATTCTCTCATTCTTTTCTTCGAAAGCAAACAATATATGCACGTTGGATGTCCAGATCAAAGTCGTAGTCAACAGATTTTATGCGAGAAGCGGTTGGCCGGCAGCTGGAGGCTAGCAATACAACGCTACGTACAAATGATTCGAAAATGGTCACTGCGTTCGGATCCAAATCCACTTGAGATGATGAACAGTAGCATAATCGGATAGTGTAGCAATTTTACTGTAGCCTGCCGTCGAATCATGTCCGTTCGCCTGAGATACCAGGCCTCACGGTGGATTGAAGTAGTGACTTGTAGAACGCAGTCACTCTACTATGAAGTCAGGTGATCCTTATTCCACTGCGTTCTAAGAGTCACTTTTAACAGCGAGGCATAAATGCATCAAAGCAAAATCCTTCTAGGTATCGTAGAACCCGCTACGGCTAGGGATTTTCTCATCCGGTGTCTTTTAGGACGAGGGATTTTCTCCTGAGAATTGAACTAGTGTCCGAGAAATTTATGGTTCCAAAATGGATCCAAAACGATATTATACTAATAATTGCACACGTATTTCATGTATGTAAAATTAATCTGTCAATGTATGAAAGATAAATATTGTACGTTTATATATGAAAGGTAAATAATAAGATATCGAATGTATTTTTAGAATGTATGGAATGTAAATATTGAACGTTTATGTATGAAAGATAAATAATAAAAGATTAAATGTATTTTTGAAAGTAGAAACGGGGTTCAATTTTGCACGGTGATTGTTTGATTAACTTGGGTGAACGATAAATATTGTTTAGATTTATCAAAACTGGTGAATTATATAGGAGTATAGATATAAATTTCAGAGCTGTCTAGTTCAATACCAATGTTTGAGAATGCTTGCTTTACCAAAATTTGGTAATGTTGATCTTTTTCTGACAAGTGTTTAAAGGGCTGTTTGGTTCTTACCTCCAAGGAAGTCAAGCTAAATATTAATCACATCTAGTAAATTTGATTTTTTTTTTCATTCAAGGTTAAAATCTGGCCGCGGCTTGAACAATTTGACCAGCCAAAGTTTCCTATAGTAAATTTAACACAGATTTTAATGTTTAAAATGGCTATCCTGATTTTGGTCGGTCAAAATTTTAACTTAACCTTAAACCAAATACTACTTAAGTATGAGTATGACCAAATTTTGACTTACTTGAATCAAACAGCCCATAAGCTTGACAAGCTCATGGGTTTGCCGAATTGGCTACCAAATTTTGATATTGCCAAACTTTGGTAAGTTTTTTTTTACGGTAACTTTGGTACGGTTTGTGAGGTAAATTTGTCATCGATGTCCTTTATATATGGTGCATAAAAAGGTTTCCTTCTTTATATATGGAAACCATGGAAGCAAAAGATTAAGGTCATGTTTATTTTCTACTTTTGGTTCTGTTTTTACTACTGGCAGAAGCTAGAAGCCAAAAATCAGAACAAACGGTGTTCTGTAGAAGTGGATTTTGGAGAAGTCAAAAACCTGTTTCTGAGAAAAATGAACTAAAGCTGAGAAGCTCGCTGAGATATGCTTTTCTGATAAACCAAAATTTTGTTATAGAAGCCAACAGCCTATTTTTAAAAGTAGCTTTTCAGACGAACAAAAACATAACTTTTTAAAAATACTCAAAAACAGAAGCTCAAACAGGAAAAAAAAAGGGCAGAGAAATCGAGGCGCACTGGACGGCAGTAGGGAGGGAAGGACGAGCGAATCCAAAATCAAATCGAACTCGTCAAAATTTTCTAATGCCAGCGGACAAAAAGTCCGCAAATCCACCGCGTTGCCGTCCAAATTCACGCCAAATCCGAAATAAATATAGCCAAACAAATCGCTCCCAACCTCGCCGTCTCCACCCCGCCTCCCCGTGCAGCTACGTCGGAGCAACCGCTCCCCAGGCGTGCCTCCCCCGCCGCCTCCCTCCCGTCTTCTATACCCCCCAGCCCTTCCTCCTTCCTCCATCTCAAACCCCCACAGCCCGCGCCGTGGAGCCCGGAGAGCCGGGGCCCTAGAGCCTATCGTCGCTGCTGCGGCGGTCGCCGAGGGCCGAGGTGAGCGCCCGCGCTCACCCACTCCCACCGCCTCCACCCGCGCCGCCGCGTCCCTGTTTCCGGTTTAGGCGTTCGTGTTCCGGGTGGATTCATCGGGGGTTTTGCTTTGTTTTTTCCTCCTCCTCCTCCTCCTGTTCCTCTGTGTTTTGTCCCCGCTCGTGGCGTTGCAGTGGTTTGTTGGTTGATCGATTGGTACGTGGGTTTCTCGTTGGCTTTGGTGCGCAAAGCTGTCGTTTCTAGCTTTGTAGTGGTCGTACGTTGCTGTGTGCGTCAGTGGTGGCTGAGTGATTTTTTTTTTCTTTTCTTCCAGGGCTTGAGGCTTAATAAATGATGTGTTTGAGGCTGTTCCGTACATGTACTATTTGCATGATCATTCATCGCGTGGAAAACAAATGATTCGTAAACTAGCAGCTTTACGATTTGCCTTGAACTATCCTGCAATATTGCTGCTGATCTGGTCAATTACCATTGGCATTGCTGTTTGCTGCTGCTGTGGTTACTGATCACCATGATTGGATTGCACTCTGCTGCTCATGAATCAAGATGGGCCTGTAATGCAGATGCTGCTAGCTACTGTGATATTAGATTGACAGCGATTTTTTTTTCAGTTCATAGGTTCCTATTAGAACAAGCATTCGGTTAATTGGTTGTACTAACATCTGGTATCTGCTTGACCGTTGGTGTTGCTGGGGCAGGTATGGAGCAGAACGGAGAGAGCCACCTCAAGGAGCCACTTCTCCCGGCTTCGGATGGGGGTTCCGGCGCCTCTCCCGCCAGGGCGTCTCCACGGAAGGAGAAGAAGACAAGGAAGGCCACGTTCAGTGTCCGGGGGATGTCCTGTGCGTCCTGTGCCGTGTCGATAGAGACGGTCGTGGCGGGCTTGAAAGGAGTGGAGAGCATCCAGGTCTCCGCCCTTCAGGGCCAAGCCGTGGTTCAGTACAGGGCGGAAGAAACCGATGTAAGATTGTCATGAGCTCACAGCCTTGTTATCTTTACTCCTTACATGCCAGGAATATTGTTAGCAGTTGTGTTCACAAATGAATTGGCGAGGTAGAAAAGGGACCATACATTTTTTCCCCACCAATATGATTTGTAGTAATTTCCTATCCGTGTGTGCACACCTTTAGTTCATTATTCTTACGAGTCATAAAGTATCAAAGCAATGATGAAATATGTTAGGCGTTAGGTGTTATTTGCCATATTTTCTCAGCCGTGATTCTTGTTCTCCCAGGCAAGAACCATTAAAGAAGCTATTGAAGACCTCAACTTTGAGGTCGATGAACTTCAAGAACAAGAAATTGCTGTGTGCAGGCTTCGGATAAAAGGAATGGCTTGTACAAACTGTTCTGAATCTGTCGAACGGGCACTTCAAATGGTACCTGGAGTGAAAAAAGCTGCAGTGGGGCTTGCCCTAGAGGAAGCTAAGGTCCACTATGATCCAAATGTCACTAGTCGTGATCTTATAATTGAGGCTGTTGAAGATGCTGGATTCGGGGCTGATCTCATTAGTTCTGGGGACGATGTGAACAAAGTGCATCTAAAACTTGAGGGTGTGAATTCTCCAGAAGACACCAAATTCATTCAGTCAGTACTGGAAGCTGCAGAAGGGGTGAACAATGTTGAATGGGACACAGTGGAGCAGACAATAAAAGTTGTATATGACCCTGATGTCACTGGTCCACGATTACTTATTCAGTGCATTCAGGACGCTGCAAAGCCCCCTAAATGCTTTAATGCTAGCTTGCACTCACCACCAAAACAAAGAGAAGCAGAGCGCAATCATGAAATTAGGAATTACAGGAGCCAATTTCTCTGGAGTTGTCTGTTTTCGGTTCCCGTGTTCCTGTTCTCCATGGTTCTTCCCATGATTTCTCCTTACGGGGATTGGTTGTCTTATAGAATCTGCAACAACATGACGATAGGTATGCTGCTGCGGTGGTTGCTATGTTCTCCAGTCCAGTTTATTGTTGGTCAGAGGTACACTCTCAACTCTCCAGCAACTATGATTGACTTGCGATTCCTACATTGCACACTTAAGCCTTGTAATTCCCTATGGTTTCATTTACTTGTAGGTTTTACATTGGAGCTTATCATGCACTGAAACGAGGATACTCAAACATGGATGTGCTGGTTGCTTTGGGAACAAATGCTGCCTACTTCTATTCTGTGTATATAGTTCTGAAAGCACTAACATCAGACTCATTTGAAGGACAAGATTTTTTTGAAACTAGTTCTATGTTGATATCTTTTATATTGCTGGGGAAATATCTGGAGGTGGTGGCAAAGGGAAAGACGTCTGATGCTTTGTCAAAGTTGACGGAACTTGCACCAGAAACAGCTTGTCTTCTTACCTTCGACAAGGATGGAAATGCCATTTCAGAAACGGAGATCAGCACCCAATTACTTCAAAGAAATGATGTCATTAAGATTGTACCTGGTGAAAAAGTCCCTGTTGATGGCGTTGTCATCAAAGGCCAAAGCCATGTCAATGAAAGTATGATAACTGGGGAAGCAAGGCCTATAGCCAAGAAACCAGGAGACAGGGTTAGGGTTTTTGGATTCTGATTGTATTTATTTGGTTTGTTTATCCTCTATTTGTTTTGATGCTTCAGTTGTTTCTTAACAGGTTATTGGGGGGACTGTAAACGATAACGGTTGCATAATTGTTAAGGTCACTCATGTTGGGTCAGAAACAGCACTGTCGCAAATTGTTCAGTTGGTTGAAGCTGCTCAACTTGCAAGAGCTCCAGTGCAGAAATTGGCAGACAAGATTTCAAGGTTTTTTGTTCCAACTGTAAGTTACCTGTTGTTTTCTCCTGCAAACTTCCTCCCTGTTATGCGTGAACCATCTTTTTTTTTTCAAAATTGGAACATGGCCAGATCTTACCTGCCCAGTGTTTCATAATTAGTCATCACAGTGAATTTATCATATTAAAGTTCTGAACACGATAAATACGAGGCATCTGATTCAGCCAGAGTTCAGCTGGAAGCTGTTTAGAGGCTACTGTACAGCCATTTTATTTCACAAACTGGTCAAGATTTTTTTTCCAGTTTGATAAATGAGCTGGTTTACCGCTGCCCCTTATTTGACCAGTTTCCATCAAGTAAACAATAGGTTAGTTGCGGGAAGTCATAACCCTGCTTGATACACGCACATGTTTGATGTCTGCCTGCTATGAGGCTCTCTTTGTAGATTTTTTTTGCCTCATATTGTTCCTTCTCAATTCAAGGTTGTGGTGGCTGCATTTCTTACATGGCTTGGTTGGTTCATACCTGGGCACCTTCACCTCTACCCCCAACAATGGATTCCGAAGGCCATGGATAGCTTTGAGCTTGCTCTGCAGTTTGGAATTTCTGTTCTAGTTGTTGCATGCCCATGCGCTCTGGGTCTGGCTACACCAACTGCTGTTATGGTTGCCACTGGAAAAGGTGCGTCTCAAGGTGTTCTCATCAAGGGTGGAAATGCACTCGAGAAAGCTCACAAGGTAAATCATGACATGATTTATTTCCCGTGGAGGTGCTTCTATGCTCCACCCCTTTAGAGTTGAATTGCACAATTTTGAGCACAAATAAGGTTGGATTCCAACTACTTAAACCAAGAAGTGCTTCAAGATTTTTGCAGCTCAAATCGAAGGGGCATGGCATGGAAACACTGCTTTTTTTTTATGTTAATGAAGATTCTAGTATATTGAGCACATTATTTCCATTTCAAATGACTCAACTGTTTAAATTGATATACTGAACTAATATCCCACTTTTCATCTCTCCTTTTGCAGGTTAAAGTTATCATATTTGATAAAACTGGAACCCTGACTGTTGGTAAACCTTCTGTCGTTCAAACAAAAGTCTTCTCGAAGATACCACTTCTAGAACTGTGCGATTTGGCTGCTGGTGCTGAGGTTGGGTTCTTAACAACAAGATATACTCCCACATAAATGCTACTGAATAGTGAACACCCTAATATATTAGACCTGTCTCTAATACCTTTCTACCTTTGTCAGGCAAACAGTGAGCATCCTCTATCAAAAGCTATAGTTGAGCACACAAAGAAGCTCAGGGAACAATATGCATCTCACAGTGACCACATGATGGAATCGAAGGACTTTGAGGTGCATCCAGGGGCAGGGGTCAGTGCCAACGTTGAAGGCAAGCTGGTTTTGGTTGGAAATAAGAGGCTCATGCAAGAATTTGAAGTTCTATTGAGCCCGGAAGTGGAGGCATACATGTCCGAAACTGAAGAGCTTGCTAGGACCTGTGTGCTTGTTGCTATCGATAAGATTATCTGCGGGGCTCTTGCTGTGTCGGATCCTCTGAAGCCTGAGGCAGGCCGTGTCATTTCGTACCTTAACTCAATGGGCATCTCCAGTATCATGGTGACAGGTGATAATTGGGCTACAGCGAAATCCATAGCAAAGGAAGTCGGGATCAGCGCTGTATTTGCTGAGATCGATCCGGTTGGAAAAGCTGAAAAGATCAAGGACCTGCAGGTACCGTCCTTTATCTTTTCTTGCATGTTGCACTTTCTGTTAGTAGTCTTGCTTACAACATTTGTTCATAGATGCAAGGGTTGACGGTGGCGATGGTTGGCGATGGGATCAATGACTCGCCAGCCCTGGCGGCAGCAGATGTGGGCATGGCAATTGGTGCTGGCACCGACGTCGCCATTGAGGCCGCTGACATCGTCCTGATGAAGAGCAGCCTCGAGGACGTGATCACCGCCATTGATCTCTCACGGAAGACCCTGTCAAGGATCCGGCTGAACTACGTCTGGGCCCTGGGTTACAACGTCCTGGGCATGCCAGTCGCCGCTGGCGTCCTGTTCCCATTCATGGGCATCCGGCTGCCCCCCTGGCTTGCCGGCGCCTGCATGGCGGCCTCGTCGGTGAGCGTCGTCTGCTCCTCGCTGCTCCTCCAGCTCTACAAGAAGCCGTTGCACATTGAAGACGCGTCAGTGCCGGGGCCCAGGGATGGCTCGGATTTGGTGTGAAGACTGGTCCCTCAGTCGCGTTGTGCTAACAAAGAAACCTGCCCTTGGTTGGTTACATCGATGCTGGTATGCACCAAGCAAACACCCAAACTAGCAAGTATTGCTGATTGCAAACGCCCTGCTTGCAGCTGCGGCTCTCCTGATTTATTCTTGTACAGAAAGTAATTTCGTGCCATTATTTTCCCCTTTTGAAACAGTTTGCTGATTGGTTGTCTAATAATTCAGAACAGACTTATATGCTGTTGAGGATGGATATCTATGAAATATTTTTTTTTTAAAAAAAATACCAATTGTACTCTATGGTAGCCTCAGATGTTTTGGTGACTGAAAACTATACGCAGGTCACAGCAATGGACTAGTTATTGTTGAGCCTGGAAGCAATTTCTTAGTTTCTTGTATGGGGTTGAGATGCACTAGGTAAAAACTAGCCAGGAGCTTTGGTGTTCAATAAAGAAGATGGACCTTAAAAAATCCTAGTAGTCGAATTCAGAGTCGACGGCACGAAGGCGATCATGCAGGCGTGGAAGAACGCGTGTGGTGGCACCAGGGTTCAATTTACTGTTTTTCATTAACAATTCCCGAGCGGTAACCGAAAATACACGGTTATCGCGATAACTGCTCGAAATTTGGTTGAAATTCGTACAAAATTTATTTACTAAAATTTAAAATTTGGACAACAAATGTCAAATTCTCCGTTCGGTAACCGGTCGAATTGGACCGGTTACCGAGCGATTTTTCTCGATTTATCGAGCGGTTTTCTTGAATTTTTTGCATTGTCGGTAACCGCTCAGTTTTGTCAGTAACCGTTCGGTTTTCTCGATTTTCAGTGAAGTTCAACAAAAAATCCAAAAATTGGTTCAATCTTGTAAAATCAATGGCCCGAGCCGTGGCTGCATAGTGTCGTGGCCGGCCGGCGGCACTGGTCAAGCTCGCTGGCGATGAATGGCAGTGAAACTCGGCAAGCGGAGAGCAGCAATGGCCACAACACAAGCACGCGGTCCCGCCCGTGGTACAAGTGGTCGACGGAGATCATCGAAAGGTGGCCAACAGTGATGAACGGTGGCAGCCTTACTACAGTGGCGGTGCATGCGAGGACAGGGCGGAAAAGTGCGAGCTTTGACCGAACGAGAGCATGGTGGGATACGGCGTGCTATGGGGAAACTCCCAGGGCAAGCGTCGATCGGTGGGCTTGACCGGAGCATGGCTGGCGATGAGCACATGGGGCGACAACGCTCGGTCTTCGAGGACGACCGCGCCAGCGTCGGGCAAAAGAGAAACAAACGCGCATGAAAGCAAGTAAAGGGTATGGGGAAGCTCACCGAACACTTAGTTGGCCGAGGAAAGCATCACAGTGATGGGTTGATGGCAGACAGCGGAGGGATGCGCTAGAGAAGAAGAAGACGATGGTGCGAGCTCCAATCCGGTGGGGAGGTGATGGGGCTCGCACGAGGAGAGCTCAGGGACGCGTCTTTGAGCTCCTTGGCGGTGGAGAGGGCACAGGGTCGGCATAGCTCCGATCGATTTTGAGCTCGGCGGTGGTGCTGTTATGTGCTCTGCTGCGTGAGCGAAGCAGAGAGAGGGAGAGAGCAACGAGAGGGCAGGGGGATAAGGGCACGCCGAACCCACGTGAAGCTCAGAGGCGTGCCTCAACGACTGGTGACATGGCTTGGCCGCGGAAGTCAACAAAACGGCCACCCTCTCAAAGCTGCTCAGGTGAGAGAGGAGGGAGAGGATGATAGTGGGGTCGTGATGAACAGTGACCAGCAGAAAGAAAAATATCCCCTCCTCTACTCTAATCCAAAAACATGTCTTCCCGTGCTCTAAAATTTGTGAGACAAATTTTATGTGAAACTATAATTCATGTGCAACCAATTTTAACTTGTTTGACCCAAAAATCCTGAGCCAATTTCAAATTAAAACTCTTCAAAGTGGCAACAATTTATAACATGTTGTAATTTTTATGCCCTCAAAACAATTCCTAAAAATTTGGGAAAAATCACTAATATTCTTTAAATGGCATGGACTAATTTCTAAAATTATCTTTAACCCTATGTTTTATGGTGATTTTGTGAGTTGCTTCATAAAGCATCATTTAATATTGACTTCAATAATTTGTGTTTTATTTAAATTACATGTCAAAAATTGCTCAAAACAATAAACTTGACGCTAATGATGCTCATTAATGCTTAATGACATGCTTAAGCATTTTGGATTGTCACACTGTAGTTACGACAATGCAATTTTCGAGTGAGTACTAGTTACAACACGGTAGACACTCTAGTTACAATATGGTAAACACTCTAGTTGTAACATAGTAGTTGAGTGTGGACTAGTTAAAACATGATAGATATTCTAGTTATAATATACTGGATAATATAGTTACAACATGCTGAATAATATAGTCGTAACATTTTCAAGTGAGTATTAGTTACAATATGGTAGACACTCTAGTTACAATATAGTGGATACTCTAGTTACAACATGGTAGATAATATAGTTACAACATGTATTATCGAGTGTAGACTAGCTACAACATGGTATACACTCTAGTTACAGCATGCTAAACAATATAGTTACAACATTGTCGATTGCAATATGGTCGTAATTAGTTACAATCAGTAAATCTGGACAGGTAAGTTGCAATCTTACTATGCATATAGTTGTAACTGCTCTATGTCTATAGTTGTAACGGGTAGTTGTAATCGCTACGTGGTTGTAATTATTTCAAAGATTGTTAAAATATATCCATGATGGATCTAGTTTTGTTAAGCATACTTTTTTAAGTAAGATGCTCCAAGTGGTTCGTCAATCGGAGTTATGGTTTAGGAGAAAATTTATTTCAAAAATTAGAACGAGAGTATTAGGTAGTCGAGTTAGAGACAGTCGAGTTACAACATGCTAAACTTTATAGTTATATAGAGACAATCAAGTTACAATATACTGAACAACATAGTTATAATATGATAGGCACTCTAATTCCGACAATATAGTTACAATATATTAGACACTTTAATTATGACAATGCAATTATCGAGTGAGTACTAGTTACAACACCGTAGATACTGTAGTTACAACATGATAAATACTATAATTGCAATATGGTAGTTGAGTATGGACTAGTTACAACATGATAGACATTATAGTTACAACATGTTGAACAATATAGTTACAACATTACCGATTGCAATATGATCGCAACATTGTCGAATGAGTATTAGTTACAATATGATAGACACTCTAGTTACAACATGATAGTCACTCTAGTTACAACATATTGTTGAGTATAGACTAGCTACAACATGCTAAACAATATAGTTACATATTGCCGATTGCAATATGATCGTAATTAGTTACAATCAGTCAGTCTGGACATATAACTTGCAATCTCACTATATATATAGTTGTAACTGCTCTAAATCTATAGTTGCAACGGGTAGTTGCAACCACTATATGGTTGTAATTATTTCAAAGTTTGTCAAAACATATCCATGATAGATCTAGTTTTGTTAAGCATACTTTTTAAGTAAGATTCTTCAAGGGTTCATCAATCGGAGTTACGGTTTAGAAGAAAATTTATTTTAAAAGTTAGAATGAGAGAAGTTGGAATGGTCGGTTCCT
This sequence comes from Phragmites australis, assembly GCF_958298935.1. NCBI lineage: Eukaryota > Viridiplantae > Streptophyta > Magnoliopsida > Poales > Poaceae > Phragmites > Phragmites australis. The sequence goes on from NC_084925.1 coordinate 5,585,727, forward strand.
TTGACCATGCATGTGGTTGACGCGCGGGTAGAAAAAGGGCTCGCTGGATTGGTACGAGAAGAAAAATAGTTCGCTGAGTTGGCTAGACGCACTAATAACTAATGTTGAGTCTCGACACATTATATATATATATTCTGTAATGAATATACCAATGTTGTTGTTTTACCAGATTGCTACCTACCACTTTCCAGAATCGTCGTGCAATACGTGCAGCATTGTGATGTTCTATTAGTGAAGCGATTAAATGGGATCACCTGATCAAGTAACGCTTAAGCAATCTAACAATCCTGCGAACTGTTTTGGCACATGCTTTTCACAGTTTGATCAGACATGCTCTCTGTACTGCAATGGCATAGCACAGAGGATACTAGAACATAATTCTGTGAGAGAGAAAAAGAGAGAGGAGATGATGGACAAAATCAACACAAGATGACTTGAAGTCAATGTTATTGTCGCCAGAGAACATTGAATTCCTTTTCTACATTTCAGGAAAGCACGCCCCTATTATTGAATTATCATAACCAAGCCTTAAAGATACATAACAGCTAGCTAGATATACTGCATACTATGAGATTATTGAAACACTTGTGAATTGAAGTGAAGACATATGTAGCATCCTCCATCTTGGCTTCAAGGGAGCGATGGCAGAATCTTCCCTGTGCAGGTTCCAAATCCAATGTTGTAATCTTCACCCTGCAGAAACAGTAGAAGGAATCAAAAGACGGCCCAGCATCTGATATAGATATAGATTTGATATATACATCCCACATCCCAGCATCTAAATAGAGATCGAGATTGAATTATCAGAAAAGATCAGTTCACTGTACCTTGCAACAGCCTGTCAAGATGACTTCATCCCCATCTTCTAGAAACTTTCGGGTCAAATTTCCAACCGGTATCTCCTTCTGTCCATTCCATGTTAGCTCCAGCAGACACCCCAGAGAATCCGGTTCCTGAAATGCCACACCAAAAGATGAGAATTCATACGGACAGGCAGCTCTCAATTGGCAGGTCTATAATAATAGTTGCAATGTTTCATCCATACAGGTCCACTGAGTGTGCCAGTTGCAAATATATCACCCGGTCTCATGTTGCATCCATTGACAGTGTGGTGTGCTAGCTGCTGCGTCACCGTCCAATACCTGTGGAAATTGGTTACAAGAATGTGCTAAGGTTACACACTAAGCCAAACATATGCAAAAATAGGTTACAAGAATGTGCCAAGGTTACATACTAAGGTAAACATATGCAAAATATGTATGAAATGTTGCATCCAACTAAACATAACCATTTAAGGTAAAAACATGTAATCAGGGTACATACAGATGTTTGAAATTAGTCTTCGCCACAACTGATGCATCACTTCGATCTTTGGGCTTAATCCAGACCTTGCAGAGGAAAAATGGGCCCCAATTAGATTGATTTTAATCAAATAAATACTAGCCAACAAAAAAAAAAAAAAAAAAGCTGCAATGTAACAACATCGTACTTCAAGAGGAATGTCGTAGTTTATGTGATTCTTTTCAGCTAAGTAAGGCAAAGGTTCAGGTTCCTGCAAGATTAGAAGAAGATAACTGAATTACTTGGTGTTAGCTAAATCTTAGTCCTAGGGTAAATCTTAAAGGCACTATGTGCTCACCTGCTTAGGAGCCTCACAGGCAAAAGGCTTTAAAGCATCCAGAGTGACAATCCAAGGTGATATTGTTGTACCTAGTGACATTGTAGAAGAAATCAGTAAGTTTTCAGGCACAATTGAAATATGGAACCCAAAAGTGAAAATGATAGAAGCACATATCTTAAGCAAACTATGTGCAGGACTTACAACTTTTCACAAAGCATAGCTTAATACTTGTGTAAAACAAAAACTTAAAACTTTATTGAGGGTGTCAGGTGTCTTACTGAAGCTTTTCCCAAGGAAAGGTCCAAGAGGTATAGTCTCCCAAGCCTGAATATCTCTGGCTGGCATTTTATATATAAATCAGTATAATCACATAATGCAACTAAATCTAAAACAAATGAAAATTGAAAAGGATGTAATACCACTCCAATCATTCATTAACACTAGGCCGAAAATATGTTCTTCAGCATCATTAATATCAATAGGTTTGCCCAATTCATTCCCTGGACCAACAACTGCAGCCTGAAAGCAGCAAGGATTTGATATGATATAGTAAATGGAGGAAAAATCATCACTGAAGTAAATTACAATTTATCTATACATAGTCATAAATAAGATAATTTTATACCGAATGACAATTGAAAGTGGCTCAACAACTTAATCAGATAGGTAGATTGATTATAGCCTCAGGAATAAGTAAAGGTAGGTTTTGTAAGAAGCTAACCATCTCAAGTTCAAAATCAAGCTTCTGAGAAGGACCAAAATAAGGTGTGGAGTTTCCTGTTGGATGGCCTTGTCCTCTGAAAGACAGAGAAATAATCAACATTTCAACCATTAGAAATGTCATGTGAGCCAAACCAGGGATAATATACAACCATTGTAGAGCCAAGACATCTATTATTTCCTAGGAAGTGACAACAGTTCTAGACGCAACAAAAATATATAACAGCAGGGTGAATTTGAGAGGAGGTATCACAGTAGGGGATTCCCCTACTGTACAGCCTCAAATTTGAGAGGAGGAAGGGGGACTAAAAATAGACATTTCATTGGGTAAATGAAACCGGAAACAACTGACCTTCACCGTTCTTTTTCACCATTCTAAACACATAAACCTCAGACTTATCAGGACACTCAATTAAACATGCAAGTATTTTGGGATACACACCTGGGTCGAATAACATCTGTTCCGGACACAACTACAGATGATGCCCGTCCATTGTAACCTATTGGAAGATGAAACCTGAGTGAACCAAATGTGCATTGTAGGTTAGTTACATGAGGTCACATCTATGTAGTGCTGAAAACAGAAATGCAGTAAGCAACAACATGCAGCAAAGCATTGAGTATACTAACAACCCATGTTATGGATGTTCAGATTTTAGTCTTATCAGTCAAAGAGCGACTACATGACCATAGCAAGAACATTCACAGTACATGACCTGGCTAACAAGTAGCTGGATTAGATTGCACCCACTTCACTTTGCAAACAAGTTAGTTTTTTGAGGAAACAGTAGGATCGTCCCCTACTGGTTATGTATTAATAAAAATATAAATAAAAGGAGTAGAAAGCAAAGTTACAAACCAAAAACAAAAATTAAAAGGAGACCTATACAAGTTATTCTAAATATACAAGCCATTGAAACATAGCATCAGCAAAATACAAAGCAAACAAGTTAGCTGCTTACACTACATTATAAAAGAACAGGTCTCCTGCAATCTATACCCAAGCCCAACTGATTAACATACTTGTTTGCAAGCCAACACATTGTCAAACAAAATACATTACCAATTTGGATTAACTGGAGTCTGTGGCCCACGGAAGATAAACCCGCAATTCCTTGCATGGTGCACAGAACAAAAGAAGTCTGTGTACGCTCCTACTGTCATCGGTAGAAGCATCTCTATATCACTCTGCATGATCGGACAGGCGTTAGCGATTTCCTCAGTGATCCCTTTTGTTACTCCAAGAGAAGAGAATAAAGAAAGAAGATTTATCAAGCTCACCATTGGCACCAGACACTTCTTCCTCAAGGCCTCATTGTCACGCAAGACTGGCTCGTCAGCTGCAAAACAATGAGGAAAGAGAAGTAAGGGGAAGTATACTTCAGGACATAGGTGACACTCTTGACATCGAAAACTGGATAATCGCCAACAACAAACAAGCACTTTTTTTTTGACAAGATCCTAAGGATTGTCAGCAAGCACTATTAATTGAAAATTGTGGCCTTTTGGTGAGCTGTAAAAATCGAAGCTAACAAAGAAAAGGAAGATAACAACCTGAGAGGATTTTCTGGATCGTGGCGCGCGCCTCCTTCCACGCCGGCCGCCCCATCCCCAAGAACATGTTGAGCGTCTCCTGCGCGAAGCACCAAATAAAATCGATTAACCAAACACCAATTCCTTACTAGTGACTGCCGCAACTAGTTACTGCAACTGCCTCAATTGCCCAGATATTTAATCTTTTCGACCGCCCCACTTCGCCTAGCTAAATCAAGCTCGACCCAACTATCATCTATCACGAGCGAAGCTGCCCAGATCGTGGGGTACCGTGCCGCACCTGGTGGAAGCAGGGGGCGCCGGAGAGGACGGGCCCGTCGAAGAGCCCGGCGTCGGCGACGGCGGCGAGGTCGAGCGCGAGGTCCCCGATGGCAACCGCGGGCCGCGCCGGCGAGGCGCCCCTCCGGCGGAAGACCCCGAAGGGGAGGTTCTGGATGGGGAAGTGCGAGCCCGCGGGCACCTCCACGAACGACCGCAGCTGCTTCGCCTCCGTCGCCATTGCTCTCTCTCTCTCTCTCTCTCTCTCTCTGGTTGTTGTCTTGTGCTGCTGCTATTACGACACGCGGTAGCGGAGGGGGGCCGTCCTATAAATAAATAGACATGTGTTTTGTAGGAATCCATGTCGGACTCGGGCAGGTTAATGTAATCCGCTTCGATTTAATCCTTTGCGATTTATTAGTGTTGGGCATGTGGACTCTGATCGATGGTGAATTGGAACTCGGATGAGAGTTTCTTTGTTGCGAGTATAGTCGACTTCACCTGAAACAGTTTAATTCTCGTCTTCGGAGCCTACTCTTTCTTGTGCTTTATGTCCATAAGCAAATATAGTTAAGGATAGAGAGAGAGAGCGTCTAGGAGGATTTGTTTGGTTTGTTTTCGAGCTAGAAGCGAATCTTTTTCTGTTTTTTCTTCTTCTATGAAGCTCAAACGTACGAGTACAAAGCTGCAGCGAGGAATTCATTGCGTGTGTGCAGGGGCGGATCCGGAGGGCTTCAACCCACTACCTCCAAAACACCGACATGCCAGTAAACAGCCATACCTGTACCGTATATGGTGTCCGATACCAATATTTCGTCGAAGTATCGATTATTTTCTGAATTAAAATAAATCAATGGAATTTCGGATACCTCGCCGACACACGTGGGATGCAGCGTTGACTCGGCCTAGCCCAACTCACCGCTATATCTCATCCCAACCCGCCGCCCTCCTTACTCCTGCCTCACTATCCCTTAACCCAAGCCGTCCCTATCGATGCCGCCCCACATCGACCGACTGAGATGGACACGACGTTGGCGAGCCTCTACTGTGCCCATCGTTGCCGCGTGCATCCACGAGCGCGTGCGAAGATGCCAGCCGGTGAGCCCCCCTTCCTACCGGTCTCCATCTCCCCGCGGCCCATCCCCTCCCTCTCCGGCCTTCTTCCGCCGCCGCGCCCCTCTTCCACCGCCGAGCTGAGCCCCGCTTGGCCTCGAGACGTAGCCAAGGAGCAGCCGAGGAGACCCCACCGGACCTTGTCGTGGCTGGCTCCTCCTTTCTCTCCAGCCTCCTCCCTCTGCTCCACCGCCCCCTCTCCGACCTCTCTCTCTCTATATGAACCACACGTTCGTTGCCCCCCTCGGCCCTCACTTATCCTTTCCCCTCACACCGATAGGTGGGCCCCGCTGATCGGGCCATGTCCATGGCCACGGTCCATGTCCATGGCCACGGTCCATGATGGACCACCAGTAGCAGCGAGGGCGAGCAGTTGTTGCTGTTGCTTGCTTGCACGTAATTTTTTTAGTACATTTGCTTGCACATATGATGTCATTGTAATTGAAGAGGTCTCTGTTATTGTAGTACAGGAGTTCTTGCCAGCATAGGGCCTCTGAACTTTGGGTCCTTTCTGAAAGTGCCTTGATGGCCCTGATGTCATTGCAACTGGAGAGGGAGAGTGCACGGTAAGGGTATTCTGTTATTATTCACGAATCAAGATATATATATATATATATATATATATATATATATATATATATATATATATATATATATAATTAAAGTATATAGTCGCACTATGGTATCGGTTATTTTAGGAGAATACCGCACCGTGGTGTCCGATACGTATCGGTATCGATGTAATCTAGCCCACTACTGCTTCGTAGCCAATCGAAACCTCCTGAGCCCCCCCCCCCCCCACCCATTTATTATGGATGAGTGATAGGTAGAGGAAGAAGATGGAGAGACATGGATGGACCATAATTCCCCTATCCGACACTGCGTGTGAGGTGCCGCTGGACGTTTCGTTTTGGTTTGGCAGCGACGACTAACCCTCCGGCCTGTCCAACGCCTGCTGCACGGCGTACGACCGGCACCACGCGTGCCAGCGCTCGGCTGCTCAAGATGCTCGGCTCAACATTGGGACAAGGATAAATTTATCTTGTGGCATGCTTAGCGAGCAGATCAAGTAGTAGAAAAAGACCAATGGATAAACAAACCCGTCCATGTTTCATCCTCAGCAACTTTCTCCCATTAGAAAAGCACTGACGGTCAAGTTCTTCAAAGCTTTAGCTATCAACATCTATGTCAGTGTTTGGCTCGGAGCTGAGTGTATGATGCATGCAGATTTACCTTGAACAGAATAGAAGGGTCAAAGCCTGAAACCTCAACATCTACTCAACGCGGATGGTGCCTTCCTATGTTCACTCAGAACAAAAAAAATCTGAATATTCCATTCCTGGTACAGCCCTTCATTGGGGGGGGGGGGGGGGAACAGAGTTCCCTTTCAGAAAAAAGGGAGGGAAACAGATAGCTGTTAAGACTATGGCAGGCACGAGAAGAGAAGCGACGCGTTGGTTCCACCAAACCCGAAGGAGTTGGAGATGGCCGCTCGTATAGGCATCTTCTTTGGGGCAGCTAGTGGCATGAATGTGCCTTCGAACAGCGGGTCTGGCTGCTCCAAGTTAAGCGTAGGTGGTGCGACTCCCTGAAAACGTAGATGACGTCAATCACAGGAGACTTTGTTTTTTCCAAACTAATCTGCTTATCACTAGCCGTAGATGACATACATTATGGATCGCTAACACGGTGAGGATTGCTTCCACTGATCCAGCTGCCCCTAGCAGATGTCCAATTGCTCCCTGGGGATAGTTGTGCTGTTCGCCTAAAATGGGACAGAGATGATTTGATAATAGTACACAGAGTAGGAAGAGGAAGGGGTACCTTTGTTGAGGAAAATGCAAGACCACCGGATGTTGCATGATGTCCAAAGACAGATTTTATTGCATTCGCCTCCACAGCATCGCCTAATTGTAGTTCAAATCCAAAGTGCCAGTTTTTATCATTGTCCCAGATGGCACAGGATCAGAAAGATAAGCTATCCCAAAAACAAAGTAAACAGAACTCATCTGAAGTCAATGTTGATCCAGATGTCTTTTGCCAGGCATTTGTGAGTACTTACCAAGAGGAGTTGATGTTGCATGCGCATTCAAATAATCAATTTCATTTGCATGAAGCCCTGACTTGAAAAGGTTAAAAAGGAATCTTAGAAAACTGACACGCAGTTTATAACTTCTTCGCACTTAAAACAAAGAAATGTGGTTTCTAGAATGTACAACACATGACAAAGGTGTATGATTCTGCACCTGGTCCAAAGCCCGCTTCATGGCTAAGATAGCACCTCTACCATCGTTTTGCGGCTGAGTTATGTGATGTGCATCACCTGAAAGAAACTGAGCTTCACAACGCAAGACATACTAAAGACGGAATAAACAATATTATTTATGGAATAGGAGGATACCTGACATTCCATAGCCTCGAATTTCAGCATAAATTTTTGCACCCCGTTCCTTTGCATGATCAAGTGCCTGTCGAAAAGTAAATAATTGACTGTCAAGCAAATAAGATGCACCAAGATAAAGTTTTCACAATAAAATTTGCATAGATTACATAGACAATTAAGCAATTTTCAAAACATTAAAGGAGCAGGATGTGGAGATGTCAAGATAATCCTGGCCACAAATCAGGCATTACTCTTTTACAGTACCGTGGGTTTTACAAGAAGCAAATGATTGGTATTACACAACAACACTGAACCAGGCTCACCTCCAACACCATGACCCCACAACCTTCACCAATCCTATTGATAATTGGTAGTTTTAAAAAAATAAGAATAGGCACCAGGAAGAAAAGGTAAAACGGAAAAAACAGAAAGAGGCATAATTCAATAGTAGCACTACATACACAAATCCATCTCTACCACAATCAAAAGGTCTTGAAGCTGCTTCTGGAAGAGAGTTGTATTTTGTAGTCAATGCCCTTAACCTACAAATCAAGTAACATGGTAATGAAATAAGGTAAGGCTGCTGATACTAAATTACTAATCAGTGAAAAACCAACATACCAATCATGAAGAACGGTTATTATCTGGGCATAAAATTGGATTCTACCCTCACACTCAAGAGGTGCACCTTACAATCTCAGTAAAGCATTCTAGCCAATTTATAATTACCCAAAGAGAGCATACACATTATTCCATCCGTTCAGAAATAGTAGACGTATTTCTTTTGGATTCAGTCTTCGAAGTTAGATTTTGACTAAGGTTTTCTCACAAAATATATCATTTCTAGCTACAAAACTTATATATTGTGAAATCATTTTGAATTGTGAATCTAATTGTATAATTTTTATACACTAGACATTCTTATAATTTAATTAAATGTTAGTCAAAGTACACAAAGTTTAACTTTTGCAAAAAGAAATACGCCTACTATTTCTGAACGGAGGGAGTATTTTGGAAGACAAACAAAATAAAAAAAATGTTAACATACTTGCCTAGAAAATCCAGCTATAGACAAAGCATCAATGCTAGACTCTGTTCCACCGGCCACCATCACGTCAGCATCCCCAAATTGAATCATCCGCGTAGCATCACCAATAGAGTGTGCACCAGTGGCGCAAGCTGTCACAGCAGCATGGTTTGGACCCTAAGTTAGAAGCATTAACTATCCATATTAACATCCATGCAATAATTACCATTGAATAAAAAAACTTTAATCATAGTATATGGCAACACGAAAATTCACCTGGAAACCATATCTCATGCTGACATGACCTGATGCCATGTTGATCAGTATCTTGGGGATGAAATATGGACTGAGGCGACGTAAACGCTGTGATCAGAAGGAAAAAAAAATTCCGTATTTCAGTGATGGATGTGACGAGAAGATTATCATATATATTGCAAGACATATTTGGCATTGCATGTCAAAACTGTCAAAAGTGTGGCAAAGAGATAAAATGTAAATGTAAGGGATTGCTTTTCTGGTATCAACAAAACATCTAATAATGTGTCTCCTGGATGCATTCTCAACATGTCAGGCTTGAGGAACAGAAATTTCAGCAGACAGAAAAACTTATCAGTGAAGATAAACGAGCCAACTACTTCCATACATCATTTGAAATCTAATTGACATAGTTACTGCAATGACTAACAAAAGTAAAAGAAAAGAAGCAATAAGAAAACTGCGGTGAGTACGATACAAACGTTTTCAATGATCATCTGTGATGCATCTAAAATGTCTGAGATGCTTCCAATCCCTCCGCCAATCGAGACTCCCTGGTACAGCTCCAATCAGACCCAGCAACCCAGAAAATACAGAAATAAAAAATGAGCTTCCACAATAAGGCGATTGGTACCGTTCTTTCCTTTTTCTCATCTTCCATAGGCAACCAATTTGCATCTCTCAAAGCCTCATCAGCTGCACAGAGAGCATATGCTATAAATCCCGATACAGATTTATTGCCCTGGAACAAGAACGTTCAATCAACAGTTCAGAACATGAAACAAAGTTTGGCCTTACGAGGCATTTAGCATCACCATTACATAGTTACAATCATAACATAACTTTCCAGAAGAATATAATTGACTCCCTATTGGAGAAGAGAGAAACTGCAGCGGAACACGTGAAACAATAAATATACACCTTTCCTCTAGACCTTTACTTCTTAAAGCATGCAAATATCTGAATGAAGGGAGGTGTAAAACAGCTTAAATTTGTAAGCACTACAGCAGTGAAGACAGTGCCATGGGCTGGTCGTTACATACGTAACGGTACCAGTTTCCAGATTATAATGATTTGCAGCATTGTCTACTGGCAGTGGCAGACCAGGATGGTATTGTAAGATGTGAGCTGCCACATTTTTCTTCTGAGAATTATATGTCAAAAGTCAAATTCATCCTCGAAACCATGAGACCCAGCATGGCAGCATCAATGCATATCTGGGTCATCACACCTTGTTAATTTGTTCATGGCTACAAATGGTGACAAGATGAAATGTGATGTAGAACTACAGCAAAATTTGAACTCCTAACTGCAAAGCATAACATGCTCCGATTCAGCTTCCCTAAGGCCTGAACACAATGCTACAATACTTGCATATAAATTCAGCGCCAAAATAAACAAGCATGAGCTAGTAACCTTGGCCCACTCTTCCTCGTCGAACTCGGCCTCGCCCTTCCCGCGCGGCACAGCGGCGACGACCCTGGACGGGAGCTGCTCGAGCGTCCTCCCCGTCGCCGCCGCGTCTCCGGGGAGGCGGAGGTCCTCTGCGGCGAGCGCGCGCACCGCGCAGCCCCCAGACACGAGGCGGTCCCAGGTGCGCCCCACCCCGCGGCCGAGCGGCGTGACGGCCCCGAGCCCCGTCACGACCACGCGGCGGCCCGCGGACGGGCGCGGCGGCGGGAGGGAAGGCGCCGCCTCCGCCGCTGAGGTGGAGGAGAGGCCCCGGAGGAGGGGGAGGAGGCGAGCGCGTCGGAGGAACCTCATCATGCGCCGGGGAGCAGCTCGTTGACGAGGCGGTGTGGCCGTGTGGGAGACGGAGGCGGGAGGCGGCGACAGCCGGTAGAGGGGTCGCGCCGTCGCGGATAATGCCTGCTTTCTCATTGGGCCGTATGGGCCGCCCGCAATCCGGTTTGCGAGTGGGCCGAGAGGTCCAGGCAATGTCTGCGATGCAATTTGGATTTTTTTTCAAGTTTCGAAATTAGTTGAAATATGGGCCCATTTTGGAAATTAGCAAAACTAGACGATTGTCGCTCATTTGGCGGGTAAGATATAAATCTTGCCCACTGAACCAGTGAGATATATACAAATCGTTTTATCATAGTGCGATCTATTTCCTCGCCTAATCACAGGGCGAGGAAAGGCCATAGTGGCATGCCACTGTGCCCTACTCGGCTGCCACCAAGGCCAAACAACGTATCGCCCGGTGAGTGTGAGATTCAATAAAAATCTCCCATCCACCGGGCGTTACATATGCCCACACTTCTAATGGGGCACATGCAACATATCACCTGGTGAGCAGGTGATTTAGTAAATAAAAATCTCTTGTCCACTGAGCAATTCATTGTTGAGAAAACAAAGCAGATGTTGAGGACGGTGATTCTTTTCCTGCGGAGTGGAACAATCTTGATTTTGCAAACCTAATCGTGAGCGAAGGCTATCATGTGACGTAGGAGTACAATGAGAACAATGAGTGCTAGGAGGCTAAGTACCCTAGCATCCAGGCTATCAAGGATGTTGTGGTTCAATGTGTGGCATCTCTTCGAATACAATTCAGGGTTGTGAAGTGCAGTAGGAAAGAGTGTGATGTGAAGTGCGTGAATGATGATTGCCCGTAGCAGGTGCATACCTTCAAGGGGAAGTGGATTGATTACTGAGAGTGCTCGATAATGACGGAGCACACTTTTAAGTTAGAGGAATTGGAGAAGTACCACATGAACTTATCATCCAGATTTGTTGCTAATGTCATATACAGTTAGATTATGGACAATATGAACTATGAGCCCGAATCAAAATGTGGTGGAGATGAGGTTCAGGACGTACGAAGTATCGTACGATAATCTCCCATGTCAACTCCACACCATTTGTTAGAATAACCCGGAAGTTATTATAATATTGTGCACTACCCCTCAGTTAAGGAACCTGGTATGTTGGTCCTACAATGCATATTCTTTGCCTTCGTAGAATGCATACAACCTTTCATGCATTGCACCCTATCATTTGCATCGACAACACATTCGTACCGAGAAGTACAAGGATCAAATACTCGCATAAATTTGAATAGATAGAAACAACTAAGTATTATTAGTAGTGTTTGCCTTTTTTGAGAGTGAGAACACGAATAGTTGGTATTAATTCTTGAAGTGTCTAAAGTTTTTGTTGTGATGGATTGGTCAAATGTCTTGTACATTATCGGCATGCAGAGATTTTGCAGACAATCTTTGATATGCAGCATGGTTTAGTACATTGTCAATTCGAATTCATCTGGCTGGACATGAAGAGCAGGTGGTGCATGAGGTATTTAGGTGAAAACTTTTTTAGGTAGTTCAAGAATAAGAACTTTATGAATCTTTCTAATAGGTTGTGTAGTCGGAATCAACAGCGGAAGTTCAACATCTTGTGGCAAAAACTTGATGAGCTGACCATGAAGCAAACTGAAGAGCTAGCAAAGAGGCTAATGACGGGAGAGAAGGATCTCCCTGTGGCTCTTGGTCAGATCCCACTAGATCATCCTAATACTACTGTAGAAACTCTCATCAGTGTTGGTTCAAAATTGCCATCAATGATGACTTTTGAACCGACACTGATTACTCAGTACTGATAGTCACAGACTATCAGTGTCAATTATGAAAATGGCACTGAAATATCCATCAATGCTGGCTGGTGGGTCCAACCGGCACTAATAGTCAGTCCCCAATTCAACGTTTTTTAGCCCAAAAAAAAACAAAAAAAAAAATCATGACCAGAGGCGCTCACCCAGTCACTACTCACTTGACCTCACAATAGCTCCGTGATTTTTGCTGGCATACGCTTCCCAGGACTCAAACTCGCGACCTCACAATAGCTCTCCTCTCTCGCGCGTGACCCTCTAACCATCTCACATTTCATTCGTTCTTAACTATAATAGCAAAATCAATCCTTTTGATATCTTCTGATCGAATGTTTGAACGACTATTTGGACATCTAAATGATCTTAGATCAAAAGGTGATCAACTACAAAATTGTAGAGTGCATCAAGGGTATAATTTTCATATAAAGTTTTCCCCATGCAATTTAGTATAAAAAGTTATGAATTTTTTAAGATAAGGTGTCAATTGACCATGACGGTAGGCTAAAACTTCGTTATGATAATTTAGGCACTTAAATGACATCAAATTAAAAAGTTTTCAACTACAAATTTGTAGACCTAGTTGAGTTCTACAATTTTGATATAAAAATTTTCCTCATCAGAGTTCGTATGAAAAAGTTATGAATTTTTTAAGATAAGCTATACAATAGCAATCATCAGTGGTGGTTCGTGGCTAAAATCACACTGATACTTACTATCAGTGGCGGTTCATGGCTAGAACCGACACTGATACTGATTATCAGTGCCGGTTTGTAGCTAGAACCAGTACTAATATATCAGTGGCGGTTCGTGGCTAGAACCGGCACTGATATTGATTTATCAGTGTCGGTTCGTGGCTGGAACCGGCACTGATAAATCAGTTTTAGTGCTGATTCTTAGCTACTCAGCCATTGTTCGCACGCGAGAGTTTAAGAACCAGCATTGATATATTTTTAGTAGCGGTTACTGTTGAACCGACATTAATGATGCGTTACATATGTGATGTTCTGTAGTAGTGTGATCTACGGAGGAGGACTTGGTCATATGTTAAGACCTTCTTCTAGTGGATTGAGCATGAGCCAAAGAAGAAGTGAGCTTTACTGTATGGCACTGAGGGGTTAGGCATGGTATCATAACAATAAACTTAGCTAAGATGTACAACTAGGTTATAAGTGGCGTGAGAGGACCCCCACTTGTTGCAATGGTAGAATTTGTTCTGCATGGGACATGCAAATACTTCATGGACTGGTATGCAGCAACGTCTATGGCAAGGAATGACAATTGGTTGATATATGGGCTCAAGTTGACTCAATACATGGTCGATGAGACAAAGAAGGCACAGATGCACTGGGCTAGGCCCATGAGCACTGCAGAGCACTGATTTGAAATTCTTTGTAGGGACAAAGGTCGGTGGGGGGGGGGAGGGGGCAATCTTGAGAGGATTATCCATGAGTGTATCCTTAGGAATAATGTCTGCATATGTACCTGCCACAAGCCAAGGCTGCTTCATAAGCCATGTACATATGTGATTGCTGCTTATATTGAGACTTAGTTGGCGCCTCGCATGCATGTGTCCAAGTATTTTATGAAGGAAGCTATCATGGCTACATGGAACCATGAACTATATGTATTTGGGATAGTTGGTTCATTTACTACAAAACCCTGGATCGGAGAAAATGTACATCCCAGATCTAGATACCATGAAGCAGAAGACGGACCGTCACAAGACTACATGCATTTGGAATGACATGGACAAGTCTAACGCCAGACGTGAATGTACTTGATGTCACCTAGAGGGGGGTGAATAGGCGTTTATGAAATTTAAAACTTAGCAGCAGATTAACAGAGTTCGGATACTCCGGTGAAGTTCGAATACTTCGGGTTTCCAGAGTATCCGGTCTTGTCCGGATTATCCGGCTTATACAGGATTGCGAAATCGAAATGAATCTAAGCAAGTCTACTAGAGTCTAAGAGTTACCACATATTCTACTATGAGTAAAAAGACTTTATCAACAATACCCTGCAGTAAAACACTCACGAATAATAGGATTTGGGAAAAATTCCAAAACTACAAGAATTAGTAGAACTTGCACGAAAATTAAGGAGACAAGGATTTATCCCGAAGTTCGGACACCTCACTAAGAAGCGTCTACGTCTCTGTTGAGGAGCTCACAAAGAGCCCAATCTCTTTCAACCCTATCATCTCCTAGCGACCGCAAAGATCAAGCTAGGTTTTCTTACTTAAATGAACGAGCAATTACAAACTTCTCATGGCACTCCACAATCCTTGGGTGCTCTACGGGCGACACCTTGCCATCTAGGAGCACGAGGCTCCAAGAGAAAAAGATCACAAGTGAACGCTTGACGATGAACTCAATACTCAAATATTGAATTTTGGCTCAACAACTCAAATCACACTTCCAAACCCTATCTCTCAATTCTTGGAACAATCTAAGCACTATAGAGGTTTAGAGGGGCTATTGAATGCTTTGGGAGGCTTTGTCAAAGAGTAGCTCAGCAGCAACAGCAAGCATTCAATGCAAAGAGGTGGGGGGTATTTATAGCTATCTCTCAAAAACTAGCAATTACTGTTCTGGTTGACCTAACTTGGAGTATCCGGTGAACACCGGAGACTCCGGCCATTATTTCAAAACGGACTGAGAACTGTGTCAAAACTAGCCGTTATAGTTCTATTGAACTGACCCGGAGTATCCGGTGAACACCGAAGACTCCGGGTGGCACTTAGTCGCCACACAGAAAAGACTCGGAGACTTGCCGGACTCTCCGCCCTCTCCAGATACCGGAGTATCCGGTGAACATCGGAGACTCCGCTAATTTAAAATAAATTCGAACCGAGACTCTCTGACGGAGTCTCAGACTCCGGCCGAAAACACTAACTATCGGAGTATTCGGTGAACACCGGAGACTCCGGCCATTTTAAAATTAAATGGATACCGACGCTCTCTACTAGAGACTCTCTCGGAGACTCCGGCCACAAACACCAAGCACCAGAGTATCCGGTGAACACCGGAGACTCCGGACATTTAAAATTAAATCGGAACCGAGACTCTCTGGCGGAGTCTCAGTCGGAGACTCCGGCCTAAAACACTAAGTAACGGAGTGTCCGGTGAACACCGGAGACTCTGGACTCAGAACACTTTGCCTATTTTCCAGTGTCCGTGGATGAATGTGTCTCTCAACATTTAGTTCTAAGAGGTTACTTTGAGCATTGAGACACCATCAAAACTATCAATTGCATCCCTCTTGATAGTACAGTTTTCATAAACTCAATTTCAAAAATAAAATCAAATTAAATCCTATTGAGTACTACAAAATGCTTCTTTTTTCTTTTTGAGGACGCCTACGTCGTATAACATCACCCATAGAACTAAAGCATGTTCATAGCTTCAATAAACTCATTAGTCCCTTAATCGTTTTGCTACCAATAAGCCAAAACCCACTTAGGGGGCCTAGATGCACTTTCAAGACGTCATATCAAATAGTGCATTGAATGTACTGAAACGAGACACACTTACAAGTACTGCCCTAAAAGCACACAGGAGATAGACGCCAACGATGTCAAAGCAGGTCCTTCAGGCGCAACAACTGATGGGAGACGTCCATGTCCTCATCGTGCACACACTTCATCCACGAATAATGGAGTTGTGTGACTAATTATTGTCGTGTAATTTGCAGTTATTGAAAGTTTGGAAGTATGTTGTAATGAACTACGTTATGTTAAATTAGTGTTGTTATTTTAAGTTTTCAAGTATCTTATAACAAACTATGTTATGTTAAATTCATGTTTTGAGTCTTATTGTCACCATGTAATTCACAATTATTCTATGCTTTAGAGTATGTTGCTACAAAATTGTGTTCTATTAAATTCTTGTTGTCTCACTCATAATTATCATGTGATTTGCAAGTGTGGTTTACGTGCACTCGTAGCTGCTTGACCCACGCTTGGATGTTAGACACCGCTCCTACTTGACGACTATTCTGGGGACTGAGCTCCCGGTGCTCCGTCCACAGATTATAGAGGAACTCATGAGGTTGGATGAGCATTGGATCCCAAGGTTCGCAACATATTGCCTTCACGTGCTTATCGGATCAAGTGAAAGCATGAGGCCACAAGGCACCCAGACTTGGATGCTTATGGGGATGCTATGCATGCCTTTCCCTTAGGGCCACCAACTGTCGCAAGAAGAAGTGTTGTCACACCAACTAGGTGAACATTATTTTCCCCTAGCATGTAAGTATTATGCCATTGTACTTCATCGATCGTATGTAACCTATCGTTGTCCATGTTCTTAGCTGCAGTCATCTTAGCATTGTCCATGTTATTGACCCTATTCATCATACCGGCACTAGTGGAGTTACTACTACAATTTTGATTTTATGTCATGTCTACTTCATATTTGTGGTATGTACTATGCTCTATATCTGCCATGTTAAACATATTCTCGAAATTGAAATCTTTGTATAACAAATATATATACTCAGATTATTTCAATTACTGGCAGCTGATAACAGAATTAAGAAGTTGTGATGAATGTTGCTCATTCTTTGATGTGATGTAATCTTTTCCAACATTTTTTCCAGCTCAGGGAAAAGAAGAAGTTTGTCTCCAAGTTTGGTCCTGAATGATTGGAAAGAGTCTAGTGACATGCCACGAGCTTCACGGGCATATCACCGAGTTACCAAGTTTGGTCCAAGTTTAATGTTTGTGTTGGATGTTGAACCTTGTTTACTCTTATGAATACTATCAAGAATTGCTAGTGGAAGTCCCCGTTTGATGTTTCACCTTTATCTCTCTTTATGAATGAATTTTCGTAGAAATGCTAGTTAATATGATGGCGTAAATCTTATAGTTGGAATGAGCTCTTGCCTGCTTGTTATAGCTGTTCTAAGAGGCATTGCATTTGAATACTACATTGTTGTTCTCTGGTGCTACAATTGTTTAGAATCAGATATCATTGTAGTATGCAAATGCTTCTTCAAGCAACAAATGTGGCATCAGAGCCACCTGAAAAAAACCAAATCACTGCAAAATTGGATCAAGTACCAGCCACATTCAATTCAATGGGTCATGTGAACTCAGATTGTTGTTAGTAAAGCAGTTAACACAATGTTGTCCTAAATAAATGGACTAAGATACAAAATGTACGTTTAAGTGTAGAACTGGCAACAAGTTTTTGGTATCATACAAACACTCCCGGACGGAAGAGATCAATGATGGTCATTCTCTATCTGCCTCTGATCATGCATTATTTGCACAGGATACCATTTCCAGACCAGCAGAATGTAAGAATCACCACTGGAACATAAAGAAGAAACATGGGCGGAGATGAATTCATCTTCCCTTTCGTGAATACACCAGTCAAAACCTTGCCAATTTGCATCAAAGTGCTCTAATTGCATCCAAATCAAACCTCATGAGATTGCACCTGCAAATGTTGTACAACATACATAGGCAGTTATCAATTTTCCCGTGAGCCGGCAACTATTTCTGAAGCTCGAAGAACTGTCAGATGAAGGACACAATCACACAAGAAACTGAGCCCAGCACTGCATATACTGGCTTCATTGTGTTTATCGGAATTCAGAAACAAGATGCAATACCATTCACAGTTCGTCACCTCAATCTTTCTCCTCCACAAGATCACCTTCCAAAGCACCATTTTGTCCGATGGACAATCGTCGATCTCCAGCGACCTCAAGAAATTGAAGTAGGCATAGTTGATGGCAAGCTGCATATCGTACCAGTAGTTCACGGCAATGGTGAGCCCGTTCGGCCCTGGGCTCTAGCTGACATGGTGAAACCACATGGTCAGCAGGTAGAGCATCTCGCCGGCCCGCACCGTGCACCGTATCGGCGCCGGGGTGTTGAAGTAGAGCGGGATCGACGACGCCTGCGCGGCCACCTCCTCCGGCGACGGCGGGTATGGGTCCACGCTGCTCCAGGGCAGTATCCTCTCTCGGGCTCTTCCCAGCTTAAGCCTCAGCTGATGCTTCCCCTCTGCTGTCTGCTCCCTGCTCCGCGGAGACGTAGCGGGCGGCGGGGTAGTTGCGGACGTAGAGGCGGTGGTGCTCGGTGGGCGGCAGCAGGAGGAAGTGCTTCTCGCCGGAGACGACGGCGTAGATGTTGTCGTAGTGGTCCTTGTGGTAGAAGGTGACGGAGCGGGCGTTGCCCATCCAGAGGTTGACGGCCTCGGGGAGGCAGCCAAGCGCCTCGCTGGCCCAGGGCACGTGCGCGTCCACGTCGCCGGCCACCGCCGCGTACTCCCCCGGAGTCAGTCGTCCTGCTGCTGCGCGTACGCGACCAGGCCCGCTGCCGGGTCGGAGCCCCTGATGAGCCGCACGGCGGTGGGGAAGTCGACGCGCCGGGCGTGCGCGGACGCGTGCGAAGCACCTGGAGGAGCCCGGAAGCCGCGGGTGCGGGGCGAGCGCATCGGCGCGGCCGTCGGAGGTGAGGTGGAGGGAGACGGCGGTGGAGCGGAGCGCGTCGGTGAGGCAGGAGACGTGTCGCGGAGGAAGGCGAGCGGCGTTGGGGGCAGGTCGACGCGCGGCACGACGCCAGCGGGCCTAGAGGAGAGGAGACGGTGACGATGGCGGGGGAAGATCGTCTGTGACGTCGCGCAGCGTCGTTCGGCCGGCCGGTACAGACGGGGCGGCGTGCACACGCCGGCGGGCTGGCCGGCGGCACGACTACGGCGCGACAGCACGCTACTGGCGACCGCGCGACACGACTCGCGGCGGCGCACGCGTGCATATACGCGAGGTGCTGCAGCTGATGAGCTAGATGCTAGCGTTGCTCGATCAGTGGCCCAGTAGCTATATACTAGCTAGCTTTTTTCGATTAATTCCGTGTGATGTTCCATGGAGAAATCTCAGAATATCATTCTCAAATGCATATATTTCCATGAGCAAATGGCAATATATAAACTCAAAAAAGAAAAGAAAAGAAAAGAAAAGAAAAGAAAAGAATGGTACCACCTTACAACTTACACTTGAGATGGCATGCAAAAGGGCGCCACAAAAACTCCATGGGTGTTGCACACATTTATGCTATTTTTGCATGCATGGCGCGCGATATTTGATGCAAATATAAGAGTGTCTTTTAAACAATTAACAGTCGAGCCATGCATGCATATCGGCTGTGGCCACATCGTGTCAAATCAATGGGAGGAATGCGTGCAGCCTACCAGAAGCCTATTGCCTGCTTATGGACGCACTGTGATCACATTCTTGTATCTCTTCTCCGTGTCCAGGGCACCACTCCTAATCAGCTAATGCAACTGTCCCTGCAGAATTTGCGGCATTGCATCCAAAAGATCAGGAATTCATATGTATAGGGCACCTTATCAGCTATAAAAATGAAGTTTCATGTGTGGAAGCTAATTCCTAATTTTGACTGATTATTTTGACGATGATGAATGGCCAATAAAATGGATAAAGGTAAAAGAAATAAATCTGTCTAATTATTTTAATGATTCTCATAGTCTCATTGTACGTAATAAAAATCTGATTATGAATGGTTCAATCACTCAGTGAGAAAAGGAAAGAAAGAAAGAGATAAACTACATGTTCTCACTAATTTACGACCATTAAACATGATATCCATATAGTATTTAATCTCAGAAGAGACATAAAAGTCCTAAAAAATATCAAACATGGCTCTGTCAAGATACACTGTCTTCAGTGAAATTTGAATTTTGATCAAACCAAACCGTTCAATTGGGCAGGCGGATCAGCTCTTCCAGCCTAAATTAATCAACATTGCAGACCAACAGTTCAGAATATCTCTAGAGCCATCCAAATTCCAAACCTTATATGGCTATACATAACCACAATGCAAGCAACAACAATGCAAGCCGACACAGAGACAGTTCGGTGAATGAAAATGCATTGCATTGCATTATTTGCTCACTCCGTAAGCAACCCTGCAGATGCCGATCGAGCTAGCTACACATCTAACTATGGCAAAAACTCTATGACATGATTTATCATATATAACTAGGGAAACTGATTAACTTTGTGCTGCGTCTTTCGTTTTCTGCCATAATTTTCTCGTGCCATAGTCTTTGGTTTAAATACATCACTACCGGAAATGAGGCTTATGCCGAGTGCCTACGTGTATGCCGAGTGCATTATATCGGGTACTCGGCAAACAGCAACCTACGCCGAGTTCCCAACGAAAGCACTCGGCAAACAATATGACACTCGGTAAATTCATAAAAAAACACTCGGCAAAAAATAGCACTCGGCAAAAAGAGAAAAAACACTCGGCGAATTAGGACACTCGGCAAAACACGTGGCACGTGTCCCTCCGTTCGGCGTCTGACGGCGAGTCTCCACTTTGCCGAGTGTCGTCTAACGGACACTCGGCAAACATGTATGTTTGCTGAGTGTCCGATATTAGGCACTCGGCAAACTAATTTTTTTTCTTTATTTTCTTTTTGGTTTCCTTTTGTTCTCTTTTCTTTCTCGTAATAACAACCGACCAAGGGCCGCCACACATCGATTCCGGTACTACTGCAGTATGGTTTTAGGATGATATTGTTATGAACTTAGAGTTAGAATTCAGTCGTGCTTCAAGATTGAGATGCAGCAGATGTGGACTCCTGAGAGCGGCCTTTGGAATCAGTTGTGCTCTAAACATGTGTCAAAGATGCTACCGTGTGAAGAGTTGAGCTCACAAACAAAGGAGAATGACAATTCTTCTTGCTTGCCTTAAAAAAGGAATTTCTCTGCTATATATTATCATTCCAGCTGTCATCCAGACAAAGAAGGAATTTTCAATGCTTGCCAAGTGGAAGAAGCAAAAGCTGTCACGTACGATGCTTAGAAACCGAATCATCTACGAAAAAGAATCGTGATTTCGAGAGGGAACGGATCAGGTTTGAAGCCAAAGTGACGGTTGAATCATCATTTGACCTTGAAACTTTTTCTACATTTAACATACAACATAGAATATTTCATGTTAAACTTTGTTATTTTTCTGGGTCCGTTTACTATTTTTAATTCATTAAGTGCATTTCCTGGCTTTTAATGGATATAAGTCAAATTTGATCTGCAAGCACATGAAATAATGAACAAAAATGGGTAGAAAAATCATATTCATGTTGTTGAGTCTATTTTTAGGCCTTACCTAAGAAATGAAAAGAAATTTGAAACATCTGGGCGGCAACACTCAACCACCAACATGTAGCTTATTGGTTTTCTAATTCTAAAAAAAACAAACGAAGTCTGAAAAACATGAGACTTGCCATAGTGTCATAATATGATACGTAGAGGCTGTGATAAAAATTTGAGAAGGTTTCGCAAAAATTATCACGTACTACGCTTAGAAACTGAAGCATCTCCGAGGAAGAATCGTTGTTTCGAGAGGGAACAGATCAGGTTTGAAGCCGAAGTGATGGTTCAATCGTCGTTTGACCTTGAAACTTTTTCTACACTCAACATACAGCATAGCATATTCGATGTTAAAATCTGGTATTTTTTGGGGTCCGTTTGCTATTTTTAATTCATTAAGTGCAGTTGTAGCAGGAAAACAAATTCAGGTGTTTGCCGAGTGTTCTTGCATTTACACTCGGCAAACAAGCGCTTTGCCGAGTGTTCTATATTTGACACTCGGCAAAACCAGACACTCGGCAATTTCACGAATATAGGGTTTTCCATCCCGGCCGCGCGCGGGGACAGATCTACTCCGATTTTTCCATCCCCCTCCGCTGCTGCCGCCCGCCTCGCGCCGCCCCGCCCGACGCCGCCGCCCGACGCCGCCCTGCCCGCACCGCCCCCCTCCGACGCCGCTCCGCGCCGGCCGCCCGACGCCGCCCCGCCCGACGCCCGCCTCGCACCGCCCCGCCCGACGCCGCCCTGCCCGCACCGCCCCCTCCGACGCCGCTCCGCGCCGGCCGCCCGAGGCCGCCGCCCGACGCCGCCCCGCCCGACGCCGCCCGACGCCCGCCTCGCGCCGCCCCGCCCGACGCCGCTGCCCGACACCGCCGCCCGACGCCGCCTGGAGCCGCCCCGGCCGCGCCGCCCCCCTCCGACCTCCTGCAAATCAGCAAGGTAAGTTGCTTGCCGCTTTGCTAGCTCCGACGTCAACTTTGGGGTTTTGTCAGAAGCAATCCTGTAATTTCTTTTTGTCTCCATGTCAAAGTCCCCGAAGACCTGCGATTGACATTGTGGCATGGTGGTTACAGTGTATTAGTGTCTCCTGATCTATTTAATTGAAACTAGCAGTTCATTTCAATCTTGGATTAGGACTTAGAATACCCACATTTTGGATGATTTTATCCTCTTGAAGCACATAAGCTAGCTAGTTTGGGTGCTAATCCTGACAATATCCCAAATAATGTAAGTTCTCTTATGGCAGCAGACATTGTATCACCTTCTGGTTGATGGAATCCTCTATAAACAATTCCAGCGCCTCCTCTCCCAAGCTCTTCTTTGAACTTTCCAGTTGCTTCCCTCAATTCTCGATATGTAAACCGCCTGAACTGGTTTGTGATAATCCTGTATCCATCCTCCATTGATTTGGGTATGTTATGCTTCTTGAAGAAAAAGTACCCAGCCTGCCACAATAACAAGCAACTCTAGACCTCCCAATATTGCAGCAAAGACGTAGAAGTATGTCCAATTTATGTTGTCCTTTTTTGTTCCATACATGCTTGCTGATCCTAGCATGACCTCAGAACCTGGGGGTCCGCAGGCGAGGCTTTCTTCTTTGTAGATTAAGGATGCTGAACTGTTTGAACTCTTTGGTACTTTCATATAGTTATCTCCAGGGAAATACGGGTATACCTGACCATTGTAGGGTAAATCTTTAGTGTAACACCAACCATCCCCACCCTTGTATGTGAAAGATAAGCAGGTGCTGCTGTTCAAGCAAATGTTCCAGCATGCTTCAAATGAGATGGATTGATTGGAGGACAGATCAAAGCCATAATAGTCAGCATGAGGTTGCTTGACAAATGTAAAATCCTCGTGTGCTCGGTTTTTGTCAATTGAGAACGTTGGTCTGCATCCTTTGTTCCAATTTGTTGGATCAACCATCACATATTCTGGAGGACACCTACATCGTAGACCACCAGAGTAGTCACAGAGCCCATTCTTTCCACACAATCCATGCACATAACACATCTAGAGTGGTTTAATCTTAATCACCATCATTTTACCTTCTTTTATTCAAATGTTTAGCCTAATATATGGATGACAAAAACTGAAACATTACGGCATTCTAAACTTGAGACTAATATATATGGCATTTGTATTCTATCTCATTTAGCATATTTCTTCCATTAATCTTTCATGCTTACAATGCTAAATATAGGTGCTGTTTTCCATGGAAATATGAGACTCTAGAGTGGTTTAGTCTTAACCACTATCATTTTACCTTATTTTAATCAAATGTTTAGTCTAACATATGGATGCCAAAAACTGAGATATTATGTCATTTCTAAACCTGAGACTAAAATCTGGTTTGCATGTACAACTACTCTATATTTGCAAATTTTCTTAAATTAGAACAAGCTGTTAATTTAGGGTTTAGGATGTGCATGTCGCGTAACCTATGCGTCTCCCGTTTGAAAGAGTTATGGTTATAAATATGCAAGCCTTTGCATATCTATAACCGTAACTGTTTCGAATTGTCCACATTTTTTGGACAGCCTGAGGATGTGTAGATTGGGTTTGTTTCAATGCTCTACTCCGATCGGAGACAGAGTTTCGGCAGCGTCTCCCCGTTGTTCTCCGGATACACATTGTCTTGGCTTGTTGCCGAGACGTGTATTTGGAGAACAGCGGGGAGGTGCTGCCGAAATTCTGTCTCGGATCGGAGTAGAGCATGGAAACGGCCCAATGTACACATCATCGGGTGGGATTAGGACCTATCTTTACCTATTAGATAGTTTGATGCATGCCGATTCCCTCTTATGGTAAAACACAAATATTTGATGGAAATAATTAATTGTATGTGTATGTTTCCCAATATGTTAGAGGATGGATGATCGTGAGTGGATGTACACTGGCCGCTCTAGTCAGGGTTTTTTGACCGATGAATGGATCCAGAAGACCGATGCATTCTTGGAATTAGCATTTGCTAGGCCAAAGGGACCTCGTGGAACTTGGTGCCCCTGCAGTATTTGTGTAAACGCGCGTCAACAAACAAAGGAGGTCATGGGTCAACACCTTTGTAAGAATGGGTTTATGCCACACTATACCCGGTGGACCTACCATGGTGAGTCCGAACGTGCCAGAGAGGAGGTGGTGCGTCAACGCACCAACGACTATGATGTCGGGGTCGGAGACATGCTAGATGACTTCCATGACGCACATTTTAATGAAGCACGTATGGAGGAAGTGCCGGAGTCAACCGCAAAGGACTTTTATGATATGTTGTCTACAGCGCAGCAACCCCTTCACGGGCATTCCAAGGTTTCTCAATTGGATGCCATCGGACGCCTAATGGCTATCAAGTCCCAGTTTAGCTTCAGCCGAGAAACCTTCGACGCAATGCTGACAGTTGTTGGTAGCCTTCTCCCGGAAGGTCACATTCTGCCAAAGAGCATGTACGAGTCGAAGAAAGTCCTCCGTGCACTTAAGATGCCATATGAGCAGATACATGCTTGTCCAAAGGGATGCATCTTATTTAGGAAAGAACACGCGGACGCAAAGTACTGTGTGAAGTGCAATTCCTCTAGGTATCTTGAGGTAGACTCTGGTGATGGTCAGAAGAGGCAGCTCGCAATCCCCGTGAAGATCCTTCGGTATCTTCCATTCGTACCGAGAATCCAACGTCTGTATATGACTGTGGAATCTGCTAAACAGATGACATGGCACAAAGATGGGCGTCGATACAATCCTGACAAGCTGGTACATCCATCGGATGGTGAAGCATGGAAGAGGTTCGATCTGATTCATCGTGACAAAGCTCTAGAGGCTCGTAATGTACGAATTGCGCTCGCAACTGATGGGTTCAATCCATATGGTATGACTTGTGCCTCATACAGCTGTTGGCCCATGTTTGTTATTCCCCTCAATCTCCCTCCCGGCGTCATCTTTCAACGACAGAACATATTCCTGTCGCTGATAATTCCGGGGCCTGAATACCCGGGGAAGAATATGAGTGTGTACATGGAGCCGCTGATGGATGATTTGGTCCGTGCTTGGGAGGATGGGGTCTGGACATACGACCGAGCTACAAAGACAAACTTCAAAATGCATGTTTGGTACCAGTACTCCCTGCATGACCTACCGGCATATGGGATATTCTGTGGCTGGTGTGTGCATGGGAAGTTCCCATGCCCAGTATGCAGGGCGGCTCTGAAGTTCATTTGGTTGACAAAGGGTGGCAAATATTCTTCCTTCGACAAGCATCGACAATTCCTTCCTCTTGACCATCCATTCAGACAAGACGTGCAGAACTTTACGAAAGATGTAGTTGTCAAAGGCTCGGCACCACCTAAGATGACCGGTGCCACGGTTCGTGCTCAGTTAGACGCTCTCGAGGCCAATGCCCAAGGAGATGGATTTCTGGGATATGGTGAGCAACACGCCTGGACTCACAAGCCATGCTTGTGGAATCTCTCCTACTTCGATGATCTCCTTCTTCCATATAACATTGATGTAATGCACACTGAAAAGAATGTCGCTGAGGCCATTTTTGGAACAATCATGGACATTCCTGAGAAGACGAAGGATAACGTTAAGGCTAGAGTCGATCAAACGAGATTATGCAATAGACCAAAGCTAGACATGGCCCCTCCCAGAGGCGGTAAATCGTGGACGAAGCCAAAGGCCAATTTCGTTCTTACAAGGGCCCAAAGGAGGGAAGTACTTGAGTGGTTCCAAACCTTGATGTTCCCTGATGGGTATGCAGCGAATTTGAAGAGGGGAGTGAATTTAGCTACCTTGCGAATCAACGGGCTCAAGAGTCATGACTATCACATATGGCTTGAGCGGCTACTGCCGGTGATGATTCGAGGCTATGTCCCCGAGGATGTTTGGCTAGTGCTTGCGGAGTTGAGCAATTTCTTCCGCCAGCTTTGTGCTAAAGAGTTATCTCATACCGTGGTAGCAGACATGGAAAGACTGGCGCCTGTGTTGCTCTGCAAGTTGGAGAAGATCTTTCCACCCGGCTTCTTTAATCCGATGCAACATATGATTTTGCACCTCCCGTATGAGGCACGAATGGGGGGGCCCGTGCAGGGCCGTTGGTGCTACTCAATTGAGAGATTGCAAAAGATTCTTCGAAATAAATGTAAAAATAAATGCAAAATTGAAGCATCCATAGCCGAATCATACATCCTGGAGGAGGTGTCAAACTACACAACAAAATACTATGCTAATAATCTTACCAGTGTGCATAATCCACCCCCTCGTTACAATGCTAGCAACCCCGAAGATGAATCAAAGCTTAGCATCTTTAGAGGGCAACTTGGCAGTGCAAGTGGTGCGACTAACAAGACCTTGCAACATGAAGAGTGGCGCACTATTATGTTGTATGTCTTGACCAACCTATCCGAAGTGGAGCCGTACATGCAGTAAGTGCTCAATACATTATTTCTCAACTACTCACAAGTTTGTTTCCAACTCCGCTTCTTCTCATTGCTATAGGGAATTCAATGAGCAATTCTGGCATGAATCAAGGGAACCTACCCTCGAGGAAGCTTCGGCCCTTCTTAGAGATGGTGTGGGAAATGACATGCCTGATTTCATTTCTTGGTTCAAACACAAAGTACTTTCTAACTTGGCTATTACACCAACTTGATTTCATTTCTAACTTAATTTCATTTCTTACATGCGACTAATACACCAAGGTACCCCGCTTAAACTTGTAGGGAACAACCGACGAGTCTATGAGTGCCGACTTGAGACAAGTTGCTGATGGTTGTGCCTATAGGGTCAGGTCATTTAAGGCTTACGACGTGAATGGATATCGCTTCCACACAGCAAACCACGAGCAGAGTCGACCCAATCGTAGAACAACAAATACCGGAGTTTTTACTCCAGGCTTAGATGGGGCTGAGTACTACGGAAGAATTGAAGAAATATACGAACTGAATTTTGATGGGAGCAAACCTCTGAATCCCGTCATATTCAAATGCCATTGGTTCGATCCAGAAGTTGTGAGACGGACCCCTAATCTTGGGCTAGTCGAAATTCGACAATCAACCGTCTTACCAGGAGACGATGTCTATATTGTGGCTCAACAAGCCACGCAAGTTTATTATCTCTCGTACCCGTGCAAAACCGTTCAGCGTCTTAAGGGTTGGGATGTTGTGTACAAGGTACCGCCACACGGTAAACTACCAGTCCCAAACAATGAAGATTACAACATAGACCCCAACACATATGATGGAGAATTCTTTCAAGAAGATGGCCTCGCAGGGAATTTTGAGATCGACCTGACGGAAGCTCAGGTCATGGAAGTAGACAATGAAACTGGTGCTAACGAGGACGAAGAAGACGAGGTTGAGAATGCGAGGGACTTGGAATTACTTGAGCGGTTACATTTAGGCAATGACAATGATGACGGCATTCCTCCTCCCGAGCATCAGGATGATTATTTCAACACGCGTGATAGTGATGATGAGACTTATGATCCAGCTGCTCCCGATGATGATGATTATTTCTAATAACTGTATGATTTATTCTTTCTCATAGCATGTTTTTTTTTAGTATGCTTCATTTATTTACATCAAGTTGTAACATCCGTACTAATTGGTTTACTCGTTCTCATAGGAAGTGATTGAAGCATGGTGGGCGGTATGAGGAAGTTGACGTCGCTATACAAAAAGGCGACGGGGAAAGCCACGGATGCAGGTGACGGGTCCGGAAAGAGACCCCGGGGAAGACCTCCAGGAAGGCCGAGAGGCGGAGGCAGGGGTGGAGGAGGTCCTTCTATACCTGCTGTTGAGGAGGAGACTGAGTCGCCTCTAGGTGCAGCTGAGTCTGAGTCTGACTCGCCTATACCTACGGCTGCGACTCAGTCTGGGGATGAGGAGGAGCAGGTAGAGGAGGAGCAGGTTGACCAGGGGGGTAGCTCTAGCTCTACTTCTTCTCGTGTGTGGCTGCGTGGTCCTTCTAGCCTCCCGAGGCGACCGGTGCCAATGGCTAGACGCCCGCTCATTCGACCAGATGGGGAGAAGTAAATGGCTCTCTCTACTCTCACTATTTTTTTTGCCTTTGTATCTTCAATATTTCAACACATACTAATAAATTGCCTTTACACTTGTGCAGGAACTGGCTGAGGGTTGGAGAGGGTGACCACTCACGCCATGTAAACGGCATCCTTGGACTTTTGATCAAGGAGAAGTTCCCTGGCATGGTTACTCTGGGCGGAGTAACCGAGCCGGCATACACATGGGCCCACTATGCAGCCGCGCCGGACGCCCGTGATCGGGAGGGAAGGGTGTTTCCCAATAGAGCCGAGCGGGTGAAGGCCGAGCTATGGGTAAGTTTCTTTCGCACTACATTAGTCAATACTAATCGCATGAAAATTATTTAACTAATGACTGGATCTGTCGCGTCTATATGCAGGATTTTTTTAGATGCGAGCCGGGCTTAGAGGCTGGGGCAGCTGTTGTCGTCGACAAAGCTGCCAAGAAGCTTGTTAAGGATATGCACTACGAGGCGCGCGTCCAGGCCGTGATCAAATTTCACGCGGAACACCTTGGAGCGAAGGTGACAAAAAAAGACGCTAGGACCATATCTCTGACCCGGGAGCAGTACCTGCAGGTAAAGTACATTAAAGCTTATTATTCCTTAGATTACTAACACTTAATTTCTTCTTCTTATATATTATGTACTTGATTATTTAGGTGCCTCCGGGGTGGTGCGCAGGAGACCTTCCGTGCTGGACGGTGATCGTGGAGAAGTGGTGCGCTCCCGAGTGGGAGGAGAGTCACAATGCTTGCCGGGAAAGGCGATTGTTGATGCCTGGCGCGCCACACCATCAAGGCAACCTCAGCCTGACTAGTTTCGCGGCTAGATGGGTATGCAATAGCATCTGTTGTTCCCAAGCTCAGTTCTCCTTAATTTCTGTGCAGGCGTCCTCTTTATGAATGTTATTGCTTTTCTGTTGCAGTCGGCAAAAAATGATGGTCAGCCTCTCTCCCAGTTCAAGGCTTATGCTTTGGCCCATAAGTCAAAGGCGATGCACGGGGTTGCATATGACCCGAATGACCCGGCCTCAGCGTACAGCAACGAGAACGTCAAGGCTCGCCTGGATGGATACACATCGATGGCAAAGGAGGTCCACGGCCCAGACTTTGATCCGAGCGAGCATGATCTTGATGGGGAAGTGGTTATGAGGGCGGGAGGAGGCAAGAAACATGGCCGGTTCTGGATTGGCGACGGCACACTCGATACGGCCACCACTCCCTCTCTCTCTCAGCTTAGAGCTCAGAGCACGAGCTCAGGTCCGGGTATACGTCCTCGCCCAGAGCCTACACGGATTGCGATGAACGAAATCCAGGTTAGTTCTATTTCATTCATCCTCGACGATCTGTACATGCTTTGCATTGGAACGATGATGAGATTGCGATGACATACTGTAGGCCCAGCTGGATGAAGAAAGGAGGCTCCGGCACGAATTAGAGAGATCGTTCGAGGAGAGGATGGCGGCAGAACGATCCCAGTGGTACGCGATGATGACACCCCTTTATGCTGCAATGGGCCAAACTCCGCCACCGATGCCAACCCCTTCTCGTCCACTTGCTCCACATGCTCCACACACTCCTGTGAGTTAGTTTATAACCTTGTAATCACCATTATTGCCATTCCTACAACCATAGAGTGTTGTGCTAACTATATCCTCCTTTGTGCAGTATCCATCAGAGGGATCGAATACGCCTGGAGCTGGAGGTTCGCACATTGGTACTCCACCTCACTTTGGTTTGTTCTCCTCACTTTGAAAACTTACTTTTGTAACCCCATATCCATACTTAGCATTTCTGTTTACTTTCAAATGCATACTTCTTACTTAGTGTTTTTGCTCCTTGATTGATGCAGGTTAAGGTGGTAATCAAGTGTGGAGTCTGTTACAGCCTGCAACATTTCCTTTTGTTTGGACTATATTTTGCTATCTTGTCTCAACAATTTGTGATGTTTGTGTCACTTGCGATGTTTATGCGACAGTTTATGTGATGTTTATGCGACAGTTTATGTGATGTTATGCGACGGTTTATGTGATGTTTATGCGACGGTTTATGTGATGTTTATGTGAATGTGGTAATATGTGAGATATATATAAATTGTTTTGAATTGCAGCGACAGTTTTGAATCTGGTAGGATTAATTGGCCGTCTGGTATAGAATAGGTTGCCGAGTGTTACACTCGGCAACCAAGGATATGCCGAGTGTTACACTCGGCCAACATGACACGTGTCACAAGGCTGTTTAAACTGGCATTTTGGATGCCAGTTTGCCGAGTGTATACACTCGGCAAAGAGTGCTATCTCGGCTTTATTCTGTACTCCTTTTGCCGAGTGTATTGGTGGGTACTCGGCAACGTCGCGAGGTTTGCCGAGTGTATACATTATACACTCGGCAAAGCGGCGGCCGTTACGGGCCTGACGCCGTTAGGTCGGTTTTTTGGCCGAGTGTCGTATTTGGCTCTCGGCGAATATGTTTGCCGAGTGCTCGACATAAAACACTCGGCAAACAGCTGTTTGCCGGCACTGTGTATGCCGACAGTGTTATGCCGAGTGTTACACTCGGCAAACACTTTACCGAGTGTTTTTAGCGCTTTGCCGTGTGCCGTGGGCACACGGCAAAGTATCAAAATCCGGTAGTGCATGTACTATATTTTTTTGTAAAAAAAATTACAATCAAGTATATATACAAACCAAGAAGATCTACCTCATGACCTCCTGATACGAACATATGGTTGGGTACTATAGGCTGTAATTAACCAAACGATATTGTTGACTTAATTTAGTTTGGAGAAAGTCAAAGCCAGATACAGAAAGATCTAGTAAATCCTACTGAATATATAAAAAGGGCAGAGGAACTGAATTGCTGAAATGCATCCTGAGAACTGAATTGCTGAAATGCATCCTGAGAACTGAATACGGTTGACTCATAAGCGAAAATCTGTGCAAAACCGAACAAACAGAAGAGCAACGAAAATGTGATGTTTGCTAACGCATGTGCAATACAGAAAATGGACTGACATTGATGCTGCTTACCAGCAGTAAGCATTACAACAAAATTGAAAAACAATCATGAAACAAATAAGTGAGATGAGAAAAATATTCATAGCAATTAGGTATAATCATCTCCCATCTTTCTAATATTATATATGATATCTAGTAGTAATCAATTATGGTTAAAATAAGCTGGTAATGTGTTTAAAACAACTAAAGTGATCCTGACGAAAGAAAGCAATCAATTGATCTTATTCCCTTTCTCCATTTTCTATTTTAGCATGAAAAAAATGTGAACCGGTCCTTGGAATTTGTTAATATCTGAGTTTTTTCTGCTAAAAAATGATTTTTATTCCAGAACTTCAAAATCTGTTGGCGCGGACTAATTTGGGTGAGGAAAAAATCTGAAAATCTACTGCTACAATATCATTAAATATATACTATACGTACTACCCACAAACATGAATAAAGGACAAGTTCAATATTGTAATTAACATATGTTTTGTCACCTCTTAAATAAAGAACAAATGTCACATTTTCCTTGAAAGAAAAAGATATTAAAGGATGAAATTGTCATATATAGTTCAAACTAAAGAACATTAAAAAATAGAAGAGAGACAGTATGATTGTTGCCTTTCCGATCTTCCTTTTCATGCAACCAAATGAAGTGGCCGTGATGCAAGAAAAATGATGGAGCCGTTAGCAAGATCATTTTCTATATTTTATCCAAGCATGAAAGCCTAATGGTCAGGCTAGTATATATCAAGTACTCCGTAGCTAGTGCTGCTGCATGCATGGCATGGCTCGCGCTTTGAGGAACCAATGAACACGGCATGCACGCAAAGATCCCAATGCAAGTCAAGATACAGAGAAATTAAAAAGTTAGATGAATAATGCACGGGTCCATGCATCCAAAAGGAAATGATCTTTGTTCAGAGAGGACGAGGAGGCAACTCAACAAGAGGAGATTCAGGATCGCAGGTTGGCCACCAAAAAAGGGTGCTTGGTTTTGAGAACTCCCATGATTTTGTTTGATGGTACATGGGCAGGAATTAGGGCATGCAGCACTGGTCACTTATGCATGGGTCACGCCATTTCTGCGCTCTCCCAAGGACATGACAGCTTGCCAGCATATCTGGGACATGAGGCAGAAAACAAAAACCACATCCTCCTCCTCAGGCAGGAGGGGAGACAAATGAGTAATTTTTTTTATTTCTCCTTGTGCAAGAACACATCACACTTGATAGTTATACATCTCAACATACTAGTCTAGCATCATGCATGTATTGATTACTACATATATTATTGATTACTACACCTGCTGGTCACTGTTTTGGACACGACCCGATCTAACCCATAGCTTTGAGTATTCCACCATTATTTTCTATTAGAATATGTTTATAAAATCTATAATTTTGTGATATTATGAAAACATTTTTTAAGACAATCTATATATGTGATTTTCTTGTTACCAGACTAAATATTTTGAAAGCTATTGTTTGTTAAAGTTGTAAAAATTTAACAGAATGTTATCCAAAAATCATATTTTTATGACAGTAGGGAGTACATACATATAATCTATGCTAGTATGCATTGGACACTGGCCTTTCGCAGCACACAAGAGTGATCATCACCCTTGACTCCTTGAGTAAAAGAAAAGACCAACCAAATGGGCATTAGTTTATGTCTAGTGGTCACCAAGGCATGATTAGTTGTAATACAAAGAACCGCATCAAACACCAAGAAGAGCAAGTGAAATTTCAGGATAAACTTTAAAAATGGATCCAATCCACTGAGTTATATGAACTTCAAGATCCTCTTCATTATTTCGGATTGAACAAATCGATTTTTATGTGGCTTGACCTAATTTATGCAGGAGCATACCCCTGTACCATTACAATATTGAGTGCATTAGATAGCCATATATATAAAAATGATTATCATACTATAACAACTCCACCAAAAATAAGAGAGGGAGACCTAGCAAGAAAGCAGTAAATGAACGATCTTAATAAACCACGCGTCCTCATGTCCTAGTAGGATTATCATGTTCCGGTAATACTAATAGATAATTAAGAATTTAAAAGCCAAATAATTGGTAGTAGCTAGTGGTCGAATGAAGACTTACCAAGTTGAACATTTGAATGATGCCGAAGATCCTTGCACGATCTCCCAATGGTGCGTTCCCATGCAACGTGTCCATCACGCACACCACCGCATCATTTTCTTCCTCCTTCGTCCATTGCACTACAGCAGAAGTAGTAACCTTCCAAGGTCGAGTAGCCGCCATTGCCCATGCATGGGAATGGAAGGCAAGCAGCTAGCAAGGACCATGTTCTCCTATATCCTTGCATGGATGCATGCATGCGAGGTCTTCTTCTTCCCTCCAAAACCTCACCGAAACGATCTCTTTAACTACGTACAAGATCAGCTAGCTAGCTCAGCTGGCCTCGATCCAGCTGCACCGAGTGCCATTGCTTGCGGCAATTTGGTGGTGCAGGTGGCCAGCTTAGGTAGGGAGAAAGAAGCCATCAATGGAGCAGGGCGCGCATGCCAAGCTAGGTCGAACACCACTAACCTGATGGTCTACTGCCACGACGAGACCGACATGAGCGGCCGCGTCTGCCAGCCGAGGAAGCACGCGCCGCGCGCCTCCTCGACGACGTACCCCTCCGACGGGTAGTGCAACCGCAGCAGCAGCCGCGCCTGCGACACCGCGAACGTGCTGAGCGGCCGCGGCGAGAGCCCGGCGGCGCGCGCGACGGTGGCCCACGCCTCGAACACCCGGGCCCGCCCGCCCGTGCGCCCCGGCGCCACTGCCGTTTCGATCTCTTGGGCGAGGATCTCGTTCTCCACCGCGAGACGGTCCGCGCTGCCCGGCGGCACCGTCGCTTCAAGGGCGTCGAACACTGCCGAGTAGTAGTCCATTGCCGCGGCCACCCGCCGCGGCAGCTCGTCTGGGCAGTCGCTACCGATGCTCGCTTCCCTCTCGGCGATGGTCACCACGGTGGGATTCATGGATTTGACCCATCTCAGGAACTTGGCGACCTCGCCCTCGCCGCCGAGCTTGTGCAAGAACAGCACGCAGTTGACGGCCAGCGTCTCGTCCGGGTGCAACTCCAGGCCGATGGAGCGGTCGGCGGCGAGCTGCGCGGTGCAGGGGAGCAGGAGCGGGCGGAAGCGGAAGGGGAGGTTGATGGAGCTGGAGAAGGCGCGGAGGCGGTCGCCGGTGCGGAGGAGCGCGTCGTGGTCGGGACCGGCGCCGGTGATACGGACCTCGGGCGGGCCAACAGCGGGGTCCGCGCCGTCGGCGATGGCCTGCAGGAGCGGCGGCCACTGCACGCCGTACGCGGCATCGAGGTCCACGATGTGCACGCGCCGCGCGCCGCCGATGGCGGCGGCATCCAGAATCGCCTGGTTCGCCGTCAGGTGCGCGAACCGCAAGAACGGCGCGATCTTGTTGTACGCCAGGTACGCCGACGGCGCAGGGGCCGGAGCCGCGCCCCCGGCAGTTGGCGCGTCCCCGGCCTTGTCGTCGATGCGGCGAGCGAGCACGCGGGCGAAGTGCTGTGCGAGGCGGTCGGCCGCGTCGCCGCGTGGGTCGGCGCCCGAGAGGAGCATGTCGGCCACGCGCCGGGCGCCGTCGACGTCGCCGCGGTGCAGGAGGTCGGCGCATGCGAGCACGAGCCCCCTCGGCGAGGAGGGCGCGTCGGCCGGGCCGCCGCGCGCGTCCTGCGCCCCGCCGTCGTCGTCGCGGTCGCCGCCGGGTGCGCCGAGCATGGCGGCGTCAGGAGGCAGGGTCCATAGGGGTGCATGGTTCGGGCAGGTTAATAGCGCCGAGGCGGCATGTGCACGGGCAGCGGCGGCGGCAGCAGCAGCAGCAGCTTCTGTGACAGGACATGTTCACCTGCCAGTAATATGAGACAGAGAGAGATTAGCTTTCGTTGTGGACTTGGCTTACCCGAGGTGTCTTTTCTCTCTCCAGTAGAGAGGAAAGGTGGCAAGGTGTCTTTTTTTCAGTGGTGTCTAAAATTCAAAATTAGATAAATATATATAATCATATTTATTAAAATAAATAATATATTATTATATTTACAATTTTAGTATTCGTATTCGATAACTTTTTATTAAAAATTGACTTTCGGTACACTGTACGTCAAAAAATACAGACCAAACCATATTTAGCACACGAGATGCCGAATAAAGCATATTCGGCACCTCTTATGCTGAAAATCAGGTATATTCGGCACATGGTGTCGAATATAGGGTACAGTGCTGTATTCGGCATCTCGTGTGCCGAATATGACCTGTATCGTCTGGCTATATTTGGCACACGAGATACCAAATATTTGATATCTCATATACCGAATACACTTGATTTTTGACATATAAGATACTGAATATACGCTACATTACTATATTCAGCACATTTTGTGCTGAATACATCTGATTTTCGGTATATGATGTACCGAATATGAGTTACAGTGCTATATTGGGCATCTCATGTGCCGAATATGGCTGAGTCCGTATTTTTTTTACGATGTACCGAAGTCAATTTTTGATAAATAAGGTGTTAAATACGGATACTAAAATTATAAATACAATGATATATTATCTATTTCAACAAATACAATCACATATATTATCGAATTTTAGATTCTAACCTCTAATGGTCTGTGTGTGAGCCTGTGAGGATGGTCAAGATGTGTTTCCCTTGGTTGGGAATCTAAACTCTCAGTGCTAGTAATACAAGTACTGTTAAGAGTTAAGAGTGGGCCTAGAATAGAATGATGAGGTTCGTATATCATCACGCATGCACGGTAGATAGGGTTCTCCGTACTAGTTCGATTCATTATGTAGGTCACGTAGGCTTGGATAGACGTAGGTAGGCAGGAAAAGGTTGTAAATACCGTCGCTAACCGCTTGTTTATCGTAGTTACCGGATGATTCAGTATTTATCGTTTTTATAAATCGAGTGATTACTGACAAATATAAATTTAAAATTAAAAAAATCAAAAAATTAATAAAATTCGATCTATTTCTACCGAATTTTACTACATTACTGTATAGTTACCATGGTAACCACGATTAACACATTTGTAAACCTTGGGCAAGACTAGCCTACAAGTACATAGCTATGGTCTATGAATATATACATGGTACAATTTGATTTACTTTTTTCAATCATAAATACATATGATTTTAAGATTTCTAAATTAAGTATTTTAAAATCTATTATTAATTAAAGTTTTAAAAGTTTGGTCGACATGTATTTACGACCCGGAGGAAATACTAAAACAAAAAAGGAAAAAAATTAGAGGAGTGTTTTATTTGACATGCTACTCTACCGCTGAGCTATACTCGTACTAGCAGGCAGGTCACCCATCTCTCGGCGTCCCTGTGTGCTGTGCACACGCACACGCAGAAGCTCTGGGCGACGGAGACCAGACATGGCCGACTTCCACCCTACCCTAACTGATAACTCACGAGACAGCCACACCCTACCTCATTCATGCCTACACCATCCAGGAGCTTCAGCGATTGGAAGCTTCCCTGTGGAATGTTCATGAGAGAGCTGCCCTGCAGGCTGCATCGAGCCATATCCGTTGCGTCTAGTTCCAGCCCTGCACAAAATAATTGCACAGCTGCTTTCCTTAGGAGCCTAGCGTCTAGTTCCAAAACAATTGCGTCTACTTCCAGCCCTGAACAAAATATACACATGCCTACTGGCTAGGAGCCTAGGAGAGAACAAGACATGCACAGCGTAAAGAAGATAGAGAGACTGCCCTGCCCAGCCCAGTGTGTGCATGCAAGGGACTCGTATCCTCCGATATTATTAGAAAAATGTCACGAGTAAACAGTAGCGGTAATATTAACCCTTTATCGATATAGTAAAGTAGTACACGGTAAAACTGCTATAATATTTTGCGAAGGTAAATAATGCTAAGGTACTGTTTATCCAGACTCAAATTGACATGGCTTCGTGATGTATCTCCTGGATACTGCTGCTAGCAGCAGGCACACGTGTTTGGTTGGAGTTTTGGCAGGCAGCTCCGGCGCCAGCCAGCGCATTCAGCCACAGGCGTCAGTAAGCTCCGGCGCCAAGCAGCGCATCCAGCCGTACAGTGAAGCTGCTGCCTGGCCAGGCAGCTACTGCAGGGGAGCCTACCAAACAGGCCCAAGATGTAACGTTGTCCTGCCCTGCCTGGATGATCTTGAGTGGAGTCGAATGAGCACACTGACACAGTCAATGACTCATGGGTCCTTTAATCCTTTTATCATACATACATGTTATTCCCAAAAATATTTAGTCAACTTTTTAAAACTTTAACTAACAATAGCTTTTAAAATATATTTTAGAAACTTTAAAATTATACACGTATATTTGTCTTGAAAAATACTTCGTAATATCACAAAGTCAATAGATTTTATAAATATATTCTAGTAAAAAATAATGATCAAACGTTATATATTAAAAATCATATCTTATTCAAAACGATATGTATTTATGACTAGATGAAGTACTATTATTACAATATATAATAGTACATAGTAGATGAACACATATAAGACAGAAGAAGGAGAAGGCACGGGTTAGTTAACGCAGACAAATCCAATCTAAAAAGACAACCTTGTTGATACTCATATTGTTTGTTATTCGGTATCTTTTTATCATGGCATTTCTTCGTTTCGTTTCGTTTCATTTAATTTCTGCCGCAACTCCCTGTTTTTAGAGGCCAATATTGAAGAACTCACCTGTTGGCAAATTGGTGCAACAGCCTCATGCTGTTTTTTCAGAGTTGAGACATCTCATGTAGTGCATCAGAAGAACAGAACAGCTTATAAACTTTGCAAAAACAGGTGGTTCTTAAGCTACGCAAAAAAATATGCTGCATACCAAACATTTCCAATAATTTCCAGCAGGTTGATCGTCCCCATTCATGTCCACGGGACAGAAGCAAGAACCTAGCTACCAGGCTCTTTTCAGTTCAGTCCCATCAGATTGCCTTCCCAACTGCTCTCGCCCAAGTCAACAACACGGCATATCATGCAACAGTAAAATAAGAATCTTTCAGTTCATATTCTCTAAGAGCACGGCCAACCATTTCTTTCGGGAGATTTTTAAAGTTATTCCTCTCAGAATGGGATTCTATATACTATCTCTTCGCGATTCTCTTCGAAAATAAACTGTTAAAGATAAGAGAAAATAAAAAGAATAAGAACGGAGAAAGGAATCGGGAAGGAAACAAGGAATATGGTTGAAGATGGTATAAGGAATATGGTTGAAGATGGTCTAAGACACTAACAAGGTTAAAGATCCAAGGATGCTCCAACTTGATCCGGATCCTCTATAGTGAAAAAGTCACTACAGAGGATCTACAGTGATATCGACAGTGATGAGAAATCTCAACCATTCAGGATTGACAGCTATAGTAAATACTACAGTACAAAAGTACCTTCACATTATGGTGCTCTACTGTAGCTACAATAAAAAGATTAATTATTGTTTAGTCTTGTAGCACAAGACACATTTCACTGTACAAATAATATTTCTCTGTCTTAAACCTGACTTAATGCAGAGGATTTGGGTCCGCTCCAACGAGGTCGTGGAGGCACATATGAGAAAAGGAACTGATGTTCTCTGATCCAAAATAAAGTCCCAGAACGTAAGCCGTTTAGGATCAACGAGATGATTCAATTTTCTATAAAAAATATGTTACTTCAAATAAAAAGGTATTGTGTGTTATGAAAATAATTTCATGATGAATCTAGTTGCATCAACCCTGTGTCATCAATCTTTATTGATTGATGGTCAAACATTTTCGATCAAAAGAAGTATTTAAAGAAATGTATGCCTCACGAAAACAAAACTGAGGGTGAAAGAAGAAGCTTTGGTGATAAAGTTTACCAAGCTGTGTGGCTCACCAGGATTTGAATCTTTAGTCTTACAACAGGCTAGGATGTCCATCTTCTTCTGTGTCCCCCTCCAGAGCAAGGAGGACCAACTCTTCAAGTGCTCCAAAAGAGTGCTTTTGCCTTGTGTCAATATAGTATTATCCCGGGCCTCTTGTTAGCCGCATGTTCGCTTGAAGGTGTGAACCTGTGGTCCTCAGTCCTCTAATAAAGTTAGTCATGTCATTGCTATGGTAGGTTTAGTACAACTTTAGAGAAGCTAAGCAACAGGTTTGCAATGCTAGCTAGCAGTAGGGTGCAAATTCTCACTGACAGAGAAATCAAATTGACAGAAGGGAGAGAAAATTTTCACCCCGCAGGTCCAGTGAGAATTTATCAACTAATCTTGTATGGTTCATTTGGGGGCTATGATCAGTACAAAGAAGAGTCCATGCTAAGCTACTCTGTAAAGTGACTGCTTTTAATACAATGGAACATATATAATATGAATCTAGCTTAGGGCCCTATTATAGAAGATGATGACAGCATGCTTGTTTAAAGAAGCCCTGTTTTAGTAAATCGTCATAGTATCACAGGGGCACATCAAGAGAACAAGTAGTGACAGAGAACAATCAACAGGCACACAAGCTACAATTCCACAATATGATGGATCTGACCAATCAGTGAGAACGTTCGGCCAAAAGCTGCATAATTGCAGGAGAACGAAAGGTCTGCATCTCTCCATTCCATAGGGCCAGATTAAAATTCTCCAAAGTCCAAGTCATGTCAAACCTGTAAAATTATATTACAGCTAGCCCATGCACTTTGGTACAAAGTGGCCAGGCAGAGATGACAACCGATTGATTCTTGTCTCTCTGTTGCAATTGTTGCCTTCTTTTCCATGTCTATCTATGCCCATGGCCTTCTCCTCAAGTGATTTATCGAAGAGTTAACTAGTTAAAAGGAACATGTCTATGGCAAATCAGGAACTAGTGCAATCATGTAAACCACTTTGATCTGGACACCAAATTAACACTAGATCCAAAGAAATTTAAGTTTGACAACTATACTCACAGTATTTTCATATATTTTTTTCCATATTGAATTGAAGCTCAAAACGAAATTGG
This sequence comes from Phragmites australis, assembly GCF_958298935.1. Lineage (NCBI taxonomy): Eukaryota > Viridiplantae > Streptophyta > Magnoliopsida > Poales > Poaceae > Phragmites > Phragmites australis. Next base: position 5,626,438 of record NC_084925.1, read on the forward strand.
TTTTTATGATTTTACCTAGGTATTAACTTGCAGCAAATATGCCTCTTTCTAAATACCAGATTGAAAATATTCACTATCAAGTACTATATTTTCGAATCCAACTATGACACATATCCATAACTTTCACCCCAAACGTGTTGTAAGTATAAACAGCACAGAAGATACCCACTGCTTTTCTAAGGACAGAGTCAACCAGCTTTTGCAATTTGAAGACGACTTAGATCAAGGAGAAGCAATCCAAGATCTTGTTCTCTAAACAAATACCCAGTGAATAAGTTTCTCCTGAACCTGTCGGCCTATTTTCTGCCAGCAACCACAGTTGGCCTATTTTCTGCCTGCTCATACATTTTCAATTGTTGTCCAAATAAAGCAGGAATGCATAGTATACTTTTCCAACAGAAATGCCCCACAGTGCAAGTGGGCAACATAGACCCCAGCTCAGTGGGATAACATAGCTTTGATCAGCACAAGACTGGGTTATTTCAAACATAAAAAAATTGGTCAACAAGTCTTCCAGGACAGAACAAACCATTTTAGGTAGAAAATAAAGAAAAAGGAGAAAAATGAATGTAGAGGAACATTGTTCATAGAACAACAGTAGACATCAAAGATTACTTTCAAAAGGAAAGATAGTTAAAATAGCATTGAACGTGAGTTAAGGATTTCTGTTTATAGAAGTAGGCCAATGATGCACTGTTTTAATGAGAAAAACGTCTAGGAAACAATTATGTGCATCCAACAAAATATAACGATTTGGACCAACAGTCGGCTGTGCAGAGTTGGCAGATATCACATCTCAAGGCTAAGGTGGACCACCAAAAAACCAATACATCTGTGTAAAGATTGGATTACAATCTTCGTCACTAACAGAAATCAACAGAATATTTTACAGGGTTAAGGCCTGGCCACCCATCACTACTAAAGACACAATATCTTACGATTTATGCAAGAAACCAAATGGTAGATTGCTAAAATATCACCCTACTTGTAGGTTTCATCTATCTAAATAAATATAGAAAACATTATATATCCTAGTCTTCCTAGACAATGCTTACAATGGTCCAAGGAGAATAGGAGACCTATGAGGCTGTGACAATGAAAATGTTCAAACTAAAGAGTAAAGAATCTATCCTTCTCTCCAGCCCCACAGGCAAATGGTTGAACATTCGTTGAACTTTCTGAATCAGCACTAAGCTTTATCACTTCAACTGTTCTTTTTCCATTCACTAATCACACAATTTATTGCCCCTACATTAGTACTACTACAACAACAAAGCCTTTGTCTCAAGCAAGTTGTGGTAGACTAGAAATAAAACTCACAAGATCCAACTAAAAAGATGATGAGAAAATAATAATAATAATAAATATACTAGTAATAGTAAAAAATAAAGTAACTACTCTTTTGACAACTTATATAGATTCCCTTATCCACCCAACCTTTTCTCAATTAGTTAATCTTTAATGTCCTCATCGTAAGTGTATCAATCATTCTTGTACTTTTAAGTTTTCATGCCTGATCCTGACGTGCCTCCCCTTAGGGATAAGTTACAGAAAAAGCTAATCAGTTTTAATGGGTATTATTTGGTGGCCCAAGGCAGTGTCCAAGCAAGGAAGATCACGCTCAAGATGCTCTAAATCAAGCTGATTGTGACATCAAACTTTATGGTTCATTAGTGAGGGGAGAAAAGGGAAAAGATGGAACAGAACAGCACTAACAGCATCTGGAAGGGTGGAGTGCACATAACCGCCATCATCACGGGTTTTTTTAGAAGGCATCTTTTGATTATGTGACTATTACAAACACAAATAGCTAAAGTGCAACAATTAAGTACCTAACATGAATTCTTCTTTCGTACATCTATGGCATCTTGGTGTCAGATATCAGATATGTTAGAATCATGACAAAAAAATACAAAGGCAGCAAAGACTGTATGTTCAACTAATGTTTCGATCAGACGCAATTATATTTCAGGTTAATCATAGAATGTATAAAACTCAAGACATAGATGCTTCATAGGAAAAAAAAAAACAGCATCTTGTGATCGGAAAAAGTACTTTTCAAGATTATGGATGACCAAAGAAGAATGATGGGTTCTTGCATCACAACCCTGTAATCCCGACTCATTAGTGGGCTCTGCGCATGCAAGATTCCTCACATTTCAAGCTTTCATACTTAGTAGCAAAATAAAGTGGACAACTAGTTGATCATTAGGTCTACAATATAGCGATTATCTAAGTTAACACTTGCCATTAAGCAAACGGTAAGCACAGAGGCATCAAATAAAGGGGCCCATAAAGCAAAAGACAAAAGAGTTCTGACGACAATTTGTGAACCACCGATCCAATGAATTTATTGAAGAATTGAGGGATGTTTTGAGTAGACGAATCACAAGAGGAATACATAAGGATTTTTAGATAGGTACAGAGCTCCCTGAGGATAATAACCTTACGTCATATTGTCTTATTGATCTAAGCATATTAGAGGGGGTGTAGTTAGCCTACATGTATCTAAAACTAGTCGGCGACTTCCTCCTTGGCTTTTGTTGGCTTCTCTCGACTTGTTTGGGCTTGTGTCTCTTTGGTTTCACCTCCTTCGTAGGCAGTGACGAATCTAGTGCCAGAGCGTTGGGTAGACCGATTAGCCTTTTCCTTTTTTTCGTTTTTCTTTGAACAAACCGTGGGCTAGGCCACATACTGAATCAAACTTGGGCCATGTCAGGACTCCGACCTCAGGTTCTCCTATGCCTCATGTATTAGTCCCTGGATCAAGTAGCTGATACGCATAGAATTCTCCAGAATGATATCAAATATATATTTCAAATAAAATAAAGTAAAATAATTACTTGAAAAGGATAAAAGATAGTCTTGTGGATAAGGATCCACAGTAGACCAGCCAGACAGAAGAGCCTACAGCAGAGCGGAGCGAAACAACGACACAACCCAATGCCACAGGCAACTTAGGTGCGGACGCGACCTTAGACTTTTTCTCTTTAACTTAATCTAGGTTAAGGTTAATCTCCATCTCAACGATCTGAAAATGGCTAGACTAAGTACGGAAGGTACTTAACAAGTCCTAATACTACTTCAAAGGGGTTGAATAGATGTATAAGGGAGGTAACCAAGGATAAAAGCTATAGGGCTATAGTTTAGATGCAAAGTCAGTTTTATATGCAATGTGAATTAAAATGTAACACTTAGTTTAAACCAGTTAAACAAAAACCAGGTTTGATTGATAAATATTGTTGGCCCTGGGGGAAAGCTATCCGTCCCCGCAGTTTCCATCTTTTAGCTGCTTGACAACTAGTCCAACCAGATTCAACGGCATACAACCGGCTTTTTCCAAAACACGGGCACAATGCTCATTCACACGAAGGGGTACGCACACCACAAAACTAACCATTGTGAGTTTGTAACTTCCGCATGTCAAAGACCGTGGACACGGCTATTCGAATAGGTTTACACTCTACAGAGGTTGTACAACTTTACCCATACGATATGCTCAGCCTCCAACTGTTGCAAACAGATGAACGAATCATAACGAGTTCTCGTACCCATCGAGTATGTTGCTACATGGTCACCACCCACGGGAATACACCGGCCAAGGGCCTAAAGCTCCAACACTCCTTGAAAATGGCTTGAATCCGACCATTACAATATCACCAGCCGACTTCGATTTCCGCAAGTCTTTTCTGTCTCCCGTTGCACTACAACATCCAAGGTGAATACTGAGCTCAGCTAATGGGGTGTGAGATCAAGTCCTGCCCATTCAGGACGTGTGGTTGCATATGGTGGCTAGGCACGATCACAATTGATTCGGTCCTTACATGGTCGGGGCAAGCATCTTCAACATTGGCACTGAGTATCACCTGAAGCCTCCAAGAGCATCCTTCCCAAAGGAATACCCGCATAAGATAGCCTCCAACTTTCAGAGGACTACCCCGCTCACCCCCGTCAAAGCGGTTTTCATGGTTTTCTTCTTAACACCAACGCCACTTTCCATTACTCACACCATCAAACACCTCAACACATTTCACTCATTTGCAAAGCACATGATCATAATAAAAAGTGATTAAGTACTTTCCGAAGAGAGATGAAACGTCTCCGAAGAGAGATGAAATGTCTCCAAAGAGAGCAGGGTATCCAGCCCTAAGCATACTAGTTAGCAAGGGTTCATCCAATATCATTATATCAGGTATTAGGAGCAATCTAGGGTTATCATTTGAGTATTGCGGGTAGTGGTTGTAGTATGACTCAGTAAATGGGTTATAGAGAAGACAGGTGGTAGGGATCTTTGAGACCAACAACAACTCAGTTTGCTACCACATTTCTCACCTTGCAAAGTTTGCACAAGCACAGAGATGCACTGAGATATCTGTTTACCTCTGATGATTGGACTAGTTGCAAACTAGCAAAGACAGAGGTCAGAAAAACAGTGTATGATATTGTGCTTTCTAGGGAGTTTTGGAACTCTGTTGAGGATTGCCTTAGAGCTTCTCTATCACTTATCATTGTGTTGAGGGTGGTTGACGGTGATAAGAGGTCTGCCATGCCAGAGGTTGCTTCTCTCATAAATTATGCAAAAGAGAGGATAAATGCTACCTTCAGTACTGAAAATAAGAGAAACTTGCTCAATAAGATCTTACAAATTATTGAGGGCTGTTGGGATAGGCAAATGGACACCCCACTCTATGGTGCTGCCCTCTTTTTTAACCCAGGAAAATTATATGCCATCCAAAAAGAGAATGATGAATATGTTAGGCACCTAAGGGGTTGTTTTAATGATATACTTGCACGAATGGTGGAAGATGAGACCCTTCGAAACAAAATTGAAGAACAATCCATGGTCTACGAAGATCAACATGGAGGCATCTTCAAGAATTGCATGGCCCTCCAAACTATAAAGTCAAAGAACCCCCGTAAGTGATTTAAAATTTTAATTGCAGCATGTTATTTAAGGCTTAACCCGTAATACATGCATGATTATTGTCAATTTAGTTGATTAGTGGCATGCGTATGGTGGCCGATCCATTGACTTACAAAGATTTGCTAAGCGTATTGTTAGTCTTTGTGCTTCATCATCTGGTTGTGAGCGTAATTGGAGCACTTTTGAATTTGTAAGTAAAGTACTCAAGTTTCACATTTCAATTAGCAAAATTAATAATATATTTTTGTTAACTTTGCTTGCTTTTATGGTTGCTTGTAGATTCATACAAAGAAGAGAAACCGGCTAGAGCATAAAAGATTGAATGATTTGGTTTATGTTGCCTACAATCGGAAAATGACTAATAGGTTCCGAAAACGCCGTGAGGAAGCGGGTAAAAGCTATGATCCTTTGGTTATGGAAGACTTTGATTGGGAAAATGAATGGGTTGACCTAACGCCCCAATCTCAAGGTTCTAATGCTTCGGACATCACATGGGACCAAGTTGATGAAGCAATTGGTGCATCACGTGAGCTTCGAGGTCGTAACCTTCCTAGGACCTATGCTCGTCGTGCAAGACATATATCAAGAGTGGTTGAAGAAGCAAGAGGGGTTGAAGATGATGAGGAGGGGGAGGAAGAAGACATCATTGTGGATGATGTTGATGATTTTGGTGACAAACCAATGGATGCTACTGAAGATGATGCGGAGAACGTAAATACTTCTAACGATTTCGATGAGTTTGCATTGGATGACTTTTGAGAGATGAGAGATTTGAAACTTTGAATGATGATGAGAGTTCTATGTCTTTTGTACTACATTAGCATTGCTTTTTTTTTTTGCTACATTTACATTTCTTAATATCCTAGACTATAACTGTTGAGCTACATTTACATTGCCATTTACTAATATCCTAGATTATAATGTGTGTATTCGCCACGTGTGTATGGCGTCGCCACGCCACGCGCCATGTCGCTGTAAAGTTGTGAAGGTGGTAGGTCGCCACGCCTCGTCATGCCGCTGTAACAACCATGGGCTCAACTCATGGGCCGATGGACCGGGGCGACTTGGGAGTGCGATCCACTGTGGACCGAAGCAGTGGACATGGGCCAGCATGAGAAAAGGGATAAGGCTGGCTGGTCTTTTGCGTGCTCGTGAGGCTCAGAGAGAGGGAGTGGGGGAGGCACCGAAGATGCGAGGCCGGCGGGGACAGCGCACGCGCGACGCAGCGCGCGCGGCCGAGCAGCTGCGGCGCAGGCCGGTCGGCTCTCTCTTCAGGTTAGGCTCACGGAGACAGAGAGGTAGAGGGAGGAGAAAGGAGTGGGTGAAGAGGGATGGCTGACTGGGGATAGGGCTCACCAGCGGCATGGCATAGCTCACTGACAACAGCGCACAGTGCAGAGGAGGTGGAGGCGGCGAGAAAAGCTGGGGTGGCGTGCGGCAAGGAAGGTTGGGCCGGTGAAGGAGGGATGGCTGGGAGCTCATTGGCAACAGCTCGAAGCCAGGCGGCACAAGAGGAGTGGCGCCGAGGGTATGATGTGTGGCTCGATGGTGCGTTACCGGGCGGTGACATGCGCGAGATGACGGCGTGAGCTGGCGGCGAATGGAAGGGCGCTCGATGCGACGACGCATGGGCACAACCAGAACGATGCGTTCGCAGGCGGCGGAGGGCGTGGTGGCGCGTGGGCAAGAGCGCAGCGAGGTTGCTGGTGTCTGAACGCGGCGGCGGCGGCCGTGTGCGGCAACAGCGCGGAAGAGCGCGCGGCTGAGCGCGTGGGCCGGCGCAGCGTAGGGAAGGCGGCTTGGCGCGACCTCGACTGGGTGGAGCTCAGGACGGTGCGCGCAAGTGGAGCAGCATGGTGCGATGGTGCAAACCGGCGGCAAGGCTGTAGTGTGGTGTGCTTGTACAGGGGAAGAAGGGAGATGAGCAGAACGACCAGTGATGTTGCCGTGGGAGGGTGCCTGCTCGTGTGTATGTATGGTGTATGCTGCTGTGTCCGTGAGGTTGCTTGCATGTGAAGGAAGAGAGGAGGAGAAGGAGAAGTTGCCTTTGGCTGCTCGATGAAAGATCAGAGGAGAGGTATGGCAGTGTGAACAGGAGAGGAAATGGCGGCGGTGAGATCTTTTGCTGCTACGGCTGGTGTGAACGCAATCAGCAGCTTGCGATTGTGTGGGTGAGAGTGAGAGATATTGAGATTTGAATAACAAATTCAAAAGAATGTAATTGAATTGAATTGAAATGAATTTGTAATAATTCAAATTGAATAATTTGAATTTGAATTGAGTTGGAAAAATTCAATAAACGTATTTGAATTAGAAATGAGATGTATGATGATTCAAATAAATAACTTGTATTTGAATTGGTTTGGTGGCAATTCAATTGGATTTGAATTGGAAATTGAAATGACTTTGGAATGAGAATTCGAATCATGAGATTCGAATTGAATTGAAATTACAAAACGATTAAATTGGATGTATTCGAATGTAACTCAAATGATTTGAATTGCATTCAGACACGAATTTGACGATGATTTGAATGAGATTGACTTTAAGATATTTGGGATTAAATTCAAAAAGAATATTTGAGTTGAATTGGAAGATCGATTCAAAAAGAATATTTGAGTTGGATTGGAAGATCGATTTTCACGGATTGATTTGGATTAGAAAATTACCGAAAGGAATTAAAACAGATTCGAATTTGAGAGACGGTCAAATTCAAATCGCCACACAAGAACCATAAAAGCAATAAATCAAAATGCATATGCTCAATTTATTGCAACGATTAATTTAGAAATTAATTTAGTGATCTTTAGAATACTTAGCCAAAATAATATATTTAAATATATACATACGAGTATATATATATCAAATATATATATTCTTGATTTTATACTAGTTTAATAATTAGAAAAATATTTAAATTTGGAGTGAATTTTGCTATTTTTCGAAAATGCTAAAATTCGAGGTGTTACAGGCCAGATCTCAGGGTAGCCCTAGGCCCACCTGGACTACCATCTGAGTCCACCACAGTTCGTAGGGCCACTCGACTTCGTATATATATGAGGGTGTCATACATCCTCTGAACTCCTCTTTTCTATTCGTGGAGATAAACCTTTCTAGTTACAAGACGTCTTGGGTATCTACGGGTGGTTTCCTTTCTTTTAGGGATCCCTTTCCTAAGATAAAGATATGCCTCAAAAATTACGGAGAACCCTGAGGTACCCGGATATGATAACTATCCATTATTCATCGTCAAATTACAAGTCTTAGCACAATGGTTATTAAAGTAAAAGGCCTATGTGAAATTCCAAAGCATATTGCAGATAGATCAGAGGATCAGGATTCGATGCGAACTGCACAATTAGGGGGCACTTAAACAAAGCAGGTAGTAAATAATCATGCCATGTTTCTAATTACCAAACTCATTGCCTCCTTTTGTATTACTTACATTTAATACAGTAAAAGATTCAGCAAGATAACTGCTAATCTAACATTAGCAGATTCCAATATTCCATAGATATTACTTTGCGCTGTCCCCAGTCATCTATCTACCTTCTGTTTGGTTGACGATGTACGGCCACTACTTTCATTCTTTATCCTGACCGACTTCAACACAACCAAACCAATCACTTTAAGATAGAAGATGTGCTTCATCCTCCTAGAAAGTTCATTGATAAAGAGAAGTTATCAAAATAATGTACCTTTCAAAGATGGAGTGCTATTAGACTTCTCAATAAACCCATTAACCCAGTGACAAAATTTGTCTGAGTATAACACATCTGCTTACACGTCCTACAGATGGAATGCATCACTGCAGCTTTTTATAAATAGACTTTCAGGAGAAAATATGATGTGCGAGTAGAAACAAAAATACATGGAAATGCACAAACAGATATCTACTGAGAGCTAATAATTATTCAACATGATTTCAGCACTGATGTTTCCATCCACAACTGCTGACAATTTTCTATGAATACCATGCCTTTCTGTTACATGTTTTACATCAGTACAATGAAATATCAATATTCAGAACAATGACATTATGCCCAGAAGGAATCTTACATACAAGGTTTTATCAGCATGCAGTCATACAGGAACTGCGGAATCGGAAAAATAAATAGCATCCTTCCATAAAGAAAATGATTTGCTGCTTTAATGTAAACAACAACATCAAGTTATCATTTGACTTAGTCAAGGACCTATAACTAAGGGCCAGGAACAAATAATGGCCACCTATTTACATGTATCATCACATGATTGTTTTACTCCTCCCATAGCATCTCATGGTAATCTAACCAACTGTATTTCAAATTGAGCACCATTTTCAGATAAATGTCAAAATCTACTGTTTGTCAGGTATAACAATCAGAAACTTCAGTTTTTTCCTAAAAGAGAAAGGAAAATAACTGAAGAAATTACAAACTCATTTCTAGCTGGTGAGGCGACATTGTTCATCAATTGTGAAGAAGCCGACAAATTAGAGAATTACCAACACATGGACATCAAATAAATCAAATATACCATGAAGCAATAAACACATAAAGTCTGTAGGACCTTCTGTGTTCAGTCAGAAGTAAACGTTTTTCATGTGTGATATTTCAATCATGCAGGGAATCCCTAATTTGCTGCAGGATTTCAATGTGTAGACACAAGAGAACTCGAAGAAACCTAGCTCAATTCAGATCAACTAGTTGATGGAAATCCTAGAAATAATTCTGGGTGACAATGATACAAAATATTCGATCACAAGTAGGACCAAAAGTATGCAATACAGTGTTGGTTATCTGATGTAGAGTTGTAGACAAATAGAGGAGAAACTGAAATACATTTGGGACAGAATTGAGGCACTCCTACCTTCTCTAAACTCTGAAATGCACAGAGCAAGGGATGGAAGTATGCAAATCTTATTTGCCAGTAGCATGCACCACACAAAAGCTAATACAAAATATAATCTAATCACTAAGATTTAGCTGAAGAGAAGCACGACTGCACGGCAAATATCACCACGCAGATCTTTAGAAGGACCCCAGCACAACAACAAGAAGCATGTAAATCGTGTGAAACAGACACACACTCACATAAATCAACATTTGTTTCTACAAAGATTGTGCACAAAAACTATGCTGCCGCAGTTGCAAGCGGTAACCATTAGGCACACTTGGTACATTATTGCAACGATTCTGTGAAGAAAAAGAAGCAGAACAGCAAATAGGCGTTTCATGATCTATCAAAAAGAGGCCATCTCCACGGTAGCGTTCACCTCGAAGCAGCGACTCACACGTCCTCCCCGGCGCCGCCGCCGCCGTCGAGGGCCTTGAGGCCCTCCGCGACCGCCCGCGCGCGGTTCTGCGCCTGCCTCTCCACCGCCACGAAGTAGAGGCCTGCACGGAGACACCAGCGAAACCAAGCCGCAGCAACAGATAAGCAATCAGTTGGAGAACGTGACAGAAATGAATTGGAAATGGAAGGAGCAGAGCAGTAGTGCCTAGGGTTCTAGGTACGGGCACTTACTCACGGCGCTGCCGAGGGCGCACATCCAGAGGATGCGCTGCGACCACCTCTCGCCCACAACGCCCCGGCCCCCGAGCCCCATCCTCCCGCCGCCGCCGACGACGACGAAGCTGCCGCGCCCGCTAGCTTCGACTTGGGCTGTGCCGTCTCCGTCGCCGACCGGCTCGCGTCGTGTGTGCACGCGTGACGGAATCTGAAGTGGACGGTGTGTTGGGCTGGGCTTCAGAGTTGATCTGACAAAGGAGGCCGGTGGGCTGTGGGCATGATTCCATTGGAGGGTAAGGTTTGTCCAGAGTCGATGGCCTATCACCAAGGATTTACTTGCATAAACAGAGGTTAAAACCAATCTTCTCTTATATTATATATCTCTACTATCTACTATATAAAACAGACAATTATGTTTGTACTCCTGTTTTAAAGTGCAACTGTAATTTTAATTTTATTTTTTACACTTTGTGATTTTGCTTCTCCTTTTTTAAATGAATAAGCCGTTTGCCCTGGTTTTAACTTCCGTTAGAGATAGCCTGACTAAAGCAATTAAAATAAAAAATATAATGATTGGAAAATGTTCAAATAGCTGCATTACCCTTTCACTCCTTTCTCTGTCCTATGACCCATCCATATCGAGGGTGGGTAGCACGGTGCGCAAGCAGGCGAGCTCGACACGTGGGCGACGCTCAAACGAGTGAGCTCGGCGCACGGGCCAACAGCACGAGAGGACATGCAAGAGTATACCTGTCTTTTTATAACTGAATCACAGTGTTAAGTGTTCCTAATGGAATAGGAGCAAGTGCACGTTTCAATCTTTTTTTAAAAATGGCAAAATCACAAAGTAAAAAAAAAAAGATGATAAAATCATAATTGCACTTCAAAACAAGGATACGAACACGATTATCCATATATAAAATACAAGTCGGTTTCTACATCATCTCTTTCCGTACTCTCATCTCATCTAATAAAACCTCATAAAATTTGAATACTTTACATATATTTGTCATTCATCCTCCTCCTCTAACCTCCCCGGCTCGTTACCGACTACATATATGTGATATGTTTTACTAATAAAACTAAATAAATAAATTAGGAGAAAAATTAGCAAATAATATCCTACTCTTTTTTAATCTCATCTAAAATCAAACTACGATATCGCTTCCTACGTATTCGTTCAACTGCGCTCCTATGATACATCCACATTTGTATACCTTGAGTTTTATACTTAATGTAACATTCAATATTTATATTTTCATTGTAACACACTATCACTTAGCTAGTCTCGGGTTAACAAAGAAGCATATGCAATGCAATTGGAGCTTTGCTAAAAAAAACAAAATGCATAATTCAGAACATATTCGTCTGGACATTCAGGAGTTTGATTTTTTTTCATTACTTTCAAAACCGAGAGAAGTCAGGAACAAGTTACATCTTTGCACATAACAACGGTAATAATATACTACTATTAGATATAATAGCTAATAAGAATGCTCCGAAAATAGGTAGAGGCCAAAAAAAAATCTACATAGCCGTATCAGAGGAGGTCTGGAAATGTTAAACGGTAGTGGACATACTTCAAGAAAGATAAAAGAGTGATCCTCAAGAAAGATAAAAGAGTGGTCCTATTTATCAGATGCCAGTTTTTTTCTTTTTCTTCAAGCGATCAATCTCAATCATCCGATGAAGATTCAACTGTTATTACGAGGAAGCATCCAAACAATATTCTAATTAATTATCAGAATGATCATTATCCATAATCACAACCTCAATGATTAACCAGAATATCACCCTAGTAGTTCCGACACGTGTTTTGTGTCTAAGGATCGGAACACATGCCTTTCAACATGTACATCACAACATAGCTTAATAAAGAGCGAGTAATAAACATTTATATTTCAAGTATTAAGCATGCAACTGATTTCAACAATTTACAACAAAAACGAGCTAAAAGGAGACAAAACCACTCAACTTCTAACCACAAAAGAACTACGCAGCGAAAAGTTAAACTTATGAACAACAAAAGAAAACGGCGCCACATGCCCTTAGACACCGTCTCAAGAAGTCACCTTCAGAGTAGGATGCACTACTCTTATCCGCCATCTTGATCGGCAGGCACGAAATAGCTAAAAATAGCCTCTTCTCCAGCAACAGTAGTACCTGAAAGCGCAGGCATGAGTACGAAGGTACTCGCAAGACTTAAACCATATAGAACATATATACATAGCTCGACTCCAAGGATTATGCATTGATCATTAGCAAGAATGAGCCACAGGTTAGGTAAAACATAAGCACTAAGTATTCTAAACATATGTGTGAGCGACTGAAATTTAACCAAAATATATGAAAATTACCCTGCAACTAACAACTGAACAAGTGTATCAACGAGTAACAAGAACTAACATCACCATCTCTCACATACTAAACCACAAACCATACTCGAAAACTCTAAGACCGATGCAGATGCACAAAAGCATGCTCATGATCGAGAGCGTAGCAGTTCGAACTAATTATACATCCTGCAGGGGATACTACTGGACCCACATGACACGAGGACCATACGGCTTGTGCCACCAGCCAAAGTGCACACAAGGGGGTACTCGTGATAACATTTTCCAATCAGCCCTAACCGTTTGGATCATGCATCGCTTGGTGCGACGGTACTAAAACTACTCCCGGAGCAAACTAGTACTGCTACAAGCTCGCTCGCTCACACCGTCGATGTCCAAGCCCAAAAAGCCACAACTGCGAAGGTATTCGGCTCGCCTTACCATTAGATCGGCATGTGTTGAGTAAGGTAAGTGCTAAAGCCAATAACACTGACGATCGGTGCTTAACCAGCGCAAAGCGGTCTACGGTGTCCGATTTTCCTCTATCGACCTACCCAGGGGAACTCCACATCCGGACAGGATAAAACACCATCCTAGCACCGCTCACACTTCGTCTCATACTCATCACTCATGCAACCATCTCAACCTCAACAAGTGTATATAATCATAAAAAGATCATATGCTCACGAACAACGGGATGCGCCGTCGTTCGACTTCTACTGAAAGACCTAAGCATGGCTAAGCATATAAGTCGAACTTGTACCTAAACATAACATCATCTCAAAGCTACAATGAACGTTGATGAACAAGTCATCAAGGTATAAGAATGCAATTGGCGTAGTGTCGGTGTATCAAGAACCGGGGGTCCCTGAGTCCCGAGGCCAGGCCAGCCGTCCGCCACATGGCGCCATCCCGCGAGGTCCCTCCCGCGGGGTAAGGAGAGTTCGAGTCCCGGGAGAAGGTGCTCGGGGCCACAGTCATTGGTCCCCGAGCACCCCAGTTCCCCGATGATCCGCGGAGTCTAAGTACCGGGAAGAAAAGTGCTCGGGCCGGTGCCAGGTCACCCCCGAGTATCCTAGTCCCCCGATGACCAGAAGAGCTAAAGTTCCGGAGAGAGTGCTCGGGGCTGCGAGCAGCAGCCCCCGAGCGCTCGGTTCCCTGAGGTTCCACGTAAAGAGTGATCGGGGCTGCACGTGGCGGCCCCCGAGCATTCGGGTCCCCGAAGGATCACACAAAGAGTGCTCGGGGCTGCACGTGGCGGCCCCCGAGCATTCGGGTCCCCGAAGGATCACACAAAGAGTGCTCGGGAGAGAGTGCTCGGGGCTGCACATGGCGGCCCTCGAGCATTCGGTTCCCCGAAGGATCATGCAAGAGTGCTCGGGAGAGAGTGCTCGGGGAGGTGAACAGTACCCCCGAGCACTCGGTTCCCCGACGACCCAGAAAGGCCCCCGAGGGGCCCACCGATGAGGTGTCCGCCAGTCAGAGGTCCGATGCCGCATTTAATTAGCGTGTGTGGCCTGACATATCCAACTGCTCCCGCCGCAGCGTCAGTTCCTGCCATGCTTTAGCAGAGGGGCGTGGGCCTATTAATTGCACGGGTCCCGTCCCGTGTCACCCGTATCATCGCAAGGATCGTGTTCCGTCTGCCGCCCTGCTGTGGCAGAGGAATAAGACAGGGCGGGCACGCCGGGTTGCTCTGCGGCTGCCCGGTGGGCCCTCTCCATGGTGCCCGTTGCCAGGGCGTTTACAGTGATAGGTGATCGGGCGGCGTTTTTCCTCCCTCCGGTCACTTCGCCCAGAAGAAATGATGACGCATTTCCCAGTGATGGCGTCTTGGAACTTGTGCACCCCTCCTTCCCGTTCGGGGCATGTCGCAGCCGGCGAGTGCTTAAAAGAGCCGGTGGCACAGAGGAACAGGAGAGAGAGACGAAGACACAGAAGGAAAAACAGAACAAGAACCCGAACAAAAGCATACAAGCATACAAGCATCAAGAACCGAACCATAGACGAACACAAAGCAGAAGACCAGAACGTAGTTCTAGAAAAGGAAGAGAGAGCCTCAAGCTCTTAGTTAGATCGTATTTCTTGTAACCAGCTACATCCTTGAGGGATTTTCCTCAGGACAGTTATTGCATCCATACATGAGTAGGGTATTACGCCCCCGTGCGGCCTGAACCTGTCTAAACTCCAGTGCATTTACTTCCTTTTGCACTAGGTCATCATCCCCCACCACCGGCCGTCGCGTTTACTCTCATTCATTTCTCCGACGAACTTATTCAGGATCATCCCCCGGCCGAATCTCTAAAAAGGGGTCTCTCGGGATCCCTGCGACAGGAGTTAATCCTCCGATACGTAGGTTCTACCTATTGGTACCCGACTCTGACTCACTAAACATGCATACATATATAATCATATTTCATAGATTTTAGACTTATCCAATTTCACAAGAGAGATCAATATGCTTAGTTACTTGCCTTGCTATTCAAGTGGCTGCCTAAAGTTTCCCTCGGTCTCCTGGATCACCGGCTCGATGTTCTCTAAAAAGAACAACGCGTGCAATGCCATGAGTATAAATAAATTGCAACAATGCATGCCACAATGCTTAACAACATGCCAGAAGTATAAGATATGCGAATCAATACTAAACGATCTAAACAAAAATCGAAAAATAACAGCCATCCGGAGTATCCGGACTCGTTCGGAGTATCCAGGCTCGGACCCTCCGGGAGAGGCACTCTGTTACTACTTTTTATTTGACTGGCCCGTAGTATCCGGGTGAATTCGAAGTATCCAGGTTTCGGAGTATCCGTGCCATCCTCCGGGAAAGACTTTCGGTTAGCATTATTTTAATTTGACTTGGAACCTCCGGGTTGGTTCAGACTATCCGGGATACCCTGGACACTTCGAGTGAGGTTCCGAGCGAAGCTCTCTGCTACACGATCACATAACTACACGGAGTCTCCGGGCTTGTCTGGATAATCTAGTCTATACAGACTTGGTTTCTTCATGATTTTTTCACTTGGGTGTTTTGACTCATTTTATAAATCTGTGCTACACAAACGTGTACATTCCCTATCCAAAGGATCTAAACCAAACTCGCACCCTAAACCCTAACCAATTTTGAACACAATTTATCGGACAAAATCTGCTGAACCCAGAGTATCCGGGTGTGTCCGGAGTATCCAAGTCAGCTAGAAAAGTTGTTCTCGAGTGGATTTTTGGTCGATTCGAGTTGCGATCTTTTCCAAGCTTAAAGGGAACATGTTAAGGATAGTCTAAGGGTACTAGAACTTGTTCATGAACTATCAACACGACTCTAAAGCTCAGATTCAAACAAAACTCTATTTTTGCTCCATAAAGCTCAAGAATACCAAGAACTTCAAAAACTACTCGATTCCTCCACGAAAACAAAAATGTATTGGATGGATAAGTAACTTATGAGCTAGAGAATGCAATGGCACCACATGCATACCTTGAATCCTCCACTTGAGCTCGAATTTTGGAGAAAAAGAGAGTGAGTGCTTGAGCTTAAGTGAGAGGGGGAGGAAGAGCTGCAGCTATGCTGCACTTGGTGAGGGCGTGGTGGAGTGAGGGAGGAGAGAGAGAGGACAGGTGGGCTGCTGCCCACTTGAGAGAGGGAGTGGGTGAGGAGTGGAGTCACATGTGGAGCCCACATGTTAGAGAATAGGTATTTCTAATATTTTTATTTTATTTTTTTCACCAACTTTCTCTCTTATCCTAATGATTATTAATAAAGTGCATTAACGCTTCGGATTACCATTACGCAAATTTTAAGCATAATACTTAAGAAGCATCATTTTGCTTAAATGCATGATTAAGAAATTGTAACGTGACAATTATCCTTCTTTCTTCCTCTTCTCAACGACTTCATCCCTTCCCACAACCCCGCCACCGCCGCTGCCTCGCCGCACCATCGTACCGCCCTACCGGTTCGGCTACCACCCTAGCCTTCCTCTAACCCTAGAGTCACTGATGAACTGAAAGCTCTGAACCCTAAACTCATCGGTATTCACATAGTCGTCTAAATCGAGCGTGCGATTTAAGGCACGATTAGGAAGTGTGAAAGAAAAAATGGCACCAACATTCGGCTTCTCCAGACAGATGATTCACATCCAGTGGTTAGTAATAATGGAAAAACATGCCCAATTCTAAAGCCTATTGAAGCAGCAACCATCATAACGGTTTTGAAGATTTCATCTAACCTGATAGCAAACTGTTCCAGCGACCAGACCAAGAATCAAATATCTTTCTGTGAACCAGCAGCCCAACCTACTCAGCAACCAAGAGAAGATTATGGTCCGTCCCTGCTGCAACTTGTAAGACTTCAACTCCTTCCAGGGTATCCACAAGACACGGTCCTGCCTCATCAATTGCGCTGCCCAAACCTAGCCTGCCATTCCGGCCAGATCCCCATGTCCAACTTCTCCTTTCGACGTGAGAGCAATCGAATGGACTCGGCCAGCGGAGGCTGATACTGGCCTCTCCCCACTAAGAGAATCGACCACTGCTGGGACGTCTTCTTGGCTAGGTCGTCCAAGCTGGGAGCTGCAGTTCCATCCCCATGAGAGGACAGCAGTTTCGACACCGTCATTGCCTTCAGTTGATACATGGCACAGTGCAAGAGATTGGCCTTCCTACTCAGCTGTCCGTAAGTGTTGTCACCACCACTCAGTACAACGCCATTTGTTGGGTAACAAAGAAACCACGTCAGAGGCATAAATACAGCAGGAACTTAAAACTGAGAAAACACTAAAAGGCTCTTTGAGATGGTAGATGATCAATGCTGTTGAAATTCCGTGGTGCGTTTGCTAAAATAACATAATTTTGATGCTCATGCATAAATAACCTTGGTATCCTAGCACATGCATGAGACTCTCTACACAACTGTCCAACTCTTAGCTTTCTATGTCAAATTCTCCATACAATAAAGTAAAACAGAACCAAATAAGAACTGTCAAAATGATTCAAGCTATTTCCAAAGTCCGAATACTAATATCATAGATGCGACAATCAGAAATGGTTTATTAACTCCAGTTAACTTGGAAAGGGGCCTGATTTGTTGTGGAAAGAAATACTCACAGCAGATAATCAGGGAATGATCAAGTCCACAAGACAAATCAGACACATCAAGATGACTCACTTTATGAACAAGACAAGGTTCCCAGATGATAGGCATATTGTCCTCACTCCTAATTTTCTCTTCAACCATCTTTTCAACAGCCTCCAGCATTGAGCTAGAATACTTGTCTACCGTTTTGCCTGTGTATTCTTCTACATAAGGTGCCCTAGTACTTTGGCCTATTTCTCCTAACCTTCCATTTTCTGAGTAGCCCGGACCAAATACTTTTCCATCCTTTGTCAATGCCATGGCATGCCCCCATCCAAATAATACCTAACATTATTCCTTGAATTAATGTCTTTGCCTATCCAATTACTTAATTTCTGGGAAAAAGTTAGCACCTTAACAACATTGTAGCTAGCAAGTGCTTCCACTCTAGAAGGCACTACAGCTTCTATGGTGTCCTTCCCAAGCCCAAGTTGGCCACGCTTTGATCTCCCACAAACCCATAAAGGGCCGTCGTAACCGGTTGCTGCTGAAACAACACCTAAAGCAAACACAGTTTCATTCATGTTATGAAGAGATTCTCACCTCTATTCCTGTTATGAAGGGATACCCTCTCATTTCCCTTCATGAATTTTCTCGAATAAATTCGGTTAAAAATAAGATGAAAATAAATAGAATGAAAATAAAAAAATGAATTAGAAAAGGAATAAAATAAAAAGAAAATGATTGAGGATGGTCTTATACATGCATGTGAAGAAAACAAGTCACTCTATATGCACACATATGAATTAAAAAAAAACTTTTTAGACGAGGATATTTTATACAAGCAACCCAGATGTGAAGAACACAAAACATTTAAATCCACAACTACGAACTACCCGTCCACACGATAGATTCCATGTACCACCATACAAGGTACCCTGCACCCGGCCTACACATACAGCGGGTAACCATCAAGGACACGGATTAAACACAACATAAAAAGAATTAAAAATTAAAAATCCCACGATTACCCCCGCTTGACCTCTTCACTAACGTCCTAATCATGTGGCAACCCCACGGCCATTGCTGATTGCTCCCTCCCTCCCTCCCTCCCTCGCTCTCGCTCCGCCTCCCCTCCCGGATCCGCGGCGACCGCCCCGGGCCCCGGTCGGCGAGGCAGGGGGACGCCTCGTGCAGATCCGTGGCGGCTCCGCCCGGGATTCCTCCGGTTTGCGCGGGTTCCAGCCGTTCCAGCGGCTGAGGCGGGGTGTAATTCTGGGAGGAGGACGGGCCAGGAGGCGCGCGGGTGGCGGATGAGCGCTGGGAGGCCCCGCCGCGGCGCCTCGTAGGAGCTTCGCGCCACCGGCGCTATGATCGAGCAGTTCGTTAATTTCGTCATCCGGCCGCCCAGGTACCCCCTACGCCCAAATGTAGAATTGTTTGTTTTTCATGTTGCCTGTGCAAATTCACCATGGTGCTGCATTGGATGTTGCCTTATTGTTTTTAATTGGAGCGGTGCGGGATCATTGCTCGCGTTAGGTAGTCATGCGACCGCAGGTCCACAGGCATTGCTGAAATGCTAGTGTTTTAGCTTCTTTTTTATGAGATAGGTAGAATGATATGAAGGAAATTTAGGCTGCAACGGTTGCCTAATGTTTAGCTTTTTTATGAGATAGGTATGATGTGAAGGAAATTTGACTGCAATGTTTAACTAAGAATGCATAACTTCGGAAGTTTCGATGGAGGATAAGGTCACAGGTCACGAGGAGATTGAGGATAGTTATTCACTTATTTCAGCTAGTTTGTACGATGGTACATTGGCACCTGGTTTTATGTTAATGCAAATCTGTACCATGGGCCATTCTAGCTAGGTTTAGGTACAATTGCAGTATTCATAGCAGTTGCCATGTTATGTTCAGCTGTGCTTGTACTACCATGTGTTGAGATGCATATAGCATTCCAGAGCAACTTTAACTTTCACGTTAATCTAAGCATATAGCACTCAAGAGTAATTTTAACTGTCATGTTAATCTTACATTCTGCTCAAATCACAAATTTGACATACTCACTGAGAGGAGGGATCATGTGTGAATTGTTCGCTGTTACACCTTAATGTTGCTTTATGTGTCTTTTTGGAATATAGTTTTAAGGTATAGCTTTGTTGAGGGTGGATGTGTATAGCTTTTTATGGAGTATTAATTGGAATGTGGCACGTTTCTTTGTTCCTCACATTTCCAAGTTGAGAAGCTCATGGAAATGTCTAAATAGGCAAGCAGTGCCATGTGTATTTTTTGGTTGCAAAGATAAATTTGTCGCAATAATAGTTAATTGATTGATAACTTTATTACATTGCATCAACCTTTCACATGCACATTGGTATGTTCTGTACCTTGTCTTTTAAAAATGCAATCATCATGGGACTTTATCAAAACATAGAATTCATTAAACAAGTTGGATTCATCCCTGTACCTGGTCTGGTGGGACTGAATGTTGCTAGTTCGCAGGTCAGAATATAATCCAGATCAGTATTTATGGGAGACAGAGTTCATCCTCGCAGGACGGAAGTACAAACGACTAGACTTGGAGGCAAGTACGGTGACCAATTATTGAGGTTTTTTCTGTCTTCCATTTCGCTGATGAGAATTTTGATGGGAACTATGAACATTCTTGTTTATAACCTTATTGTTGTACTTTAACCTGACAGCTTGCAAATCCGAGAGGCCATACCTTAAAATGCAGCCACTATATTCCTGCGTTCATCCCAGAAAACACTGCCCTTCCATGTGTGGTCTACTGTCACGGAAATAGGTACTTAACATGTGTGCTCCATGTTTTCATATGTTTGATCATTCATAGGGTGCTTTCGCTTAACATTCTAATTCTGTGTAACTCGCTTTATATTAATGTACATTTCTAAGCCTTTGGACCATCTATTAGGTTGGTAGCACAATATCTTTTGGAATATTTATCAGGCTTATGCTTTGACTCAATGCAGTGGATGCCGAGCAGATGCCAATGAAGCCGCTGTAATACTTCTCCCTTCAAATATCACTGTTTTCACACTTGACTTTTCTGGGTCAGGTCTATCGGGTGGAGATTATGTCAGCCTGGGTTGGCATGAGGTATATAATCAGTATCAGTGTTCTTCACTTCTTCTACATTCATATCTTGGGTGATCACACTATTCTGAAATTCACAACAATCTACTTCTAGAAAGAGGACCTCAAATGTGCAGTATCATGTCTGCGGACCAATAAGCAAGTTTCCTGTATAGGCCTTTGGGGGCGATCAATGGGTGCCGTTACAAGGTAATTTCTAGTTTGAATAAAGTGCATGCTCCTTTTACTTGGTGCAAGATCTCTCTACTTCACTTCATGCTATTCATCATTTTGAAGAGCAATGTGCCAATGTATATTGAAGTGACTCTTGGCTCTTCCATTGCGCTCTCCAATTGATATTCTTAAGAACGTTTTCAAGCTTTAATTTCATGTCATGGCTCAAATATTCTTCGTAATTCATTATGATATTTTGTATACAAATGTAATACAGCTTACTCTATGGAGCAGAAGATCCCTCTATTGCTGGCATGGTATTGGATAGTGCTTTCACTAAATTGTATGACTTGATGATGGAACTTGTTGATGTTTACAAAATCCGAGTTCCTAAATTCACGGTATGTGTATCTTCTGCAGAGTATATTACTTTTGTACCATTGAAAAACTATCATGGAAATTTTGGAATGGTGCATTACCATAATTCGTAGGGACTTATGGCTTAATATGATTCGCAGTCCCTAACTTTAAAGCACAAGCCAGTAGGACTTACCTTTCCTTTCCTTTATATTGAGCTTTCAAATGTTATTGAGTTAATAGATGAATCTGCATGCTCGCTGTTGGACTAAGTTGTGGAATGTGTATAAGGATGAGACAGTTGTTAGATGTAGTGCAGTTCCTTACCATCTTACATTCTTACTAACACAAGTACCTTTGAAATCCTAGGGAACATTGCTGTAATTGTACAGTTTTAATGAGTTGTTCTGAGATCTGTCCTTTCAGGTTAAGATGGCTGTGCAGTACATGCGGCGAATCATTCAGAAAAGAGCTAAGTTTGACATAATGGATCTTAATGTTTTAAAGGTGTGCTTTCTAAAACATTATCTTTTCATAACATAATTTGACACCCTGAAACCTTACTATATAACTATAGATATAGAAGAATTCAACTCATGATGGTCGTAAAAACTATTTTTTGCTTGTATGTTTATATTTTGCAATGTATTATCCACGACCCACTGCTGTAAAATATATATCAAATTAAATATAACAGACCTGATAAATGATAACAAAAAGTTATTTGTTTAGCTGCTCCTAAGATGGCAAGGTCACAAGGATTTTTTCTTCTTCTGTAGATTGTTTGTGCAGTTAGAACCACCTCTTCAGATTGTACAATTGGCAGTTTCCAGTTCCCACGTGGGATAGTTTGTAATTAACCATTTTCCAGAAAAACTCTGGAAAACTCATTTCTTTCTTTGTCTGAAAATCTCCTTAAATAGGTCTGAGTAGTGTTAGAATTAAACTTTTGCACTATCTTTTTTTTTTTTTTTTTTGCCTTTCCAAAAGCTGCTCGGTTCAAGAGTTTCCAGTTTCCCAACGGTGACCGTCTGGTTATTGCCAGGATTTACATTGATACATTTTCTGCCCCTTATTAATTATTATTCTGGATTATTTAGTATTGACATCTCGAATGTTGTAATTCCTGCTCAATTCCAGTAACTTTTAGATAACCTGTTTATACTTCAGATTGATCTAACTTTAGTGTTCTCTTGCTCTTAACCAGTTTGCTCCCAAGATATTTATTCCTGCATTATTTGGACATGCTTTGAATGACATGTTTATTCAGCCTCACCATTGTGATCGTATTCACCAGGCATATGGGGTAAATGTTTATGTTTATGTAACTTGCTTTCGATAAAGGTTTACTGGCAAATAGAAGATGCCTAAGTAATATGGAGATTGCTGATCGACTATTCCTGCCAAGGAGCATGCTAGTCACTTTGTTGATCATTGTGTGTTTCTGTACAGGGGGATAAAAATATAATAAAATTTGAGGGTGATCATAATTCCCCAAGACCTCAATCATATTATGATTCAGTTTCAATGTTCTTCTATAAAACTTTGCACCCTCCTCAGTTGCCTGCAGCACGCTTGAATAAGCTACATATGAGTGCTTTTAAAGTTGGTAACATAACCAACGAGGTAAAATTCATGAAATACCCATTACAAAACTTAATTTGAATCTGAAAATTATCTTATACGGTTTTGACATACTTCCAAGGAATCACCATTGTTTTTTGTTGCTCTTACAGAGTTTGTTCTTTGAAATCATCAATGGTTTACGGTCAGCTGACACTGCTGTCTGCAGTTCATCAACAGATGCACCTAACATTCCAAATGGTGTGGTACAGTTCCCTTTACTACTTCGTTGTATGTTATAACAAGTGGCTGTATACTAACTGCTTTGCCCTATTTTATTCCAGCTAGAACATCTGTAGTTGAATTGCTATCGGAAAGCGTGAATCAGCTGTCCATTAAGAATGAGGCTGACTTGGTAGGTTTCTTGATGTTTTGTTTGTGTCTGATATGAAGACATCTTTCCTTATATATTCCATTAAATGCAGGATTTTCTTTTAGATGAAAATCATAGCCTATCTGAGATGGATGGGGATAGTGTTGGATCACGATTGCAGGTAAAGTTCATTATATAATTACGAGTTGGTTTATTACCAACTTTTTTGAAGAGCGGTTTATCAGCAATTTTAGCCTTGTATATTTGCAGTCAAGTTTAGCATTATACTCATTTGCCTTCCACTGGGTTGCCCGTTGTCTTGGGTTAAGTTAGTTTATTGTAAGACATGGTGGTTAGGCATAGTACCAAGATGTCTAATCAGTGAAGTTCATCAGAAACACATTATAAGTGTTAGCAAGGAGCAAGATCTGAGGGTTGATCTAATTCCCTCTTGTAAGTTGTCTGATGATAAGTCTTCCTTTCTTATAGGATAAAACAAGTAGGCACAATAATGAGTCCTGTTCATACACAAGCTCTAACAGAGAAAGTTGGGGCAGATGTTCATCTTTAGGAGCGGCCAGTGATGGATCATTCTCAGGCGATAATAATGATAAGCAGGAGGTACATTGCTTCAGTTGCCTTTCAATTTAGTTATGCAGCTCTAAAATTACGAGGAAAGAAGACAGGGGAGGTGTTTTGTGAAATACATTTTTTTTTTTTTTTGCGATTCACCTGTTTCCCTCCAGATTGGCCCTGTTATATATTAATGAAAGCTATTGTCGTTACTAGTCACTTATTTGGGCTTCATTTAAACTGGTGGCATTTACACAACACTTTGAAATGATTAATGCAAAAAAAAAATCTCTGATCTTGTAATTTTCTCTGTGCATGTAGAATATGACCGTGAAGGCTTTGGCTACACCACTAAGACAAAAACAGAGGAAACCGGACCAGAAAACAAAGGAGAAGAAGATCCAAGCACTGTGGAAGAAGCTTAAGCGCGAGAAGGTGGAGATGGGGGATAGTCTATCTCAGCGTTTCAGGATGTGCCTCGGGCAGTCTCCTCGGCACAAGAGGACTAAATCGTCTGGAGTGATCATGACTTCATAACCCTGACAAGTCTGCTTGGACCAATGATCCACCAACACGGATTCGCCCCAATTCTGACCTAATGTCACTACCTCGTTGTAACCTGTAACCTTAGGTGAATGCATGTAACTTGACGTCACGTCGTGTCGCGTACCAGATTCTGAAGAGCCGAGCACGCCCTTGTATCATCTCCTGTAAAAAATTTGCCTGAAACAATTGTAACTGCCATCTCTGACTTGCTGTTACCTGTAACTTCCTTCCCCACTTGCACCTTGTAGATTGCAATGCTGCAATGCAACAACAGCTTGTTGGTGAAATGCAACGGATTTGGTGTTAAATTTTGTACCGTCATTTGTTCTTAGTTCGTTGGGCCTCTTGTTGTGTTCTTTTGTTCCGGGGTGGTTGCAGCAACCCAGCTCTTCTTGGTCCGGCCGAAGTTTCCGGAGGTGAGATCACTCACGAGTTTTTTTTTTATATATATATATTTTTTATTAAAAATTTAAATAAATGGATTTCTTGTGAATTTTTTTTGTAAAACTAGACGTCTGTAGCCTTGAGAGTGAGGTTAGACCTCCTTACCGCCTTCTAAGAGGGCGGGTGGCCTAATCACCCCCTCAAAGGGTAGCAAGGTTGCTAACCGCCCTCTCAGGGGGCAGGTAGGGCATGAGAGGGCGGTTAGCAATCTTGTTGCCATCTTAGGGGACGGTTATGGCATTTTTTTTCTAAATGTTGCAAAATTTAGTGTATTTTGTCAAAATTTAAAATAGAGATTGCAAAATTTGGAATTAAAAAGGTTGAAGAGTAGTGAAAACGGTATATTGAGGAAGCGAGAATTTGGAGTAGATTACGTAATTTTCAGAGGATAAAACATCAATATTTGTGAACAAATTGTATATGTGAAACACTCGTAGCATATTACGTAGGTATGAGTTTGCGAACGGCGACAAACATAAGATTAAATATATAGTGGAAAACATTACATGAGACTGTAACCACGACGACACGACGAGAAAAAGAAAGTGGCATGTACAGTTTGCACAAAGATCTACTTATTAGTACGCCGCTCCTAATCATAACATGTCTTAGGGAGTGGAAATATATTGGGTTACATTAGATACTCTTTACTGAGTGCATCTAGGATATTTTTCTTTTCGGAGGGCATCGGGACCTACCGCCTTAGCACGGCGGGCTCTCTCCCGTTTCCTTGCCCTCTCAGCCTCCCGAGCCTGAGCCACGGTATGGTCGTGCGCCTCCTTCCTCATGCGCTCTTCTTCCTGCCGTTTTAGGCGAAGTTCCTCTTGCTGTTGCTCGTACTCCTGACGTGTGTAAACTTCCCTTCTCCACCTCATGGTCATGTCGACCCACTGCTTCTGTTCCTCATTTTGCTCATTGTCGAGCCATTGAATAAAATCACAGAGCGGTGAAGGGGACTGAACAAATAGAACAAGATGAGCTGTTAGTAAAACAGGGTGCAAAATCGACAAAGATGTGGCTGATATTTGTTGCTATACCGGTGGATACTCATATGTTCCATGTTGAGGCTTGTCATATTGGTAGTTGGCACACATGAAGAAGCGCAGCCCATAGGTGTATGAGATGTCCTGCGACTCGCAAAGCCTGCAACGGTCACCACAGAAGCACATCAGTGGTTCAATACCTTGAGAGATGAAAATCCCATAACGTTTTTTTGGTGGGTTTAGTGGAGCTGAGGAAGATATTGCACTTGAGAGATCTGAGAAATGAGTGGTGCATCAATGTATAGATATTGGGCTATTTATGGTGGGGGAAGGCAGGAGCATTGGATTCCCTCTTGAAGAAAAGGAGTGAGTGGAAGGGTTTAGAGGGTGGCAGGAGCATTGGATTCTATCTTGAAGAATGAGAAAGTTGTGGCATTGATGATGGACAGAGATTCCATGTGTATTGGTACATGTGTTATCATTTATTTTGTGGTAAAAGTTGTCCGGTGTTGTCACTTCTTGTCTAAAGCCTGTGTAAGGAGACATGTGTTGTCATTTCATGGTTAAAGTTGAGGGTCATATTGTTTCTACGGATTACGCTAGGAAAGAGGTGATGCCGTTTAATGGTTGAAGTTCAGTAGTGTGGTCATTTCGTGGTTAAAGTTAGACTCTCGACAGAGTTATCGGGCGTTCATTTCGTGTATTAGTAGCTTTGTAAGATATATTTTTCTAGGTCTGTCTTGAATGGTTCGTACATGTGTGAGGACGATAGAAAGTAGCTTGTAGTCATATTGGATTAAGAAATGCAACTAACGTACCATCACATTGGAATAAGAAATACAGTTACGACATGCTAAGTGGACCATAAAGATTATATGCGTCTGAATACGTAAGAGTACATCGCGAATCGAATATGCATATGTAAGTTACAAAAACAAATGTAGAATCCTACTGTTGTCTCCCCCGCTGCCGTCAGTCGTTCCCCCCCATCGTGGTCCCGCTGCCACTGCCGCTGATTGACCCTCACGTGACCCCTGGAGTAGGTGAGGGGGTCGGGTGGACCGACCTACCTGGTAGGCCTAGTAGGGAGGCGCTCCAGCGACGTCTGTGGTGGACCGGCATGAGGTAAGCTTCAAGGTCCGTGCGGTCTTGTTAAAAACCCACTTGACGAACCCCACGACATCCGACGCACTGAGATGCACCCCTTGCCTGAGGCGGTCCATGGTACTAGCTACGTCCCTATGGATATCACAAATGATATCGCACTGTGGAAACAAACAAGAAATAACAATTTCAATTTACAGTCATTGTTACACGAATATGGAGTACTGAAATGACTTGTAAGTTACACATACCGTCAATGTAGTGTCCTCGTCCCAATGGACCGAGTACGCCTCCGTAGTCGACGCGACGTGGAGCCGGACACACTCTGGGGTGTAGGTGATCCGTGTGCGTGTACGTGGCACGTACCATCGTAGATAGTCGTCGAAGCTCCGCTCGTCGAAGGGACGCGCCTCCTCTATGACATCCTAAAGCGCTTGGGCCCATGCTGAGACGTACGGGGCCAAGCGATCTGCCCAGAGGTTGCCAGCCGGCTGGCCTTTGCATGTATACCTACAAGCGAACTATGTTAAATATAATTCACAGTAAGACGAATGTTACGAAATATTTAATTCTTCATATGTACCTGTAGACGTGCACGGGAACAATGCGAATGTGGACGAGAGGGAATGCCTGGTGGCGGCTAAACTGCCACATGATGCGGTGCGGTGAGTACTCCTCGACGTAGATGTCGAAGACAAGCGATATCTTCGTAAGCCAGTAGTCCTCGTCTCGGGTACACAACGACGACAGATCCAAACCCGCACGGCCTTGGACAGCCAAGAAGCTGTATGGCTGCCAGACCACGTTGTCCAGACGCAGCCGGTCGAACTGCGACCGAAAATGCTCATAAGCGATGCGAGGCTGCTCATGCGCCAAGTGTGGCTGTGTGACAAACATCGTTAGAATTCATTAGAAATAACATGTGACAATTGAAGTGTTAACAAAAAGTATGTGCCCGACGACGACACCAAAGCGAGGCCATAGTAGGCGCGTCCTCCTCAGGCTCGCTGTACCATTCCTCAGGGTACGAGGAGCGGTCCACTACTGGTCGACCTATGGCGAACCGCTCGTAGGACCACAACTGCAGAAGAAGTGGGCACCTAACAAAAATGGCAAGTGGCTCCTTCTTCGTGCACGTGTCGCACAGCGCCCGATACGTCGCAGCAAGGACAGCAGATGCCCAACTGAACTGCGGTATCTCCTCACCATCAGCATCCGCTATCAACCTGACGTACGGCACAAGGGTCCTCGCAACCAGGTGATCTTAGACGCTGGTGAACATAACCCAGCCAAACAGTCAAAAGCAGATAGGCCTCTAAATACCTAGACACCGAGTACACCCGCCCTCTCAGAGGACGATAAGAAGGCCTAACTGCCCTCTCAGAGAGCTGCAGCCCTCTCCGAGGACTACAGACGTCTAGTTTTACAATTTTTTTTTACGAGAAATCTATTTATTTAAATTTTTAATAAAAAAAATATAAAAATTAAAAAATTCGATCACTCACTACACCCGGCCCCAATTTGGATCCAAGGCCCACAAACTGATGCGCCACCTTGATTCAAGAACGAGGGCGATACATCACTTAGAAATCAAGAAAATTGCAAGCAGCAAATACTAATAGGATACCACGTGTTGGGGACTGGTGGCGGCCAAGCAGAACGCGAGTAGCGTACAAGCAGTGGGTACCTCCATTGGTTTCGTTTATCGTCACTACTCGTTTCGTTTGACTAGGTCTGTTTCGCATCACTTGAGCTCCAAAATTGATGGATCTAAAGTTTATATAATAAAATATGATAGTTTAAATTTTTATTTTTAAAATAAAAATTAGATAACTTAACTAAATATCATCGATCCAACTATAGCTCTAGATCTAATCTATTAAAAAAATTAGATCTAAAATTATACCAAACAAGATCTAAGAGGTCAGCCTTAATCCATTGCCAACAGCATAAATAACTACGATCTCAATTGACAACCTCTCTAATACATAACACGCTCTCAATTGATAACCTCTCTAATAGATCCACGTATGGGTGCTACACGCAGCAAACGTGTTGGGTCATGTGAAATAGTCTGACCTTTTATGCCTCTTTGCTTGTAGCTTGCTGATGTGGTCATATTAGAGATACCCTAAAGGTTCTTAGACCATTGGGCCTTGTGAATTACTTTAGCTCGGCCTGTTAACGGCAAGTACAATAGTACCATCTCATGCAGCGACACGAAATCTTAAGAAGATTTAAGAGACGATCTTTATAATAAGTTGTCTTTTAAGTTATCTCATAGTAATTTAATAATCTCTTGATTTATATATAGACCAAATAAAATATTGTGAGTTATATAGTAATGACAATTCATATAATAGTGTAAAAGTAGTCTCTTAATTCTAAATTGTAGCTTATACAACTATCTCTTTCTTTCACTCCAACTCTTATATTCATATTACCTAAATCTTAAGTAACACTATATAAGATAACCTATGAGACGGATAACATACAGACAGATCTACATAGGGTCATGGGTGTTCAGTTGAAACACCGATGATTTTTTTTGCAAAAGAACATTAATTGGAAGGTACATTACATGTATACATTAATAGCGAGGAGAAAACATGCATATGTGACGTAAAATTTGTTTTCTAGCTCATTATTCGATATGCATTTAGATCATTATGTTGTAGGCACTATTTGTTATTATAGACATTTAGTTTTTATATGAAATCATGTTTCAATGTTATCATTGATTACTCCAACCTCTGCCGTCTTGGCTCTACGCCGCCCCTTTCCGGCCTCGCCATTCGCAGCTCCACGTCGACCCCTCTAGCCTCACCCATTAGCACGTTTGCCCCCTTCGGCCTTGTCCGTCAACACCGCTCGCCGCTACTTGGACGTAAGACCCAACGTGTCTCTATAGGGTTCGGGTGCGGAGTTACATTTCAACCTGATTAGAAATTTAGGTGCGGATTAGGTTTTTAATTTCAAGTTTCGGCAGATGAGTTTTGAGTGAGTTGCACCGACCTGACCCGTTGTCTTCCCTACGTCTGCCAGCGGCAGGAGAAACGTTTGCTTGGAGGGCGCAAGCGCGACGCGGGCATTTCGCGCGCCGCGCGCATGCGTTGCACCGCGTGTCCCGCTCTCGTCGGCTCCCCATCGCCCTCGGCGCCGAACACGCCTGCTTCCATCCATCCGCCACCAGATCCCACCAACGCATCCTCTCCTCCCACCGCGACCCGGGCCTCTCTTCCTCCCTCCTCCCGCCTGTAGGCGCCGCGCCCCTCGTGGATCGCCCTTCTGCCCCGCCGCGGAGTGCTGGTGATCCATCCGGAGTTGGATTGGTCTCTATTTTTTGTTGGTAAAAAGGGAGCCCTAACCTGCCTTGGCCTTGATTGTGCGGATCCTTCGTTTTGTTATGCGGGATGGTTTCTTTGCTGCGAGCCCTCGAATTCCCACTCTTTCTTTGCTTCTTTCTCTTCGATCCGTCCGGTTTGTTGCGGATTTGATTGCTGCTTCCATTCCTTTTTTTCCCCCATTTTTTTCCGCTGCTAATGTCGTTGCTGCAGAGCAACAACGTGTTTTCTAAATTACATTTTTAGAGAACCTTTAATTCTAAATTATTATCTTTGAAATTGTACGTGTTTTGCGTTCGCCAGCATTTGAGTGTTTGTTTAGCCCATCTTTAACCTCTTCCACTGTTCGTGTGAATTTGTTTCGGAAGTTCCTGAGTCTGAACTCACTCGCACACCTTTGGTATTGCATATTAAATTTACTGCGTAAGTAACTTATTTTCATTCCTAGGATTCTTAGTTCCTAACGTCACTAGAGCTCTTCATTTCGCGTAATTTGGACATCTCAAAATGTTGGCTTAGTGTTTCCTAAATGTTGGCACATCCCAAAATTAGGTTGGTTGTGATGATCAATCTCTCATCCTTAATGTTATTTACATTTCCAGGTAAGAAACCTTTGCCGCCAAACAACATCACGGGATCTGCTGAAATGGGAGGTGTAATTGGACATGGTGACTCGCCAAGGAACAGTTCGCCTGCATCGAAGTTAGAGAAGAAAATGGTTGAAGCCATGCAGCAGAGGGCATTACTTGGAACTTCTGTGAAATCATTCAATAGTGTTATCATGAAGTTCCCTAAAATTGACGAGAGCTTGAGAAACTGCAGGTCTATCTTTCAACAATTTGGTGAGCTTTATTCCCTCTATCTTGACCAGTGCTATGATACCATGTCATTTAAATGTAAAAAATTTAAAGGAAAAATCAGATGTGCCTAGAAATTTTATTAGCTTATCGTAGTGTTTATTTTTCAGTAAGACTAGTTTAAATAGAGTGATAGACAAAGTGGGATATGTTGAGTTCATCGGAATGAGAACTATCGGACAAAACTAGCATGAACAAATTATCGTGCTCGATGAATACGAACAGTTACTTACAGTAGTTTTTCTCTCACCTGTTACACAACAACTTCATTACAAGTTCTGCTTCTTTGTATCTCATAGATCCATCCTCCTTTTAAATCCAATGAAAAGTGAAAACATTTTCTCTTTGTGCATCTTATTCTGAGTTGAGGTGAAATCCATCAGATGGACTTAGGGTCCTACCTGATTAAGGCTCTGTTTCACAGACTTTGGGGAAAATGCTTCGGCAAAAGTGAACCCGCTGAAATAATTGGACACAACCAATCTAAGGATTAGGAATAGACCTCTCAATTTTTTGTCCCAATATCCTTGCTTTAGCATGGGGTTTTCGAGCCTCGACACACTTTAACATCCACAGAAGGATTTTCAGACTGATCCAAACTCACCCTTCCCAAACGTACTATATGTAGTGACCATAATTTATCGTTTGAAATTTTGTCTTTGATTTTTTAGGCGTTTCCTCAAACTTATTTTTTTAATGTTCTGACAAATGTTTTCCTGTATTTGTGCAGATGAAGATTCCAATGGTGAAATAGATCAACAGGAACTGAAGCATTGTTTCCAAAAGTTGGATATCGCATCTACAGAAGAGGAGATAAAAGATCTTTTTGAGGCATGTGACATTTATGAACACATGGGCATGAAGTTCAATGAGTTTATTGTCTTCCTGTGCCTTGTTTATCTTCTCAATGATCCGGCGGTGTCAGAAGCAGTATCCTTTGTACAGTAAAAATATCTATTTTATCTCTTGTTTCTGAGTGCAGAAAAGTCACATTAATTTTCTCAATTCTTCTATGAAGTCTGATTCTTTGTATATATCATTGGCAAATAACATATAAATCTTCGGCCATGTGTTTATTGGAATTTGGAGCTTATCGTGCACACACCATGTATGTACGTGCATGAAGTAAATTGATAAATCTCTGTAGGGACTGAGGGTTTTTTTTTTCAGCATGGGAATTGCATCATATTAGGCCAATCTATGAAGACACAACAGTATATCCCATTAAGATTTCTTTGTCTGTGAGAACTTTCATAGCAAGTTTCAAAAGAAGTTTCAGAGATACAATTTCCTTCTTGAACTTTTTTCGGTCATTGTGCAATTTCTTTACATCACATAAGGGCTGTTAGGTGGATATATAAGATATTCCCGTGTTGAGATCCTATTTTACCTGTTTCTTTGTTCTGTTTTATTTGGATATCTTTTATGCCCTTGACATGATGCTTTAGAGAAAAAGAATGGGATTAGGTAGCCTTGAGCCAACATTTGAGACATTGGTTGAGTCATTTGTCTTCTTGGACAAGAACAAAGATGGGTATGTCAGTAAGAACGAGATGATACAAGCAATAAATGAGACCACTGCAGGAGAGCGCTCTTCTGGGCGCATAGGCATGAAAAGATTTGGTAAGTAATCTCCTCTGTGGCACTATCATCTCAGAATCTAATTTCCGAGGCATTGCACAAACTGCTCTGTAGGTTTCTCAATAAAAATTTAGATGGTTTTTTGATATAACCATACTATGTTGGTGCACCATTGCATTATCAGTTCTAATCTTTTCTAGTAATGGCATTGTTTTTTTTTTAAAAAAATTGCATGTTGTTGAAAACAACTATGATCAAGATTTTGCTCTGCAATCTGGTAAAAATATATTCGACAGATAGGCACTTTAATAATGATCAACTACGAACAAGTTTCTTGCTTTCTGAAATTTTAAATTCTTTTGGAATTTTGCCTCCAGGACTCCCAACTTTGAAGTTTGAAACTTATATTTAAAGATTTTCGTTCCCGTTGCCTATCAATTCAGCAACTCTGATGTTGGCAGTTAGGATCTAGTATTTATTGATAAAAAATGTTCATATTCCAATCCAATTAGATTGTTGACCTGTTTATGTTGGTCCTAATATTTACTCTTTTGTTGATTCCAGAGGAAATGGACTGGGACAAGAATGGAACAGTGACCTTCAAGGAATTTCTCTTTGCTTTTACTCGCTGGGTGGGCATTGATAATGATGACGACGATGACGAAGAATGAGTGCAACTGAAGATTAGCCATTCTGAATAGGCCAAGTCAGCCATCAGGAGGCCTCCAGCATTTCTCCTACTGCGAATTGGAGTATTAAATGACAATTAAAAGCACTTCATGTTCCTTGGTGTCTAGCTGATCATGGATGTTTATGTTCTTGTTAATATAATGAACCCAAATTGTTTCTAGTTGTGGCAGGAGTTTGCTGATAAAGAAGTTATATCGGTGAGATGGTGCTATCGTAGGTAACCAGTAACCCTGTTATTAAAATTTTTTGCACGCTGCTAAAAGATTGCAAAGTTGCAAAGGGAAGTGATGTCCTTCCCTTTGAAGCTGTATGTTTGTTTTCGCGTGTGCATTTTTCAGAAATTTAGGCCCATTGCTGTTAGAGGACGAGCAATGTTGCGTTGCATCCATACCAATATCTTTGTGATTTAATCACTCTTGATACGATTTTAGTTGCTAGATTAGCAAAGACATGCAAAGGGTAGGCCTTCGCTCCTTTCCAGATGCAATAGCGCTTGATGCAATAGCTTCAAAGGGCGAAGGAATCTGCGCGGGAAGATTCACCTTCGCTCCTTTCCCGATCCAGCTGAACCCGACGACGAGAAGGGAAAGAGCACTCGGCCAGCCATGCCAATTTCAGGCAAGAGCTTGGGGGGCACGCGATTCGTGGGTGTCGGCCATGACTAAATGGTTCTCTCCTTGTGCGTTCTTCACCTGTGACTTGTTCCACTTCTTCGTCTTCTTCTTGCTCCGATGGTGGCTTTCACCGACGCGGGTGTCGAGTTGAGCTCGAGCCTCGAGCTCTGGCTCCTGGAGTTCTTCCTCGTGGGCGTGCTGATCGGCGAGAGAAGCCTCGCCGACCCTGCCGCCGCCGCCGCCGCTGTAGTCGCGAAAGCCGCCGCCGCCGGTAGAGTGATCAAGTCGCTGTAGGTTGTCCCTGTGCCGGTCCGTTGAGACCTGAGTGTGTGTGTGTTTTTGTTGATCTCACTATCTGCGTGGCTGTAGGCCCAGCTGTCAACCTTGTGCTGTTGCGCGGGGCTGGCCGTCGGATTCGAGATCCTCTGACTTTACTTAATTGTGAAGTCAGTGACTTCAAACGTATCTGAGTTATTGATTAAAGATGAACAGTTTAGATCTTGTGTTACAGTATTTAATAAACAGTGAATCGTGCTATAACGCTATTAAACAGTACATGTGCTACTGTAACCGACTGCAAAATACTGTTCACCAAAACTTAGTTTAATGTAGACATCTGACTTCAATAAGTGAAGGTAGAGGATCTCAATCCTGCCCGTCGTGCCGGTGCTAGGGAAACTGCCGTGGGTGCGGCACCAGGGGATCGACATCCTGCACGCCATACGCCGCCTCCACACGCGCCATGGCCTGATGTTCGCGCTCCGTACGGGATCCCGCCTCGAGGTCACCATCTCCGACCGATGGCTCGCGCACGAGGTACTCGTCGAGCGCGGCGCCGCGCTGGCCGATCGTCCTGGGTTACGCCATGCGGGACCTACTGGGCTTCAACGCCGCCACCATCTCCACCTCCAGCTATGGCCCGCTCTGGCGGCTGTTCCAGCGCAACTTCGTGGCCAAGGTTGTGCACCCGGCGCACCTCACGCTGCTCGCCGAGCTCGCGGACAAGCTGTGACACCATGGGGGAGCTCACGGACAAGCTTCGGCGAGTAGCTAGACGAGCGCGCCGTGCATCAAATCGCCGCAGCTCAGCACGACCAGCTGCTCTACCCACCGAACCCCATGTCTCCTCTATCCCATACCGAGCCCCGCAGAACACCGCCGCCACCCTCTCTTTCTTCCCCGCCTCCGGCAACTGCCGCGACCTTTCCTCCCCGATGCTCTGTTGCCCAACCGAGCCCACCGTTGTGCTTCTGGCAACTCACCGGTCCTTCCCCGAGTGTTTTTG
Source organism: Phragmites australis (assembly GCF_958298935.1). Lineage (NCBI taxonomy): Eukaryota > Viridiplantae > Streptophyta > Magnoliopsida > Poales > Poaceae > Phragmites > Phragmites australis. The sequence continues at coordinate 5,661,842 of NC_084925.1, forward strand.
TTGTTAATTTTACACAAGTACGAATAACAGCTGTGGCAGTTCAGTGGTGGTACGAATAACAGTTAATTCGCTATTCCTCGCGTTTCCAAGCCACTCTTCTCAAATCTGCGTTGCTGCCAACAAAAAATTGCGTTCTTTGGACGGTGGCCGGGAAACCTGGACACTTCGCTAAATAAAGCAGGTAGTTCCACCCAAAAGAACTTTGGAATTGGTGCATTTCCTTACAAAATCATGCAAAAAAATCATAGTACAGTGTTACCAACAAGCTCTGCATCCAACTCGCTATCGTCAAAAATAAAGAGTTGATAAAAAAAACAGTTCAACCAGCTCTCTATCCGCCCGACCCGCCCGACCCTGATGGTCAAATCCAATCGGCTCCGCTCGCTATTTTCAGTTTGCTACTTCTAATAATTGTTAGTCTCAAATAAATTCCTAAACTATCAAAAAAATTATTAATATTCTTTTTATGCAATGAACTAATTTCTAAAAATATTTTAACTCTAGCTTATAAGATTAAAAAATGAATTCTTGAACAATATTTTATTTTATATGTATTTTTATAATTTCATACGATATTGTTCTTTTAATTCAATTTGAATTCAAACAAAATATAAACATATACAAAATTTAATCATTGAAAATATAACCATTGCATTTTTATTTATAAGATATATATAAAATATAAGGGAGTGAAATTTAAAGGGCAAAATTTAAAAAGTTAGTTAGAATATACTGACAAATAAAGAGTAGAATCCGGATAGAAGACTCTATATACTGTCCTGTTTAGCCTTTGCAATCGTTTTTTCTGCAAATAAAGAGTAAAATCTTTTTTCTGCAAAAATAGGTCTACAGTTGTCATTCATTAAAACCATTGATTAATAGAATAGGAGTTTTACATCAAAACGCCCAGACGTCACTAGAATTGTTTGGATTGTTACGTTTCAACATATTATCTGTGTGATGATCTCTTCACAGCACCGAACGGGGACCGACACAGGCTGAGATTTCAGCCGTCACCAAAACAAAAACTAAACTTTTTTCTCAACCGTAAAAAAATCAGAATTCTGAAATGCACGGATGCAAAATAATGGGTGACTTTGAAGCAAGGACGCAATGCTCAGTGGAAAGAGAAGTCGTTTTGTGGTTTGATGGCTCACGGCGACCAAAGAGGCCACCACTGCCTAAACCTGTAATCTACCTCATCATCACACTGCCCCCACAATTTTTGCCTAACTCTTTAGCCAACCAAAAAAATTATAATTGCAAAAAAGAAATAAACGAGAGAAAATACAACTCCTCACAAATCCAACCTATGCTCATGGCATTAAAGAAACAAGGAAAAGGAAAAATAAACTGTAAGCCGTTTCAAATCCATCAGCAAAACCAAATGATTCCACAGGCGTGTGTAAACAGAGGGGCTTCAGTGTGTGTAACAACATGAAAACGATCAACGGCGAATGAATCGCCTCACCGAAATCCGCTAAGATCCTCTCGGATCCAAATCATCATGAGCCCACACCATGATCGAATTCGTAGCGCGAAAGGGAGAAGAAATCGCGGAAGCGAACAACGAGCGAACAAGAAGAGAAAAGCGAGAAGAGATTAACGCGATGGATCAGGACGAACTCAAATCCGCGCGAAAAATAAGGGCTAGCTCCGGGCGAGCGGCGGCTGCTAGGGTTCGTGCCGTGGGTAATTGAGCGGCGCAAGGTTTCCACGAGGGAGGTCGGAATATATAGAGAACGACGCGCCGTTTGGATTCCAAATGCGATACCTGTGGGATCGTGTGTGCGCATGGGCCAAGGCCAAGGTGGGCCAAGCCAGCCCAAATGTTTATCTGATCTTTTTTACGTCTGGATAGCCGTCAGGTATCTCATATTAAAGTGGTGGACCAGAAGTATCATATCTAAATAAAAAATTATTTTATATGTTTATTATTTAATATATATATAATTATTGTTGAGTTAATCTCGTTTATCGCTTTAAGATCTATATTAAAAGTAGATGGTGGCTATCTAGATGATGATGTAGAAGAAGCCGAAGATTCTAGTGTATTCCGTACGGCGATGGTACGGAAAGAGAATATGTTAATAATAACGTATGAACATCTATCATACGATGATAGTTATGATTATTTACCCATGTGGTAATTACATGGAGTGTCCTATAAGACTAAGGTACGAGAAGTGAAACATCGCTTATGTGGCGAGTTACACAAGCACCATTCATGCGAAAATTTATTCTCTTCGTGCGAAATGTGATGCATGTGTTTGTGATCATTGTGTGGGGAGAGATACATTCAGGAAAGAAACTTGAAGATAAGGATCGAACATGCTTTCATATTTTGTTGTTCATTTCACATCATATTCTTGAGCATGTATTTTCCCTTGTAAAGATCTAACATGCATTTCACATCATATACAGGTACTTCGTACATTTTTGCGAACACTCCGTAAATTCTTGCGGACTCTCCAACGTGCACCACGATGTCCAATGGAAGAGGGGGGACATCGTGGTGCACACATAACCATATAGGAGTGATCCGCCTGAACGTTTAAGTTTCCTATCCCAACCTCAGCCTCGAGATGCGCTAGTTGTGTCGCCTTTGGTCACTCCGTCATCTATAGTTAAGCAACTTGAGGGCAGCCCAAAGAAGAAGAAGAAGAAGCATTTGCCCACTCTACCATCTACAGTTAAGCAATCTGAGGGTAGCACAGAGAAGAAGAAAAAGCCCAGGCCAGGATCTAAGAAGCAGCTGCCGAAGAAATCCAAGTCCTCTGGTAAGGACTCATTCGCCACGAAGTGACAGATAGGGGAAGCTTGGATTACAGCTAACCCAAAATTCAAGCCTGGGAAGCCCTTACTTCCGGCAGATCCACTTCAACGGGTAGGACAACTTTGTGTTGAGTTGCATAATTTCTACCTGCAAGGTTGTAGAGAGAATAAGATTTCAGTTGTCTTATATTACCAAAATTGTCACTTCTTGACTGGGGACGGCTACTTCCTCGTAGGCTTCAACGACTTATATGACCTATTCAACCTCGATGGCTTGGACGTGGGGTTATTGTAATGCTTTACATTGTAAACCCTTTCAAACTAGACGTTCGTTAATTATTACCACTAAATTTTCTAATCTAACTAATTTCTTATCTGTAGACACTTGATACAAGAAACGAGAAAGAATGAGCCCTTCGGATTCATTGACCCCCAAAATATGTCGATTTCTATGATGCAACAACAAAGGCAATTCGTTGTAGAATGTGGCTAGGACAATGAGCCACTTTTCGAAGAGGGACTACCTAATGGCCGCCCACAACACGGGTGGCTATTGGATCTTACTGGTCATTGCCCCCAAGTGAAACTTGATCTGGTACCTCGATTCATCAAGACCAGTGATATCTGGTACCTCGATTCATCAAGACCAGTGATGGGACCTAACGGTGAACTGGGACAACGTGACTATATTATCGTCAAACAAATCCTCGACGAGTGAGCTCTTCATGACTTAGGTTACATATTTAACTTTTCAAACTTACACCAAATGTTGACTATTGGATCCCTCTTCGCATGTAGGGCTTTCGACATGTATATGCGCTATGATCCAAAGTACGATTCGAAGGAGCCCCGCACACTGACACATAAGACCGCATTCACGGTAAGTGCCATCAGATATATTTGCAAATACTCTACTACTACATTTTTTTCTTTCGAACTGACAATTTTTTACCTCTCCAGTGCCACCAACAACCACCGGACAACTCCTGCAGATTATACGTTGCACGTCACATGCAGTTATTGATGGCAGCAAAGGATATGAAATCCCTAGATATAAGATAATTGTATAGTCTTTTCACTGTTGCTTTTATTCATTACAAATATCCAATGATAAAATGATGTTGCTCACGCTAATTGCATACTTTTTTCATAACTACTTTTATTAAGCAAGAATTCAGCATACCGGACGGCAACATCGAGGAGTCTGCACTCTCCAACATTCGAGCATGGATCGCCTCGTTCTTAATGACCGAAGTCGTCTATTCGAAAGACGAGTTATATTGTAGGGAGGTAGGACTCTGACTTATGTAATTTGTGGTTACACTTTCGACTTATGTAATTTGTAATTATCTTGATGTGGACTTGCACCGTTGTACGTTTCAAGGACTTTTGATTATGTAATTTGTGGTTGCATATCTCGTGACTTTGTCCCTACAATGTGGGTCATATCTGGATGTCCCTACAATGTGATTATGTAATTTGTGGTTACATTCGTATCTGGATGTGTCTTATTTGCAGGAGAAGACAGCTGTCAAATCCTGACATTGCTTCAGAATGCAGCTAGGAAACAAGTAAATCCTTTCGGGGGATGAGAACATTAGTAATGGGTGGTAAATTCACCCGTCACTGATGATCAAGTCCCAGTGACGGGTAGCTTTCTAACCCATCTTTGGAACTCTGTCATTAGTGACAGGTGGTAAATACACCCGTTACTAATGACTCATAACCAATGACGGGTGATAACATCCTGTCGCTAATGACTCGTTCACCAGTGACGGGTTGTAGCTACCCGTCACTGGTTCTAGATAATTAGTGACGAGTGGTAAATATACCCGTCACTAATGATTCGGTCACTAGTGACGGGTTGTTGTTAGCACCTGTCATTAATGATAGAGTTTCAGAGATGGGATGGAAATCTACCCGTCACTAATGGATTGGTCACCAGTGACGAGTTGTAGTTAGAACCTGTCACTAATTACTGAGTAACAGAAACGGGTTGGAAAGTTACCCGTCATAGTGATGGCAACAAGCCTAGCTTCTCAGGCTATAGGGGACGCATTTTAGTGACGGGTCTCAATTATGACCCGTCACTGGTGATTGTTATCAACCTGTCACTAAGCATTAGTGACGCAATAAGAGTGACGGGTGCGGTAACCGTCACTAATGACGGTTATCACCCGTCACTAATGTGTTGTTCTGGCGTAGTGCCCTCCCCTCACGCTCACCCTTGCCTGCAGCAGCTGCAGCATGTGGCCACCAACGAGAGCGACGAGCGCGGTCCACGACACGATGAATTGTTGATGGAGAGCAAGTCCGGTAGCGACAACAACCTGGAGGACGGCGACGGGTCGGGAGGCGAGGAGCTATAGGAGGAGGAGGGCCTCAGCCTGCAGCGGCCCTGCAAGAAGCGCTACCACCACCACACCTAACACCAGATCCAGGAGCTCGAAGCGTACCTCCATCTCCATAGCATAAACAAGTTTTTGATGATGATGATGGTTTTGCTTGATTAACTCCATTGTTTCGGTTCAGATATGCAGCAAAACAAGCTATGGTTAGCGGTGATCCATCATATATGAACAGCTTTTCCGTTTCCTTGTTACGTGCTATTTGTGATGCAGTTTCCTCTTTTGTCTTTGGCCATGTTGTAATTTGAATGCATGGATTGCAGTTTCTTCAAGGAATTCCCGCACCCTGATGACCAGCAGAGGAAGGAGCTGAGCTGGGAGCTGGGGCTGGAGCCTCTCCAGGTCAAGTTCTGGTTCCAAAACAAGCGCACCCAGATGAAGGTAGTGATCGAGATTGATGCATGCATGCATGCTGTGATGCATTTTTTTTTAACGGAGGAGAGCTGCTGATTATATTGAATAAGAAGAAGGTTCAGACTGGACAAAATAACAGCCCAAAAGGGGTTAAACAACCAAAGAATGACAACTATAACAAAACTAACAATAGAGAACAACAACAGACAACAAACTACGGCCGGTTGGACAAAAGCCCGAACACGCGCTGCACAACTCCGACGCGTTGCCGAACCACCGTGCCATCGCACGCCGCACCGAAACGCCATGCCACCTCTGTCGCATCTTGTTGCCCATGGACGAGTACTTCAACCGCCGACCTTCGCACCACAAACACGGCCGCCCACAACCCACACCACACCTCTGCACCGCTGCACCTGCCGCCGGCCGCCACAACATTGAGCATCATTGAGCACGGCTGCCCTTCGCCGAACCAGCCACCGCTAAGCACCTTGCAAAAATTTCATTCTTGTAGATCCTTACTGAAAATTTTGATAAACACTAGCATTGTCAATTTATATGGACTTCGGTTTTTCTAAAGTTGGACCAGGCTTAGGTCTTTAGATGTTATCCTTCAAACTTGTAAACGGCTCTGTGCGCACATGTGCGGATCATAGTGTCATAATAATCACTATTGTTCCAATCTGGTATAAAGAGAAAGAAAAAAAAACAGCTACACGTGATAGGTTAAAAATGATATTATTTTTTTAGCACCGGATCTCGTTATCTTAGAGTCTTCGGACCGATGAAGACTCACCCTTGCATCTTATCGGTAAAACACGCGCATGTTTGCAAAAGCACTATAGTATTAGGTCATGTTTGTTTCAGCTTAGAATTATAATAAGCTAACTTGTTTGTTCTGAGTTGAAACAAATAGCTAACTTATTTATCCAAATTATTATAAGCTGAAGCTCAGATTATAATAATCCCATAAGCTGTAAAAATGAGTTTATTTCAGCTTATTTTGACTTTCTACTATATTACTCATCAAATTTAAGAAAAATTACCCGCCAATGTTACTCCTCCCACTCTACACCCGAATCTTCCACCCCCTATTAAGGGTATTACAGACTTTTATCAATAATTCAGACTCCAATAATCTAGGTTGCTAAATAGCTCACAGTTTATTTCCCTCCAAATTATCATAATCTAATATATTATAATTCATCATCTATAAGATGTTTATTATAATTCTGAGTTGAAATAAACAGGCACTTATGCTAAGTAGGCGCAGACTGGTGGCAGCAGCCTGCGATGGAGCAACACGTGATGGCGTGATGCTACCAGACTCGACACTGTCTCACCATCAGGTGGTTCCTTCTGTTCTTCATGATGTTTGTTCTCTTCAACGTGTCGGTCCTAATTTTAAATTCCAACCTAGATTTATCTCTTCTTTGATGAAGATGCAATAATATCTATGTTGACTATTTAGCCAATAAAAAGCAAATATTTTGGGCCCTCGGCTGGTGGAGATGAAGCAGTCCATAACGTACATGAATTGCAGATTCTTGATTGACGATCCGTTCGGCTAAGGGAATATTTAACGTGGGCTGATTCGTATTTCATGCACTAATTGTTCTTTAGATATTCATTCCGTCTTAATTAATGGTGTCACAATAGTACAGATTCTCTTTAATATTTGACAATCGTTACAACGCACACCATTGTACTAGTGGCTGTTTACGTGTTAAGCTCTGGTTTTCTTACCGATTAGCATGTCTGACCAGTGTTACCTAGATATTGGTGTCAAAATATAATTTGAATTGGAATATTCAATTCGGTAAAGATAATTTAAACATATAAAATATAACTCAGATTCATAAACAGAGGTTAGAATCCGATTCAGATTTGAGACGTTTGATTTGGCGAAAAAAATTGAACACCGATGCCATGCTGTGCCTGACAGAATAGCAGATTGGACGTCCTTGTCTCTGTGATCCACTCATCCACACTTGCAATCTTCAATTCCTTGCATGCATCCACCTAATAATTCATCCATGCCGATATTGTTCTGTTCCATCAGACTCAAAACTAAACCCAAATCCATGAGCCGGAGAATTGACAGCAGTAAGCAATTGGGCATGGGAGGAGGATAAGATAGTTACAGAAAGAGTGTTCCATCTCCTTAGACAATCAAGTACAATATTCACAACATGCTGATTTGCATAGTAAAGAAGAAGTAACACTAGTACCAAAGGAGATATAGATTACTTCTAAGAAAAAGAAGAAGAGGGAAGAGAGGAGCAGAGCAGCCATGGATGTGCAGGCCACAGCTAGTGAAGCAAAGCTCCCAGCTCCTTATTACAAGTGTGCCATGCGTGTATATGCACGGGGAGGGCGGGTGGGCGGGCGGGCAGCCTGCGCGCGAGCGAATCCACCGATCGCCGGCGGCTGGTCTGCTCGATCAGGAGAGGTAGGTGCCGCAGACGCCGGTGCCCGCGCGGCATCCGCCGCAGCCGCAGCCCCTGCCGCCCACGAACACCGGCCCCTTCGCGCGCCCGCGCCGCCGCTTCCCTTCGCTGCCGTCGGGTGAGGCTGCGGCCGCGAAGATGATCATGGACAGGACGGACAGGCACAGGATGGCGGCGCAGAACACGACGTCGCCGCCCGCGATCGCCGCGGCGCCGTCGTGGGGCTCGAACACCGTGCTGCCGCCGGCCATAGCGCTGCCTCTCCTGCAGTTCTTGCTTGGCCTTGGTGCCGTGCGCACAAGGCGCGGCGCGGCCCGTCTTATAAAGGGATCGAAACAGTAAGTTGTCATATGATTAACAATACGATAGCTTCAAGTGCTGCAGAAAAAGCACCGTAGCACGGGTAGTAATTCCGTCGGTTACTGTACTGATTTTATTGTTGATGATACCTTGTGGCATATCATATGTTTCATCAATCTATCACTCAATGGTACACAGTATTTTGAAGTCACTAGATTTTACCAACCGTTAGAGGATCCTGATCGCTTATAAAGGCGAATTGATCGCTAAATTTAATGCGTTTGCCGCTGTCGACGGTGATCGGTGATGTACGGGAAACTTTCACGCATTGATTTTTTTTCGAGTGGTTTCAGTTATTTATCATTTTGACCCATAATTATTGATTCATATTTTATTCATATAAGTGGCATCATAATTAAATGGTCAATCTTTTCAACAATAAATCATCAATTTATTCTGCAAAACCCAGTGCTTCGTGAGTACCGTGTTTTTTTTTGTGAGGAACAATAAAACCCATGTTAATTTGCGAAATCATAACCTAATGATGTTTTTTTGTTTTTTATTTTATTAGTTGAAAAGATTTGTTAGAATATGCACTTATGCAGTCTGCTAATTGGAGTATTTTGGCGTTGTTCTTTTGCAAGTACATTTATGGCATGGGCCTCGAATAATGGAGAGAGACAAATTCCAATTTGTTGAATGATGACTATTGTTTTTTTGACGCTTAACTACCTATTGATTTTAACTTTACGATCGCGCTGGAGCAAATTAAAGAGAAATGGTAGAGATTGGGAAGTAAATTATATAGGATTTTATCTTATAAAAGATACTTTTCACTATGATGACACATATTCGTTTCTCTCTCGTTTTTAACTCAGCTATTGGATCATGGGATGGATGTAATCTTATAAGTATCTTTCTAAACAGTTTCGCATAGAATTTGCTTCCCAGATATTGACCCTGATCTCTTATTGCCATTTTTCACGTGTTTTTTTCCTCCTCTCCAAGCCAGACCACATAAACTTGACATCCGTGGTAGCGCTCTGCGATTCCGACTCTTGCACGCCCGACCGATCAAGAATTGAAGAGGAACGCTTCGTTGAGCGGCGGAGATCGACCGACATACGGCACTGCATGGGCGGGCGGACGGAACACGTCGCCAGACGGCCGTTGGCACGGATGCGTTGGCTGATGTGAGGATGACTTCGGGAGCCTCGGACCAAATATGTGCAGCACCCGACAAATATCCGCGCTCCTTTAGTTGACTAAGGATCTGTTTGGTTGATAACTGTATTTTATCTCTAAAACTAGTCTATCACAAATAGATCCCGTTGGAAAGAAAGTTATCACATCATAATTATAACATCTAAGTAAAATACTTATCTCAACTGATAAAATTTAGCTCTCTAAGATGTAACCAACTGCAACAACTAACTAAACAACCCCTTAAATAAAGTGTATAGCAGTCCAATATGCCTTGTGATGGATTGGGCAGGTTCAGGTGGTCAGGCCATGGGTTTTTTGGGTGATGTAGGCTGTGAGATTGGTCCCACTGGTCAGCCTATGCATTTTAGGATGAAGTTGACTGATATTCTCATTTGGAGCTTTTTTGGGACACGGAAAAATGAAGCACGTGAACATGAACATACTAAGTCTTGCAATGGATCCAAGCTCTGTTATGTTTGGGGGTATGTTCGGTGAAAATAGGTCAAGGGTTGGAAACTTGAAAATTTTCTTAAAAATAATCTCTAGAAGTTTCCAAACATAATGAAAAATTTGTCATCTATAGGTGTGGCTATGTTATGTTATGATTCTATATAAATTTTAGAAAAATGACAAATTTCGAACACATGAATTCTCACCTTCATTCGGAGTTTGTCATGTCATTTCATGATTTCTTTGGTTCGGAACAAAACAACGAGAAAATATTATTTTCAATAGAGCCCCTTAGTTTGGTTTAAAAATCCTCCATTCCACGGATGCACCTACAACCTAAAGAGCCATTTTCCTCTTATTGCTTGTCTACCAAGTTTGTGTCTACTTTCGCTTCGAGATTCATTGGTTTTTAGGCTGAGCAGAAAATATATAAGACGGCACAAAAATTATATGGTCTGTTTTTTCTACCCTAGATGCGTTAAACTTTTGATATAACATATTATTAAAAAAAGTATAATAGTGATTAAACATGTGCATTAAAGGCCATATATTGATACTCAAAAGATATGTAAATCCGTCAAGTAGTCAAACGGATAGATTAGTTTTGAGATTACAGTTTTCTTTCTTGGCGAGGTATTCCTATCCGTATTTTATTTATACCGAATGGATATAGGGATTAAAATTGTATTAAAATTTTGGTAAAATTTTATTAACTTTGGAGAGGAACGAAATATCTAATTTTAGAATTTTTTTACCGACACGAGGGATTCACAGAGCAGAGAATGAAAAATGGCCAAAATTTTAGTGAAATTTCACGAATTTTGATCTTTTTACCTGTGAAAAAAATTGAAATCCCTAAAATGGATCCACACTTGGATCGGAGAAGAGAATCGAACTGGGGTTGGAATCGGATAATGTGAATTCGGTTTTATACTCCGGATTCTTGCCCAACTCTCGCAGCAAAACAAGGCGGCCCCGATTTGACGCCTCTCTCTCTCTCTCTCTCTCTCTCTCTCTATTCACCAGCAAGTTTTCAACCAGCGGCGGCGAGATGAAGGTAACGGTGATGACGGCCGACGAGCAGATTCTCACCCTCGACGTCGACCCCGATGAATCTGTAAGTCCGCTCCCCTCCCCCCGTCTCGATCTGTAGGGGTTACGGTGCGTCCTTCTCGACGAATTTGGTGATGAATCCACGAGGGAAGTTGGGAATTTGGGCAGGAGGAGCGCGCATTCGAACCGGGGCGACGCGCGATTCGGTTCTCGTACGGTACTTTCTCGTAGCTAGGCGCAAAGATCGATGGGATCTTTTCTTGCTAAGTGTGATGGTTCGTCCTGCATCGAGATGTCCGTCTCTCCGGTTCTCTTACGCGTTTAGAGTTCGGCTTGGGCTTCGTAGAGCTATGCCGAGCTGCTATTGCGATTCTCCGTGTGCGAAAGCTGCAACTTTTGAGTAAATTGCTTGTCCTACGTGCTTGCAGGTGGAGAATTTGAAGGCACTTCTCGAGGTGGAGGTGAGCCGGGGCTGCGACCTTGCTTGAGTTTCCTGTTCGAGGCTTTGCTCTCGCTGGTTTGTTCTCACATTGTTGGTTTTCGGTGTGTGTGTGTGGCCAGACTAGCGTGCCGCTGCGGCGGCAGCAGCTTCACTTCAATGGAAAGGAGATGCAAAACTCGGAGAGGCTCAGCGCCGTCGGGGTCCGGGATGGCGATCTTGTCATGATGGCTCCCTCCAGTGATAGGTGTGCTTGCTGGCCTTCCTAGTGTGTAAATTGAGTGATTTACTTGTAACGCGTATGGTTGTCGGTTTTCAAAGGGAGATTCTTAAGAGGTTGGAAAGAGAAAGGTTTCTTGACATTTAACTTATCAGTGATGTAATGCTCTCTGGTCTTACTTTGAGGCTAGAACTGCATTGCATAGAGTTATCCATTGCTTTCTTAGCGCAAGGAAAGTGTTTTTAGGCTGTTACAGGTTATTTGCTTTTTTGGAGTTGTTAGTTTGCCTTGTGGTACATTGTGAACAAAACTCCGAATTGGCATCATATGTAATAGAAATGCAATATCTTTTCTTAGTTTAGCTAATATCAAGAATCATGATGACACCAAAGTACCAATGCTTTCTCTTTATTAATTGTCTGAGCTGAAAATTTCAGGGCATCTCAGGATGTTATAAGGGTAAATCCTGATGGATCCGCTGTGAATCCTCAAGCATTTCAACAACATATTCGACGTGATTCACAACTTATGGCACAACTCCTTCAGGTAAAGCCTCATTTATTTATCAGTGTATGTTACTTTAAAGAATATGTTTTTTAGGACAATGTTTTCTTGATTTGCAGAATGACCCATCATTAGCACAAGCTATTCTTGGAGATGACATAAATGAGCTGCAAAATACCTTGCGGTCCCGCCACCAACAGAGAATGGAACTAAAGCGTAAACAAGAAGAAGAGCTTGTGAGAATCTCTTTGTTGAATTTTATTTGTTTGATAAGAGGTATCATGTCTTATTGAAATGAAATCTGAAACTGTGGGTTGTTCCTGCATTATCTCCATACACAGAGTGGTATAAATCATTCAAGATTTTTATGTTGACTGTTTATTGAATCACTCCTTGCATTTAAAAGAAATATATATCCATGGTGCTTCACATACACTGATGTTCCATGAAAACATATTTGCAAGTTCAGTCAGATAGATATATTTAACCACTAGGCGGCTTGGTTGTTCATGTTCATGTTCCTATGATAACTTGTTGAATGATTGCAGGTCAAATAATTAATACATTTGATTTTTGTAGGCTTTAATGTATGCTGATCCTTTTGATGTCGAAGCTCAGAAGAAAATTGAAGCTGCAATTCGGCAGGTAGGCATTACTTTTCTCATGATGACACATGTTGCTTATGGCAATGTTTCTTTCATATATAACTGGAAAAATATATCATATGATGAACATTATTACATGAACAGATAGTGTTTAAGGAGGCTTAAAGAATATGTAATACAAAAAATAAGAAAAAACATAATACAATGTAGGAGCAGGATGGTGCATAGAGGAAAAGCAGACTTTCTATCTTCGTACATTTAACTTCTGCTAGATTCATGATTAGATAATTGAATTGCAACCACGGTATTTTGTTTTATATACTGTGATGAGCATGTCAAAAGTTTTGTTCTGTCTGGAGTCTCCACTGTAATTTATACGTTCGTCCTCATTCACCTGTTGAGAATTTATTTAGTTACATATTTGATATTGATGTTACTTGTCAATTTCCATATTTCAGAAAGGCATTGATGAAAATTGGGAGGCTGCGTTAGAGCACAATCCTGAAGCATTTGCTCGAGTGGTGCGTTTTACTCTCAGTTTGCTCTTCCTCTTCTTTTGTCATTTTTCTGGATAGAAGAGTATCTCCTACTCGATGTTCCATGCTTTGTAGTACTTATTAATCAATCGGCATTTTTTGATACCAGGTTATGCTGTATGTGGATATGGAGGTCAATGGAGTACCTTTGAAGGTATTAGATTTATATTTAATATATCTCTTCCTATATAATCAATTGAGCACTGACTGTTCTTAGAACAGTGTTTTCATATGAGCTTCTAAATATCAGATAACTAGTATATACTTCGCTGCTATACTTGGTAATATACTATCTAACACAATGATCTTTTCATGATTTTAGCTTTTCCTTGCTATGTATTCTCTTTGTGAACTTGCATTTCTAGGACAGTAGCAATAATTGGTTGCATTAATAGGATAATAGCAATAATGGGGATTTACACAATATTTGATTCCTTCCTCCTTACTGTTTTGGATATGTGTTCTTAACTTTTCTTTCATCTGCAGGCCTTTGTTGACAGTGGAGCACAGTCAACTATCATATCAAAAAGCTGTGCTGAACGTTGCGGGTATGATTATAAATTTAGTTGGTTGAACTGTTTAGATTTTACATGTTGTAATACCATAGTTTTTGTGATATTTTGGCATGAAAAAACAGAAATAATAGATAGCAACCTTAGTTTATCAAGTAAGATGGAAGTTTACGATGTTAACAGAAGAAATAAATCATTATCTTTTGAGTTTTGACAGTAAACTGAAATGTACAGTCTGCACTTTGCAGTATGTTGCAGTTCATAGATACATCATATCTTGTAATGCACTGTGCAGGTTGCTGAGGCTTCTTGATCAGCGGTACCGAGGGGTTGCTGTTGGAGTCGGTCAATCAGAGATACTGGGAAGAATACATGTAGCCCCAATAAAGGTATGTTTGATTGCTATACCAATTTCACTGACTTTGCAGATTTCATTTGAGAATGCTCACAGCATGATTTCGGGCATGCAGCAATATTATTTGAGTCATTTGATACACGCAATTTGAAAGAGAAGAAAAGGCAGAGAAACTGTTTGTTTTCACTACTTTGGTTCTTCCGTGAGATGGGTGAACAAAAGCTGAACCCCCATATTTCATGGAAGCCATGTGGAAACTCCTAATTAGAATAAGAGACTTTTAGTGCCTTCTGACTATGTATACATGCTTCAATGGTTATGGAATTCATGATACAAAGATCATACCATTTAGTTTAAAATGCATTAACTAACAGCTATTGTTTTACAGATTGGGCATCTCTTCTATCCTTGTTCTTTCACCGTATTGGATGCCCCGAATATGGAATTCCTATTCGGGCTTGATATGCTGCGAAAACATCAGGTAATCGCAAGAGTAATTTTTGGACCAGGTTATTGCATCCGACTATGATTATGCCTCATACTCATGCTTTTCATTGTCCTATGCAGTGCATGATTGACCTAAAGGACAATGTTCTTAGAGTGGGAGGTGGTGAGGTTTCAGTGCCCTTCTTACAAGGTTAGTGGGTTATTATCAGTCACCTGTTTTACAGTTAGTTCTAGCTGCAGTTCTCGATGATGTTCTACTGAAATGAGCTACTAAAGAAGTTAGAATGTTACATATTCTTAGTTGTTTACCAGCATTAAAGTTTCATTTTTTTCATCTAGTTATTTACATATTTAATCTATAAGTTTCAATTCACCAATCAGTCTACTGTTGTATTCAGAGAAAGACATCCCTGCACATATACGTGATGAAGAGAAATTATCTAAGCTAGCATCTCTCGGCCAAGCAACTGGAGTAAGCAAAATCACATCCTTTGCATGATGTAGCTTTGATTTTTCTTCAACTATGATAATGTATCATAGGCATATCCTTATTTACTTCATTTGATCCAGGAATCATCAAAGGCACGTGAGGGGACTCCTGATGTGCCACAGCGAACGCCTACTACAGGTTACTATGCTTTTCTGTAGTACTTCTATGGTCCGAAGGACTTGTATCTTCAGATAACTTTGAACTAATTAAAAACCACTATCTTTCATTTTACTCGCAGGAGCTCCAGTTGCGAATCCTCCACAGGTGAAGTCAAAATCCACCTTTTGTATCCTTTTATGTTTGATGCTCACTTTGGTGCCTTATTGAATTCTATTGATCCTAATCGTTTCCGAAACTCTTCTTAGCAGGGAGGAGATTTTGAAGCAAAAGTCACGAAACTTGTTGAACTCGGATTTGACCGAGCATCAGTATTACAAGCACTCAAGCTGTTTAACGGGAACGAGGAGCAAGCTGCTGCCTTCTTGTTTGGTGGTTAGAAGCTTGAGAGCAGCCATTTCCGCCTCTCTGTTTGCTCAACCCTTTCGTTGTGGGGTTGAATATTGATACGAAAGTGATTGCGATGTCTTCCCTTTGAGAAACCAGGCCATTGTTCGGCCAATGCAAGGCTTGCTTTTAGAGATGCTTCATATTCATTTTCCTTGAGAACAAACGTTCTTTCATTCTGTACCTGATACATAGACTGATAGTCTTTTAGACACCTGAATGCAGACAAAATTGTGAAGATTGCTGTTGCATTTTGATATTATATATCTACCTATTCTGGGGGTTCACGTGAGAACAAACAAAAATGGTAGCCAAATCAATCTACTGTAAACCAGACAATTTGTAAAAAAAAAATGTGCTATTTGAAATATCTTTGCGCAAATGTTATAATTGTCAAATCTCTGTGCAAATCAATCTGAAGCACACAAGGGATTGAGTATCTCTACAGATTTAGGCATTTGCTAAAACATTCACTAGTATTGCTGACTATAAAGTTTCACTAATCAAGACGTTTAATTGCTGATTGGAAAGTTCAACATTTGAGTTGAATTTCAGTTTTCCGAAACCGAAAGTTTGACCCTTCATTTGAAAAATTAAGTTGATCTTTTTGAGTCAGAAAGCTCTGGTAGTTAGGAACCAAGAAGTTTTACTAGTTAGTTTTACAGTGAAAGTTCATTAGATAGAAAATCCCGATATTAGTAAAATTTTCTACAGAGTCGAGCTTTTCCAGAACAATTGAACACCTGTAGCTAGAACCTAGTAGATGATTTTCAATGGCCGTAAAATACTGCTCTGATCACCCCAGTTGTATTTGGGTCAGTCAGAAAGCTTGCTTCCCTTCAAAGTTGCTTGTTGCATCCTCTGAACATAACGAGCAAAAGAAGAAAAAGATGCAAAACTTTCTGAAACAGCTAGCTAATCACTTAAATTTGCTTAATTTATTATGGAATCAGAGGCAAAGTTCACAGCCTCTCTCCCTATCAAATCAAACCAACGTTAAACCCTACGTGATGAGTCAAGCCAACGCCTTTATCACAAGAGGGCTCCTCACAAACTGCTTCCCGTTCGTCCAGACCAGGGAGCCAAACGAATAGTCCTTGGCGAGCGTGGCGTTCTTGATTTGGAACTTCACCTCGAACCCCTTCTCCTCCCCCTTGGCACCGAAATCGAGCAAGCTGGGGGTCACCGTCACGGCGACGCCGGCCGGCTCGGTGACGAAGGCCTTGTACGTGCCGGGCCAGCCGACGTTCTTGACCCTGCGCCGCGCCGTCGCGCCCGCGGCGGTGACGTTGACGACGGTGATGGACGGGTAGTTGAGGTCCGTGATGGAGCGGGGCGCCTCGCCGGGGCACGTGTACGGCGCGCCGTTGAACATGGCCATCATGGAGGCGTTGTACCGGAGCACGCAGAGGAAGTCGAGGTAGTCGGCGTCGCCGAGGTCGTAGACGAGGCCTGGGTTCATGGCGCGAGCAGGGGAGACGTGGCCCGCGCCGTAGCCAAAGGGGCTTGCCGGCACGAAGGACGAGTTCAGGATGAGCTCGCCCTTGTTGTCCATCTCCACCGCTGCATTAGTGCATGGCGAGTGCATGTCAGTCAGAATCGCAGGAACGTCCATCTCAATGGCAATGACGCTGAGGCGGTCGGCGGCTTACCGGTGGTCATGATGGCCGACCTGATCGCGGCGGGGCTCCATTCCGGGTGGAGTGTGCGGAGGAGGCCGACGATGCCGGAGACGTGCGGGCACGACATGGACGTCCCGGACTGCGAGTTGTAGGCCACGCGCCGCAAGTCGAAGGCGAGGCCCGTCGGCGAGTTGGCGCGGGTCCACGCCGCGATCACGCTCACACCGGGCGCCGTGATGTCCGGCTGCAACACGCAAATCATTACAAATTAATATCTCGTCGTCGATCGCAGAGAGCTTTCGTCAAGGATGGATCATCGGTCAGGCAGAAAGCTTGCAAGAACCTTGAGGATCTCGGGGGTGACGGTGTTGGGTCCCTGTGACGAGAAGGCGGCCATGAACGGCGCCGGCTTCGTGCCGAGGACCGTCGCCGGCTTCGTGATGAACCCGGTCGGAGTCCTTACAAGTGACAGGTGCAACAATGTCAATGTCCCATGCCTCACAAGAACACTAGATAATACTAGAGCGCGCGGCAGCAATGGCGCCGAGATGACTTGGCTCCTTACTTGGTGGACTTGAGGTAGGAGTAGAGGAGCAGGCCGTCGAGGTACTTGATGTGCGTGGCCGGGAGGACGTGCGCGTCGGCGATGATGTTGTTGCCGGTGCTCTCGTCGTTGGCGAGCACCATCCCGACGCCGCCGGCTTGCCGGACCGCCTCGCCCTTCGCCACCCGGGGATTGATCCCACGGAGGCACACCACGATCTTTCCCTTCACCTTCGCCGGATCCAGCGACCCTATCTTGCACAGCTGCCTGCACGACATTAATCATTCATGGTTCACCACTAATCAGTAACAAATTAACCATCACTAACAAGGTAACAACTAGAAATGATCATTTGGAGACTGCCACATACGCGTCCTTTTCCGTTGCGTTGGCAGCTGCAGCCTGCACCGAGTCGATCAATGGGTAAGAGCTCTTCTCCGGGAGATCCGTCGCCGACAGGCTCTGCCCCTGCATGGATCGATCAACAAGCACGCCTCAGGAGCTGCTAATTACTTGGAAGAAATGATTTTGATGAGTTGATCGTGCGTGAAAAAATAAGCAGGGGTGATGCGTGCATGCCTTAATCTTTGTGAGGTGTTTGTGCGGTTGTATCGCAAAAGGGGAGTATTCTGAGGAGAGGCGTGCCTTGGCCTTTGTGTGGTCGAAGACGATGTAGGACGGGAACTCGCGGTCCATGGTGCTAGCGCCGGCGGTGAAGATCCACGGCGCGACGTTGGAGACGGTGCCCAGGCTGGGTCCAGAGTTGCCGGCGGAGCAGACAACGGCGATGCCGCGGCGGACGGCGTGGAAGGACCCGATGGCGATGCCGTCGTTGAAGTAGTCGGAGGGGGCGCCGCCGATGGAGAGGGAGAGCACGTGCACGCCGTCGTGGATGGCGGTGTCGAACGCGGCCAGGATGTCCGCGTCGAAGCACACGCTGCTGGTCAAGTACGGGTAGCACACGCGGTAGGCCGCCACGCGCGCGCGCGGGGAGCCCCCGTAGGCCGTGCCGTTGCCAAACCCGAACACGGCCGCGCCGGGCGCCGGCGAGCCGCCGGCCGTGGACAGCGTGTGCGTGCCGTGGCCGTCGATGTCGCGCGGCGTGTTGTACATGGACGCGTTGAACGCGCCGATCGCCGAGGCGTAGCCCTTGTTGAAGTAGCGCGCGCCGATCAGCTTCCTGCACGCGCGCCGAAGGGAGGAGATCACGAGGGAATAAAAAAAAGACTGCATCTTTATTTCATCGTGTTCGTGACTGAATGCATTTGTAAAAGGTTCGTAATTTGGTATTTGAATTCATCACTATGGAAGTATGGACATTGAAAAATCTGTAACATTTGGAGTGATAAAACGCATGATATTGCAGAGTTACCGAATTATAACAAGGTGCATCACTTTGTTTCTACTACTGAATGATTTTACTATGAATTTCTGATACAAATCAGAGTATTGCATTTTGTTGAATCCATTTGGAAACGATGCGAGCACCAGTTAGATGTTGACTTGCTACTGCTTTGCAGCAATGTTCTGCTAAAGATGCACCCGCAAGAGTCGACAAATAAATAAATGATGACATGACATTGCTGGAATGCATGTCCACTATGGAAGTGACATCTCACCCACTATTTATGTAAAATGGCATTACAACTTGACATTGGAATTTCAGATGAACCTAAACTTCCGAGAATCTAGTAAAATTACAAGATGAGAATAAGTGGGAAAAAAGCTTGATTATCTGAAATTAACACAACGGACAGTGATCCATCAGCTGAATAAGTAAACCAATGTCCATACAGGAAAAGAGAATCCAACTTAACATTCTATAAGTTCATTATTCGAGGGGCCTCCCAGATCAGTTGGCTAGTATCACAGGTGGTGAGCTAACCAACCTGGTTTCAATTCCTCCCTTCTACAAAATTGTTAGAGGGGTTGTCTCTCCCTTCCTGTCATATTTTTTAAGTTCATTAGTCTTCAGATATTGTTGAAGGACAAGTGGTCTAAAAACGGAGTAGGATTCTCCTTCTCTCTCTAGATGCTGCCATTGCCTACCTAAAGTGGCTTTCAGGCCCCAAAAAATAAAAAGAAGAAGAAGGCCAAGAATGCAGCTTGTCCCGCTCAGAATATGCAGAATGTTGACGTTAGTTTCACATCATTCAGTAATGTTTTTTACCTTTGCGAAAGCTAACGAATAACATTTACGTAGGACAAGGCTAGAATCTACTCTATTTATTTCAGAGGGGAATGCTAATTCTCCTATCCTTCTACTATTTATGTTTCTCCCTCCCTGTCGTATTTTTTAAGTTCATTAGTCTTCAGATATTGTTGAAGGACAAGTGGTTTAAAAACGGACTAGGATTCTCCTTTTCTCTCTAGATGCTGACATTGCCTACCTAAAGTGGCCTCCAGGCCCCAAAAAATAAAAAGAAGAAGAAGAAGGCCAAGAATGCAGTTTGTCCTGCTCAGAATACGCAGAATATTGAGGTTGGCTTCACGTCATTCAGAAAATTCTTTACCTTTGCGAAAGCTAATGAATAACACTTTCACATGACAAGGCTAGAACATACTCCATTTATTTCAGAGGGAAGTGCTAATTCTCCTATCCTTCTACTATTTATGTTTATCCTTGATACAAGCACATCGCCCTTTACGGTACTCTAGCCTTCAGATAAGGGTTTGTTTCAACAAAAATTCTCGCTTTCTAAACGGGGGCTAAAGATTTGCAAGTTTTCTCCTCTGATTGAGAATTTCAGAAACTACAGTTGAGACACAACATCAATCGATGTATGCCACTGTTCAGTGGGATCAAGCTGAATCATAGTGCATGGATCATTGCGGCTTGATCCAAGGCATCTACTGGTGGTGGTTTCAGAGTCACAGCCATTGTGCATTGTCGTGGTCTCAACTTTCTCAACAACATCAAAATTGGTAGTGCTACACTATACCAAACCAAGCAACTCAAATTTTGCCATCACATGCATGCATTGCATATGCTCCCAACATGGGTCTAAAATTACAATTTTTTTTGAAAAAAAAACATTGCCTCAACTGAAATTATTGCATATTAGATTGGAGTTCAGGAGGCCAAGTTGGGGTTTCAGACTTTCAGTTTAACCAGAAATGTGAGGTCAACTTAGAGCGCAATGCATTCATCATAGAAAAAGTAATTCAAACATATAAAATACATAGTATACCACTAATGCTGTTTCAGTATAACTCTAATTACCTGTTGCAAGAGAACTTATCATCTTGACCTGTGTCGCATGTTCCTTTCCACTGGGTTGGAACTGGTCCCAGGCCATCATCCCTAAAGCTATCTGATTCTGGCCACACGCCTATGCATCCACAAGGCACACAGGGAGACAAATAAAGGCATGTCAAACTCCACTAAAGAATACAAATGCAAATACATCATCCATTTAATCCAAGTCACTCACACACACACACACACACACACACACACACACACACACACACACACACACACACACAGAGAGAGAGAGAGAGAGAGAGAGAGAGAGAGAGAGAGAGAGAGAGAGAAGAAAATTCAGGTACAGTGAACACTGAAGCAATCTCTAGATGACCAATCATTTGGCTGCACATCTGATGTGTTTACCAGCTATTACATAAGGTCCCCAGAGCAAAGAGCATGCATAAAAAGTTAGGAGGGATGCACGCATCACCATGCCGAACCATTGGATGGTTCTACGCCCATCTGATAACTAACTGGACCGGTTGATTTGTCATGGGCAGAGACAACAGCATTGTGGCTTGCTCCATAGTTCTTACTCAGATGGGGCATGTGCATCTCAGTTTGCATTATCAAAGGAACAAAAAGATTAGGTGCTAAACCATATAGATAAGATGCTAACCATTCATTGGTAGAAACATCACTGACAGGAGTCGTATCGAATGTTCTGACAGGTAAGCGCCCGTTTTTTAGATGTCCACTACCACTAGCCTGAACATGTTGATGAAAATACCGGGTAGGTGGAATTTTTGTGCAATTGCGTATTTGATGTTTCGGCTCCAATTGTATGCAATGAAAATCGGTTTTTGTTCAATTTCTCAACCACTATCTTTTAATATGGAACTTTGGAATAAGTTGCGTGCAACCACCTATACCAACTATGTTACTTTCAAAATTTGTGCAATTTAGTTTTCGAAAGAAGATAATGCCATTCCTACCCTACAAAATAACCTACAACGTATATATTGTAACCGTCCGATTACCGCCAGGATACTTTCTCATATCTACACAAATAACTTGATTCTCTTTTTGGCAGTACTAAAGTGCTAATGATACATATCTGCACCCCAATTGAGTCAAAATTAAGTCAAGCAGTTCATGATTGAACATGAAAGAAGTGCCATGATTAGCTTCAGAAAGGTTTTAAAAAAGAGTGATTTTTTTGGAGGATTATGGAAATTGTTTGATGGATTAAAGAAAGAGCGTTTGGCGCGAAGGCGAGGGGAGATTCGAAGCATCGGCTGAAGCAGACCAGCTGGTACGGCATCGTCTTATCACCAACCGCGGCCTCGAAAACGATGGCTGCGACGAGGAGGAACACCGGAACGACCGGGCGACGGCGAAGAGGAGGACAAGTCAAAGGATTGGATCCGCTAGCTTACCGGTGTCGAAGTTGCCGATGATGGTGTCCTCGCCGAACCTCGCCTTCTGCCACGCCCCGCCGCGGGGGACGCCGCCGGGACCCGCGAGCCCGAGGAATTGCCACGACCGCGTGGTGTGCAGCTTGCGTCCTCGGTTGGGGAACACCGACACCACCCCGGGTTGCCCTGGTCAAAGAATTGGCGCACACGGAATTAGTCAGCCGATGATTAATTCTCGAAGGGAAAGGATATCAAGAAACGATCGTCGGCGGCGAGTCTCACTGGCGATCTCGGCGGCGGTGGCGGCGTCGAGGTTGGCGGCGAAGCCGTTGATGTGCTTGGTGTACGAGTAAAAGATTGCCTCCCGCGCCTTCTCCTTGCTGCATTGCGGTTCCCGCCATTGGCATTTCAATCTCAATTAGTGCATGTTAGATTGGTTAGTCAAGAAAGGTTAACGACCGCGTCCATACTCCCCGACGACGGCGGCGAGGAGGTCGTAGTGCGCGTTGGCGGCGTCCCTCTCGAGACCCGCCAGCTCCTCGGCGCCGTGCGTGCCAAGCTGAGCGCCGTGCGCGTGGTCGCCGAGGTACACGATGTACGAGGACCGCTTGCCGGCGGCCGCGGCGAGCGCGGGGAGGGGAGCCAACAAGAACAGCGCGCAGAGGTGGAGGATGGCGAGTGCCATGGCTCTTGCGGCGGCCATGGCCGCGGTCGCGACGGAGATTCGGAGGGGGCGAAGGGCACGAGCGCGCGCAGGAGTGTATATAGACGCGCGCGGCGCGGAGGCGGAGCTTGTTTGGCGACTTGAGCTCGTGGACTCAAGCGTCGTGAATGGCGCGGAGACGATTCCACCAATTGGATCTGCTGCCGTTGGTTACAGGGAGAAGATATCGTGGGGTTTAAATGTTCCCTTTTCTTGATGCAAATTGCTAGCCGCAGGTAGGAATAAAAACGAATGGAAACAGTAGTAATGAAAAGATCATAACCACCTTTATTTTCATATTTTTCTCCTTGAAATCAAAGTTGAAAACAAAAAATTTGGAAACAAAAATAAAATCGAAACTGTCAGACATAGAGCCAGCCAAACGTAAAATTATTGGTATCGATCGAAAATAGATAATTCACATTGAAAACATCGACACTTAGCACAATCGTTCAACTACGTATAACTACATAAGAAAACATACAAATCGGCCTGCCATTCCTTAAATGAGATGGCTTCGAAGTCACATTAAAGAAAAAATAGAAACAAAACTAGTAAAAGGAAAAAACTCGCACGACCAGGGTTAAAAATGCGTCGGTTACCGCTCGAAATGTATGATAACCGATCGTCTTGGTCCGGCTCAGTTTCATAATGCGATTGGTAACCGAATTTGAATTAAAAAAATACAAATCGATTTTGAAAAAACTCAAAAAATCCAGAAAAAATTCCATAAAAACTAGAGGTAATTCTAAGACTATCTGTGAAAAGAATTTTTTTTTAAAAAATATCGTTTGTATCACCAAATAGCTGCTCAAACATTGGTAGTTGGTAAAAAGGCCGAAAAGGTTAAAAGACCGAAACATGCTGAATGCACAGTGAAATCGGCCTGTTTCAGCCTAGCTGAAATGGATAAGGGCAGCCGACGTTCTGCTCGCGTTAGTGCACATCACACTTTCCTCTCGTGTTTCTCCACAGTAAAAAGCGAAGAAACGTCGTCCGGCCAGCCAAATCTGCGGCAGTTCGGCGAAAATCCGGCATTGAAGTTTCGGTTATCGAGCGATTAGCGTCGGTAACCGACCACATCTGAGCAGTTACCATCCGCCTTCGAGGAGTAGCACGGAGCGCCTGGTGCCGAGCGATTTTCGAAGATCCCTGTTCGGTAACCGTCTATTTACTAGCGATTTTTCATTTAATTCGTTCGGTAATCGTGCTAAGGTGGTCGGTAGTTTATTGTGTGGTCGATTAGGATGATTTAGTGCTTGATTCGCTCTGTTATCAACCATTTACTAGCGATTTAGCAACATGACAGCACATGTTTATCAATTTAACATGTATGGACATAATTATTAGTAGGTTAACCATTGAGCTTTCTTCGTCTAACAGAGAATACAAACTAATAGATGACGGATAGAGATGTAGTGTGGCAGCACGGGGACAATTTAGCCCCAGGGTTTAGGTGCAATTACTGCAATAAGGAAAAGAAAGACGGTGGTGCTACAAGGTTGAAAGAACATTTAGCAGGGCACGGATCAAATGTTATACATTGTGATAGGGTGCCTCCAGATGTGCATGATTATTTCAGACGTGAGCTGGATAGGATAAGAGATAAGAGGAAGGGAAAGGCTGAGGAGAGGTTTCGGAGACAAGAGTCAGTAAGAGTTCAGGTAGATTTGACCAGCGATAATGAAGACACAGAAGAGGAATAGGTGCAGCGTGTCATGGCTCAGTCTAGGGATGAGGAGGAGTTTAGGAGGAGGGCAGGTGAGTCGTACGAGCATGGAGATGGCAGTGGAAATGACAGAGGAGGCACTGTGTTAAAGAGGATGCTTAAGAGAGCATCTTCAACCAGAGAGCTATCACCGAGTATCAGAGATTACAATGTTGCTGTAGCAAAAGCCCCTGTGCAGCCAAGGATTGACACTGGGTCATGGCATGTGAAGGGAAAGAAAGCGAAGGAAGCTATTGGTTTGGCATGGTCCAAATTTTTCTATACTTCAGGTATTCCTGGTAGAAGGGTGGACGATGTATTCTTTGTTGCTGCAGTGAAAGAAACATAGAAATGGGGTAAGTTTGTAATGAGAGTTAGTTTTCGTATGCCACACAGGACCAGGACCACGATGCCCCATCCTCACAAAGGCATATCATACAGAGTGGCCATAATGAACCACAAGATAGTGGGAGCTATTCCAGCAACTATGACATGGAGAATAGTTCTGGATTGTATCCGTATCACTATCGTATCCCCGATGCTCAGTTAGAGCCTCCTATTCAGTGGGTCTATGAGTCGCAAGGCCTTGAGTTTTATGCCATATTGTAAGTATAATGGTCAACCACTTCTGCATAGACGGAGCAAACTTGGGCAGAGTTTAAGGCATACTTGCTATCTACACGACAGATAATACTCATATCCATCGAGGAGTACAATACACAATACAGTCGAATTTAATCGCCCCCAAGCTGGTGGTTCTGAAGTTGATGATAATTTACTTTCTGCAACTACTTTATTTTCATACCAAAGTATTATACTAATTTTTTTTCCATCCCATAGGTTGCACGTGGCATGGATACTATGCAAACTAAATTTTAAGCATCGATCGTCACTTTGGTAAGTACTGATGGATAGTATATGATTGTGCTTTTAGCTTTTGGATAGATAATTTGACATATTTATTAATTTAAGATACAACATATGTAATGTATGCATATATTTGATGAAACAATTATATGGTCATGCTCGTATTGCTATTAGTATCTATTTGTTTCTTTAAAAATATCCAAAATATAGTAAAGGTCATACGAATTTTTTTTCTGATTAAACAAAACATAGCAAATCTCATGTCATATTTATTATTATTATTTCTGATTTTTTGGTGATTTTTTGTGTTTTTATTTTCCTATAAATTCATATATTAGGAGTTAATCCGGTTGGTTACTACTTCAAATATCTCAATTTTTTTTATTAAATTCGTTCGGTTAATGAGCGTTCGGTTTTCTTAAAAACCGTTCAGTTTATCGTAAAAATCGCTCGGTTACCGAACGACGAATCTGGTATTTTTTTAATCCAAATTTCAAATTTTGTCGAATAAATTTTGAGCGAATTTTAATCAAATTTCAAGTAGTTATCGTAATAACCGTAATTTTTCGGTAACCACCAGGATCCGGTAACCATTTGCAAAACGGTAACGAAAACCTTGCGCACCACAGCTACATTGGCAAGTTGCCTCCCGTTTGTCACTCGGACAGGATTTTCCTGTACGGTTTTCGCTCCTGGCTGTGGAAATTGACAACAAATCGGCTATCGGAGGGGATCGTAGCGACGTCCAGAATTATATTTGAACGGGGCGAGCAGTTGTAATCCATGTTGCAAGGCAAGGTTACATGTGTTCTATTATATGGATTCACATATACAAGTGGTTGTGAAAACCGGAGGGTCACTTACAGATATATATTTCAAAAAATGATTTTTTTATTATGTAAGATGCCTCATCCCGCAATGTTATCTACATTCAAAGCCCACATCGATAGTTGTATCACTGCCATTTTATAAGAAAATTATTATCACTGTCAATTTTACAAAACAACTAGCAGTACTAATAGATTATCACTGTCAGTTTGTATTAAAAACCAGAAGTGATAAAGGGGTCGAACCAAAAATTTCTATTTAATTGGCCTTTTCCCCACAACCCTCGGGTCAAAGTGGATTTTTTCTAAGTCCCGATGTAAGAGATAATGTCTTCTCCTCCTCTCTCTCTCTCAATCTCCTCATCCTCTCTCTCTTCTTCTCCACCCTCTCGGTCCTAACCCCACCACCCACCGTCGGCCGCCATGTTCACGAGATCCTCCTCCTACTTAGTCTCCTCAACAGCCTTGTCCTTGGCAACCTCCTCACGACTACCGCCCTCCTCATGTCAGTCACCCTCTCTTTCTCTATGATGGCGGCGTGTGGAGGTCGAGGAGCGCGGCGATCCAGCGAGGCTTCCATGGGAGTCCGGATCTAGCGATGAGTCCTCCATAGGAGGGAGGATCTGACGCCTCCACTGGTCGTCATGTCCTCCACGAGGCTTCCCCGCCGTCTTCACCGGTGTAGCATCTAGGACCCTAGGTAAGTGATAAGTATTTTGGTGATTAATAAAAACCTTATCATTGTGATTAACAAGTTTGTTTTGAAGGGTATCAAAAATTTAGTTCACAATATTGATTGGGTATTCTTGGTCCCTAATTCTATGGACAATCAAAGGATATGAGCATCAAGATTAAGAATCTTCTAGTTCTAAGTGTCACAAAAAGATGAAAGACACTTAGAGTAGTATGTGTCTCTTTTGATAGTCTTTTGATCGTACTATAAAGAGAGACTAAGAGTAGTAGTTTGATCTAGTTGAATCTATACTTGTTTAGATGCACACTTATGAAGTTCTAGTACTAGGTAGCTCAGAGAAGACAATGGTTAAGATGTCGAGAAGTTAGAGCTCAAGAAAGTTCGAATTCGATGAGTTTAGAAATATTTGTTTTCACCTAATGGTCTAGCGATTTAGAAGTTGAACTCACTGAAGCATTCTTGGTTCAAGTCAAAAATCTATTGAGTTCACCGGATGGTCCGGTGATCTTTTAGTTGTTCTCACTGGAGTATTTTTGGCTGGTAAAAAAAAAATCACAAGTCAACATCGGATGGTCCGGTGTTAGAGTGAAGAGAACGCCAGAGCATTTTACAGGACTTATGCAAATTCATAGAAGATGAAGTTGAACACGCCGGATGGTCCGGCCTTGAGGTTGCAATACGCCAGAGCATTCTTACATAATTCAAATCTCTGCAGAAGAAGTGGTTGTACACGTTGGATGGTCCGGTGTACCCATGGTGACTTCAGCAGAGTAATTTTTTCAGAGAGGATGTAATCACCTGGTCTGACGTGGTTGTGCATACCGGATGGTCCGACATATGAACAGAAGTCTTCGCCAGAGTATTTCAAGGCTATAACAGCTAGTGACATCTGTTATTGGCTAGTCTTTGGAAAAGGTACATGCCGGATGGTCCGGCGTATATGAGCAGGTGCATGCCGAATCATCCGACGTTCACAAGAAACGTGGGTGGTTAGGCAACAGTTAGATTTGGACCTCTAGCCTATAAATACCCCTTCATTTCGTCTCACTTCGATCTCTTGTGAACTCAGATGAGTCTATACACTATGTGTGTCATCAAGGAGCAAGAGAGAGTACTTGAGTGAATTTCAAAGTTCTTAATTAAAGATTAAGACATCATTAGTACTTAGAGAGTAGCAAGTATGCATCTAGCTATAGTCTAGCATTGATCTTGGTCAAGTGACGCTATTGGCTTGTTACTCTTAATGGTTGGCAACACCTAGTCGGTCTTTGGTGATTGAAGGTGTCTTGGTGAGCTTTTATGGGAGCTCCGAGAAGAACTATGTACTTGGTTTGATGTCCGCTAATCTGAAGATAGAGAAGTGATAATTATAAGGAAGCACTTGAGTCTAGGTGGCTCAATAGGGAGCTATATCTTTGGTAGATGTTCCAACGAGGACTAACAGGAAGTGCCAACTCCTCGACATCTAAAAAAAATCGGTGTCTTCTTATCCATCTCTTTACTTTCCCGCAATTTAGTTGGATCATTTATTTTCTTGCCAGCTTTCAATTTCGCATTTACTTTGTGTTCTTGATTACTTATCTTTTGCTTCCATCTAGCTTTCGTGTAGTCACATTACTTTTATCTAGGCTAAGGTTGCTATTTGTTTTAGAATTTGATAGAAGTAATTTTTAAATTAGAGCCCAATTCACCTTCCTCTTGGGCCTTTCGATCCTTTCAACCGGCCGCCATGTCCTCGCGAGATCCTCCTCCGCCTCGGCCTCCCCACCAACCTCATCCTAGGCGCCTGCCTCGACACCGTGGCCGGCACCTCCTTGCGCCCGCGATTCATCTTGATCCTCCTGCTCCCAGATCTCGACATCGTCGCCCGCCGTGCCAGCTCCTTCTTCGATGCCTTCAAGGGCT
The DNA here is from genome assembly GCF_958298935.1 of Phragmites australis. Lineage (NCBI taxonomy): Eukaryota > Viridiplantae > Streptophyta > Magnoliopsida > Poales > Poaceae > Phragmites > Phragmites australis. Next base: position 5,690,928 of record NC_084925.1, read on the forward strand.
CCTCTGCATCTGCAATAGCCACATCCTCCTCAGTAGCAGCAGTAGTCATGGCGTTGTCCTCGACGACAGCGGTGTGTGTTGTGGTGGCAGCCTTCGTGCCGCCACATTTTTCTATCCAGGGTGGCCAAGTGTGTAGCGGTGGAGCAGAGCGCGCGCGGTGGTTGAGCGTGTGACAGTGGATTGGCAAGCGAGGGGCTCCGGTGAGCTTGAGCAGTAATGGGTGCTAGCGAGAGAGCGACCGTGGAGCTGGCACGGGGCCGAGCTGCATCCGGGATTTTTTTTGTGTTTCCTAAAAATACCAATACTGCTAATAGACAATAACTGATAGTGAGAGTAATCCGACTATCACTGCCCGTTACGTACTACCTGTTTTAAAACCAGCAATGAAAATTAATTTGGAACCGGCAATGAAAGTTTATTCTGCAGTAGTACATGACGCTAGATAGGAAAAGTTGATCATGGTCTAATATATCGATATCATTAATCGTTTTGTGGAAATGCATTGCGGAAAATTTCTAAAATAGTCTAATGGCTCACGTTACAAGTGATTGTAATCCATCACGTAAAGGTTCCTTAAACTTCCAAAGTTTGGGAAATACAATGCCAACTAAAACAAAAGGGCAATCAAATTTGTTTGACACTGCGCTTGCGGTTGCACAGAATTAAGGGCTCTTTCCACTCCTTTTTATCTCAATGGGTTAACAACTTTTTATAATTTTCTTCCTCTCCTGGTGTCTTCCTGAGATTAGCCTATTATTAGGCTTTGTACAGTTGAGTTTGTAGCCGCTCCGATCTCTTTAATAAAGCTTTCACCTACGGTAGGAGATTCCCTTACTCGATTTCTTAAAAAACAAAAGGGTAAAAACATTGCTGTTGTAACTAACATGAAAGCTGACAAAAGTCGTTGCAGAGTGCAGACAACGCCTGTCGTATAGGCACAATGTGGACCTGCAAACAAATACACAAGATTTACACCAATAAAAACGATGCACATGATATATACCTTTTTTTTAATCAAGATAAGCTATAACAGTGAAGTGTCTGTGTGAGAGAGAGGCTGCACGAGCATTACTCTTGTGATATTGAAGAATTGAAGGTCCTAATTAACTACATTAATTGTTATGTGCCATACAAACATACATATTTAGTTTCTGTTTGACATCGCGACCGCTTTTTAAAAACACCATATTTTTCTAGCTAAAAGCCTATAACAACAAAATGTTGCTGAAATCCTGTAAGAACATAGATTCCATAACGTAGCACAGCGAAACCACAAACTCCCTTGGGGAGCATTTTAACTCGATTAAAAGGTTCAGCTTAAAGATTTTAGTTTCAGCATTCAGCTAAAAAATTCAAACTCTCAACCGTTCCAAAAAATATCAATATTACTAATGAACAACAACCGACAGTGATAGTAATCTGACTATCACTACTTATTGCGTACTATTGATTCTAGGACCGGCAGTAAAAGTCAATTTGGAACCGGCAGTGAACACATATTCTATAGTAGTGCATGACGCTAGATAGGAAAAGCTATGATCATGGTCTAATATATCGATAGCATCAATCGTTTTCTGGAAATGCATTGCGGAAAATTTCTAAAATAGTCTAATGGGTCACGTTACAAGTGATTGTAATCCATCATGTAAAGGTTCCTCAAACTTCCAAGTTTGGGAAATACAATGCCAACTAAGACAAAAGGGCAATCGAATGGCAATCAAATTTGTTTGATACCGTGCGCTTGCGGCTGCACAGAATTAAGGGCTCTTTCCACTCCTCTTTATCTCAATGGGTTGACGACTTTGTATAGTTTTCTTCCCTCCTGGTGTCTTCTTGAGACTAGCCTATTATTAGGCTTTGTACAGTTGAGTTTGTAGCCGCTCAATAAATCTTTCACCTACGGTAGGAGATTATTCCCTTACTCGAGTTCTTAAAAAACAAAAGGGCAAAAACATTGCTGTTGTAACTAACATGAAAGCTGACAAAAGTCGTTGCAGAGTGCAGACAACGCCTCTCGTATAAGCACAATGTGGACCTGCAAACAAATACACAAGATTTGCACCGATAAAAACGATGCACGTGATATATACCTTTTTTTAATCAAGATAAGCTATAACAGTGAAGTGTCTGTGTGAGAGAGAGGCTGCACGAGCATTACTCTTGTGATATTGAAGGTCCTAATTAACTACATTAATTGTTATGTGCCATACAAACATACATATTTAGTTTCTGTTTGACATCGCGACCGACTTTTTAAAAACACCATATTTTTCTAGCTAAAAGCCTATAACAACAAAATGTTGCTGAAATCCTGTAAGAACATAGATTCCATAACGTAGCACAACGCAACCACAAACTCCCTTGGGGAGCATTTTAACTCAATTAAAAGGTTCAGCTTAAAGATTAATTTCAGCATTCAGCTAAAAAAAATCAAACTCTCAACCGTTCCAAAATACGAACCGCTAACCATTCAAATTAGTAGTGTCGCAGTTGGTATTAGTATCTCTCATATCGTATTTTAATACGTAGCTGTAATAATGTTTTTTTTTCTGGAGCCTATTCCGTAGCCTTATCCATGCAACATGTTAGTCGGACAGAATCTTCAATCACCATGACACCCTATGAAAGCAATCGATCTCATCCTCGTGTTTACGATTATTGAAAGGCGCCGATATAGTATTGTACACGAGATAAAAGCAATATCCATCTTTCTCAAAAAAATAAAAAAATAAAGGGATGATCTATATTACAAGCGACTGAAAATAAACAAAATCACAATTGACACCTGTGTACCATCAGATGACGATTCAACAATCTGAACTTCGTCATCCACCACTACAAAATAATTAACAATCCCCGAGCGTTTTAGTTCTAAATGGCCGACAGTATATTACGTTTTCTATACACTTTGTTGAATACCAAAAGTCTTGTTTGGGAATTCTTGGTGGGTTAATTATTTCTGCTAATTTTATTTCACTCTTAGAAAATATCCTAATTATACTAGAAATACCTTCAGCCATTTGAGAAAAATCTAAAAAAGAAAAGAAAATTCATCAACCACGTAACACTCGGGAAATGTGGGAGATCTTGCAGTGACCTTCTGCTCCCTTTTTCTCTCTTTGGAGCGCTCTTAACGTTGCCTCCGCATTGTTCCTCCTCCAACGCTCGCCCCCACTCCCCGCCCCCCTCCTCTCCTCTCCTCTCCAGCGGCGGGGTTTGTGTCCGCCACGCTAACCTAGTTTCGTCGGACGATCGCCATGCCTCCCCTGTCCTAGCACCGCCCAATCGATGATCCTCGTCCCCTCCGTCTTGCCTACGCGTCCACCTCCACCGCTAGTCTACCTTGCTGTCACAGACCTTACCTATAAGCCCAGATCCACCTAGATCTTGAACCCACCCCGAATCCCCCCTCCTGTGACCCTGAACCTCGCCAACAACATGCAGAGCTCTATCGACTTTGGAAGGAGTGCAATTTCAATCTGCTATTTTTTTTTGCGAGGATAGTCGGCTGAAATGTAGGAGATGCGAAAAAGAAAACACAGGTTGATCTAGGATACAAACTGTTGTAATTGCCATGCATCGCATGGCCATATCCAGCTGGGTGAGTTACATCTCCTCCATTTGCAACGCGAGAATATCTATTCCTTAGAACATCTCCAAAAGCTTCTCTAAAACTCATCCTCTATATCCTCATATAGGGAGTCTTCCTAATAATATTTTCTCCCTAAATATCCTTTCTCTCCAACATACTCTAGATACCTCATATATTTCCTATTATATGTCATCGACAGATGGACCCAACATACTCTAGATACCTCATATATTTCCTATTATATGTCATCGACAGATGGACCCCATCCGTCATCTCTACCTTTTCTCTTTCTCTCTCCCCCTTTCCTCTTCACGAGCAAACAAAGGGCGTGTTTGGATCCTTTGTTGGGCTTGCCTCGCCTTGCCTCCCTCACCTCGCCTCGCTTGGCAAAGCAAGCGAGTTTTCGCTCGTCTATTTGGTTGGCCTGCCCTTCTCTTTCCTCCCCTTCTTCTTCCAACCCGTGAGGGGAGTCCATGGAGAGCCCAATATGGCAGAAAAGAGCACGATTTAGGCTAGTAGGAGCTCGATTCGAGGAGTAGAGGTCGATTTGCGCGAGCAAAGATCAATTTGGCGCTGGTTCGAGGTCACTGGTCCTGTGCGGGAGCTATGAGGTCTGGGCGTGCAGCAATGGCGAAGCAGAATGGCACTGAACAAACATATGTTACTTCAGTTGATCGATTTGGGGCATGTGATCTCATTTTTGGTTGTGTGTGGGTTCAATTCATAGTGTGGGAGCTCGATTTTGATGGTGAGCAGCTCGATTTGGAGGCATGTGGCTCGATTGGCAACCCGGACGCTCGATTTGGTGCTGATAGGATAAAACAAGAGCAGCATTGCAGCAGGAGGCAGTAGGAGAAGAGAGAGCAAGCAGACGTGGGGTGGCAAGAAGGACGGCAGTGGCAAGCGGTCCCTCTCGCGTAGCGAGACGCGATTTAGGGCTTGGTAAAGATAGGGAGCTATATTAGGAAGTGGTTGGAGAGGTTTTTTAGTTAAATTATCAAAATATAGCTATTAAAAGTTGGATAGGGCTTCTCTTAGAAATGCTCTTAGAAAGTTAGACCGTCATCTGGGATTCTTGCATTTTCCAAACAGGCCATGAATAGCGACAATAGCGGTGCGTAGTTGGGTTTAAGAGCAGTTGCAAAATTCGTCCACAAGGGAGACAATTTGGTAATGATGCCTCTAACCACAAACTTATCGGGTAATGCACACTTTAGGAGTTCAAGTTCCTTTACAATGCACTAAATCTCATGAGCCTACTTGATTACCAATCAATTACTAGTCATGATACTGCTCCATAACATACAGTTCACTGCCTATATCTGACGCAGTAAATTATGCATTCAATGTATCCCACATCTCCTTTGTGTCCTTTATATGTATGTACACATCACAGAGATGATCAGCAAGAGTGCTACGAACACATCCTACAAAGAGCGTGTTGGCTTTCTCGAACTTCTTCTGCTCCTTAGAGGAAAGAGTTCCTATAGGTCTGCCAGATGCAACCCAGTAGCAGTTTATAGCTGCAAGCTATATAGTGGCTTTAACCTGCTATCTCTTAAAGTGCACATCGATAAATTTATCTGGTCTCAGTGCAACATTATCATTGACCAAATATATGCATTTATAGGTTGCTTCATCATTGCTTTCAGCCTAGCTCGCTTGATGATGATGGCCTACGTCTGAATGGTCATATATGGACTGCATGTTGTGAACAATGCAGGTTTCCCCAATTGACCACGTTAGGAACAGCCAACGGGAAACAAGCACTGGCGTTCATCTGTTAGGAAGCGATCGCATTTCTTGACGGTATCAGTCAGGAAATTATCTTTCTTGACAATTTCCAGCTGTCGGGAAAAAACTTGTTTCTGGTAGTGTAGGCACAGTGAATTCACCGGGAGTGGTTGGGGGCTATAAGCAGTGTTTGATTCCTTGTATGAAGTGATATATGTATGAGTTGATATATGATTTGAGCACGTCTAAGTGTTTGGTTCGTTGAATTGTATCGTTTTGTCTAGAATGAGATGGTTCAGATTCTTAAAATATACTAAGAAGATGTTGTACCGAACCGTGTGACAAAATCGTCCGAACGACTTGCACATGATGAAACCATCCCTACCTGAGCAGTTCCTGTCACCTTCGTGTCGCTCTTGTCTCTCACGCCACTGCCCTCACCCCTTGGCTGCCGCTGCCTCCACTCGTAAACCCTCACCTGAGGCGAGTCATCAACCGCTGCTCGACTACCCGTTGCTTGCCTTTGCCCTTGCTCTGCTCGGGAGGAAGCCTACGTCGCCTGTTCTTCACCAACATAAGGCTACTAGCAGTGGCTCTTTACCACGCCAGATTGATCCGTTATGCCATCATCGGACCACGTCAGATCGACTGTCTCCATGCCACCTCTGCTCCACGCATCCCTCACTACTCCGAGAAGGTGAGCCGCCCATACGCTCGCCCATCTTCTCCTCCGAATCTCCCACAAAATTGAGTGTTGGCTGATGAGAAGATCTGAGCCCCCTTGTCTTGGTTACTATTCTAGTTGCGCCAAAGGAATTCGATTTGGTTCAGTCCTGCAAAGCTACTGTTTGAATGTGAAGATATGACCCTATATAGTTCAGTCCTGGGATCAATCAAATATTGCTCAGGAGAATTAGACTAGGGAATTTCTATATACACCAGATAATTTGTATGTACTGATGCTATTCACATTGTGCTTGTTGTTGTTCTGGCGCCAACCAAAACATAAGGCTAGTTTGTGCTGTCAGTTTGTTTTGATGCTACTTGTTGTTGTTGCTTCTTTCTGAGCAGACCAAGTATGGTTGCTCAGGGAGGATTAGATGAGTATCTATCTTGCAGTGGTAAGTGATGAGGCCAAGTATGTTGTAGGTGTATTTCAGTTGTTAATATGTGATGCTATCCTATAGAACCGTCAACGGCGACTAGAGGAAGGTGAATAGACGTCTCACCTAATTTCTTTCAAAATAGATGATCTTTTTCTATTTTTCACCCAACGCACCTCAAAACAAAGAGCGAAAGCAAAAACTCAAGAAAAAAATGTTGCAAAAAAAAAAAATCATCTAAGAAAGCATGACTCTCATAGATAGAATTGGACACTAGGTTCCATTAAAAATCAATTCATATATCATCACACACAAAAGCTTGTAATTTGAGAAAGAAACATTTAAATCCAAGAAGATAGTCACAAGGTGAAGATACTCTTCAAGTTGATGATTTAGAGGTAAGAGAAATCAAAACTAATTCTAAATATAAAATTTATGTCTCTAACAACAAGAAGAATCACTTCAACATGGTGAAAAATTTCAGCTGTCAAACCAACACAAAAATCGCAATGAAAACTGAAAAACTCGTAACAAAATAAGAAAGGCAATAAAGAAAAACTAGAAGGAGATGGGCATAAGCGTAAGAGACAACATGAATTTCATTACTTGCAAAGGATAATCTTATTTTCGGTAGATTATAAAGTATTTTGCATACAAAAATCTCTCATATAATACATATGCTAAGTACTCATCTCTCTCCTAAAACCCTACCACATAACTCTCAAATGCGTGACTCAAGAAACACCACCGATCCTTCCTCTCTATTTATAGATCTAGAAAGGTTCATTGGCCCTTAAGTTTCATTTTTCTCAAAATAGTCATCACTTCTAATACACTCCTACCAACCACAAGAGGCTTTTTGTCCAATCTTTTCTCCGTACATCAAATGGTTATGACGCTTTCATGACTTAACTTTGCCTCGATGCAAGCTTCACGATGATACCACATGCACTCTATCCTTCCACTATTTTGAGGCCAAATCGCGAAACCACCTCGCACACTTCTCAAAGCATGACTCACTGCCACTTGCTTATACCTTAAGCAAGTGATCCGATATCGACATGTTTACTCTATCTTGCGATCTTGACCACCAGCAAGTCTCTCCCGCTCCCGATCCCTCGCGCCTTCTTGTCATTTACACCGACATCCCTTTCGCTTGACTTTGTCAACACACCGTCTTCATCCGTTTTCTCCCACTTTGCTTGCTCTCCACCTGTACAGCTAGGATCCTCTTTGACTCCACTCGACCTCCTTGATCGTTCGACACCAAACACCTTGCTTAGCCCCGATCATCCTGCCGTCGACCGCCAAGTTGCATCCATCACTTACACATAAGATAAGCAAACATGTATCTCTAACTTCATTATAGATCAGTCAAAATTAAAATCCTCAGTTGAAAGCACATCACAGAAAAATCCTGAACACTAGATGATCCGGCATGTATTACTCTCTGATCACCGGATTATCTGGTGTGTATAATACTACCTTCACTGACACACTCCTAGAAAAATCCTTTGATGTATACACCTTCAATCGTCGGACCATCCGGCATGTACATCATCTCCAGACAAGCTTTGCATCCTATGTGCACATACTCCATCGCCGAAACATTCGGCGTATGGAACCACACCAGACACGCTTTGCAACCTCTCTGAAAAAATTAGTCCGACGTGCTGTGCTGCCCATCACTGGATCATCTGGTGTTTCAATGGATTTTCTCTACTAAGTCTAAACCCTCCAGCATAAAATCTTCCTGAGCGCCGCACCTTTATTAGTCATGATCATAATTACAATACATATATATGTTCATGCAATCCCTAAAATCATTAAACTAAATCAATAATATTATCAATCACTCATCACATATAAATCAATACACATTTTAACTTAGTTTCTCGTATTCTGATATATGTTGAGAACTGATGATTAGAACTAATGAGGTTGTCTCTGTGACAATGGTCTTGTATTAGAGTATTTATTTGTCTGTGTTTGTTTGAAACTTACGGTCCTGACAGCGTAGAGGCGGTAAGCTCACTCTACATATTCATACAACCAAACATAAGCTTATATAAGATCGTACTATTTCATATAACCAACTAAACAGAAACATATATCATCCTATATAATATATATATATATATATATATATATATATATATATATATATATATATATATATATATATATATCAACCCATTCAAAATATCTCCCTAGTATTCATCTTGCTTTTGTTGGTCCTTTCTAACCTTCTTGCCTTTCACCCTTCGGGTCTAGACGCGAAGGCTACACTTATTTGAATCGGTATCCACAACATCAACTAGGCATTGCGTAGTCATATCCAGTTGGGCGAATTCCATCTCTCCCCCTCAGCCTTGTCTGCCAAAAGAGAATATTTTGTGTTTCCTCAGATAATTGAACTGTTACCTACGATATTCATGAACTTCGAAACAGGTTAGTTCAAACCCGCAATTGCAGAATATATACCAATTGCATTTACCACTCGTACCAATGAGTCAAGCACGCACGCGAGATATGCCATATTATTCTAATTTGGATTTTGTGGAGAAACTTATTCTCACCGGATCATGTATTATCAAAGTAAGAACAGCTGCAAGATTATCATCATTGACCAAAACAGCAAGGTTATCGCTTTCAGCCTGATGCACGGTTACGGCCTACGTACACGCAGCCTAGCTGACTGCGTTTGAATGGGCCGCGTTCTCTCAAGAGTAGAAGCACGTTAAACAACACGAGTGGGCAATTCAGCAGGGAGTGATCGATCGATCTGACTCGTGAAAAATAATATATGTCCACATTGAAGCACGTGCCAACTCAGGATATAAGTAATATGTCTTTAATACAAAATAGAAAATCACATATTATAAAATAGAAAAACTGACTATCACAGATCTTTATTGCAAATACAGAAAAACCATCGTTCTAAGAATGAAAAACCGACCAACAAAAAATTTCTATTTAACACGCTAGATCTTAAATAGGAGTTTATATATATATATATAAAAGGATCAATCCATGCCCCACTTTGACAACTGCTTGAGTGTGGGTCTGGCCTTGCATTACCTGCGACGCCATCAACGTAAGAACAGAACAGTGCACACACGACGAACTGCGTCAAACAGCTTTTGCTTGTGGTTTCTGCATAAACCATATCAAACGGCAGGAATTTACAGTAAATTATCAGTAAACGGATTATGAGAATAAACTGTGTAATCTGAACAAATATAATCCGCTTTTCACATAATCCTACAGCAAACGAATTTTGCAGAAACACAAACTATACCAAACGGTACCGTGCTCTCCGTCTCCAATGAGCATCAGGAACGGTTCTTTATTTATACCAAACGGTACCGTGCTCTCCGTCTCCAATGAGCATCAGGAACGATTCTTCTTCGTGATCTCTTCTTCTTTTGAAACATCTGCTTTTCGAGCATTTCAAAATCAGCTACGACCACTGCGTTCGGCCGGCCGATCAACGCCGGAATTGGACTACTCGGCGGGCGCTGGCATGGTTGGTGTGCGTGCCAGCTGAGTTAATGAAAACTGGCGTTCTGCTGTCGCACACCGTCTTCCTCGATAATGTTTCAAGGACTAGAAGATGAGCGGAAGGTTCTTCACGCAGATGAGGAGTGAGAGAACAGGGATTGCATGGGCGAGAGGCTAGGGCAAAGGGCAATATGCTGCCGTCTATGGTGGTTGCAAAGCGAAAGGGGTTACGGATTAGGTATACCTATTACATTGGGTTTATTGGATTGAACCGAAGAGCTATTTTGTACGGTGTATACATTAATTCGGTTTATTAGGTTAGTTTGATTTTTGGAAGTTGAAAATCAAATCACAAAAAGGAAAATTGGTTAGCATCATTTTAAAAACCGATCAAACAAAAAATTGTTATTTTGGTTCGGTTTCTAAAGATGATGCATAAACAGAATTATATATCGGATGATGATGATTCCATACATGTCGATCAACAGAGTTTATATGTTGGATGGTTGCGCACGGCATTCCGGAGATTGGTCGTACGGCATACAGCCGGACCACACGGCCCGGTACTGTTGTCCTCAGCACCACGCCTGGGTGGCATCATGTTCATGCGCGAGAGTTTTTTTATTTTTATTTTTATTTTTCTAATATTAATATTTAAATAAATAGACATTTGATGAAAAAAATTATATAAATGTGCATCTATCACCCGCTAAAAAGTTGGTTAGACTTACTACCTTCTAAGAGGGCAGTAAGTAGTCCCCACATTATTCCGTGGCAGCGTGAGTGCTAACCGCACTTTAATAGAGACGGGTAGGCTCTTATACCAGCTCTGAGTACTGTTTACATCTCATTTTTTCATCTCATATTCTATATATAAAATAGTAGTCTTCTATAGCTCTAAAAATATTAGAATTTTTTACATGTTTTATGATCCATGTGCAATCTATTTTAATTATATTTACTCAAAAGTATGTGTAGAATTAAAATTAAAATTCTCAAAAAAGTTACTTTTATGACTTCAAACAATTGTTAGGAACTGAAATAAATTTTCAAAAATCTAGAAAAGTTCACTAATATTCTTTTTATGTGATGGACTAATTTTTAAAATTATTTGTAGCCCTAGGTTATATAGTGAAAAAGTGAGTTCATTTATAATAATCTATTTATATGCATTGTTATCACTTCATGTGATATTTTTCTATTAATTCAATTTGAATTTAGACATATACGTCCCTTGATTGTGCCAGAAGTACTATTTATATCTTTATTTTCTCTTATTATCTTTTCTATACAAAACTGTGGCTTTTGTTGCTCTAAAAATCACAGAACTCTTTGCTGAATTTTTGCAAAATGAAATGACCACACCAAGCAACAATTTTCACAAGAAATCTCTGCAGATATCCTAGGTGCACTCAGTAGAGAGAACATCTATTGTAACCTGGCCTATTTTCATTCCCTATTGTATATTAGGTTTAGCAGCTACACGCTATTAGGTTAGTGTTTAGGCGTACCGTACAAGTTAAAGTTTGTTTTCGTCATCTCTTTATGGTTAGGATCTATTTGCATAGCGATAATAAATCTCATATCCCATGTAATCTTTATCAACGTATGTAACCTCCGTGTGGATTATATAATAATTATGCTTTACAACTACTATTGTTCACAAAATTAGTATTTGCACAATAAACATTTTCGGTTATACGATAATTGAAGCACTAAGTTATGCTATTTGGACAACTATTTGCACAATAAATATTTTTGACCGTTCAACATCCACGCGTCTCATTGCCTCAGCCTCCGTGTAGCCGTAGTTGATATTTTCGAAAGAGTGTGACTTCTTCTATAGGATGTACATTGAGTTTTGGTTATGCCTTATTAAGTTCATGATATTTCCCAAATTATTAATAAAATCAAAAGGTGTATATGTTTGAATTCAAATTGAATTAAAAGAAGAATGTCACATGAAATGATAAAAATGCATATAAATAAAGCATTATAAAGTAACTCATTTTTCATCATATAACATAGGACTGCAAATAATTATAAAAATTAATTCATCATATAAGAAGAATATTAGTGATTTTTTTTAGATTTTTAAAAATTTATTGAAGCTCTAACAATTATTCGAAGTTATAAAATAGCCTTTTTTTTAGAATTTTAGTTTAAATTCTACACAGGTGTTTTGGATGAATCTATTTAAAATATGTTGCACATGAATTATAAAACGTGTAAAAAATTCTATAATTTTTAGAGCTACAGAAAAGTACTATTTTATACAGAGAATATAGAAAAAAAACTAAAATATAAACAGTACTCAGCGTAGGTACCGCTCATCCGAGCATTAACTAAGAGCCTACGTGCGCTCAGATAATGGTTGGAACTCATGCTGCCACGGAATGCCATGGGGCTGTTTACTGTCCTCTGAGGGTGGATAGGCTCTTAGTTACGGCTCCGTGTATAGAGGAAGTGGTAAGGACTAACCGTCCTTTTAAACAGTAGTTGGTATAATCTTTTAGCAGTGATCTATTTATTTAAATATTAATGTTAGAAAAAATATAAAAATTCCGCGCGATGCATCATGGATCAGGCCGAACAAGCCCAGCCGCGAGGTTCACACTGTGGCGTACGTAGCCAGTTAACGCGCGGATTGTCTCAACAAAAAAAAGTGAACACGCGGCCCATCCAAACTTGCCTTGCCCAGGCGGGCGTCCAGGAGGGAATTTTTTATATATATTTTAAATAATTTCAAGAATCGTCGGTTTAAAAAAGCCATATCTAACCTACCATCGCCCGTTCAACGGACGAGAATAATATACTATAACCGACCTATTTTCATTCTCTAATGCATATTAGGTATAGTAGCAGCAGACTATTAAGTTAGTCTTCAGGCGTACCGTACATGCCAATATTTGTTGTCGCGATAAACTCCATGTCCTATAAAATATTTGTCAACGTATGTTACATTTATGCTGCGTTCTATGCTAAATATGCACTATTTTTTAAATTTTCATCTAAACAAATTTATATACATATATATAGAGATTACAAATAAAACTTCCTATATATATGCACATATCGCTCATTCAGTGGACGAGTACAAGATGTCACCCGTTGAATGGGCGAGATCAAGGTCTCGCCCGCTGAACGGGCGAGAACTTTATCTCGCCCAGTGAACGGACGAGATCTACCTCTCTCTGATTAATTAAATCGCATAAAAACCACAGACGTCTGGGCCCATAACATCTCATCCTTGTTCTCGGCCGTTGAACGGGTGACGGTAGGTTAGATATGAGTTTTTTGAAATAGACATGTATTCTTAAAATTATTAAAGAAAAAATATATAAAAAAAATTCTCCTGGGCGATCGAGTTGACTCATTCCGTCCCAGTGCCCGGGGATTTTGATGTCCAAGCGGCCTGGGCCTCACGTGGGGCTCTTGGAGATAGAGAGGTTCGGAGCAGGCCATCGGCTTTCGCCTCCCGGCATGGAGCTAAAGGTGGAGAATTTTTTTATTTATATGTTTTTTAGTTTTGAAATTAGTAGAAATATGCAACTATTTTCAAAATTAGCAAAATAGATGCTTGTGCCCACTAAATGAGCGAGAAATATTTAGCAGGCGGCATCTTTGCATGGCACGCCAGCGTGGATAGGAGAGGGCAGCAAAGACTCTTCTCGCCCACCTAGTGGGAGAGAAGCAGTTCTCGCTCACTTAGTGAGAAAGGAATCTAATGGGCTAGAAGTGATTTTCTAAAAAATTTACACAATCCCTTATTTCTTAAAATATTGCATCAACAGAGTTGAGGTCTACTCAACATTCTGTTCTTGTACCTCATCTTTGGTCCACCTTTATAAACCATATTTGGTCCACCTTCTTATTTAGCATGCAATTCCGCAACTCCATGTCTATACCTAGCTTGAGCAAGCAACACAAGTGGGCAATCATGTTCAGTTGCCAACTCCAGGTATCTTCTCCAACTCAAGATTCCATTAATCGAGAACAGCTCCCAGAAATAACATTAACCAACACTAAATCCGAGAAAGAACACTAAACTCTAAGTACTAGATTTTAAATTATAGTACATATAAAACATACTCTACCTGTTATAAAAACCTAACACTAATTTTTACAAAATATCACATAAAAAACAGCAGTACAGTCACCCCTAAATGACATCACAACCTAGATTAGACCTGGATCTGATGACTAACATAATAGGTTTGCAAAATATATTAACAAAATTAGGTAACTTTTTTTTTAAAATCTCAGTACAACACGCAGACACACGCACACACTCACACCACCACACACGTACTCACACAATGTCTACTGAAGACCGGAGATATGCAGCTTGTAGATTGATAAAGTTACCACAGACGTCTTGCTGTTGATGGATATATCACCTACCACTAAAAGAAAATTTCACTTTAACAAGACACACAAGGAGCAAACCTAAGATTTTATCCCTAGTAGATAGGGGTACAACCACATGCACTAACCCCTCAAAAAGGCTTGGTTATCTTCCTCTCCCCCTCCCTCATCTTTTTTCGGATTAAAATGACAATTGTGACCGAATTTTGGCCTTTTATAGACCTCATCCAATAATCGCATGTTGGACGGATAATTAATTCCCGCAACAACGAATGGTCCGTCACGGGGCTCCACCAAGAGCGCGAGGGTGAGGGGAGAGGAGCCACCTAGATCGCCTGATGGGTGGGAGATTTTTGAACCTATCACCAGTCCAATAGGCAGCGATCCACGAAATGACCCCAGTGGCAACCGAGCAAGCTGTGCCACCATGGCCTTTCCTCACCCTCTCACTGAGCGAGGAAGTTTATTGCCGAGGGCAGTTTTGATGTATCTATCCTATTCGGTGGGCAAGATTTATATTTGGTCCACTGAACAGACGACAAGAAACTATTTTTACTAAAAAATGGTCGCATATTTTTGCTAATTTTGAAAATAAAAATATATAAATAAAAAATCAAAGGTGGATGCCTAGACAGGACCCAAAAGCGGAGGTGTGGGTTGAGTTGAGTTGTGGATGGTTGAATCCTCGCGAATTAGCATTCGTACGCATAGGAAAAATTGTATCAAATTCGGATGCTTTAAGCCAATAGCAAACCCTAAAATTACCTAAAGCCTTGCCCGTGCCGACTTGATTTGTTTCTATGAAGGGTGGTGGCGGCAACGACGGTCGCCGGTGGCCATACTCCACCACGGAGCCGGAGGAGACAACCGTTCCTTGTTTCATGTACATCTACTCCAAGAACAGGGACGAAGCTAG
This sequence comes from Phragmites australis, assembly GCF_958298935.1. Classification (NCBI taxonomy): domain Eukaryota; kingdom Viridiplantae; phylum Streptophyta; class Magnoliopsida; order Poales; family Poaceae; genus Phragmites; species Phragmites australis. The sequence continues at coordinate 5,706,145 of NC_084925.1, forward strand.
AATCAAACTAGTTGTGGTGCACATTGTGTATTACAGTGGATAATGTTAGGCTAAAGAGGGTACACAAATGGTCAAAATAAGCTGATTAATACTACGGTCTTGTTTGGATGCTAGGGAGAAAAAAACCATGTGGAACTAATCACGAAAGATGATTTTTCATGTGCATGGGTCATCCCCTCCAACCGAAGGGATAGAAACCATAGCTGAGGAATATTCTCGGCCGTCATTTGAAAGACATAGAGATAAAAATACCAACCATTTAGAAAAAAAAATCTAAAAATCAGAAAACGATGGGAAATCCCAAAATTTCTGTAAAAAAGTAGAAGAAATTTAAAACTCAAATATAAGCATCAATACATGACCCAACTTAAAAATATGAGAAACCATCCAAATAGTATTACAATTAATCATCAGGACTATTATTTGCTTAATCGTGATCATGACGATTAACCGGAATATCATCTCGGTAGTCCCGGTATGTGGTTTATGCTTAAAATCGGAACACATACTTTTCCAACATATAGCATCATAACAAAGTTTAAGAAAAAAACGAGTAATTAAATTATATTGCAAGTTCTTAAGCATTCAACCATTTACAATAATTTACATCAAAAGAAAGTTAGGAGGATAAATAATAGATCCCCTCCTAGCCAAAACTAGAACAACACAGGGAAAGATTAACATCTATAAACCAGCAAAGCTAGGTGAAACCATCTACCCTTAGGCTCCACCTAAAAGCCTCACTATACGAGTAGTTTACACTAATAATTCCCATCACCTACATCGACTGGTGTGAACTAGCCAAACACGAGCTACTCCTCACCTGTGGAACCTGAAAGAGCAGCGTGAGTACGAAGGTACTCGCAAGACTTAATCCATAATGGATACATATAATAACCCGACTCCAATGATTGTGCATTTAAGTTATTAGCAAGGACTAGACCACAAGGTTAAGTAGATTCATAAGCATAAGCAACCTAGACATCTATATATAAGTATCTATACTTAACCAAAAGTATATTTCTACCATATAACCAACAACTTGAATATAAATGTAACTGAAACCATCTCCTGTAATCAAGAATCATAACAAACCATCTCCAATATACCCTTCCATATCACCCATCCCCAGTCGCAGGAGCAAACCTCGCGACCAGTCTTCTCTGGTCGTGGGGCAGATATGTGTCTAAACAATCTAATCACAATAAATGATTTTTCACTTGAGTATTTCCCTTCCCCAGGTCCCCTTTTCGGTCGTACACGACGTGGTCGGCGCATAGTGGCTGTGACTCGTCTCGTAGCATGGCTTGATAGGCGTGGCAGGAGTTCTTTTGCAGGTGCGCAGGCGACACGTGGGGACGGGACAGGGCAGTCTGGACGACCGAGATGACACAGGCGGTGGAGCGATGGGACATACTCTGTAGCACCATAGAGCAAATGAGATAAATCCGCTCTTAGTAATGATGGGCCTAGTGGAAAGCTCTAGTTAGACCTGGGTCTATGTCTTGACTCACGTGTAAGTCCTCTCTCGCTCTGATATATAAAGGGGGGAGTACCAGGCTCCTAAGGGTGAGTTTTTTTTGGGGGGGGGGGGGGTGGGGACGAGTAGAAGGCTGGACAAGAACATCATCTATACCCCACTTAGACCATAAGAAAAGAATACACAGGATGTAGGGCTATTACCCTGAGGGGGTTTGAACTTGGATAAACCCCGATGTTCTTGAGTTACACATACACAACTAGATTCAGCAGACGCATTTCGAACAAAGATCACGCACCCACTGTCCAACAAACCCCAGTGTCCTTAAGTTGCACATACACAGTCAGATTCTGTAGGCGCATTCCGAACAAAGATCACGCACCCACTGTCCAACATATCCCGGAATCACTGTCAGGAATTTACCCTTGGCATTTGGTGTGCCAGGTAGGGGGACACGTTTTTAAGTTCAGAATTCAAGTTGTTGTAAGGTGTTCTTTGTTGGGTACAACCCAGACAAAGCCAATGTGTCCCAAACTCAGGACATCGGATCAGGATCCGAAGGCTCCGGGAGGCAGCTGAGGCATCCATGCTCCTGGCGCTAAGGAGAGCACATGGACTGCAAGCTCTGGGAGAACGGGTTTCTTCGGTGGTAGCCCCACCCGGAGGATTGCTCACTGCGTAAGGACTGCCACCCCTAGCCCCGTGATGTGAATCGAAACCATCGGGCAGGTATGATTCGATCCGACAGAAGAATATCGGGGAACTAATCACGTGTGTTGCGAGCAGGTTCAACCCCAAGGCGAACAGAAGGGTCTACATCTCGAACTTTGGGCACGAGTAATGACCACTCCCCACAGGGTACTAGTAAGGAAGGCAGCCTACCAGAGTCTCAGAAAGTTAACCCTCTCCCTTTCCCGATACTGACCACCCTTCGATCAGAAGGGGGGATCTTTGTTCTACCTTGCAGGATTTCAAAGGGTCATGGACGCGGTACTGGTCGCTAAGCGGGATATGCTTCCCCCGACCAGGAAGGAGCAAGCACAGGACCATGCATCGTCAGGTACATGGTTCAATTCTATTTTTTTCCAGTTATTAAATACGAAGCGGAGTATGAGGGCCTCTTAACCGGAACATGAGCATCACCCACACTGGGAGAAACACCTACTAGCGATGAGGGAGTCGCTACTAGGTGTAACCCCGTCGCCAAGGGGTCTTCAGTGCTCGGATCGGACGATGGCGACATACCCTCTCCAAAGTGAGAAAGTTAGAGCAACGCTCCATCGGCTGGGAAGTCACATACGTCCCTCGCAAGGATTTTTTTCCTGGTCGATGGGCTGGCCCGTCTAACCTCTTCTTGCGAACCTGTCCCGGTCAGAGTCTTTGAGAAAATGACTCACACGGCCACCCGCTGCGGTCTCGGGCTGAAGCGGAAGAGATGCTCCGCTTAGAAATGGAACACCAGAGGCAACACCTTTGGAGACAATACCTCCCTCGGTGCCGTCGACCTCGGGTGGCCATTATGTGGTCGCCCTACTCGGTTCGGGTATGACCTGGATGGATCAGATCTCGAACTACCTTCAGAATCAAGCAACCCCTGACGACGATGTGTCAGCAAAAAAGGTCACGCGGGCTAACCGCGAGAATCCTCCTTGGTAGAGGGACACCTCTGTCACCAAGGGAGCAATGACGCTTTACTGAAGTACATCGCTCAGGAAAGGGGGAGCATAGCGCTCCCTAACATCCTCGGAGGCAGACGTGGAGGCTAGACCTCCCACCTCCCTCCAAGATGCTCATGAGCAGGTGAAAAGGTGCGAGTCGTGCAAGCACCACGACCGGAATACCAACCTACCAGCCCGGGCACTACAAACCATACCACTCTCTCGGCTTTTCGCTGTCTGGGGGCTGGACGTCGTGGGATCGTTCTCTAAAGCCCCAGGCAGCCCTAAATTCCTAACCTCAAACACGGCCGTGATCACCACACGCGAAACTGGTCGTAGGTCACTGACGACCCCCAGTTTCCCGGCCTCACACAGTCGGGTTGGCTGGGGTGGTCGTCCACCGATCATATAGCTCACGATGCGCTAGCTCTATGTATGAGGCTACTCGGAGACAAGCCTGTTTGACTATTTTGCAGGACCTTCCGGACGAGCGTGGACATGACTTGTAAGTTTTTTCCAAATTAAAGTAATCAAGCTCTTTATGTTGCAGGACTCCATGGACAAACGCGGTTTCCCGCCAAGTTCTGAGATTTGTTTAGCCCGCTCACTCGTATTGGTGGGACGAGATCCAAAGCTAACCCGCTAGCACGATGACAGGGTAAAGGCGCCCGAGGGTTAATGACCACATTGCCGCAAGTCCTAAATCGGGTCGAGCGTTGGTCGCCACCGATAGGCTTGTTGTGCTAAGGGTCTCCCTTAGCACCTTGAATGTTACTCGCGAGCAGCTTAATGCAATCCTCCCTAAGCGATACAGGCACTTCGAAGGCTATTCATCATCCAAACACGGAGAAGACCCACATAAGGGTCAAATGCCTGTCATTACAAAGCCCAGGGGTGATTCCAGACAAGCCCACGATATTCCTCCTATGACCCAAAAATAACCCTGAGAGGGTCGAACCGGACGGTCCAAAGACAGGAACAAACGGCATACAAAAATGAATCAGCCCGGGCGCCGAGTTCCTCCGCGGTCATCCGAGTACCTTCAAAACCGTGGGGCACGGCCGGGGTTCGGAGTCGGTCGCTGGCTCCGGGTGGGAGGAAGGTGGGCTCGGGTCGTAGTCGCGCAGGGATTGGTGGGGCGCGGTCGGGGATGGCGCGCATGATGAAACCGTGTCTGTCGATGGAGGAGGCGCGCGGACCGAGCCTCGATCGAGTGTCGCGGTGCAGCGGCAAACTAATCTGGGCGCAGATTAGACTTGTCATGTGTATATATATATACGAGTAAATTTCGTAAAACTACATATACTTTAGTAAAATTATCGCAAACACCAAGATACTTGGTGTGTGTGTATATATATATATATATTTGTACGTATATAGTAACCACTTTTCTTATGGCTTTAAATAGTAGCAGCCGGCTGACAATGCAGCACGTCCTTGGAATCTAGTCTCAGTCCTCTCATCTGTGAAATGTAGAAGCTATTATAATGCACTAACTTGAGGCGCCCGTCAACCTTTCCCTGTTTTCTCTTCCTTTGACCATTTCTCGGTTTACGCAACCTTCTTTCTCGCGCCCAAACAGGAATCTTCTCGTTCTAAAAAACCAAGAGTTTTCTCCACGACAATTGATTGCGAGCAAACACCAAAGTATGTTCATCGCCTCGAATTATACTTATGCATCACCATTTTTCAGTTGTTCGATTCTCAATTTCTTTCATGTTTTTTCTCACTCTATTGTTTGTTGCTTATTAAAGCCTTTCACGTTCATGCATGCTGCCCATGACGAGCATGGTGGAGCCTAATTCTTGATCATATCCAACATTCTTGGTGCGACAAGCCGACAAACGTGGAACACCCCACGCCAATGCGTTTGATCTTATTAATAATAATATAATTACAATACGGAGGATTGATATTTGATCATGCACACGCGTTCCAAATCATGCGAGCCGTACAGCAAGATGGAGGAGCACGGCGGGTGCAACAATGGCGCGACGTCCTCCGACGACTCCGCAACCGGCAAGACGCCGTCCTCGGCAGCCGCGGCGCAATGGTCCACTGTGACGGTGTACCTCGCCAAGATCAATGGCGCCCCGCGGCTGGTCACCTCCGTCTGGAACAAGAACATCAACCAGTCTTTCACCATCTCCATCGCCCGACGACGACGACGACAGACCGGCCACCACAAGGTGGAGCTGAAGCCGTGGCCGTTCTGGAGCAAGAAGGGCGCTAAGACGCTCGACGTCGGCGGCGACCGCGTCGACATGTTCTGGGACCTCCGGTCGGCCAAGTTCGCGGCGAGCAGCAGCCGGAGCCCGCTGGCGGCTACTACCCCGTTTGGATAGAGTTTTTTTTCTGCTTTTTCAAAACAAATAGAAACTATTCAAACGGTTGATTTCTAGTTTTTTATGACTAGGAAGTAGTTATAGCTAAAAATAAATTAAAAGCTGAAAAATAAGTTTTAACTGGTTTTTTTTAATATATTGAGAAGTTTAATAGTTATAACCACTTTCTCAGCTAACTCGAAACTCCTAAAACACAGAGGAGATCGTCCTCCTGCTCGGCGACTGCAAGAAGGACGCGTACAAGCGGACTAAGTCCCGGCCGTCGCTGGAGAACGCCGTGCTGGTGTGCCGCCGAAAGAGCGTGTTCGGCCGGCGCAGCTTCGTGGCGCACGCGCGGCTTGAAGCCAGGAGGAGCAAGGGGCACGAGATCGTCGTCGAGAGTTCCCTCGCCGGGTCAAGGGACCCGGCCGGAGATGTGGGTCGCGGTGGACGGGTTCGTGCTGCTGCACGTCAAGAACCTGCAGTGGAAGTTCCGGGGCAACGAGACGGTGCTCGTCGATGAGGCGCCGGTGCAGGTGGTCTGCGACGTGCACGACTGGCTCTTCGCCGGCCCAGGCTCGCAGGCAGTCTCTGTCTTCAAGCCCGGTGCCCTCCGGGAGGTCCAGGAGGAAAGCGGAGGGAATGGCATCCAGTGTGAGGTTCTGACTTCTGATTCTTCCTTCAGGCATGGAGGACGGAGTGAGGCCGTGACACGCCGTATAGGGCAGGGTTGAACTTTGGAAGCTGGGGCAGTGATCTTATCCTTGTTTTGGTGTGTGCCACTGATCTCTTAAAATGAATGACACTGACAGCTTATTCAGCTTTACAAATTTGTAACAAGAAATGATTCAAGTAAATCAAAGTTCCTGTCACTAGTAATTAAATCCAAGCACGCCAGATGGAATGCTTCACCAACATGCGCACACAAAGTGAAATGATGACTAATTGGTCAATGTGATGAAATACTGAATGAAGAACATGAGATTTCTTGGACAAACCAATAGAACAATGATATTCTTACATCGCTAGATATGTTTGGCAGAGAAGATTTTAGGGCCCCTAAGCGATCGTGAAGCATTTTCAAGTCATAATACAACAAGATAAACAGAAGGTATGAGGCATCAGGTTCATGGCAACACTGAGTTATGGTGCAAGGCATTCCACCAGAAAAGTTGTGTAGAGCCCAAAGAACAGCTTATTCTAGAACAAGTCGTGGCTATCATCATAGCAACTAAATCTCTAGTTCCATTGTCGCTTTGTTTACCACCGTAGCTGAACTATTTCCTCCATCGGCATAGAGCCACTGCAATGTGCAATCTCAAATGCCTGGTCATGGTAACAAAAATAGGAACAAAGAAAAGGTCTGTTGTGTTCAGTTGATGATCCTTCACTCCATCACAGCAACACCACCAGCTGCCTTTATCTTCTCTATGATTGCTTCCGCTTCCTCCTTTGTGAGCGATTGCTTCAGAATGACTGGTGCCTTCTCCACTAGCTCCTTCGCCTCCTTCAGCCCCAAATCTGTAAATGTCCTGATCTCCTTGATAATCTTGATCTTTGCAGCAGCATCAAATTTCTCCAACTTGACATCAAAGACTGTCTTCTCCGCTTTCTTCTCCTCAGCCTTTGCAGCGCCAGCCCCAGAACCACCCTGAGGACCAAAACTGAAACCCTGGCCAGATATCGCCTGTGGTGGCTCTTGGTTCAGTCTAAGGAGGAGGACCGGAGCAATCTGTTTGATCTCCTCAGGAGGGAGAGCAGCAATACGGTCAGCCAGATCCACAACTTTCTCTGACGGTGGTGGCATAGGCCCAAATGGGTCATATACTTCAGGGTACTTGTACTTCTTAGCACCGGAGTCCTTCGCAGCCTCGGTGCTGTATAAATGAGCCCAAATTGCTGAAAGACGACTGCAAGAGGACAGTCTTGTAAGACATAGCCGTCTTGCCATTGTACAGAGACTCATCCTACTATCAGCTATGTGAGTGTAATATTCTCTCCTGCACAAGAACAAAAACAAAAAGAAATCAACAGTAAATGGGATGCCACAAAAATCCTCAACATGCCCAGAGTCCATTTTGGATCCATAAGCATCTTGTAGCACACAAATAGAGGCATATATATGTAGACAAATAGAGGCATCTTGTTCTGGAATAAGTACTTAACCTTTGAAAGACAGCAGCTAATAAAATGTAGGGAAGTCCACTGGCTATCCTACACAAACAGAGCAACTAGTTGCCAGAAAAAAACGACTCTTTCACATGGATTTTTTCCCCATTATCCACAAAAGTTAGGATGCTTTAGCTTCTCCCAGTTCCCAGATGCTGCACACCGATATGCAGGGGAGAGCAATAGCTAAAGCACAAGATCATCTAGTCATGGGAGCTTTGGCCCTTAGCCATTATCACTTGGCAGTTGGCAGCTGTACAAGAACTCAAAAGCACGGTAGCATCCTAAGTGACCTGAATTTACAACATCATCCAGTGTTAACCATCACACTGATCTTGCGCTCGCCGACAAGTCCATCCATCAATCAGAAAGAACACCCAAAATTCCACATTTCCACAATCTAAATCTACATGATTCGGTGATTCACCAACCCGCTACCCTAACTCGCACGAACAACAGATATCAAAGATCAAAGCTTCAATACGATGAACCCATCCAGCTAATCCGCGACGAACTCAATCGATCACTCTGGCCTCAGATCAGACGCGGCGAAAGCCACATCCTAAACCCCCACATCTCGACCGCTCCCGCGACAATTTCAGGGAAATAAACTGACTACAGAGAACAAATCCGCGACGAACTGGATGCATCGGAGCATCCATCCCGAAAAAAAAAGCTTGGGAATTGGCTGTATACCTCAGTGGGTTGGTAGTCAGCACTCAGCACCAGATTGAGGCCTCGTGCGGCGGCGCGGAGAGCTCAGGAGCATCCGGCAGCGGGGCGCATCCCAGGCTCCAGGCGTCGTCGGCCTTCGGGGGTGCGGCGCTAGGGTTCTACGCTTCTACCTACGGCATCGGGTGCGTGCGGCGGCGAGGAGCGAAACGCCGAGGCGAGCTTCGGAAGTTGGACGCTAGGTAGGTGGGCCTGTGGCGAGGCTGTATAAGACTACGTCAAAGTCTCTGGCTAAAATTATATTACGAAGAGATTTTCGTTTTTTTCAGTATTTTAATAATTTTTTTTACGATTTTTATTATAAATTTTTTTAAGATTATTCTCTTTAGAATAGGATTCTCTCATTTCCCTTCACAATTCCTTTCAAAAAGAAGCTGTTTAAAATGAGAGAAAATAAAAGAAATATGAACGGGGAAGGAAACTGGAAAGAGAACGAAACGAAAGAAATATAGTTGAAGATGATCTAACCTACCTGGCATGGGCTGCTGCGTGGAGCTCAGTTGCCACCTTCAATAAATGGTAATTATTAATGAGGATGACACACGAGTCATCGTAAATCTGTACATGTGAGTTAGAGTGATAAATAAGATACAATTCGAAAATCATTGGTGGCAAAAAAGCAAATACCCTTAATTGGTTTGCCCGTCCAGCTCATATCATTGGTATGACTAGCCTTATTAATATTAAAGAGCGGTTTTGATTTGTCTAGTCTGACAAAATAAATCCTAAAAAAATATAGACACTAAGGTAGCAAGCAAGACAACAAGGGTTAAATTTCTTGCCTAGCCAGGCAAGACAAACGACGGCAAGGGATTCAAACGCGCCCAAATAGTCCCCGAAAGATCCACAGGAGTGCGTATTGAAATCTATGAAGAAATTGCCATTCAACACAAGCCATCTAATACAAGGGGAAGTTCATATCTACGTAGAAATCAGTAATTTGTAATAGAGAAGGTTTCTTCCCACCATCCCTATGTAATTAGAGGGTAAGGAGCCCTCATGTATTCGCACCGGTTGAGATCAACAGGTAAGGATGTGGGGATCAATTTGTGTCTCTGTGTCCACGCTTCGAATGGCTAAGCCGGCGATCTTGGAACGAAGACTAGGAATGTTGTTGAGTTGACTGGCTATCCTTGGAATGAAGACTAGGAATGTTGTTAAGATGACTGATTCCAATAAATCAAACTCACAGGCTCGTTCTTCCAAAAAATAATAAACTCACAGGCACACAGTCCGCGTAGACCGGGATTAAGGCAACTCTTGCAGATCATTAGCACCAATTCGACGTCTGATGCCCAATGTCCTTTATCTTGTCCAAGAGAGCAAGATGAAAGAGTTCGCCAATGCAAAGATTTCTTCAGAGCTCATACTGTACAACTTAGCTATGCCATCAAATATTCAGAGGCGTTTAAGCATGGCCGAGACCGTCGTCGATGTCCCTCCTCGCCGGGCAGCTCCAAGACCGGCAGCGCGTAAGGGCAAGCTGCGGCGGCTATGGCACCTTGTCATCAAGCTCGAGAGCGTGGCAATGGCAGTCGACGACGGCGCGTACCGGGGTCACGGAGGTGGCTGCCTGTCAAGCCCCGTATTCAACTCAGACAGAGAAACGAGATAAACTGGAATGAAACAAGGATTTGGGATGGTTTCGTGGAGATGGAACCACGATGAACATCTATATTAATCTCTACTGGTAACTAGAGTTCACCATAATTCTTCTCGAGTTTACATCTCGCACGGCAAGTCAGCTTTATAGCTGTTATAGAGCAGGTGGTCCATTCGGTAAAAACAACGATAACGACAGTTTTTCAGACAGTAACTGTAAGGACTAACAAACGGTAAAAGAAAAGGAATACGGCATCCATTGATCAAAAGTAGGACAGGACATCCTGGCCGTAAACGGTGAAGTTTGTCCCAGGTGTCTCCATTGGACAACAAGCAGGCTTGACAATGCCCTCCCCTTGCAGAATCCTTGTCCTCAAGGATTCCAATTTGGAAACCAAGATTTGATAGTTGCATCATGAAATTGTCTGAAGAGCTTCTTGATAGTATCTGCATCTTCCCAAGTAGAATCATCAGGAGGGAGATTAAGCCATTGAACCAACCATTGAGTGACAACAGTATCACCACGAGGGATAGCCCTGGTTCCTAGCACAGCAACAGGGGCAACTTTGACATGTCCATTAGCATCCACCATTGGAAGATCAGCATGGGGAATAGCTTTTGGGCCAATGTGCTTTTTCAGTTGACTGACATGAAATACAGGGTGTATAGCTGCTGAAGAAGGTAATTGGATCTTATAAGCAGCATTGCCAATCTTTTGGAGAACTCTAAACGGTCCATAATACTTAGTGGTCAGCTTCAGAGAAGATTTAATGCCAAATGCAGCTAACCTGTAAGGTTGGAGTTTCAAATAAACCATATCACCCACAACAAAAGACCTTTCAGTTCTATTTTTATCAGCATACTTTTTAATTCGAGCTTGAGCATCAGACAAGTTTTCCTTGAGGCGCTGCAGTGTGAGCTCCTTCTGCTGTAAAAATTCTAGAGCAGGAGACTCAGGACCTGGAATGAGGACTTCACTGATCAAGGGTGGAGGAAAACCATATAGTGCCTAAAATGGGGTAAGCTTCAGGGAGGTATGATAATTAGTGTTGTACCACCATTCCGCTAGAGGTAACCAACTAGACCACCTTTTCGGTTCTTTGAAAGTCATACACCTCAAATAAGATTCTAAGCATTGATTTACGCGTTCAGTCTGGCCGTCAGACTGTGGATGGTAAGCTGATGAATATCTCAGTGAGACCTTGAGTCCTTTGAATATGTCTTGCCACAATTGACTAGTAAAGATACGGTCTCTATCAGTGATAATGGCAACAGGCAGACCATGAAGTTTAAAGATGTTATCAATGAAAAGGTGAGCTACTTGCTGGACAGTGTAAGGGTGAGAGAGGGGTATGAAATGTGCGTACTTAGTGAGTCTATCAACAACTACTAGTATCACATCATAGCCTTGGGATTTTGGTAAACCCTCAATGAAGTCCATAGAAATATATGTCCAAGCCATGTCAGGAATGGGCAAGGGATCAAGGAGTCAAGGATAAGAGCAATGCTCAGCTTTAGCACGCTGGCAAACTGGACATTCAGTAACAAAGTGCTCAACATGGTGTTTCATACCTGGCCAATAAAAGATGCTCTTGATTCTATGATATGTTGCTCGAATTCCAGCATGACCCCCTAGAGAAGAAGCATGAAAAACTGAAAGGAGATGCTGCCTCAACTCATCTTTCTTACCCACATAAATTTTACCTTTGTGTCTGATAATACCCTCATGCAAGGAATAAACTGATGAACTAGTGGGATTAATGGCCAATTCAGTGATAAGTTGCTGACAATGATCATCATTGGTATAAGAATCAAGAACTTGCTGAATCCAAGAGGGAGTGACTATAGAAATGGCATGACAGGTAATGTCTCTTCTAGAGAGTGCATCTGCAACAACATTGTGTCTACCTTTCTTGTACTCAATTTTATAATTGAACTCAAGGAGTTTAAGCATCAGTTTATGTTGGATTCCTCCAGATAATTTTTGGTCTATCATAAACTTGATGCTTTGATGATCAGTTCGAATGATCAGTTCTCCTCCAATAAAATAGTGTCTCCATTTCTTTAAAGCTTCCAGAATTGCCATAGCTTCTTTGGTGTATGTAGATTCAGCAGAAGCTTTAGGGCCCAATGTTTGACTGTAAAATGCTAATGGTCTGCCCCTTTGCATCAAAACAGCACCAATAGCTGAACCTGAAGCATCAGTCTCTAAGACAAAAGGTAGAGAAAAATTAGGGAGAGCTAGAACTGGAGCTGATGTCATTTTCATTTTCAAAGTGGAGAAGGCAGCAGCTTGATCAGGGCCCCAATGAAAACCAGTTTTCTTTAGAACATCATGTAAAGGTCTGCATATTTGACCATAATCCTTGATAAAACGCCTGTAATAACCAGTGAGCCCCAAAAAACTTCGCAACTGTGAAACTGAAGATGGTGTAGGCCATTGAGTAATAGCTACAATCTTGGTTGGATCTGTTGCTACCCCTTCACCACTAATAGTGTGACCCAAGTAATCAATGCTGGGGACAGCAAAGACACATTTAGAAAATTTTGCTGACAGTTGATGAGCTCTTAACAGATCCAAGACTAGTTTCAGATGGTGAAAATGCTCATCTCTAGATTTGCTGTAAATAAGGATATCATCAAAGAAAACCAAGACAAATTTCCTCAAATATTCAGCAAATACTGTGTTCATGAGGGACTGAAATGTAGCAGGCGCATTAGTTAAACCAAATGGCATGACAACAAATTCATAATGTCCCATAAATGTTCGAAATGCAGTTTTATGAATGTCTTGCTCTTGCATTCTGATCTGATGATAACCAGATCGGAGATCTAGTTTAGAAAAAATGATAGCACCAAAGAGCTCATCAAGTAAATCTTCAATGATAGGAATGGGGTATTTATTCTTTATGGTTTGAGCATTAAGCTTCCTGTAATCCATACATAGACGCCATGAACCATCTTTTTTTTGACTAAGACAGCAGGAGCAGCATAAGGGCTGGTACTAGGTCTGATAAAATGAGAAGAGATCATCTGCTTAATCAGCTTTTCTACCTCTTGCTTCTGTTTATGAGGGACTCTGTATGGTCTCAGATTTGGAGGAGTAGAACCAGGCTGCAGGGGAATGGTGTGATCACATTGCCTTACTGGAGGTAAGTCTGCAGGTTCTTTGAAAACATCAGTATAATTAGAGAGAAGCTGCTCTAGAGTAGGATCAGTGCAAGGAGGCACTGAATGGTGAGCATCATTGATCAAGTTAATTTGCAAGACATAACCCAATACTCCTTTACCCATCATTTTCTGGAGTTGAGCAGAATGAATTGAGCATTTTTGAAGTGGTCTAGTGAAATCAGGGAATACCACTGGTTTGGAGCCATTTTTTGTGATAGAAAATTCCATCTTCTGCAAATCAAGGCCAATAGGACTGTGCTAAAAAATCCAATCACAACCAAGTACTATATCATATCCTTTGAGGTCCAGAATGGAGAAATTGTCAAAGAATGCCTCTCCATGAATAGTGTAATGACAGTTCAACACTTGAGTATCAGTTGAAAGGGTGCCTCCTCCAGCTACAGTTACAGATTGTTTGACAGCAGGTGAAAACTCACATTGGGCCTTGAAAGCAAAAGAACTGCTCATAAAAGAATGGGTGCTACCACTATCCACAAGAGCTATACCATTTTTACCCCCAACCGTAATGAGCAGGCAAAATGTAGAAATTGATGAAGACCCATGAAGTGCATGAGAAGATAACATCATCATTTGAGGTAATTCAGAGGGACTGTCAGGAGGAGTCTGAAATTCATGCCTGGTAGAGTCCTCAAGCTCTTGTTCATTAGTCAGCCAATTTTCAGGATCTACAGACATAGCATGGATGGCCCTTCTAAACTTGCAAACTTGTTTATGCTGAGGAGTATATGGTTCATTGCAACCCCAACATCGAGCAGGTTCTCTAGCCTTAATAGCCAAAACTGGAGGTTTAGGTGGATTATCAGGTTTGGTGGGGTAAGGTGCTGTTGGTGGGGAAATAGGTGGCTGTAATTTTGGGGGAGGTGGGTTTGGGACAAAAGGTGATTTAGGCTGGGTGTATGATGGATAGGCAAAAGATCTTTTGAAGTTCAGACCTCTTTCCAAATCTTTAGCCATCCAGTAAGCATCACAGAGAGTTTGTGGTCGATGAGGTTTGAGATAATGTTTAATGCCATCTTTCAGACCACCCACAAAACTCTTAACATAGTATTCTTCAGACATGGAAGGATGCTGAATTTGCATTATGGCCATAACTTGTTCAAAGTCATCAATGTATGCAGAAACAGTAGAGTTCTGACGTAAAGAATGGAAATGCTCTACGACATCATACACACTAAATTCAGAGAATCGATTCGTAACCATGTTACCAAAACGAAACTAAGTGATTTTAGTAGCATCTGTCCTTAATCCACACCACCAATGTTCAGCTTTTCCCTGACAGTGTAGAGTTGCTAAGGGAACAAACATTTCCATGGGAACAGAGGCAAGCTCAAAATATTTCTCACACTGGCGAAGCCAACTAGATGGATTTTCGCCATTAAAGTATGGGAAATCAAGCTTTGGACGAGCAATAGATAGATTAAAATGGCCAACAGTTCTAGTACCCTCAAATTCAGATAACTGCCTAGTAACATCCAGGTTATCAGGATCATCAACAGGACAGATTGGTTTGAAATCAGAACATCCAGGTTGAAAAGTAGCAAGCACTGGAGTTGGAAGAGGAATTGAGTTGTGACCTGAACCAAGTTGTGGAGGCTTTGCAGACATCTTCAGAGGAGTCTCCCGGTCAGAATCGCCACTGAGACGAAGAATTGCGTCATTCATGCTCGACAACAACTTCTCCATGGAAGATATGGTGGTGGTGATGTCAAACATATGATTCTCCATGCGCAAGACCTTGTCCTGAGTGCCCTTCAGATCAGTTCGCAAGGAATCCACCGCCGCCATCGCATCTGCACCCGCGCCAGCCTTCGACATCGGATCCGAGCAACAGGTTTAGGGATTTTACCACGATCACAAGGATCGGAACCTGCTCCTATCGCGTGCTCAGATCAGGTCTACCGCCGCCTGGATCGAGAGATCGGCTCCGTAAAAAAAAATTCCCTCTCCTGAATCCCAATCCCCGCCGTCGCCGCCAAGAATCGCGGGTCTCTGATACCAATTTGTCAAGCCCCGGATTCAACTCAGACAGAGAAACGAGATAAACTGGAATGAAACAAGGATTTGGGATGGTTTCGTGGAGATGGAACCACGATGAACATCTATATTAATCTCTACTGGTAACTAGAGTTCACCATAATTCTTCTCGAGTTTACATCTTGCATGGCAAGTCAGCTTTATAGCTGTTACAGAGCAGATGGTCCATTCGGTAAAAACAACGATAACGATAGTTTTTCAGACAGTAACTGTAAGAACTAACAAACGGTAAAAGAAAAGGAATACGGCAGCCATTGATGAAAAGTAGGACAGGACATCCTGGCCGTAAACGGTGAAGCTTGTCCCAGGTGTCTCCATTGGACAACAAGCAGGCTTGACACTGCCCACGCGCCCACGCCGAAGCACGCTGGACGGCGCGATGCGACAAATCTAACCAGCCACACCACCCAAAGTACGGGGGTCGCGCTCGGTCCGTACTAGTACCATGACCTAGCACGGACACATGGGTCATCGGTGACAACAGTTTCCATAACCAACTTATAACCAAACAAACCTAGCTAAATACTCTAGGGTACAACGAAAATATAAATTTAAGATACGAAGATATAGATGCATCATATAAGTGTTGCCGAATGAATACTGTAGGAGCGATGTCGTAGTTTAATTTCAGATAGAATCCGAAAAAGAGGAGAAGATTATCCGATTATTTTTCTCCTAATTTATTTATTTATTTATATCAGTAAAAACGGTTCTATATCTATAGACAGTGACAAGATGGGGAAACTGAAGTATGATGGCAACAGAACGAGATCCTCTTATGTTAGGCCTCTTTAATATTGCTATAATGCCCCACCTCTAACATCACGTATCTGTAGCCGTTCAATCAGGGACGAACAAAGCAGATCAACTACAACGACTACAAATCCCTATAGCTCAGGGATATCCAGAGATGGCCAAATGAGCTACTCGGGCCGGCCTAGCACGGGCCTAGCTTGGCACGGCCCGGTTACGGTATGGCCCGAACGGCTCGGCTACTGTAACGGGCTATGCTGTGCCAGCTCGCATGCCTCCCCTCGGCCCACGGCACGGCCTGTCGGTCACCGTGCCGTGCCGGCCCGGGCACGATTGCGGCCCGACGGCACGGCTGGCACGACGGGCACGACAGGCACGAGCGGCCCAACGGCACACGAGCAGCCTGTTGGTACAGCCGGTCCGATAAAATAAAAATATATATAGAAAATAAATAAAAATATGATAGAAAATAGATAAAAATATGATAGAAAATAGATAAAAAAATAGCTACAAAATTAAAAAAAATATAGAAAATAGAAAATAGCCGGGTCCATACGTACCGGGCCAGATCGTGACTAGCTGGGTCATGCCCGTGCCAACCCGACTCAGCCGGGCCGTGCCAGCACGTCGTGCCGCGCGCTCGGCCCAGGCACAGCCCGTGGCCTTACCGTGCCGGTCCGGCCCGTCTCGGCTCAGGCCGTGCCATGCCTCGGTCGTGCCTACAATGTCGTGCCTCGAGCCGACGCAGTAGGCACGGCCTATTTGGACATCTTTAGAGATATCCAACTTAAAAAAATATTGATGGTAACAAACCCTAAATACAAAATGTACTGTAAGATATTCTCACATAAGGCTGCAATAAAAAAATGCCATCGCCGTGGTGGTTGCTAATGATCCCCTGAGAGAGTACACCGTCTCCAACTTTCGGTTTCGCATGTTGTAGTATCCGAAGGCCTTCCCAGTGTCTAGCATTATCTAGCCATATCTAGGACCAATGGCCATGGGCGCCACCATGGGTGGAGCTACAGGTAGTCCGAGTAGGTCCAGGACTACCCTATGTTTTAGGGCTTTTTTTACCTCGCGGCCCAGTCCAATTAGCAGCCAAAAAAAGAGGGGGATCAACACAGACACACACAGCTGCAGTGCGCAATCCCCATCTCTGGCTCTCCGTAGTGCGCAGTCCCTATCTCCCAACCTTCCGATCCGGTGATCCCCATCCGAGGATCTGCATCCCTGCGTCGAGCCACTGCCTGCCAGCCGCCACCCCCCCCCCGCCGCGCCGACCCTCCATCGCGCCAAGGCTCCATCGCGTCGGACTGCCGCGTCGACCCCTTGCCATGCCAAGCCGCCGACCACTGTCCACCACGTGTTTGCGTCAAGCTGCTGACCACTCGACCATCGACCAACACCCCGCGTCGCCGAGTCGCCAACCCCCTGCCGCGCCAAGTTGTCAACCAATCGAGCTCCCCATCCGAGAATCTGCATCCCTGCACCGAGCCACTACCCATCGAGCCGCCGACCCCCCGCCGCGCTAAGGCTCCATCGCGCCGGATTGCCGCGTCGACCCCTTGCCACGCCGGGCCACCGACCATTGTCCACCGCGCATCTGCGTCGAGCTGCCGACCACCCGAGTCCCAACCGACACCCCGCGTCACCGACCCCCTGCTGCGCCAAGTCGCCAACCAGTCGACTGTCGACCCGTTGGGCGGCCGCACCGAACCGTAACTCACGGACCCACCTCGTGGCTGCGCTGAGCCGCCACCTGCCGTCTACCAACCCCCAGCCGACCGCCGTGTCGAGCCACCGAGGCACGGCCATTGCGGTAGTGCGACCCACCGCGTCTCACGGTGAGTCGGTGACACGGTCTCACCCCCACGCCGCCACACCCCACCTCTGCACGCTCCAATGGTTGCGGCCCTAGGTCTAACGGTCTGTCAGCTGTGAATCTGTGATGTGTCGTTAGTTTGACGCTGATGAACTGAATAACTGATGGAGTGATGGTGAGGATGTGAGGTCAGTGGTTCACTACTTCATTTCACACAACTAAAAAAGAGAGTCATTCATTCAGTATGTTACTTCGTCGATAACTCGATATTATATATTCAGTCCAACCTTTTTGTATTTGATGCCAAAGATTTTCCCATGATGTTAAAGTTTTAACTGAAACAATGCATAAGCATGCACACATTTTGTACCTTATTTGTAACTCACTTAGTTTTACTTTTGAATTGCAAATGTAGAATTGTGAAGACATGAAGAGGAACAACGACATTGCGTCACTTTTTCGGAAACATGAAGCAAAGACAAAAAAGATTGTGAATGAAGTGCAAACTCAACACCAAGAATCATCTCCCGATCCGGTTGTGGCTCAAGTGCAAACTCAACAACAAGAATCACCTCTGGTTCTGGTTGTGGCTCAAGGGCAAACTCAACAGCAAGAATCACCTCCAATTCCGGTTGTGGCTTAAGGGCAAACTCAAGAACAAGAACCACTTCCTGTTTACGATGTTAATCGTCTCCAACTTGATTCAGGATTAAGGATGTCTATTACAAGCTATCATATCAATGATCAAGATGCAGTTTGAAGAGGATATATTCTAAAAGGTCTATGCCAAACTTATGCTCATGAGTATGAAACCAGAAAAATATACGGTAAATATCGCCACTTCAGTCTTATTTGGTTTCATAAATACCCTTAGCTTGAATATAGTATTGAGAAGGATGCAACATTTTGCATGGTTTGTTCTTGTTTGGCAAGGGAAGTGATAAATTTGTTAAGGATGGTTGGAGAAATTGGAACAAAAGTGACGCACTAGACAAACATGTAGGGGGTATAGGTAGTGCTCACAATATGGCTCAAGAGAAATACAACTTATTTGTGCAAGGTAAACCAATTAGTAATGTTCTTGTGAAGGTGTCACAAGAGAATCTATCTCTTTACAAGGCTAAGTTGACTTATTCACTTAGATGTTTGAGGTTTCTTTTGCATCAAGGATTGGCATGCCGTGGACATGGTGAAAGTGAAGAATCTAGCAATCGAGGAAACTTTATTGAACTTTTGAAATGGCTTGCAGAAAATAATGAAGAAGTTAATAAGTTGGTTCTGAAAAATGCTCCAAAAAATTGCATTTTGACTTCCCCTCCCATACAAAAGCAAATTGTTCAGTGTTGTGCTGAGAAAACTACTAGACATATAATTGAAGAACTTGGTGATGATCATTATGCAATTTTAGCTGATGAGTCTAGTGATGTATCACATAAAGAACATCTAGCTCTTTGCTTGCGTTATGTTGATAAATATGGAAGGGTATGTGAAAGGTTTCTTGAAGTAGTTCATGTAGCTGGTACCATATCTTTGTCACTTAAGGCAGCAATTCAATCTTTACTTATTGGTCACCACTTGACTCTTACTCAAATTCGTGGACAAGGATATGATGGGGCTAGTAACATGAAAAGAGAGATTAATGGGCTGAAAACATTGATCATGAAAGAGTCTCCTTCTGATTATTACATCCATTATTTTGCACATCAACTCCAATTGATTCTTGTTGTTGTTGCCAAGGAAAATGATGGTTGTGTATGATTTTTTGCTCAACTTTCTCGTTTGTTGAATATTGTTGGAGTTTCTTGTAAGCGTCATGATATGCTTCTAAATGTTAGAGCTCAAAAACTAAAGATAACACTTGAATTGGGTGAAATAGAAAGTGGGAGTGGATTAAATCAAGAGATGGGCTTAGCTAGACCCGGAGATACTCGGTGCGGCTCTCATTACAAAACTATTTTGCACATTATTGATATGTATTCCACAATCCGAGAAGTGCTTATAATTCTTGAAAAAGATCCCACACAAAGGGGTGATTGGCCGAACATACATGCTATGGTTGATGTCTTTAAGTCATTTGAGTTTGTTATCAATGCTCACTTGATGCTTGTCATTCTTGGATACACAAATGAGTTGTGTCAGTCTTTACAAAAGAGAGGCCAAGATATTGTTAATGCAATGTCACTTGTGAGTTTGGCAAAGGAAAGAATACAACATATGAGATCTCATGGGTGGGAAGAGTTCTTTAAAGGAAATATTACATTATTTTGTGTAAAATATACCATCAGCATTCCGTAATTGGATGGTAATTATGTGCCTCATGGAAGATCCTCACGGTTTTACCCCGAACAAAAAATTGATCATCATTATAGAATAGAGGTATATCTTGGTGTCATTGATAAAATTTGGCAAGAGCTTGACAATCGGTTTGATGAGGTTAATATGGAGTTGCTTCTTTGCATGTCAGCTTTGAATCCGTTCAATTCATTTGCTTCTTATAATGTACACAAGGTACTTAGACTTGCCAAGTTTTATCCCAAGAACATATCAAGCATGGATTTGATAAGATTAGAAATCCAACTTGATAACTTTATTCATGATATGAGAATAGATGATAGATTCAAATGCCTAAACAATCTTGGGGAGCTCTCTGTTAGGCTTGTTGAAATAAATAAACATTCTCTTTATGATTTGGTGTATTTACTTCTTAAATTGGTATTGATCCTACCATTGGCGATGGCAAGCGTTGAAAGAGTATTTTCAGCATTGAGTCTAGTGAAGAATAAATTGAGAAATAGTATGGGTGATGAGTTATTGAACGATTGTTTAGTCACATTTATTGAGTGTGATATTTTCTGCAAGATAAGTGAGGATGATATAATCGAGAGTTTCATGGTCATGAGAAAGCATAGAGTAGAGTTCTAGAGTATGTATTGTAATCTTATATGTATCAATTTATATAAGATTTTATTTCATATTTGGACTATTTATATTATACTTTTCGTAAATTTCAAATTTATTTGTTGAATTTACTATGTTGAGAATTTTTAATATTATTATATTGTACTTCTAGTAAATTTTATACTTGTATATTAGATTCAAAATTTTTTACCAGGCACACCCAGCGTTCAAATCCTGGCTCCGCCCCTGGGCACCACCAGCTCTGTCCACCATGGCGAGAACTCCGGCCATTGTTCGAGCTGTATCACATCCAATCGGCTACCGTCAGTCGAGTAGCCTCTGTTCGTCTCACGCGTCGTCATCATGAGGATATGGGGTGCCGGCGGCCTAGGGTGTGCTGCCGTGGATGCCTTCACTAAGTGCCCCCAAGGAGCGCAGCTGTTGGCGGCCTTCACCTTGCATCACCTCGGGGCACCACCACCGGCCTAGGGCCGTTCGGTCGGCTCGTGGTGTCATCGCATATTCTCCTGTGTACCACTGCCGCGTGGGCCTTGCAGTTGTTTGTCGTCGCCATGAGGATGGGCTGCCGCCGTTCGTATGCGCCCCGTTAGTGGTTGAGTCGTCGTTGGGTTGCTCCCAGCGGTGGCGGCGGTGGGAGAAGTTTATCGCTCTAGGTTAACAACGTTATTGGCATTTCGAATATCAAAGCATATTTTTCGGACATCATGATTGTTTCAACTCTGTTTAAAAATTGCGTACATTTAATAAGATATTCCCTAAGGATGAGAAAAAAAGAAAATGCAACATTTGAGCTTATGTGGTCAGAAGTAATTTCTAACTAGGTAAGCCTCTACAGGTAGAGTTCTATTCGGTCGGAGGAACTCCTTAATTAGAAAATGTTCTATTCGGTTGGAAGAATTCTTCAATTAGGAGAACATTTGTCATCAAAGATTATTTGACTAGGAGAGTTCTAGTACGGTCACTAGGGGTGAAAACGGGTTAAATTTTTCCCGCCCGCTTGATCACCCGAACCGTTTTAGATGCTAATCGGATCTCAGGTATCCAAAATAAATCTCGGATATCGAATAGTTGTGTTGAATGCTGAATTCGGATATAGGGAGTTAGTATCCCTCGGCCCGTCATCTAAACGAGCCAAGAAAAATGGGGATAAATTCATCGTGAAGCGTGCACGTGGCAAGAGGAAGGGATTCTTCTCGGCGACGCTGACTCTCCAATAATGGCCAGCAATGGTGGAAACTGGAAAGCTAGTTACTTGCAGTAGCACACTAATATCTAGAATACTATTCCATCCGTTCAGAAATAGTAGACGTATTTATTTTTTAAAAAGTTTAATTTTATGTGCTTTAATTGATATTTAATTAAATTATAAAAATATCCAGCGTATAAAAATTATACAACTAGGTTCAAAATTCCAAATGATTTCACACTATATAGGTTTTATAGCTATAAATGATATATTCTATGAGAAAAGCTTAGTTAAAATTCAACTTTGAAGACCGATAAAAAAATATGTTTATTATTTCTAAACGGAAGGAGTAGTTTAATTTAAATTCATTATATACTAGTAAGGTGTCCATGTATTGCAACGGAAATGCAAAATTTCTACAAAATAACATCAAGCATATTTCAGACATATTATTTGCATCAGTGGATCTAAGGAGCGATTCTCTGACCAATATTCTTCTTGCCTCTAAAATTCAATCATATCATATCTCGCTTGGAATAAGAGTGAAACAATTTTATCATCCCGTTGCCACCAGTATACTATAGTAGCCATTCACAAAACCTAGTATCAAAAGACATCCAGAATGATTCCCCCCCCCCCCCTTCAGAACAACAGAGCAAGAAGCCAAAAACAGTACATGACAATAACGTCAGTAGTGTTTTGAGCCACACTTCTAAGAATCATATCTCATATGTATATTGAGTCATATTTTTGTACAAAAACAAAAATAGCCTAATTTAATAGGAGTAAGAAAAAATGAGTAAGGCAATAAATTCCTTTGAAATAAGATAGTCATGTGTCTTGTTTAAACAAGCGAATCAATAACACTGTCACCAGAGGAAAAAAGGCTTCAAGAAAAATGAATAAATTCAAGGGAGACAATTTCAGTCATTCCAGTCACTTTGCGTTAAAAAAAAAACTTGTACAGAGTTGTACAGTTCAGCAATTATCAAGGCAATTTACATGCCATCCAACAGGGTGCTTTAGCTCATCGACACTACCAACAGCAGGTTCCAAACTAACAGGGTTTACACAGGTTTTTGATGCTTTAGCTTTAGTTTTTGTTTCTCAAAATACTTGTATGAGATCCATGGCAACATCCAGGGCCTTACATTACAGTTTACAGTAGCAACCGGGTGCTTCCATGGATTTGGACCACCACCTAACAAAACGGAGCCCTTAAATCGTCGATCCGAAGTAGCATAATGCAAACTATTTCTATCTATCAGCTAGTAAATTCCACTGGAAAAACACAACCTGCTCGTCTGATACCAAAGATTACTTTCGACTTGGGGGAGTTACATCAGCTACCATTACCCACACGTCGGCGTGCTGATTTGCTGATTTGATGAGGGAGCTGGCGCAGGACGAAAGCGGACGGACGAAGGGGCAGATGAACGAATTCGTTAGACATTTTTTAAGTAGTAGAGATATTGCAGAAATGGAAATGGAGATATCAAATATATACACCACTGAGAATAGAGCCTTGAATAAGTTAACACACGGAAGATCTTGATGGCACACCTATTGTTGGTAATAACATAATGAAAGTTGGACCCATGAAAAGACAGGCTCTACGACCAAACTGGGCTGTAAAACAGTTTGTAATTTTTCTCTCTCTTTTTTTGGGTGGGATTCAGGGGGCAATAATTATCTCATAAGAAAAGGTCTGCACCATGAAGCGTGTATAATATGAGAATACCTCAGGCACATTGACAGTGCAAGTTCATAGAGCAATTGATAATGGGAAACCATGGGAGGACGATTGATTGAGGCTCTACGGACTGCTGCCTCTTTCGCGACTCTCAACCATTCAGGAGTCCTGCCCAAATACAAATATTTTTCACAAGGCTGATTGGAAGAATTCGTCACGAAAGACAGCAAAGAGATGACCAACAGCCTAAGTTTGCCTTTTCCAGTGGTATGTGATAAAAGAAAATTCCTATTGTGGTCATATGCACATGCACTTTTGTATTCACAGAAAACATGCACCTTGCAAATGCTAATCCCTACAACAAATATCCTACAGTTGTCTAGCATAAAAGGCTAAAACTCAAAACAGTCCCAGAGATACCTCTGCTCCCCCCCCCCCTGTTATGCCTTGTATCTACTAAATATTAATGTTGAGGCCAAAAAGGTGTTTTCTTCCCGCCATACAATAAAAAGGTCAGCATCAAATGGATATAGCATTTGCAAAAATCACCTTGTTGCGTTACTGTTTAAGACAAATCTAGTTTCATATATCTAGGGCCAAAGGGATTGACATCAAGGCATGAGTTGGACAGGCATAAATGAGTAAGCAATGCATCAGACATCTTCTTTTCAGCGAGGTAAAAGAGAGGGATATCAGCGAGGCTAACTCTTGAAAGTGCTCACTATGACTGAAACTGCAGTGATATGATCCGGGAACAGTGACTGCGAACTCCCCTGCAGCAAGCGTATCAAACGTAATCATTCAGTAACGGAAGGAAGCAGTAGAACCACCTGCAGCAAGGAATCCCCGAGTCCACGAGCACTTCAGGGGACATCACCGTCGTCTTGTCCCCCAGCATTGCAAAGGTTTTTGCACCCCAAATCACAATTCTGAAATATCACACCAGCACAGAACAGAGGTTCTATTGAAAACGATGAAATGCCGTTGTCTCACCTAAGGAGTTCACCTCCCCGCAGTAACTGTGGACGCATGTGACACCCATTTTTTGCCACGCTGCAACCGTCCCACTTGTAACTGTCACTCGCCCATCTCCGTCGGCCGAAACCGCTACTCCCCCACATTTGTCGCACCCCCACATGTTGTCAACTGCCGCCCGCGGCTATAAAATCCAAATCGAACCCCAGCCAAGGCTCCTCTTGCCACACCGCACCCAAGCCCTCAAACATCATCGGATTTCCTCCACTATAGCTCCCTCACGCCATCGCCGGACTTCCTCCGCTCCCTGGCGCCATCACCGTACCGCTCTGCCGCTTCTCGACGCCGTTCGAGCTCAGTACATCATTTACCGTCCACATCTTGACGTCCCCGACCGATCCCCGTCGAGTTCCAACCAACGCAAGGAGCTCTAGCCGTCGCGGAACCTTTCTCGAGCCACATCGTTGTCGCCGAGCCGCCTTAGACTTCGTCGACGCCCGCAACCCCATCAAACGGACTCGCCATCGACTTATGGTCACCCTCCACCGCTCGTCATCGCCTCTCGAGCACCACAGAGTCTCCTCCGCCGACCTTTCGACTGTGCGCCGCCGTGAAGACCCGCCCTGTCACCGTCCCGAGTCGGAGATGAAAAGCCCACCATCCACCATCCGATCGTAGATCAACGGCCAAGATTAAAAGGTGAGATAGATCTTCTCTAGCCAATCAGATGATGTCATGTGTCCTATTTATCCCGGTCAGCACTCATAGTCCATATCAGCACCACGAGCCTTCCACGTGTCAATCCACGTCAGTCAAGCCGAGCTAGTCAGCAGCCACGTCTGCGTGCTGACGTCATAATTAGGTTTTCTAAATTAAAATTAATTTGTTAATTCTTTTAAATAGGTAATTTTGCAGTTAGGTCCCTATACTTTTTGGGTTTAAAAAAGCCCATTTTAGCCCCTGTTATTTTACTTTTAACCCCTTATAGTTTTATTTACTTACATATATGTCTCTAAACTTTTACAAATAAGCCTCTAAACTTTTCTATTTTTACCAAATAGCCCCTATTCTTAAAAAAAGGCCCCTATAACTTCAAACATTTATAACTTTTTCACATGAGCTATGTTTTAGGCGATTCTTGCGCTCACGAGATCGTAGTAACGAGTACTTTCTGTTAGGAAGCTTTTATAGTGCTTTGTTGCTGTTTGGCATGCTGTTCTTAGTGTTTTCTTTGTGTTGTTTGTCGGTAGTTCTCGCGATTAGTTGATAACGTTCTGGAACAGTTCGAGGGACTTCAAGATCAAGATTTTGACAACACTAAGTAGCATCCAGGCTAGTGTCCTTGATCACATTAACCCTAGTGTAGGAAAGTGTGTCTTTTACTTTCTAAGTTGCATGCTTGTTAATATGAATCCTATAGCTAGGGTTTACTAGATTCTTCCATGATTATCCTTGTAGCTTGTGTTGTAGTTTGGGTGTCACGGGTAGAAATGCTTAGTTGTGATGTCATGTCAGGTGGTTTAAATGTTAATCTGTTTAATAGTCTATGCAATATGAACTGATCTGGTAATCTTGGTAGCAACATGTATACCTAGGGACTTGGGCAAGTGGATCGAGGGTGGTTGTGACATTATGGTTATCTCTAGTGATGGTATTCTTCAGTTGGCATGCGGACGCGTTCTAGACAGTTTGGTTATTCTGGTATTCATGATGGTTAATTTACCCATGCGACTAGTGGTCGTCTTGCCCAGGTCAATGGCTAAGGACTACACAAAGATCAAGAGAAGACTGCACAAAGATCGAGGAAGCTGAAGGCTAAAAGGAAGACGGAGCGTCCTAGGTCGCGTTGCCCCCAATCATTTGCATGTGATGTGTCCTGAAGTTTTTGTTGGAGTTTTCTCTTGTTCTTCTACTGCGGTTTAAAAACTCTGGTATTTATTTCAATAAAACTATTTTTATTCGATATAATACTGTTTACCACTGATAATATCAATGTATGTATGATAAAATTGATCCTAACATATATATATATAATTGATCCTAACATATATATATATATATATAAGTAATTTGTATTCGATTTAATCTTGTAAAATCAGTTGTGACAACACCACCTCCTCGTCCTCCAACGCGAACACAGCGTAGCGGGCACCCCGTACCACGTCTTCGGGGCACCGGAGTGCATGTAATTGACGTTGTGAAGGTCGTGGTCCTCGACGTGCAACCAACTGAACATCATATAGGAAAAGGCACAGAAACTTTATCATTCCAATCACTTCATGTCACAGTAGAGATACCAAGCATGAGACCTACATTTGTGTTGTTCCAAACAAGGTCATAAGAGTTTGCAAGCTTTGACAAGTAACTCAAGATTCTATCAAATGCCTCTGTGATTATTTCTCCTTCCTCTGTACAAGGAATTATCAGCACAGCAAGAACTGGGATGAAGTGTGAGTATGTCTACATATACAATTGCTACTCAGGCTTGTGCAAATACGGTCCTCAGGCAGCTGAGGGGTACCGAAGCGGCAAACTGAAATTTGGAGGAAGAAAAAAAAGAGAAGTATCAGCTTGAATAATAGTTGAACTCATAACTATCGGAGATATACTAACAGGAGCATCATTTAGCAGGGTTCCACTCTTTAGTTAGATTTGTAGCAAAATCATGAGCACACAAATGGCTTCCATAAAACCCCTAATGATGACTTTTGGTCCGACAAGTTCCTCGGTGGCGACCAGTGCTCGACTCGGGTTGGGATTTGTGGCCTCGTGGTCGTTAGGGTGGCCCTCAGCATGACATGTCGCTCGTTGGTGACCAGCGCTCGATTTGAATTGGGACCCGTGGCCTTGTGGTCGCGATCCTACGAGCGTCTATACCTTTGACTTTGCATGAGTGGCTACATTTGGTTCTCACCCCATCAAGGTGAGCGATCGGGTGGAAAAAAAACTTGGCTGCCAGGGAACCAAACACAGATTCTAATAGTTCTAGGCCCTGACCGTCTGGTCGGAGGAAGAAAAACTCCGATCAGATGGTCAAGCCTTTGAAACGAAAAAACTTACAATTTGGTGGGAATCGTTTCTGTTCGTGAAATCCTACAAAATAGAGAGCCTAGTTTCTAGAACTTTAAAACTCTTACAAGTCGTATTTCCACCCTCGTCCGAAAGACCCTATAAAATAGGAAAATATGCTCATTTACGAGTAGCCTTACATATAGAACTGATGTTCCATGAGCTGTGTGATTTGTGGCTGACCTCCGTGGCGAAATTGACCATGCCAGGTCAGGAACTATAGGCCGCATCAGGGTTTCCCATGACTAGTGCCCGTTCCAAGCCTTGTGGTCGTGGAAACGTCTGGGGTTTCATCGGCATTAGGCTGCTCGGATTTAGAGCACGTTCGCGAAACTCTTCGCTCGGGTCTGTATCACCCTCTCGTCGCGCCACCGGGTCACTACCCGAGTAGTTGGCCATCGAAGGTGGTTGACAGGCAATCTCTAACTAGCGAATCGAGCTTCATGGTTTGTAGTTATTCGATGCTTGGGATGGTTGGTTGATATATCGGTCATGGTACAGTCATAGCACGCATCATTTCCTCAGTTCGCAAGCATCCTGGAGGGCCGTGGGCCAAGAGAATCCTTACCAAAACGTTTTTCTGACCAGAGAGCGGTATGAAGCACGGCCACCACTGATGCCTCTGAGGAAGTTGG
Source organism: Phragmites australis (assembly GCF_958298935.1). Classification (NCBI taxonomy): domain Eukaryota; kingdom Viridiplantae; phylum Streptophyta; class Magnoliopsida; order Poales; family Poaceae; genus Phragmites; species Phragmites australis. The sequence continues at coordinate 5,734,391 of NC_084925.1, forward strand.
GAAACACTGTGCTCCCTAGGGTGATGTATTTTAGTAAAAAGTCACTGCTCCTTCGGTTGTAAAGACGTCCCTCTAACAAGGAGTATTTTTGCGAGCTTGCTGCATGACCTTTTCTGTTGACATGTCACTGTCAGGGGTTGCTTGATTCTGAAGGTAGTCCGAGATCTGATCCATCCAGACTGTACCCGAATCAAGCAGAGTGATCACATAATAGCCACCCAAGGTCAATGGCACCGAATGAGGCGTTGCCTCCAAAGGTGTTGTCTCTGGTGCTCTGTTTCCAAGCGGAGCATCCCTTACACGTCGGTCCGAGACCGCAATGGGTGGTTGTGTGAATCTTTTTCTCAAAGACTCTGACCAGGATAGGTGTCAAGAAGAGGCCAGACGGGCCAGCTCACCAGCCTAAGAAGTTATCCTTGCGAGGGACAGTGCTAGACTTCAAAGACGATGAAGCGTCGCTCTATATTTCTTACTTCGAAGCATCATCGTTGGCTGGCCCGAGCACTGGCGCCCTATATGTACTTGGGTTACGCCTAGCAGCGAATCCCTCATCGCTAGTTGGTGTATTAACCCTTGTACAGGTGTTGCTCGTATTCCAGTTAACAGACCCTTATACTTCGCAATATTGTCTAATAATTTGAAAAAATATAAATGAACTATGTACTTGAGGAGGTTGCTAGTTGGTGGGGTCGAGCTTGTTCCAGCCCCCGCTCCCCTTATCACGAATGACCTATCAGCGTTTATGATCATGTGCTCATCCATCCCCAATTTTGGACGCCCTTCTTGCCAGACGACCCATACCGTGTCCGCAACCTATAGTCTTATGATGTTCTAAACAAGCTGTTTTTTCCTGCTATCCGCAAAAAAAAACAATTGTTCTTTCTTTTAGAAAAATTGAAGAGCGAAAGACCCTTTTTGTCCTCCGGATGAACCTACTCAAAGAGGGCTCATATATAGTTAGCTTCAGGGCTCATATAAAAAGAGGGGAACAAACGGGACGCTTGGTGAACCATCCCAGCATGGAGGGGGACTTTTCGGATGACCTGTAGTTGTTGGGGAGATTTTCCCACAAGGCACACGACCTGGAGTATATCATTAGGACCCAGCAGCGTGAAGGTCTCTGCAGCCCCCGGGCTCGTCTGGATCTTGCTTCATGGTGAACACCTCACGGCAACCCGAGTCCTTGGAGCCAGGCTCATCGATTGCGGTGGATCCAGCCATGGGTAGCCCAAACACACTACAGAAATTTACCAAGATGCGAAAAACTTGCCCCATACGTGACACGCCAAATGCGAGGGTTGCTCCTGATAATGATACCAAGGTATACCTGATGACGGGTGCTGTCGGTGACATAGGAACCGGGGGTCCCCGAGTCCCGAGGCCAGGACAGCAGAATGCCACGTGGTGCCCCCCCTCGGGGGTTATCTCCCCGAGGTCCAAGAAGATCAAGTTCTGCGAGAGGGTGCTCGGGGCCATGAACAGTGGTCCCCGAGTACCCGAGTTCCCTGATGACCCGAGAAGACCAACTACCAGGAAGAGGGTGCTCGGGGCCATGCACAATGGTCCTCGAGCACCCAAGTCCCCCGACGATGATAAAAGCCAAGTTCCGGGAGGGAGTGCTCGGGGCCGTGAACAGTGGCCCCGAGCACTCGGTTCCCCGAGGACCCAAACAGTCAGTTCCGAGAGAGAGTGCTCAGAGCCGTGAACAGTGACCTCCGAGCACTCGGTTCCCCGAGGACCCAAACAGTCAGTTCTGGGAGAGAGTGCTCAGGGCCGTGAACAGTGGCCCCCGAGCACTCGGTTCCCCGAGGACCAAGAAAGGGCATATCCGGGAGAGAGTGCTCGGGACTGCGAACAGTGGCCCCCGAGCACTCGGTTCCCCGAGGACCTGAGAAGTCCTTTGCCGGTGGACCCCACAAGGGCTCGGCGGTGAGGTGTCAATTGGTGAGAGGCCCGATGCTGCATTTAAGAGGGCGCATGGCCTATCATTTCCAACTGCTCCCCCACGCCTGCTATCAGTCCGTGCCACGGCATGGCAGGGAGGTATGGGGACATTTAATGCACGGCTCCCATCGCGCGTCATTCGGCGCGCCACGGGATAACATCGCAGAGCTCAAGGCACCCCGCCTGCCGCCCTGCTGTGTTAGACCTGCTCTGACCGGGCGGGCACGCCGGGCTATTCGGTGGTTGCTCGGTGGGCCCTCCCCGCGGCGCCCGTTGAAAAGCGGCATGATGACGAACAAGACCGGACGGGGGCGCGTTTTCAACCCTCCCCGTCACCTCGCGCAGCAGCCCATGATGGTTGCTTTCCATTTATGGCACCTTGGAACTCGCGCCATCCTTTCTGGGCACGCTACCGCCCCGACGGGTATATAAGCGGGGCGGGCTCCCCGGAAAAAAGAAGTTGAGTGGAGATCGAGACAACAGAGGACAAGTCTAGGAGCCTTGATGAGCACCGAAGCACAGAAGACAGATCAACCGAAGAACAAGGAGCACGAAGCTCTAGACTTAGACAAATATTCTTGTAACCCAGCAGATACTCAGAGAGACATTCTCAGAGTATTTATAGCATACCACAGGAGTAGGGTGTTACGCTCAGTGCGGCCCGAACCTGTCTAAAAACCCCATGAGCATTTACTCCTTCCTGCATCCGATCATTCCACCTCCACCTGCATCTCATTTACTCCCAGTCATTTCACCTACGAAGCGGATTCAGAATCATCCCCCCGGCCGAATCTCAAAGAGGGTCCCTCCGGATCCCCGCTTGAGGAGTTCACCCTCCGACAGGTGCATGATCCGTGACCTGGGGCCGTATGTCCTAGTTGCATGTGTGTGATGAACTCGAGAACATCAAGGGTTATCCAAATTCGGACCTCCCTGGGGATAATAGCCCTACTTCCTATGTATTTTTTGATATGGGTCTGAATGAACTGGTTCTACTCTCTTTCTTCTCCGTATCTCACTCCCTTTATATATCTGAGGGAGAGAGGACTTACATAGGTACCCAAGCTAGACCTACCCTAGCTAATCCTTCTAACGTATGCCCATCATTATGGTAAGTGACCACATTCCACTTGCCTTGTCAATTTGCAGGGTCCGTGCCATCCTTATCACCTGGTCTGCCAGGTCCCGTCCCCACGCGCCGTCTGCACTCCTGCAAAACCTATTGCCACACCTTACTAGGTCATCCTGTAGTATTTAATGCTACAGGACAGGACACAACAAGCCTGTGCCGGCCACGTCTAGGTCCACCCAGAAGGACGACCTGGAAAACACTTGAGTGGAAAAGTACGTAATGAAATTAGACTGATTAGGCACATACTTGCCTCGCGACCAGAGAAAATTGGTCGCAGGGTTTCCCTCTAAGACCTGTGGACTGGTCGGAGAAACTGGTCGCATAGTCACTGGCTGGACGCGTCGGGGGACCATGCTCCTACTCAATCATAACGTGTATAAAAGGCTGATATTTGTCCACCGTGGGTCCCCCTACTAGGGGACCCTATTATTCTTTACACCGATAAAATCCGTAGCATCAAAATACACTTGACATGGCCCCTGTCTCATTGCTCAATGACTGAATTCGAGTAAAAGATGGAGCATAAGTATTCACACAACATGACTTCCGGCTCTCTGAATGGTGCGATAACTAGTGACAAAGAGTGAAGCAAATGCATCGAATCGAAGTTATATGATGTAGCCCTCAACTCTCTACTCGATGAATAAATCGAGTGGAGAGTAGAGCATAACATCAAAAAACACGCGATGTAGCCATCGACTTTTTGGTTGACATGATAATCAAGACAGAAAAAAGGGCGTAAGCATCGACACATTACTCTCAACAACATGCTTGAGAGAACTAGCCCTCGAGCTCATGGTTGTGACTATTCCACGATCATTGAGTGACGTCGAACCGGTGGGTAGGTGAGCATTGAAAACCCACTCCCTCTTGTGCTCGTTTTCACCGCACCCTTGATTTCACCGGCTGGCTCTTGCCGTCGCCTGCCGTGCACCACCCCTCTCCGCCATGGAGGAGCCCATGGTGAGACTCCACGTGTCCCCCTCTCTCTTTCGCGTGATTCCGCTGATGCTCCGGTCGTGCACCACCGTTGGCCGGCCACCGTCTCTGTGCAGCGCTGCCTAGCCAAGTTCAAAACTCCCGATCGATCTCTGGCCATCCAATTCTTTTTGAGCGGTTATGATTAGAGCCGGAGCATACCCCCTTCATTTTGGTCCACCATGGACCAGCCCTCAGGCTGTGGTCCATGGGTCCATGGACCTTTTCCTTGAGTTTTTCAATACAAAAATAATTCCATTATTGCTTTATGATTTCAGCAGGTGCAGTAAAAAAGGATTTTCAGTATAAATGTTAATCGGTTAATTCTCTGAAATTTAGTAAAATTTGCAAAAAAGCCCCTAGAACTTCAAATGCTTATAACCTTTTGCTCGTAGCTCCGATTTGAGCGATTTATGCGCTCAAATTCTCGTAGTGACGTGTAGAATATTCTTATAGGGTGTTTGAAAAGTTTATTACTGTTTAGTGTACTGTTATTAGTAGTTCCTTTGTGTGTGCTTTTCTGGTGTGCCGATTAGATGGTGAGCAGTTCGTGAACCTGCAAGATCAAGCTTTTGAAGACTTCGAGCAACCCTCAGCTGAAGGCAATTGTCCTTGAACATCTTGCTCCTATATTAGGATGTATATGTTAGTTGTTTACCCTTCATTGCATGCTTGTCTAAATTGGAAATCTATGTTAGGGTTTACTAGCTTTTGTATGATTATCCTTGTCGCCGTTGATGAGTCTTGGCTTATAAAGGGTAGATATGCTAGTCGCTGTCATGGTCGAGTTATGAGTTAAAAACTTGACTAATGTTTATGCAACAAGAATCGGATATGGTAATCTTGTAGCAACATGGTATAGGGATCCTAACTAGATGGTTGGTTTGAGGTGGTGCTGCACAACAGGTTTGTGGTTGTTCCTGTGTGGGATCCTAAGGATCAGCTCTTGAACATGTAACCACGTTTAATCGCACAACCACGAGGCTTATATGGGTACGGCATGACCAACTAATTAGCCACATCTCCGGTTCTGTGGGCACCAATGGACGGTTGAGTGGCACAAGAGAGGGCTCCTGCAACGATGGAATCATCTGTTAGCGGTGAAACCTCAGTGGGTGCCTATGGATCGGCGAGAGCTTTGTAAAGGCCTGGTAGTGAGACCATGACTCCACACCATGGAAGTGTGAAACAATACGAGAATCATGACTCATGGGGAAAGCTATGCAAACTCTGCAGAGTTTCAATCTGATCGATCAGCCATGCTCACGGTCAAGAGCGGGCCTGAACTTCTTCTTGATTAGTTGGGATCAGGGTTCTGGTATGGATGGTCGGGTAGTTAGGTAATGGGATTACCTGGTGAGTTTTAGTAGCCGAATATAGAATATCTGGTGAGTTTGGTAGTCGGATGGGATCCGATGAACTGTTCTTCTTGTTTAGTTGTGTCCTCACACTTAGTAAATAGTATGTCTATGATTGGAGTCAAAGGTTAAGGTTGCTTAGTGCAGTTAATCCAGTGTCTAACCTTTTCTTGATTTAAGCCCCATATCATGCATTCGTACACTTGCGGAGTACATTATGTACTCAGACCCGTTGCTCTCTTTCTTGCATTCTTCTGCTATTCAAAAGCCAGTAATGAAGTTGCACCCTATGATGGAGACGACTTCAACCCGAAGCTCCTTTTCTAGGCTGGTGTTCCCCCAGTTAATGCCTATGGAAGATGGAAGACTCTCTGACGCTGAAGCTCTCTTATTCCGTTGTGTTTTCTTTTAGACCCTCGGGTCCTCTAGTAATAAGTTAATATCATTATTGTATTTGCGATACTGTGATGATACATTGATGATGTAACACATATATAGAAACTTGATCCTGACATATATGTGTTGTGCCCAGTTTTGCTCCTTTAAAACAGGGTGTTACAAAGAACCTGCACTGTTTGCAAGAGCTAGGTGAATCCTTTCCATCAACTTTGCACTAGCCACACAGGTTAGAAGAAAAAGAAAAAGTGTGTAGTCGAATCAAATGTAATTGACCTACCTATATTTTACATTTTGTATGAATAAAAATGTCAGAGTTGGTCGATGTTCCACGAGTGCTCGAGTATCTCGCTGTTTGGAGTATATAATTGTACTGATCATGGTGAAGTAACTTCGACTACTATGTAGGGTCCTTCCTACTTAGGTGATAACTTATGGCATTGGGCCTGTTTCTCCACCTTTCGCAGGACAAGATCCCAGTAGCAAGTTTGTTGGGCTAGATTTTCTGATTGTGGTATCTACGCAACGCTTGCTGATACTTAGCTGCTCGAATAGATGCTTGATCGTGATAATCCTCGAGTAAATTTATGCCTTCCGACGTAACTACTCTTGCACCTCCTCTGAGTAACTTTCCACTCGCGACGATCCGAACTGCAACTCAATCGGGAGTACTACCTCTGCTGCATAAACTAAGAAGAACAGAGTTTCACTGGTGGCCCTGTTAGTCGAAGTACGAACGGGCCATAGTATCGAGGGAAATTCTTTTACCCAGCGTTTCGAGTAAGCCTTTAGCATGTCAAACACCCGAGTTTTGATACCCTACAAGACTATACCATTGACTCGCTCAACCTGATCGTTACTTCGAGGGTGAGCTACTGAGGCGAAACAGGTTTTAATGACAAATTTTTCGTAGAAGCAGTGAAGGTTTCGTTTTTGAACTGGCTACCATTATCCATAATTATCCGATGTGGAATACCAAATCGAGTAATTATGATCCTCATGAACTTCTTAGCCACTTCTGTGGTAATCTTTCCCATAGGTTTGGCCTCGATCTACTTAGTGAACGTGATAGCCACGAATAAGAATTTATAACCACCTTGGACCATCGGGAATAGTCCTAGTATATCCAAGCCCCAAACGGAGAAAGATCAAGCAAGAGGAATTGTTTCTAGAGTTTGGGCTGGTCGAGTGGTCTGCCTTCTGAAAAATTGGCAGCTATCATACTTTTTGACCAGCTCGGAAGTATCATGGAGGGCAGTCGGCCAATAAAATCCTTATCGAAAAGCTTTTCTGACTAAGGTGTGGTAAGACGCGTTATATTGAGCAATATTTATTGACCTCTTCCTGCGTGATGCATTCATCAAGATTTCGTTACTCACCTTTTGGTAGAGCTTGCCATTTACAAGTGCATAGAGCTTGGACTTATGAGCAATTTTCTCTACAGACGTATCATCATCAGGGATGTCTCGACCTTCGAGATAGGCTTGGTACATAGCCATCCAAGTTAGTTCGCGTTCGAGTAGTGCAGCATCCGTGTCTGCGGGTTCTGCCACGCTAACTAGACCAGATTGCTGGTCGAGTTGGGAAGCATCCGTTCACCGAACTGTCGAGGCAGATGGTTTGAGGAGTTTCTCGACAAAGACTCCTACAGGTACTAGAGCTCGAGAAGAAGCGATTATAGCAAGTTCATCCGCACCAGAGTTGTCACTCCTCCTGATGTGTGTTCTTCTAGCCCTTTGAACTTTTTCTCGAGCTTTCGCACCTCACTCAAGTAAGCCGCTATGTTGTCGTTTGAGCACTGATACTTCTTTTGAACTTGGTTTATGACTAGCTGTGGGTCCCCTTTCATGAGAAGTCGTTTGATTCCAAGTGATGCCGCTATGCGGTGTCCATTTACTAGTCCTTCATATTCTGCAACATTGTTGGAAGCTTTAAAATCTAATTGAAAAACGTACCTGAGTTTGTCTCCTATTGGGGATTTGAGTACAATGCCAGCTCCCGAACCCGGAAGCGTGAGCGATCCATCGAAGAAAAGCATCCAATGGTCATCAACCACACTTGACCTTATTTGTTCAATGCTTGTCTATTCGGTGATGAATTCCACTAGTACTCTTGACTTCACACTTGTGCATGATGCATATCCAATGTTGAATTCATTGAGCTCGACTGCCCATTGCGTTATTCGTCTAGTGGCCTCCTTATTGCAAATGACATCCTTCAGTGGGTGCGTCGTCATGACGGTGATCCTGTGCACTTGGAAATAGTGTTGTAGCTTTCGGTAAGGCATCAAGACTGCATGTAGCAACTGTTGCACTTGTGGGTATCGTAGCTTGCCGTTGTGTAGGACTTTGCTCACATAGTAAACATATCTCTGAACCTTAGCCTTCTTCTCACGACATTTTTGTTCGATCACCAGGACCGTGCTTACAACTTGTGGGGTAACTGCAATGTACAAAATGAGCTCCTTTTTTTCGTTAGACAGTGTAAGAATAGGCGAAGACAATAAGTACCTTTTTAAGTCCTAGGAAGGCGCGCACCGCTTCTTCTGTCCACTTGAACCAGTCATGCTTCTTTATCAACTTGAAGAAAGGCATCACTCGCTCGCCCATCATAGAAATAAATTGACTAAGAGCTTCAATACATCCTATTAATTTTTGAACCTCCTTTAGTGTCTGTGGTGACCTCATCTAATCAAGAGCCTCAATTTTGCGTGGATTAGCCTCAATGCCTCAACTTGACACTAGGAAGTCGAGAAGCTTGCAGGACGGTATGCCGAACGTACACTTCTCTGGATTGAGCATCATACGATACTTTATGAGGTTGACGAACGTCTCCTTGAGATCGTCAATCAATGCATCCACAATTCTCAACTTGACCATAATATCATCGACATAAGTTTCCACATTGTGCCCAATTTGGGGTCGTATACAATTTTGAATACACTGTTGATAAGTAGCATCAATCATTCTTTAAACTAAAGGGTATCTTTACATAGTAAAATACACCGAAGGGAGAAGTAAAAGTAGTTTTCTCCACATCCTCTATTCCTATGCTAATTTGGTAATACATCGAATAGACATCTAGAAAACACAGCAATGTACAACCCGCTATAAAGTCAACGATCTAGTCGATGCGTGGAAGAGGAAAATGATCTTTCGAACATGCTTTGTTGAGGTCGGTGAAGTACGAACATTCTCCATCTACCATTAGCTTTCTTAATGAGGACGGGATTTGTGAGCCATGTGGGGTGATGAACTTTTCGAATAAGGCCCACCTTAAGGAGTTTGTAGACCTCCTCCTGGATGGCTTGCTTCCTATTCTCTGCAAATCTTCATTGTTTCTGCACCACAAGTTTGGAGTTGGACTTAACAGCTTGTCGATGTTCGATCACTTCTCTAGAGACTCCAGGAATATCAAACTGTCGGTGTATCAGGAACCGGGGGTCCCTGAGTCCCGAGGCCAGGCCAGCCGTCCGTCACGCGTCACCATCCCGCGAGGTCCCTCCTGCGGGATGAGGAAAATCTGAGTTCCGGGAGAAGGTGCTCGGAGCCACAGCCTCTGGTCTCCGAGCACCCCAGTTCCCCGATGACCCCCAGAGTCCAAGTACCGGAGTCCCCCGACGATCAGAAGAGCTAAGGTCCGGGAGAGAGTGCTCGGGGTTGCACGTGGCAGCCCCCGAGCACTCGGTTCCCCGAAGGGTCAGTGCAAAAGTGCTCGGGAGAGAGTGCTCGGGGTTGCACGTGGCAGCCCCCGAGCACTCGGTTCCCCGAAGGTTCGTGCGAGGGTGCTCGGGGGAGAGTGCTCGGGGAGGTCAACGGTACCCTCGAGCACTCGGTTCTCCGACGACCCGGGGAGGCCCCCGAGGGGCCCACCGATGAAGTGTCTGCCCGTCAGAGGTCCAAGGCCGCATTAAATGGGCACGCGTGGCCTGACATATCCAACTGCTCCCGCCGCAGCGTCAGCTCCCGCCATGCTTTGGCAGAGGGGTGTGGGGCTATTAATTGCACGGGTCCCGTCCCGTATCTCCCGTTGGGTCCTGAGATAGCATTGTCAGGATCAAGGTGTTCTGCTTACCGCCCTGCCGTGGCAGAGGAACAAGACAGGACGGGCACGCCGGGTGCCTCTGTGGCTGCCCGGTGGGCCCTCTCACGGCGCCCGTTGACAAGGCGTCCACCGTGACGAGTGACCAGCCGCGTGCCGCGCTCTTTTTTCCACCGCCCCAGTCACTTCGCCCAGAAAAAATGATGACGCCCTTCTCGGTCATGGCGTCTTGGAACTTGTACCCCTTCCTTCCCGTTCGGGGTATGTGGTAGCCGGCGAATGCATAAAAGAGTCGACACACCGGAGGGACAAAGAAGGCAAAAAAAAAAGAAGAAGGAGAAGAAGAGAAACAGAGAAGACGAGCCCCACAACGAACCAAGCCAACAGACGAAGACATTGTGAGCTAGCCTGAGCAGAGCTTCTGCCGAGAAACGAAGAGCCTCAAGCCTTTAGTTAGACACGATATTCTTGTAACCAGATACATCCTCGGGGGATCTCCCTCAGGACAGTTAATTCATCCATACAGGAGTAGGGTATTACGCCCCCGTGCGACCTGAACCTGTCTAAACTCCGGTGCATTTATTCCTCTTTGCACTAGGTCAATCATCCCCCACCACCAGCCATCGCATCTACATCCACTTCCATTTATTTCTCCGACGAACTTATTCAGGATCATCCCCCCGGCCGAATCTCTAAAAAGGGGTCTCTCGGGATCCCTGCGATAGGAGTTAATCCTCCGACAGCTGGCGCGCCAGGTAGGGGGGAGCATCCCTGAAACTGTTCGTTTGTTTTCTTCCACAGGAAAAGATGGCCGGTGGGCACCGCCTCCAGCGTTCCGGCTCCACCTCCAGTGACGAAGTGCTGCGCGACGTCCAGGAGGCCCCAGTCGCTGCTGCGTTCCAGCAGCAGCCACTATTTGCGCGCGCGGTTGTTCCCTCCCAAGGGGACCAAGGCGCTGGGCCCAGCAGGACCGCCGCCGCCGCCGCCGGTGTACCCTCCGACCCTCGGCAGGTGGTCGAAACCCCGGCCGCCAGGTCCGCCTATGGACAGCGCCGGGTGCCACTTCGGCGTAGACTCGCTTTCAGCGAGGCCGGCCCGGGGAGCGCGCTACTTGCGGCGCACGCCCTCCTCAGGCATCCGCCTGTCCAGGCGACGCCGAACACCCCAGAGGGTCGCTGGATTCAGGAAGTCGCCGCCCTGGTCGGCACTGCTCGCCGCCAGGTGCTGGCCGGTAGTTCTCGCGCCACCACCCAGCATGGCGCCACCCGAACCGGCCCATCAACGGGCAACGTTCGCGCAGGCCGGGGGGCCTCCAGGCAGAGCGCCACCCCCCTGGCCAAGTCCGAAGCCCGGGACCTCCGTTTGCGTCTCAACGAGCAGAGGAGCCACGAAGACGCGTGCGTCACCCTCGAGCGCCAGCGAGAGACCCGGCAGGGGGCCGAGGCTGAGGACCAAGCTTCCTCCTTTCCGGCCCCTGGTCGCCAGGATTCCCCGGCTCACCGGTGTTCGCCGCCAGGGGGTGCCGCCTGCGCCACGGGGTACGGCACCGGCTGCCGTGCCTTCTCCAGCGATCTCCGACGGGTCAAATGGCCCTCCAAGTTCCGCCCTGAGCTGCCGGAGAAGTACGACGGGTCCATCGACCCCGTCGAGTTCCTCCAAATATACACTACGGCCGTCCAGGCGGCTGGAGGCAGTGAGAAGGTGATGGCGAATTATTTCCATGTTGCCTTGAGGGGCTCTGCCCGTTCTTGGCTCATGAACTTACCCCCAGGGTCTATTAGCTCCTGGGATGATCTCTGCCACCAGTTTGTGGCTAACTTCCAGGGCACGTTCACGCACCCCGGCCTGGAGTGCGACCTCCATGCCGTCAAGCAACAAGAGGGGGAGACGCTGCGATGCTTCATCCAGCGTTTCAGCCAGGTCCGCAACACCATTCCGCGAAAAGCACCCCACGCTATCATCGTCGCCTTCCGGCAGGGCGTACGCGACGAGCGGATGCTCGAAAAGCTAGGAACACACAAAATCGAAACCCCTGCGGAGCTCTTCGCACTGGCTGACAAGTGCGCCAAGGCGGCGGAGGCCCGGGCGTGGCATGCTCCGCGCCCCACCGCCGACCAGCCAAGTTCTTCCCGTTCCGACAGGCGGGAAAAGAAGAAGAGAAGGAAGCGCGAAGCCGCTCCAGCCGAGCCAGCCCAGGGCCCTACCCATAGGGCAGCCTAAGGGCCCGACCGCCGGCAAGAACGCCGGCCAGCCGCCGAAAGGCGACCTGCGCCCGCAAGGGCGCCGGCCAGGGCCCCGGCTCCCGCAAGGGCGTCAGCTCCCGCAAGAGCCCCGGCGCCCGCCCGTGCTCGTGCTCCAGCGAGGGTCCCCGCTCCCGCGGGGCCCGAGCTAGGCAAATGGTGCCCGATACACCAGACCAGATGGCACAACCTCACGGAATGTCGTACGGTCAAAGGTCTCGTCGAGCAGTGCCAGCGGGAGCGCGACGAGTCCCGCGGGGGAGGCGCCGAAGAGGCCACCCCTGGGAATGCCGAGCTCGGCTTCCAGTAACCCGAGCATACCGTCGCCTTCATCGACGGAGGCGCTTACACGCCTTCCTCGCGGCGTGGCATCAAGACCATGCGACGCGAGTTGTGCTCGGCAACCCCGAGCGAAGAGGCCGCTAGGCCCCTGAAGTGGTCGGACGCTCCGATCACGTTCAGCATAGCTGACCACCCCCTCAGTACTGCAGCCGTGGGGCGACTACCCTTGGTGGTGTCCCCCACCATCTGCAATGTCAAGGTCGGCAGGGTGCTGGTCGATGGGGGTGCAGGCCTCAACCTCCTCTCCAAGGAGGCCTTTGAAAAACTGCAGGTGTCCTCCAGGCGTCTAAAGCCGTCGCTTCCGTTCTGCGGAGTGACGCCCGGGCACTCCCTGCCCCTCGGGCAGGTCGAGCTGCCTGTAACTTTCGGGAGTCGGGACAACTTCCGCACGGAGAACGTCCTCTTCGACGTCGCGGAGCTCCCCCTCCCCTACAACGCCATCCTCGGGCGTCCGGCGCTCGCCAAATTCATGATGGCCGCGCATTACGCATATCTCACGGTTAAAATGCCGGGTCCAGCAGGCCCCATCTCCGTGGTTGCCGACTCCAGCGGTGCCGTCTCCTGCACCGAGCAGTCGTACATGGCTCTAGTTTCAGCGCAGGCCGAGGTCAAAGGCTGCGCAGGGGGCCCGGGACCCTCTTCATCCAAACCCCGACTCGCCGCCGACGCCTCTGTTCCTACGAAGGAGGTCGTGGTAGGCGAAGACGCTTCCCAGGTCTTCCGAATCGGCGGTGACCTAGGCGGCAAATAGGAAGGTGCGCTCGTCACCTTCCTCCGGGCTAACGCTGACGTGTTTGCATGGCAACCGTCCGACATGCCCGGGATCCCTAGGGAGGTGATTGAGCACCACTTGGCCGTGCGTCCGGACGCACGCCTGGTGAAGCAGAAGGTCCGGCGGCAGGCGCCTGAGCGCCAGGAATTCATCCGGGAGCAGGTCAGCAAGCTCCTCGACGCCGGATTTATTCGAGAGGTCCTCCACCCCGACTGGCTGGCAAATCCAGTTATCGTCCCGAAGGCCAACGGCAAGCTTCGCATGTGTGTGGACTACACCGACCTAAATAAGGCTTGCCCTAAAGATCCTTTTCCCTTGCCCCGCATTGATCAAATTGTAGATGCAACCGCGGGGTGCGATCTTTTATGTTTTTTAGATGCAAATTCTGGGTATCACCAGATCCGCATGGCCGTAGAGGATGAAGAAAAAACCGCCTTTACCACCTCGGTGGGGACTTATTGTTATGTTTCAATGCCTTTTGGTTTGCGCAATGCTAGGTCTTCTTTCCAGCACGCCATTCGTATTACCCTTAGCTCGCAGGTTGGCCGCAACGTCGAGGCTTACGTCGACGATCTCGTGGTCAAGTCCCGGGACCGCGCCACCCTGCTCGACGACCTTACCGAGACTTTCAACAGTCTCCGCGCTACCCGCCTGAAGCTCAACCCCGAGAAGTGTGTCTTCGGGGTGCCCGCGGGCAAGCTCCTCGGTTTCTTGGTTTCCAGCCGAGGAATCGAGGCCAACCCAGAGAAGATCCGGGCCATTGAGCAAATGCGACCCCCGGCTCGACTCAAGGAGGTCCAGCGTCTCGCCGGCTGCATGACGGCCCTCGGGCGCTTCATCTCCAAACTTGGAGAGCGGGGGCTCCCCCTCTTCAAGCTTCTGAAGAAGGCTGGTCATTTCGACTGGACGTCGGAGGCCGAGCAGGCTTTCCGCGATCTGAAGAAGTACCTCACCTCACCACCCGTGCTGGTGGCTCCCTTCAAAGGCGAGCCCCTACTGCTCTACGTATCGGCCACGCCTCAGGTCGTAAGCATGGTGCTGGTGGTGGAGCGCGACGAGTGCGCGGGGCCAGGTGCTGGGTCCCAGCTCCCGGCCGCACCCAGGCACTCCCCAGACCTCGCGGCTCCCCCCGAGCAGGGGGTCGAGCCCGAGCGCTTGGCTCCCCCCGAGCAGGGGGTCGAGTCCGAGCACTCTGCTCCTCCCGACCAGGGAGTCGAGCCCGAGCACCCGGCCAGCCCCGACCACGCTGCCGAGCCTGGGGGCTGTAACAGCCCCTCGGGTGAAGCCACCGTCCAGGCCCGCCGGGTACAGCGACCGGTGTACTTCATCAGTGAAGTCCTCCGGGAGGCCAAAACAAGGTATCCCCAGGCTCAGAAGCTGCTCTACGCCGTGCTCATCGCTTCCCGGAAGCTGCGCCATTACTTTCAAGCGCACAAGGTCTCGGTGGTTACCACGTATCCGCTGGGACCCATCCTCCGGAACCAAGAAGGCACCGGGCGAGTTGTCAAGTGGGCGGTGGAGCTGGCGGAGTTCGACCTGCACTTTGTTAGTCGCCAGGCGATCAAAAGCCAGGCGCTCTCCGACTTCGTGGCAGAGTGGACACCCGTCCCCGAGGTCGTCCCAGAAGAGATTTCTGCGTATCCCGGGCGTGACGCGCCCGGATACTGGGTCATGCACTTCGACGGTTCCCTCACGCTGAAAGGCGCGGGGGCCGGAGTGGTTCTCACCTCCCCAACGGGTGAAAAACTCCGGCACGTTATACAGTTGCAGTTTCGCGCATCCAACAACATGGCGGAATATGAAGGTCTCATCACCGGCCTCCGAGCTGCGGTGGGGCTCGGGGTCCGTCGCCTCCTGGTCAAGGGAGACTCCCAGCTGGTGATCAACCAGGTGTCCAAAGAGTACTAGTGCACGGATCCTCAAATAGCGGCGTACATGGCAGCAGTCAGGAAGCTGGAGAGGCGCTTCGATGGCCTTGAGTTGCGGCACATCCCTCGCCGCGATAACGCTCTGGCTGACGAGATCTCCCGCCTGGCCTCTTCCCGTGCGCGCACCCCTGCCGGAGTCTTTGAAGAAAGACTCACACGGCCTTCCATCCCGCCTGCCGAACAGGACAAAGGGGAAACCTCGAACTTAATTCAGGGGACCCCCGGCGGTGCCCTCAGTGGGAAGCCCCGTCAGGGCACCGCCGTCCGGCGAGTGTGCGGCACTTGCTGAATGTTCTCAAGATGCCTCGTGGATGTCCGACATCCGAGGGTACTTGAAGGAAAAGTCCCTCCCCAGGGATGAGGCGTCTGCCGAAAGAGTTGCTCGGCAGTCCAAACGCTATGCCATAGTAGATGGGGATCTCTACCGGCGTGGCGCAGGAGGCGTCCTCCTGAAATGCATCTCCCGGGCAGATGGCGGCGAGCTTCTCGCTGAGATCCACGAGGGCGAGTGCGGTGGCCATTCATCGTTTCGCACGCTGGTCGGGAAGGCCTTCCGGTAAGGTTTCTACTGGCCTACAGTTCTGCAGGATGCTTCCGAGCTGGTTCGGCGCTGCAGGGCGTGCCAGTTCCACGCAAAGCAGATTCACCAGCCGGCTCAGGCTCTTCACACCATCCCCCTGTCATGGCCTTTCGCGGTCTGGGGGTTGGACATTCTGGGTCCATTCCCCCGAGCAATCGGGGGCTATGAGTACCTCTACGTCGCCATCGACAAGTTCACTAAGTGGTCGGAGGTGGTCCCAGTCATCAAGGTGACCAAGAACACGGCGCTCCAATTTATCCGCGGCATCACCAGTCGCTTTGGCGTCCCGAATCGGATCATCACCGACAATGGCACCCAGTTCACGAGTGCCCTGTTCGGGGACTACTGCGAAGACCTCGGCATCAAGCTCTGCTTCACCTCCGTCGCTCACCCTCGGAGTAACGGGCAAGTCGAGCACGCCAACGCGGAGATACTGAAGGGCCTCAAAACTCGGACTTATGACGTGCTCGCAAAGCACGGGAAGGGATGGGTAGACAAGCTGCCCGCCGTGCTATGGGCTAATCGGACCACGCCAAGCCGCGCCACCGGAGAGACTCCATTCTTCCTTGTATACGGCGCTGAGGCGGTCCTCCCCTCCGAGCTCACTCTAGGCTCCCCTCGGGTTCATGCATACCCTGAGGGTGAGCAAGATCAGCAGAGACGCGACGACGTCGATTACCTGGAAGTGCGCCGGCGGCGTGCCGCCGTCCGGGCGGCCCGGTACCAGCAAAGCTTGCGGCGTTATCACCAGCGCCGCGTCCGGGCACGGTCCTTTGAGGTGGGGGACCTAGTTCTCCGACGCGTCCAGTCGCGCGAAGGAAAGAATAAGCTGTCCCCTATGTGGGAGGGTCCCTTCACCGTGATCGGGGTCCCGCGAGAAGGTTCTTTCAGATTGGCGGCAGAAGACGGGCAACCGCTCCCCAACCCATGGAACATCGAGCACTTGCGCAGGTTCTACCTGTAGATGGCTGTGCTCGCGGCTCAGGTCAACCAGGCCGGGGGCTTCCCCCTCACCCAAGTTGACCGGGGGCTACCACTAGCTGGGTAAGTCGCCCAGCTTTGTAAAATTTGTCAATTCAATGTGAACTTTAATGTGCAATCGTATGTCAATTTCTTTTTTCTGGATTTTATATGTTTAATCTGTCTGGTGAGATGCTCGGTTGTGTGAGAAATGTTCGCCCTCTCATATTTTCCCCGCTGATAAAAGAATCCTGATCGGTAGGCGCGCGGGCAGCTGCCGCTGACTTACGTCCGATGTGGTAGGCTGTGGCGTTCGATGTCGTGACTGATCCCCGGGCACTACCGAGTCCCTGGGTGCTCTGGGTAATCCTATCGCCCGAGCCGCTCGAGTAGTCCGGAGCTCAGGCCCCAGGGGCGGGCTGTCGGTGCTCAGTCTGGTCTGTCATACCCGGGCGCCACCAAACCATAGGACCTCTGGGTTATGCCTCTGTCTGCTCTCGTTCGCCGGTTTGGGTATTCGAGAGGTCTCGGGTCGAAAACGAGAGCAGTCTATAACAAGTACCGCACCAACAGAGCGCACCAAGCAAAGAAATTCCCTATTCTCTCTTAAGTCACAGGTCGACAATCAAGAGCAGCTCGACCGCGAGGGCCTCGAGGCCCAGGTCGCTGATCGGCCCCAAGGATCCTCGGGTGGTCCTACCGCTTAGGCATGAGTGGTCGAGATCACCCGACCCCGTTTTCCTCGCGTGCCCCTTGACGCTCGGGCGCCCCGGATGAAGGAACCAAGCCCCCGGGCACCCCGATCTCGGAGCGCACTCCCCTCCTGGATCGGTTGGCCGGAAGGCCGGCAGCTGTCCGGTGAGTGGTTAAATTCAGAGGAATTTACGCTCGATAATATTTTGTTCCCGAGTCGCCCTCGGGGGCCCTCGCATTCTAATCTACCCGGTGAGATGATCTCCTCGCACACAAAACCCTACCGTGTGTCTACTTTTTCCTAGAACGACAGAACGGTCCATAGAAAGGTGTACCGTACGTGCGGTAATGTCCGACCGAAGTCCTCCGTGGTGGTTGTGGTGTTCGGTCCGCTTTTAAGGGCCCCGAGCACTACCGAGTCCCTGGGTGCCCTGGGTAATCCTATCGCTCGAGCCACTCAAGTAGTCCGGAGCCTAGGCCTCGGGGGCGGGCTGTCGGTGCTCGGTTCGGTCCGTCTTAAGCCCGGGCACCACCGAACCATGAGGACTCTTGGTCGCATTCCCGCCCGTGCGCGTCTCCGGTCTGCTGACCGAGTGGTCACGAGATGAAAGAGTATTCACCGGTCATGGCGTGTTCCGTGCTGGATCGATCCATCTCCCGAGCAAAGAAGTTCGTGTCTTTGTCTTTTGGCTTAGACGATGCGGACTCGCGAGGGCTCGGGGGCTGAACGAGCCAAGAGCGACGATCGGAACGACTTCGTTCTCGGGGACGGAAAGGTCAGGAACGGTCCGACTGAGTACTCCCCGGGGCTTCAAGGCAAAACATCGGAAGCAATACTAAGTACTCAGGAACACTGGAGTTGCGAGCCAAAAGAAAAGCTGCCATTATATTCACAAGGAAAATACAAGCATTTCCGAGGGATCACTCCCATATTTACATCCATCCAAGACAACAACAAAAGAAAGAAACTGCTACAAAAAGCCTAATCGGCGGCGGAGTCGGCATCAGAGTCGTCTGGGTCGTCCCCGGGGGCTAGCGGCGGCGGCGCTTCCCGCCTGAAGCCGGCCGCCACCTCGGCAGCGGTGCTCCGAACCGCTTCCCGGGCGGCCTCTCCCTTGGCGTCAACCACTCCTTCCCGCGCTGGCTCCAGCAGGAATTTTGGGTCTCTGCTTCGGTAGCAGGCTAGGACGTGCTCGGCCACCGCGTGGGCCAAGCCGCGTCCTTCCCGGGCGGTGAGTTCCTGGACGGCCCAGGGCAGCGCCTCGAGGCGCTCGCAGACTTGTTGAAGCCCTAGCACTTGTCGTGCGGGGCTATCACTCTTCTCGTCCGCGACAAGTCGCCCGAGGCCGGCCCTCTCCACGGCCCGCCGCATCCGCCGGAGTATGTCCTCTAACATTTGCTGCAGGTTGACCCGCGAAACGAAGGCAGTCTCGAGCTTCTCCTTCGCAGCCCGCAGTTGCGCCTCGAGTCACTGGTCCCCGGCCGGACCAGAAGAACCGCCGTCGGACAAGGCGCGTTCACGGGCGGTTAGCTCCGCCTCTTGTTTTGCGTTCTCCTCCTCCCTGGCGGCGACGGCCGCTGTCGCCGCGGTAGCCTCCCCTTCTCGACGGGTCAGCTCCCCCTCCCGGTGGGTCAGCACGCCCTCCTGGTGGGCCAGCGAGTCCTCCCGGGCGCCCAGATCCGCCGCCGTGATCTCATTATCGATCTCCCGAAGGGAGAGGTCATCCTCCCACCGGCGGATATCTTCTTCAATCTTCCGGAGCTCTTCTTCCCGGCGCTGGAGGCCGACGCGCATCTGTTCGGCCTCGCCTTCTCGGCGGGTTAGCTCAGCCCAGAGCTCCTCCGCCGCTTTCTCGCGGATCACGACCGCTTCCTCCCTCTTCTCCGCCTGCGCCCCCCTGGCGAGGGCCTCGGCAGCCTGCTGCCGTGATGCCTCAACCTGACGGGCGGCGTCTTCTCGCTCCCGCGCGACTTCGGCGCGGGCGGCCTTCAACATCTCCCGTTCCCGCGCGACCTCTGCGCGGGTATCTTCCAGGAGTTTCTGCTCCCGCGCAGCCGCCGCGCGGGCCTCATCCTGGGCGCTCGCAAGCTGCGCCCTCTCCAGGATCAGCCGGGCGCGCTCTGCTTCGAGCTGCCCCTCCTTCGCGTCCGCTGCCGCGCCCAGCATCCCGACCGCCACTTGGACGCCCTCAATCGCGGCCAGGAAGGGGTCGGTAGGCCGGCCGGGCGCTGGTGGAGCGCCGGTCTCCCCGCGATCCGCCTCCGGGGGGTTCGAAGTCCCCAAGGGACGCCACACCACCATCCGCCCCGGGCTCTGCATGCCCGGGGTAGGTTCCACCGGCGCCGAAGGCTCGGGCGACGGTCGCATTCCCGCCTCGGCCGCCGCATCCACCGGCCCCGGCGAGGCCGCTGTTTTCGCCACCATCCGCCCCGGGCTCTGCATGCCCGGGGTAGGTTCCACCGGCACCGTAGGTTCGGACGACCGCTCCGTCCTCCCCTCGGCTGCCGTTTCCACCATCCGCCCCGGGCTCTGCACGCCGGGGGTAGGTTCCACCGGCGCCGTAGGTTCGGACGACCGCTCCGTCCTCCCATCGGCAGCCGCTTCAGCCGTCCACGCCAGCCTCGGCCTCATCCGCGACGAAGGGCCCATCCGCAGTCTCCGTGCCTTCGCCTGCCAATGGGCCCGGGGGCTACTGTCGGTGTATCAGGAACCGGGGGTCCCTGAGTCCCGAGGCCAGGCCAGCCGTCCATCACGCGTCACCATCCCGCGAGGTCCCTCCTGCGGGATGAGGAAAATCTGAGTTCCGGGAGAAGGTGCTCAGGGCCACAGCCTCTGGTCTCCGAGCACCCCAGTTCCCCGATGACCCCCAGAGTCCAAGTACCGGGGGGAAAGTGCTCGGGGAGGTGCCCGGCCGCCCCCGAGCACCCTAGTCCCCCGACGATCAGAAGAGCTAAGTTCCGGGAGAGAGTGCTCGGGGTTGCACGTGGCGGCCCCCGAGCACTCGGTTCCCCGAAGGGTCAGTGCAAAAGTGCTCGGGAGAGAGTGCTCGGGGTTGCACGTGGCAGCCCCTGAGCACTCGGTTCCCCGAAGGTTCGTGCGAGGGTGCTCGGGGGAGAGTGCTCGGGGAGGTCAACGGTACCCCCGAGCACTCGGTTCTCCGACGACCCGGGGAGGCCCCCGAGGGGCCCACCGATGAAGTGTCTGCCCGTCAGAGGTCCAAGGCCGCATTAAATGGGCACGCGTGGCCTGACATATCCAACTGCTCCTGCCGCAGCGTCAGCTCCCGCCATGCTTTGGCAGAGGGGCGTGGGGCTATTAATTGCACGGGTCCCGTCCCGTATCTCCCGTTGGGTCCTGAGATAGCATTGTCAAGATCAAGGTGTTCCGCCTACCGCCCTGCCGTGGCAGAGGAACAAGACAGGACGGGCACGCCGGGTGCCTCTGTGGCTGCCCGGTGGGCCCTCTCACGGCGCCCGTTGACAAGGCGTCCACCGTGACGAGTGACCAGCCGCGTGCCGTGCTCTTTTTTCCACCGCCCCAGTCACTTCGCCCAGAAAAAATGATGACGCCCTTCTCGGTCATGGCGTCTTGGAACTTGTACCCCTTCCTTCCCGTTCGGGGTATGTGGTAGCCGGCGAATGCATAAAAGAGTCGACACACCGGAGGGACAAAGAAGGCAAAAAAAAAGAAGAAGGAGAAGAAGAGAAACAGAGAAGACGAGCCCCACAACGAACCAAGCCAACAGACGAAGACATTATGAGCTAGCCTGAGCAGAGCTTCTGCCGAGAAACGAAGAGCCTCAAGCCTTTAGTTAGACACGATATTCTTGTAACCAGATACATCCTCGGGGGATCTCCCTCAGGACAGTTAATTCATCCATACAGGAGTAGGGTATTACGCCCCCGTGCGACCCGAACCTGTCTAAACTCCGGTGCATTTATTCCTCTTTGCACTAGGTCAATCATCCCCCACCACCAGCCGTCGCATCTACATCCACTTCCATTTATTTCTCCGACGAACTTATTCAGGATCATCCCCCCGGCCGAATCTCTAAAAAGGGGTCTCTCGGGATCCCTGCGATAGGAGTTAATCCTCCGACACAAACGGTTGCCACACGAACACATCTTGGTTTGCTCGGAGGAAAGTGATGAGCTCGAATTCCTATTTAAGGTCAAGGTTATCCCCAACCTTAACCATCTTGGACGGTTTAGACGGGTCGAGTGTCTCACCCTTGGTGGCATCGTTCGACTTCGAGGTGTCGGCAAGACTTACAAGCTTGGAGTCATTGACCTCATCGGTGGCTTGATGCTTCTGACGCTTGAAAACCATGCCTTTAGAAGTGGTTGCCGCTCAACTGAAGTGTTCTACCATATCTAGGCTTTGCTTGTCACATTTAACCGCTGCCTGTTGATCTCCCTTGACAGATATGACCCTTTTGGGACCCAGGACCTTGAGCATCAGGTATGCGTAGTGAACCAGTGCCATAAACTTGTCCAGCATTGGGTGGTCCAAGATCACGTTGTACAATGTCTCGAAGTCTGTGACATCGAAGGTAAGCTTCTCTATACAGAAGTTGTCGGACGCTCCAAACGTGACCGGCAACTCGATCTGGCCTAGGGGCATGGTTGATGAGTTGGGGGTTATGTCATGAAAAGGCTTAGCTCCCACCTTAAGCTTCGACCTCTGAACTCCCATCTTGTCTAAGATCTTGGTGAAGATGAGGTTAAGCGAACTACCCCCGTCGACCAAAGTTTGGGAGACTTTGATGTTGAGGATAGTCAGTTGGACCACAATTGGGTATCGACCAGGGTGTGGAACCGCGGCTAGGTGGTCAACTTGAATGAAGGTGATCGGAACCTCCGACTACTTGAGGTATCGAGTAGGCCCAGTCAGAGTCAAATTGACCTCTCGTTCGATCACCTTGTACTGTCTTTTAGATTCATATGTGCTAGACTTTGGTCGGCCTCGTGGAATTCAAGCTTTTCACCGTTAATGTTCGGCGTAGCCTGTTTGTTGTTATGCTCAGCAACAACAGACTTAAGCTTTTTATCGACCTTCTTTTTGATGACATGGCATTCATCGAAGTCGTGTTGGCTGGTTCGATAAATGGGACACCACTTTCCACCACCTCGACTCAAGCCTTTGCTATCCCCAGTGTTATGCGACTTGCTCCTATCAACCGCAACTATGGTCGTATCTGGACCCTTGCGCTTGTCACTGAGTTTGTTCTTCTTCCCCTCGTTCTTTAAGGACTCGAACTTTTACTTACCAGATTGAGGATTTTTTATGTGTACTTGGGCTTCCGCTCGCTTTGCACATTTGTCGGCCAACTCAAAGAGCTCTTTGATCGTGTGGATCTTTTGAGTAGCCATCTTCCTTAGCAGATCCGTGTCCTGGACGTCTCGCTTAAAGGCAATGATGACTGACTCATCAGAGATGTCTGGGATCATGTTACGCCTATCGTTGAACCGGCGGATGAAATCTCAGAGGAACTCGTCCTCACTCTGGTTCATGGAGGTCGTTCTCCGTTCCTAGGCGCTCGAATGTGCCTTAGAAGTTGTCTATGAACTAAGCCTTCAACTCGACCCATGATCGGATCGAGTTAGTAGGCAGGTCCAATAACCAGGACCTGGCAGGTCTATTGAGCGCGGTCAGCAGATAATTGGTTACCTTGTTGTCATCGCCCGTAGCTTGAATAATCATGGTATAGATCTGTATCCACTCGTTGAGATTAATCTTCACTTCTGGATTTGGCCCGCCTTTAACTTCTCGGGTCATCGTATCGACCGAAGCTCGTGTACAAAAGCTTTGCAACCTCCATTCAATTCTTCAGGAGGATGTGGGGGAGGACTATGACGCATGTTCCTTCGAGCAGGGGAGTCACGTCGACCATCTCATTCTGGAGATCTCTGATCGTAATGACGACAGTTGTCCTCATGGCGTTCCTCACAGCGGTTGTCTATCACTATATGTAGATCATGCCGATTGTAAGGAATGTGATTCCTCAGGTCTTCCTGATTCCTGCACCTATGGATATGACAGTTATAGTTTAGCATGCAAAGTGGTAGTCGGGCTCAATCACCTAAGCTTCCCTCTTGGGATCTCTCAACTCGAGGATACTCACGTATGTAGCTTCATAAGTCGGTGCCTAGAGTTGCTAGGATTGTTTGCTTGAGCGGCTTGGAGTTGGGCCACATCGATTAAGTTCCTGACCTGGTTAACCATAGGGGTTAAAGGATTCGTCAGATCCAACTCTGGAAGAGATCTTAGAATCAGATGAGCTCCCTGAACATTAGCATTCAGAATGTTGAAAACATCACTGTCCGTATTTGGCTGTGGTCGAGGCAATGGTGCTCCGCGGTTGCTATCCTGAGAGAGTTCCTCCCTCGATGTTTGAGCCACTAGCGATGGAGGTGTGCCCACCGGAAGTCATCGTTGAAGACCAGAAGGTATTTGACTTCCTGCAATCCGTCGATGAAGAGTTGTGTCAAGGATACGTAAGGCTCCAGCCGCATGTCTCTCGTAACATATCACCAGCAACGCTGGTACCATGAGAGGCGACTACCACTGCTGAATCCTTAGGAATTTCCATGCCATTGTTCACAATGGCCTTTGGATCTACCACCACTAGGTCAGTATGTGGGGTATTAGCTCATCTAGTCATGAACACGAATCGATCTGTTCGGCTGCTCTGGCTAATGGTGGAGTCATCGTCGCCACCCTCATCGTTGTCGGTGTTCATGCATTGGAGAACATTAGGCTCCTTGGGATCTCACTCGAGATGTCCCACCTTGCGGTATGCATCTAATAGTTTGGACTCGATAATACCGGTACAGATTAGTTCACCTTGATAGTTCCAACGAAAGATCATAGTTCCGAACGTAATCTCTAATCCGACTAGGGGCAATTCGAGAGTGATCGTTGTTGACTCAAAGTGATCGTAGAAACCGACATCAAAGAATCTAGTGCCGATGTGCACTCGAGGCATGGTCGATCTTGAAAAGCAGAAGACCTCTATTGGCACACCAACTATCAAGGATATGTTACTAACAATTAATGTGTCTAAAAAAGAATGGGTTACCTTCGTGGATCACAGATCAAACATGGAACGAGGCACACATGATGTATACAGATTCGAGCCTTCGGTTGGAGTAATACCCTATGTTCTGTATAGATGATTATGTATATGTATTCACCTGAGTACAGACATTGTGGCTAGCCTATTATAAGGAGTATATCGGATCTAATTTAACATAGGGCTAAAGTCACCAAGTTCCTCCTATGTCAAGATCCCGATGCTTGTCTCGAGTAGCTGAAAAACTGAGGCTCTGGGTCCTCGCTTTATATAGAGGTGATGTACCATCTTCTATCCACCTGTAGTCGATAAGAAATCCTTTTTATCGCCCAAATAGATAAATCTATTATAAATACTAGATTTCTTGAGTTGGGTAAGCAATCGAGACATTTCTAATATACACCTTCTAGGTTCTAGAAGTATCAGGTACTGCAGATTTCGATTTTGTAATATCCGGAGTTATTAAGTATGCATATGATATACTTTGTCTATATATGATATACTCTTATACGTATATATCTCATAGTGAGATGTTTGATAAATTTTGTTTTGTTTCTGTAGCTCTTCTGCACAGCAATGACTTGGTGAAAAGAGCTAATGGCATTGTACTTGTAAAAGTTAATATGTAATCAGCCGATGCTAGGCGGATCAC
Source organism: Phragmites australis (assembly GCF_958298935.1). Classification (NCBI taxonomy): domain Eukaryota; kingdom Viridiplantae; phylum Streptophyta; class Magnoliopsida; order Poales; family Poaceae; genus Phragmites; species Phragmites australis. The sequence goes on from NC_084925.1 coordinate 5,759,483, forward strand.
GAGCCGCGCGCTTCTCGCGTGGCTCTCGGAGCTCGTCGGCGGCGTGCACTGGGGGCGCTACTTCCTCGACGTGTTCCGGGGCGAGAAGGTGGTCGAGCTCACGGACGAGGACGACGACCGACATGGCGAGGGCGAGCTGCGCCGGTCTTTGTTTTTCCCAATCTCGTTCAACCCCGCCAAGCGCCTGTGCGTCGCGGCCAGGAGGCTGCTGTCCTGCGAAGGTGGAGCCGGCGATCTAGACGGCGTCCTCGCGAACCTGCAGAGCGTGTCCGGCGATCTTGCCGAGTTCATCATGCTGCTGCAGAGCTGCCCACCGGCACTGTACCAGCCGCTGGCGACAAACATCTACGCGGATAGCCAGATGTGCAACCGGCATCTCGAGAGGCGTCGTGTCCTCGACTTCTTGCTGCACGATGACGATGGCGGCGGCGAGCTAGGCGTCCTTCCCATAATCAGCCGCGCCGGCCTCGGGAAGACCACTCTCGTGCAGCACATCTGCGACGAGCCCGCGGTGCGCCGCCGCTTTCTCACTGATCCTGCCATTGGACTTCCATTGCGTGAGCCTCACGGCAGTCGGGAGACCGTGCAGTTGCTGCACTCTCTGTTCACCGCCACCAGCACGGTGAGCACCAACCTCGTCGCTGTCGGCGAGTCGCTGAGGCTTCTCGAGCGGAAGCTGCGCAGTGAGAGGTTCCTGGCCGTGTTTGACAACGTTGACCTGCGCAAGAAACATGCCAACGTTGACCATGTTTGCCTAGACACTCATTCAAAATAAAATCTTACAGCAGATAACCTGGCCATTTGGGATTGGCCGCACCATCCGCAATGCCCACCTGTGTCTGGATTGTCCATTCTACAACTCTGTTAGATCCCTGACGTTGTCCATCCTACACATCCGTCTCCCACATGTCGCCATTGAATCTAACATCTCTCTAGCAACATGGTGACATCTTACATGGAAAGTCACGTTTAAAGAGCATCATCACGACGTTAATGACATACTGATTTATACTGGGTAGAATGTCTGGAAGAAAAGAAATCATCGAACACTGCAAAATCTTCATATCAAGTTGCGAACCAGACAGTAGAAGACATTTTTCAGCGACGATAAGCCCATTTCATATAGGGATGATGTCATCTCTATGATTTCTCCTTTTTTAGCATATATGGACTATGCGACATTTTTTTTGTCGAGCCGGTGTTTTTTTTTCCCTCATGTAAATACAATATGTTTTTGTCTTAGGTGTGTTTGGTTACCCGTATTAAGGGCATCTTGGCTTTATCTATGCGTATATTTCTACGAAGAAGGTTATTTGGTTGCATGCATATACTATTTCGTTTGACATCCGTAAATACAATTATACGGTTGGAGCCTAGCCTGGTGAATACACCCAAATCGAGCTTCTCTTCGGAGCCTAGCCCAGTGGATATATTGCATCTATTATAATGCTGCAACGGATCCATTCATTAGTCTCAAGTGTAGGATCGTTGCATCCGCCTATACAAACAACCAAACATCTTCATAAGATTATTGTATTTGCAAAACAAGATTATTACATCCATCTATATAAATAACTAAACATTCTTATTTTTAAAGTCATTATATCCGTTCAATCTGCTTGTACTCATTCAAAATATACATTGTATAAATTGCAGCTCAAGCCATATAGACGCGATCATGCCGCGGCCCTACGGCGCGGCCGGCGTGGGAGCAGGTTCATTGTCACGGGCAGCGACAAGCACGTCGCGGACCTCGGCACCGCGGAGTACTGGTTCTTCACTACTTCAAGGCGCACGCGCGTTCGGCGGCGCGGACGACGCCGAGGCAGACCCGCGGCTGGCGGCGGCGGGCCAGACCATCGCCAAGAGGCTGCGCGGCTCCTTCTTTGGCGCCAAGGTCGTGGGCGCGCTGCTGAGGTCACGCCCGGACCCCCGGGCGTGGTGCAGGGTGCTGGCGAGCAGCCACCCATAGCCGTCGTGGCTCAGCAACGGCGGCTACGTCGCCGCCGCGGCCGGTTGCCTCCTTCCGCTGCACGTGACCGTGCGCGGCGTCGCCGTCTCCGCTCGCAGGTGATAGGGCTCGTAGGCCTCCAAGATGCCTCCTTGACGGCTCCACCTCGTGACGGCGGCGGCAGGCCGGCTGCCGGCCGGAATTGTCTGTGCGGCTGTGCAAGCCGGTCTTCCCTTCCTACTGCCTGTACTACACCGCTTATTGCACGATTGATGGAGTGAACAGTACAGAAGCAGTAACTAGCGGGGTAACTGTGTATCTTGTTTGTAGTTGCGGTGGTGCTTTCAAAACCACTTTTCGCACCTATTTTTGGGTTTGACATTCAGTTAAAAGCATCTTTTTTGAGATTTCAGAAAAACCTTGTAAAGTCAACTACTTGGATTTCGCATCACAAGTTCACAAATCACAACACAGCAACAAGAAACTAAAGAAAATGCTCTTGTGAACTTCTGAAAAATCATCCACTTTTCCAATTCATTGCAGAATTCAGAGTCTGAAGTTTAATGGTGTGTTCAACAGAAGGAAGACTGCAGGAGGGCTGCTCTTTGTCTCTTTCATCGATTCAAAATTTCAACTTGCTTACTGCGTCTTCAGAGGCAGGAGATTTAGTTCGGAATGAACTCCTGTGATTCCAGGCTCTCTTGGAGCACTGGCTGCATTGACCAAGGATGATAATATCATGCAGAATCACAAGACCTTCAGAAGCTGAACCTCAAACACCAGTGGCTCCTTGGCATGTGACAGCAGACTCCGCCGTGGTCCAAACTGCAATCGCATCCAAAGAAAGAAGAAGAGTAATTGCAAATGTGATATCTGAATCTGAATCATCAGGCACAGGCAGGTGCAAAAATTACAGTTTAGAAATAACCAAAATGCAGCAGTGTGCTACTACTTTTGCTTCCAAAGAAGAGAAGGCAGAAGAAAAGGCAGGAACCGGAGTTCGTCAGGGCTATACTGCACCTCTTCCGGTACTGGCTTCAAGGTCTCATCGATGTAGCCTACCTCGGGAGGAATTAGAGCCCTCCTCTTGCCTGCAGTGCACACAAATCCATGAAGAAAATTGAAAAAAGGCTGTTCCTATAAAACCAGTAGTGTCCAGCTCATGTCATTTTTGAACTATCAAGATTAACAGTTTTATCTGTACACTGCCTGGAACATTCTTTAAGTTGATAATCTTAACTACCTCCGACCTTCATCCCGATTAGGACATCTTTCAGGCCTCGAATCATCTGAGCAACAACATATAAACTAGATTGATATATCAAAGACATACAAATAACTGGAAAACTGTGGTAGACTGAATCTATGAGGATATCTGGACTTTTAAAGGATGTGAATTTCTCAGGAGTTAATCTTATAACCTCTTTTCCGCCGAGTGGAAGCGTCACCGGCTTACTCTCGCCACTGAACTGGTCTACTGTGCTGAGAGTTATAGAATACAGGCAGAGCATGATGAAACCACCAGAAACCATAAATTGATCGAACTGAAGTTGCAACATGTGTTTCAGTGTATCGACTACATATGGTCAATGTCATTCAGTTCACCTATGCACGAAATAACCATTTGCGCGGCGGCAGACGTAGTTGAACTGCACCAGATCGCCTTCCCGTGCTTCCGGTCCCTCCCCCTCGACAACATCTTGAGATCAAGAAGCACAATTCTTCCATGAGCAGACAGAAACTTGGCTGAAAACTGTGCAAGAACAACTCGCTACTTGTACCTTCAAGTTTCACTCCAGTGTCCAGCTTCCGGTACCTAAACTCTTCGCAAGCAAGAGAACAGGTTGGATTCCTTAACAATAAAATCCATCTATCCGTGCGATCTACGATGCGCATTATTACCTGATAACATCAGGCTCCATCATTGCTGCTTGCACTGGCATGGAGAGAGCAGCAAGAGGATCAATGCATGAAGCCACCGCACCAAGAACCACCATCTCTGAAACTGCCCTCCTCCTAGAAAGCCCACAAGTTGCCTTCAGAGAAGAAGCCCGTCTGCGAGATGCCGACCGTACCTTCTTCGATTCCGATGGACACCAGCATCTGATTAAAATAACTCCCAGAAAGAGACCAAAAGAACATTGAAAATAAGAAACCTAAACACGAACGGGACACGCAAATTGGGGCATTATGCAGGCTGTTTTTTTCCTCATCTTGCCCTTCGGAGATGGTGTTCTGCATTACCTTGGAGACAGGGAGGCGCACTGGAATGGATTGGTGAATGGTGTGAGCGACGCAGACTCCATTGTCGTGGCTTCCAGGAAGGCAACGGACGGGGAAGGAAGTGGATAATGGCGAAGGGCTTGGCAAAAAGGAGAAAAAACTTAGGAAAGGATAAATTAATAACTATGTAGAAAAGGAAAGAAACAACAAACGTTGAGATGGCCGAGTTGGTCTAAGGCGCCAGATTAAGGTTCTGGTCCGAAAGGGCGTGGGTTCAAATCCCACTCTCAACAATTAAAAATTTTGTTGCAATTGTTTTCTGTGGCTTCAAATCCCACTCTCAGCAATTTGAACTTTTTTGCTGCAATTTTTTTCCTTCAGTATTTTTATCATCTTGAGTGATCTAGTTAAAATATATAGACATACTCTTCTGAGTCTTCTCATCCGAACGAGTAGAAAAAAAACTCTTAACGTTTTTCTGTCTTCTAAGTTTCTTTTTCTCATGAAACTGAGTGCGCTTAGTGTAAAATTTCTCGGAATAATCCTGTCCATGCAAACCTGCTAAAATGTTCTCGAACATGGATAGAGTTTCCCAACACAATAAGGACGGAAGCATTGCGCTTAAAAAGTTGCCCATACGAAATACCTTCACAGTTCGTACTACCCATCAACCACAGCCTGCGGTTAGATTGGTTAGTTGAAAAATATTTATTAGTTCCAACAGAGTTTCTCCACTATGGATCTAAAAAGATATGTTGGTCTTGTTGGATAAGTGTCCTGCTACAGTAGACACAAGCGACTCTAAAAACGTCTCTGCTTTATGGTGTCGGTCTTACCAAACTCCTGCCTCCGGATGCCTCTCACTGTGAGGGCTTTAGCGGAACGACGCCGGGCGTAGGCCGTAGTGTAGGAGAAATTTCGTTGAGATGTAGTTGATAGTTCCTAGGATACCTTCTTTAGCCTATCCTTATAGGGGTGTGCCAAGCACAGGTGAAGCTTGTCGATGCTAGTCAAGCTTATGGTTGCATGTGGGTCAGAGGCAGCCAAGGCAGTAATGGCACCATTTTTGGTCAGGTCTCGCAGCCTCGGGCACGGTGGGGTGCATATGCCCAGCTTCTTGCTCTCAGCGTCCTCGTGGCCCTCTAGTGTTGTAGGTGTTGTTGGTGCTAGCGTGTCTGCTGCTGATGGGGCTACTGGTAAGGTTATAGTAAGTCTTTTGCTCTCCCTCACTCTACTCTTCGTGTTCGTCCCCGATGTTGGTGGCGAGTTTGGCGAGCATCGCTGTGGGAGGAAAGTGTGGTTTGTATGTAGACTGCTTGCATTCGGGGATGCTTTGGGTCCCCTTAGTGTTCGTTGTCTTCGGCTCGTCAGGTAGAGCTCTGGTGAAGGTCGATCTATTTTCAGGTCGCCGGACCTCGCTCCGACGGCGGCCAATTTGTTTTCCTCGGCCTATTTTGGCGCGAATATCACTGATATTTGTTCAGCGTGTCAAATGCATCATGGCAGTCGTTTCGGGGCGTTGGCTCTTGCGGCATCTTCTAAGGTTTGGGGTTTGTTGCCAAGGTTGGCCGAAGGATGTAGCTTCTGTGTCGGCAGCTTCACCATTGCATCCCTATGGTGGAGCATTGCGGCGGTGGATGGGATGCTCCTTAGAGAAGGTTGCCCTGGGTGTACTCTCTTATTATTTCATTTTGTTACAGGGGTTTGGTTATAAGTTAGGGATGTATTGCGCTTCCAGTTTTAATATAAAACCCCATCCCATTAAAAAAAAGAAGACATGTTGAAACAACTAGTAAGTGTACTTTTTTTCTCACGGATTTTGAATCTTATATTCTTATGAAGCTCTATATCCGGTGAACCGATGAATGTTGAATTGTACATAGCTAATTTTCATATCTTAACGTCTATGGAACCCTTTTTTTCTTCCTCGTTTTTATATGGAAATTAGTCAAAAAGCAAAAAAAAAAAAACGTAAGCAACAAATACTAGTTAATAAAATTTCTATTTTTTTCGCCTGTATTTTTTGAGATTTTTTCCCGGCAGGAGATTATTTATTTTCTTTCTGTGAGGAGTCGGGAGATTATTTCTAACTTTTAAAGAATGAAGATTCCTTCTAGTTTTTTTAGAGGCAGAGTCTTTCTGGTCTTATTTTTTAGCAGAATTTTTAGTTGTCTTTTAACAGAGAAAGTCTTTGTTAATTTAATTAATTTATTTTATTTTTAAATAAAAATTGTAAATATATACACCTATTTTAAAAAATTGCAAATCTAGACTCATGTGGTTTAAAATTCAAAAAATAATTCATTCCAATGCTCTCAAAATTCAACACTATCGAAATAGTCTTGAAAAATTCTGAAAAGTTTTTATGGTGTACAAGATGTTATAATGTAGCTCTTAAAAAATCAGCTCAAACAATTACTTTTGCAATGAGAAACAAAAAATATGTTTCTAAAATTTGTATTTTTTGTTTCTCATTGTACAAATCATATTTTTGTCTGAAATTTTTCAGAGAGCTAGGTGATAACATCATCTACATGATATAATTTTTTCAGAATATGTACTGTCACCCTTCCAACGGATGACATGATTCTAGATTTGTAATTTTTCATAACATGTGCATATATTTGCAATTTTTTATTTAAAAATAAAAAAAATCAAAAAATCAAGTCTTTGTAGCTGGAAACTTGAAATGGATCCAGGCCCGATTTTAGGCCAGCCCATTAGCCCTCAGCACGTTTTGGGTACTGTTAACCCAACAAGCCCAATGAGCCCAACACGACTCTAGCATGTGCCACTCTTCTAGTTGCAGCTCTTTGAGAGTACGCCTGAGCGCATGCACGCACGAAGCCGAGGAAGCGCAACTCGCATGCGCACAGCTGATCCCTCGTGCTCGCCTGAACCCTAGCCCTAATCTTCTCCCACCGACGACCCGTGTTTCTTGGACTACCGGCGCTCCCACCACCGACGGAGGCAACTAGCTGCCGCTGCTTCACGCGGTTCCCCTCCCCCCCCCCCCCCCCGCGTATCGCTCGCTCCGCTATTCCTGGTGCTGAGGTGCTCCGCGGACGACTGCTCTACCACCTGTGTTAGGGTTTGTGACTATGACTTGCTAGCGCTTGCACGCTTGCAACATTTAGACATGACATGACCTTTGACTATTATTTTCTACTAGAATACATTTATAAAAATCCAATAAATTTATGATATTATCAAAGTATTTTTTAAGACAAATCTGTACATATGATTTTTATGTTTCCACACTAATTTTTTTTAAAGTTATTGATAGTCAAAGTTTTAAAAGTTTGACCGAACCTTATCCAAAATGTCAAGTATTCGTGACTGAAGAGAGTACCTCGCTTAATGTCTATCACGATAACCCAATGATGTTTTCCTCTATGGATGAATATTTTGTCCCATCTGCTCATGATTCATAGTCTAACATATATGGTATTGGATATCCTTTTTTTTCTGGAAGAAGGAAATGTTTAGTTCATGTCCTATTTGTAAGTTTAAGTTTCCTTATTATTTCAGCAAACCGGCTTATCCAAATTGATTTTGATGTTAGTTAGAACTTGAAGGTACTAGTTTGACACTGTACTTGTGTTCTACATTTACTTTCAGTTATCTATGACTGACTTCACATAGCAGTACTAACATGTTTTTTTTTTCACCTTATATGTTATTAATCAAGTGGATAGATATTATATTTCTATGTTAGATACTAAAGGTATACTTTTATTCCCATATAGTTTAATATCAGTGAATTTCCCCTTCTTGATGTTTCTATTGCGTGCTGACTAAGCCTTTATCTTGGCCAGAGTTGTAAGTTGCAGCCTCGCCATGGAAAATAACAATGATGATCTTGATAAGCAAAACAGACCCACAGAATCTCAAGTGTATGTTCATCAAGATGCCCAAGGGATTATTTTTTCTCTGTTGCCTGGTAGGGTTGTTGTCAAGTTTCGCAGTGTGTGCAAGTTCTGGCAAGACTACGTTGAAGAACCTAGTTTTGTGGATCGTCACCTCAACAGCGCTTTTTGCTTCCACCAGCCCATTGCTTGTTTCACCTCACTTGATCGCGGCCTTTGTCCACATGTACACATTTGATCCCACCACAATGAATTTCAGAAATGTGGAACTTGTGTTCTCCAATAGGTTTCACATGTCAGGCCCCTGCACTGGCTTGGTGTGCGCCTATGATCTAAAAGGCTATGCTGAGGTCTTGAATCCAATAACAAGGAAGCGTTTGCATCTGCCTGTTTCAGAACTCAAGTTGCAGTCTATTTGCTCTGAATATTTTGTTGAATTTGTGCACTCCACAAAAGAGTACAAGGTAGTCTCTGTCCGTCACCATGTGTGGTTCTTGACATTTGAAATATGCACTATTGGCATGCTGTCATGGAGGACAGTATGTGAATCTGCAGAGCTTCTAAAGACAACGAAGGCGGTCATTGTTAATGATGGCATGCATTGGCTACTTCTTGATGAGTCATCCTCTGGTTTGTCTCGAGAAATCCTGAAGCTCAACCTGACAGATGAGAAGTTCTCAAAAATTGCCACTCCAAATGCTGTAAAAGACCATGTTTTGGATCTACTCGAGGGGGGAGGAAAGCTTCTTTTGTTGTCAACCTGTTCTGATGGATCTAACAATACAGTCTCAGAGATTTGGGTGGCGAACTTGATTCATCAAGACTGGTGACCATCACTCCTCAGGTGCCTGTGGGCATGAGCCCCTTTTTCCTGCTGAAGATGAAGATCTTCTTCGGCAACCAAAAGAGACTCATCTGTGTAGATCTTTTGAATGATACGGGCTCGTACATTGACATGCCTTCCGGTGAGAGTTTGATATCTTGTGGCATGTTCGTGGAGAGCTTTGCAACTGCTGTGACAGGCTTGGTGATCTCGACTGCATCATCATGCATTTCTTGTCTCATCGAATCATCCTCAGCGGACCCTGGAACATCTTGTGGCACTGGATCATCCTCGACAGGCCCTGGACAATCTTCTGATCTCACTGGATGGTCCTCAGCTGACCCTGAGCAATCTTTTAATAGAGCAAAGAAAACAATGAACGTGGAGTGGAAAATACCATAACATACAGTAATTTCGGAGCGTGCGGTTTGGGCTATGGATTATTCTCTATGGGACGTATAGCAGTCTATAGCTAGCTGTTGGTTCCTTTTGTCTGGTACAAGTTGCTATTGGTCGTGTAAAGTGTAATGTTGTATTTGATCATTGCTATGATAGCGGTGGAAGTAAGAGACCATGGGAGTGGGGAATTATACGAAAGAAACTGAATACACAGTAAGTGGCATGCCTGCCAGTGATCATCTGTATTTTTGGGTAATATTTACCCTTGCTTGGGGTTTATATAGTTGAAAAAAAAACGAAACTATGGACCTGGTATAATATACTGAGTGCTTTTGTTTTAAGGGTCTGTCTAGTTGTCTGATAACAGATTTTGTGACAAAAAATCTATCAGATTTTGAACCAATGAGAAGCTGTCACATCATAGACGAAAAAAACTGATAGATAGGAAAGATAAAAATTTATCAGATTTGTCAAATGCCAAAAAAAATGGCATAACGGGTACATAAATAGCCTGCTACCCAATAAGAAACTCGAAACTGTATAGAATATGACCCAAATTGAACAAAAGAACATAAATAAACATTAGGTAACTCAATAATTATCAATCATAATAGTGATCTCAAAAAGGATCCTAAAAATACAGAGTTGACAATAAAATGACGTATAAGATATAACAACACAAATAAAAGTGTTCAGCAAACAACTTGGATAAATAACTGGATATATGACATCACACTCAAACTGAAAAACAGTGGCTAGACAATGTCCCCGATTTCTAACAGAGCACCAGGATCTTCATCTTCATGGATCTGTAGGACATTGAGCACACAGGAGAAATGAACTACATCATCGGTCTCAACATGGTTGAAGTGTCCATGCAGAAAATTAGCATCTTCACGTGTGGAGCACAAGGCAAACACATACAAATCCCTGGGGCAAACAGCAACCCTAAAGTCACTATAGGGGCCCAATCGATGTTGAACGGCAGCAACCGGTATCTTCATGACATGTACATGAATACATGAAAAAAACACAAATCTGTAAAATAGATTGGAAAAAAAGGAAAATACATAAAGAAGTTAAGAACGATAAATAAATACATAAAGCTATCAAAATATGTTTTACGCAATGCAGTGGATACACAACAGCTACACTGATCTACTGATGAACCAGATGGTCCCAAATCATGGTTCAGAATAGACTTCGAATGAGGTAAGCTGACATTATGAATATACCAACACAGTTACAAACAGAAGAACCAAATGTGCTATAGTAGAAATAAGATTTTCTTCTATCATTAAGAAGACTGAATGTCTGAATACATTTTGTAGGATCAAATATCTCAGTACATACTAAAAAGAACCAATATCGAGTTTTACTAATCTGCTTGCAGCAGAGCTCCTTGCCTCAACAAATTTATCAGGTAACACGTTTTCGTATTGAAAAAATAAATATCCAGACAACATTAATGAACTTTGATACCATGCACCAATCAAATTCAGATAAAAACATTTATAATGGAGTAGCTGAGATACATTCAGAAAATAACAACCGCCATGAGATATGGGTGTATTACTCAACAACTTTGTAGCCAAATATATATATGTTAGATAGCTAATCATTATATGCGCAGAATCAAATATCAGAAGCAGAGCCATCACAAGAAGAAAAGATGAACACTGGAATATCGACTTGTTTTGAGAAATTAATCAAAGTCAGGTGAGTGAAAAAAACATACAGAAAAACATGCATGAGTGAAGAAAAAGACAGAGAAAAATAGAAGATAGACAGATAGACACACAGAGAAAGGGAGAGATTTTATCTGCTAAAATAAAGAAGAATTCCGATTACGTAACTCACCTACTAAAAAAAAGTGAGAGTACGTAACTCATGTATGTTCAGACTACGTAACTCATGTATTGAAAAAAAAAACTCAGACTACGCAACTCACAAAAACAGAACTACGTAAGTGCAAGAAAGAGATACACCTCAACCTAGACAAAATACAAATAGTGGAAAGAAGGGCTGAGTTACGTAGTCTGACTTTTGTAAGACAACAATACAATAGAGAGAGATACATAAATAAAAATAGAGAGATACATAGATAAAAAAATAGAGAGACATAGAGAAAAAGAAAAAAAATAGAGAGAGATAGACAAAGAGATAGAAAGATATATACAAAGAGGGGGGGGGGGAGAAACAGATAGATAGAAAGAAGCAGAGAAATAGAAAAACAGAGATAGAAGGAGAGGGAGAGTGACTTACAGAGAAAAATGCATAAAGAAAGACATAGAGAGGGACATTTACAGAGAAAAAAATACGTAGAGAGAGAGATTGACAAAGCGAAAATACATAAAAAAAGGCATTGAGACACACACACGAGAGAGAGAGAGGGAGGGGAGAGAAGGCTCAGCTGTTTGAATAGTTGAATACAAGCAAACAGAACAACATAGTTTTACTACAAGGCCAGATACTTGTATCAACAATTTTATTACTTAAGTACATTTCAGAATCTAGATAGAGAGATATCCATGGAACTAACCGTTTTAGGCCATCCATGGAAACACAACACGCTTGACATTCATGGAAAAATAACCATTTTGAGCCATAACCTAAATGAACTTGAAATAGCACCTGAATTAAAGAATTTCGTAAAAATAAAGTATATCATAATAACATGAACATTTACGATTGGATTCAGGTAGATTAGTTTATTTCTAGTTCATCTAATAAATTGCTATACCAGGCAACTTGACCTTAACCTAAATATAGAACACTTACATTTCAAATGTAACTTGAAACAAATTGACCAATTTAACAATTAACAAATCATTAAACACATTACCAACATGCATGTTGCTCTGATCAGTCTAGAATAATTTCAGAAATAGTCCGATGGGGTCCATTTTTATTGCGGGGCAAAGTTCATCGAAATGAAAAAAAAAGATAAAAGGAAATTCTTGTTCCTATTATGTAGAAATGTTGAGCTATCCAATCTCCTTGCCACATCCAATTCATGAGAAATTTTGATTCACACAAGAAATTGAATGCTTAACAAAACAAGCATAACAAAATAGAATGCTAGCACATCAAAACAAGCTTATTACAAAAGTGGAGCCAACTGAACATGCAGAGAATAGATCCCTACTCCAACACGTCCAAAACCTAGAACAACAAAAAATGAACCAATTATTGCAAAACATACATGTGCAGCAAAATAAATAATAGGGCATCAAATACACAAAGGTAAACAGTGAACATGCATCTAATAGCCATAAATAAATCTTGCGTAGATCAAGAAAATGCACTCAGACTTTCATGTTATAATAGACACTCATGCTAATCCAAAAAGAAGAGAAAAAAATAAAGTAGCTCATTAATTAAATCACATATTTAGGCACAAATTAGTTAATGTCCAGCAAAATGGTACGTTGAGCAAAAACAAGTATTTTAGACAACTTACCAAGCCTCAACAAAAAGGTAAAGGACTACTTATATAGACCTACTGAAAATGCAGAACAACATAATGACAAACATAGGAGAGAAGTGAAAAGATTGCATATACACAGATTATGAAAATATTTTCTCCAACTAGTCAAGTACATAATAAGATACTAGAGGCTATTGAGCAACTAACACATTCACACATAGATTAGTGCAGGGGATCAGGGGGTCATAAAAAACCAAACAATGATCAAGGCAGTGAAAAAAAAGTGCATAGATAAATGAGTAACCTACGAGTTTGAATAGAAAAGTGAAATGTAATCTGGTATGACTCAATCGAACAAAAGCAAACAAGACAAAAAACAGTGAATCTAACAAAAAAAAAATAACACTAGGCTACTGCTTCGATTCCTTCATCAAGCTCCCTACAAGCACAAGATCAGAAGCATAAGACTCCACGAATACAGGGACTGAAGCTGCTCAATTCTTCTACTGGACTTCCTACCCGAAACAGGTCCAAAACCTTTAACACAACACAAACTATCCCACATAATCAAATAAATGTCGAAGAAAATATCAACAAATAGAACAAATCATGCGATTCATTTTTGAACTCACCTTAGTGCAAATCAACCTTGAATTCGTCCATGCCTCAATCCTCCCCCCAACCCACGCACACACCAAATGAAACCCTGATACAGAGAAAAAAAAGATCAAAACTCGCTGGGAAAATGGATGAATCGCTGAACATCAATAAGAATAACACATAACACAATTCATTTTCAACTCACCTGAGTGCAGATCAACCTTGAATCCTCGCTCCAGACCTCGATCCCCACACACAAATGAAACCCTAACATAGAGAAACGAACAAAAAATGGCCAGAGAATGGATTAATCGTTGAACAAATCGAATAGATCGAGTACTAAATCAGAGTGTAAAGAGCTTGAAATGGCACCTTGAAGAGAAGGAGAACGAGATGTGAAATCGCCTCCGCATCACTTTAAGAAGGTGGGAGATGCAGGGAATCGGTTACTGAGTATAAAAGGAGAAAGAGCGAAGAGAGACGGTTGCTATCCACATTTGTTACGAGAGTGCGGAGAGATATGGGCGTAGAACTCGAGGAGTCAAATTACAAAGCGAGTCTCCTCCAGGTGATTGCAGGTTACGGACGTGATTCAAAAATCAGTACCCTGAATATCAACAAAACTTATTCATCTTAGCACGACTACCAAAACAAATCACAAGGTGAAAAATTAGACAGATTTAGGAGGACAAAATCTCTGATGCCAGATAAATAGCAAAGTTCTTGTTTTAATTTGTCCTTGTAAACTTTGTATATGTATGTATGTATGCATTGCATTTGTGAACATTTAGGGCCAAGGCGAGTACAAACGTTTGCTTACATAGACTGCAACAAGAGCAGTTATACATTTTGTTCAGCAACATTATCATGCTGCTCAAACAGTTGGCAAGGACAGCAATGGCGGGAAGCCGAAGTACGGCAAGCAACGCTCGCCGGCGGCACCGGCGGCGCACTGCACCTGGCAGATCCTCTCCAGCTGGAAACACTTGACGTCGATTTTAAACAGCTCGACGTCCCTTGTGCGGTGGCTTGCCATGAACGCCGGCATATCCTCGCTGACCTCAAGGACCAAGCATCCGTTGGCCGTGTCGCGGACGCAGAACGGCCGGCCGTAATCCGCTGGCCACGGCAGCGGGACCGTCTTCTCCAGCTGCCACCGTGGTGCGTCCCCGCCTTCCCCGTCGTGCTCGATGGTGTAGTAGCAGAGCTTGGCTTTGCCGTCGCCGTGGTAGAAGTCGTGCGCGAATACGCCGACCTTCCCGTCCGGGGCCTCCACGACGGCGACGTGCTCCTCCCAGTAGCCTGCTGGTGATGGGATCTCTGCGACGGTGAGCTCCATGGCGCGGGTGTCGAGCACGAGCCACCGGTTGGTGAGGCAGTCCACCCAGTAGAAGCGTCCGTGCGCGTAGTGCCGCCGGTTCCAGACGGCGTGGATGGGACAGCTGAAAGGCGACCGGTTCCTACGCCAGACGAAGCAGTCCGGCGACGGGAGCGCGCACCACTGCCCGTCGCGCGACGAGAAGGCGAAAGCGACGACCTTTCTCGGACACCGCGCCGTCCAGATCACGGTGAACGACGGCTCCGCCTCCACCTCGCCGGCCTCGGCAGGGGTGAGGAAGGGTTCGCACCGGCGGCGGCCGTAGAAGACGGTGAGCGGGTTGACGACGGCGGCGGCGAGATCGTCGGGGATGGGCGGGAGCAGGACGTAGCGGCGGGACAGGGGGTCGCATACGGCGAGCTCGGTGAAGAGGATGCTCCCGGTCCCGGCCGACGCGCGGTCGAGGAGGAACCGGCCGTCGCGGTAGTCCCGGACCATCCATTCGGGGGCTTCTGCGCCGGCGCCGGCGGGGAGGAATCCGAATGAGAAGTCGGCGGCGCGGGCGACGGCGCGGGCGGCAGCCGCGGCCGGGTGGGGCGGCTCGGCGGGGTGGAAGGCGGCGCCGCCTCCCACGCCGTTGGGGCGGAGGGAGAAGGTGAAGACCCCGAGGAGCGCGCCCTTGTCCGGGTGCAGCGCGCGGTGGCGGCGGAGGAAGCGCGGGGAGGAGACGAGGGTGCGGAAGTCGCCGCAGGCTGCTGCGGCGCGCGCCAGGGCGGAGCGGGAGGGCAGGCGGAGCAGGATCTCATCCGCGATCTCGTCGGGGACCTCACGGAGCGGCTCCTCGCCGGCGTCGCCCATGGGCACCAAGCTCAGCTGAGCTGCTAGTCTATGTGGTGCCTCACTCGACTCGAGTTTCTGAGCTGTGAGCGAAGCAATAATTTATCGAAGCGAGATGAGGCCGTGTGGTCACTAATTGGCTAGTGTACTACTCATTCGAACAAAAGCTATAATGCCTTGTTTTAATTGCCATAATAAACTAGACAGTAACATGGATCCATAATTTAGGGGGGAAAAGTTTTTCCAGTCATCCCACCTATCCGGCTACAACCCAGAGAGAAATGATTTTTAATTGGTTACTGCCGGTAATAGCTTACAAGCTAATATTTATTGTTTATTATCTAATTTGTTTACTATTTAATTGGTGAGGAAATTTGGTTGCTCTTAGAGCTCACATGTCACATCCCAACGCGCAGGCTGTCAAGTCGATAGCAGCTCCCACGTGGCTCCGCCCAAAGTTTGGCCGATCTTGTGGAATTTTGGAGTTCCAGAAGAAAGTATAAGCATAATTAGGCACGCGAGGATTGCGATATTTTTTAATAGTTTTGTATAATTTGTTAGTTGGATGGTAGGCATTTAAGTAATAGTTTTTTTTATAGATTATGGAAGTTTATTTTATTGAACTGTCAATTAATTTTTTTAAATCCACGACCTAAAGCTTTTTACAATTCAATTTATGGAAGCGAGATGAGGCCGTGTGGGCAATAAATAATTGGCTAGTGTACTCATTCGAGCCAAAGCTATAATGCCACCATGTGTATTTCTTCTTTTAATTGCTATAATAAACTAGACAGTAAGATGGGTCTATATTTTAGTAAAAAAATCAGTTTTCCTAGTCATCCCAGGTTCCCAGCTACAACCGAGAGAGAAATGATTTTTAATTGTTTACTGGCTGGCAGTAAGCTTACTGTTGGCAACTTATTACTACCCCTATTTTATTTACTTATCATCAATTTTTTACTATAGTAATTTTAATCTTATATTTTTTTCTAAAAAAGTTTATAGGTATATAAATTTTTTATTATTAGATTTATCGTGAATTATATTTTATTAGTATAGTATAATTTTAAGTATTTATATTTTTTATAAAAATATAAGATCAAAATTACTATAATAAAAAATCGATGACAAATAAATAAAAACCGAGATGATACTAGCTTTCACAATTACTACTACAAGATAATAAGTCCATATTTGTTGTTTACTACTTAATTTGTGAGAACATTGCGTTGCTCTTGAGCTCACATTCACATCCCAACGCCGGGGTGTCAAGTCGATAGCTTTTACGTGGCTCCGCCCAAAGTTTGGCACGTGACCATCTTGTGGAATTTTGGAGTTCCCAAAGAAAGTCCAAGCATAAGACCAGCACTAAGGCTTCACTTTAATGTTCACATTTATTTTATAGAGGATTTTTTTTCGTTTAGGGATTCACTTTCGAAGACTGTTGAAAATGAGAGAAATAAATGAATAAGAACGAGTAAAGGGAATAAGAGTGAAATAAAATAAAGAAAATATGGTTGAAAATAATATTAGACGTGAGGATGCGGACACTTCAGGATGTGGCTGTCCTCCGTTCAGCAAATGGATGTGGATGTAGAAGCTTGTGAGTGACAGGTATTGTTGTGATGCACACCTGTTGCTACTGTACCAACCACGCAATGATAATTTCGCAACGCTCTTGGGTCTTGGGTCTGGAGCCTGGACAGCAACAGCTTAGCCACCGCGAAAAACGACGGCGACTTTGGTCTGTTTGTTTTAGTATTGGAGTATACTTTTTAATTTTTACCATTCGAAATTAAAATAAATAGATAGTTTTATTGTAGTTTTTTACATCCCAATTGTTGGATTATAGGAATTCCAACAACTTTTCATAGATCGTGAAAGTTTATTTTACTGAACTGTTTATCAATTTTTTAAAATTCATAATCTAAAGCTTTTCATAACCTAATTTTTTACAATCTAGAAACTATTTTTAAAAATCCCCAGTTAAAGACCGGAAAGGTCATGCCGGGCAATAATGTTTCTTGTATGTATGACCATCCGACGTGTTGGAGGCTTGGAGCATAGGAGATTGACACGATGCTGCTTGTCTAGCTGTGTGAAGTATACTACGAGTACTAGAAAGAAGGTACAATACTAGTTGCAGCATCTTGTTGGCGACTGTCGGTGAATCAGGAATTAGAGGTCTTCGAATCTCGATGCTAGGCCAGCAGTTTGCTATGTGGCGTCTTCCCGCGGGGGCTATCTCCGCGAGGTACGAAAAGATTAAGTTCTGGGAGAGGGCGCTCAGGGCTATGAACAGTGGTCCCCGAATACCCGAGTTCCTCGATGATCTGCGAAGACCAAGAGTCGAGAAGGGAGTGCGCGGGGTCATGAACAGTGGTCCCCGGGCACCCAAGTCCCCCGACGACCAGAAAAGCCGAGTACTGGGAAGGGTGTGCTCGGGGCCGCGAACAGTAGCCCCCGAGCACCCGAGTACCCCGAGGATCCAAGGAAGGTAGTTCCAGGATAAAGTGCTCGGGCTGCGAACAGCGGCCCCCGAGCACTCGGTTCCCCGAGGATCCGAACAGTCAATTCCGGGAGAGAGTGCTCGGGGCCGTGAACAGTGGCCTCCGAGCACTCGGTTCCCCGAGGACCAAGAGAGGGCGTTTCCGGGAGAGAGTGCTTGGGGATGTGAACAGTGACCCCCCCCCCCCCCGAGCACTCGGTTCCCCGACGGCCCAAGAAGTCCTTCGTCGGTGGCCCCCACGGGGGTCCAGCGGTGAGGTGTCAGCCAGAGAAAGGCTCGATGCCGCATTTAAGAGGGCGCGTGGCCTGTCACCTCCAACTGCTCCTGCCACGCTCGGTGTCAGTCCCTGCCGCATCCTGCTAGAAGGGCGTGAGGACATTTAATGCGCGGGTCCCATCCCGCGTCATCCGGCGCGCCTCGGGATAACATCGCGAGGCCCGAGGCGCTCCGCCTGCCGCCCTGCTGTGGCAGGCGTATAAGACCGAACGGGCACGCCGGGCCGCTCGGTGGCTGCCCGGTGGGCCCTCTCTGCGGCGCCCGTTGCCAACGCCATCATGACGGCGAAGACAGGGCGGGGGCGCATTTTCAACCCCCCATCACTTCGCGCAGCAGCCCATAATGACCGCTTTTCCATTAATGGCGCCTTGGAACTCGTGCCCTCCCCTTCGGGGCACGCTACCGCGGCGGGTATTTAAGAGAGCCGGCGAGCACGGACACAAAGGAGAGGACTCTTAGAGATTGAGGAACTCTGGAACACAGACGCCAAGACAGAAGAACACCTTAGTACAAGCACAGAAGCTGAGACCACCGAAGAACAAGGAGCCTGAAGCTCTAGGATAGACAAACATTCTTGTAACCAGCAACATTCCTGAGAGGCATTCTCAGGGTATTTATAGCATCCACACAGGAGTAGGGTATTACACTCAGTGCGGCCCAAACCTGTCTAAAAACCTCCAGTGCATTTACTTCTTTCTGCATTAGATCATTCCATCCCACCTGCCATCGCATTTACACCCATTTATTTCTCCCGCAAACATATTCAGAATCATCCCCCCGACCGAATCTCAAAAAGGGGTCCCTCCGGATCCCTGCGACAGGAGTTCACCCTCCGACAGCTGGCGCGCCAGGTAGGGGGGTTGCATCCCTGCATTTGTTTTGTTTTCCTGCAGGAAAAAATGGCAGGTGGCTATCGTCTCCGGCGCTCAGGCTCCAGCTCCAGTGAGGAAATGGAGCCCCTCGTGCAGGAGGCCCCAGTCGCTGCTGCTCCTCAGCAGCAGCCACGGTCTGCACGCACGGTGCTCCCCTCTCAGGGGGACCATGGCGCTGGGCCCAGCAGGGCCGCTGCCGCCGTCGCTAGCGCACCGCCTAACCCTCAGCAGGCGGCAGAAACTCCTGCCACCGGATCCACGTCTGGATAGCGCTGGGCGCCGTTACGGCGTAGGCTCACCTTTGGCGAGGCCAGTCCTGGGAGTGCGTTGCTTACGGTGCAAGCTCTCCTCAGGCACCCGTAGGTCCAGGCGGCGGGGGAAACCCCAGAAGACCGCTGGCTCCAGGAGGTGGCTTCCCTGGTCGGCACGGCTCACTGTCAGGTGCTGGCCGAAATTTTTCGGGCTACCACCCACCACGGCGCAACCAAGGCCGGTCCATCCTTGGGTGGCAGCCGAACCAACCGGGGGGCCTCCAAGCGGAGTGCCGCCCCCCTGGCCACTACCGGAGCTCAGGACCTTTGTTTGCACCTCAACGAGCGGAGGGCCGTCGAAGACGCGCGTGTTACCCTTGAGCGCCAACGGGAGTCCCGGCATGAGGCCGAAGCTGAGGACGAGGCCTCCTCCATGCCGACCCATGACCGTCGGGGCTCCCCGGCTCGCCGGCGTTCACCGCCCAAGGGCGCTGCCCGCGCAGCAGGGTACGGCACAGGCTGTCGTGCCTTCACCAGCAAGCTCCGTCAGGTTAAATGGCCCACCAAGTTCCGGCCAGAACTGCCGGAGAAGTACGATGGGTCCATCAACCCCGTCGAGTTCCTCCAAATCTACACCACCGCTGTTCAAGCGGCTGGCGGCAGTGAAAAGGTGATGGCCAATTATTTCCAAGTCGCCTTGAGGGGCTCTGCCCGCTCTTGGCTTATGAACTTACCCCCAGGATCCATCGGTTCCTGGGATGATCTCTGCCACCAGTTTGTGACGAACTTTCAGGGCACATTCACGCGCCCCGGCTTGGAGTGCGACCTCCACGCAATCAAATAGTAGGAGGGGGAGACGCTGCGGCGCTTCATACAGCGCTTCAGCCAGGTCCGCAATACCATCCCGTGGATAACCCCCCACGCTATCATTGTCGCGTTTCGGCAAGGTGTCCGCGACAAGCGGATGCTCGAGAAGCTGGGCACGCACGAAGTCGAAACCACCGCGGAACTCTTCGCGCTGGCCGACAAGTGCGCCAAGGCGGCGGAGGCTCAGGCATGGCATGTTCCACGCCCTGAGCATCCCGCCGCCGATCAACCAGGTCCTTCCTGCTCCGACAGGCGGGAAAAGAAAAAGAGAAGAAGGCGCGAGGCAGTCCCTGTCGAGCCGGCCCAGGAGCCTAACCGCTGGCCAGCTCGCCGGGCGGCCGCCGACAGAAGGCCCGCGCCCGCGAGGGCTCCGGCCGAGCCCCTCCTAGGGCTCCGCTCCCGCAAGGGCCCCCGCTCCTGCGAGGCTCGAGCCGGGGAAGTGGTGCCAGATCCACCAGACCAAGTGGCATGACCTCACAGAGTGCCGCACGGTCAAAGGTCTCATCTAGCAGTGCCAGAGGGACCGCGAGGAGCCTCGCAGGGGCGGCGATGACAGAGCCGCCCCCAACAACCAAGAGCTCGACTTCCAGGAGCCTGAGCACATGCCCTCCTCCCGCCGCAGCGTCAAGACCATGCGGCGCGAGGTGTGCTCGGCGACCCCGAGCACTAAGGCCGCACGGCCCCTGAAGTGGTCGGATGCCCCGATCATGTTCAGCCTGGCCGACCACCCCGCCAGTACTGCAGGCGTGGGGTGACTACCCCTGGTAGTGTCCCCCACCATCTGCAACGTAAAGGTCAGCAGGGTGCTGATCGACGGGGGTGCAGGCCTGAACCTCCTTTCCCGGGAGGCCTTCGAGAAGCTGCAGGTGCCTTCCAGGCGCCTAAAGCCGTCGCTCCCCTTTTACGGGGTGACGCCCGGGCACTCCCTGCCCCTTGGGCAGGTCGAGCTGCCCGTGACATTCGGGAGCTGGGATAACTTCCGGACGGAGAACGTCATCTTCGACGTCGTGGAACTTCCTCTCCCCTACAACGCCATCCTCAGGCGCCCAGCGCTTGCTCAGTTCATGGTGGTCACCCACTACGCGTACCTCACGGTCAAGATGCCGGGCCCTGCGGGCCCCATCTCCGTGTCCGCCGAGACCGGTAGCGCCGTCTCCTGCGCCGAGCAGTTATACTCGTCCTTGGTCTCAGCTCGGGCCGAGGTCGAAGGTCATCCAGGGGGCCCGGGACCCTCTTCATCCAAACCCTGACTCGCTGCCGACACCTCCGTTCCTACAAAGGAGGTCATGGTGGGCGAAGACGCTTCCCAGGTCGTCCGAATCGGCGGTGTCCTGGGCGGCAAATAGGAAAGCGCGCTCGTCGCCTTTCTCCGGGCTAACGTCGACGTGTTTGCATGGTAGCCGTCCGATATGCCCGGGATCCCTAGGGAGGTGATCGAGCACCACCTGGCTGTGCGCCCGGACGCACGGCCGGTGAAGCAAAAGGTCCGGCGGCAAGCGCCCGAGCGCCAGGAATTCATCCGGGAGCAAGTAAGTAAGCTCCTTGACGCTGACTTCATCCGAGAAGTCCTCCACCCCGAGTGGCTGGCAAACCCAGTCATCGTCCCGAAGGCCAACAGCAAGCTCCGCATGTGCGTCGACTACACCGACTTAAACAAGGCTTACCCAAAAGATCCTTTTCCTCTGGACAGTGCCGGGTGCCTCTCCGGCGTAGGCTCGCTTTCAGCGAGGCCGGCCCCGGGAGTGCGCTGCTTGCGGCGCACGCTCTTCTCAGGCATCCGCCTGTCCAGGCGACGCTGGAAACCCCGGAGGGTCGCTGGATCCAAGAAGTCGCTGCCCTGGTCGGCACTGCTCGCCGCCAGGTGCTGGCCGAGAGTTCTCGCGCCACCACCCAGCGTGGCGCCGCCAGAACCGGCCCATCAACGGGCAACGCTCGCAAGGGCCGGGGGGCCTCCAGGCGAAGCGCCACCCCCCTGGCCGCGTCCGAAGCCCAGGACCTCCGCTTGCGTCTCAACGAGCGGAGGGGCCACGAAGATGCGCGTGTCACTCTCGAGCGCCAGCGGGACACCCGGCAGGAGGCCGAGGCTGAGAACCAGGCCTCCTCTTTTCCAGCCCACGATCGCCATGATTCCCCGGCTCGCCGGCGTTTGCCGCCAAGGAACACCACCCGCGCCACGGGGTACGGCACCGGCTGCCGTGCCTTCTCTATTGAGCTTCGACGGGTCAAATGGCCCTCCAAGTTCCGCCCTGAGCTGCCGGAGAAGTATGACGGGTCCATCGACCCCGTTGAGTTCCTCCAAATATACACTACGGCCGTCCAGGCGGCCGGTGGCAGTGAAAAGGTGATGGCAAATTATTTCCATGTTGCCTTGAGGGGCTCTGCCCGTTCTTGGCTCATGAACTTACCCCCAGGATCTATTAGCTCCTGGGATGACCTCTGCCACCAGTTTGTGGCTAATTTTCAGGGCACGTTCACGCGCCCCGGCTTGGAGTGCGACCTCCACGCTGTCAAGCAACAAGAGGGGGAGACGCTGCGACGCTTCATCCAGCGTTTCAGCCAGGTCCGCAACACCATCCCGCCGATAGCCCCCCACGCTGTCATCGTCACCTTCCGGCAGGGCGTCTGCGACGAGCGGATGCTCGAGAAACTAGGTACACACGAAATCGAAACCACTGCGGAACTCTTCGCACTGGCCGACAAGTGCGCCAAGGCGGCGGAGGCCTGGGCTTGGCATGCTCCGCGCCTTGAGTGCCTCGCTGCCGACCAACCAAGTTCTTCCCACTCCGACAGGCGGGAAAAGAAAAAGAGAAGAAAGCGCGAAACCGCTCCTGTCGAACCGGCCCAGGGCCCCGCCCATAGGCCGGCCCAAGAGCCCGACCACCAGCAAGAACGTCGGGCGGCCGCCGACAGACGGCCAGCGCCCGCAAGAGCCCCGGCCAGGGCCCTTCCTAGGGCTCCAGCTCCTGCGAGGGCCCCGGCCCCCGCCCGGGCTCCTGCTCCAGCGAGGGCCCCCGCTCCCACGGGGCCCGAGCCAGGCAAATGGTGTCCCATACACCAGACCAGATGGCACGATCTCACGGAGTGTCGTATGGTCAAAGGCCTCATCGAGCAGCGCCAGAGGGAGTGCGACGAGTCCCACGGTGGAGGCGACGCTGAGGCCGCCCCCGACAACGCCGAGCTCGGCTTCCAGGAGCCCGAGCATACCGTCACCTTCATCGACGGAGGCGCCTACATGCCTTCCTCGTGACGTGGCATCAAGACCATGCGGCACGAGGTGTGCTCGGCAACCCCGAGCGAAGAGGCCGCCAGGCCCCTGAGGTGGTCGGACGCTCCGATCACGTTCAGCATGGCCGATCACCGCGCCAGTACTGCAGCCGTGGGGCGACTACCCCTGGTGGTGTCCCCCACCATCTCCAATGTCAAGGTCGGCAGAGTACTGATTGATGGGGGTGCAGGCCTCAACCTCCTATCCAAGGAGGCCTTCGAGAAGCTGCAGGTGCCCTCCAGGCGCCTAAAGCCGTCGCTTCTATTCTGCGGAGTGACACCCGGGCACATCCTGCCTCTCGGGAAGGTCGAGCTACCCGTGACCTTTGGGAGTCGGGACAACTTCCGCACAGAAAACGTCCTCTTCGACGTCGCGGAGCTCCCCCTCCCCTACAACGCCATTCTCGGGCGATCGGCGCTCGCCAAATTCATGATGGCCGCGCATTATGCGTATCTCACGGTTAAGATGCCGGGCCCAGCAGGCCCCATCTCCGTGACTGCCGACTCCGGCGGCGCCGTTTCCTGCGCCGAGCAGTTGTACATGGCTTTGGTCTCAGCTCAGACCGAGGTCGAAGGCTACCCAGGGGGGTCCGGGACCCTCTTCATCCAAACCCCAACTCGCTGCCGACGCCTCTATCCTTACAAAGGAGGTCGTGGTGGGCGAAGACACTTCCCAGGTCGTCCGAATCGGCGGTGACCTGGGTAGCAAATAGGAAAGCGCGCTCGTCACCTTCCTCCGGGCTAACGCCGACGTGTTTGCATGGCAACCGTCCGACATGCCCGGGATCCCTAGGGAGGTGATTGAGCACCACTTGGCTGTGCGACCGGACGCACGCCCGGTGAAGCAGAAGGTCCAGCGGCAGGCGCCTGAGCGCCAGGAGTTCATCCAGGAGCAGGTCAGCAAGCTCCTTGACGCCGGATTTATCCGAGAGGTCCTCCACCCCGAGTGGCTGGCGAATCCAGTTATCGTCCCGAAGGCCAACGGCAAGCTCCGCATGTGCGTGGACTACACCGACCTAAATAAGGCTTGCCCTAAAGATCCTTTTCCCTTGCCCCGCATAGATCAAATTGTAGATGCAACCGCGGGATGTGATCTTTTGTGTTTCTTAGATGCAAACTCTGGGTATCACCAAATTCGCATGGCCATAAAGGATGAAGAAAAAACTGCTTTTACCACCCCGGTGGGGACTTATTGTTATATGCCAATGCCTTTTGGTCTGCGCAATGCTGGGTATTCTTTCCAGCGCGCCATTCGCATTACCCTTGATTCGCAGGTTGGCCACAACGTCGAGGCCTACATCGACGATCTCGTGGTCAAGTCCCGAGACCGCGCCACCCTGCTCGAAGACCTTGCCGAGACTTTCAACAGTCTCCGCACTACCCGACTCAAGCTCAACCCAGAGAAGTGTGTCTTCGGGGTACCCGCGGGCAAGCTCCTCGATTTCTTGGTTTCCAGCCGAGGAATCGAGACCAATCCAGAGAAGATCCAGGCCATCGAGCAGATGCAACCCCCGGCTCGACTCAAGGAGGTCCAGCGTCTCGCCGGCTGCATGGCGGCCCTCGGGCGCTTCATCTCCAAACTTGGGGAGCGGGGGCTCCCCCTCTTCAAGCTTCTGAAGAAGACCGGTCATTTCGACTGGACACTGAAGGCCGAGTAGGCCTTCCGCGACCTGAAGAAGTACCTCACCTCACCACCCGTGCTGGTGGCTGCGGGTCCCATCCCGCGTCATCCGGCGCGCCACGGGATAACATCGCGAGGCCCGAGGCGCTCCGCCTGGTGCCCACGCCGGGCCGCTCGGTGGCTGCCCGGTGGACCCTCTCCGCGGTGCCCGTTGCCAACGCCATCATGACGGCGAAGACAGGGCAGGGGGCGCGTTTTCAACCCCCCATCACTTCGCGCAGTAGCCCATAATGACCGCTTTTCCATTTATGGTGCCTTGGAACTCGTGCCCTCCCCTTCGGGGCATGCTACCGCCGGCGGGTATTTAAGAGAGACGGCGGGCACGGACACAAAGGAGAGGACTCTTAGAGATTAAGGAACTCTGGAGCACAAATGCCAAGACAGAAGAACACCTTAGTACAAGCACAGAAGCTGAGACCACCGAAGAACAAGGAGCCCGAAGCTCTAGGATAGACAAACATTCTTGTAACCAGCAGCATTCCTGAGAGGCATTCTCAGGGCATTTATAGCATCCACACAGGAATAAGGTATTACGCTCAGTGCGGTCCGAACCTGTCTAAAAACCTCCAGTGTAGTTACTTCTTTCTGCATTAGATCATTCCATCCCACCTGTCATCGTATTTGCACCCATTTATTTCTCCCGCAAACATATTCAGAATAATTCCCCCGGCCGAATCTCAAAAAAGGGTCCCTCCAGATCCCTACGACAGGAGTTCACCCTCCAACAGCGACCTTTTTATTTTTATATTTTTAAATTGAAAATTACAAATATATAAGTTTGTTTTGAAATTTTGTAACTCTACGGGTTACATGTTAAAAATAAAAAATATTTTACATTTCAATGATATCACAATTCAAAACAATATTAAAATAATTATGGAAAATTTTAAAAAAATTATGATATAGATGTTTCCAACTAAAAAAATAGTTGTACAATGGAAAACAAAAAATGTTTCAGTAGTCTATCGCTCTTCCAACGGACAACTGGAGTTGTCACACTTTCAACAGAAGACAGTATAGAATTACAAATTTTTACGGACTAATATATTTGCAATTTTTGGATTCAAAAGTATAAAAAATGAAAAAAAAACTCGGTTGGGCTCAGCTCTTGGCTAAGGCTAGTGAGAATCCAGGCGATCCTTCTCCCATAGGCCAGAGGCCCAAACCAGAAACCACTAACGGGCCAAGATGCTGAACAACGAGTTTTTTATTTTTATATTTCTTCGATTAAAAAATTGAATAAATAGATTTTTCGGGGTAATATTTGCAAAAATAGACATTTGCCGTCCTCTGAAAGTGTTGTAGCCCTATCAGAGGGCGGTAAGGAGTCCTTACCGCCCTCTGAAAGGACGGGTGGCTCCAACCGCCCTCTCAGAGGGCAGGTTGGGTCTAACCGCCCTCTCAGAGAGCGGGTAGGGGGCAACCGCCCAATGAGAGGGCAGGTAGGTTCCAACCACCCTCTCACAGGGAGGGTAGGCCCCACTCTATTTTTTTTAATTGTAAATGTGTATATTGCTCAATATTTGAAATTGATATGTTGCAAAATTTGGAATTAAAATGGTTAAAAAGTGGCCAATATGGTATAATGGGGAAGCGATATTTTGGACTAGTTCACGTATTGTTAGGAGGATACAAAATCAATATTTATGAACAAATTATATATGTGAAGCACTCACAGCATATTACGCGGCAATGAGGTTACAAACAGTGACAAACATAAGATTATACATCGGTGGAAAATATTACATGGGACTGTAACCATGAAGACACGACGACAAAAAAGGTGGCATGTACGGTTCGCATAAAGACCTACTTAATAGTGTGTCACTCCTAATCATAACATGTCTTACGGAGTGAAAACATGCCAGGTTACATTAGATACTCTCTACTGAGTGCATGTAGGATATTTGCCCTTTCGCAGGGCATCGAGACCTACTGCCTTAACGCGACGGGCTCTCTCCCGCTTCCTTGCCCTCTCAGCTTCGCAGGCCTGAGCCGCGGTATGGTCCTGCGTTGCCTTCCTCATACGCTCTTCTTCCTGCTGCTTCAGGCGTAGTTCCTCTTGCTGTTGCTCGTACTCCCGGCGTGCGTAAGCTTCCCTCCTCTACCGCATGGTCATGTTGACCCACCGCTTCTGGTCTTCATTTTGCTCAATGTCGAGCCATTCAATAAAGTCACAGATAGGATGAGGAGACTGGACAAATAGAACAAGATGAGAGATTAGTAAAATAGTGTGTGAAATCAGGAAAGATGTGGCTGATCTTTGTCACTATACCGGTGGGTACTCATAAGGTCCATGTTGAGGCTTGTCGTATTGGTAGTTGGCACACATGAAGAAGCGTAGGCATAGGTGTAGGAGATGTCCTGGGACTCGCGAAGCCTACAACAGTCGTCATAGAAGCACATCGGTGGTTCGACCCCCTAGGGATGAAAATCCTCCAATGTTTCTTGGGTGGGCTTGGTGGAGCTGAGAAAGACATTACAGTTGAGAGAACTGAGAAATAAGTAGTGTATCTATGCATGAAGGTGGAGTTATTTATAGTGGCGGAGGGCAGGAGCATTGGATTCCCTCTTAAAGAAATGAGTGGGTGGAAGGGCTTGGCGGGGGGCAGGAGCGTTGGATTCCCTCGTGAAGAATGGAAAAGTTGTGACATTGATGCTGAACAGATATTCCATTTGTCAAGATACATGTGTTGTCATTTAATTTTTGGTAAAAGCTCTCATGTGTTGTCACTTCTTGTCTATAGCCTACGCAAGGAGAAATGTGTTGTCATTTCATGGTTAAAGTTGAGTGGTGCGGTCAATTCGTCTCTGCAGATTACGCCAGGACAGATGTGATGTCATTTAATGGTTAAAGTTGAGTCGTGTGGTCACTTTGTGACTAAAGTTAGACTCTCGATAGAGTTTTCGAGTGGTTACTTCGTGTATAAGTAGCTTTGTAAGAAATACTTTTCTAGATCTGTCGTGAACGGTTCATACATAGCCGAGGACGATAGAAAGTAGTGTGTGGTCACGTTGGATTAAGAAATGCAACTAGCGTGCGATCACATTGGAATAAGAAATGCAGTTACAATATGATAAGTAGACCATAGAGATTAGACGCGTCCGAATATATAAGAATAGCTCACGAATCGAAGATGCATATGTAAGTTACAAAAGCAAATGTATAATCCTATTGTTGTCTCTCCCACTGACGTTGGTTGTTCCCACCATTATGGTCCCTATGCCGCTACCGCTGGTTGTCCCTCACGTGGCCCCTAGAGTAGGTCAAGGCATCGGGTGCACTAACCTACCTGGTAGGCCTAGTAGGAATCAAAGGTGTCGATGCCTCCTCCTGAGTGTGTTGTGTCCGAAGTGGAGCACCAGGTAGCTGGGACTGTTGGAAGACGTTGTAGTCTGGTGTGCCCCCGAAGAAGTCCCTCACGAGGTTGAACGGAGAGTCTGGCCCAGGCTCGTCCTCCTGGCTGGGGTATGAAGACCGCAAAGGTTCCGCCGATGTCCATGTGTACTGGCTAGAGGGGCCTACGAACAGATGAACTTATTAGATACGAAAAATGTGCAAATGAAAGTATTTGTATAAAATGCACTATTGTACATGTGTGGTATGCAGGTGCAGCAGTAGATGGCCAGGCGTGCGTGCCGTAGTAGGGGTCGAACGCTAGTGGTGGGATCGGTCGAGGTGTAGCTGAAGACGGCCCGGCCTCATCTTCGAAGTAATATGTGGACAATATTAGATATACAATTGAATATATTGAATACGGAAATGTAGTGCCTCCCAGTACCTGGCCTGCGAGTGGTGAGGGTGTCGGCACTGGGCTCGGTCTAGGTGGCAGCGTCGAGACATGTGTAGGTGCACCTAATATTTGTTTCAAATTAATGCACCAGTAACAAACGAATATCTTTAAACGCCGTGCGTATGACATATCCGTACATATTGGGTCCAGGCCTGTAGGTCGTGGTACAGGGGGCCGTGTGGGTGCCAACCCCGGTGGACGGCATTGCACATCAGACCTTCTGGACGACTCTGCGTGGACCCCACTCAACCTGGGAGGCACCCGTGCCACGTCTGTGGTGGACCAGCAAGAGGTAAGCTTCAGGGTCCGCGCGGTCTTTTCGAAAACCCGCTTGACAAACCCTACTACATCCACTGCACTGAGCTACACCTCTTGCCTGAGGCGGTCCATGGTTCCAACTGCGTCCCTATGGATATCATAAATGATATCGGCCTGTGGAAATAAACAAAAAATGAGAATTTCAGTTTATAGTCGTTCTTACGCGAGTATATGGTACTGAAATAAGATGTAAATTACATATACCGCTAATGCAGCGTCCTCGTCCCAATGTCCCGGGTAGGCTTCCGTAGTCGATGCGACGTGGGACCGGACATACTCTGGGGTGAAGGTGACCCGTATACGTGTACGTGGCATGTACCACCGCAGGTACTCCTTGAAGCTCCGCTCGTCGAATGGACGCACCTCCTCCACGACATCCTGAAGGGCTTGGGTCCATACTGAGATGTACATAGATTCGTGAAGGGCCTGGATTACTTGTAAATGTATCAACAATATCATATCCATACAGCTCATGATTCCAGGTGTTCAGTATTTGATCCTTCATTAAGTACTTTGAAACATATTACTTGTGAAGCATATTGTGCTCCACACATGCAGCTATGACGTGTGTACAAGGCCTGTGAAGCAATTGTGGCTTTTGGCACGTACAAATGCATGACCCACTCCTAAGCACGCACTCTTGCACATGCCGCTCACGACTTTCACCCCTATGACCCTTATCCCAGCACAGGACACTGAACCTATGCTATTCAGTCCCCTCTTGATTAGCGCGGTGCATTTGTGACTTCTTTGTGTCCTTCTCCATGTACTCACATAGCATCCGTCCATAAAGCATACAGTTATCTTCCATTACCTTCGAAGCAGCTGCTTACCGATCAATAAAGCATCTGTATGCATAATAACTTCTACAATTCCAATGAGTGGGAGGGACCTCATACCCCGCATGACTCAGTTATAGACCTCAGCAAGATTTGTTGTCGTTATCTCATACCTTGTCCCAGCACTATCGTACAGCAAAGCCTATTTTCATTTGGCTTATTACGCATCCACTACGAAAAGTTCCTAATAGCTGACCCTGACCTCATTACTATCTGAGAAGTATCTGTTGGGAGAGGTCCAAGAGCTATCGCTTTATCACCTGTGGCTGCTACCTCAGCTATCTGTTTCATAGTTAGTTCGTCCAGTCTTGCCCATAGGGCATTGAACTTTCTTTGTTGGTTTTGATTGCACAATTTCTTGAAAAGCTTCATCAAGTCTTTGTTTTTGAACTGTTTGTAAAAGTTCGCACCCATATGGCGCATGCACCACCTGCTCTTCAAGTCGGGCCACTTTCTGTAACACACCGTCGAACACTCCCATATTACATATCCAGCAAAACCTGCAACAACCCTTCATGTCTATCATGAATCAAACAAACATCTGGCATGTCCAGAACGATAGCATGTTTCACCCACTCAAGGAACCAATATCATCTATCTCCGTTCTCACTCTCCACAAAAGCAAATCTCAATAGCAGGACTTGGTTGTTCTCATCGACCCCAATTGCAGACAATATATGCCATTTATACTTCCCAGTGAGGAACGTCCCGTCTAGGCAAATGATAGGTCGACAGTGCCGAAATACTTTGATGGTTGCAGCGAATGCAAAGAAAACACGCTACAATACTTGTTTCCCGCTGTACTCCACATCAGTCGAGGGGTAATGCTTGATGTCATAGTAACTTCCAGGGTTTCTTCCACATATTGTGGCTAATTGGCGAGATAGATTGTGATATGAATCTTCATATGTCCCGAACCTCATCTCAATAGCCTATGTTTCGCCCTCCATATCTTCGCGTAGTTTATTGTATACTGGAACCTTTGCTCAATAGCATGGATTATTGATCGTGGCTCATACTTCAAGTTGTCCATAATCTCCCCATACGTAATATTGGCAATAAAAGCAAATGACAGGTTCCGGTGGGTGAACTCTATTTTCTCAATATGACAATTATGCTCATTGACTATTGAGCACTACTAGTAGTCTACCCATTTCCCCTGAATGCGTGCACCCGTCAAGGACATTCAGGCACCAAATACTTCACATCGTACTCCCTTTTACTCGACTTAACAACCTTGAACTGCCTCCGAAAAGACAACGACCAGAATTTAACTTCATCAATAACAAACTCCTTTGTAGGGTACATAGCACCCTGAGACACCTCGTTCTCATGATACTCCCATGGTGTCCGATCAGCCTCACTAACCACCAGCTTCAAAAATTCCTAATTACTCCACTCTGCAAGAACAGGGGCATTTCCCTCCTCGTCGGATGAATCCTTATCGGCAACGGCTTCCTCCAGCTCTTGATCCTCCAACTCCATCTCTTCAATTATGCTAGGGATGTGCTCCCCCTCATCGGCTACACCCCTCGGTTGTATCTCAGGCATATCCCCAACATCTTGCCTGGCCCTGATATTTACCGGGTCTGATTCATCTACCACTATCTGACTTATTCCCGCTACTATTTTCACAGAGTTTATCTCTGTTGGATCCTTCTGGTACGCCTCAGCTAACAAAATCAGAGGGAGCCCACGGTCACATAATATATTTACATACTGCCTCCAAGTAGATGTCGCATCGATCAGGACGAGCTCGCCAAAGTAGCGCTGATTAGCATGGCTTAGGACAGCTCTCAGCTTAAGATCATGTTGCTGTGGATCCAGTTGAAAATACCGCATCAACCACTTGCACACATCCATAATGGTCCTCTCATTGGCTTTACTAAGACCCTTGACGACATGATGAAACCTAGAGAGATCTACACCGTTATGACCATAACTAATTTAACATTCACCATAATATATCTGAAAATATAATTTATCTGTCATCCCTGAAAACATCCTTAAATATATCCAATGTTAAGACCGACAAACTATATTTCTAATTATCGAAACTAAAAAAAATTTACCGACACCGATTATTGCCTAACAATAGGTTCTTCAACATTGCCCCTAAGCAAATTAACCTACAATTATGACTAACATCATTATTCTATACAATCTAGGTATTCGAAACTACCATACTAAAAATACTACTATGTATTTAATAGCTATCCTACCATATCGTAATTAATATTGATAATATACTACAAAATACAGTATTTTCTAAACCCTAAACCCTAGGTTATACCGCTAAACCCTAGATCTAGTGGTACTTTACTTACTAACAAAAACATGAGTATAAAAAAAATTACCGAAAAATGTTCTTCAAAATCCGCCGATCGAAAACAGTAGAGCTTCGCCGCGCTGTCTCCCTCTCCTCTCCTCTCCTCTCCTCTCCTCTGCTTTTCTCTTTTTTAGAAATAAAATGATAATTTTTTCTCAATTTAACTGTTTATATAGAAGATGGAGGAGAGTCTTAACCGCCCCCTGAGAGAGCGAGTAGGGGATTCCCCGTGCCCGCCACCCTTACCGCCTATGAGAGGGCTGCAACTCTTTCATAGAGCGGCATGCGTCTATTTTTGTAAATATTGTCCCGAAAATCTATTTATTTAAATTTTTAATCGAAAATATATATTAAAAAACTCCTGAACAACTCTCCTATGAACTGGGTAAACCGCCAACCCATTTCCAAACCCCTCCCCCTCCCTTCCATTCGACTGCCGCCGCCGCCACGCTCCGCGCCGCCCTCACCTCCGGCGTCGGCCGCCTCCCTGCCCTCCTCACCCGCCATCACTAGCGCCTCCTCTCCGGATCCTACTCCATCGCCGCCCTCTTCTCCGACCCCTCCCCGCCCGCGGACCCCTCCGCCCCGATCCAGTCCGCCGGCGTCGACCTCTCCCACCCGGACAACGTTGCCGTGCTCCTGGTCGACCCGGACCTTGCCGGCAACTACTGCGGCCTCCCACTTCTCCTCCTGGGCCGCCTCCCATCATGCCGCTGCCGCCCTCAACTCCAAGTCCTTCAACTCCATGCTCCAGCTCGCCGCCGCGAATGGCGACGCCGACCGCTTCTGGTCCCTCATCGCCTCCATGCGGGCCAAATGCTACGGCATCTCCAAGCCCGCCTTCCGGGCCGCCTCCGAGAGCTTCCGGGCCAAGGACATGGCCAGGGACGCCGACCTGCTCCAGGAGGCCTACGCCGCGCACGCCACGAACGCGGCGGCCGCGGAGGTGTGCAAGGTTCTCCGGTCGCCGGACAAGGATGGGTCCTGGAAGCTGGCGATGTTGAGTGAACTACGTGTTGAGGTGACTGATGAGCTCGTGGCATTGGTGGTGGAGAAGGTGGGGCAGTACCCGTGTCAGGCAATGGTGTTCTTCCGGTGGATGGAGCAGTCGGCCAGAGCGGGGATCTGTTGGGGCAAGGTTTACAAATTACAATGCAATGGCAAGGGTTCTCGGCCGGGAGGATTGCATCGAGGAGTTCCGGGAGGTCCTGCGGAAGATGAGGGGTAAGGGGCTTCAGATGGATAGAGATGTGTATGTCACTGTCACCCACAGGTTCCTCAAGAGGAAGATGGTTGAGGATGTGGTGGACTTGTTCTGGATCATGGCAGGCAGGCCGGAAAAGCTCTCGACAGAGGATTTTGTGTTCTTGTTGAAGAAGATTGTGGTGAGTGGTGACTGGTGATTTGGATCTGAAGTTTGTGACAAGGGTCGTGCGGTACTATCAGAATGCGGGCAATGAGGTGAAAGCCTTGGCCTTTAATGCTGTTCTCAAGTCGTTGAGGAGCGTAGGGAGGCTTGGGGAGAGTTGCGGAGTTCTGAGAGCAATGGAGGAAGGTGGCCTCGCACCGGATAGTGCTGACCATGAGAAAGCTATTCTTGCAATGTGTGACGCTGGGAATCTGTTCAAGCCAACTTTGCTTTTGGGGAGGTGAGGGGTTGGAACGGACATTTCGAATGACAGCATCAAAGATATCTATATACATAGGAATGCTTATTCCGGACTGCATTCTGGAAAAAGTAGCCTACTTGACAGAAAGGGCAGGTACTCTCGGCTCGGAGGTAGCCACTCTCGTCTTTCAACCTCACCCGCCACTTTGAATTTAGTGGGGCATTGTTTATTTACAGCCACTACGAGTTGCAAGTGAATGGGGCTAGTGCGTGTGAATGGAAGGGTTCATCAAGGTGGTGTTTGATTGGAAGATAAAGTGAAATAGGATAGGATCGTTTCTGTTTTTAGGATAGGATGATCTTCTTCTTTTTTAACATGCAGAGCAACAGATCATTCGGTGAAGACATCAATATTTACTTTGCATCTAGACAAAATACTCTAGTGAGTTTAACCCCTGTAAAGTCAATTCTCTTGAGAGTTCTCCAATTCAGTCAATCTTTGTCCTGGCTACGATGACTTCTTGATATATTGCATCTATAGAACTTACTAACATATATTACGTAATTTTCGCCAGGAAGTGGCATGACTCAACCCTGGAGATCAATTGGCGCCTGAAACTCCTTAACCATGTGTACAATGTAACAAATAGCATATAACGGAGTGGCAACAGATTGATGTTAGGGTAGCGGATAGCGGTCGATATTGCGGATGCAAAGTTCTGATAGCGAAATTTAAAACATACTCATAATTTTGAGGATAGACCATGATACTTGACTTACCAACATGGTAAAATCTAGCACTGGATTGGAGATATGGAGCGTGGGGGTGTGGCAGCGGCTCCTCATGGTTGACGCAGGAGAGTCATGGAGTGCTAGATTTTGCACAATTAACAGATCGCAAGCTGCATAAGTTAGTATCCTTGCGGCCCGCTAAATGATACTAGACGGATTGGCACACCTATATCGCGTTTGTTTTTTTTGCATAAAACATGATAGAAGAAGACTAAAAAAATTATGTTCAGCAATTTTGGGCATCTTAATATTTATTTATGAATTTACTATTATTTAACACATTCATTTAATTATGGGGAAAACAGTATTATTTTTATGCATATAATTTTAATATATAGACGACAGTAATACGAACATAACAAAATTTGTTTCATATTTTTTGAGTTTTAGATATTTTTATGTGCATTTTAGATTATTTCAACCGATTTATCAATATAACTATTATACCTTTCGCTATTTTTCTAGAATTTCTAAAAAATTATATTATACATATAAATATACGGATACGTATATACATATCTGTATCCGTATATATACATATATACATGTAGGACCTACATAAACAGTAGGTACAGTACCTTAGACCTGGAATCACTCCAATTCTTGAAGCTTTAATACATAGTTGATTACGGTTGCAAAGTTATAACCCGCTCCCTTGATGCCGTGGCGGCTCAGTCCATTACAACAATAGCAGACGCAATAGTAGCCGTTACAAACCCTATTTATTATCTTGCATGCGTAGCAAATCCCGAATTGTGAAGACTAGGCTATAAGGAGCTCTTAACCCCTCTAGAAAGGTGTGTATAGGTGTTTACTATTTCTTCCTTTAATGCTGGCTCTATAACCCTGAGAATATAGTAGTATATTAGTATGGTATACGATCACATAGAGCTATTAACGTTATTCCAGATTTCTGGTTCCATTCAAGTATGGAAAATGTTAGACGTGGTGTGTCACCTAAAAGTGCGGTACATGCCTAGTGAAATGTCATATGTTATTGTCAGATTTAGCATCAAACTAATTCACTCTTGCTGTCGATTGGCTTTGAAATGGGTATCAAACAAGAGGTTTTCGGCGGCAGAGAAATGGGCAACTGGGAAAAGGGCATGACGAGCTCTGATTACATACAGTGATGATGCGAGGTCATCCTTGGTTCTCAATTGCTAGAAACTGTACAACAGCCTAGGAATAATTGCTAGAAACTGTACAACAGCCTTAAAGGGCTCCCTAGTTCATGTTGGCAGAGAAAATCTGTTTAGTGCTGACTCTGGATTTGAATGTTCTCTTTTATGCGAATAATTTTCAGTAACTGTAAAAATATCATCCAGCGTTGCAGAAAAGAATGTACTGGTCAGACTAGGAATAATTAGGGTACCATGTGCAGTAATAGATGTGAAGGCGTGTGAATCATGCAGACGAGGGGAAAATCACCATGTAAAGGTGAACACAAATTACCCCTTTTTTCTGTTACTGAGCAGGCAATCAAACCGTCAAAAGTACATGGATGTCCTATAGATGGGAAGGCGTGTGAATCATGCAGAAGGGAAAATCACCATGTAAAGGTGAACACAAAATATCCCTTTTTCTGTTACCGAGCAGGCAATCACACTGTCAAAAGTACATGGAAATGGAACAGCCCGAACCGGAGTTACCAGACTAACGACACGGGGAAGCTGTCCAACGGTAACTATGATCACGAGCCTAGTGCAAAATTAGTAATTTCTCGAATGGTTTCTCCCAGTGGTCAGCTTGACAACAGTGACTGTGCACATCAGACAATTGTGAGTGGTGGCCTGGGGAGCCTGAACATAAATAGCTGATTTGTTTATTGTTTTTGCATCACAACGGCTGAGCTCCCCGATGGTATACGACATATGCATTGTAGCAAGATCGCATCGTCCATTACTCTTTGCCAAAGTCTGTGCTGTAGTGTGCACTGGATTCCAGCTTCTTTGCATCATTTAGCTTCCTCACAGCCTGAGACATATAGTTTGTATAGAAGAAATTCAATGTCAGTGCCTTACCAGTTACCAGTTACCAACAACATTTTGTTGAGGTACAGACAGAAGGGAGTGTGAGACAGCGCACCTTCATGAAGTCTTCATGAACTACATAGTCCCTCTCTGCACGAATTGCAGCCATACCGGCTTCAGTACAGACATTCCGGAGATCAGCCCCGTTGAAACCCTAAAAGCAGACAAAGTTAGGAGAAACTAGGCAATGAGATAACAAAATTAGATATGATCACACAAATAACTCACTTCAGCTAATTTCACGACAGCTTCATAATCAATTTCCCCATGCTTGGCGATACCAGCTGCATGAATTTTCAGAACTTCCATTCTTCCTTGCTCATTGGGTAGTGGAATCTCGATCTTCCTGTCTAGGCGTCCAGGACGCAGGAGTGCAGGGTCCAGAACATCAGGTCGGTTAGTTGCCATTATCATCTTTACCTGCACAAGAAAAAAAAAATCCTTGTCAATCAGAACTCAAACAGATCAAACAAAATACAAGCTGCATATTAATATTAGAAAGAAGTTGAACGGAGTAATAGAGAATGTTATGCGAGTCATTGTGCACAGCCCACAAAAGCCATACAAATAAATGGAGCAATCAGTATTATATCCAGTATGCTAAAAGGACCCATCCTATTCCTAACATCCCCAACTGGAGTTTTAGCTCAGTAGTTAGCTGACCATGCAGAATCGTGCCACCATGCAAACGAGTTGCTAGTTTGCAGTATTAATCTCTGTAAAACAAGAACGTTGACCTGGATGGATATTTCCAGAATATCCAGAACACTTGCATGATTAATTGAGTAAAACAAGAAGTTCAAATAGTACACAAATGATAAAGCAATATCATGCCAGCGGTGTACTTTTGGGAATCCAGTATTACAATTGCTGAAGTAAATGCTTCATTATATTACAGATTCATCTTAGGGAGCATTTGGTTGGGGTAATGTCGATTAGATTCCTGGTAATCTGGTGGTAATTTGGCTTAATTCCACTGTTTGGCATAACCATCCTAAAATTTAGGAAGGGAATGGAGGATTACCGTTGTAACTAGATTCCAGTAGTTGAGGGGAATAGGATTCCTTTCAAAATAGGTAGCTACCTCAGATTACTAGGTAGCTATCTGAACTTACTAACCTGCAGGAAACTCCTCGTCCCGAAATTTTTACGTGTGGTCGCTCATGTGCTGCCGCGATGTCCTCCGAAAAAGTTGGACCGCTCTGCAATTTCTGTTCGTAACGTTAAGTCGCTGCCCTATTGAATCCAATCCTTTCTCCAAGGTAATACATCGATCTCTGAAGATCTCCAACAATCGTTGCTCGTCTGCTTGTGGATTGGAAAGTGCCTTGCTGTCAAAACCCGTCTAGATTGTTTCCTCTTCTCCCATCCCTACCAGCCATACGATTTCCTTGTCTTCATTGTGTTGACGACTTGATGTAGCACTGCACACACTAATTGGGCTCGTGATTTCAGATGGGATTACATCGGTTTGATTGATTGAAGCATGGTTTTGGACTCTAAGAGAAAATTGGTGATCGGGTGTGAAGGGGCAATCAACACTGGTGGCGAGATCATTGTGGCCGATGAAGAATCGATGGCCGGAATCAACAAGCTCGCCTACAATGAAAAGTCTGTTGTGGCCAACGGATGGAATTGGAGGCACACCACCGGGCGAGAGTAAGTGGTGGCAACAAATAGCCCTTGTAAATTGGCACACTCGCGGCCAAACGAATCCAACATGAGCGTTTGTACTGGTGCATATTCACGTGTTAAATCCAAACACATTACTTAGACCCCGTTTGGTTGCAAGAAACGTTTCAAATTCTCTGGTGATTCTCTAGAATCCCTACCAAACGCACCAAAATGTGAAACGTTTCACCTTGAATCACCTGAAACGTTTCTCATTTTTAACACTACGAGGAGAATCACCCAAAATGGTGTTTCACCCGTTTCGAGAATCACTCAGGTCATTTTTCTTCAAGAATCCGAATCCAGAATCCCTGCCAAACGTTTTCAGAAAATTGAGGGTGATTCACCAGAGAAACGTTTCCAAGGAGAATCTGAAACCGAAACGTTTCTTGGAGAATCTGGAGCCCTGCCAAACGAGCCCTTAATATTCCTAGGAATCCTCCGGTAAACCAACAAACTATACCGAACAAGGTATTCCAATATTACTGGGTAACAGATTCCTAGGAATCCGATTGATAAGAATATTAAGGATTCCCACTCATCTACAATTTTGTTAACCAAACGCTCCCTTAAGGTATATGCCATGCAAGATCAATGCTACAGAATTAAACAGATCAGTTGATCTTGCACAATTTATAAGTTACAATAGTAATCGCCTTCCTGGTTGATACTGCAAATACAATCACGCGTTAATTACCTCCCCGGTGTGTTCTAGACATGAAAGCTAGACCACGTAACATGTAGACATGTGGGTTAAATTAAGGTACCTAGAAAATTATATAACCAAACATTAACATCTCATTAATTTAAGTTTACCTTCCCAAGCTCGTCAAATCCATCTAACTGGTTAAGGAGCTCCATCAATGTCCGCTGGATCTCACGATCAGCACTAGTTCCCTCACTAAATCTTCGGCCACCAATGGCATCAATTTCATCCATGAAGATAATGCATGGCTAGGTAAGAACAAATTTGACACACACAAAAAATAAAATTAGTGAAAAATGGAACTAAAATGATTGATGTAAAGAGTTAAGAGGTAACGAAAATTATTATTGAATTGGTAGTGACCCTACAACAACCCAAAAGATTTTTCTTCTCATACAAAACTAACAGCGACATCTGCATTAAGTTATGCTTGACTTTAGAATCAAACATATCTTCCATTTTTGAGTGTCGGTAGAATATGATTGGATGTCAACATTTTTGGTCAAAGAGTATTATATCACAGCTTGAATATCTGGTCGCAATTAATTCAAGCTAAGCTTGTGCAAAATACAACTTTTGTCATTATGCTTGTGGTCCTCCAGACAAAGACAGTTCAGACCCGATTAGCTTTGCAGTAATTAAATATGAGCAACAGTGAGACTTTAAGACTTACTTGGTGCTCACGAGCGTAGCCAAACATTTCCCTAATCAAACGAGCACTTTCTCCAATGTACTTGTCAATTATAGCACTTGACACAATCTGTTTCAGCCATTATATAAGTAATCTATTTGATATGTAAGGAATACTGACTGCTATCAATGAAGTGAAAAGACACACCTTCAAAAAGTTGGCATCAATGTTACTGGCGATAGCCCTCGCCAATAGTGTCTTCCCAGTCCCTGGAGGACCGTATAGTAGAACGCCCTGGAATGAGTAAAATATTCATATATTGATTTCCATGGTCAGAATATTAGACATTTATCTCTTTTGCCTTCTATGCATACTTTGACATCTAAGCACAAATATGTTAAGTTTACCAGTTTACCTTAGGAGGCTTGATTCCCACTCGAAGAAAGAGTTCAGGGTTCATAAGCGGCAACTCGATGGACTCCCTGAGCTCCCTAATCTGATCAGACAAACCGCCTACAGCAGAGTAACTAACATTTCCCGGGTCCTCATGCAGCATGTTATACACAACAGGGTCCACCTGAAGGAACAAATTAGTTTCAGTTCCACAGCATTGAAATCCCTTTTCTATGTAAAAAAAAAAGGATCCTGCAATAGAAAGGCTAACAACAAATGCACCAAAAAGGTGAAAAGAAAATGATTAACATAAACAAAAATATACCTCCCGTGGCAGAGTGCGCATGATTGTCAAGGTCGTCATGTCAAGTACAACACGTGTTCCAGAAGTTAACTTCTCCTTATCCACTTTACTTCGGCAACCAACAACGTATCGTGGACCACTGCTAGCCTTAACAATGACTTGAAGATATAGATGCTTCAGATGTCAGTTTTGTATCATTGACGAATAAGAATAGAAACTAAAAGTGATATCTTCATAAAGAAGTGCCAACACACTATACTCATTTCTCATACCAACGAACCACAAAAAAGGTATTAGTATTTTCTGAAAGCAGTGGACGCATCTATTCCAAAACATCTGTACAAGGCTACATTTCAAAAGTCAAAACACAAAGGAAGCAATCTTTACTTACAACGTTCATTATCCAGAGGGCGCAGAACCTCTCCAATAATTTGTCCCACACTTTGCAGAGACTTCAAGTCATCTTCAGTCTTTGTGAAGTCCCTCTTAGCATTTTTTAGGTTTTCCCTCACTGCATGTAGATGAACAAGCACAATAAAGCTAATTAAAATGGACGAATATGCTTTTTTATAAAACAAGTAAACATTTATTTTGGAAATTTCTTCTTAGATTATCCCCTAAGAACAAAGGACTTAAACGTGGAGCACCGATGCTGATACTTTTTTGGTTGTGCATCATATTTACAAGGAAAAGATACTAGTAGATCATAGTAGCAAAAGACATGCTCCTATAGCCATATCTATATGTTTAGTAGTAATAAATATAATAAGACTAACAGAGAAGAAGCCTAAGCTTGCTATGTGGGAAAAATGGGATGAGACATAATAAAAGTATGAGCATTGTAATATGAAACTACACAGCATACTATACTCTAGCTCTCTATATACCACATAATCAGATACAGAGGCCCTAAGTTATAAGTAATTGTACCGCATAACTCTCCTTCA
The DNA here is from genome assembly GCF_958298935.1 of Phragmites australis. NCBI lineage: Eukaryota > Viridiplantae > Streptophyta > Magnoliopsida > Poales > Poaceae > Phragmites > Phragmites australis. The sequence continues at coordinate 5,801,019 of NC_084925.1, forward strand.
ACAAATAGTACACTATGTCACTAGTATGCTCAGCATCTTAAAAAGTGGACACACTCTCAGACTGCAAGAGCTACAGCATAGCTGAAAATGCAATCTACTTCAATTCCAACAAAATTTCTTACTCCCACCACCAAAATCAATCCCAACAAAACGTAAAAAAGAACCAAGTGAACAGTAACCAGCATAATAACGTCCAGATGCATAGGCAAAAATATTTGGCAAGTTCAAACCGAAGTTACCAGTGTCTAAATAATGCACCGACAAACACCTACAATCTTACCGTGACTTATTTTCAAACTCGTAAAGCCCAAATAATAAAAGCTACTGAGTGTCCACATCTCAATCAGAGAAGATGAAAAATATATTATTTTTAAGGGCTCAATTATCCTCGCAACAACTACCAAAGTTAACCAAACTAAACCCTAAGTCACCTTCAAGCTTCAGATCCACGTCAAGCAGTCAGGACCCAAACCACCAGAATTAGTGCTACGAACCAAATCTACTCAATCAGCAACCCAACGGCCCCGGGCACCGATCTAACACCGAAGCACATCGCGAAACAAGCGATAACCCCAGTAAAGCCTCAAAATCACTAAGTGTGCGGCGCCACGGCTAACGAATCTACACAGGAACAGACCCACATCCACATCTCAGACGAGATCTCGCGCACGCAGCTACGTAGCGCCCAGAGAAACACCGGAATCGACCGCTCCGAAGTCCAAACCCTAGGGAGACTTGAGCAGAGCGGGGGGAGGTAGGTGGTGGTGGGGAGGGGAGCGGATGACTCACCAGTGCCGACGCGCGACTCGAGCTCCCTGCAGTTGAGCAGCTTCTTGCGGTAGTCGGACACGGCGGCGCGGCGGCGCGCGGCGGCGGCGTCCTCCCCGTCGGCCATCTCCGCCTGCGATCTCTCTCCCTCTCTCTCCTCTAAGTTTTGCTTCCGTCGCAAGAAGAGAGTAGCGCCCCTCCGGTTACGTAACATGTAAGGCTGCGCTTATCCACTTGAGCTATACAGCCTTCTATGAACCGAATACGTAAATACAAGAAGCCGTGAAGCTGTTAAGGAAGCGTAATAGATGAGCGGCGTTAATCCTCGCGGGTCGAAGGAAGCTCCGAGGGGCCTACCCGTTAAGATAGGCCTAAGTCAAGCCCGAACCCAGCTCGAGACCACAAGCCCAATTGCTGTTTCGAGAAGGTTCTTTGCGGTAGTCGGCGTCCGGAAAAATTGACCCCGGTTTGAAACTTTTTTTTTTCAATTCGGAACCCGGTTTAAAATTTCATTTATTTGGTTTTCTAATGTCGAAAAATTGCTGTCAGGTATCCTTGCAAGTTGGCCTGGGCATCAATTTTCGACCAAAAATGATTTGGTTCTTCGCATGCCTTCCAAACCACACTCCGCCTTAGCATCATACTCCGTATTATATTTGGTCACTTTCAATTTAAATATCTTTAAACGATATTTATCAAGTTTCACGTAGGGTTTTCGTTACCGACCGGCGGTAACCGAAAATTTGTGATTATCACGGTTACTCGTCGAATTTTCAAAAAAAAAAAGACAAAATTTATTTGAATAAATTTGAAATTCAGGGAAAAAATCGCGATTTTACCCGCTCAGTAACCGGTCCAATTTATCGAGCGGTTTTCTCGATTTTTTAGTGAAGTTCAACAAAAAACACAAAAATTATCTCAATCTTCTAAAATCAATAACTAATTTATCTGAGCTTCAAATCAAGTGAAATAAATTTTTTTTTCTTTGTAACATGATCTACATGATAAAAATATTTATACTCATAAAAAAGTTCACAATTTTCTGTGAGAAAATGTATTCGTTAAACCAAGTTAAATACATAGTTTACTCTTTGCTAATCCAAAAATCATGAAACTAATTTTGTTAGTCTTCTTACATGACCCTATATCTTTTAAAAATACATGAACTCATGAATTAGTTATTGTAACATGCAGAATTATGTAAATATGTTGCGACTAGATTAATTCATAACTGACCCATCACACCTGTCGGGGGATTAACTCCTGTCGCAGGGATCCCGAGAGACCCCTTTTTCGATATTCGACCGGGGGATGATCCTGAATAAGTTCGTCGGAGAAATGAATGAGAGTAAATGCAACGGCCGGTGGTGGGGGAGGATGACCTAGTGCAAAAAGAAGTAAATGCACCGGAATTTAGACAGGTTCGGACCGCACGGGGGCGTAATGCCCTACTCCTGTATGGATGCGATAACTGTCCTGAGGAAGTCCCTCAAGGATGTTGCTGGTTACAAAAATATTGGCCTAACTAGGAGCTTGAGGCTCCTTGTTCTTCGGCAGGGACTGTCCCTTGTGCCTTGTGTTCGTCTATGGTTCGGTTCTTGATGCTTGGATGCTTGCGATCTCTTGTTGGATTGCCCGTCGTTCTCTTCTGTGTTGCCGGCTCTTTTAAGTACTCGCCGGCTGCGACATGTCCCGAACGGGAAGAGGGGGCACAAGTTCCAAGACGTCATGACTGGGAAATGCGTCACCATTTCTTCTGGGTGAAGTGACCAGGGGGTGGAAAAAACGCCGCACGCCCGGTCACCTGTCACCATAAACGCCCTGGTAACGGGCGCTGTGGAGAGGGCCCACCGGGCAACCGCAGAGCAGCCCAGCGTGCCCGCCCTGTCTTGTTCCTCTGCCACAGCAGGGCGGCAGACGGAACGCCTTGATCCTCGCGATGTTATCCCGAGGCAAGCCGGATGATACGGGACGGGACCCGTGCAATTAATAGCCTCGCGCCTCTCTGCCAAAACATGGCAGGAACTGACACCGCGGCGGGAGCAGTTGGGGATGTCAGGCCACGCACGCTCATTAAATGCGGCCTCGGACCTTTGACTGGTGGACACCTCATCGGCGGGCCCCTCGGGGGCCTTTCTGGGTCGTCGGGGCACCGAGTGCTCGGGGGGTACTGTTCACCTCCCCGAGCACTCTCTCCCGAGAATGTCTATCCTTGTCCTCGGGGTACCGGGTGCTCGGGGGTACTGTTCACCTCCCCGAGCACTCTCTCCCGAGCACTCTTGCTCAATCCTTCGGGGAACCGAGTGCTCGGGGGCTGCCACGTGCAGCCCCGAGCACTCTTCCCGAGCACTTTCTCCCGGAACTTAGCTCTTCTGATCGTCGGGGGACTAGGGCGCTCGGGGGTGACCGGGCACCTCCCCAAGCACTTTCTTCCCGGTGCTTAGATTCTGTGGATCATCGGGGAACTTGGGTGCTTGGGGACCAGCGACTGTAGCCCTGAGCACCTTCTCCCGGGACTTGAACTTTTCTCATCCTTTAGGAGGGACCTCGTGGGATGGCGCCATGTAGCGGATGGCTGGTTGGGCCTCGGGACTTAGGGACCCCCGGTTCCTGATACATCGACAACACCTCAAAAATTAGTGAAACCACTTTTATTAGTTTATGTATACTATGATTTACGTAGAAAAATTAATAATAGACATGAAAAAGTTAATTACAGTGTTGTTTCTTAACATATTCACTTTATGCTTGTGAACTTTGTAAAAATTATAGAGAAATTAATAAAACTCTAAATAAAGTGAAAATAATTTTAAAGATCTTCTTAAGATACGTTCTACATAAGAAAAATATGTGTTTGCATGTTAAACTTTTCTTTAACATGAGTTAATAATTTTGCCGCACGCTTCAATTTTTTTCATTTTTTTCAAACTTCCTCCCTGTAGAATATGATGCAGACGACATTATTTTTGAAATTGTTTTCACAGAAGGTCTTAGAATTGTGTCTAGTTTTTTGAAGATTTTTTTTTGATTTTTTTTACTTTTTGAATTTTTTAAATTCAAATTCGGTTACCGTTCAGTTTCTGTAACCAAGTCGGACCAAGATGACCGATTATCACGATTTTTGCTCGGCAACCGTCGAATTTTCGAACCCTGGTTCCACGTCAAGAATCAAGCGTAGCTCGCTTAGCAAAGCTGACTTGTTGCCATTACACCCGTCCGTGTTCTAGCCTAAGCTGGCGCAGTTGCTCATCTCCTTTCTCATAGAGTATACGGAAGAAGCTCCCCTATCATTGCAAAAAAATAATCTAGTTCCACGCCACATCGACACTAGTATAGGAATTAAGGCTCCAATGCATAGTTTCTTCGCATCTCCAAATATGAGTCTATATTTAATTTTCTATTGTTTCTCATTGGTTTGCTTGTTTCGTGAAATACATAAACATAGACATCAAGAATCCTAATGCATTTTTTAGCTTGTATCTTGTATTGGATATTGTGCTCAACTTATGTATGTAGGAAGACACTACATCGATATCTCTTTTCTTTAATTTTCTACCACCTCACCATAAATTTTACGTGGGATGGTCATTAATATCTAAGACATTGTCTATGGTGGAGCACTGGGAGTAGTGTTAGTGGTTCTTGTAGTCATACAACTGAAAATATAATTGGTTGGATCATTGACTAAGTTTAAATCTTCCATGAATTAACATTGACATGTTGTTTTATGAAATCAATTGATGAGGTAGGCAAATGAGTTCAATGTTGACGGTCACATTGTGATTAAAGGTATATGTAAAAACAAGTCTAGATTAGAGTTCTTTGAAAGATTCTTTTTGCGTTCGTTTATTTAGGTAAAACATAAAGTCCACAATATATTGAGAGAGAATTTCCTTTTTTTAATGTCCAAACTGCTACGCTTTAGCCCCTATAAATGAAGAACAAATTTAATCAATTCTTCTATATTATATTCCTAAGGTGAAAGCTTAAAAAAATATTTCCAATCCTGTCACGCCCTTTTTCTCTCTCCAATCCATTGCAAAGTTTTATTTTATAGGAATGGCTATTCACCCCCTCTTGACGACATCTCGATCTTTTAATTTGTATCAGAGCCTAATATTAGAAGATGTCGATATCTGGAGAGAAAAGTTCGAAAAGCTCGAAGAGTTCGAAGGATGAAAAATATCGGGCGATAGCAAGAACAAGGGAGTTGAAATATGTTTCAACTATGATAAATTAAATGCATCTTATTCTTACATTTTCGTTCCATTCGGACGTGCTCCATATTTTGATAGCACACATTATGCCGCTTGGAGGCACAAAATGAATTTGCATCTAATATCTCTTCATCCAAGTATTTAGAAAATTGTGTATACAGGTTTTAAACTACCGGATGAAGATATAGAGCTCACTTTCAAACTAGACCAAACCTCCAACGCAATGCACAAGCCGCAAGTGTGTTGTTGGGTGCGTTAAGCCCCGAGGAGTTCAACAAGGTGGATAGCTTGAGGAGGCCAAAGTGATATGGTACACACTCTAAGTTGCACATGAAGTACCACAAGTGTGAGATAATCAAAGATAGAGTTTCTTGAAGGGAAATTAGGAAGATTCATGATGGAAGATGATGAAACCCCTTAAGCAATGTATGACCGCATGATGATGCTAGTGAACAAGATTAGAGGGCTTAGAAGTGAAGAACTAGATGATCATAAGGTGGTGAGAAGATTATTAAGAGCTTTTGCACCGAGGAATCTCACCTTAGTAACTCTCATCCACGAAAGAAGAGACTACCAGAGAGACTCACACTAAGTGATATGATTGGTAGAATTCTTGCTCATGAGCTTATGGAGGAGGAAGCCAATAAAGTCAAGAATCTTGTTAAGCAAAGCTCAACCTCTAAGACCAAAGATATTGCATTAAAGACAAATAAGATCAAACGAAGTGAGGAATCAAGCTCAAGTGAAGAAGAGAGCTCCGATGATAAAGAAATTGCCTTTTTTGTAAGGAAGTTCAAGAAATTCATGAAGAATGACGGCTATAGCAAGTACAAGAAAGACAAGTCCAAAAGAAGACCATCCAAGAGAGCTTGCTATGAGTGTGGTGAAGTTGACCACTTCACTGTTGAGTGTCCTAACAAAAAGAAGAATAAGGACAAGGAAGAGAAAAGGGCAAGCCTTACAAGAAAGATAAGTATAAGACTATCGGTGTATCAGGAACCGGGGGTCCCTGAGTCCCGAGGCCAGGCCAGCCATCCGCCACGTGTCACCATCCCGCGAGGTCCCTCCTGCGGGATGAGGAAAATCTAAGTTCCGGGAGAAGGTGCTCGGGGCCACAGCCTTTGGTCCCCGAGCACCCCAGTTCCCCGATGACCCGCAGAGTCCAAGTACCGGGAAGAAAGTGCTCGGGGAGGTGCTCACTCGCCCCCGAGCACCATAGTCCCCCGATGATCATAAGAGCTAAGTTCCGGGAGAGAGCGCTCGGGGGGCTGCGTGTGGCAGCCCCTGAGCGCCCGGTTCCCCGAGGGTCAGTGCAAAAGTGCTCGGGAGAGAGCGCTCGGGGGGCCGAGCGTCCGGTTCCCCGTGAAAGTGCATCTAGCCCCTATGTGTGGTTTTGGTAATTAATGACAATACATATGAACTAACAATGTTGTTGAGATTGTTAGTAGGTTGTTCAATAGGTGAAGCCTAGGTGAAGAGACATGCATGAACTCTAGGTGAATGGGAAGATTGAAAGTACATCGAGATGAACGAGCTCTAGGTGATGCTCGGATGTGATGCATGGAGGAGAAATATGCATCTAAATAAAGGAGCTTTTGGTGATGCTCATAAGAAGAAGAAGCTTAATAAGATTAGCAATAAGCTTGAAGGCTAAGTTACTTGTGGAGATCAAGTAACTAAAGGTATGACTTGTCAATAGAGTTTTATGGACTAACCCGTGTGCTATGTGTTTAAGAATGAGTGGGGTTAGGTTCTATATGAAGATTGACAATATGCATGAAGGCTAATAAGTTACTTGTGGAGATCAAGTAACTTAAGGTATAAATGTTGTCATTTAGGTTTTATGGACTAACCCATGTGCTTTGTGCTTGAGAGTGAGTTGGGGTTAGGATCTATAAGAAGGCATAAGTTGAATTGAAATCACATATGCCAAGAGTGAAGAACAAAAGTGGACTCCATATATGAAAAAGTGAATTCCTTGAAGATGTCGAATACAAAGTGGTTTTCTATGGCAAAACGGTGAAGGGCAAGCAAGACTCGGCTGCGATGGACCATCCGTGGTGAAGGGCAAGCAAATGGCTTGGCGCCGAAGGACCAAGGCGGTGGTGAAGAGCGAGTGAAGGCTTTGCGCCGATGGACCGTGCGAGGCTATGGGAAGCTATGGATGATTCACATAAATCATATGAAGAATCAAGAAGAGATGGAGTGAAGATTTTATGGAAGTTAGCAACCCTCAAGGTTTGAAAGAAAAGAATCGGTACTTGAAAGTTTTCAAATGCTCAAAGTGGTTCAAACGAGTTTTATCTTTGAATTTGAGTATAGGTATGCCGCACTATTAAGAGGGATGCAACGTGAGCTAATTGTCGCGTCTCAGTGCTCAAGAGTTCCCAACCAAACCCAAAGTGAGAGTTTGTTGTTAAGAGTCCGGAGCGGAAAGTGCGGAAGTGTCCAAAATGGGTTTTGGAGTGTTCCTAATTTGATCCTATGTGTTTTAGGTCATGAATTCAGTTGGGATGTGTAGCCCTCTGAATAAGCTTTCCATAGAGTCCAAAATCGTCGAAATCGGACTCCAGAATCAAAAGTTATCGCCGTTTTTCGGAGGTCAGCTGTGCTGTACTCGGAGACTCCGGTGAAGACCGGATTCTCCGGTACCTGGAGTGGCCGGAGACTCCGGTGTAGGCCGGATATCCCGGTAAGTTCCAGAAAAGAGCCCAACGGCTAGTTTTTTGAAGTGGGCTATTTATACCCCACTCACCCCATCCTTTGGGGCTGCTGGAAGGGGCACGAAAGAACACATTTTTAGAGCCAAAAGAACCTCTCCCACTCCATTCTAGTGTGTGATTTGAGAAGAAAAGTGAGTTGGGTTGAGAGATTGGAAGATTGAGTGCAAGTGAGCTAAATCCATTCTTGAGCACTTGAGTTCTTGACAAGAAGTTCTCGAAGCGTTTGTTACTCTTGGAGGTGAAGCCTCCTAGCCGGCTAGGTGTCGCCGGTGAGCTCCCGTGCTTGTGGTGAGCCGCGGAAAGTTTGTGAAGGTCGATCTCGCCTCCGGAAGGAAAGAGATCAAGTTAGTGGAAATCGAGCTCAAGTGTGACCGAGCTTGGAGAGGAAAGCGGTTGAAAGAGATCCAGCTCGTTGGAGCTTCCTCAACGGAGACGTAGGATTCACGGTGGTGAATCTGAACTTCGGGAAACAATTCTTTGCGTCTCCTCTCTTGTTTCCTTACTTTTATGTTCTTACTCAAATCTTTGTGCATATTGCTCGATCTACTTGTTTGTGTGTATTTGAGTGTAGGTTCTTCGTGAATCTACTTGGAATCATCTCCGGGAACACACGACATCACTTGGTTTGAGCTAGAACTCTCTACTCATTTATTTCATTCAGTTTCGGGCTCAGTTCTGTACAGAACTCGGAGAATCCGGCCTTTACCGGAGTTTCCGGACCTGTACAGACCGGAGTATCCGGATTACACCGGAGTCTCCGGTGAACAGTAATTTCAGGCATATAAACAGTGTTTTCAGCCTTTTTCAATTTAAGTTTTATTGCATATCTCTTGCTAGAATTGAGTAATTTTTGTCACCTTAGGATTGTAATTTCCACACTTCTTTAGGGTGATTGTGCACTAGTTGAGCCTAGCATATTTAGGTTTTTCTCTTGTGAAAAACTCGTTAGTTTATATTCCGCTGCAAGTTTAGGCCAACGGTAGAAAGTGTTGAATTTTTGTAAAAACGCCTATTCATCCCCCCTCTAGGCGACATCATTGTCCTTTCAATTGGTATCAGAGCCAAGTCTCTCTTTTTGGGCTTTACCGCCTAGAGAGTAAAGATGTCGACTAGCGGATTAGTGCACGTAGAGCCACTCCTATTAGATGGTTCTAATTATTGTGATTGGAGCACTCGCATGCTTAATATCTTTAGGGCCATGGGTCCTCAAATAGAGCGGGTTGTAGATGTGAGCATTTCTCCTCCTAGTGATAATCTCTTGTCATTTGAAGAGGAAGAGAAATGCATATATCTCAATGCTCAAGCTACTAATGTCTTATTTGATGATTTGAGCATAGATGTTATTGAATCAATCTTGCCGCTTGAAGATGCTCATCTTATTTGGACTACTCTTAAAGAAAGATATGACAAGCCCAAATGTGATGAAGAAGAACTTCTTCCGGAGACATCATTTGGAGAGTGTTCCACTTCATCTTCACATCATGAAGAACTCCAAATGATTTTCTCAATTGTCCAAGAGGATGTCAATTTGTTATCCACCTCACCGATTGATAAATCCGAGCAAGATAATGAAATGGTGAGTGTGATAAGTGAGTGTCCAATCCCTCCTTTGGACTTTAACAACACTTGCAATGAGCTTTCTATTTCTAGTAGTGTTGTTAACCCTTGTATATCATCTAGTGCAAAAATGTCTACTTATCATGATGATATGACTCTTTGCTCTCATGGTGATGCATCTATTTCTACTATTATTTGTGAGACTAACATTTTGAAGGAAATAGAACTCTATGAGAGACAAAGTCTAGGTGGAGAAGCATCCACCTCTCCAAGATGCTCATCTCTTTACACCGAATCTCCATTATGCCTTATGGCAAAAGGTAAAAGGAAATCGGTAAGTGAGATAAATAATGCTAATGCTAGTTCTAGTGCTAGTGATAGTGATGAGCTCGGGTTTGATCTTTTGAGTAAAAAGAATATATCTAAAATGATCAAGCTCATGACCACCATAGAAGGCTTAGAAGAAAGCCTTGAGATGCAAGATGAATTCCTCATTGAGAAAATTGAGGAACTTAAAGCCTTAAATGTGAAATATGAAAAACTTCAAGAATCCCATAATTCTTTGTCTAATCTTTATGGGGATCTTAAAGTTAAACATATTTCTTTGATTGGTAAATTAGATGTTATGCCTCGAGTGGATTTAGAAAAATCATGTCCTAATTGCAATGTTTTATCTAAGGACAAATCCACTATTTCTCCTATTGATAATGCTTGTGCTACTAACTCTAATTCTTATGTAGCATCTTTGGAGAAAGAAAATATTGAGCTAAAGGCTCAAGTTGAAAAGCTTACTAGCAAGAATGTGGCTTTGTAAGAAAGTCATGATGAGCTTGTGTGCTCTCATAAAAATCTTGTGGACTCACACGCCATGCTAGAAATAGCTCATGAGGTAATTATCACAACGGTAAAATCCTATAAACCTCATGTGGACATTAGCACATATTCTTTGCATAATATCGATTTAACATGTGATAGTTCTAGCAATTTATTTAATGACAATTCTATATCCAATGATGAATTGCCTACTAATCTTTGTTGCTCTAAAGCTAATATTTTTCCTAGTGTTGCTTGTAATATTGATAGCAAAGGGAAAAGTGAGAAGCACAAAGATCATGGACTTGAAGCAAAATCCAATAAGAAGATAGCTCATATCAAGTGCTTCAAATGCTCAAGCATGGGACACTATGCCTCTATATGTTCCAACAAGGTTGATGACAAGACCACACTTCCAAAGAAGAAAACAAGAAGAAGCAAGAGGAAGTGTTATGGATGCAATGAGAAGGGACATGAAATTGCATCATGCCTCTACATGAAGAATGAAGGTCTTATGTCATCAAGGAAGAGGCTCACCGGCAAGGAAGCAAGCAAGAAGCAAGATGAGAAGGCATCTTGCAAGGATAAGCACCGCATTTGCTACACTTGTCGGGCCAAGGGACATATTGGTAAAAATTGTCCTATTGGTAACATTCCTAAGCCTAACTCTTCAATTGATAATGATTTATCGCTTAGGAAGGCTAAAATTGAAACTTGTGCTACTAAGGTGATTAGTTCATCATTTGCTAGCACAAAGGCCATTTGGGTGCCTAAATCTTTCATGACTAACCTTAAAGGACCCAACATGGTTTGGGTACCATAAAATGCTTAATTTGCTAAATAGGTACTTGGAGATGCAATTGAAGACTTGGCTTACTTGAGAAGAACTATATTGAATATCTCATCTCAAGATTCTTTCAAATTGGGTTTTCTCATGATGTTTGGAAAGAAGTGCCAAGAGTGTGGTTTGTTGGTTTATTTCAATCTTCAATGACATCTCGGTAACAAGTATCTAACTTAAGCTATCTAGCCACTTATCTTAGCATAGGTGCAAATGTTCACAATTTTTCATTATTGGGAACACTTGAAAGTGGCTAGGTAAAATTTGAGCAAAATTTATACTTTGTGTAATATGATGCTTTTAACGGCTCTCTAGTAGAGCAAGATCTTGTTAATATTGTAAGTAATGGATACTTTGTGATGGCTATGGAAGATGAACTTATTTTACATGATCTCATGGTTGTAAGTTCATTCTTAGCACAAGTATTTCCATTGTAAATTCCTTTTGTGCCTTAACTCAAAATATAGGGTAAACTCCTCTAGATTCTTGAATGAACTAAGTGCATATTACAAGTAATTCAAGTACTTGGATGCACATATATATGGGGAGCTCATCCTATGTTTTGTGCTTTGAGACTAATATTTCTTCAAGTAAAATTTGTGTTTAGTCTCTTAGTAAAATAGAGGGCATTGGAGACTTGGCTAATTGTTTGAAGATTTATCTAATTGATTAAAGAGTCAAGTTTTATGGAATTATGTTTATTACTACCCAATGTCACTCTATGGAGGTAACTCTCTATCACAATGCCTTAAATTCATATCCTTGTTCATTGTGTTAGATTTTTGTTCTACACTTTTTGTGGAAGTTTCTAGCTCTTTGCATGTGTAGGTTATATATCTATGCTTGTTTAGAGCTTATGCTTATGCTTATGCTAGCATGTGTAGACTTGAGTGCAATCTTGCCATGCTTACTCGTTTCATATTTATACATGTCTTGATTGCTTGCTAAGTGTGCTATGAATTTGTTTCTAGTGCATCTAGCTTTTCCTGCCAACTAGTATGTGTAAGTCATATATCTAGTATGTGTAGGATGCATTGCACTTTCATATGTTGATTGTGGTTTTGGAGCCTTATTTGATCTTATTCGTCTTATTGAATTCTATTTGGCTCTCTTTTGGAGATATTAATGGATTATCACATTATGGGGGAGTATTATGCTTTATGCATCTTAAATACCCATAATTTGTGAATATTTGAGCAATACCATTTAGAATTGATATTATTGTTTATGTAGCATCTATGTGGTATGTGAAGCTCATGTAAAGCTCTCATTTTTGCAAGAATCCATAAATTGATCCGCTTTTAGTTTAAGTTGAAACTTGAGATTCGTGGTATTTATCTAGTGATCTTTTCAATCTCAAGATTTTTAATTTGAATTATTTCTCATTTGGATCAAATCAACAATTGCTTTCATTGTCCGGAGTCTCCGGTATTCACCGGATACTCCGGTAGTTGGTGTTTTTAGTCCGGTGTCTCCGAGGTAGACTCCGGCAGAGAGTCTCGGTTAAGCATTTATTTTTGTTGAAAAAGACCGGAGTCTCCGGTGTTCACCGGATACTCCGGTAGGAGAAAATATTTTTACCGGAGTCTCCGAGAGAGACTCCGCCAGAGAGTCTCGGTTAATATTTATTCTTTTGATAAAAAGGACCGGAGTCTCCGGTGTTTACCGGATACTCCGGTATCTGGAGAACCCGGAGAGTCCGGCAAATTTCCGAGTCTTTTTGTATGGCGACTGAGTGCAAAAGTGCTCGGGAGAGAGTGCTTGGGGTTGCACGTGGCAGCCCCCGAGCACTCGGTTCCCCGAAGGTTCGTGCGAGAGTGCTCGGGGAGGTGAACAGTACCCCCCGAGCACTCGGTGCCCCGACGACCCAGAAGGGCCCCCGAGGGGCCCGCCGACGAGGTGTCAACCAGTCAGAGGTCCGAGGTCGCATTTAATGGGCGTGCGCGGCCTGACATCCTGACATCCCCAACTGCTCCCGCCGCAGTGTCAGTCCCTGCCATGCTTTGGCAGAGAGGCGTGGGGCCATTAATTGCACGGGTCCCGTCCCGTATCATCCGGTGTATCTCGGGATAATATTGCCAGGATCAAGGCGTTCCGCTTGCCACCCTGCCGTGGCAGAGGAACAAGACAGGGTGGGCACGCCGGGTGCCTCTGTGGCTGCTCGGTGGGCCCTCTCAACGGCGCCCGGCGCCAGGGCGTCCACAGTGACGAGTGATCGGACGCGCGCCGCGTTTTTCCACCGCCCCTATCACTTCGCCCAGAGGAAATGATGACGCCTTTCTCAGTCGTGGCGTCTTGGAACTTGTGCCCTTCTTTCCCGTTCGGGGTATGTCGTGGCCGGTGAGTGCATAAAAGGATGGGCGTACAGAAAGAAGAGGACAGGGAATCAGAGACACGACCAAGACATCGAAACATCGGAGGAGAGAACAAGCCCAAGCAATCGACCGTGCCACACTTAGACGAAGAACATCGCAAGCAAGCCTGAGCAGTGCTAGAACAAGGAGCCTCAAGCTCTTAGTTAGACAATATATCCTGGTAACCAGACATATTCCTTGAGGGATCCCCCTCAGGGAAAGTTATTGCATCCATACAGGAGTAGGGTATTACGCCTCCGTGCGGCCCGAACCTGTCTAAACTCCGGTGCATTTACTTCTCTTTGCACTAGGTCGATCATCCCCCACCACTGGCCGTTGCATTTATTTCCACTTCCATTTATTTCTCCGACGAACTTATTCAGGATCATCCCCCCGGCCGAATCTTTAAAAAGGGGTCTCTCGGGATCCCTGCGACAGGAGTTAATCCTCCGACAAAGACCCACAAGAAAATCAATTCGGGTCAAGCTCACATCGGTGAGGAATGAGACTTCAACTCCAACTCCGTCTCCAATGATGAAGGGGTCACCACCATCGTCATCCGCTCGTCTCCACCGACAAAGTCACGCTTTGGCGAAATGAGTGACGATGATGACACTTCCAAGTGTCTTATGGCCAAAAGACATAAGGTAAAATCACTACTCAAGCTCGTAGATAGCGATAGCGATAGCGATAGCGATAGCGATAGTAGTTGTGAATTTTGCAAAAAGGTCTAAGTAAAAAATACCATGTCTAAAATAAAAAAAACTAATAGAAACAATATAGAGTCAAGAAAAGATTCTCAAGAAGCAAGGAAACTTACTCATCCTTGAAAATGAGAGAAACCTTAAACTCGAGAATAATTTTGCTAAAGAGAAGGGGAAGGTTGAGGAGTTGACCAAGCAATTAAGTTTGGTCTATGAATCTATTGCTAGTCTAGAGGGTAGCAATATCATACTTTAAGAGAATTTTAATTGTTTGGATGAAACTCATAAAGCTCTTAAAGTGCAATTTGATACCGTTAGAAATAGCACCTCTTCCTCTAATAATACAACATTGATCTCTAATACGTCCACTAGTCAAGGTCGCTCATTCCTTAGAACATCTTCAGCAGACTAGCTAGATCTCATTCTCCATATCCAATTTATCTATACTTTATTCGTAACGACTAGTTTTTTCGAACAACTATTTTTTAAATGACTAATTTTTTTGCAACTGTTGTTTCTTACAATGCATGTGGACAGGTGGCAGAGGAATTTACAATATATGTGCTTGTGTGATAACAGAATCTACCACAGTGTAACTGCAATTATGATTTCGTCACAGGCATGGTAATCGGAGTTAGATTCCGCCACATGCATGGTGACTAGAGTTACGATCTCACCACAAAATCAGTTACGATCCCGCTATAGACATGATAACCGGAGTTACGATTCCGCCACAGGCATGGTAACCGGAGTTACGATCCCACCACAAAAGCAGTCACGATCCTGCCATAGGCATGATAACCAAAGTTACGATTCCGCCACAGGCATCGTAACCGGAGTTAAGATCCTACCATAAAAGCAGTTACGATCCCGCCATAGGCATCGTAACCGGAGTTACGATCCCACCACAAAAAGCAGTTACAATCCCACCATAAGCATGATAACCGAAGTTACAATTCTACCACAGGCATCATAATCGGAGTTACGATTCCACCACAAAAGTAGTCAAATTTAGAGAATTTTCATTTAAAATTTGTAAGAGATTTTTAGTTAAAACTAGTTAAAATGGGTTCTCTGTTATTTATTTTATGAGCATAAAAATCGGTGTGATTTTAGAAGTTTTATAAAGTCATCTTTTGAATTTATGAAAGAAAAGAGAAAAAAAATAGAGTTTTGAAGTAAAAGCTAGCTAGCTTCTCTCTCAGTCTCTCTACAGGAGTCACTACAGAAATTTGACGAGCGGGGAGGCGAACGTCAAGTTTGGCCAGCGAGCGAAGCCGGATAACGATGCTACAAGGATGACCAGCAGTTTAGCTCTTCTGCTAGAGCCGTACTTTTTCGGTCTTTTGATTAATTTTAATGATAACGAGTCGGATAGCTTTTCTATTGAAGATACTCTTACTCAAAAACCTCTAGGTAAACATTACCACTTAAAAACGTTGGAATTTTCTCCGGTTACTAAATTAAGCTATTTCTTGTTGAATTTTAAACAAGCGAGCGAGATGGGTGGATTGAAGGGTTAATCCTAGTTGAGTTATAACGTGATACAACGAGGACACTGTTGACTACTTTTTCATCCTCTATTTTTTTCATTTTTAAAGGCATTTTGTATTTTATAATTCACGAAATTTTCGTTTGTAAAAAAAGCGCGGTAGTCTGTACTCTGCAGTCCGTACGGCGTGACGGACGCTTCTTCTTTACGCCGAGCATAGACATCGGGAGACGGCTGTGCAATCAGCCATAAACGGAAGCAAAAGCGCCTCCAAGAACACACACCTCAGGCAGTCAGGCGACCTCCAAAATTCAACCGCCGACCAAATCTCCCCGCTTGGCGCCTCTGATTCGGAGCCAAGCGCGCCGAATCTGACGCTCGAATCGCCTCCCGCGGCAATGGGGGCCGACTCCGAGGACGCCGTCAAGCAGCTCAGCCTCCTCATGGAGCAAGGTGCGTGCTTTCTTGGAGTTCTCTCTGAAGCTTGGCGCCGTTTCTTGGGGTTCTCTTTGCGATTTTTGCGGTGTTTCTGCCTTTCTGACTTCTATTTCTTGGTCTGGATCTTGTCAGTGGAGGCGCCGCTGAAGCGATCGTTTCAGGTATGGATCTGGGTCCCCTGTGGCCATTTGGCTGGAAAAGCATGGATCTTGGTGCTGTTTCTCGTGGTTTTTGTCCTCTGCAGTCGGATCATACTGTATCTTATCTAATTCAGCGAGGCTTGATCTGATTTAGAGTGGTAGAGTGAGCTACTCGGTGTCCTATTGACACCTAGGATCAGCTAAATCTTCATAGTTCAAAATGGGGGCATTTCTGATCTTCTCTTGGTTAATAATACATGCTAGAGGTGTGGTAATGCAGCCATGAGCTGCTAGGCAAGTGCGTGTCTGGAGATGTTGCTTGATCCGTGACAAATATGTGGTATGTAAAGTTGCTGCTTTGTCGAAGGGTTGGTCAGGGATGGTGGTGCTTCTCTGCTTGACCTCTTCTGGTGTAGTAGTTCTGCAGTGCCTTTGCATGTGTTATGAAATTTTTTATGCTTCCCTGGGTTGACATCCATTGGGAGCCCTGCCCCGTGGATCATGCTTCCGCCTTCCGCATGGACTTGCAAGATTGTGCTGATCTTGAGTCCACTAAGTGTGCCAAGTTAATTTTGTTGGATATTCCATCACACGTTCACCACTTTTAGATCCTTTTAGTTATTTACAACATTTTGTAATAATCCCTGTAATCAGGAAGTAGTTGAACACGTTCCACGGCTGGAGCTTTTCAGGGCATGTCCAGTCCGTGGACACGCACGTCGCTCGGCGTTCGCACGCCGCGCATGACGGGTAGATTCAGCTGTATTCGTTCCCTTTATATTTGCAATACAATAGCAGAAAACGCTGCCGCTACTTCGCAGCACAAACCACTCGTCTTCCACCTTGTTCCAGTCGCAGAGCTTGTTCCAACATTTGGTATCAGAGCCCCGTTGAGATCCCGGCAATCATGTCCCGCGTCTCTGCCCCGGGACGCCAGCAGCGAGCTGGTCAGTTGTCGCCTCCACGCCTTCATCATCGCCGCAGGTCGCCTTCTCCACCGCCGAGGCGCAATCGTCATCACCATGGCGATGTCGTCGAGCGAGTCGTCGAGAAGTCGTCGGCCGGCCTGGTCTACCCAGTCCTCACGCGCACTAACTACACGGAGTGGTCGCTCGTGATGCGCGTGAACTTGCAGGCGGCGGGCCTCTGGAGGGTCATCGAGACCGGCGTCGGCACCTACAACGACGATCGCCATGCCTTGGCCGCGCTCCTCCGTGCAGTGCCACTGGAGATGCAGGCTGGCTTGGCGGTCAAGGAGACGGCGACCGAAGCGTGGGATGCGATCCGCACAATTCGCGTCGGCGTCGACCGAGTCAAGGAAGCCAACGCTGAGAAGCTGCGACAAGACTTCAACGAGATCTCCTTCAAGCCAGGCGAGTCGGTGGAGGACTTCACCATGCGCATCAACACGCTCGCCAACGAGCTGCGCGTTTTAGGTGATGATCTGCCGGAAAAGGAGGTGGTGAGGAAGATGCTGCACTCTGTTCCTGAGCAGTTGGAGACCATTGCGATCTCCATCGAGACGCTTCTCGATCTCGACGCTATGTCGATCGAGGAGGTCGCCGGGCGGCTGCGTGCAGTCGAGAGGAGGAAGAAGACGGCACAGGCGAAAGAAAACGGCGGCCGCCTCCTACTCACGGAGGAGGAGTGGATCGCGCGTCTGAAGAGCCGAGATGGCGCTGGATCCGGATCGAGCTCCAACAACCGCGGGCGGCGCGGCAGTGGCAAGCCGCCGCGCGGACAAGGTCGCGGTACCGGCGGCAAAGGCGGGAAGCCCACGGCGAGCGAAGCCAACCCAAACGATGTTTGCGGTTACTGTGGCAAAAAAGGTCATTGGGCCAAGCAGTGTAGAAAGAAGAAGAGGGATGAAGAGGCCCATGTGGCCCAAGGTGAAGAGGAAGAACAAAGCCTGCTGATGGCCCACGTCGTCCTGGATGCAGCGTCGGCGTCGTCGCCCCCTTTCCCTGCTCCGGCTCTGTCTCCACGGCGCTGCGTCGAGATCCACGAGCACAAGGTGTTCGCCGACCTGAGCTCGCCGGAGGACCGCAGTGACCGCCGCTGGGTCCTCGACACCGGCGCTACCAACCATATGACTGGGGCCAAGTCCTTCTTCTCAGAGTTCGACACTCAGACCTGCGGCACCGTGAAATTTGGGGACGGCTCCGTCACTCGAATTGAGGGGCGCGGGTCCATCATCTTCACCTGCAAGAATGGAGAGCACCGCACATTGACAGGGGTGTATTTCATCCCGCGTCTGAGGGCCAACATCATCAGTATCGGTCAACTCGACGAGAATGGCTGCCGCGTGGACATCGACGCCGGAATCCTGCGCCTCTACGACCAGAGCAGACGCCTCCTCGCCAAGGTACACCGTGCGCCCTCCCGTCTGTACTACCTCGAGCTCGATGTGGGGCGGCCGGTGTGCCTGGCTGCAAGAAGCTCCGAGGCGGCGTGGCAGTGGCACGCGCGGTTCGGACATCTGAACTTCGCGTCGCTCCGCAAGATGGCCAGTCAACAGATGGTGCGTGGGCTGCCGTCACTTGATCAGGCAGATCAGGTGTGCGACGGTTGTCTGGCGGGCAAACAGCGACGCGCGGCGTTCCCGGATCATGCACGACGCAGGGCAGAGCATGCTCTGGATCTGGTTCATGGTGATCTTTGCGGGCCGATCACACCACCGACGCCAAGTGGTAACCAATATTTCCTACTTCTAGTAGATGACATGAGCAGATTCATGTGGCTGCGACTTCTCTCTCACAAGAGTCAGGCGCCATCGGAGATAAAGAATTTCCAAGCTGCAGTTGAAGTCGAGACCGGGCGCAAGCTGAAGGTTCTGCGCACGGACCGTGGGGGGGAGTTCACCTCCATCGAGTTCGGAAGATACTGCGCAGAGCGTGGCGTCGAGCGGCAGCTCACTGCACCCTACTCCCCGCAACAGAACGGGGTGGTTGAGCGCCGCAACCAGAGCGTGGTCGCCATGGCACGCTGCATGCTCAAAGCCAAGAAGATGCCCGGGTACTTCTGGGGAGAAGCGGTCTCAACGGCCGTGTACATTCTCGACCGCTCGCCCACACGTGCACTCGTCGGCAAGACTCCCTACGAAGCCTGGCATGGTGAAGCGCCCGCTGTGCACTACTTCAGAACCTTCGGGTGTGTCGCTCATGTCAAAGTGACGCGTCCAAACCTGCAGAAGCTGGAAGACAGGAGCATCAAGACAGTGTTCGTGGGATATGAAGCCGGCTCCAAAGCCTACCGCTGCTATGATCCCGTTGGCAAGCGTGTCATCATCAGCCGCGACGTCGTCTTCGACGAGGCGGCGCACTGGAGCTGGGAGAACGGCGACGAGAACGGGGGTGTCGATGGCGAGCCTTTCGTTGTCGAGTACATCACGAAGGTGATCACCACGCCGCAAGCTGATGCACGTACTCCTTCCCCTTCACCAGGCCCGGCATCACCGAGAACGCCTCCAGCACCTCACGCGGCTTCACCAGCACCGGCATCGCCTGCAGCACCGGCATCGCCCGCGTCTCCGATCAGCTTCGTGTCGCCACCACCTGAGTTCGACGACGACGCCCTCGACGTTGGACATGATGACGCCCCACTTCGGTACAGGACCCTCGACTCCGTGATCGGGCCTGCACCAGCGCCTGGATTTGCACAGAGAGTGCTGGGAGACGAGCTCAACTTCACTACTGCTGAAGAGCCAGCCTCTTTCGGAGAAGCAGAGAAGGAAGCATCATGGCGCAAGGCAATGCGTGAAGAAGTCAAGGCAATTGAGGACAATCACACGTGGGAGCTTGTCTCACTGCCTGCTGGTCACAAGGCGATTGGGCTCAAGTGGGTGTTTAAGGTGAAGCGCAATGAGAGCGGCGACATCGTGCGACACAAGGCACGATTGGTGGCAAAGGGCTATGTTCAGCGAGCCGGGATTGACTTCGACGAGGTCTTTGCACCGGTGGCACGGCTGGAGTCGGTGCGGATGATGGTGGCACTTGCAGCTCACGAGAAGTGGGAAGTACATCACATGGATGTCAAGAGCGCGTTCTTGAATGGAGAATTGAAGGAGGAAGTGTATGTCCAGCAGCCGCTTGGATTCGTTGTTGCAGGCAGCGAGCACAAAGTACTTCGTCTTCGCAATGCGTTGTATGGACTCCGACAAGCACCGAGGGCCTGGAATGCTAAGTTGGACGCCACCATGGCATCACTTAGTTTCCAGAGGAGCAGCTCCGAGCATGGGATTTACACGCGCAGCAGAGAAGAAGGACGGCTAATCGTCGGTGTTTATGTAGATGATCTTATCATTACTGGCACCAGCCGAGAGCTCATTGAGGAATTCAAGTCAGAGATGAAGAAAACCTTTCAGATGAGTGATCTTGGTCTCCTATCTTATTATCTTGGCATTGAGATCAAGCAGGGGAAACAGGGCATTTTTCTCAGTCAGACTGCGTATGCAGCAAAGTTGCTTGATCGTTGTGGCATGAAGGCCTGTAATCCCAGTGCAGCACCTATGGAGAGTCGTTTGAAGTTGAGCAAACACAGCACAGCAGAGGCTGTTAATCCCACTGAGTACAGAAGAATTGTCGGTGCACTTAGGTACTTGCTCCATACCCGACCAGATTTAGCATTCGCGGTTGGTTACCTGAGCAGATTCTTGGAGGCACCACACGAAGATCATCTTGCTGCAGTGAAGCGCGTGTTGCGGTATATTGCTGGCACGCAGGAGAAGGGTCTGCACTACTGCAGACAGGAGGAAGAAGTGCCAAAGCTAGTCGGTTTCAGTGATGCAGACATGGCCGGCGACACTGATGATCGTAAAAGCACCAGTGGCATCATTTTCTTCCTCGGTGGAAACCCCATCACTTGGCAGTCGGTCAAACAAAAGGTTGTGGCTCTATCGTCGTGCGAAGCAGAATACATAGCGGCTGCCACAGCTGCGTGTCAAGGTATCTGGCTTGCTCGACTCCTTGCTGATATGAATGGAATGAAGGTTGGTGTTCCTGAGCTGCTGGTTGACAACCAATCGGCGATTGCTTTGAGCAAAAATCCGGTGTTCCATGATAGAAGCAAGCACATCGACGTGCGCTACCACTTCCTTCGGCAGTGCGTTGATGAAGGCAGCATCATTCTTAGTCACATTGCAACAGATCAGCAATTGGCGGACATACTGACCAAGGCACTTGGGCGTGTTCGTTTCCAGAAGCTGCGCGACAGAATTGATGCAGGTGATCGTGTTCAGGATTAGGGGGAGAATTGTTGGATATTCCATCACACGTTCACCACTTTTAGATCCTTTTAGTTATTTACAACATTTTGTAATAATCCCTGTAATCAGGAAGTAGTTGAACACGTTCCACGGCTGGAGCTTTTCAGGGCATGTCCAGTCCGTGGACACGCACGTCGCTCGGCGTTCGCACGCCGCGCATGACGGGTAGATTCAGTTGTATTCGTTCCCTTTATATTTGCAATACAATAGCAGAAAACGCTGCCGCTACTTCGCAGCACAAACCACTCGTCTTCCACCTTGTTCCAGTCGCAGAGCTTGTTCCAACAAATTTGGCCATATTCGGTAGTATTCGATGTGCCATTTTTTAGATTTGCTGCTACCTGTCGCCTAGGAACTTTTCCGGTGCCGTGACGTGGTGCGCCCTTTTTGTTTTTAACGTTAACCGAACTTGCATCCTAAAGTTTGAAGACATGTGTTTAAACAATGAACGTTTAGTATTGTCTCTATGTTACCACTTTGCCCATTTTTGTAAAAGAGTTTAAAAGACGTAATGTTCCACCATGTGCTAAATTGTAAGCTTGGGATGCCTACTTAATATCAGGTGGAATCTATTTGTGGAATAAGAATTATGCTGTTAGTGGACAATCTGCGGTAGCACTCATAAGAAGTGCAGAGTCAATTCCATTTGTTGCTTTAGCTAGTGATACGATAACTTTTAGAAACCAGCAAGAATTGTGTCTCTGTTGGGTAAACTGAAGAGTCTTGCCACATTCAACTGAATTATATCTGATTCTCATTAGAATTCTGGCTGTTTTTCCTTTTTATTCTTTCCATTCAGAAAGCTACATTCTCCGATTGGAGGTAAAAACTGAACTGGAACCTCCAGAAAGCAGCCAAGTTTCCCTTCACGAGCCCCTCCAAGAATTGATTTGTCCGCCTGATTTACCTGTAATTACTGCACCTAGAATTATAAATCAAAGAAATGGTAGTATATAGACTATTTTCTCTCCGTCTATTTTCTTTATTGAAGGCTGGACAATTAACTTGAGTTATTGAGTTATTTTCCCATTGTCGAGTCCTCTCTAGCTACAGATGCATGAAAGAAAGAGCTATGATAGTGAAACAGAAATAACCACTCCTATCCCACTTTGGAAGGTTTTTTCATAGCAGAATTCCAAGATTATAGAAGAGAATGTCCAATATAATATTGTGCTTTTCATTGGGCGATTTCGGTCATCAATAACTGATGCTTGTGGAACAGACCAGCCACCTTGCAAATTTGAATTGAATCTAAAACAATTACAAGAAGAATCATAGATTATCACTTGGTGCATCTCCATCCATTTTTTGAAAGATCTTTTCATCACTAGTGGTTGCAAAGATGCTTTATTAATTTACATTACTCATTTCATAGAGGAAAGTTCGGTGGTTTGAGCCTGCATGCTGTATTTGATATATGCTTCTTTCAAAACTCCAGTTGCTGGAATTGCAGAACTACTAAAGAGATTCATAGTGACTTTTTATCCATGCTTTGTACTACCTATCATGTTGCCATATTATGTACTCGTATGTTTGACTATATGGATATGAAAATCTTTTCGAAAAAGTTTGTGTCCTAATATTTATTCTTCATTTGGATGGTATTTTAATGTTATATGATTGTTTGATCATCAACTTAATCTGTGACTGTAAAGTGAATATTGTTTCCGTGGGAAAAATATCTAAGCATATCTTGTTTATTTCAGAATGTGCACCAGGGCTACCCAAAAGAAACGCTGTTACGTTTCCTGAAGGCTAGAGAGTGGAACGTATCAAAGGCTCATAAAATGGTAATCTTACCTATGAACTTTCTCAATAGCAGGAGAACTGATTACTTAAATGGTTACTAATATGTTTGTTTCTATAGATTGTAGATTCTTTGAACTGGAGGATCCAAAACGAAATTGATAGCGTGCTGGAGGTGAGTGATCCTTTCTAGAATATATTCCAGACATGTTACTGAATCTATGCCAATCAGATAGCTATGGGAGCTTCTCTTATTGTCTACAATTTCAATTTGTTCCTAATCATATCTCTTTTTAATTATTTGCTTAACTAGTACATCATATATCACCTCTGTTTTCGCTTTGTTTGTCTAGCATATTACTTCATTATTGCTGATTGCTGTCTGCACTGTCCATCTGCAGAGACCCATAGTCCCAGTAGATTTATACAGATCGATACGTGATTCACAACTTGTTGGACTGTCAGGATACACGAAGGAGGTATTGCTATTTACTTCCAATAACTAAGAATCTATTTATTGGTTGAACTATCAATTGCCCACAATACAAGATATTTGTTACCCTGTCGGAATTGCTTGTGATGCAACTATTTGTGTGTTCGAAGTAGTCATGCCTTTTTCTTGTTGGTGTCCTGAGGCCACCATATGCTTGTAACTAATATATTTGTAGCTGCACTTACTTCAATTATTATGGTACGAGTGGGCAGCTGACACGATAAGGGCAGACACCCTCTAATCTTCGGGCTTTCAAGAAGAGGCTCTGATTGGGCAAAGCCCTTTACTAGATTGATTGATTTCCAGGACCCCTTGGTATGCTTTTACAGTATTACGCACGGCTAACTAACACATCTCATGGGCTAATAAACTAACTAGGACTCCTAGATATTACCTTCCAATACTCGGACTCCCTAAAGATAGCAAGAGATGACATACTAATAATAACCAATCTAACCGACTAGGCCTCTTAGATGTTTCCATAACATCAGGTGACACTAGAAAAGGTAAATATACTGAATAAAGATATTTGCATTGAAGATGTTAAAAAGTTTTAGCTTATGTTGGTCTTCAATCTTCCACGGAGTGATGTCTAGTGGCAGAAACAATATAACCAACCTTTTAACTAGGAAAGCTGGGTAATGCATATCCTAAGATGGAAATCCAGGCGATTTATAGCAAGACATGTCCTAAGCTGAGAGCTATTAGTTTCAAAGTAATGTGTGCCATCTCACAAATTTTGCTTCCATTGTGATAACTCCAGTGGAGTTGACAGCATTTGATTATTAAGATCTGTAGGGCTGCCTTTGAGTTTGCCTTTCATAATGCCCTTCCTATAGTGCAACTTCATACAGCCATTAGTTTCCCCATTCGTAAAATTGGTCTGCAATGTTTCTCTATGCTGCTTTGCGATGCACTACTTGAGTCTCTTAGGGCCTGTTTGGCAGAGCTCCCCCGATTCCAACCGGGTTCTGGGAGCTCTGCCAAACAGCAGCTTTCAGCTTTTAGCTCCCTGTGTGGAATCCGTGAGAATGATTCTCTGAAATGAACTAAAAGTTGGGGGCTGAAAAAAACAGTTTTCCCTGATTCACTTCCCGCAGAGAATTACTTCTTCCATATATTTTATTTTAGAGAATCACTTTCAGCCACAGAATCATTTCTTCCAGAGAATCACTCCTCGTAGAGAATTTGAATCAGGGAGAATTCTACCAAACGGGCCCTTAATACCCATAAATATAGCAAGTCTGCTATCCTAATTGTTAGTTAGTTGTGGTAATTTTAATAATAATTTATTTCTTTCTATCGTTGTTTCTCTTATTGACAGGGTCTCCCAGTTTTTGCCATCGGTGTTGGACAGAGCACATATGACAAAGCTTCAGTAATTACTCAATGCTTGTTATTTGTCGAGTAAATTTAAAAAACAACTATTTTGACATAAGTATCAGAGAACTACAACTTTTATGCACATATCTCAGAACTACAACTATGTTGACAATGTGTGCTACAAAACTACAAATTTCTCGTTGATCTGCAATTATTGTTCTCACAGAACTACATCTTGGGCATAAAGAGTTGTAGTTTTGTGAGAAAGTTGTAATTTTGTGGCACACATTGTCAAAAAAATTGTAGTTCTGTGATAATGTCAGAATAGTTGTAGTTTTTAAATTTGCTCTTATTTTTTGAGTAGGCTACATCCAAAATCTTGAACCTGGCTGATTTTACTTTATACTGTGTAAACAGATATTTTTCTAATGTTGATGTAACCTTTTAGGCTTTTAGCATTTCACCATCATCTGTTAGTGGCCTAAACAATGATCTTATCTGATAACTTATGATATTTGTAGCACTGTGCTTCTTTATTCTGTATTGCGTTTTGTCAACTAAAAATAGAGCTATTGTCTCTTCAGGTCCACTACTATGTGCAGTCCCATATCCAGATTAATGAATACCGTGATCGTATAATTTTAGTGAGTATCCAACAACATCGTCAAGCTTATTATATTGTTTATGTTAACACAGAAATTTGTTTGTAATGTTTATTTCTATCATATTAGCCCATGTTGACAGAAAAGTTTGGACGGCCTATTACTGGCTGTATAAAAGTTTTGGATATGACTGCTTTGAAGTTATCGGCACTGAGCCAAATAAAGGTATGTTTTGTGACTGATTCCCAAATTTTGTTCTTTAATGAGTTCATGTGTAACTGTTTTGGTATTCTTTTATCTATATTTATGGATGTGTAAATGTTAAACTTGACTGTAATAAGCATGTCCTAACCCCTTGCATTCATAGGAGCAACTTAAACCTTGAACTTTGAGCTGTCCACCGTCCAGCTCAGGTCTCTATGCCATTCAAGTAACAAACTGAAGTGTTAACGCTGATGCACAGGGACTAATTTTTTTACTTGTCCCATATTTTTTTAACAAAGTTGTGCACTGTCTTCATTACTTGTGTTGCTTCTGGGTAGTGAGCGTGGTATGTTTCCTTGTTAATATGGTTTACAGATGTTGACCTCCATATCAACAGTTGATGATCTGAATTACCCTGAAAAGACACAGACCTATTACGTGGTTAACGTTCCATACATATTTTCCGCCTGTTGGAAGGTACTGCCAATTTCCATTAGTGTTTAGGCCTGACGTTTTGCTAGTGAGCTTTTAGCAAAATCTTACGACATTTTATTTGAGCGTGCTGCTAGGTTGTGAAGCCCTTATTGCAGGAGAGAACCAAAAAGAAGGTTAAAGTTCTGAATGGTTGTGGGAGAGATGAACTCCTAAAGGTAAATCACTGTCTATTACTTTGTTTCTTGTTGGTTCTTATTTTCACATGAATTTCTGGGCGTCAATATTAATACTCTTCGGTGAATTTGAGTAGCTATAAGCCTGCAGGAATGCTACAGAACATAATAGTACCTGTCTTTTTAGCATTTTCCTTTAGTATTCAAAATATGTTGAGCAGTTGTCATGCTTGATTTATGTAGATCATGGACTATTCATCACTTCCCCATTTCTGCCGACGGGAGGGGTCTGGGTCATCAAAGCATTCGTCTACTGATGTTGACAATTGCTTCTCCCTTGATCATCCTTTCCACAAAGAACTTTATGGTCATATCAACAAGCAAGCATCACACAAGGAGCTCATCAAGATGGGATCATTGCATGTCAGCATTCCTGAGCCAGATGCAGATGATGCAAAGATTGTTGAGGTCATCCAGGCTGAGTTTCAAAAGATCGGTGAGCAGAATGAATCCACGAATGGCCACAAGGATTAGAACGCATCAAGGATGGGCGATCTGCTGAACACCTTAACCGGTGCTGGTGACCTCTGACAAAAATTGATTATTCATGTTCATGCCTCTATTTTGATTCACAGTCCCCAGTTGCCTGGGGAATATAGTAGCAATGTCTTGCATTTCCATGATGCAAGCTTGAGTTTATAGTTGGAGAGGCCGAGAGATAAACCGGGCAGTGTATATTAGATGGACATGATGTCATAAACGCCTTTTGTTAGTGTAACCAACATATATTTAGCTGTTATAAGGAAATCCATGGAAGCGCCTTTGGCACAATTTTGCACCGGGATGTTTTAGTCAATTTCTGTAGAAGTATTGATGAGTTGTGACTGATAACTTCGCTTCGCAGTTTCAACAAAATGAGTTGTGAGAATGAGTAGTGTAGGGTGGAACTAGGACCTAATACTATAACAAGAAGCAGATTCAGCTCATGCAGGAGAGCTTGGCAGGTGCAGCAATGCATGTCTGTTGAGCTCCCGTTCAACTGCTTGGCACCCTTGCTCTCCAGGTACTTGCAGAACCCTGGATGCCAGCAGCCTGATCACCTGGAGCAGGTTGAGCGCGTCGTAGCCAGGCCAGCCGGTGCCACCCAACGGCCGCATGTACGCGATCACCGTGCCCGTGACGTGTCTGAGAAGAACAGAGACTTTTTTTAAGAACCCTTAGGAGAACTACCGTTGACTATCTCCAATCATATTCTTTTTATTTCATTCCTTTTCTGATTCCCTTTTCTGTTCCTATTCACTTTATTTTCTCTTATTTTCAACAGCTTCTCTCTGAGAGGAATCGCGAAGGAAAATAAGAGAGAGAAATTCCGTCGTGAAGGGAAACCGTTGGAGCGCTGAAGGGAAAAAAAATCTTTTCAAGACGAGATTTTGGTCTCCAAAAGGAAGTTGTTGGGGCTAGCCTCAACATAAAGTGCAAAAAAAAAAAAGGATATTGGAGGCCTCGTCCTTGATTGTCTACATGATTAGGTTTGGACGTTGTTCCATACAGTCAAAAATCAGTATATTCCTCTCTTTCTAAATTTCCCAACAAACTAGAATGATGAACGACTTGAGATATTTCCTGTGAGTATTAGGTGTGTGCGCGAGGGCTATCCACCTATCATGTGTTGACTTTGAGGGTGGCCATGAAGCCGGGGTGATGGCCGGCTGTGATAGCCATTGTGCTATCTGGCACTAGATGACTAGACACGTTGAGAGTATCTGCACTCAATAAAGAGATGGAAGCTGGATTCATGTGCTTTCCTACATAGGACAGATGTTGCATTGCAGGCCCAACCCCTTTTGGCTAGCTGATCAGTGATCCAGAGCCTGTTTTGGTTGGTCAACCAAGTGAAGAATTTGCACTTCAGAGATGCCTAGACCTTCTAGAGTAGCGAGTTGTGAACTTGTGATTGGTGTCCACAGAACCCTAGAACTGCACGTTGTAGGCTGATGTTGTGGTGTTTTACCCATGTTTAGAGAACTTCCAGGAAATGTCATCTTGGACGTGTGGCTGTAGGTGCACCTGCTGCGCAGCTTTCCATAACAATGTGCTGATGAATGAAGCGCAATGCCATGGATCCACAAATTATTTTCAAACGCCTCTCAGAGCATTTGCCATTTCTCTCTGGTTACATAGTAGAGGAGCAGGGTGAAGTCCATGGGCCTGCGCCCCTGAGCCCAAACCGAGTGCCAAAAAGAGATAAGGCCCCCACTGCCAATGATTATTTTGGTTGAGGTCGCGAAGAGGAGTCTGCCAATGTTGTTGCATGATATTTTAGTTTTGACCCACGGCTTGTGACGAGCTTTACATTCCTGCCACAGCCAATGCTGCTGCAGAGCCTTTCCGAAGGCAACCAAATGAAGAATCCCAAGACCTCTTTGCTCTTTGGCCTGCACACTTTTTGCCAATTGACTTTGCAGTTTCCTCCTGACAAAGGTTTGCATCCAGACCAGAGGAGTTGCCTTCTGGTAGAGTCGATATCCCTAAGAGCCCTTTTGGCGCTTTGATAGTCGTTAGGAAGTAGATCGGTTGCGAAGATTGGACGGATTTGACCAAGGTCAGCCACCCGCTTGGAGCAATATTATTTC
This sequence comes from Phragmites australis, assembly GCF_958298935.1. Lineage (NCBI taxonomy): Eukaryota > Viridiplantae > Streptophyta > Magnoliopsida > Poales > Poaceae > Phragmites > Phragmites australis. The sequence goes on from NC_084925.1 coordinate 5,829,938, forward strand.
CTTTTCACATTGCCGTCTTGCCAACCGCCTTGTCAACAAGTGACTGAAGGTCCGATCTCTTTAGGTGTCGGATTGACAATGGCAAGCCAAGGTAGGTGATAGGGAAATCCGAGTGTACGACCAGTAAATAGGTTAGGATTTCATCCATGTTTAGACCGGAGCACCTAATCTTGGTCACTGTAGTCTTGAAAAAGTTACTCCTAAGGCCCGTTGCTTCCTCAAAATTGTTTAAGATATGTGCTAGGGCCAAGACGTCTTCCCTCTTTGGAGATACAAAGACGACCATATCATCAGCGTACATAGAGAAATTGTGACAGCCCAAAATCCTTAATCATATCATTAAGCATTCATGAGCATCATTATCATAATAATTGAAGTTTTGAGCAAGTAATTAATGCAATTAAAAATTAAACAAAAATTATTAAAATTAAATTTAAGTGATGCTTTGTTAAGGAACTCAAAATATTGCCATGCAACCTAGGGTTGGAAATAATTTTAGAAATTAGTCCATGCCATTTAAAGAATATTAGTAATTTCCCAAAATTTTGGGAATTATTTTGAAGCCCTAACAAATTCAGCAATTTAGAAAAGGTTGCATCTTTGAAGAATTTTAATTAAAATTTGGCTTAGGCTTTTTGGGTCAAACCAGTTAAAATAGATTTCACCTGAATTATAGTTTCACACAAAAATTGTCCCACGATTTTTGGTCCACAAGAATACATGTTTTTGAATTAGAGAAGTGGAGGGGATCTTTTTCTTTCGATCGGTCACTGTTCCAATCGGCCCCACTCGTCATCCCCTCCTTCCTCTCACTTAGTCGAGCGGCTTTGAGAGGGCGGCCATTGTTGTGGACTTTTGAGGCCGGCCAACGCCACGTCGCCGGCCATCAAGGCTTCCAGGGGGTTCATCCGCTGCCATACCCCTCTCTCTCTCACCCTTATCTCTCTCCCTCCCACTCACGTCTCTCTCTCTTAGCCGAAGAGAGAGCACATCACAGCACAACACCGCTGAGCTCTAATCCGCCATGCTCGAGCTCCCACTAGCCTTAACTCGACCGTGTGAAGCCTCGAGGTGGATCACCCGACGCCCTTAGCCACTTTCCCAGGCTTTTCCCGCACGAATCGAGCTCGACAGCACCGTCTTCCTCTTCTCTGGTGCCTCCCCTCCGCCCCTCATCGATGACACACAGCTGTGAAGCTTCTCCAGCCCAACCAAGAGCTTGGTGAGCTCCCCGTGCTCCCCTCTACCTTTCGCGCACTTCAATTTGGGCTTAGCCCGTGGTCGGAGCGCCTTCCCCCGTACGACAGTGCGCTGCCATCCGCCTATGCACGTTGCTGGCCGAGCCACAGCCGGACTCATTGGCCAATATGCACTCTGTTGGATCCGCATACTCGCGTAGATGCCGTAGGTTCCTTCGGCCGGGCCGATTGGATTGTCGTTCGCCGCCGGTGCATTAGGCCAACGCCACCGGGGCACTGTGCAGCCAGGTCTCAGGTCAATTTTGACCCGAGTCAAGTAAGCCTGGGCCCACGGTCATGACAGTGGCTAGCTCAGCACCGATGCAAAAAGTTTCTAGCTATTTTAATGTTCAGGTAAATTGGATATACACATTAAAATACTAGGAGCCATGAACTATGTATTTAAATTTCATGGGTTAATACATGTATTTAAGCTTTATTAATTCATAATTAGTTATTAGTAATTCCAAAATTGATGAAATCAATTTTGTTAATCTTAGTATATTATGCAATGTTCATTAGAAATCCTCATACTCATGTTAAATATAGTTAACTTTCTAATTTGTTTTGAGCTTGGTTTAAGCTTAATTAAATCTATAAATTATTAAACGTTTAACTATTAAATTAAATTAAGGAAATCCTTGGTGCTTTAAGCTCGTGTCATGATGCATTGCATCTCCACTTTGGTCATGCGCTGTGGAGCCTCTTTCATTACATGTCATCATATTTATTGCGATGCACTGTCATCTTTATTTAGAAACCGATGCTTCGAAGTGCCACGTGGTTGAAACCACAAACGATCAACCGGAGTTCTATGAGTATTGCGTAGGAAGCACCAGGAAAGCATCTATCATATCTCTTCTATGTTTTGGTGAATAGTTGGTCAATCTGTTAGATTGCTATATGCCATAGATGCATGTGATAAGGAGTCGATGTCAGGAATCAGGTAGATCCTATTTGTTGCATCGTACCTACCTTAATGAAGTTGTTAATCCCCATCTTTGTAACATGTGTATTATCATGACATGGTCCAACTTAAAAATGATGCGGTAATTGCTTAGCCTTGCATAGGTCATCGGTAAAAGTCGAGTGATGTATGTCACCGTTGTTCGCGAGCTGCAGGATTTGAACTACAAAGAAATGATATGTTGGGATGATGAGTTGGTGAGATTGAAAAGAGAGAGCTGAGCGGTTCTAGGGGTAGTTCGAGAGAGGAACCCAGATGCCATAGATCGTTTGTGAGTTGGAAAAGTTGAGACGAGATGTGGGCAGTGCTAGGGGTATTTTCTGTCTTGAAGTGGAGTTCCTCGGGTAGGTCGGGAGAGTAGCCCAGATTTCATAGACCACTTGCATTGTTTAAGCATGGATCGTTGGTGCTGTTGGCTTAAGCAATTTTCATACTTTCACATATCGATCTAATGGTAAGATAAGCCGATTATCGCATGCCGTACTGAAGTTTGCCTTGCGTCCCTATGACATATAGAAAAAGTACGAGGCGATGTAAGGTGGTGGAGAGCCGAAGGTTTCCAGGACATACTCGCGGTAACCCCGGTGCCATATGAGCAATTTGAAGTGGGTAGTTCCGGGTATGAGAAAGGTTGTCTCAGGGGGGGGGGCAAGAGGATAGATCCGAGTCATGTGGGTAAAGATGTACCCCCTACAGGGTGTAAGATCAATTCGAATTGCTGCACTCCCAGTTACGAGCATGCTTTTCTCTGAGTCAACTTAACTTTGTGGCTATTCTTGCTATTCAACTCAATGCATTATCCTTGGAGTCAGGAAGATATATACCCATATGGTGTAAGTCTTGCGAGTACCTTCGTACTCAGGGTGCTGTCCTTAAGTTGATGCAGGTAGCGACGAACTCGTTTACGGGTATTTTTATCCTGCTGATGTTAGAGATGGCCAGGAGTACAAATCGAATGTTTGAGCTAGTCCAGGTGGTGCCTTATGGGCAATGATGCTACTAGTATTTTATTTTATTAATATCTTTCCACTGCATATGAAAATTCTGATCTAAGTAGAAACTGAAACATGGAACAAGGTCTATAATAAAAGTTAAAACTTTTATACTCTGTTCATATCTGGTGATGAAACTATGTTGTAAACGGTATATGCTATGATCTTGAGCTTTGTTGAGCATATATCGGGACTGTAGGAATTACTTTCGTTTTAATCGACTTAATTATCATTTAAGCCGGGTGTAATTTGGTCGGGTCTGACAGACATGCAAGTTGGCCACCTAGGGGGCTGATGTCACCCCTCTCGGTGGCTAGAGCGAGGATGCGTTGCAGTGGGTCAATGGACAGGGCAAAGAGTAGCGGGGACAGGGGATCCCCTTGTCTGAGTCCGTGACCATGTGTGATAGGGAAATTTGGTACGCCATTAAGGATTACTGAAGGTTTATTTATCCTCTAAGTGTGGTTTTGGTAATTAATGATAATACCTATTGACTAAAAATTGTATTAAGAATTGTTAGTAGGTTTTTTCCATAGGTGATGCACGGAGGATTGAGCACAGATTCATTAAGTAATGTCATATGATAAAGAGAGATGCATCAAGATGAATGAGCTCTATGCGATACTCGGATAAGTGGTGACAATATATTTGAACAAAAATTATGTTGAGAATTGTTCACACATTGTTTCATGCATAAGTGATAAATCATGGATTCATTGAGAAATGCATCGATGTCGTTGAGCTCTAGGTGATGCTCATGAGATAAATGAGAAGTTCAAGAAGATTGATGATAAGCGTGAAGGCTAAGTCACCTGTGAAGATTAAGTGACTAAAGGTATGAGATTGTCAATTAAGTTTATGGACTAACCCATGTGCTATGTGCTTGAGAATGAGTGGGGTTAGGTTTCATATGAAGATTGACAATAAGAGTGAATGCAAAGTTACTTGTGAAGATCAAGTGACTTAAGGTATAACGTTGTCAATTAGATTTTATGAATTAACCTATGTGCTTTGTGCTTGAGAGTGGGTTGAGGTTAGGTTCCATAAGAAGGTATGAGCTGAATTGAGATATTCAATATGCCAAGTTGGAAGAGTAAGATCAAGACAAGCTTAGTAGACAACGTATATGCTTTATGCTTGCGGTTCATGCCTCGGTGGTGAACCAAATGAAGATGATGTGAAAAAGAAGTCTTCCATGCTTGGTGAATGGGAAGTAATCAAGTGAACTTTATCAAGCTTTCAGAAGATCAAGAGAGGATCAAGATGGAAGCGAGGATGGTCATCATCATCAAGAGAAGAGGAGTTGATGATAAGCCTTTAAGAGCTATGAGAAACGTCGGGGCTTAGATGATGTGTTTGTCAAGTCTGACAGGATTGCTCAAGGCAAAGGGATAACTAGAATATGTTTGGTAGGAGATCGAGTTATAGGATCGAGAGTCATACTGTCAAGAGAGGCTACCGAAAGCATTGCTCAATTATTGTGTCGAGTGCTCAAATCATGTGCTTAGTGCGGGATGTGTTTGTGTTGAGAATTCGCTTTAGGAATTCCCTTTGTTGTTGTCAGTCCTAGTAGCAAAAAGGAGTTATGACCAAGTCTTAGTGGTGTTTGGCATGTTCCATATGGTACCTAGTTTAATCTTGGAGGATTAAGCTTTGTACAACAGGTGGAAGTGTCTAAATCGTTTTCCGAAGCATTCTTAGTTTTGATCCAATGTGGTTGGGATCATAAATTCAGTAGGGATGTGTAGACCTCTAAATAAGCTTTCCATAGAGTTCTAGATCATCGAAATTGGATATTGGGATCAAAAGTTATCACTGTTTTTCAGAGTGTCAGTTGTGCTAATTTCAAAAGTTCCAATGTGAAATTGGAAGTTCCTATATGTCGGAAGTTCTGATGGGTAGATTAGAAGTTCTGATGTGTCGGAACCTCCAATTTCAGAAACATGGGACTCTCAGGTTTGAATTGTTTTTTGGATCAGATGTTCCGATCCAAATATCGAAAGTTCCGATGTGTTGTTTTTCCCAGGTCTGAGAGTGAGTTTTGCCCAAATTCGATCGTTGGGATACATGTGATCGGATGTTCCGATCTTGCAGTTTGAGTCCAACGGCTAGTTTTTCAGAGTGGGGTATAAATACCCCTTTGCCTCCTTGCGTGGGGTCAAGTCTTTGAAAGTTGGTTGGCTACCTTTGGTGCCTGTCAGAGGTGTTAGAGCTTGGTGTTCCACCTTTGAGTGCTCCCCTCCCTTCTTTATTAAGAATTTGTGAGAATCGAACATTTGTGGCTTAGTGAGGATAGAGTGAGGTGTGTGGAGCTTGGGTCGCTCGCATGTGTCGCATTAGTTGTTTATGTTTAAGCACTTGGCGTTGATCATGCATGAATTCGGGAGTTTGTTACTTTTGGAGACCACCGTCTCCTAGACGGCTTGATGGTGGATTACCGGCGATCTCCTGAAGTGAAGATTGTGAGGTGGCCTGAAAGTGGTTGTAGAAGTTACCATCTTCGAAGTGAAGGAAGAGTTGGCCATAGTGGAGATGAGAAGTGTATTGTACAACTTTTTGAGAAAAAGAGTTGAAAGAGACCCGACTCAAGTATGACTGAGCTTCCTCAATAGAGATATAAGATATTGGTGGGTATCCGAACTTCATTTTCTTACTCTTGTGCATTACATCGATTTATTTGCTTGTATGCTTATTTGTATGTGCATTGAGTTAATTTTGTAAGATTTAATCTAGTTGTTTTTACCTGCATCAGAACATCCAATGAACAATACCGGAAGACCTGATAAACAGTAGAATCAGAACATCTGATGAATAGTATCAAACATATGATGAATAGTATCAAACATATGATGAATAGTATCAAGTATGCTCATTTCTGAACTACACGTATCTTTCTCGAATGCATCTCACCCCAGCGAGCCTCACGACCACATATATTATTCTTAGGGGTATAATATAACAGATTCATACATATTGACAGGAAAATGCATAAGTAAACTTTAGTTTGTTGCTTAGTGGGTTTGACACACTTACTAAACAACGTTCTAATGGTGTTTAGGCTACTTAATTAAACCAAGCTCTGATACCATGCTGTGAGGAACCGTTCAAATAATATTCTAATTAATCACCAGGAGGATCATTATTCATAATCACAACCTCGATGATTAACCAAAATATCATTCAGGTAGTCCCGGCATGTGTTTTGTACCCAAGATCGGAACACATGTCGTCCCAACATGTACATCACAACAAAGCTTAAGAAAGAGCGAGTAATTAACATTATATTATAGGTTCTTAAGCATGCAATAAGTTATCACAATTTACAGCAAAAGAGAGCTAGGAGGAGACTAAAACCTACTCAACTCCTAACCAGCAAAAGAACTAAGCAACGGAAGACTAAAAGCTATACAGCAAAAGGGGGATGGAGCCATATGCCCTTAGGCTCCATCACAAAAGCACGACCACCCAGAGTAGGATGCACTACTCTTGCCCACCACCTGCATCGGTGGGCACAAAGTAGCCAAACACCGCCTCTCCCTCATCAACAAGAGTACCTGAAAGCGCAGACATGAGTATGAAGGTACTCGCAAGACTTAAACCATATAGAGCACATATACATAGTTCGACTCCAAGGATTGTGCATTGATCATTAGCAAGGATGAACCACAAGTTAAGTAAAACATATGCACTAAGCATCCTAGACATGTATGAGTGACTGAAACTTTACCAAAACATATGAAGACTACCCTGCATCCAACAACTGAACAAGTGTAACTGTAACAACATGTATATCAATAAGTAACAAGTGCCCACATCACCATCTTCCACATACCGAACCACAAACCATACTCGAAACTCTACGACCGGGTGCAAATGAAATAATAGGATGCTCATGACCGAGAGCGCGACAGTTAGAACTATTTATACACTATGCAGGAGGATACTCCTGGACCCACACGACACGAGGACCATATGGCTTGTGCCATCCGCTAAAATGCACACAAGGAGGTACCTGTGACAAACTTTCCCAACCAGCCCCAACCGTGTAAGACATGCAATGCTCGGCGTGGCGGTACTAGAACTACTCCCAGAGCAAACTAGTACCGCTTACAAGCCCGCCCGCTCACACCATCGTTGTTCAGGCCCCACAAAGCCACAACTGCGAAGGTATTTGGCTCGCCTTACCATTAGATCGGCATGTGGTGAGTAAGGTAAGTGCTAAAGCCAACTACCCCGACGATCGGCCTTAAACAATGCAAGCAGTCTACGGTGTCCGATCTTCCTCTACCGGCCTACCCAGGGGAACTCCACATCCGGGCAGGACAAAACACCATCCTAGTATCGCCCACATCTCGTCTCATACTCACCACTCATACAACCACCTCAACCTCAACAAATATGTATAACCATAAGAAGGTCCTATGCTCGCGAACAACGGAACGCGCCGTTGTTCGACTTCTACCGAATGACCTAAACATGGCTAAGCATATACGTCGAACTCATACTTAGACATTGACAACACCTCAAGGCTACAAGGAATGTAAATACACAAGTATTCAAAGTAGAAGAATGCAATCGGCATAGGTTCTACCTATTGGTACCCGACATCGACTCACTAAACATGCATACATACATAAGCACATTTAATCAATTTTAGATTTATCCAATTACACAAGAGGGATCAATATGCTTAGTTGCTTGCCTTGCTATTCAGGTAGCTGCCCAAAATTTCCTTTGATCTCTTGGAACGCCGGCTCGACGTTCTCTAAAAAGAATAACGTGTGCAATACCATGAGTATGGATGAAATGCAACAATGCATGCCACAAGGTGCAAATGATGAAATGTCATGAAAATATGCTTTAAAATGTAGGAAAACATTTTTACCAGCTAGAACAAGTCATAAGAACACTAGCAAAATTGGTTTCATCCATTTTGGACTTGTAAAGAATTAATGGTGAATTAATGAAGCTTAAGCCTAATTAATTATCCTCAAAACGTTAATTAATTATTTTCAGGATGGAGATATTTTTCACAGGTAGAGGATGTTACAATAAAACCAACAAAATTGGTTTCATAATTTTTGGAATTCGTATGAATTAGTTATGAATTTTACAAGTTATCAGCAGAGAAAAAAAATTCCTTTGATGAACAGTGCACCCGGATACTCCGGTCTAGGCTGGATACTTCGGTACCCCAGAGATTTCGGGTGATTCTCTGGTAGTGCCTCTCTGTTATTTTCGGTTGGGGCTCGTCCGGAGACTCCAGTCTAGTCCGGAAACTCCGGTTTCGGCCCAGAAACGCCCGTTTTGAGCCGAAAAATGCCCGGTTTGATTTGCGATCTTCTCCAATCCAAAAGGGAACATGTTTGAGCTAGTTCAAGAGTTCTAGAACTCACTTAATAACCTAGCAACTCCATTCCTAACTCAAATTCATCCAATGCCTCAAATTATGTCTAAAACATCCAAAAATACCCAAACTTCACCACCTAGCTCTAAATTCGGATTTCGACCAACCAAATACGTATCCAAGCCATGAGAAGCCTAGAGTAATTACCCAAGGTGCTTTGCCGAGGTTGGGGACCACCGGGAGAAGGAGAAAACGGTGGAAAATCGAAGAACTCCGGTGTTCTTCACTTTTCAACCTTAACACTAAAAGACATCCAAATCGGCTCAAATCCTTCAGGAATGAGCAAACAAATTGGAGGAATGGAATGCTTGTAAGCTTTTGGTCGCAATGGTACCACATGCATACCTTGATTAGGCTCCTAGAGCGCGGATTTGAGGGAGAAAGGGAGAGAGTGCTTGGGAGAGGAGAGAGGGCTCTTGCTCCCTTTGCCTTTTCTGGTGGGGAGCACGGGTGGGAGTGAGGAGGAGGAGAGAGAGGGAAGGTGGAGCTGCTGCCCAAGTGGAGGGAGTGGTTGGCCCACATGTGGGGCCCATGTTTTAGAGAAAAGGGGTCATTTTGACTGCGAATTTCATTCTTTTCTCTCCCGAATTTCTTTCTCTCATCCAATTGATTTCAAACAAAGTGCTCTAGTGTGCCAAAATAATTTACCTCAAAAATAATTATGACGCTAATGATGCATGATTAAGCTTAATCATGCGATTATGGAATTTGGGACGTGACAACCAGACTCGCTCCAACCAGACTTAGAGCAGTCAGGCTGCCGCTGGACAAGCGTCCATGGGGAAGAGACCGACAGAGGACATCTCCACCGCAGAGGCATCCAAATGTGCTTGTGGGACACTGAGCATCGACGGCTCGATGGCAGGACTGTCTTCCTCGACCAGCTGGTCTAGCGGCTTTACGAGGAATAGACTCATGCTCAGGTCTCTGCTGCCGTGGTAAGTTCTTTGGTTAGGTGCAAGCACTTCAAGTTTCCTTTTCCTTCCTAATTCTGTAATTCTGTTGTTGATGCAGTTCCTCAACCACACCTATGGCCCAGTCGTAATTCCCCTATCTGGAGTGTCAAATATCAAGGGTTAGTCCCTAACAATGATTTCGGGGTGTACCGATCGATTGTCGCGTGATCAACGTCTTGAACGGGTGTGTATATGCTACAACTTTATAACACCAGGGGTTATTCAGTTTCAGGCCTCCCAAAGGATAACAACCTACGTCATGTGTATTTTATTATGTGTGTTTTCTGAACTGGTTACAGATGAGATCCTCTCCCCAATCCTAGACCCGTTCTCCTCTTTATATACAAGGGAAAGAGAACTTATAAGTGGACCCCTTCCCGTAGACCCATATCTAGCTAAATATTCTTTTCTCGGGCCATCACCATGTGGAGCACGCGCTACACCTTGCACCGGTGGTATGGCAAGGCTCATCCCAAACATATGGACACCTCCACTTTTCTTTACCTCAGTAGCCCCGCCTGTCCCCTAGTCATGAGCCGTAGGCTTATCTGACAAGTCATTCCGTCTCAACCCTCCGTGAGCCCGCCTGCGAACTCGTCCACTTGCCTGGTCGTTCTGTAGACCCTATCACATCTATCGCACGGCGCCAAGTCAATCCTGAAACCCTACTTCGTACCATTTAATGCTACGGGATAGGACACTGCCCATCTGCGTAGGCCACAACCTTGTTCGCTGAAAGAAAGTGCATCAGGAAGGAAAACACTTGAGTAGAACTGAATAAATATGATTAGACAGGTTATGTATAGACGTCTCGTGACCAGCAAGAGCTGATCACGGGATCACAATATATCGCAAGGAGGTTGGTCACACAAGCTCGCACTGGTCGAGCGAGCTTTGACCTGGTTGCATGATAGGCTAGGGTTCAGAAAATATCCCCCGCTGATCATCATACCCCTCGTGGGACCCGTTAGACAGAACTTCCCCTTACTCAATACCCTGACACTTTCGTGTTGCCTCCTGTTACAATGGAGGTGATGTTGATTTTTTTTTTCATAGTTCAGAGTGTTTGAAAAGCAGTTTAGTAACATCCTAGAGCGTTTGTGGGTCTTGAGTCCTATCTAAAACGATTAGATCCTCTTAACTCCGTTCAACTAATCAAACGCCAACTTAAAAGAACATCATCTAACATTTGAGTGAAAGTTAGCCGAAGTATGTGGCAGTTGCCTTCCTTTTACGTGTAAGCACGCGAGAGTTGAAAAGGCCAATTGTGGCCTTGAATTCTTCTTTTATTCGCTACTACATGCAGCTTCTGCCTCGTTTTGGGAGAGGCAAAAGACTTAAGTTTAGGAGTTATACAGAGTACTGATGTTGAAGTTATCACGTAGCGCATCTGGTGTAGTGGTATCATAGTACCCTCCCACGGTACTGACCGGGGTTCGATTCCCCGGATGCGCAAAAGTATGCGTTTTTTGCCTTCATTTTCCCCTCCTTTTAGCTTTATTAGCTTCATGGATAGAGGTTCCAAAGTCAATTGCTCAGTGCATATGTTTTCGTTAATAATTTGTAAACACCATAAAACCATATTCATCTCTCTTTCCCCCCCTTACTTTTCATGGTCACGCGAATAAGATAACTGTGGTTAATTATGGGAGAAACAAACGTTTTTATCTTGTCACGAATTCACGATTAAAGCTGTTAAGTTACCACCTGCCAAGATCAGAGATTCCTCGTTGTGTATGATGAAAGTTGTCAAAGAAGTTGACATACTTTTCAGCCTTCTTTTTTCAGTTTTCAGATACCCAACTTTATTCAAGCATCAAAATGTGAAAGAAAAAGAAGGCAAATCACTGACTCATCAACTCTTCCAAAAGTCCAAGTGGAGAAAGAAAATGTTACCAACCAATAATTGTTTCAGCAACTACTGCAGCTCACATGCTAGGTTTCAGAGTATGCAGGTTAACTCTAGTCTATCAGAATGGGCTTTGCTTTTCTGAAGGAACTCTTCTCCTTGCAAAAAGCAGTGGCTGGTGAGTCACAGGAATATGCTTCCACAATTCCTGTCATTGGGTTGAAAGTTTTCGGTGAATCACTATGTTATTTTTTTTTATGAACCTAATAAGCAGAGCATCACAAACCTCTCTTGTTTACAAGGCAGCATCACCTTGGATTCTGTTTCAAGCACAAGATTATAGGTTTTCTTTTCGATGCTGTGCAAGTGATGCTTAACTTGGGCACATCAGTTTGGTGCTTCAGAGCTTGTAGTCAGATGCCTTGAGTGCCATATGCCGATATAGTACAGCGATTCTACACTACTTAATGGTGAAGAAACGACTGTAAATTCAGAATTATGTCTGCCCATGACAAATTACATGCAGAAATATTACCCTGCAGAAATTTATGTGGTGATGTAAGCGTAAGACGGTCATTCAGAGATCCAGCTAGCAGTAACTCTTCAATGTGAGCATAAAACTGGTGAATGGTTTACAGTTAAGGAGTCCTTTGCATTCTGAAACCTGATTGTTCAAATCAGGGTAAAACGGCAAGATTATTTGTAAGGTAAAATAGGAAAAATGGAATTTTGAATCGAAGAGGTAGACTTCAAGTTTCAGTATTTAAAGAAATTAGGCTGAACTGTGAGACTTGATTAATTCCAGTTACTTATGCAAGAAAAACTGAAGCCTGATGTGAAACATTCCTTGAATTCCGATACCACAATTTTCTATGAAGCTCGATCGCAAGAATCTGTGTTAATAAACTGCATGCACTTGTCCAGCCTCAGCCTGGAGCAGTTAGCTCTTCATGAGCGCCATGAGTGCACTATACACTTTACATGCATGCGTGCTAATCTGCGATCAGGTCGCCAAAGCTAGAAAAACCAATGTGCATGGAAGAAGCGCAGCCGAGTACTGTACTATCCACCCCCATGCTCGAACTCTCTGCAAAATCAAAATCACAAATGATTTAATTTAACTATGAGAAAAAAGAGACGAGTAATTCGACACAGATTTTGTGCAGCTACGTACACATGCACTCATTATCTACACCATTTATATTGCATTGAGACATGCGCTACGCTATTAGATACTTGAAAATTCAAATATGAAATGATGTACCGCACACCCCAATGCACTATGCATGATCTTAGATAATGAAATGGTGCTCATTTGCTACCAAGATGGGAAGAAAAATAGAAGCCAAGTACCTTGAACAACGGCGTGAGAGACAGCGGTGGCGGCGGCGCGGAGGACGGCAGGAGGCCCTTGAGTCCGATATTAATAGAGACGCTGCCGTCGGGCTTGTAGAGACCGTAGTGTCGCTCGGTGGTGGGCCCGGGCTTGAGGTTCTCGTTGAAGAGCGCGAAGATAAACGCCTTGGCCACCCTGTCCGGCCTGTACGGCGTCCCCTTCCTGAGGAACAGCCGCTTCCTGAGGTTGCGGTGGTACGTCACGGCGTTCTCCATGTTGGCGCCGGCCTCAGTGGCGTCGCCAGCGGACGCCCAGCCGGTCTCCGCCACGCGCACTTCCATGGCCGAGTAACCCGCGGCCTCGAGCGCGAAGTAGGCGGCGTCGAACTGGGCCTCGAACATGTTGTCGTAGTGCAGGCCGGTCTTCGGGTCGACGATGCCGGCGTTGCGCTTGAAGAGCGCGTAGTTGATGTCGATGTGCTCCGGGTCGCTCATGTACGCGAGGAACGGGTAGGCGTTGACGTAGAACGGCGCGCCGGTCTTGGAGAAGAAGTCGAGCAGCGGGCGGAGGTACACCATGAGGTCGTCTTTGAAGACGCAGGCGGACGGCGGGTAGGAGGTGGCGAAGACAGCCTCCGAGTGCGGCGTGGAGACCTCGATCCTGTCGGCGAGCCGGAGCATCTTCAGCGCATCGTGCACGTTGACGATGGCGCCGACGAGCGCCTCGGCGATGCCCGTGTCCTGCCCGCCGAGAATCTCGTTGCCGACGGTGACGCCGACGATGCCCGCGGATAGGTAGTAAGGCTGCACGTTCTCGTTGATCCAGTCCATGGCCTTGCTCGGGTTGGCAGCCATGTCCTTGAGGAGCTCGTTGGGGATGGTCACCACGAGGTTGAGCCCAGACCCCCGGAACGCGTCCAGCACGCTGTGGTTGGCGTCGTAAATCTTCACGTTCCTGATCCGCGCCAACTTCAGCAGCTTCACCACCAACGCCGGCTCCGGCAGGTTGTCGGCGACACGGCCGTAGTTGATCCCGTAAGTCCCCACGAACGACTGCATGGCTGCGCGCACGCATGTCAGGCTCAAGAACATCGATCATTTGCATCAAAGAACCAATCGATCAACCAACCTTTCTTATCAGACCGGGAGACGTTCGTGACTGTTCCGTGGCAGGGGAAGGCGAGGAGGCAGCAACAGAGGAGCAGCAAAATCCGGCGGTGCCAGTCGCCGGACTTCCGCCGCGGCGCCATCACCTCCATCTCCCGGAAGCGCGACGAGGAGCTTGAAGTTGAAGCAAGCGACGACAGCAGCAGCGGGAGGAAGCGAAGGAGGAAGGCGTGGTAGCGAGGGGCGCGGGCATTAGAGCAGGCGGGCGGCGTGCGGTCCACGTTGCGTGGGGCGTGGGGCATGGTGGCACGGCCATGGAGCGCGGGCGTGGTTACTTACTTAACCCCCGCGCGCACGCCGGCGAGGACGGCGAGGTCGGCGGTTGCTTGCTCGGCCGGGCTCGATGGGCAGCAAGGATTGGTAGGGGTTGTCAAGAATGGAATCGGGTCTCTTGCGTTGCCTTCGCGGGGTCTCTCAGCGTGCGACGTGTCTGCTCTCCCACTGAGCTGAGCACTGTGTGTTGGAGGAGCACAAGAGGAGGATTCTTTCGTCTTGCTCGCTGCTCCGCCTCTGCCCTCTGCTCCTGAAGACTTGAAATAAGCATCTCTCTCTCTTTGTGGTGAGTTCTGAGCTCCTTTAGGAGGGAGGAAACGAAACTCAGCAGAGGTCCAAGGATTGGAAGAAAGGAGAGAGTGAGAAAGAAATGTAATGCTTGCTGACAGTGACAGGGTACATGATCAGAGTAGAAACCACGCCAAAGGATAAGCAGGAAACCGGTCTTCCTTCGGGAGATTAAGATCATCATACTGATTGCAAGGCAAAACTGGCTTATACTCGGGAATTTCAACCTAATCCACAAAGTCAGTGGCAAAAACAATAGAAAGCTGAACCACACTCTTATTGACCAATTTCGTGAGGCCCTAAATGAGTGTGAACTCCAAGAGATCAATCTCCAGAACTGGAAGTTCACCTGGAGCAATGAGAGATGAAATATAACTCTGATAAGACTAGACATAGTTTTTTACAATATTGAATGGACTCCGCCTTCGACAACCATATCCTTCACGCACTCTCCACCATTCTCTCGGACCACTGATCCTCTCAAACCGAAGTGGCCCTAGACGCTCCAAATCCTTCATGTTTGAAAATTTCTAGGTCTGTATTCTGGGTTTCATGGAAGCTGTTGCCTCTGCATGGAATACGCATATGAATCACTCTGATCCTCTCCATATCCTTAACCAGAAGTTCCAAAACACGACGAAGGAACTCAAAGTCTAGAGCAAGACGGTAATTCCATACACTAAGGTACAACTTCTCATGGCTCTTGATGTTATCTTACGGTTGCACACCACTTAGGAATTCAGAGCATTGTCAGCCGGGGAGCAGCTCCTCCATGCCCAACTCAATAAGCAGGTGATGGGCCTTGTGATCATTGAGAGGGCCCAGAAAAAAGGTATAATTTCTCACATGCCACTAGCTAAAATTTAAAGTTCTAATATGCTATTAGGCCCCATACGTCAGTGACTAAGGTGGTCCCACGTGTTATAGACACACGATAGCATATCAGAGATTTGTGAGTTTTATCGGTAGCATATAAGGAATTGCCTCCAGAAAAGATAGGCCTCACAGATAACCTACATTAGGGAGAGAGACATCAATACCAGATTCTTTCGCTTAAAGGTCAATGCAAGAAGAAGGAAGAAGCACATTCAAAGGCTCCAAAAGGAACAAGGATGGGTCGTTACACATGAAGAAAAAGCGGCAATTGCACAAGAGCACTCCATAAGGATCATTTCCCTTCCTCCAAGCCGCACCATCGACCTAAATGGTAACTCTTCAACTTTCCAGATAGCGAGCTTCAGTCACCGATGAAGAAATTCAACATGCCATCAACCAAATGCCATCAGATAGGGCTTCGGGGCCAGATGGCTTCACTAGCATTTTTTAAAAAATATATATTGGAACATTATTAAAGTGGACATCGTGGCGGTTGTCCATGATTTTTACAAGTTGTGCAGCTCCAACATGCACCTATTAAACACAGCTAACATTGTTCTCCTGCCAAAGAAAGAGGGGGCGGATAAAATCTCGAACTTCAGACCGATCAGTCTAATTCATTCTATAACAAAGATCATCTCCAAAATCCTCGCTTCATGCCTCGCATTGCACATGAACTCCCTAGTATCGAGATGTCAAAGTGATTTCATTAGGCCTGGGCATCCGGTTTTTTCGATTATGCCGGTTTGGTTTTTTTGGTGTATGAATATTTTGGTTTTTAGAGAATGCAAACCGAAGTTCTTGAAAAAATTGGAAAACCACCCATTTCTGATTTCGGTTTTCACTGTTTGATTTTTTAGTTTTCACCAAAAACACAGGCACTGAGTCCCCGTCGGTCGCTCTGTGCTGTGCTCCAGCCTCTCCACATGACCCCGCACACTGCCCCGCCACGCTCAAGCCTCATGTCTCTCCTCACCACATCACCACCGCGACCGCTCCCACTCTCTCCTTCCCTGTGTCCTCCTCCCTCCTTGCGGTGAAACCCAGGTGCTCCCAGAGCAAGTGCCACAGTGGAGGAGGCTCAGGGAGAAAGGGGAGACGAGGGGAGCCTATGCGGATAGGTCATAGCTGAGTGTGCGGCAAGGGCATAGGGTAGTTGATCTTTCACCGTAATCTGGCTGATTTTTCCCATGCCCAAAATGGCGATGTCCGTGTCGGTGGGACGAGGGTCACGGGCAAAGAAGGTGTGCAAGATCTTTGAGCAATTTGACATCAACGGGGACGGGGGGCTAGACCAAGACGAGATGGCCGCCCTCGTGGTCACTGTGAACCCACAGGGTCAAGTTCAGTGAGGACCAGATCCACGTCATCCTCGATGAGGTGTTACACACCTACGTCGAGTTCATATTCCCTAGGGCAAGGGTCTTTCCCTGTCGGGACTACTTTGCACCTACGACAACGACGCTGGGGACATCAACCGCGACTTCCTCACGCTCCTCCTGCCCACTGTTGACTCTGATGCATCCTCATTGGAGATCTCCTCGAGTACACCTCTGCGCTCTGCTCTGCCCTATCCTCCCTTCCATCGTGGCAGTGGCTGGTCCCACCTGGCATTCCTGAACTCCCCCATCAAATCCCCCACCTGCATCGACGTGTCATTCCTATGCCCGCCCCTGATGCCCGTGGCCGAGGCAAGGGGTAGCTGAGCGGGGGTCCGGGCGGGGTAGCTAAGTGGTCTTCGGTGTATCAGTTTTTGACATCAGACAATCGAACCTAACACCGACCACTGAATAGTACAAAAATAAGAACCGAACCAAACACCAAAAAAAATCGATAATTTCAGTGGTTCGGTTTGGTTTATCGGTTCTGATTTTTTTTTTTGCCCAGACCTAGCTTTCATCAAGCAACAAAATATCCACAACAATTACATGGCAGTGAGAAACGTGGCTAGACGCCTCCACCAAAATATGATGCTCACCTTGCTCTTCAAGGTCGACATCACCAAAGATTTTGACTCAGATCGTTGGGAGTATGTCCTTACTCTGTGGCAGCACCATGGATTCCTAACACGTTGGTGTGACTGGATTGCAATGCTACCCTCAGACTCCTCTTTCAGAAATCCTTCTAAATGGATTTCGTAATGCATCAATTCAGCATGAACGGGAGATCAGGCAGGGGACTCCCTCTCTCCTCTACTTTTTATCCTAGCCACCGACCCTCTGCAACACCTTCTCAACCTTGCAGTGGAGGCCAGCTTGCTCAAGCACCTCAGAGGGTGCACCACGTAAATGTGCATCTCAATGTATGCCGATTATGTGGTTCTTTTTATCTCTCCAAAAAGAGACAAGGTTTCAGCTCTTGTTGGAATTTTATAACTCTTCAGTGAGGTAACTGGAGTACGAACGAATTTCCAAAAATCCATGGTTGTGCCTATCAGATGTGTGGAACTTCATTTAGATGATATTTACACAGAGCTGCCAGCCACGTGCACATGCTTCCTCATCAAATACCTGTGACTGCATCTCACCATCCAACGGTTGAAGCAAGCGGATTTCCAACCCTTAGTAGACAAAGCGACTTCCACCTTTGCAGGGTGGAATGGAAAAACATTGCTCTCAATGGATGACTAACCCTCATCAAGTTAGTGCTCACTTCCCAGCCAATCTACTTCTTCATTAGTCTCAAAGCTCCAAAATAAATCCTCAAAGCCATAGCAGGGGAATGAATTTTCTATGGTCTTGAACTGAGGACCTAACATGAGGCAAATGCAAGGTCAATTGAAGATGAGTATGTAGGCCAACAAACAATGGCAGGTTAGGCATCCTCAACCTCGTCAACTTTGCTAGAGTGCTCCAACTATGATGGTTGTGGTAAGAATGGAAGGCCCAACGTAAGTCTTGGTAGGATCAAACATTTCGTGTAATGACATAGATAGACTACTATTTGCACCCTCCACCAACATCATCATCGGCAATGGGCGATAAATATTGTATTGGCACTCTACCCGACTTTAAGGGCAATGACCAAAAGACATTGTTCCACATGTCTTTTCAACATCCAGGGTGAAACGTCGGACTCTACGTGAAGCCATCAAAACTAGTTACTGGATGCATGGGCTCACTTTTTTGTTAGGCATCACAACCCAATCATTACTGAATTTGTACGGCTTTGGACCTCCGTCCAACAAGTGCAACTACAACCTAGATCACATGATGCGATCACCTGGAAATTCACAGAGCATGACGAGTACACAACGGCTTTGTCCTACAAAGCACAATTTATGGGATCAATAGATACAAACTTCCAATCTCTAATCTAGAAGAGTTGGACTCGGCCAAAATGCGAAGTATTTGTTTGGCTAGCAAACTAAAACAGGCTATGAACCTTAGATAGGTTGGCCACCAGAGGGTGGCCTCACAATCTGCATCACCTACTATGCAAAAAGGAATATGAAACTTATCACCACATGTTCACTGAATGCAGATTCACCAAGCTTGTTTGTCATACTTTGCACAATGGGTGTCGCAACCAACACTTTAGCCAGTTTCCTAGCCGCACACCCACTCCATTCACCAATGGTGGATAGTCATGGCCAACATCCCTAACACCCCAAAAAGGGGGGATGAAGTTGCTTATCATCCTGGTTTGCTAGAAAATCTGGAAGGAGCGTAACACCGGAACTTTCAATAAAATGGAACAACCCACACACTTCATTGCCCAAAGGATCAAAGACAATACAGGCACTTGAGAGTTTGTGGGAGCGTGATAGCTAGGGCACCTTTCTCAGAAAGAATATGTCTTTTGTTCTTGGCCTTGGCCAACCTTTTTGTTTTTGCCCAAGTGCACTTTTTAATTGATGAACAAGTGCAATTTTAATTGCCCCTGATTGTGCAGCTTGCACCTGAATATGATACTATATGGTTCAATTCTTGGAGCCAAAATTGCACTTGTTTCTCTCTTCTCTCCTATTTTAGGCATGATCAAGCTTAGGCTTTCAGCCCCCAATTTGTTATGACCTGATCCTTTGAGAAACTAGTGCTAATCCTCTCTCCTTTCTGCTCTGTTCAGTGCACACATACCTTTAACCTTCCTAGTTTAATCTTTAAAGATTGCTCTAATGAGTGGTTCTCTGAATTTTTTATTGTTTCAAAAAAGTTCAGTTCTTCTTCTTTGAGTTTCAGAAAAGTCAGAACGCTTTAAAGATTGCTCTAATGGATGGTCCTCTGAATTTTTGATTGTTTCAAAAAAGTTTAGTTGTTCTGCTTTGAGTTTCAGAAAAGTCATAACAAAGCACCTGGTCATGATAGCTTTCTAGCAGATTTTAACCAATGTTTTTGGGATGTTATGAAAGATGATCTAATGGCACTTTTTTATGAGTTTCATAAAGGCACCCTGTCGCTATATAGCCTCAACTTTGGAATAATTACACTACTACCTAAGAAATCCAATGCAACTCAAATTCAGCAATATAGACCCATTTATCTGTTAAACATTATCTTAAAAAAATTTACAAAGGTATGCCTTAACAGACTAGTGGATGTAGCTGAAAATATAGTCATATCAACTCAAACTGCTTTTATGTTAGGCAGATTCATAATGGAAGGGGCAGTCATACTACATGAAATGATTCATGAGATGCACAGAAAAGAGTTCAATGGAGTCATCTTATAGTTGGACTTTGAAAAGGATTATGACAAAGTTAATTGGTCTTTTCTTCAGTGGACTTTAAGAATGAAGGGCTTCTCCGAAGAATGGTGCAAATGGATTAATCATTTTATAATGAAAGGCAGTGTTAGTGTGAAAGTTAATGATGACATTGGTCGATATTTTCAAACAAAAAGGGATTGACACAAGGGGATCCGCTCTCACCAGTCTTATTTAATATAGTGGTGGATATGCTGTCGATATTAATAGCAAGAGCAAAAAAGGATGGGTAGATATCAAGGGTCATTCCTCATTTGGTAGATCATGGATTATCAATCCTCTAATATGTGGATGATGCAATACTTTTTAGGGATCATGGTTTTGAACAGGCCAAGAATATGAAGCTTCTGCTATGTGTCTTTGAGCAACTTTCAGGTCTCAAGATTAATTTTCATAAGAGTGAATTATTCTGCTATGGAGAAGCAAAACTTTATGAGGAACAATATTCCTAGTGTTTTGGATGTGAGATGGGCGATTACTTTAGATATTTAGGTATTCCTATGCACCATAGAAGGTTAAAAAATAAGGACTGGAGAATAATTGAGGATAGATTTTAGAAGAAATTAAGTTGTTGGAAAGGGAAACATTTGTCTTAAGGGGTGTCGAGGATTAGTCCCTGACAATGATTTCGGGGTATGCTAGACAGTGAGTGCGTGAACGGCGTTTTAAGAATCGATGTACGCGTGTACAATAGACTCAGGGACATAAGGAGTTATACAAGTTCAGACCTTACGGAGGATAATAACCCTACGTCATGTGTGTTATGTTATGGAGGATCTCAAGGTTACAGAGGTCGTTCTAGCTGGCTGCTAGACTTGATCTCCCTCTTTACAAACGGGGTCATCATCCCTTTATATAGTAGGGAGGAGAAGAACTTACGTGTGGATCCAAACAGAAGACCCTACTCATCCTAATATTTAACCCAAGCCATCATTACGAAGGACCTTCCTGACCACTTGCCTGATCGGCCTGCTGACAACGTCCCATCTGTCGTGCGGTGCCGCGTCGACCTGCAAAAGTCTCATTCTGTAGCATTTAATGCTATGAGCGGAAAAAGGCCCCTCTGCACCATCCATGACGTCCCATCTGGGCTGGTAGGTTGGTATTTCGACCGTGGTATTGACACAACTCGCATCGTTTCACCAGCTCGAATGCATCCTGAATGGTAGTGGGCCAATAGAATCATTGCCAGAACGCTTTTCCAACAATGGTGCGGTATGAAACATGGCTACCATATATGCCTCCATGGATATCAGAGAGCATTGTGCTCCCCTCTTCCTGAGTGATACATTTCAGTAAAAGGTTGTTGCTCTCTCGATGGTAGAGATGTCCCTCTACCAAGGAGTATCTGCGGGCTTACCGTGAGACCTTTTCTGCTGATACATCATCATCAGGAACTGCTTAATTCTAAAATTAGTCCAAGATCTGATCCATCCAGATCGTACCCGAATCAAGCAGGGTGAACATATGATGGCTGCCCAAGGTCGACAGCACTGAAGGAGGTGTTGCCTTTAAAGGTGTTTTCTCAGGTGCTCCATTTCCATGCGGAGCATCCCCTTCACCATGGCTCGAGACCATGGTGGATGGTTGTGAGAGTATTTCTTCAAAGACTTTGACCGGGACAGATTCACAAGAAGAAGTTAGACGGGCCAGCTCATCGGCTAGGAAGTTGTCCTAGCGAGGGACGTGCTTGACCTTAAAGCCAACGAAGCGACGCTCTAGACTTCTCACTTCGGTGAGGTATGCCACCATTATCATGTCAGAGCACTGAAACTCCTTTTGTACCTGGTTCATGACTAGTAGCGAGTCCTCTATCGCTAATAGTCGTTTAATTCAAAATGTGGAGGCTGCTCGCATTTTGGACAAGAGGTCCTCATATTCGGTAGTGTTATTAGTGGCTGAAAAATATAATTGAATTACGTACCTGAGGATGTCACCGGTAGGTGAGGTTAGAACCACTCCAGCTCTGTCTCCCTTTAGTGTGAACGATCCGTCAAAGTGCATGGTCCAGTGTTCATCTGTCTCTGGTCATTGTAGCTTCTCGGGCTCGAAGGACTACCACTCGGCTACAAAATCAGCCAGTGCTTGGGACTTGATAGACGTTCAGGGGATGAATTGGAGATCGAATCCCCCAAGTTCTACTGCCCACTTTACTGTTCTTCCTGCTATATCTCTATTACGGAGAATTTCCCTAATTGGGAATGAGAAAATCACCTTGATTCTGTGAGCCTGAAAGTAGTGTCTGAGCTTGCGAGAGGCCATTAGGATGACATATAGTAGTTTTTAGCCTGTAGGTACTAAGCCTTCACGTCTTACAGGACCTCACTAACGTAATATACTGGTCGCTAGAGACCTACCCACTCGACGACTAGGACCACTCGCGACCTATGGTGTTGAGGCAATATAGAGCAAAAGCTCCTCGTTGGGTCGAGGTCAGTACGGGAGGGGAGGGGAGGTACCTTTTGAGCTCTTGGAATGCCGCCTCTGCCTCCGGCGTTCACTGGAAGTGGTCTTTTTTCTTCAGGAGTTTGAAGAGTGGCTGTCCCTTCTCCCCTAGCATTGAGATGAACCTACTCAGAGCAGCAATACATCATGTTAGTTTCTGAAACTCTTTTAACCTGGTCGGGGATCTCATCTGGTCAATAGCCCTGATCTTATCAGGATTCACCTCTATCCCTCGATGAGACACGAGAAATCCGAGCAACTTCCCTGACGGAACCCCGAGCATACACTCTTCCGGGTTCAGCTTCATGCAGTACTTCTGGAGATTGCCGAACGTTTCTTAAAGGTCTGCGACCAAGTCTATCTTGGCCCTGCTTTTGACGACCACATCGTCCACATATGCCTCGACGTTTCTTCCAAGCTGTGGCCGGAGAATGAGTTGAATACACTGTTGGTAAGTGGCACCGACTCTTTTTAAGCCAAAAAACATTTTTACATAGCAAAAAACCCCAAAGGGTGTAACAAAAGCCATCTTTTCCTCATCTTCCCTAAACAAACTAATCGGATGGTACACCGATCGAGCATCTGAGGAACATAACAGATCATTGTCGGTCGTTGAGTCAACTAGCTTGTCGATTCGGAGAAGAGGGAAAAGGTCCTTTGGGCAGGTCGGTGAGATCGACACACATTCTCCACTTGCCATTGTGCTTTCGGACCATGACTGGGTTAGCCAACCATTCTGGGTACTGCACCTCCCGGATGAAGCCTTCTTCTAGGAGCTTGTTGATCTCCTAACGAAGCCCTTCCTTCCAGTCGGCTGTGAATCGACGTGCATTTTGCTTTACTGGTCACGCGTCTAGTCGCACAAACAACTTGTGCTCGATCACATCCCTGGGGACTCAGGGCATATCAGACAGACTCCATGAAAAGATATCCGTGCTCTCCCGGAGGAAGGTGATGAGCGTGAGTCCCTATTTAGGATTCAGTGAGGCCCCTATCTGGACTGACTTAGTCAAGTCGGTGTCATCTGGGCTCACTGTCTTGAGCCGATCCTTTGGGCTAGCGATGACATGGACCTTTGCCGATCACCCGCTAGGTTCAATGGTCACGGGTTACGATCCAGGAGTCAGCTCGATCATGTCGAGACTACTCTTGTCGTAGTGCAGGGCCGTTTTGGTGTTGCCAATAATGGTGATGTCCCCTGTTGGCCCAAGGATTTTGATCACTTGGTATGCGTAGTGGGCAATGGCCATGAACTAGGCCATCGCTGATTGTCCGAGGATCGCGTTATACACAGTTCTGAAGTCGACCACATCGAACAGGACCCTTTCGGTTCTGAAGTTGTTCGGTGAGCCGAAGGTAACGGGCAACTCGATTTGCCCTAGAGGCTTAGCTGAGGAGTTCGGGGTGATCCCGAAGAAGGGTGGAGATGGCCTCAACAAGCTTCTTGGAATCTGTAGGGCGTCCAGCACATCGGTGAAAAGGAGGTTGATCAAGCTCCCCCTGTCGATGAGTACTCAGCCTAGTCGTATGTTCTGCACCGTGGGTTCGACCACGATGGGGTAGCAACCATGGTGTCTGATGCATGCGGGGTGGTCGGCCTGGCTGAAAGTGAGTGGGACCTCCGACCACTTTAGGCGTGGGCTCGGGTCCGATGCGGTCGCCCACACCTCCCGGACCATCGACATGTATTCCCTATTAAAGGAATATGTCACGGCACCTCCGAAGATGTGGTGGACCATGTGACTGGCTTGCTGGTATCCCAGTGTCGACTGGTGGAGGGCGGCCCTGTCCTCATCGTCCTTGTTGTGCTTGTGCTTGAGATCCTAGAGCTCCTGATCGATGATGCCTCGAACGACCTTGCACTCGGTCAGATAGTGGGCATCTGTACAGTGGATCAGGCAATAGCCTTGACCCTTTTTCCCATCTTTCTTCTCGAAGCACCAGCGTGTTAGGCCGATTTTCTCGACCACCAAGACCTCAGGAGGTCCAACCTTGTGCTTGCTCTTATTGTCCTTCCATGAGCTCTAAGAGCTCGGTTGTGCTTCGGATTACCCGGGTGGCCAGCTTCTCGACCATTTTCTGGTCTTTGACACCCCGCTTGAATGCTATGATCACAGATTCTCACAAGATCCTTGGAATTGTGTTCTGGCATTCGGTGAATGACATATGAAGTCTCACAGAGACTCTCCTTATCTTTGCCGAACCTAATATAGGTCGTCCTTGACCCGTGGTCGGGTGTTGGTCCCCTGAAAGTTGACGATGAACTGGTCGCGCAGATCCTCCCAAGAGTGAACCGACCCGTGGGGGAGGTTCATCAGTCAGGACCGGGCGGAACCGGTTAAGACGGTAGGAAAGTAGTTAGCCATGACCTTCCAATGACCTCTCACATCATGCACCATGGTGGTTTAGATTTATAGGAACTCCTCTGGGTTGGTCGAGCCATCATACTTCTCAACTAGAATCGGCCGAAACTTGTCCGATCAGCACACCTCCCATAACTAGGTGGATAGGGTGTTGCACCCTGTCCTGTAACAGGGAGCTACTCGTTGTTGGGCGACGGCACACGCCCAGGGGCATAGACGGTGGTCTCGGGATCCCGACGACGGGGTGGAGCCATCCGATGCCTCCCTGTGGGGGAAGGCATATGGTAGGTCTGCTTGCCCCCTTTCTGCTCCTGTCCAGCCCGGTCCTCCTGCTCTTTAGTGGCCACCTGACTCTCGATCATGCCATGAGGTCACATTGGTGTAGAGAGTCGCGCAGGTTGGAATGTTGGTTGTCCCAACGTGGTGGTGGTCCACGAATACCCCCCTGTGGTTGAGGGAGCACGAGACTTATTCCACCACGGGCCCTGCCATGACCCTTAGCAACTATGACCCTCACCAGCCTTTGCGATGGGCGCGGTGCATGTTGACGTTGTCTGGCGTCAGGCGGTCTCGGCCAGGAGGGCGAGATCGCGCAGCCATGGTGCCACAGGCAAGCCCCCTGATATAAGTACCGGTGGGTGGCTAAGGAGCACTCATAGTCGAGACGTTGGGCAAAAAGCGGTGATAAATCGCGAGGGGGGAGCCCCCGACGCTTGGGCGGCACGATGGCCTATGCAATGATGCCACCGTAGACTGCGCCCTATGCAAGATAACTTAGTAAAATGTAATTGCAAGGAAATGAAAAATATTGTTTCTATAATAGTAATGAGACTATTTAACATCTTTTCTTTAAATGTTATTTTGCTAAGTTTATTTGGCTCACTATTCAGTTTATTTTTGGCTTACTACCACCTAGAAGCATACCTCACATGATGGGTTCATAGCTCAATGGGTATGATGTTAAACTGAAAAAACAAATTCTGGTTGGGGCGGGAGCAATGTGTTGGGCTCTTTGGCTTAGCCGTAACAATGTGGTTTTTAATAAAGCAAGAATTAATTTTTATATGCAGGTTATCTTCAAAGGTACACATAGGATCAGATTTTGAATAATACTACAAAAGGAGGAGGCACAAAAGTCTTTGAGAGATGCTTGTCGTCTTCTGGAATCAATCACAATGAAGATTTTCGCCAAACATGGGTGGAAGTTTAGCAATCAAATATGTAATTGAGTTTCTTTCCCTTATGCTTTTCAAGATTTATGGCATTTGTTTGTCCAATTGTATTTGCAAGTAAAATAATTTTTATAATAATTAACGGTCACATACATCTACGGATATAGGGGCTTGAATATTCTTATTCTCTTAATGAAAGAACACCCTTCATCTTAAAAAAAGAGAAGTCAGAACGACCAATTTAGTTTGGCATGCTGCAGTGGTTTGTTTATTTGATCAGACGGCACAGCTTTATGCAGAAGCACAGATAATCAATGTGTGCCCTATGTTCTATTCATGAAAAATGACAAGACTGGTCTGTGGATCTATTAAAGAAAAGATTCCATGCCTTGTTATTCTCATGGTAAGATAAAACACTCTGACAAGGACGTAGTTGGAAAGACATTGAGTTGCTGTGCTGTGGAGACCACAACTTCAATGGACTTAAGAGGAAAACAGGGTGCAAATATCTGATCCAGAATTTTATCCATCTAAATATTGCTTTAAAATTCCGTAAACTTTCAGGCCAAAAAAATTCCATAAAAATATTAAATATTAGCGGATCATATCCCCATCCTAAGCACTAGCAGAACCAAAGTGGCAAAAATAAAAAATGAAACAAAGACAATTTTCAGGCCAGGATGCACTAAGAAACATTCCTTTCTTTTTCCGGTTGTGTTTGACTTGCCAGTGGATCTAAGGATTATTTGGTTCTCGCCAAACTAGGGTATACTAAAATTTAGCCATATCAAATAGTGTTTGATTTAAGATCTAACTAAAATTTTGGCCGGTTAAAATTGGGGCGGCTATTTTGGACAAAAAAAAGCTAATATATCTTTGCTACAGAAAAATATAGCTGGCTAAATTTGTCGGAGCACCATCAAATTTTGATATTGATCCAAACAAAAACTAATTTCTTAGACATGACCAAATTTTAACTTAGCTTTTTATGATAAGAAGCTAACAACCCCAATCATACAATCAGTCTTCCCAACCCCAAATTGGCCCCTTGCATGATGACGACTTGGAGAAATGGATACATTGCAAAAGTTGACAGATATTGTTAAACTTTGTCCAATTGGTGGGCAAGATGGGACCGGTGCACCTCCAGGCCCCACAGGTCGTTTCAGCAGCCTGCAGTGATCCAAACTCCAAAGAGAAAGAACCTGATTGGTCTCAGCATTATATGGCTATCAAGATATTGACTCGAGACAAGGAATCATCTGACTACATACGAAAACAGTGCAAAGAGCTATCATCCTGTTGTTATCACCACATACCATCAAAAGAGGAAAGCTTCAATTTTGTAGACAAATCGCTCCAGCTGATGTAAACCTAATCGGCTAAAATTGCTAGACCAGTGTGGTTACTACAATTCTACAAACTTGCAACAACGGGTTTTAAGGTTATGTTTGTTTGCATTTATGTTGGCTTCTGAGAAGTAAAGTTGAAACAAACAATATTTTTATTGACTTCTGGCTATGGTTTTGGAGAATTAAAAGTAGTCTTTACTATTATAAAAGTATGAGAAGTCAAAAAAAAAATTAATGTGCTTAGACTAGAAACAGACTTTAAAAAAAATCACAGCTTATAGAAATCAAAACAAATAAGACCTAAATCATCAATCCTCTATGAGATTAGGACAGCTCAGGCCTTGGGTCAGCCTAGTATAGTCTATGGGCCCAAAAAAAGGCTTTTAATAAAGGGTGTAAAGGGCATCCCCTGGTATTTCAAAGTAGGAAAACAGCAAGCACGTGAGTAGAAGCTATCTAGTGGTACAGTGGACTTCGTAGGGCGTGTGGTGACATGACTGGATATGTGAGTTGTGCTCGTTTACCTTTTAAAAAAGAGATAATAATTTAATAAGCGGATTCAGATATTCAACTTAAGAATTCGAAAAGTTTCACGGATTCAGACATTCAACTTAAGAATTCGAAAAGTTTCGACCCGAATCCGAGAACTTCGATAGAAGTAACCAATGCACAAAGCGGCGACAATAACGCTAAGTAGTTGGCGCATGTAGGATCCAAGTAGTTGACGCAGGTAGGATCTGAGCACCTCCTTGCCTTACATAATAGCGTTGGTGGAAGTAAGGTGAGAGACGGTGCTGAAGAAGCAAATGAACCCCCCCTCACCCCAAAAAGGTGTGGTAGAAGGGAGCCAAAAACTGAGGCACGAGGAAAAGGGTGTTATACAGGCCGGGGAAAATATATTGTTGAGTCAAAGGGAAAGAACCAGAAGAGGCGGCAAGTTAATGGCTTATAGTTCTCTCCTCAATCCCATCCGTAGATGAGTTTTTTTAATAACATTATTGTATTAGAAAAGTATAAAAATAATAATCGAATTCATAAAATTATAAAAATATGTACCTATCAACACACGGAACTTATCGTCAGTCCGCGTGTCAATTTTTTACGTGGTAGTAGGTCGGAAGACCTATCGTCACACGAGCAATGAGTCCAAGGGCATGCCTACATTCCAGGTACTGATATGTCCTGTATTCCGCAGATGATAATAAAAAATCATAACTTTTGATATGATTTTGGATGTAGATGATCTTTATATAAAATTATAGCTTTTGACGAGATATACAACTTTCTAATTGAATATTTTTTATTTAAATCCTTTTAGATGCTCAAAAGTTGGCTAAAAGTTTTAGATAGTTTTTCAGATATAAAATTTATAACCATTTTTTAGACAACTAAACAGATTAAAATGGAAAAGTATTAAACTAGAAAGTTATAGATCTCATTAAGAACTATAATTTTCATATAAAGATCATCTCTATCCGAGATCATATCAAAAATTTATAAAATTTTGTAATATCACCTGTAGGACATAGGACCTATCGGTATGCGGAGTATCGATATGAATTTTGGTACACTATCATATAGGATGTTGGCACCTAGAGTGTCGACATGTCCTAGCCGGCATTCCATATACCGATAGATACAATTTTATGAATTTAACTATTATTTTTATAATTTTTCAAAAAATACTATTATTGAAAAAAATTCACCGTAGATAAATCGCTTTGATTTACTCATCCATGAATTTGTTGTAAAGAGATAATGTTGCAATCGTGTTTATAACCCTAGGACCTATTCCCATTTTGGACTGAGCAAATGCCTCCTAAAGAGTAATGAAGGCGTGCAAAGATAGAAAAATATGTCTACTTCATTTCCTTTTCATAAGGCGTGTTTATTACAAGTATAATTCATTGTATACTTGGACTTCGGGCACATGCTATCGAATTATGAAAAATTCCTTCCATAGCAACGAATAACTTGAAACTCTGCACTATGTCATCGGGAAGACCGGCCACCTAGACTTGGCTGTAACAGAGGCAAAAATGGTCATTTCGATGGCACATAGTACAGTTAATTGAGTTATCCACTTATATGTAAGGGAGAATTTGAAGTCCGATGGCAAATAATAATACAGTTAATTGAGACATAGCAGATTATCTCGTTTTCTAAACTGTACGAACAGGAGATCTGAAAAGGAGAAACGGGGGACAGAAACAAAAAGAAAACAGTAGAAAACGCACAGAGAAAAAAAGATGAAAAACAGAAGAAGAAAAAAAAGACAGCAAGATTGGAAACCAGTAACCACCACCTGCAAACCCCCGCTGTCTCCTCCCATCTCCTCGCCACAAGCGGCCTTTCTCCGAGGAAGCCGGCGAGCCGCCGCTGCGCCCTTTCCTCCTGCCGTGTTCCTCCGCACCGCCATTCCCCACCGCTTCCCACCGGCAAGGTAAAGAAACGATCTTTTCAACCTGTCCCACCCCTATGGTAGGTGCCACCGGCATTTCTTGCGGCTAGATCTGCGCGCATTTGGCGTTTCTTGGGCGTAGATCTCGCGAGTACCTCGTTTCCCTCGGCGAGGCGAGCGGTGGTGACTTGGTCGAGATGGAGGATGTGGTTGATGACGTCATCGACGCTGCGAGCGCGGCCGTGGCCGTCGAGAACGGGGCCAATGGGAAGCCAGCGTTGCCTGATGGTGTCAGGGGGCATGGGGAGGAAGAGCACGAGGAGCAGGCCAATGGGGATACCTCAGGGGAGAGCGAGGTGATCAACCCGCTGGAAGAGGCCGGCGGGGAGGCCACCTCGCCCCCGGAGAGCAGGAAGCCTCGCCTTTCCAAGGTGAGTTCTCGACTGTGATGTCTCGTAATGCTTCAGTGACGATCTTCTACTGCATTGTTAGTATGGTGACATTTTGTGCTGATCGGCATTTCCTACATGATGTATTTTTAGGGAGACCAAAGTCACGGTCCCAAGGCTGTCAAGTCTAAGAGCCCAAGGAGTGGAGATGAAGGTCAGCCAAGGAAAAGAACCCCCAATTCCTCTCTTCCTAAGGCACCCATTGCACATGTATCTCGTCCAGTTTCAGGTACTGGCTGCCGGAACAAAGGCGATGACGGTGTCGGCAGTAATGTAAGTTGTCCTGCATGGTGATACACTTCGTTTCAGTCTCATTTCTGTTTGTGGACATTTGAAACCAGCTTCCTGTCCAGCCCAGTTCAATCTTACATGACCTATTTTGCTTATATCAGAAAGCTGAGAAGAATGAGTCTCGCCCAGCTCCCAAGGAGGCATCATTGCTCCACGACTCAAAGTATGCAGCTTGTCTCATGTGTCTCTTTATCTATGTTTTAAGATGGGGTTATATAAATTGGGAAAAGAAGGAATGCTCGACCTTAGTTAATTGAAATTGTTAACTTCAGAGCTGACATAAATCTAAACTGAAACACCTTATGCTTCATTGTTAAATGCAGAGCTGACATAAATCTTAATATCCTTTCCACATAGGATATCCTAGAGGAATCCTCTTGCAACCCAGGCTCCATAAATCTTGTCCACTAAAGTTATCTTGTGCGGCTATATATATTCAAAGAATCACATGCTATTATATTCACCCCCTCAAATCCAGGGAGAAAAGGAAAACTCAAAAGCCATCAGGTCAGCATTCTTCCGTCAAAAGAGATGAAGAAGAATCGTATTGTGAGAGCACCAAGCCTCGAAAAGTTGGCAGCACTCCTTCCTATGGCTTCACCTTCAAGTGTGATGAGAGATCTGAAAAAAGACGAGAGGTAAACTTTTGTTTAACCATTGTATTTGCTGATTGTATCTTAAAAATATGTAGATTGGCTATTTTGTTTACTGAATTCTGCAATCAAATAGTTCTATTCAAAGCTTGAGGAGAAGATTCATGCGAGAGAGCTAGAAATAAGCAATTTGCAAGCAAAATCAAAGGTACTCCTATTTCTCAGTTTTTGGGAAATGTTATATTCCAACATAACTTTTCTTATGTTATATTCCATCATAACTTTTCTTATGTTGCTTGCTGATATTATTTCCTTAAAATGCACAGGAAACAGAAGAAGCTGAACTCAAAATGCTGCGGAATAGTTTGAATTTCAAAGCAACACCAATGCCCAGCTTCTATAAGGAACCAACCCCTGCTAAGGTTGAGTTGAAAAAGGTGATCCAATAATTATGGCCCACGGCTAGCTACAATCTCTTATCCTTTGAGTGAACTCATGACTTCACAACATGTCTTATGAGCATGTGTGGTCGTGTGGAACCATCACTTCCCTCATCCAATGTGAAGGCTATGATCACCCAATGCTTTTTTGTCTTTTCAAAATATATACTTCACAGAAATCTTTAAAAAAAAAAGCTAATGCCGAAGTTAAAACTACCATAATGGTGTAGATGGAAGCCTTAAATTCTCATCCTGCCAGAAATACCATATTGTTCTGATGGAGATAGTAACTGCAATTGGATTTTTTATTTACAACTTTCCTGATGCAATGATTTCATATATGTTGGAATTATTATGTTCTTTATCATCTTGAGTGAACAAACTTATAGAGGGCCTTGACATACATAATACTGGAACACTCTACTCACAGCTGACTGATCAGAATTCATCATATCCACAATTACCAAGTAATATTTATTGCCAATTGAAACACACTACTCAAATAACAAAAAATGATCTCTTACCCGTTGATGGAGAGCTGATAATTGTTATAGCAACCCTCCTTATCTTCTTAGACAGTAAGTCTTTTTTTTTCTTACATGGATCAACTCTACTGTCATCATGCTTGGGTGCGTCGCTGTTATGATTTGTTAGTGCAATTACGTCGTATTATTAGTTGAGCGCAGCACTAGTGTGTCAAAATGGCTGTGGAGCCTATTAAACAGTCAGGAATTACAAGAATTGATCTTACTAGTTTTTTTCTGACATGTTTATGGTGACGTGGAGTGGAAGACATGTCTTTCTTTAGGCTGAATGTATATATTTCTGCTGGACAGAAATGGAGCTTGTATTTCAAATAAACCTTGATGTCTCCTGCTTTGATAGGATAATACTCAATGTATGCTGGCATCTGCTGTAGGTTCCCCTCACCAGAGCTAGATCACCGAAGCTTGGCCGTTCCAAGAACAAGTCCACACCAGAGACAGAAGAAAATACTACTACAAACCAGCCAGTCCGTCTGAGCCTCGAGGAAAAGGTTGCTGTGAAAAAGTCAACCCCATCAAATTCAGTGAAGAAGCCCCAGAGGAAGTCACTCCCCAAATCGCCATCAGAGAAAACTGGTCCACTTGATGCCATGGCAGTTGGTGCTCAGGAGACAGGATCTCCAACAGAGCAGTTACAAGGAACAGAGATGAACACAGATTTTGTTCAGTGGCCAATCCGAGCTGGAGTTACTCCTGATGAACAGGAGCTTGGTAAACAGGTAGTCACGTAGCGAAGATCATGGTGACCAAACCAACTGATTTGTGATGGATGGTGTGCCTCAACTTTGTATAATGTTGCGCTTGTCTAAGTATCTACTCGCCTGTATTATTGTATGATCAACTCTTACCTCATTTTCTTGGAGTTTAGCCTCTGTGTTGCTTGTCTAGATATTTTTTGTTCATAATCTAAAGAGTCCAATTTTCCAAGTCATTTGCGGTTGGTAGTAAATGCAAATGATAATCTCCTAGTCTCTAGTGCTGCTAATATGAACTTTGGGGCCTGCTTTACTATTATGTACAACCAAGCATTAAGAACTTTGCTTTATTCTTTTGGAAATGATGTAACTCTAACGTCCGGATGCATCGGACAGGATGGTTCGTTCAGCTCATAGCTTATTATTGGGCTGATTTAAAATATTATCTATTTGAGTTTATTTTTTATCCTAGCTCGTATCTTTAATGTTTCATATGTTTAAGTTTAATAATTGAGATATTATAGAATTTTGTTGTAATGATTATTTTCGTATGTTGTATTTTAAAATCTCTTGTGTATAGATCTGGATTCGAAAAAATTATCTATTTGAGTTAATTCATATATTTTGCATCTTTAATATTTCAGATGTTTAAATTTAATATTTCAGACGTTATAAAAATTTGTTGCCATGATCATTTTCGTATGTTGTATCTTAAAATCTCTTACGTACAGATCTGAATCTAAAAATTTATTTATTTAAATTAATTTCTATATTTTTGTATCTTTAATGTTTCAGATGTTTAAATTTAATGTTTCAGATATTATGAAAATTTGTTACTATAATTATTTTTTATGTTGCACTCATGGAATTTCACCCAAAAATATTGCCTGCAACATGGAGTGATGTTGCGGGAATTTTCTCTTGAAATCGGATACATATAATGAACTATTTTGATACATATTTTTTAATATAACAGACACTTCTCTCTGATATTGTAGAAGTTAATGTTTGATGTAAGTCCGGACTGTTATTCTTTAGTCACCCAAATTTGCCAATTTTAGTTGAATGGCTGGCACGCAGGCAGCAGCATCAAGAAAAATAATACAGATAGATTAGTAGTCGGGGAATGTAGATTTTGGGTAAACTATATTCATCTTTTTTTTTTGAGATTACAAACGCGCACACACACCTCGGTGCGCACCAAACTTCGAACCCGGACGGCAAGGTGCTGCCACACGCGCCCAACCAACCGAGCTGGCATCGGTTCGCAACTTTATTCATCTTTGATCTGTATGGATCGTTTTGGTTATTTTGCAGAGGGTTTTTCAGGTGGTAACTGCCGTAATCGCCAGGTGTAAGATATAAGCGTTAATTTTTCTTTGAACTTTGCAATTTGGATCTAAAGTAAAGATTGCTAGTGTTTGCTGGTGCAGTTGTGTGAAAGCTAATGAAAATATCGGTGTTAAGCTAACGAAGATAAAATTACTCAATGAGATGCCAACTGCATCAATCTATCGCTTTGTGTCATCTGATTTTCAACATCACATACGGATAGCATATGTATTGGATGATATCTATATGTATTTGTTTGCATCAAATAAAAGTGTTCAGTAAAATTTCGGATAGTACTATTTCACCGGTAGCCAGCGACAATTCAAGCCCGAAGGTTGGCATAGTTCAATGTTGAGGGACTGAAGGAATTCTCCCTTTTTTCAACAAGCAGGAGCCTGCACACCAGTTTCATCTTCATTAGAGCAAAACTGGTCAATAAGTCTTTTCCATAATGTGCGACAGCCAAGGGAGCAATGATAAGCTCTGATACAGCAGCAATACTTTCCACTGGCAATACAAGAATACGATCAAACAACACTCATCCATTCTTTTGCCTCTAAACAGTATGAAATTTGAACACATTCCACTGAATTACCTTTGACACACAGTAAGGGCATAAATCCAAGCCACATAGTTTGAACATAAACACATACTTCATTTATTCATAGCGGGTAGCCAAGATTACAGTACTCAATAATCTGCCTGTAAAACTAGAGATCTGACAAAAAAACAACCATACAAGGTTGTCAATGCAAGGCTTTAGTAAGCGCCTCGCAATGGCCAAGATCACCATGAACACCAGGCATCCCAAAGAGACTGTAAAAAATGCAACCCTACATGACCCTTACACACCACAAGGAACAACAACACATCAAAGACTCCCAACAGACTCGAACCTGACAACCATACACACTGCACAAGTCCACAGGCATTCCGGCATCGACAGCCCAGCGACGATGCCTGAAACAGGCATCGCCGGTGGTTTAGTTGTGATACCCCAGAGCTGCCATTGGTGCCAGTGCCTGCAACTTAATAACCATTAAGGAATTAAAACAAGGACACGAACTCTAGGGCAATCTAAAAAAACCTTATGACTATAATGGCAAGGACCAATATCTGGATAGAGGGGCAGGATGCCAGTGATGGCAGCCAAGGCTCAAAAAACAGATTAACCTCCTGAGAGGTGATCTGCGAAAAACGAGCACTTGGCTAGAAAGCACCCTAAAACATCCAGTCCTTGAACAATGCGGAAGCCCACCACCATGACTCATGTATGAGCCAAAAACCTGAAGATCATCTGGTCGTGCTACTGCTACGTACGTATATCTGCATCTGGAAGCGGCTGACCCAGTAGACATGAGCCCCTCCAGCAACAAACCATCTTGTCTGCCTAAGCGAGAATGTCACACCACCAGAGCATCTTCTCCAATGATGCAATGTTGTGGTTGCCAATCATGTTGCAGAACTGAAGATTGAGGCCCTCCAAAGACTGGCCCAGGTTGCCCAAAAACGGCACACTCTTCTGGGTGATCTTCATGCAGCCAGACAGTGAGAGAACACGAAGCTTGAGGTGCTTTGTGGATGCCAGGATCGCAACACCGTAGTCGCTAACCATGCAATTTGAAAGATCAAGCTCAGCAAGCTCAGTGCAGCTCTCAGAAATGGCGAAGAGACTGGCATCTGTTATCTTGCTGCAACCCTCAACACAAACTTTCTTGAGATATTTCCCATGTGCCTTCACCAGGGAAGAAACGGCTACATCTGAGATGTTCTTACAACCACTCAAGTCAACCTTGATCAGACCAGCCTCGGAAGACTGGATCAACGGAAGAAGCCCACTGTCAGTGACTTCACCAAGACCACTCAGGTCAAGTTGCTCCAACTGAGGGCAAATCATCCCCACCACGGCCAAGCTTGCATCGGTGAAACCTGGACAATCCTTGATTGTAAGGAAACGAAGAGATCTGCAGAGAGGAAGCCGTGCAGGCGCAGAGCAGATATCCTTGATTCCCATGCATTTTATCAAAGAAAGAGCCCTGAACTTCTGGCTGCAGTTAAGGAGGAAAGCAAGAATACCAACAAGAGTAACCCCATTGCAGTCCTCAAGCTGCAAGTTCTCCAACGCCTTTGCTGATTCCGTGAAAGCCTTAAGGCCATCATCCGACACATGTCCACACTTCCTGAGGTAGAGCTGCTTCAAGCTTGGGCAGAACTTGGCAATACAAGCGAGAGCAAGATCAGTGACTCCAGGGCAAGAGGTAACACTCATACACCTTAGGTTCTGCAGGCCAGCAGCATTAGCCATCACCCAAAACCCCCTCTCGCCGACAGTAGCAAGACGATGAAGAGTAAGGTCAGTGACAGCCTTACCATAGTACCCAATCACAGCAAGCGAAGCATCAGTGATGTTCAATCCCTGGAGCCGGATCTTGGCCAGAGAGGCGGTAGCAGAGCACACCAAGCTGGAGATGCCCTGATCGCCAACATGCGCGCAATTCTTGATGTTCACAGCCTGCAACTTAGCACAGAAGCGGCCAATCGCCATGAGGCCCTCATTACCAACACCGGAGCATGCCTCGATGGTCAGAGACACCAAGTTAGGGCAACCCTGTGCAACAGCGGCGAGGCCCTTGTCTGTGATAAGCGGGCAGCGAGAGATATCCAGGCGCTCTAGCAAGGGACACCCGGCGGCGATCTCGGCAAGCCCAGCATCGGTGATAAGAGGCACATCCCAGAGGGCGAGCGAGCAGAGGTTGGGGCTGCCGCGAGCAACCGCAGAGAGTCCCTGGTCCGTGACGCCACGGGTCGGGTGGCTACCGCGGACGGCGAGCTTCTCCAGCCCGCCACGGAATCCGGCGACGACGGCCATGGCTGCCAGGCGGACGTCGGTGGCCTCCTTGCCCTCGAGGGCCCTCTCGACGCAGGGATCTGCCGGAGCCTCGTCCTTATCCTCTTCCATGACGAACTCCTCGTTCAGGTCGGGCAGCGACGGGACCGCCGCCGCGGCCTGGCCGAGCTCGGAGGCCCGGATGTTGCTGAGGAGCGCGAGCCAGCGGCGGGAGACGCAGGCGGAGGCACCGCGCTCGCGGCCGCCGGGCAGACGGCGCAGGATCTCGAAGAGGCACTCGTCCGGGAGCGCATCTAGCGACGGCAGCGACAGCTGCCTCTGTTTCTTGGCGGCCCTCACGCACTCCGCCGCCGCAGCGGCGACCGCGGACGCGGCCACCAGCGTGCGCTTCCGCTGCTGCACGCCGCGGCAGAACAGCCCGGCCAGCTCCGCCGGCGCAGAGACGAGGCACCCTCCATCTGATCCAAGAAACAACCAAATAATCATCAGCCAAGTACACAAGAACACACACATACAAACACTTAAGAAACCTCCCAAGAAACCTGGAATCAACTGATGAAACAAGAATCTCCCAAGAAATCAAGAGAAAAGAAGAGACAACTCCCCCTCACCTCCGGAAGCGTAAAACGAAGGCATGTCTCCGAATCGCCCAAGAACGAAGAGACCCCTTCCCCTCCCACTCGAATCAAGACCACCAGAACAAGAACGCAGCCACCGCCGGATCTGAGCCGCCGGAGAGGGCCGAAAGCATTTACAGCCCGCCGGAGCAAGGAAAACCGAACCCTATCGCCGCGGCGACAGGGAAAAAAGGGAGCGCAGAAAGGGGAGGGGCGAGGGCAATGGGAGAACAGGGAAGAGAAGGGATGGCAGAGGAATATAACAGTCACGAGTCAGTTACAGAGAGAGAGGGATGAGAGCGAGAGACAGAGAGAGAGAGAGGGCGGGCCGTTTGCGTGTGGCGAGGCGGAGCGGATGGGTGGGAGCTCTTGGTGCGCCCAAGGGGCGGCCTCGCGTCGCATCGCGTGCCCCCCCATGGCACCAAGTTGCACGCAGGGGGGATCCATCGCGCGCTGGATTCATTGAACCCCTCGCTGTACAGGTACAACGTAGGGTAGGGCTTGTTCGGGTTGGTTCAACGTAGGGTAGGGTTTGTTCGGGCTGGCATTGGGTGGAATTTTTACTTTTTTAACTTTTTAGAAAACTCTTTTTTCAAATGAATCATCTAGAAAAATATATTCACAAATGTATTATTTTCACGATGTCACAGGCTGTGGCACCATTGGACCATTACACGGTACCACGACCTTGGTACTGTGCTATTGCCATATAGGATATGCGTCGGATGCTCCGGCTGACATGGTGTCATGTGTCAATAGCATGGAGCCATGATATTAGCGCTATGCTATAGGACTAGAGCGATGCATCTGTTGAAACTAAGGACGACTCAAGATAATACACCAGTCCCTATCGCCGGCTGACAGAAAGACGTGGATATAATTAATGTGATGGGTTTTATCGTATGTCCTCTTGTGAGGTTTATAAAGGAAGTTGGTTTGAAGATTTCTTTGATGGGTATGAGACTTATCATTCTGTTACGTCAGACCGTGACAGATCTACTCTGTTCAAACGGGTATGAGAGGGTACTCAGAGGCTGACCGGTGGACGCCCTTGCGTCTGCTAAAGCTAGAACGCGAAGACCAATGGGACCATTCGAGTGATATTTTTTTAAACCTCTGTAACATCAACTGTAGACCAACGATGATCACTTTCCATTTATTGTTTACGAGAACTTGTGTACTCGTTCTAGGCACTTCCTGAAGGGCCTCCCCCGGTAGATAAAAGGGGGAGGGAGCACCTTGTAAAGGGATAAATCAACTAGAGATAGAAAAAAGGATCTGGAGACCGATAGAGATCCAGAGAAAGACATCTGAAAAGCATTGATAACATACTAGACACATAGGAGTAGAGTATTACGCCTCCGTACGTCCTGAACTTGTCTAAATCCTTGGTGCATTTATTTGTACCAGCTGACGACGATCCATCCTGCCTAAGTCCCACACGCATTAACCCCACGTACGAGGTAGTTTCAGGACCAGCCCCCCTGCCGAATCTCGAAGGAGATCTCTCAGGATCCCTGCTCGCGGTGTTCATCCACCGACAGCTAGCGCGCCAGGTAGGGGGGTTGTATCCCTAAATCCACCTCATTTTTTGCAGAAAAAATGGCGGGTGGACATCGTCTTCAGCGCCCTGATTCGGACTCGAACGAGGAAATGGAAAACGGAGCCCAAGGAGGGGCCCCAGCTCCGGCTCGTCCTCAGCGGCGTCAACAATCGGCTCATACGGCGCCTCCTCGCGTCGGGGACAATGGCGCTGGGCCCAGTAGGGCCGCGACCGCCGCGGGCGGGCCGCTGAACCCGCAATAAGCAGCGATCGTCCCTGCCGCAAGATCGGCATCCGGACAACGCCGAGCGCCGATACGGCGCAAACTCAATTTTGGTGACGCCAGCCCTGGGAGTGCTTTACTTGCGGCACAAGCACTCCTTAGGCACCCGCATGTCCAGGCAGCGGGAGCAACACCAGAGGGCCGTTGGCTACAGGAGGTAGCCGACTTGGTGAGCACGGCTCATCGGCGAGTACTTGCCCAGAGTTCCTGTACCACCTCCCTCTACGGTACAACTAAGCCTGGAGTATCTTCGGGTGGCGGTAGAGCCGGCCAGGGGAGCTCCAAACGAAGTACCGCTCCCCTCATCACGACAGGAGTTCAAGGCCTCCGCTTGCACATTAATGAGCGGAGGGCCATCGAGGATGCGCATGTCACCCTTGAGCGCCGCCGGGAGTCCCGTCGCGAGGCTGAGGCGATGGAGGACCAAGCCTCCTCTATGCCGGCCTGCAACCGCCCGGGGTTCTCCGGCGCGCCGGCGTTCACCCCCAGGGGCACAGCCGGTGCCGAGGTATATGGTACGAGCTGCCGGGTGTTCACCGGCGAGCTTCGTTGGGTCAACTGGCCCACAAAGTTCTGGCCCGAACTACTGGAGAAGTACGACAGTTCCATCGACCCCGTCGAGTTCCTCCAGATCTACACCACCGCTGTCCAAGCGGCAGACGGGAACGAAAAGGTGATGGCAAACTACTTTCACGTGGCCCTGAGGGGCTCTGCCCGCTCTTGGCTCATGAACTTACCCCCAGGCTCTATTTGCTCCTGCCTCCTGGGATGATCTATGTCACTAGTTTGTGGTAAACTTTCAAGGCACCTTCGCGCGCCCCGGCCTGGAGTGCAACCTCCATGCCGTCAAGCAGCGGGAGGGAGAGACACTGAGGCGGTTCATAGAATGCTTCAGCCAGGTCCACAATACCATCCCGCGGATCACCCCCACGCTATCATTGTCGCCTTCCGGCAGGGCGTCCACGACAAGTGGATGCTCGAGAAGCTAGGCACGCACGAGGTCGAGACCATCGTGGAGCTTTTCGCGCTGGCCGACAAGTGCGCCAAGGCAGCGGAAGCTCAGGCGTGGCACGTCTCGCGCCCCGAGCAACCCACAGCCGACAAAACAGCTCCTTCCCGCTCCGATAAGTGGGAAAAGAAGAAGAGGAAAAAGTGCGACGCTGCCCCTGTCCTGCCAGCGGAAGGCGCCGCACGCAGGCCGGCACGTCGAGCGGCTGTCGAGAAAAAGCCCACTCCCGCGAGGCCAGAGGCAGGGAAATGGTGCGAAATCCACTAGACCGACCGGCACGATCTCACTAAGTGCCGGTCGGAAAAAGGTCTCACGGAGCGGCGCCAGAAGGAGCGCAAGGAGCGCCGCAAGGGTGGCAACGACAAAGGCGCCCCCAGAAATGAAAAGCTCGGGTTTCAAGAGCCCGAGCACACCATTTCCTTCATCGACGGGGGCGCGTACACACCCTCTTCTCGTCGCTGTGTCAAAACAATGTGGCGTGAGGTGTGCTCGGCAACCCCGAGGGCGGCGGCCACAAGGCCCCTCAAGTGGTCGGAGACCCCATCTCTGTGCCCGCCGAAACCGGTAGCGCCGTCTCCTGCACCTAGCAGTTGTACTCGGCCTTGGCCTCCGCCTGCGCGAGCTCGAAGGACACTTGGGGGGTCCGGGACCCTCTTTATCCAAATCCCGACTCGCCGCTGACGCCTCCGTCCCCATGAAGGAGGTCGCGCTGGGCGAAGACCCGTCTAAGGTCACCAGAATCGGTGGTGACCTGGACGCCAAATAGGAAAGTGCGCTCGTCGCCTTCCTCCGGGCTAACGTCGACGTGTTTGCATGGCAGTCGTTGGATATGCCCGGGATCCCTAGGGAGGTGATCGAGCACCACCTTGTCGTGTGCCCAGATGCACGGCCCGTGAGGCAGAAGGTTCGCCAACAGGCACCTGAGCGCTAGGAGTTCATTCGGGAGCAAGTCAACAAGCTCCTTGACGCCGGCTTCGTCCGAGAAGTCCTCCACCCGGAGTGGCTGGCAAACCCCGTCGTCGTCTAGAAGGCCAACAGCAAGCTGATGATGTGCATCGACTACACCGACCTTAATAAGGCATGCCCAAAAGATCCTTTCCCTCTCCCTCGCATAGACCAGATTGTCGACTCCACTGCGGGGTGCAATCTTTTGAGCTTTCTTGATGCAAATTCGGGCTATCACCAAATCCGTATGGCCAAGCTAGATGAAGAAAAAACATCTTTTATTTTCCCGGTGGGGACTTATTACTATGTGTCTATGCCTTTTGGCTTGCGCAACACTGGATCTTCGTTCCAGCGGGCCGTTCGTATTACCCTTAACACGCAGGTTGGCCACAACATCGAAGCTTATATCGACGACATCGTGGTCAAGTCCCGAGAACGAACCACCCTGCTGGAAGACTTGGCCGAGATGTTCAACAGTCTCCGCAGCACCCGCCTAAAGCTCAACCCCGAGAAGTGCGTATTCGGGGTACCCGCGGGCAAACTCCTCGGCTTCTTGGTCTCCAGTCGCGGAATCGAGGCCAATCCCGAGAAGATCCGGGCCATCGAGTAGATGCATCCCCCAGCTCGACTCAAAGAAGTACAGCGTCTCGTTGAATGCATGGCAGCCTTGTGGCGCTTCATCTCCAAGCTCGGGGAGCGGGAGCTCCCACTCTTTAAATTGCTGAAGAAGACCGGTCGTTTCGACTAGCCATTGGAGGCCGAGCAGGCCTTCTAAGACTTGAAGAAGTACCTCACCTCGCCGCCCGTACTGGTGGCCCCCGGCGAGGGCGAACCTCTATTGCTCTATGTATCGGCCACTCCTCAGGTCGTGAGCATGGTGCTGGTGGTGGAGCATGATGAGTGCTCGGGGCAAGGTGCTGGGTTCGAGCTCCCGGCCGCCCCCGAGCAGCCTCCAGGACGCGGGACCGGTCCCGACCAGGGAGTCGAGCTCGAGACCTCAGCAGGCTCCGAACTCTGCCTTGAGCCCGGGGGTTGTGGCAAGGCCTCAGGCGAGGCCGCGGTCGGGGGCCGCCGGGTACAGCGACCAGTTTACTTCGTCAGTGAAGTCCTCCGAGATGCCAAGACGAGATACCCTCAAGCACAGAAGATACTCTATGCAGTGCTTATCGCTTCCAGAAAGCTGCGATATTACTCCCAGACGCACAAAGTCTCAGTG
The DNA here is from genome assembly GCF_958298935.1 of Phragmites australis. NCBI lineage: Eukaryota > Viridiplantae > Streptophyta > Magnoliopsida > Poales > Poaceae > Phragmites > Phragmites australis. The sequence goes on from NC_084925.1 coordinate 5,872,529, forward strand.
GTGACCACGTACCCACTAGGACCGATCCTGCAAAACCGAGAAGGTACCGGGCGTATCGTCAAGTGGGCGGTCGAGCTCGCAGAATTCGATCTGCACTTCATCAGTCGCCACGCGATCAAAAGCCAGACACTATCTGACTTCATGGTGGAGTGGACGCCGGTCCCCGAGATCGACAACGAAGAATTATCTGCGTACCCCGGGCAAGACGGGCCCGAGTACTAGGTCATGCACTTTGACGGCTCCCTCACGCTGAAGGGCGCGGGGGCTGGAGTGGTGCTCACCTCCCCGACAGGTGAAGTACTCCAGTATATCGTGCAGCTGCATTTTCGAGCAACAAACAATATGACGGAATACGAAGGCCTCATCGCTGGACTCCGAGCAGCAGTGGGTCTCGGGATCCGGCTCTGCTCGTCAAAGGCGACTCCCAACTGGTGGTCAACCAGGTATCAAAAGAATACCAGTGCGCGGACCCGCAGATGGCGGCGTATGTGGCAAAAGTCAGGAGGCTGGAGCGGCACTTCGACGGCCTGGAGCTGCGGCACATACCCCGCCACGACAACACTGTGGCCGATGACCTCTCCCACCTGGCTTCCGCCTGAGCGCTCATCCCGAGCGGAACCTTTGAAAAAGGCTCACACGGCCATCCATCCTGTCTGCCGATCAAGATGAAGGGGGACCCTTGAGAACAATCGAGAGGATCCAGGCCGCACCTTCAGCAGGAGGTCTCGTCACCCAGCGAGTGCGTTGCACTTGCCGGTAGTCCTCAGGAACCCTCGTGGATCGACGAGATCCAAGGGTACTTGAAAGAAAACATCCTTCCCAAGGACGACCCCTCTGCAGAGAGGATTGCACGACAGTCCAAACGCTATGCCTTAGTAGATAGGGATCTCTACTGGCGCGGCACGGACAGTGTCCACCTTATGCATCACCCGGGGAGAAGGCTGTGAGCTCCTCACTGATATCCACGAGGGCGAGTGCGGTGGCCATGCATCATTCCGCACGCTGGTCAGTAACGCCTTTCAGCAAGGTTTCTACTGGCCAACAGCCCTCCTGGACGCTTCCGAACTGTTTTAAGCCAACTTATTTAGTTTAACATAATACATGTTGTGGTTTGTGTTTAGATTCAGAATTTTATATCCTTCAAGGGCCTTTATGCAACCGAATTGAGTGATCCATATAATTATGTGGTCAGTATATCGATCAACTATACAGATAAATTCTTTTGAACTGTCAGAGATACCAAATATCATAACGTTATTCCACTCATGACTGGATAATAAGTCTCATCAAAGTCAATACCGAATCTCTGTGTGAATCCTTGTGCTACAAGTTTCCCTTTGTATCTCACCATCTCATTGTTTTCATTTTTTTTTTCTAGATGAAACCCCATTTTTTATCCCACGAGAAAGGTGTTGTGGGGAATAGATATTACTAATGTAAACACCCCTATTTTCTTAAGCGAGCTTATTTCTGCCTCAATTGTCTCCTTCTATTTGATCCAATCTGAGCGCTTCCTGCACTCTGTCATAGTTTTAGGCTATGGATCTACCTTAAGGTTTTTGGTATCTTTGAGGAGAAATAAATATCGATAATTATAGTATTTCTTCTAATCAATATAATTAGTGGACATCTTATCTACGAGTGTTCTGATGTCCCAGCATTTGAATCAGTGCACATATTTGCGCTGGGTTCTGGATGTTGAACATCCGTAGGTCTTGGATATTGATTATCCATAAGGTTTATATCAACTTTAAGTTGATTTGCATTTACTACCTTAGAAGTTAACTTTCTCTGTTTCCGCGGATACTTTTAAGAAGCATTATCTATTGTTATCATACTTCTCTCCCTCTTATATGCATTTGGGAGTTGAGTGGGTCTTGATATTTTCACTCTTTTTGGTACATTGATAGAGTGAATATGGGATTTAGTGACACATTTGGAATTAGTAAATGCATATGACAGATTATTTACAATGTGTTATAAATTGATAATCCTCTAAACTTCAAGTTCAGATTCTTTAGTACATGGATCTAAAGACTGAATGTCTGTATCATTCCAATCTATTTCCAAACATTCTTTATGGTACTTTTGATTTCCCCCTAATGTTAGGAAATTATCCTCATCAAAGATACAATCAGCGTACTACACCGTAAACAAGTCCCTTGTGAGAGGCTTAGGGTATTTTATGATCGACAGAGAATGATACGCCACATAGAGTCCTAATTTTCTGTGGGGCCTATAGATATACGCTGCGGTGGTGATATCGGTATATATACATCACAACTAAATATCTGCATATGGGAAATGCTCAGTTGATTTCCACATATTAACTACAATGGAAAAACCATATGATATGTAGTTGGTCTCAATTGAATCCAATATGCGGCATGTAAAACTGTATGACTCCAACATGTTGTTGGTAAATTGCAATTCTACAATAATGGTCTTGCAATCAATTTCACTCTTTTAATAAGGGATTCAGTCGAACCATTTTGTGTGTGCACATATGGTACTAAGTGCTCCAAATTAATGCATAAGGCCATATAATAATTATTAAAGGTCCATAAATTAAATTCAGTGGCATTATCCATTCTTATAGATTTTATCCTGTTGTCATGATAATTTACTCGTAATTTAATAATTTGAGCAATCAACTTGACGAACGCATTGTTCCTTGTTGATAGAAGACACATATGTGTCCATCCTGTAGATGCATCTATGAGCACCATAAAATATCAAAATAGTCCAGTTAATAGTTGAATTGGGTCATATATATCGCCTTGAGTGTGTTGAAGGAAATTGAGTGATTTATTTTAAATTTTAAGATAAGAGGGTCTTAAAATTAATTTCCCTAATGCACGTACAGTGCAAACAAAATCTGAGGATTTTGAGAATTTTACCATATTATAACCAATAGAATTGTTGATAATTTTTTGCATAATCCATATTCCAATATGACCAAGACGATTATGCCACGTCTTGAATTTATCAAGATTCTGAAAAATTATCTTGAATACAACATGTGATATGAGTTTGATATATATGTAGTACAACCCAGAGATAATGAAAGAATTCTCTAAAGCACTTGCTTGTCATATGTGTATCAATATAGAAACTATTTTGATAGATATATTCATCATTCTTGTCATTATGTGTATCAATATAGAAACTAGTTTGATAGATATCTTTATAACTCAATAAGATACAAGTTGATTCAGGATACAAGAGTGTATCTGCTATTACAATTTGAGTACCCATTAGGAGAGTGATTGTGGCTCTGCCGGAATCGACAATCAACACATCATGTCTAGCGATGGTCATAATATTTCCTTGCCTCTTTTTTAGAGTGTGAAAATACTTTATCTCCCTTAATATTTGGTGCAACTGTCCACTAAACAAATTTCCTCCTCCATCTGGTTGACTCTGTGAAATCTATATATTGAAATCAAAATTCATTAAGAATTGATTCATATATAGACACATACAAATATTATTGAGTATGATTGTGAGATACATTACATAATGACAAATATAAATTACAATATTTAGTAGGACGGGCTAATAACAATATGGGGATTTGGAGAAATCTATTGCATGTCTCTAAATAAACCTTGGGAACTCAATTTCACAAGCATATTGTCAAAGCAGGGTCATGTTCTTGTCATGTTTTGGAGAAACATCTTTAGAACAACTTGCTTCCATCTTGAAGGTAGGTTTCATTTTGAAGTGTGCTTCAAACTTTTCCCCTTGTATTTGTTTGCCTTTGCCCACAAATTTGTGCTAGAGATCAATCAAATGTTTAGGGATACGATATTTCTTTGTACGATGGTTTGTACCACCACATTTCTAACAAGCTTGACAATTGTCATTGCGGTCTTCCTTTTTGAATTTAACTTTCTCTTTGTGAAATCTACTTGATCACTGCTTGTTCTCATTGCGCTACCACTTTCCTTTAAACCTCTTTTGTTGTTTTTTATGACCACCAAACTTGTTCGTATTTTGAATATTGGCATTTATTTCAAGCAGTGGAGCCACACCCATAGGGCGTTGTTGATTATTCTTCATAAGAAGTTCATCGTGTTTTTCAGACTGAAGTAATGTATAGATTAATTCAGAATACTTAGTGTACTTTTGAGTACAATAGTGTTACAATACCCTATTGGCCGGTAGAAAAGTAGACAATGTCTTCTCAATAATATCCGTGTTGGAGACGGACTTATCGCAGAACCATAACTTTGAGAAAATCATATGAACAACTTAAATTGTATTCTGCCTCATATTCGAATCTTGAAACCGAATGTATGACCATTCGAGAGTCGCTTCAGGTAGGATCACAACTTTTTGCTGATCATAACGCTCTTTGAGAGATGTCCAAAGAGCAAGTGGATTTTCTTTCACTAGGTATTCGTTTTTTTAATCCGGATGGAGATGATGCCTTAAGAAATATAAGGCTCCATATTTGGTTCTTATGTATCACCAGAGCATTAGGTAGAGGTTCAATGATGGCTAAAATGAAATCTCGAGATGTCATAAAGATCTTGACATCCATTGCGCATGTTAGATAGCTATGACCATCTAACGCGAGTTCTTGGACATCTTTGTTGATGATATGAGACATTTTCTACATGGAAATAACATGAATTGAATTAATTTACTATGAAAATAAATTAAATATCATGAAAATATTACAATAATGTAAAATAAAATTAAATATGAGTATTGAATTCTTATTGGTATAGACCTTCATGAAAATGGGTGATATGCAGTCACAGCCAAATTCTTAGTCTCTATGCATGTAAATATTAAAAAACATGTTAAAGGTAATCGCTATTTGATGTAGACCTTACAGTAGTAGGCGAGTAACTCGCTCCTATAAAATGGATGACATCTGGGGGTGAGAGGGTAGCAGGAGCGGGAGCGGGAGTAAAGAGAGCCGGCACATGATTGTGTTAGGCTATTTTCAATATACAGACAAATTATTGACGTAGCCCTAAATGGTATGGTGAATTTTAATAAAATTGTCATAATTATCAAAATATCCAATTACGTGGATCACGAATTAAGTGTATACTACATCTCACCTCTACATAGTATGGATCATCGTTAAAAAGCTCTATTTTCTTCACTCATCTTTCCTTTATGCGTAACCAGTGGCCATAGTTAACAAATTACTTTCTCATTCTTGTTCTGTTTAAAATAGACTCATTCGTTGTATGTGATCTAGTGACATATTACGCTATCCTGCATGTTAGCAATAGACTCACTCGTTGTTCCATCTTATTCTAATTTTTTCCTAAAAGTAAAATATGTTATAGAATAGGACATGTTAGATGCATTCTAGTGACATATTTATGTGTCCTATTTTTTTCTTATTTTTTATTTGTCTAACTTTTTCTATTATTTTTATTTTTTAAAAAAACTGATTGTTTCTTGATTTTCTTGATTTTTCTATTTTTTTTCTGATTTTTTTAGTTTTCCTTAATTTTTTTTATTTTTTCATATTGCCTTTGTCATGTATGCACCACGTGCCATGTCAGCTGCCTTTACTACATAGACATCACGTAGCATGCTAGGTCAGCGTTAAAATCTTATCGGAGCCAGTATGTATCTGATTAATACGATTTGACAACACTAATAATATATAAGTGTATTTTCAGAGTTTATGAACCTAAATAACATATTACAACAAGTTTGAGAACCGTCAATGTATTTACCCTAATGAAAAATTAACAGCGCCACCGCCCAGCTGAACACCGGCTCCATTCCGTGCCGTCCATCTTTGTCGCTGCCGTTAACGGGTAAACGGTTGCCGCCGCACGTAGCCAACCGTCACCGTGCGAAACCTGCCGCCCCATCGGGCTGGCTGGACACGCCGCCGTCGCCCCGGGCCGATCGGGCGCCGCCGCAACCACAAGTTCGATTTCTGACCAAAATTTTCCACCCCAAATGTGCATTTCAAGGTTAGATAAGAAAGTGGCACATCACACATGTTTTTGTAATTGAAGCTCAGATGTTGAGACGTGCAGTGATCGATCGGTCACCACTCACCGGCGTAGCTCTCTCACCACGTGTAGAAGTCGCGGGACTTGTACCGCGGAAGCCTCTTGAACCAGTTGAGCAGGAATATGTAAGCGTCGTCAGCTGCATGCGAACATGACAATCGATTGATTCCAGTGGTTCGAATCATCCAAAAACAACAGGATTCTTTTATTCTTATAATTAGAGAGGTGATACTGGGGGTTAATTCACCGGTGATCTTGTCACCAAGCTGCAGCAGGTCGGAGTTTGTGTTTGTGTAGGAGAACCCGACGCCCACCGGGGACTCCACGAACATCAGGGTTGGCTTCTGAAGTTAGATCATATCTAATGGGTTCTTTTTGCGATCTAAAATCTATTCGTGGAGGCATTTTTGTTTCTTTTAACGTTGTTTAATAGAAATGAATTAAAAATAAAATGAAAGAAAAATAGTTAAGATGATCTTAGTTTAATTTAGTTTCAGCTAACTGAAACAGGAGCATCGATATACTAGTGCAATGGATTCCATGTCCTTCATCAATACTACATGCCTTGTTCCATTTCGGCTCCGGCTCGCCCTTCTGCAGCAAGAAAGGCCCCAGCTGCTCCGCTTCTCCGTACCCAATAATAGACGAGCACCTTTTGTCAAAAAAAAAAAAAAAAAGACGAGCACCCAGGTCCTGCAACCACAACAACAAATATTCAGTCCTGGGTCCTGACCAAGAATTACACACACCGACCTTGCAGTTGTTTTGGCTCCATGAGAGAAGAATTGGATATCTCTATTGACAAGAAAGGAGGCATCCAAATTCGAGCCGAGGAAAACTCGAACCATATCCAGCTACTAGCTCATAACCATGACGAAAAAAAAAATCTCTGCATGCACAAAATCAAACAACATCTCTGAAAACGTCACAGCAGGGCACTTGACAAGGATATGAACCACAAGGTTCACGTTGTGACAGGTACGGCTATTAAAAAACTGGGACATGAACCACAAGGTTCGCAGTAGGGCTCACGAGCTATTCGAGATCAGCTTATCAGTAGCTTCATTCAATTAAAATAGCTTACACATGAATTATAAAACATATAAAAAAATTAAACTTTTAGAGTAACAGAAGATATGAATGAGAAATTAAAGAACTCATGTATGGATAACGAGCTCTCCCGCTCCCCAGCTGTGGCGAGCGAAGCCGAGCACATAGCGAGCGGCAAAAGTAGCCAGGCCGGTCGAAGCCGCTTATTTGACGGACTCCCTAAATCTGTGGATGCAACCAAGCCACGCTGCCTTCTGATCCTCCACAAATTTCCCCGTCTTCTTCGTACAGCTCTCAACAAGGCTGCATACAGTGTTAACTGATACCGATACGGATGTTAGAATCTGATTTGAATTTAAGTGTCTGATTTGATAAAAAAAATTAGATGTGTGAAATACAACTCGAAATCCAACATGAATGTCGAAATTCGACTTAGATTCGAAGTATTCGGTTTGACAAATAAATTTGAATATGAGTGTTCAGATAACACTGGCTGCAGGTCACCGGACTAAAGGCCCACAGCGCCGCCGGCGTGAGGCTGCCGGCCGCTGGGCACTGGCCACAGCTCACCCCACCATGCTTGGAACTGCAACACGGTTGGACATGGCCACAAAGGGACCTGCACCGCTGCCTCTCCACCGCATCCCACCAAGCGCAACCAGAGCAAGGACCAGACGAGTGACAATCTTTTCGCTTCTTGCACTGGTGTGTGCTCGTTTCGCTCTTTTGTGTGATTGTATGTGCATGTCTCCAACAGACAACAGTTGATCATCTATTTTATTCCAATCTCCACCACACGTTTGGATTTAGTATTTTGACTTTCTTCCTAAGCTTGTGTCCTTGTCAACAGTGGTGGAGCTTAGCAACAGGCAAGAGGAGGCTAAGTTGCCATTCTAAGGCCATTTCCAACGTACGGTTTTCACTGCTACAGTACCTCCGAAAACACTGTACTACTTGAATTTGCTCTCCAACAAATTCAGTATCCAGTTCTACGGTGTTGAGGAGAGAATTTGGTACTCCAAATTTGTTGAAATACTGTAGCAATCGTAATAATGTTTATAGAGGTTGACTGTGGGTTTAGAGGGAGGAGAAGAGTTGTAGAAGATAAGAAATAGAGTAGCTGTTAGAGATAGAAAAATAAAGAGTACTGTAATAATATTATAAGAGATAAATTTTTAAAGTATCTGTTAAAAATGGTCTAATCACTACGTGCCTATGTATACTAAATTAACAAAGTAGCCAGAAAAATAATGATTTTGCTTGTCTTTTGATCTCTAAAACTATACTATTATAGTAGAGCAATTGCAAATTTGAAGTATATACAGTACTCTATAATGCATAAGGAAGAAACATGAGAACTTATAGATACAGAAGCACGATAGGTAGATATACGATACTCTATAAGGAACAGAACATTAGAAAAGAAATATGAGAAGTTATAGATACAGAAGCACATGAGGTAGATAATATAATATTGAACATGTAATACATAAATTGATTAACAAATAAATTTATCATTTTAATACATGTACTTAGAAGTAGATAAGAAAGTTTTGGATGGCAAGTAGGCCAGAACCCCATTTGGTCTCCATGTAGCTCCGTCGCTGCTTGTCACGCTTAGGTGAGTCAAGCTTAAGCCTGTTCGAGCTTCCTACGAGCTGAACTCGAGCTTGACTTCAAGCTCAAAGGTCATCCTAGGTTCATTCAAGCTCGGCTCGTGATTGTATCGAGCTATAGCTAGGCTCGAGCTTAGCTCATTCACAGTAGTAGTATTTAGATCATTAGGTAAGTGATAAGTGTTTCAGTGATTAATAATAATTGTATTATTGTGACTAACACATTTGTTTTGAAAGGCAGTAAAACTTAGTTTATAATGATGATTGGACAATCTTGATCCATAAAATTGTTTCTATAGACGATCAAAGGATATAAACATGAAGAATAAGGATCTTTTAGTTCCAAGTGTCACAAGAAAATGAAAGACACTTAAAGTAGCTTATGTTGTCTTTTTTAGTCATTTGACCATACTGTAAAGAGAGGCTAAGAGTAGTAGCTTGAACTAGTTGTGTCTAAACTTGATTGAATACACACTTATGAAATTCTAGTACTATGCAGCTTAGAGAAGCTCATGAATGATTTGTCGAGAAGATAGAACTCAAGAAAGTTTAAATTGAGCGAGTTTAGAAAAAATTACAAATGCCACTTAGGAAAATGTACACGCCGGAGTGTTTTGGCTCAAAAGAGGTGCTTCAAGTCTACACGTTGGGATGATCCAACGTTGAAGTGAGATAGACGCTAGAGAATTTTACAGAACTTGTGCAATTTTTTAGAAGAAGGGTTTGAAACACAACGGATGGTCCCGCGTCCACACCGACAGCTTTAGCGGAGTGTTTTCTAGAGTTTTTCACTCGGCCCAGTGAATAAAGGAATTATACTCGTTGAATAGTCTGGCGTGTGAATAGGAGGCTTTGTCAGAGTATTTCAGAGCAGTAACGGCTATTGATAACTGATATTGGCTAGCTATTGGAAAATGTACACGTCGGATGGTCCGATGTGTGTGAGCAGGTGCATGCCGGATCATCCAGTATTCACGAAAAGTGTGGATGGTTAAGGAACAGCTAGATTTGGACCTCTAGTCTATAAATACCCCCTTATTTAATCTCACTATTATCTCTTGCCACTCCAGAAGAGCAGAAACGCTAAGTGTGTTATCAAAAGGTAAGAGTATGCACTAGAGTGATTTGCAAAGTTCTTAATTGAAGATGAATGACATCATTAGCGCATAGAGAGTAGCAAGTGTGCATCTAGCTATAGTCTGATCTTGATCTTGATCAAGTGAATTTGTTGAATTGTTACTCTTGGTGATTGGCAATGTCCAACCGGTCTTGCTGACTGGAGGTATCTTGGTGAGCTCTCGGAGTTTTTATGGGAGCTCCAAGAGAAACTTTGTGCTTGATTTGATGCCCATGAATCTGAAGATGAAGAAGTAACAATCATGAAGGAGTATTTGAGTCTTGGTGCTCAAGGAGGGGGGGGGGCGATATTTTTAGTAGATATTCCAACGAGGACTAGGAAGAGTGTCAGCTTCTCAATGCATCGAGAAAAAAAAATAGGTATCTTCTTGTTCATCTCTTTATTTTTTCGCATTTAAATTTGAACATTTACATTCATTTAAGCTTTTAATTCCATAATTTACTTAGTGTTATAGATTGTTTGTTTTCTTATTTTTATCTAGTTTGATTGTATAGTTGTATTATCTTTCATCTAGCATAAGGTTGCTTACTCGTTCTAGAATTCGATAGAAGTAGATTTTAATTAGATCCTAATTCACCCCTTCTTAGATCATTGGATCCTTTCAACAGCCCTAGTGACACCGTCACGACACGAGTCGCTCACTCAATCATAAGTCTAACTAGAAAACAGACTAACTGACAGCCAAATTAACAGCGGAAGCAGTTATATATGGAATTGATTCGCGTCATTTCTATGAGAAACCTACAGCTATATCACGGTGCCAAAAAAACCTGGTGTCATGCCATTGATACACGACGGCGCCAAGGTCATGGTGCCCGCGCCATTGAACTTCGATGCCATGGTAGGCTGCGTCAGCGAGAACTTATAGTGCACATTTTACATGTCATAGAACGGTGCCAAATCTGATGACACTATGCAATGTACTTACGTCGTCAAAGGTCATGATGCCTTAAAAAAAGTTCATTTCTGAACATCTTTTCCTAAGAGGTCTATTTGTAAAGAAATGATTCCCAAAAAGACCGAAAAGTAAAAATGAATTGGATGGCAAAATACGGCAGTAATACCGCATACATGCTGCGCGGCAATTGCCCGACGGGTAATCACCTATTAGCGATGGGGTGGGGAGTTATTTCGCGCCACGGGGTATTTAACAGTAGAAAAAGTTCCCACAATGGGTAGAGCGGGAGGTGTATATCGGTTCTCCGCATGTAGCACCAATTAATAAGTATGACAAGTGAATATATTGTTTCTAGCAACTACATACGTGTTTCATATATATATAGAATTAATTTATGATATAGTAATTTAAAGAAGTAAAAAATAGTATAATAAAAGAGAGATTTGTATACAACTTTGAAAGAAACCTGACATTAAGGATGCAAATTTTGTATTTTCTGTTCATTGGATCAACACAAAACTTTAAAAAACTAATTCACCCAACCCAATTAAGTTAAGCAAAAAATAAACTAAATGCTGATCCAAAATTACTTATTGGATACCCACTTGCATCCATGCTCAGCGTTATAGGTCAAGTGCGGGAGGCGACGCACATGCTGGAAAAACCTGACGGTGAATATATAGGAGTCAAATATTGTACATCTAGATATGAAATGTAAATAATGGAAGATTGAATATATTTTTTGAACGTATGAAAGGTAAATATATATAAATAATAAGAGATTAAATATATTTTTAGAAAGAAAAATAGGGTTTAATTTTACACGATGATTATTTAACCAACTCAGATAAATAGTAGAGATCAATCAGATCTGCCATAACTCATGTATTTTATATGAATATAGATATAAAAATATAAAAGAATATGATAATACATACTACTCAGGGTTCTTGTTTCGCTCAAAATTGGCCTAAAAAGGTTATCATCGGCCTTACCGGAACACCACCCCTTCCTTGGTAGCTCATTTTTTTTCGGTTTTATTTGTCAATTTTTTTCGCTTTTATTTGAATTTAAAAAATTCTTTAAATAGGTTTATCTCGTCAATTCTGTTGCTATAAACAACATCTACCTCAGCGGTAGTTCAGCAGTCCCAGGTTAGAACCTCACGCTCAGCAATAACTTTTTTCTCAAATATTTGTGACTGGCAAGTGGGCCCATGCTTGGCATAGAAAAATTAGGTGCATTCCTCCCGCAGTGCGCTCAAACATATTTCTATTTGAAAATCTTGTTATACATGTATGATGAAATAAATTTGTATATGTCAGCGGATAGTTTGAAATTACATGAAAGAAAATGAACCGTAGGAATTGAGAATGTCAGGAGTAAAATAATTCCATCATGGCAAGCCGCACCCTTCTTCAAGTAAGACCTGGCAAATCGTCGAAACCAAAGTTTACGATAGCAAATAATCAAATCCACATTTTGTGATGGTAAATAGTCAATTATATCTAATAAGAGAGAGGCGGTAGGAAAGGAAGAGAGAGAAGCACGAGGAAGGGGAAGAGAAGGAGGTAGAAAGTGAATTAAAGAATGACATGTGGTCCCTGGCATTTTTTTAATTATGTTTGCTGATTTGTGTTGATAGGTGGGACCACATCAGTACCTACATGTACATATGGACACGATGTCAATGAAAACCAAGCCATGTCAGTCAAAACCAATGTGGTTTTAGGCCAAGTTTGTGCCATGCACCGGTTTGAAGAGTCAAGGGCTGCGTTTCAAATGGTAGAGGTTGAAAAATAGAACGATATCTGACTTGAGGGTTGAAAAGTGAATTATTTTCAAAGGTAAAGAACTTCTCAAAGTATGTATCCAATAACTTTTAAATAATACTATGAAGGGTATGTTGTATTTTTTTGAAAATTTTAATGGGCTCATTTTGTTTCTGTCCGTCGGGCCTTCCTCTTCTATTTGGACCGAGCTCCTTGGCTGGCCGGCTATAGGAGATGCCTAGGTTTTCTTGTGCTCGGGCATTCCTGGGAGAGCTGGGCGCTGGAAAGGGGCTGGCGGCGGCTGAGCTTTGGCGGCGGACGGCGCAACTGCCTCCGCTTCCTTCGGGAACGGGGGCTGGAGGGCGCCGGTGCGTGGCTGCTATTTGGGGACGCCGGCCTCCTTTGCTTAGGATGAGTTTTTCCCCTCTTACTTCTGTTCTTCTTCACTGGTTTCTTCCGTGGTTCTGGAAATCATCTGCTAGTCCATTCGTGCGGGGCTTGGGCTGTGATTGGATTCAGGAAGGAATCTGTGAGGGAGTTCTGTGTTTGGAGCTTTTGGTGCTGCAATTGTCTAGGCTCGCCCACACGCGCCGTCTTCCTAGGGTATGCACACCAGAGCACAGCCTATAGATTCCTGGTGTTCCATTCCGAGGTCTCAGACATTGCAGTTAACTCTATAATGGAGTCTCGGGATGTGACATTCTTTGAGCACATTTTTCCCATGAGAGCAAAGGAGACTAGATCCCATGATTTTTCAGTTGATAACCATGTTCCTCAGAGTGTTGATGACACGGTTCATGATTTGAAACCTAGGAGGAGCAAGAGGCAAAGAACGGGAAAATCACTGGGAGATGACTTTGTCACCTATGTCGTGGATGATGAACCACGAAACCTTTCAGAGGCATACGCTTCACCAGAAGCGGAGTACTGGAAGGAAGCAGTCCGTAGTGAGATGGATTCGATCATCTCTAACGGAACCTGGGAGTTGGCAGACCTCCCAGTTGGATACAAGCCGGTCGGCTGTAGATGGATCTTTAAGAGAAAGCGGAGACCCGATGGTACTATAGAAAAGTACAAGGCCCGATTAGTGGCTAAGGGTTTTACGCAAAAGGAATGAGAGGATTATTTCGATACTTATTCTCCTGTAGCCAGATTACCGACTATCCGCGTGCTCTTAGCACTGGCAGCTTCGCATAATCTCCTTGTGCATCAAATGGATGTCAAGACCGCTTTCCTTAATGGAGAGCTGGATGAGGAGATTTATATGCAGCAGCCAGATGGATTCATGGTAACAGGACATGAGCGTAAAGTATGCAGGCTAATCAAATCCATGTATGGTCTCAAACAGGCCCCTAAGCAATGGTATGAAAAATTTGATACTACACTAACTTCGGTCGGTTTCTGTGTAAATAAAGCCGATAAGTGCGTGTATTATCGCTATGGTGGGGGTCGAGGTGTCATTCTGTGTTTATACGTGGATGACATATTGCTATTTGGGACAGATATAGAAATGATTAACCAGACTAAGTACTTTCTATCTCAGAACTTCGATATGAAGGACCTTGGAGAAGCTGATGTAATTCTAAACATCAAGCTCATAAAGGGCGAGAATGGGATAACTCTCAGTCAATCCCATTATGTGGATAAGGTGCTTACACGTTTTGGTCTTATAGACTGTAAGCCTGTAGCCACGCCTTATGATCCAAATACTAAGCTGAAAAAGAATGTAGTTCATGGAAAAGACCAGTTAAAGTATTCGCAGGTGATAGGTTCTCTTATGTACTTGGCCAGTGCAACTAGGCCTGACATCTCATATGCAATATGTAGGTTGAGTCGTTATACGTCCAACCCAGGAGATGATCATTGGATAGCACTGGAGAGGATTCTCAAGTATCTGAAGGGGACAAAGAACCTTGCGATTCACTACTCTGGCCATCCTGCAGTCATAGAGGGATTCAGTGATTCCAACTGTATCAGTGACTCGGATGACATGAAGGCTACGAGTGGATATGTTTTCACTCTAGCAGGCGGAGCCGTGGCGTGGAGGTCATCTAAGCAGACCATCCTTACTCGCTCCACGATGGAGGCTGAACTAGTAGCGCTAGAATCAGCAGCTGTAGAGGCAGAATGGATTAGAGAACTCCTTTCTGACCTGCCGATACTGGATAAACCAATTCTGGCTGTCCTTACCTACTGCGATAATCAAACCGTTTTGGTTAAGGTGAAGAGTAGGAAGGACAATATGAAGTCTTCGAAGCATATAAAACGGCGACTTAAATCGCTAAGGCATGCATTAGAGACGGGTATAATCGCTGTGGATTATATTCAGTCTGAAAGGAATCTGGCTGATCCTTTCACAAAAGGAATGGCTAGAACAGTCATTCAAGCGGCGTCAAGAGGAATGGGATTATTACCCACTGATAAGATTCACACCGGCAGTAACCTATCCTAGGAGATCGGAGATCCCGTGAACTAGGCTCTAGGATAACAAGTTGTGTGGATATAAGAGCAAATTGATCCCATTTGCTGTTATGCTCTTCTGTAGGAGAGGCTGAGCTACTAGCTCTTAATGAATTCAGTGCCGAATGGCCCTAGATGTCGTCCTACAGGACATCTAGAAGAATTTACCTATGTGAGTGAAGTTGTGTGGTCGCAACCACAGAGAAGCCGGGTACTTCTCTAAAGGACACTCATGAATAAAAGGCGCTCGGACATGACCATAACGTCCATCCCGAGAGCTAAAGGCTAAGCAGCCTAGTACAGGGTGTTATATAGATGGAAGCTCTTACACCAAGATAGAGGATCAAGGTGTAATCCTCCTCTGTCTGTTTGAGCCAAAGTCTATATGACTAGGTATAGTGTTCAAACCCGAAAGGTACACTATACTCAAAACTTGTATATTAAACCGAATGCTACCAACATTAAAATTTTGGTGGGGACTGTTGTATTTTCTTGAAAATTTTAATGGCCTCATTTTGTTTCTGTCCGTCGGGCCTTCCTCTTCTATTTGGGCCGAGCTCCTTGGCTGGCCGGCTATAGGAGATGCCTAGGTTTTCTTGTGCTCGGCCATTCCTGGGAGAGCTGGGCGCTGGAAAGGGGCTGGCGGCGGCTGAGCTTTGGCGGCGGACGGCGCAACTGCCTCCGCTTCCTTCGGGAACGGGGGCTGGAGGGCGCCGGTGCGCGGCTACTATTTGGGGACGCCGGCCTCCTCTGCTCAGGATGAGTTTTTCCCCTCTTAATTCTGTTCTTCTTCACTGGTTTCTTCGGTGGTTCTAGAAATCATCTGCTAGTCCATTCGTGCGGGGCTTGGGCTGTGATTGGATTCAGGAAGGAATCTGTGAGGGAGTTCTGTGTTTGGAGCTTTTGGTGCTGCAATTGTCTAGGCTCGCCCACACGCGCCGTCAGCGGTGTGGTGAGGATTTGTACCTCCGTCTTCCACATCGGCGTCAACGACGGCGAATTGGATTTCTGGGGCAGCGGCTTCATCGCCGTGCTTATCCTCTGTGACTGATTCACTTGCTTCACTCTCTCTGTGAGTTTCCCTCTCTGATCTGAACTGTAGAATGCTCTTATACCATGCTCTGTGATGATCCAATTTAATGAGATTAAATTAGAATGTTGAGTACAATAGATGTATTCTTGATGCTCTGTTTAGTTTAGGCAGTGACCTGTTTTTGAACTTGTTCGGCAAGATCATTATCAGTTTTTGGATCTAGCATTATTCTTTTGCTGTCACTGTCTGGAGCGCTATACTTGGGCAGGAACATTATGCTGTGATCTGTTTGTGCTATGAGATTTGATGACCTAATTTCGATCGCAGCATGCCATGGGAATGTCTCTGTCTCTGGGATGTTTCAGTCATCTTTGGATTGTGCTGTTGATAGATATTTTGGTTCATCTGCTGTGTATTCATCTGTTTATACAGATGCTGTTCTTTTGCCCAAGTATATGCCATTTTCAGAGCTCACTAGATCAAGAATGCTATCTAGGTGTGATCTCATATTCTAATTTAATTGATGATATGTTAATTAGATCAGTTATGGTACAAATCCTTGAAGGTTTGAGGCCAACTGATATTAGTGATCTGAGAGCCACCTTAATAAAGCATGACATTCAGTTCAGATTCAGATACATATTGTTTATGTACTGTTATTACTTTTTGGCAGTCATTGTTTCCATATTCATATATCTGTTTTGTGGCTCTTTCTACTCATATTATATGTCTTCTGGAATATGTATATATATGCTCCTTATATCGCAAATTCTACAACAGGGTATACATCCAACAACTTTTAATAGAGTTATTGATTTATTTATTTTTGTTAGCCGTGTGCATGCATGTAGAGCATGAGGGTATGTTTGATCTGAATTTCTATGGTAGACTCATGATTTTAATATAACTTGTATTTTGTTCTTACACAATCAACCGATGTATGGCTCAATATTAGAGGCGATATGGTATAAACTATTGTTATTTAGAACATTCGCTTAGTTTATATAGTCATTGCATGGTTGTCACTTATATCTCTTTTCTATAGACATCTCTTCTCATAGATCTATATAAAAAAAAGAGAGAAACTAAGTACAAATAGCTCTCTATATGTCACTTCAAATTGCAAATATCAACGTCAAATAATATGCATCCAACAACTTTTAAATAATACCATGAAACGCATGTGTCCAACAACTTTTAATAGAGTTACTGATTTCATGCTGTGTTAGCCGTGTGCATGCATGTAGATCAGGACAACATTGTTTGGTCTGAACCGCTACGGCAGGCTCATGATTTCAATATGACTCCTATTTTGTTCTTACACAATCAGTTGAGGTATAACTCAATATTAAAGTAATATGGTGCAAACTATTGTTATTTAGAGCTTTCGTCTAGGTTATATAACCATTACATAGTTGTCACTTAGCTCTCTTTTACACAGACATCTCTCAAAGATCTATAAAAAAAAGAGAGGAAACAAATACAAATACCCCTCTATAAGTCACTTCAAATTGCAAATATCCACTTCATGTAATATAGTTGTATTTATCACTTTATAAATTTAACCCTATTGTAAAATGCACCTTAGAGTTATAACTTAATGTCATGTTAACATATTTATCATAATATGACATTAAGTGCTCCATGTACATTGATAGCATAGATAAAAGGTGATTGGGAAGGGTGTAACTACGTGTTACGGCTAATCAAACTTATTATTTGACTCATTTAATTTATTGGATTTTAGTGTGTTGTTGGATCCATTCTCATTCCCACTTTTCATACTGGCAACCTATATGAGTACTCCATGTCACGTAATGATAACTATGTTAACATGTGATCAACTTAGAACCATAAGAGGGATTTTGCAATAAAATTAGACTTGTTAGGTGGTAGACTCAATTATTTTACTTATAGAGAGGTACTTGCAACTTGAAGTGATTTATATGGGTATTTGCAATTTTCAAAAAGAAAAAGAAAAAGAAACATTAGTTGTCACTATAACTACGAAGTATTAGAAACTATTTTGGATCAGGTAAGAAAAAGCATCACGCGAAAAAAAAAGCATGAGAGCATTTTTGCGTAAAAGGCGATTCCACCATCAAAGTAAGTACTGTCTGCTAGCCTAAAAATAGTATGAAAGCGAAACACAAAAGGAGCTAGGAATTTTCTATTTAGAACGAAGAACGAAAAAGTATTCCATAATAATCGGTATTTTTCTTGAAGCACTTGAAAAATGTTTTGATCCGAAACAGAAATGTTCCGTGCATGCGCCTCGGCTCGCGTCACGCACGTTGCGTCACCCGCAGCGTGCAGCGAACCTGGCCCCTCCCCGTCGCCGGCGTGGGTCCCGCGCACACCCTTTCCCTCTCACCCGCCTACCCCACCCACCGCCCCCGAGCCTGCACGGATGCGCTGCACCTGCACCTGCACCGCACCCAACCCACCCGTTCCTCCCTTCCACTCCTTCCTTCCCCTCGTGATCCTCGCCTATCCTCTTCGCCCCTTCCTCCTCTCAAACGCCGGCAGGTCCACGTGGCTTCCAGAAGGCTTTCGCTGCTCATATGATAGCGCCGCCACGAGCACAGCTCTCCTCGTGTTTTTTAATTGTAGCTTTCTGTTTTTATAATTCAAAGTTAAAATAAATAGACAGTTTTTATTATAATTTATTTGCTGGATTGTGAGAATTTAATAAGTTGATTTTTCTTAACTTTTTATAGATTATAAAAGTCTATTTTACAAAATTATCTATAAATTTTTTTTAAATAAATAATTTAAAAGTTTTTACAATCCAACATTTTACAATTCAGTATTTTAATATCCATAATCTACAAACTGTTTTTTAAAATCCATAACTTAAACAAATATGCCCTAGCTTTGCCGTGTTTGTTGTTTAAAGGTGGTGTGGTTTCTCAAATGGCCAAGTTGATCAGTGATTTATAGGTAATCGATGCGAGATACGCTGAATCCTTTCAATTTATCGTTTTGCCACGAGTATGTAAGGTTTGTTAGGCCATCTCCAGCAGCTACCTCAAATTTTCATCCTCTAAAACACTATTACAGCATCCCATATCACTATTACAGCATCCCTTATTTTTTCATCTCCAGCAGCTACTCTATTTTCTACCTTCTACTCCTCTTTTTCTCTCTCCGGACCCGCTGTCAGCCTCTGTGAACAGTACTGCTACAGTGATGCTACAGTAACAGACATTGTTTTTCCCATCCGGGCCCACTGTCAGTCTCTTTTAGCACTGTCGCTACAGTACTGCTACAGTGTTGCGGGTGCTACAGTAGCTCCGCAAATTTGCAGTCCTAATTTCTCTCTCCGCAGTACTGTAGCACAACTGTAGCGTACTGTAGCACCGGATACCGATTCTACTGGAGTTGCTGCAGTCATGAACAGTGCACCGCAAAAACACTGTAGCACCCGAATCTGCAAAAATGCCTCCTCTGCTGGAGATGGCCTTAGGTAGAGTTCTGGCTTTAACTTTTTTTTATGTTGAAGTCAATAGGTACGTCAAATGTTTGGGTGCCATTATCCTATTTTGATTTTAAACTATAAATAGGCACTTAATCCATTTTCCTGATATAAAGTGGAGCTAAGATCCAAAACAAATCGGGCAATTTCTCGGATACAACTCTTTAACAATGACTTTTCCAATCACATATCGGCAAGGTATTAAATTCACACACAATAACTACTTTCGAAAAATCTACTATGTTGCTGTCATTTATCTGTCTTTTTCACCATAGTGGTGGAAAGCCTAAGAATACCGACAGTAAAAATACCAAAAAAAACTCGTTTGATAACATAATACTCCACCTGCATCGCCGTGTCGATTGTTTAAAGTTGGTGTGGTTACTCTAATTGACCAAGCTGATCGATGATTTATATTTATATCTACTTCATTAGCGACCTAATTGTGTCACCAATGACGCTAAGTGATCGAATGCGGCGCACCTGGTCACGGTTCCCATGGTTAGGCGTCCAAATGGAGCTTGTTTGGCGTAACGTATCGCCCCTGTTCTGATGCACGATAACATGGCGTCCAAAGCGATCGAGCTGCACCATGTGGCGTGTCGTATCTGCTGCCAGCCTTCGCCAGTGTACGGGCAAGATTCGGGAGAGATTTCGGACACATTTGCTTCATGGCCACGCCTTGTTACATTTTGCTACACTATAAGGTAGATAAGTTTAAATACTTTAGATAATGTTTAGTTTATAGTCATAGTTATGATAAAATTCTTTTTCTATTATCTGGATCTCATACGTCATAGATATTAAAAAAGTGTTAGGCTAACTAGAGTGTGACACAAAATTTAATCGTCAAACCTTAAACTAGTTTGGCAGAAACCTGTGACAAAAATTGACATCATTAGACTATGAACCAAACATGTCCGAAATCTCCCCCGAATCTTTGCAGGACGAAACGGTCAGTCTCTGTGATACTGTAACCAACAGTAGCAGTAATAATAACAAGAGGAGCACTCGTGAGAGAGAAAAAGGCAGTGGCTGAAGCTGAGCAAGAGAAGGGTGCACAGCGTCCGGTTCTGGGGCAGCAAGGCCCGGCCAGAGCTCATGGGGGCACATCCGCACATGCCGTCTCGAGCGCGGCGCGTCGCCATCGGGCGGGCGGCCGGCCCACTCCCCGTCCTTGGCCGGCGGTCGTCGGGAAAATTCAGACTGCGCCATCCGTTTGAACATTTTCAACAGTTATCTTAAATTTTTATTTTAAAAATATTATTATAATATCTTCTATCACTATTACAGTATCAATTATTTTTTTATCCTCCATGCGAACTCAACAGAAGCCTGTGTAAACAGTACATGTACAGTATTTTTCTCCGGCCCTATCAACCTCTATGAACAGTACTGCTACAGTGCAACGGTACTGCGTGCTGCTACATTAGCATGTCAAAATTAGGCCATACTCTCTTCCCGCAACACTGTAGCAGTAATGTGCAGCACTGTAGTACCGAATAGGGGATCTGCTGGTGACCAATTTGCAATGCTACGATACTTTGTAGGGGTACTGTAGCACTAGATATCTCTACTGCTCGAATTGGCATTAGCCGTAACATTCACAGAATACCACATTACCACCCACAAGAGCATTCTAACTGCTACCATATTTCTTTCATTTTATTTATTTCTTAATTCTTCTTTCTGTTTCTATTCATTTTATTTTTTTTATTTTTAACTACTTCTTTTCGAAAAAATTCGTGAAGATAAACGAGAGAATTCCGTCCAAAAAAATTAACTTTAAAAATATCCTCGTAACAAAAATCATGAAAGAAAACAGTCTCGACGTCCTATTTTCCCTCCCTATTTCTTTTATGTGCAAACCTAAACTGGCATATGCTATGGCCGTTTTGTCCCTGCCGTCACAGCGCATGAATTTTACGCTATTCTATGGACGTCGCGCTTCTCGAGGGCGTTCTATGGATTGCTTCGCTTACGGATGGCGGTCGAGCGATTCGAGCCGGCACCGTCGGTGTCAGGCCTCGGGAAATGGAGCGACCCCCATCCGTTTTCGCGTGTTCTTTCTGATGATCCAATCGCGTCTTTTCTCCCCGTGGGAGATTTTCGCCGTCGCTGTCAGGCTTGGAAACGGTTGGCTGGGATCGAAAATTGCCGCCGTTGGTCACACGCGACGGCACCATTGGAGGCCAGGGGGAGTTCACACTCACCGTGTCACTCGTGGAGAGACCGGCCGTGTTTCATCAGACCGCTGCACCGCGTCACTTTCGAGAGGACGGGGGAAAAGATTATTTTCGGCCGTGTTCCCCGTGCACGCACAGTCCACTGCGCCGACGGCCCAACATGGAGAGCCCATCCCTCTACTTTAAACGGCCCTGTTACCCGGACCCAAGAATCGAGAGAAGCCTGAAGCCTCAAGTTTTGATTGCTTCAATACGAGCACTTGCATTGCATGCGCTACAAGCCAAGTAACCAAGGCACTAAGTAGATGAAATCACAATACAACTGACGAAGAGCGAAGGTGTCAGGAGCCGTGGCAGGGTGTTTATCCATCATCAAGTCGCAGGAAGTGAACGTGCCCATCCAATGATCCAAGCATCATCAGAGCAGAAAGCCACCGTTTTCTCATTTCAATCCTCCAATTTTACTCGTGTATTTTGAGCTCCTCAATCCTGCACTATCGACCCAACTGGGGCCCAGATTTTTTTTCCTGCTAGTCCAACCCAAACAGCCCAACTCCTTACCGGGTAAATCGAGCACGCCCGTGGCGTTTGTGCCGGAGTTTTTTTTATATATATTTTTATTAAAAATTTAAATAAATAAATTTCCTGCAGAAGAATTTGCAAAACTAGGCGTCTGCAGCCCTCTCGGTTAGGGGTCCTAACCGCCTCTTGAGAGGGTGGTAGGCCTAACCACCCCCTCAGAGGGCGGGCACGGCCTGCCCGCCCGACCCGACTCCTTACCGCCTCTCAGGGGGCGGTAAGGGGCCTCCCCGCCCGCCACGGTGCCCGCCCGGCCGCCCTCTTCTATAAAAAAAAGCCGAAAAATAGCCAAAAATTCATAAAAATCCGAAAAAAAGAAAAATTGAGAAGAGAGAGGAGAAGAGAGGAGAGGGGAGGGGAGGAAAAGAGGTCGGCGAAGCCCTGCTGCATTTGGGCTGCGGATTTGAAGGAAAATTTCGGGTAAGTCTTTTTTTCTTTTTATTGTTGTTAATTAGTGCAGTAGTAGTATATGACATAGGTTTTAGACATTTATGATCTAGGGTTTAGAAAATTGTCAAATTTATTTAGAAAATGGTATGATAGCAGTTCAATATAGAATATTATTTTTAGTATATTATTTGTAGTATATTATTTATAGTGTATTATTTGTACCTGTGGACGTAGGAGGCAACAGTAGATGATAATTTGCGAACCTAGGGTAGCATTTAGAAATTATTTTATTCGATAATTAGAAATATAATTTGTTGTCTTAACATGGGTTATGTTTGCGGGTGTTTCCAGGGATGACAGATAAATTAATTTTTCAGATATATTATGGTGAGGATGAAATTAGGTACAGTCCTAACGGTGTAGATCTGTCTGGATTTCGTCATGTCATGAAGGGGCTTAATACAGCTAATGAAAGGACCATTGTGGGTGTGTGCAAATGGCTCATGCGGTTTTTCCAACTGGATCCGCAGCAATATGAGCTGAAGTTGAAAGCTATCCTGAGCCGTGCTAGTCATGGATACTTTGGCGAGCTTGTTCCCATCGAAGCCACATCAACTTGGAGGCAGTATGTAGATATATGCTGTGAACGTGGTCTGCCGCTTGTTTTGTTAGCTGAGGCGTACCTGAAAGATCAAAATGAGATGAACTCTGCAGAAGCAGTAGCAGGACCAAGTGAGACAGTGGGAAGATGAGTCAGAGGCGGCTAATGTAGGGTCCAGGGAGGAAGTTGGTGATGTTCCAGAGCTGCAACCGATGGGTGTAGCTGATGAAGGGGAGCACATCCCTAGCATCATTGAAGATATGGATTTGGAGGATGAAGAGTTGGAGGAAGGCCTTGCCGATGGGGATTCGTCTGATGTGGAGGGTAATGCTCCAGTTCCTGCAGAGTGACGGGATCATGAATTTTCGAAGTTGGTGGTTAGCGAGGCTGATCGGACACCGTGGCAGTACCATGAGAATGAGGTGTCACAGGGTACTATGTACCCTACAAAAGAGGCAGTTATTGATGTAGTGAAATTCTGATCGTTATCTCTTCGTAGGCCATTTAAGGTTGTTAAATCAAGTAAAAGAGAGTACAATGTGAAGTGCTTGGTGCCTCAGTGCCCTTGGCGGATGCACGCATTCAGAGGGAAATGGGTAGACTACTGGCAATGCTCAATAGTTAAGGAACATAATTGTCACATTTAGGAAATAGAGTTCGCCCATCAGAACCTGTCTTCTGCTTTCATTGCAAATATTATGTACGGAGATATTGTAGACAACCTAAGGTATGAGCCACGATCAATAATCCGTGCTATTGAGAAAAGGTTCCAGTACACAATAAACTATGCGAAGGCATGGAGGGTGAAACAAAAGGCTATTTAGATGAGGTTTGGTACATATGAAGATTCATATCACAATCTACCTCGTCAATTAGCCACAATTTGTGCAAGAAATCCAGGCAGCTACTATGATATCAAGCATTACCCCTCTACTGATGTGGAGTACAACGGAAAAAGAGTGTTGCAGCGTGCTTTCTTTGCATTTGCTGCAACTATCAAAGCATTTAGATATTGCTGACCCATCATATGCCTAGATGGAATATTCCTGACTGGGAAGTACAAAGGGCAGATTTTATCTGCAATAGGGGTCGACGGTAACAACTAAGTCCTGGCACTAGGGTTTGCTTTCGTGGAGAATGAGAACGGGGACAGTTGGTATTGGTTCCTAGAGCGAGTTAAACATGCAATTGTTCTTGACCGACCAGATGTGTCTCATTCATGATAGACATGCAAGATTGTTGCAAGCTTTGCTGGATATATAACATGGTAGCGTGCGACGGAGTGTAGCAGCACAGTGGCCCGATCTCAAAAGCAGATGGTGCATGCACCATATGGGTGCGAACTTCTACAGACAGTTTAAAAACAAAGAGTTAATGAAGCTCTTCAAGAAGTTGTGCAGTCAGAACCAGCAACGTAAGTTCAATGCATTATGGGCAAAACTTGATGAACTGACTCTAAAATAAACTGCGGAGGTTGCACCTAACGGTGATGAACCAATAGCTCTCGGTCCTCTCCCAACCGATACTCCGCAGATTGTAAGGAGATCAGGCTCATCTATTAGGAGCTTCTCACAGTGGATACAGAATGAGCCAAATGAAAAATGGGCTCTGTTGTACGATAGTGGTGGTGCAAGATATGGAGTAATGACTACAAACCTTGCAGAGATTTATAACTGGGTCATGCGAGGAATGAGGTCCCTACCACTAGTTGGAATTGTAGAAGGCATTTTGCATGGGACCTGTAAGTACTTTATTGATCGGTATGCAGCTGCTAAGGTTGTAATGGAGGACAATCGTATGCTTTACGGACGGATGCTATGTGAGTATATGGAGAAGGATAATAAGAAGACCCACATGCATCGCGCAAATCAAGAGGGCACTGCAGAGCACATGTTCAGTGTCCTGTGTTGGGATAAGGGTCGGAGGGGGGTAGACGTGAGCGACATGTTCAAGAGTGTGTGCTAAGGAGTGGGACATGCATACGTAGTTGTCAGAAGCCACAATTACTCCACAAACCTTGTACACACGTCATAGCTACGTGTGCGGAGCACCATATGCTTCCCAGGCAATATGTGTCAAAGTATTTTATGAAAAATCAAATACTCAACACCTGGAACCAGGAGCTGTATGGTTACGACACTGTTGACACTTTTACAAGTAATCCAGGGCCTGCAAGAATATATGTGCCTGATTTGGGAAAGATGAAGAACGCACCGGGCCGAAGACAAACTCGTCGGATTCGCAACGATATGTATGAATCCGATGCTGGCCCTAGGATTAAGCGATGCAGTCAGTGCAATGAAGTAGGTCACACTTACAAATATTGTCCCAAAAATGCACCTGGTGATGCACCTGTTGTCTAGGTGAGTTTTATGTGCGTTGTGCTTGTTTTGTACCATTTTAATATTCGTTAATTTTGCATATAGTGATATAGTTAATTTGCATTCAAAGTATATTTTTACTATATTTATTTAACAATGTATTAATGTACATATCTTTCAAATGCAGATATGGCTGACCCAGAGGAATGGTACGGCGAGCCGGACGAGGACGCGCCTACTATGGCCTCGATGTGGTGTCGTCGTCGGGTACGTATTTTACAATAACAGTTTTCTTCGTATTCTTTTTGTCTCTAAATATTTGTATTGATGTTTGTCACGCAGCCACACTGGGCGCACGAGCAGCCTCGCAGCGCGTACGAGCATTTTCGTACCCAGTTTAACAGGATACGTCCTGACGATGTGGTATGGGAGCCATACAGCATCTTGGTCGTGCAGGCGCGTGCAGGGTTGGGTTTGTCACCCTTGTGCACCCGCGACGAGGAGTACTGGCTCACGAAGGTGCCCCTTGTCTTCGACATCTACGTCGAAGAGTACTCACCGCACCGCGTCATGCGGCAGTTTGACCGTCACCAGGCATTCCCGCTCGTCCACATCCGTAGCGTCCCCATGCAAGTCCACAGGTGGATATGCAGAATTACAGTTTTAGCAACCTTCGTTTCACTGTGACTTACATTTACCATGGTTTCAATGCAGGTACACGCGGAAAGGCCAGCCAGCTGGCAACCTCTGGGCAGAGCGCTTGGCCCCTTACGTGGCAACATGGGCCCAAACGCTACAGGACGTCGTGGAGGAGGCTCGTCCCCACAGCGAGCGGAACTTCAAGGAGTACCTACGGTGGTATGTACCACGTACGCGGACCCATGTCACCTACACCCCTGAGGATGTTCGGCCCCACATCGTGTCGACAACGGAGGCATACCCGTTTCATTGGGACGAGGACGCCGCATTAGCAGTAAGTTACTTTTTAAAGTCCGTAGTCCATATTGAACGAACATAACCGTATACTATAATTGTTCACTTCTGTTCGTATCCGCAGGTAGATATCGTTTATGATTGTCGGTGAATCAGGAACCAGGGGTCCCCGAATCCCGAGGCCAGGCCAGCATTCCGCCACGTGGCGCCCTCCCGCAGGGTCATCTCCGCGAGGTAAAAAAGACTAAGTCCCGGGAGAGGGCGCTCAGGGCCACAATCAGTGGCCCCCGAGTACCCGGGTTCCCTGATGATCTGTGAAGACTAAGTGACCGGGAAGAAAGTGCTTGGGGAGGTGAACAGTGACCCCCAAGCACCCAAGTCCCCCGACGACCAGGAGAACCGAGTGCCGGGAAGGGTGTGCCCGGGGCTGCGAGCAGTGGCCCCTCGAGCACCCGAGTACCCCGAGGACCCAAGGAAGGTAGTTCCGGGAGAGAGGCCGTCAGACGTGCACTGACGTTCTTCCGTGTCGGCACCCACACGACCCCTTCTACCACGTCATGGAGGCTCGGAGCAACTTGGTACGAATTATACTTTTGAATAATATTGAACAATATCCTTTACTTATTATTATTAAACATTCATTAGGTCCGCCTGCACAAGTCTCGACGTAGCCTCGTAGATCGAGCATTGTGCATCCACCCTCAGGTACTGCTGGCACCCTTCATCCTAGTTTCTAATACTTTCAGCAAAATAAGTTAATATTGTGCTCAGGTTACTTCGGTGATAAGGCCGGTCCGTCTTCGGCGGCCCCATGCTTGACCCCGCCTGCAACGTACGAGCCATACTACAGCACGTCAGCGTGGCCTTCTTCTGCTACACTGTCGTACCACGCAGGTACAATTATACAATTTTTACTACTACTTTCAATACCATATTGTTCGTATCTAACGTGATTATTTATTCATAGGCCCTTCCAGCCAGTACACATGGACGCCTGCGGAGCCTTCACAGTCCTCCTACCCTAGTCAGGAGGATGAGGCTGGCCCCGACGCCGCATACGACATCGTCCGTTACTTCTTCGGGGGCACACCTGACTATGACGACCTCTAGCGGTCCCAGGTTTCCAGTGCTCCCATTCGGACACAGCCCACGCAGGACGAGCCCTCGACACCGGTGATCCCTACTAGGCCTACCAGACACGTCTGTCCACCCGACCCCCTCACCTACTCCAGGGGTCACGTGAGAGTTAACCAGCGGCATCGGGACCATGATGGGACATACGAGCGACAGCAACGAGGGAGGCAGCAGTAGCATTTTATATTTTATGTAACTAACATATGCATATTCGCTTCGTGATGTACTCCTATGTATTAAGACACGTTTACTTTGTATGGTCGACTTAGCATTTCGTAAATGCATTTCGTATTCAGACACGTTCAATGAAGAAATGACCACACCACTAAACTTTAACCATGACTTGATAACACATGCCTCCTAGCGCAGGCTTTAAACAAGATGTGACAACACTACCCAGCTTTTTTCAAACAATAAATGACAACACGGGTACCAATAAATATGGAATCTCTGACCATGAGCAATGACACAACTTTCCCATTCTTCAAGATGGAATCCGATGCTCCTACCACCAGCTACGCCCCTGCCCTCACTCCTTTCTTCACGAGCGAATCCAATGCTCCTGCCTCCCCCAACTATAAATAGCCGAACCTCCTTACGTTGAAGCATCGCTCATTTCTCATATCTCTCAAGTGCAATGTCTTCTTCAGCTCTATCAATCCCACCAAAAAAACATTGAGAGACTACCATACCTGAAGGTCTCGAACCACCAATGTGCTTCTGTGGTGACCTTTGTAAGCTCCGCGAGTCGCAGGACATCTCATACACCTATGGGCTGCGCTTCTTCATGTGTGCCAACTACGAGTATGACAAGCCTCGACATGCAACAACTGGTTATCGACCGGTACGGTAACAGATATCCACCTCATCTCTTCCGATTTCGCACCCTCTTTTACTAACCGCTCATCTTGTTCCATTTGTTCAGTCCCCTCCACCGCTTTGTGATTTTATTCAGTGGCTCGACAATGAGCAAAATGACTCACAGAAGCAGTGGGTCGATATGAACATGAGGTGGAGAAGGGAAGCGTACGCACGTCGGGAGTACGAGCAACAGCAAGAGGAACTTCGCCTCAAGCGGGAGCAAGAAGAGCGCATGAGGAAGGCGGCGCACGACCGTACCGTGGCTCAGGCTCGGGAGGCTGAGAGGGAAAGGAAGCGGGAGAGAGCCCGCCGTGCTAAGGCGGCAGGTCCCGATGCCATCCGAAAGGGAAAGTATCCTAGATGCACTCAGTTATGATTAGGATCGGCGCACTAATAAGTAGGTCTTAGTGCGAACCGTACATGCCACCTTTGTTTCCTCATCGTGTCGTCGCAGTTACAGTGTATTGTAATGTTTTCACCCTATGTTTAATACTATATTTGTCCTCGTTCGCACCCCATACCCACGTAAAATACTGCGACTACTAATTACTAATTTTTTATTCTTCGGCTATTACATAACCTACTCCAAATTTAAATTCTTAATTTCCTTACACCCCTTCCTTTTTATTTCTTTATTTACACAAAAAATTACATTTTTAAGGAAAAAATGGCCCTAACCGCCCCCTCAGAGGGCGGCAAGGGGCTAACCGCCCTCTCTGGGCCTACCGCCCTCTGAGAGGGCGGTTAGCCCCTCTTGGCGCCCTCTGAGGGGGCGGTAACCGCCCTCTTAAAGGGCTGTAGGCGCCTAGTTTTGCAAATTCTTCTGCAGGGAATCTATTTATTTAAATTTTTAATAAAAAATATAAAAATAAAAAAACTCGTTTGTGCCGGAGTACGTCGCGGCCCGTCGGATCCTCAAAATCACGATCGCCCACTGTACCAGGCCAAGCCGAAGACGAAAGCGCTTTCAGACTGTCCATGACGGAGCGTGAGGTGAGGTGAGGCTACGTGACCCAATTTCTTTTGGGGCAATTGCAAATTTGTCACTATTTTGAACCGTTATTGTAAATTTACCATTAAAAAATTACAAAAATACCACCAAAACTATCATTCGAATGGCATTCTTGCAAAAAATAAAAAACCAGTGGCAAATTTACAAATGCCCTATTTCTTTTCCGTTTATAGTACTAGTTACCATGCACCGAGCTTCATAATGATAATTAACAATAAGTAAGATGTTCGTGCGTTGCTACTGTATCTATATTTCAAATGTATGCTCTAATATTACGGTAGCATGAAAGAAAAGAACAATGTGATCTAAATTAGTATATCGTTCATATATAACATACGGCATACAAACAAATAAATGATTTAATATATTTTGTATTAAATTACTATCATGAATATCTGGTAGCATTGCCTTGTTGGTCCACAAGTTTAATATACTGCGCCTCTGATACCAACAAAACAATATATTAAATTGTTAGCCCAAACAATTTAATATATCCAATAATAGCCTCGTATCCTCCCTAACAGAGAACACCTAACTGGTTAATATGGTCTTAGAGGCGCCTCAAGCATGCAGATATACAATGGTAAATGGAAATCAGAGAAGACTCTTGGAAAAAATCGAAAAACAAAACACAATGCCTGCACAGGAAGCATTCACAAGAGGGCTAACCATAGTTATAAAGTGGTTTTCCATGTGATGACGGGATGCTCACAATCAAGAGCGTGATTCTTAAGAAATGCATGTTGCTTGCCGAATTGAACAATCCTCCAAGAGTTGTATTCTTTTTTGTTTCCTTCACTTCAAGAGGACCAAAAAATTTCAGGATGCACATCCATCAAGCCAGCATGCTTAGTGTTCATTACAATGCAACAGTAAAGGTATTTCAGTTGAAGTTATGAATCATTACATCATTTAACGAAATAATCTGCAACAGTAAAGGTATTTTAGTTGAAGTTATGGATCATTACATCAATTAATGAAATAATCTGATCAATAATTTTTTCACATACCTTGTTCCATGGATGGGCTTTGATACGAGGAAATCTAAATTCCGTGTAGTTGGGATTCATACATCGGATTTCCTCACGTGTTGGAGTATCAAGAACCTGCCAGCAAAGCAAATTCATTCAGTTTGAGAAAACAAACACTAATGAGAACATTTCTTTAGAACTGAAGTACTGCAGAACAACGAATTACCTTTATTATCTCAACAAGCAGATCCACAGCACTTTCACCAGGAAAGAGAGGCTGATAACATCACGTTAACAGAAAGATGTTTAGTTCTGAGTTTGCTGGTCAGATAGATATATATCTGTGAGGGTGCAGAAAAGACATCTATGGGAGAAGCTGTTGGTAATATGCCCTAGGCAATCGAGTTTGCGGATTGGATCTGCTAATGGACTTTAATGTTGATTAAATGACCATTAGGGTTTAAAGTCATAATGGGCTTTAATGTTGATTAAAGGCCCATTAGCGTGCTCTATATAAGAATAGGCAGGGCCAAGGCGCATTGAGTTTTTTTTTTCAGAAAAATAGACCTTGCCACCAAAAACCCTGGCTGCCTCCTACTCCCGAACTCCCTTCGAAACACTAGCCGGGCACGCGATGCTAGCACACCGGCGCACGGCGATTCCATCCTTGTACGTGTGGATACCGTAGAGGCGCTGCTACTATTGCGGTGCTGATCTGCTCGGGAGTACTCGGGACGTACCCGCGAGTACTCGGAAGGTGCTCGGGACGTGCTCGGGACGAGGTTGACGATCGACTACTTGACGTGCACGACGTTGGATTGGTCTGCTCCAACTCTTCTTTCGCTGCACTGCTCGTCAAGTGGTAACGATTCATGATCCCCTACTCGCATAGCTTCCTGGTTGAATGCGGTAGAGAAAATTTATTTTGTGCTAGCGTAGCCTACCCGTAACCCTTCAGTGGTATTAGAGCTATCCTGCGTAGTTTTCGATCTGGATCAGTCACATATAGAAGATATGTGATAGAAATAGATTAGATCTATTGTTTTTGATCAGTTCATATGATGGATTGATCAATACACGGTTGGTTAGGTGAATTAGAGATTGGATGGGATGCCAGTCGATGAAACCACATAGCCAAAAAGATTAGCTCGATCTCCCACCTGGTTTTGCGTGCGACTTGCCCCTACCAGCTGGAATCACCATCGGGGCTAACTGCGTGCATCGCGACATGGTCGGGAGAACAGCAGATCGAGATCGTGTGTGCTGTTATCGTTTCTGGAAAAACCTCACACGATGATCAATGGGATTAATCTAATGGAAATTGAGGCATTATGAATGACTCGGAATTGGCTCGATACGATCAATCCGATGAGATTTTCATAGCGATTTCATAGATGCGATCTATGTATTTCCGTCGCGTGCACGCATAGATCGTTGTAATAACATGATCCCATCGCGACATTACAATTCGATTCTACGCTTAACTCGTTTTTGCAGAGAATGTTGTGACTGGTATGGCCTTGTGATATGTGATGCATGTGTGTAATTTTTCATGGCCTGCGTGTCATGGTTAATTGCAGCCCAAGGCTGTCATGTTATTGTATAACGACCTGCGTGTCGACTTGTGATGCTTCTTCTCATGTAATTTATCTAGTGCTATTAGGTGTAATAGACTAGAACAAGATCATGGAGATTTGAAGCATGATGACCCGGAGGACAGGAACCGTGGCGATGAAGATCACCATGTGAAGGGGCCATACTATGTCACAGTTAATATGATTGCCTGTGATGTTTTTATGTTCCTGTCATACTATTCTTTCATATTTCATATGTGGTGGATATGATTTTCATGATAGAGTAGTTTCCCTCAGAAAAATCAAGAGTAATTGATGCCCTTCCAATAGCTGCACCTACAAAGGTTTTGATCATTGTGTGGTAGGTCTGCCAAAGCAGGGTGCCATCATTTATCTTAACCAGTTAGAGTGGATGTCGGACATCCACACGTATAGTATTGGTTTACTTGATAAAGCTATCAAAACGGTTTTGGGCTTTGGGGCATGGTGTTGGGCGCCGGGGCATTCGATGCCACCCAACAAACAAGAGTCACATAGGGATGTGATTAGCAAGGCGTTGCTTACCTATGTCACTAAGTTTCTAGCAGTGATGCCAAAGCTCACTAGAACTTAGTTGAATATGGATCTTGATCCTCTATATGTTGTTAGAGGGAAAACACATATAGTGGAGTATCTTTTGTTAAATTGTTTAATAGAAGATTCACATAGGCATAGTGCTGAACCTGCATTTTCTGTTGTAGATTATGGCACCGGCCGCTAGTAACACTTCCAGTTTTAATTTGCGATCGATTCTTGAAAAAGAGAAGCTTTCTGGAACAAACTTTATTGATTGGTATAGAAATCTGAGAATCGTTCTCAAACAAGAGAAAAAGGAATATGTTCTAGAGGTCCCCTATCCTGATGAACCAGCTGATAATGCTCCTGCCGCGGATCGGAGGGCTTATGAGAAGCACACCAACGATTCACTGGATGTTAGCTGCCTCATGCTTGCCTGTATGTCCTCTGAGTTTTAGAAGCAATATGAGAACAGGGATGCCCATGATATGATTGTGGGACTCCGAGGCATGTTTGAGAACCAAGCTCGGGCCGAGAGGCACAACACCTCAAAGTCCTTGTTTGCGTGTAGGTTAACAGAAAGCAGTCCAGTCAGTCCTCATGTGATCAAAATGATTGGTTACATTGAGAGCCTGGAAAAACTTGGTTTTCCCCTTAGCCCTGAGTTGGCTACGGATGTAATTCTCCAGTCGCTCCCTGCGAGCTTCGAGCCGTTCATTTGGAACTTTCATATGAACAACATGGAGAAAAGCATGGCTGAATTGCATAGGATGCTAAAAACTGCTGAGGAAAGCATTAAGAAGAGCTCTAGTCATGTGATGATGGTTCAAAAGGATAGCAAGAAGAGAAAGCGCAAGGGCAAGGCTAAAACTTCGGATGAGATCTCGAGTTCTAAGTCTAAACCTGTTGGAAAGCCCAAGGCTAGCCCTGCCGCTTCTGACACTTGCCACCACTGCCATAAGACTGGTCATTGGCGGATGAACTGCAAATTGTACTTGGAAGAACTCAAAAAGAAGAAGGGAAGTAAGACTTCCTCTTCAGGTATAAATGTTATTGAAATTAATCTTGCTACTCGTCCTGATGATTCATGGGTATTTGATACCGGATCAATGATTCATACTTGCAAATCGTTGCAGGGACTGAAAAGGAGTAGGAAGTGTGCAAGAGGCGAATTGGATGCTCGCGTCGGCAATGGTGCAAAAGTTGCTACGTTGGCCGTTGGCGTTTACTCCTTATCGCTACCCTCAGGATTAGTTTTGGAATTAAATAATTGTTATTATATTCCTGCCTTGGGCAAAAACATGATCTCTTCTTCATGTTTGGAAGAAGATGGTTATGAATTCATAATAAAGAACAAGTGTTGTTCGATATTTTTGAATTGTATGCTCTATGGTAATTGTCCATTAGTAAATGGATTATATATATTGGATCTTGAGGATATGACTATCTATAACATTGATACAAAGAAGCCTCGGCTTAATGATTTGAATCCCACTTTTGTTTGGCATTGTCGATTAGGTCATATAAATGAGAAGCGTATGCAGAAGCTCCGTAAAGATGGTCTTCTACATTCATTTGATTTCGAATCATTTGATACATGCGAGTCTTGTTTACTTGGCAAGATGACTAAGACGCCTTTCACTGGTCGAAGTGAGAGGACAAATGAATTATTGGCCCTAGTACATGCAGATGTATGTGGACCGATGAGTTCTACAGTTAGAGGTGGTTTTCAGTATTTCATTACTTTCACCGATGACTTTAGTAGATATGGTTACATCTACCTAATGAGGCACAAGCCTGAATCCTTTGAAAAGTTCAAGGAGTTCCAGAATGAAGTATAAAATCATATAGGCAAGCCAATTAAATTTCTGCGATAAGATTGTGGAGGTGAATATTTGAGCCATAAATTTGGTGATCATCTAAGGCAATGTGGAATCGTTCCACAATTGACTCCACCGGGTACGCCACAATGGAATGGGGTGTCCGAGCGGAGGAACCGAACTTTGTTAGACATGGTCCGGTCGATGATGAGCCAATCTGATCTTCCATTGTCCTTCTGAGGATACGCTCTAGAAACTGCTGCTTTCACGTTAAACAGGGTTCCATCTAAGGCTGTAGAGAGGACACCATATGAGATATGGACCGGGAAGCGTCCCGGATTGTCTTTCCTTAAGATATGGGGTTGTGAGGCTTATGTAAAACGTTTGTTGTCTGATAAGCTCACTCCCAAATCTGATAAATGCTTCTTTGTGGGGTATCCTAGGGAAATCAAAGGATATTATTTCTATAACCGGAAAGAAGGCAAAGTGTTTGTCGTCCGGAATGGTGTCTTTCTTGAGAAAGAGTTTCTCGCGAAGAGAGTTAGTGGGAGCACGGTGCAACTCAAAGAAATTCGGGAACCACTTGAAAGTGTTTCAATTCCTATTGAATCACAACTCGGTATGCAAGATGTTGCAGAACCTGTTGTCGAGACACCAGCCCCACGTCGGTCGGAAAGGTTCAGTCGTGCACCCGAGCGGTTTATGTTCCTAACCACGGGGCAGCGCGACATATTATTGTTGGACAATGATGAACCTAAGACTTACTCGGAAGCAATGGTGGGACCAGACTCTGAAAAATGGCTTGGAGCCATGAGATCTGAGTTAGAATCCATGCGAGAAAACCAAGTTTGGAACTTGGTCGATCCACCTGATGGTGTGAAAACTATCGAGTGTAAATGGGTTTTTAAGAAAAAGATAGACGTTGATGGAAATGTTCACATCTATAAGGCACGATTGGTGGCGAAAGGTTTCAGGTAAATTCAAGGTGTTGATTATGATGAAACGTTTTCGCCCGTCGCAATGCTAAAGTCTATTCGGATTCTCCTAGCAATTGCTGCATATTTCGATTATGAGATATGGCAAATAGATGTCAAAACGGTTTTCCTTAATGGAAACCTAAGTGAGGATGTGTACATGACACAGCCTGAAGGTTTTGTCAATCCGAAAAATGCTGGGAAGATTTGCAAGCTGCAAAAATCCATCTATGGACTAAAGCAAGCTTCTCGGAGTTGGAATCTTCGTTTTGATGAAGTGATCAAAGGGTTTGGTTTCATCAAAAATGAAGAAGAGCCTTGTGTTTACAAAAGGACTAGTGGGAGCGCACTTGTGTTTCTGGTCTTATATGTGGATGACATATTATTGATCGGAAATAATATTTCAATGCTCGATGCTGTCAAATCTTCATTGCAAAAGAGTTTTTCAATAAAAGATTTAGGAGAGGTAGCATACATATTGGGCATAAAGATCTATAGAGATAGGTCAAAAAGACTAATCGGATTAAGCCAGAGCACGTACATTGACAAGATATTGAATCGGTTCAATATGCAGGATTTCAAGAAAGGTTTCTTGCCAATGTCACATGGCATCACTCTCAGCAAGAATCAATGTCCTAAGACATCTGATGAGCTCGAGAGGATGAGTACGATCCCGTATGCTTCTGCTATCGGGTCCATCATGTATGCTATATTTTGTACACGTCCAGATGTCTTCTATGCTCTAAGTGTTACAAGCAGATATCAATCGAACCCAGGTGAATGTCACTGGGCTATAGTAAAGAGTATCCTCAAGTACATGAGAAGAACTAAGGATATGTTCCTAATCTATGGAGGTGAGGAGGAGCTCGTTGTAAATGGTTACACCGATGCTAGCTTCCAAACCGACAAGGACGACTCGAGATCGCAGTCTGGTTTTGTGTTTTGCCTTAATGGAGGTGCGGTGAGTTGGAAGAGTTCCAAGCAAGAAACGGTTGCTGATTCCACGACGGAGGCTGAGTATATCGCAGCTTCGGAAGCTGCAAAAGAGACTATTTGGATCAGAAAATTTGTTTCTGAGTTGGGTGTGGTCCCTAGTGCGTCCAGTCCAATGGACCTCTATTGTGACAATAGTGGTGCCATTGCACAAGCCAAGGAGCCTAGGTCGCACCTGAAGTCCAAGCACATACTTCGGCGCTATCACCTCATTCGAGAGATTATTGATAGAGGTGATGTAAAAATATGCAAGGTGCACACGGATTCGAATATTGTTGATTCGTTGACGAAGCCTCTCTCACAGCCCAAGCATGAGTCACACTTGAGCTCTATGGGTATTAGATACTTGCGGGATAGACTCTAGTGCATGTGAGAGAATGTGTTCTGTCTATGCTAATGTACTTTTGGATAATTGTTATCTGGTTTCATGAATAATTATCATTTACATTGATCAGCAAGTATGTGACTTGTTTGTGAAACTCTTTGTTTTTATGATGTTATTCTAAATAGTCCCTAATCTCATATCATTGTGTGGGATAATAATGATTTATAGATTAGCACATTTGACTGAATGATGATCATGTTTCACGGATCATAGATATGGAGATATCAAATCAGTAATGTGGACACATATTAGAGAACATGATGTTGGATAGACCCACCTTGAGATACTGCTGGGATTGTTATTTTTAATGTGCCATCAGTTGTTATCTCAAATGGTATACCTACAGAATCCTTTGACCTGAGATCATCATTGATTCCAGAATGTGTAGTAACACACTTAGGGGCTTCCAAACGCTATTCCGTAACTGGGTAGTTATAAAGGTTGCTTTCGGGTATGTTATGAAATATGTCGTGGGATGTGAGTGATCAAAATGGAATTTACCCCTCCTAAATAACGGGAGAGATATCTCTGAGCCCCTCGAGGTAGTTGGATTGGAAAATGCATGGCCATGCCAATGTGATTAAAGAGTTAATCATGGTGAATCCACTACTTAATCGAGTGAATGGTCGAGCTATCACAAGGGTGGCACGAATCTCGCCTTGAGCTTGACTGGTATCGTGTGGTAAAGGGATTGGTGCATGAGTATATCAAGGTTCAGCCGATATGATCTTTGTGTGCATTCGGGAGTCAATATGTCCTGCTAGGTACCGCTATTGACTTGCAATTCGGAAAAGGGTTTCCGGATAACGGCCGTTTACACATGAACCTAACGGGTCACACACTTAAGGGGATGTAATATAAAAATTGTGCTGACTCTAGTGCAAGTGGGAGATTGTTAGTAATATGCCCTAGAGGCGATCGAGTTTGCGGATTGGATCTGCTAATAGGCTTTAATGTTGATTAAAGGACCATTAGGGTTTAGAGTCATAATGGGCTTTAATATTGATTAAAGGCCCATTAGCGTGCTCTATATAAGAATAGGCAGGGGCCAAGGCGCATTGAGTTTTTTTTTCAGAAAAACAGACCTTGCCACCAAAAACCCTGGCTGCCTCCTATTCCCGAACTCCCTTCGAAACCCTAGCCGGGCGCGCGGTGCTAGCACACCGGCGCACGGCGATTTCATCCTTGTACGTGTGGATACCATAGAGGCGCTGCTACTATTGCGGTGCTGATCTGCTCGGGAGTACTCGGGACGTACCCGCGAGTACTCGGAAGGTGCTCGGGACGTGCTCGGGACGAGGTTGACGATCGACTACTTGACGTGCACGACGTTGGATTGGTCTGCTCCAACTCTTCTTCCGTTGCACTGCTCGTCAAGTGGTAACAATTCATGATCCCCTACTCGCATGGCTTCCTGTTTGAATGCGGTAGAGAAAATTTATTTTGTGCTAGCGTAGCCTACCCGCAACCCTTCAGAAGCGTAGAACAGAAACTAAGCTAGCCAAGAAGCAGCTCAGCAAGAACACATCCAGATGACCATATATCAATTGATGTTGTGTACTCAATTGCCCCAAATATGAGCTCTGGAGCATGGTAATAACGTGAGCATATATATGATATGTTTGCTTCACCTTTAACCTGATTAGATGGTGAATCAAAAGAGGATTAAAGTGAGCAAATTATAACTGTATATATTCAAAACTTGAAAATCTAGAAACTCTGAAAATGAACCATAAAAATTAGATAAACCCCAGAAGGAACTGGTTCGCATTAAAGCAGCAGTAAAAAGGAGGCAAGGATAAACCTTGTGTGACACTAGATCCTTCCCTCATCCATCATGCCACTGAAGTTCTTACTTAATGTGAGTCCAGAGACCCACACAACCTAAAAGAGAGGAATTTCACTTATTTAGAGGCATATACGGAATTTTCTCTAAAAAGGGGTAGCTTCCTAAATTTGAAATTCAATATCTTTTTAAAGAAAAAGATAGGGCTACTTCAATCACTAAAATTCATGCAGGCTAATCAAAGTGCTGAATTACACCTTCGTAGAATAATAAGAACTAATATGATATATTTAACTGTAGAAGAGCTACAAGACCAAACAGTGCATCTACTTACCAACATTTTGGCACTCCCAAAATCACATATCTTGATTTGATGAGTCAGAGGATCAACATGTCGAAACCAGTAAAGTGAATATCATCATATATTAAAATATTATTAAATCAACTGTCACGTATAAAAAGAAGATACCAAAAGATTATGAGGTTTCATGTCCCTATGGCAAACTCCAGGTACAGTATGGATATAGGCTAATCCATGATCTGCATAAAAGGACCAATCAAAATCAATATCACAACATCAAACTATTTTAGTATCAATAAATAGTCGTAAAAGTTCTAAAGATTAGAAATGATTTCCCACTTGATAGGTGTACAATTTGACATATATAAGTGGCATCCTCTGGTTCATGTTGCTATAATATTTCACCACACGATATAGCGACTCAGGAATGAATTCCATCACCAAATTAAGGAAATGTTCGTCTCTGCTGGTGGTGGAGAAGAAGCAATGCTTCAAGGAAACGACATTGCAATGATCCATGGATCGCATTATTTGCAACTCACTATTATTGTAACGCTTGTCCTGTAAAACCTTCTTAATTGCAACAGTCTCACCAGTCACCAGACATTTTGCCTTGATTTACCTGAAAAAAATACAATCAGGATAATTAAAAAAACTTATAAAGGAATAAATTTAAACAAAGCAACCATCACTGTACCTAGAAGACAATTCCGAATGATCCAGTTCCCACAACTCTCTCTGCCATGTAGCTGATGGTCTAAGAAGCACAAAAGCACACAACCCAAGTTAGGAAGGAGATCAATATACACTAAAGTTCAATAAAGTCTCATAATTTTTGGGCTTGCTAAAAATTACCCTTTTAGGTTATCCATTCTTCACTCCAATCATTATGGAGATTATGTGACCAGTGACTGGATTACTCCCTTCAATAAGAGAACCACCATGCTGTCACAAGGTAACAATCTGTAAGATAAGGCAGCACATAGCCAAAGCAAGCAAACTCTCCAAAACAAACACATCAAGAACCAAAGTTCATGATACCTGACATTTCCAAGGTCTAAGATGGCATTACATCACCAATGGTCACAAAGCATTACAACTACCGAATCAAGGTCCAGAGCACTATAGCTAACCTCTGGCAAACAATACTCATTTGAAATGGAAACTCCCCCACCTTTACTTCAGAAAACTTGGACCAAATAGGCAGCCCAAAAAATGCTCATTCAGTAAGCCTTAGCACCAATGAATTAACAGCATGCTAGCATCACCCTACAATTCAGGAAATCCTTACCCACACAAGTAAACTACAATCCCAACAAGACCAAACAATT
The DNA here is from genome assembly GCF_958298935.1 of Phragmites australis. Taxonomy (NCBI): domain Eukaryota; kingdom Viridiplantae; phylum Streptophyta; class Magnoliopsida; order Poales; family Poaceae; genus Phragmites; species Phragmites australis. The sequence continues at coordinate 5,912,683 of NC_084925.1, forward strand.
AGTAAACTACATGTGGGGACATGAACCTGACATGCTCGATCCACCTCCATTACCAATGCTCATTTAGGCATGGAAAATTTGGCATTGTTCAGAGCAGTCAAACAGAGAAGGGGGCTGTCACCGTGACAGGGAGATGCAACCTTGGAGGTCACGGAGGGTCTGGGTGTCGCGGAAAAGAAAACAACAGATACAGAAAAGGATATAATGAAGTGTGAAGGAAAAACAGCCAATGCAAAGAACTATAACTTCAATTGTTCACTAAACACAAAAAGTAGTGAACAGAAAGGGACAATGACAATTAATAGTTTATGGGACAATGATAAGATATCTCAAGCAGTTTGTAGACCACATTAAAAGAAGATAAAACACAACAGGTGCAAGCAAAAACTATCATGTAGGACATTAAGATACAAGTGGAACAACCATCTATTCAGCAAGGAGCTAACTTTACTGCATACTGAGCAACCTGGCAAGATACTATCATTTCCTTTTTATTTCTTTTAAACACAGCCTGGCAAGCTTTATGAATAGGAATATCTTCAGAACATGTAGATAGAACCAAGCAGGCCACCAATAGGAATTAGAAAAATGTAATATGCATTTTGGCCCATAAAAAAGATAACGATTTTAAAATTTTGCATACACTAATTTCTTTCTTGGTTTGAGGTGCAAACACGGTATCTCTCTTCACACCAGTTATGATATAGAGTTGAACTTTTTGTTGTCCAATTGAAACATCAATGTAATCATCCATCTTCAAAAGCGTCGCAACATCACATCCAATTTCCTAAGGAACCTGAATTGTTATGTGAGTAGATTACTTAGTGAAAATTAGTTATGTGCTGAACAAGAGGAACTGCCAAGTATGGACATAAAAGCTCCAGCATGGAACAAAGAAATTTTTTTATCACCACAGATCTTCAAGTAGCTCATGCAAAGCGCTGACTACATCATATGAAAAACCGCCATACTCAGTAAAGTTATGCAAAAAATGCCTTTAGCAAATAAATATTTGAATCATGTTTTTTTATGTGTAAAATGCTATAAACTGGATATTCAATTGTTGTCTTTGATATTGTGACATCTTACCAATATCATAAAGAAAAAAATGAGTTCTACAGATCACAGTAATATCACAGGGGTTCATTGTCAACAGAATGTAAAGGCTTAATGAAATGCCCATTTGCCACAAAGAAGTGATGGAAGCTTTCAATTAAGAAAGTTAGATGTAAAAGCATTGCACAATATCTAGATCTATAAATTTACAGTGAAGAAAAGTAAACACTCTGTAAACTCAAATCAAACAAGGACTACAATCATCACAAAGCAGTAAATGGTTTTTGATGATATTTAAGAATATCTAGTTCCATGCTGCAAAAATATGTTCGACATAAACTGCAGAGCAGAACATGATACAGGCAGAAGTTTACTTCTCTAACAGCGCAAGTATGATCTTCCTCATCTTTATTCCTCTTTCCACGAGGAAAGCTCTAGCTGGCCCCAGCTTTCCATCCCTTAACAAGCAGGCACTGTAGATAAGGGGCAAAGGTAAATTGACCTTCAAAGATGACAAAAACAAAAACCCAATAAAATTGAGCTCTAAGGGGTCAAAGAATAAAGAAATTTTATGTATGTGCCTAGTTTAGTCCAGACCAATATGTAAAATTGTATGTGTTGAGGTAACTTTCTGATAGAACATCTATAATAATTAATAAGAGATTACCAGTTAATATAAGTATGTAACACATTCAGCCTTTAAACTTATGATTTCTCCTAGATGGATAATTGATATAGGGCATACTCATTTCCAATGTTTGATACAGAAAAAAATGCCGTTGTTGTAACCTAATATCCAAACTCCTAGGGTTGAGGTAAAAAAAATAAGAAATTAGTAAATTACCCTCTCATAGGTGTCTTCCAGGATAATGGCACCAGAGATGGGGATACGAAACTTGTATTGGTTGAAGTCCTTGTAGATATCTTACAGGTGCGCGATGTAGGGCCTGAGAGTAGTACAACTCTTGAACACTACACACACCACCCATCGAATCCACCACAACAATGATAGCAGCGTCAGCAGTCAATCCAACGAAAATCTCCGATAGGGTTCTAACTAAGAGAGACGGATTTAGTACCGAGGGAGGTGAAATCCTTGAAGGAGAGGGAATTGAGGTTGGGGTTGTTCTCCAATGAGTTGTCCTCGTAAAACCAGTGCACCTACTCCAGTAGGAATAGGATCCGCTCGAACGACTCCAGCTCCTCCTTGGACACGTTCAGCAGAAAGCGGCTGTAGAGGCGAGGCTGTCGGTGACACGAGAACCAGGGGTCCCCGAGTCTCGAGGCCAGGACAGCATAATGTCACGTGGCGCCATCCCTCGGGGACCATCTCCCCGAGGGCCGAGAAGAGGCGGTTCCGGGAGGGGTGCTCGGAGCCATGAACAGTTGGTCCTCGAGTACCCAGAGTTTCCCGAGGACCTGAGAAGAGCCAGTTCCGGGAGGGGTGCTCGGGGCAATGAACAGTTGGCCCCCGAGTACCCGGAGTTCCCCGAGGACCCGAGAAGAGAAGAATCCGAGAGATGGTGCAGGGTCAAGAACAGTTGGTCCCCGAGTACCCAGAGTTCTCCGAGGACCTGAGAAGCCCTTTGCTGGTGGACCCCACAAGGGCTCCACGATGAGGTGTCAATCGGTGGGAGGTCCGATGTTGCATTTAAGAGGGAGCGTGGCCTGTCACATCCAACCACTCCCCCCACGCCTGTCGTACTGGGTACGTCAGTCCCTGCCACCGCTTGGCAGGAAGGCGTGAGGACATTTAATACGATGGGTCTCATCGCACGTCACCCTGCGGGGTCCATAAAGGAAACGGCTTGGAGATGTCGTCACTGGGCTCGAGACGTATCGCCTGCCACCCTGCCGGGTTAGACCGTGTCAGATCTGCTCTGATCGGACGGGCATGCGGGGATATTCAGTGACTGCCCGGTGGGTCCCCTTGCACCTGCTAAAGTTGGGACGTAATGAACGACGGGACCGGTCGAAGGGCGCATTTTCAACCCCTGTAACATCAAACTTTAGACCCATGATGGTTGCTTTTCATTTATAGCTTACGGGAACTCGTGCCCCCGTTCTGGGCACGTAAAGCTTCCCCTTGATAGGATAAAGGGGGGGGGGAGCACTTCGTAGAAGAATAGGTCAAGCTAAGAAAAGGAAAGCTGAGGTTCTTAGAGGTTCAGACGAAGCTCAAGACTTAGAGAAAAAACCTTGTAACACAGAGATCCAGAGAAAGGCATTTCAAGAGCATTAATATCACACCAGACACACAGGAGTAGGGTATTATGCCCCGTGCGGCCCGAACCTGTCTAAAATCCCTTGTGCATTTACTCCTACTAGCCGACGATCATCTGTCCCGCCTAGCTCTCATACATTCGCATTAAATCCACGTACGAGGTAGATCCAGAATCAGCCCCCCGGTCGAATCTCAAAGGGGATCCCTCAGAATCCCCGCTTGTGGTGTTCATCCACCGATAGAGGCGGATTTGGTTTTGGATTGCTCTGAGCGAAGAACGAGAAGAACTCATGGGATGGGGTTAGGGTTACATGCAGAGATCATCATGAAGTTCCTGTGGCGGAAGCTGACCCCTCGAGGAACTCCACTGCACTGTAGCGATAACGCCAGGTCACGATACATGCACCACCGCTCGGATGCCATCGGTTGTCTCCCCACCGCCTTCATCACGCTCGCCGTGGCCATCATCCGTGAGGTGAGGCGCCGTCTCGTCTCGTACATTTCGTAGCGTTCTCACAACACAACGGGCCAGGTCGTTAGATCGAGCAGGGGAGCCAGCGACGGGTTCCTAGCCGGGAGCGGGTTCCTTGCCGGTTGGTACCTTGCCAGCGGATTCCTTGCCGAGGTGGTCTCGACCTCGCCATCGTCCCGCCCCATGCCGTCGCCGCCCTACTAGTCCTCACGGTGGTGGAGGAGGTAGTTGTGGTGGCGGTGGATCTAGATTCAGGGTAGGGTGTGGTGTGAAGGCGCGTCGCGAGGATGAAGAGGAGGCAGATATGAGGATTTAGGGAGGAGGTGTGTTGTGAGGATGAGGGTGCAGAGCTGAGGATGATGGAGAGGTAGGCGGCCGATTGAGATCGACGGAGGAGGCGGCGAGGTCGAGATCGATGGAGGAAGGTGGAGCCGAGGGCAGCAATGATAGGGGTGAGGTGGAGGTGTGGGTTTAGTGGGCGGGTAGAAAAATCACCGGTGAGGGAAGTGGCGTGAAGGAGGGATAAACGCTGGCTTTCTCGCATGAAACATTGGATGTGAAAGTATACAATAGATCCAACGTTTTCAAATTGATTTAGGTAGATAATTATTGGGTAAGAAATATTTTTAGAAAAACTCGCGCTTTATTATAGTATAGATTTTTCATGTTTTGCAAGGATAAATTAGGACAATTGCCACACTTTTACAGTGTCGTGTTGCTGATTTTCCAGAGACATTCTGCAGATGCTCCCCGCCTCCAGAGCCAGACGATCACTTGCACAACATCACACGCGCGCGCGAGCCTCATTGAACCTTCACCTCGGTGACGTTCCTCTTGCGCTTCCCGGTGCGCGGCACGGTCACGTACAGCACGCCGTCCTTCACCTCCGCCGTGACCCCCTCGGCCCGCGCGTCCTCCGGGAGCACCAGGCTCGCGTGGTACCCGCTCGCTGACCACCACTCGCCGTCCTCCTCCCCGTCGTGCTCCCTCTTCTCGCCCTCGATGACCAGCACGCCGTCCTCCACGGCCACGCGGATGTCGTCCTTCCCCAGCCCCGGCACCTCGAACCGCAGACGGTACCGCGCCTCGTCCTCCCGCACCTTCCCGGACAGCAGCCGCGACGGCGCCAGCCGCTCCAGCGGACGGCTCAGCGTCTCCGCCACCTGCGACAGCGCGCTCCCCAGCCCTGCGTGCATGCGTGCTCGTTGGCATCAGCCGCCGGCGTGTATGACGGTTCAGTTACAAGCGCTGCCAAAGATGTCATGGAGAGTGCTGGATAGTATGGTACCGTCGACGAGGCGGAACGGGGTGAACTCGCGAAGGTCCCGCCACGCCCAGCGGCCGCCGCGGCGTGCGGCGCCGGACTGGTCCGTCACGGCGACCTCCCGGCGGTTGGCGTCACCTCCCGGGGGAGCTCCGGCGGTGTTGTCAGCTGCCGCCGACGAGAAGAGGGAATGAAGGTTCAAGCCTGCGCAAGAACTGGCTGCCGCCGCCGGCACCGCCAGGCGGCCGGCGAGGGCTTTGTTGAGGCACAGGCGAGCTAAAGCCATGTGTGAAACTACCTCACTCTGATCAATTGATCGCACTGCTTGGAGACCGGGACGGGGACGGTTTGCATATAAAGGAGGAGGCCAAGACAAGACTACACAGGCAGAGGCAGAGAAGCCCGGAGAGGCATCTGGAGAGCAGATGCCATCCTCCAAGTTCCATGACCTTCTGGGAGCACCTACAAATTAAAAGCAGATTTGACACAAAAAAAACATGGACTACAGAGTTATTTTTGCACATATCTTCATGTCTAATTAGCTTATTACTGATGTGTCCACCAGACTTTTCCAAGAAAAAGCATGGCCAGCATAGTATGGCGCACCCTGTTTCGCAAGCGTCTATGTCTCTGCGTATGTGTCTCTGCGTTTCTTCCATTTTGTAGCCTCAAAAGGGGCCGAAACTCCACAGGGCCAAATATGTCCAGAAAACTCAGATCATGGCTTAGATCCTGTTTGTTTTTTTATTCTGATTATAAATTTTAGCCTCAAAAGCAAAAGTAAAGTCACAAAATAAAAACTAATTCTTACAATCCACAAATCAAATTGAATTAAATAATCACATTCTAAACTAAAACAAACATGCCCTTAATATCCCCTGCAAATTTTCTGGTTTTCTGGCCGCCAGCCTTATAGAAGCCCAGAAGATTACACTAAACCAAGCATAAGAGGTTTGAAAATATATGATCCAGCTCAGCACATGACGAACAAGAGCGATATTAAGCATTGTGAACACAACTAGTAAATAATATTTTACATTTGCTTAAGAGAGGGATGCCATCCTGTCTCCAGGATAATCCATATTCATCACCACACAAGCTTTGAAAACTGAAGTTGCGATCTCAGAGATTAATAATGTGACCTCAAACAATACCATTGAATTAACCAACTAATCATATAGACCTTCCTGGTCCCAGCTGTTCACGAGGAATTCTACCATGTCCTGCCAATAGAAAACCGAATGCACAAGTAAATGCATTGTTTTACAAAGAATGTATGCGAAAAGGAAAGATGGCATGCAGCGTTTCTTGAGATCTTACACCAAGAGGGATCGGTCGTGCAAAGGGTTTCGTGCTTCCGAGCAGGCTCTCGTATGTAGCATTCCAACTGCAGTCACCAGGCACAGACAAGTCAAAACAGAGTGGTGCCAAAGTGACATCAGTGCAAAAGCCGTCATCAGAAACTACCCTAATTTCAAAGCATTTCACAAGATTCTGCATTTGTGGAGCATCACCGCTACATTGACAATCAGGTAACAAGCAGATTGGAGATTGCTGATACATATAGCATATCAATGGAAACTGCAGACAGCACAATTTATGGTATTTCACGTAACAATTCAAAGAATGACAGAAACTGCAATCTCGTCATTTCCAAGCTGGTACTCAAGAAGGTCTTTCATATAACCAATACTAGAAAAAATACTAAAAAGATGTCTTGGTTATTGAAAAACATAGAAAATTCCAGATCTCTGGGCTTCCATAATCAAAAGGGAAATGCAGATAACTGACCTTAGCTTCGGTCCTCGAAGTTGTTGTTGACCCTGAGAATTACGCCTTCTGTTTCCAACCCACTGCTGTCTAGTCTGGTTCCATAGTAGAAGACCTATGGTTGTACAGATGGAAAAAAAAAAATCAAATCAGTGAATAATCTACGTGTTGTGTTTATCGTTTATATCATAGAAAAAGATGAAGGGTTGTAACCTGCTACCTTCCCTTTAGAGTTGGGATTCGGGAGGCATGAGAGCAAATGATTTATGATGTGGCTATGTGGCCATTATGAGGGTTTAAATTGGCTTATTGCCAGACGCACGCTCAGTTAAAGAATTCAAATGACTCAACTTTCCAGATTATAAAGCATAGTTAACAGGTAACAGAAATTAACTATCATTTAGAGTAGCAACATTACGAAGCTTTAACAACTATTGCATATGGCCATGCTAGGCAATAAGTTGCAAACATATATATCATACATCAAATTGTAAGATTGCCATGTTCCTAAGTAAACGTAGAAATTTCTAAAGCACAAACACACCATGTTGAAATGCAATCTACATGAGCATGAATGGAAGTTCAAATTACAAATATTAGGCTAGTGCTATCTGAAAGTACACGGGAGTATGGAACAAACATTTAGGATTACAAAACAAGAAAACATTATGCACACCGTATTTAATGCAATTGCTGACATGAAAATGATCTTACCTTGATTTACAAACTCATTTGGGTTACTGCCACTTCCAGCTGCGTGTTGATCATTAGATTGTGCTGTTAAGCTCATTGAAGACATGCTATGTCGGGAATGCATGGCACTGTTCTCCATTTCGTGCGGGCTTGTACTCCAAAAGTCCTCAGACAAACTACGCTTTTTTATTGAGCGCCCTTGAATTCTTAAACCTTTTGTAGGCTCATCGACAGCTATTATTGGAGTAGGCTGAGCACATCCAAAACAACCTCTGCTCTGTTGCAAACCAGGATTGGCCAACAAATGATTACCACCAGGTACTTGGGATGATAAGTAGCACAAACAAATAGAAAAGGGCTTATGTAAAAACAAAAAAAGGGCGTACCCAGTGCTGAAAGTTAACATACATTGTGGGGTCTTGGGACGGGAATTTCTAGGCAGCCTTACCCTTGCATTTTTTTACAAAGAGGCTGATTCAAACCCAGGACCTCCAGAACACAAGTGGATAGAAACTATCACTGAGCCAGGCCCACCCTTCTTTTGTAAAAAACATATAATTCGATCAATTCCTGAAGGTAGATTAGTACAAGTTTTGCACAAGTTACCAGGTCCAGCTATAGCTAACAGGTTGGAAATCATCAGGATGACTGTCATCCAGTAGCCATGAAGCATTTACTACCTAAGGCCAAACCCTTTCACTCTTGTCAGGCAGGCTTTTTGTTCACTCAATCATTTGATATATATTATCTACAGAATAAAAAGTAAAAAACAACTAGGGCGTCAAGGAACAAACTCTCAAGGCAGTGAAACCAATTACCAACACAACAACAAAGCCTTTGTCCCAAGCAAGTTAAGGTAGGCTAGAGAAGAAACCCACAAGATCCAACTAAAAAGATGATGAGAAACCAATTACCAATATATAATAAATTTAAATTGAACTAGCATTTTGGATATCAGTCTGTTACTGCAGGTAACTAGCTTTCCACCATTACTAGCCAGTATTCTTAAATGAACCATGAGCCCATAACATTAAGACATATCACACTTTTAAAGAAATTGCAAGTAAAGATACATGCCTCATTCCAAACGGGCACAGAAACAGGAGCTAACAACTTCCTCTTTTAAGTTTCTCGAATAAATGCACACTGTGATATTAATCTACAGGAACAAACCCAATCCTCGTTACTCTTTTATGCAAAACCTCCGTAAGAGGCTGCTGATTGCAAGATTTAACGAGCTGGAAAGAAAAGTATCTCAAAGGAAACTGTCGGTGTATCAGGAACCGAGGGTCCTGAGTCCCGAGGCCAGGCCGGCCATCCGCCACGTGTCGCCATTCCGTGAGATCCCTCCTGCGGAGTGAGGAAAGTTCAAGTCCCGGGAGAAGGTGCTCGGGGCCACAGTCACTGGTTCCCGAGCACCCCGGTTCCCCGATGATCCGTAAAGTCTAAAGTTCCGGGAAGAAAGTGCTCGGGGAAGTGCCCGGTCACCCCCGAGCACCCTAGTCCCCCGACGATCAGAAGAGCTAAGTTCCGGGAGAGAGTGCTCGGGGGCTGCCGCAGCCCCCGAGCGCTCGGTTCCCCGAGGGTCAGTATGAAAGTGCTCGGGAGAGAGTCCTCGGGGCTGCACGTGGCAGCCCCCGAGCTCTCGGTTCCCTGAAAGATCTGTGCAAGAGTGCTCGGGAGAGAGTGCTCGGGGTTGCGCGTGGCAGCCCCCGAGCACTCGGTTCCCCGAATGTTCGTGCAAGAGTGCTCGGGGAGGTAAACAGTGCCTCCGAGCACCCGGTATCCCGAGGGCAAGGATAGGCATTCTCAGGAGAGAGTGCTCGGGGAGGTGAACAGTACCCTTAAACACTTGATGCCCCGACGACCCAGAAAGGTCCCCGAGGGGCCCGCCGATGAGGTGTCAATCAGTTAGAGGTCCGAGGTCGCATTTAATAAGTGTGCGTGGCCTGATATCCCCAACTGCTCCCGCTGCAGTGTCAGTTCCTGCCATGATTTGGCAGAGAGGCGTGGGGTCATTAATTGCACGGGTCCCGTCCCGTATCATCCGGTGTGTCTCGGGATAACGTTGCCAGGATCAAGACGTTCCGCCTGCCGCCCTGCCGTGGCAGAGGAACAAGACAGGACGGGCACGCCGGGTTGCTCTGTGGCTGCCCGGTGGGCTCCCTCTACGGCGTCCGTTGCCAGGATGTTTATGGTGACAGGTGACCGGGCGTGCGCTGCGTTTTCCACTCCCCGGTCACTTCACCCAGAAGAAAATGATGACGCCTTTCCCTCCTTCCCGTTTGGGGCATGTCGCAGCCGGCGAGTGCATAAAAGAGTCGGCACACAGAAGAGGAAGAGGTACCCAAGAGAGACTGAGGAGGCCGAAGAGAACCCAACCCAAAGAGACCGAAGATACATCCGAGACATCCAAGAGACCGCAAGCATCGAACACAGAAGCACCAAGAACCGAACCACAGACCCTGCCCAAGAACAAGGAGCTCCAAGCTCTTAGTTAGACAAATATTCTTGTAACCAGTAACATCCTTGAGGGACTTCCTCAGGACAGTTATTACATCCATACAGGAGTAGGGTATTACGCCCCCGTGCGGCCCGAACCTGTCTAAATTTTCGGTGCATTTACTCCTCTTTGCACTAGATCTTCACCCCCACCACCAGCCGTTGCATTTACTTTCATCCATCTCTTCGACGAACTTATTCAGGATCATCCCCCGGCCGAATCTCTAAAAATAGGTCTCTCGAGATCCCTGCGACAGGAGTTAATCCTCCGACAGAAATCTAACACCAAAGCAAAAGCATCAGGACGATAACCAGCATTGCCGGAAAATCACCAAGAGTTCTCTATGCAGCTAATGTCCACCCTAAAAATTACTACTAGGATACAATAACAAGCAACGTTCATTTCAAACGGCTAACCGTTACAGGGCCAATCTACAGGGGGAAACTGGCCTGTTAACTGGGTTTTGAGATTTACAGCCAATCCGGACCCTGCTTCTGATCCAGACAGAGGTCATTATGGACCAGTAACCGGTAACAGTAAAAAAATCCATCTCACCAGCGGCTACAGCCAATCGCGTAAACCCAATCTACACCAATCACGTCAGAGCAGCAAGCGGGCAAACCCAGCAGTAGATGACGACGAGACGAGAGAGCGAGCGAGAGGGAGGCGTACGTACCCGACGCAGGCGACGAGGCGGCGCACCCAGGAGCAGAGCGACCCGCAGCTCAGCAGCATAGCATCCGGTCCCGCTCGCCGGCGAAGGCGGCTAGAGCAGCAGAGGCCGCGCCCACGATCTCCGAGAACCCTAGCCCCGGCTTGGCACCAGCGGACGGATTGGAAGAGATTCGGCGTCGCCGAGAAAAATCCCTTCCTCCCGCCGCTTGCACGCTTCACGACGAATTTATCCCCATTATTTTTCCGGCTCGATTAGATGACGCGGCGTTGCGATAATGGCGGCCTCCCTCCTTATCCGCAGCATCTCACCTCGCTTTCGGTTTCGGAGGAGGAATCATTGCGGCCCCACTGCGGGCGGGGAGAGATCTCGCGCGTCCGTGGCCAGATCAGCGGCCGAGCGCATGGTGACGGGCGGGCCCCACGGGATCGTTCCGGGCTTTGGGTTATCTTGACGTGACAACCCTGCCGTTCAAGCCGCGGTTAGGCCGTCGGTTAGTACCGTACTGCTTTCCAAACCTCACGGACCCGAAGAAAATTTTATGAGATACTTACCGAAAGATCTCTAATTTATATTTTTTTTTCTGATTTAATAGTTGATATATATAATTAAAAGGAAAGAGAGACACGTGATAAAAAAAAATCTTTTTTATAAAATCGAATTTTATAAAATTTCTTTCTTACAAAACCCGGCTTAAATAAGTGCATCACAGTCATATTAGTGCCGTGGATCTTCCGAAGACGTGAGACCCCTAGGATTTGGAGACGCTAGCATATCGGCACGTGTTTTTTACCCTATTGCGGGTTAAGAACACCTGTATATACATCTTCTAAAGATATGTCATATTTTATTAATTTTTTAATTATTGATTATTTATTTCTCACCAAGCTAGCGCACGACTCTGCTAAAAAAGGGCAACTGGATTATATGCAATCGAGAATATGTCAGTGCTAAAATTTGCCTAGTCAGTAATAATCTTTGATAACATATATTCTTCCTAACCGAGGAGTTCCTCCGATTAAATAGAACATTTTCTAAGTACGCAGGAGTTCATTTGACCGAATAGAGCTCTATCGACATAGGCTTACCTAGTCAGGGATTTACTTCGGACCGCAAAAGCCTAAAGTTTGCATTCTCCTTTTTCTGCGTCCTTTAGGAATATCTTATTAAATGCATGTGACTTTTTAGCAGAATTGAAATGACTCGTAAAAAGGTTTTTGATATTTGAAACGCCAATGACGTTGTTAATCTAGAGTAATAAACTTCTCTCGTCGTTGCAACCGTTGGGAGTGACCAAACGATGAATTAGTTGTACAGCTTGCGCCCCTTGTGGGCGCATTTGAACGACAGTACCCGTCCTCATGGTGACGGTGAACAACCTCAAGGCCTAAATGGCGGCGGCGCACAAGCGAAGATGCGATAGCATCCCGAGCTGGTTGCACATCATGGGCACAGTCCTATTCGAACTGAAAACCTAGCTTCAAGAGCATAATTTTTGTAAAACTTCTTAATTCTACATCAGCAAACTCTATCCCCACAGCTGGTACGAAGTGATCCGGCACTTCCGACGCACATATTAATCCCTACAACATAACACACTTATTGCGATCAGCAATGTGCCAAATATACAAATGATATACTATGCTCATGATGGAATTATGCCTATAATGTTATTTGCACTTACACACAATGGAATTATGCACTTTCATAGAGTGTTGCACCTATCATCCTTGATTAGAAAATCATTTGGCATCGACGCGGATAATATGGGTGCAAACAATGTTGACGTGGACATTGTGGGTGCCGGGACCACGAGGATTCTAAGGTTGGCGGCGACAAGGCAGTCTTCATGTTTATCGCCAAGGTGGTGTTCGAGTAAGGTTGGCGACGATAAGGTTGACGTCCAGGGCAAGGTTGCACCTGTTGTTGTATAGGGTATCACCGTCTAGGTCATCGCTGTCATCCCTGTCTCTGTCGTATCCCATCTCCATCTAGGGCGTTGCCATCGAGCTTGTCGTCGTCACGTCTGTCATCGTTCAGGGCGGCGCTGTCCTAGCCATCACCCTTTAGCCCATCACCATCAAGGTTGTTGATGGATCGTCGCTCTTGAGTTAATCACTGGATCGCCGCATTCAAGGACGTTGCCGACACTTGGCCTCGGAGTTCCAGTGACCTGTGAATGTCGATGCTAGGTGCAACTATGGGCAGGCAAATAAGGGACAAAAGCACAAAACATTGAAAATGTGTAATGGGTTATCTGTGAAAAGTGCAGAGTGGGATGGTGGGATGAGTTCGGATCATTGGATGTGGATTGGATGGCCTCTGATGCTGGGTTGCACAATGAAGCCGGTTTGCGTCAAAATTTTCGCCATTTGTTTTTCAGCCAGTCATACGACATTTTTTACTCCAACTGAAAGAAAGCAGCCAAACAAGTTTTTTTTTTGATGTTTCTCCACTAGGTGTAACTGTAGTATCTGTTTATGAGTGCGCACTCACCCTACACACAACACACACCTAAACACACATCATGCATACATATGACCAGCTTTACAACTACACACAACATGAAGGTCATGTCCTTAGATATATTATCAGGACCCACTATGGATCCCGTAGATAATAGTTACATCGTAATACCTTTGTGACGTCACATGAAAGAGGCTCGGGAAATTATTCAGATCCAAACGCCCAGGTGTGCGAAGTGGGATCGATCCCAGTCGCTCAGCCAAACAAGCTTGATGAACTGCCAGTGCTTCTCACGTCATGCACGCAAGCAAGCGTTTCCGTTTCCAGTGCAGCGATGACGAGAGCATCAGCACCTTGTAGCAGTGGATGCACGTTTACAGCCTTTGAAAAACCATGTTTAGTTGACTATATTTACAATTCCAGCATACTCTAGCTGATACAAATTTACAATCTCCTCATGTCTCAATCGAGCTTCATTCGTAGCCTACTCGGCGGCAGCTCACGTAGGTGGGCATGCTTATCGGTGCTATAAAATTATATTCATACGAGTAACTATTCACGATTTTAACTTTTACATCTATAGTTAACAAAATATAAAATCAGCTCAGCTTGCTCAGATAAATAGAACCAATTAAATACTTTTCTTTTTAACAAATATTATTCCATTCATCCTATTCTCCTTCAACCTGTTTATAAAATACAGTTCTACTAACTGGTTTGTTGTTTGGTTCTTGATTTGTTTAGGAACACACACTACAAGGTCCAACGCAGACACTAGAAACCAACAAGTCCCTACCCATCTCCGTCACCGCGAAAACAAGCATCGAAACCACTTATTGCCAGAGAGAATCGACATCAGTCAGTTAGCCTATAGTTATTCCTATGCGAGAGATAGAATTCTTCATGACCAAAATTTTCCTTCAATCATTTTTTATATATGAAGCAAAAAGAAAGAAAAGATAAATTGGTTTAAACCTCAAAGTCATGAAAAATTCAGTAAATCTCATTTTAGAAAACAGAAATTTAATTAAAAGCATTATTCAAGCTAAGTCAGGTCTCACAAATTAGAGCATATAAAGAGACTTGGACTTGCTACTTAAATGAAAGGATTTCGAAGCAAAATCGTTGCTAATTCGACAAGGATTGTATTATATAATTATTCTCTATTTTTTATTACTTAATTTTGCACATTTCTGCATAATTAGACCCCTTCTGAAATGGTAGAAATGTATAGAGGAAACCAGAAAGCTGCTGGGGATAGCTAGATAGCGTCTTGAACGGAGCAGGCTAGCTCTAGGACGTTGTCATTTACCTGGGATACCAATTTTGCATTTCTCACAATAAATCACTGTAGAAATAATCAGAATTTACACAAAACCCATAGCTCTGAACACCCTATCAGAGGTCTACAAAGTTCTCTGCTGCTCATCGCGCTCGGAGAGGAAATTAAAGGGTTCCAACCACAACCTTGTTATGCTTTTCATTAAGGCTTAGTGGATGCAGAAGGAAGGACGCAGAGACAAATTAAAAGATATACTTGTTGGTGTATTAGGTAAAGAGTGTCTCATATGGCGGGTCCCATACCGCGAAGTGTCAGTATATGATAGGTATGGTTAAGACTATAGCCACATCATATGACTAGTGAGAAGCTTGTGCGACCAACCTTTGATCGCGTAGCGAGATTCTGCGACCAACTCTCGTTGGTCGCAGAGCAGATACCCACCTACTTGGTCAAATATCAATTAATGTTGCATACTCTAGTGTTTTTCTCTTCTCCAGTCACTTGCTTTCGGCGTGATATGGTTGTGAGGCAGTGTGGAATTATAGTGACCCGTCTCGTAGTATTTAATCTCGCGAAATGGTCTGATGGATGAGCGTGACGATGTTTGATGATGGTACATGACGCACAAGACGATCAGAGCAGGGCAGTCATGCCTATCCAACATCATGATGTGCTAGAGGTAGTTGGCTCCATCATGTGCAAGTCTGCCGTAGGGTTTGGCACTCCGTTTGTTTGTGCATTTTTTCTCCTGGTATATGAAAGGGTAAAGATATTCTGTAACAAGTTCACCCAATTCATAAGGCAATACATAAGACGTAGGACTATTATCTCACGAGAGGCCTGAACTTAGATAAACTTTGGTGTTCTTGAGTCCAAGTTGTTACATGTGTATAGGAAACGCGGATCAACGTGCACGTCATCTGGTATACCCCGGATTATTGTCAGGGATCATTCCCCGACAATACTGTAGGATCGTGTGGCCCTCTCTTTTGCGTCATATGATATGGCAGTACAAGAACCATCTTCGTATAATCATGTCGTGCAGGGCACGATGCAGGTTATGATACTGACGATGAGTAGTAAGTGTATAACTACCGTGTACGATTGTCCTATACTTATATAATTTTTCTAGGGTTTTCTAGATTCTTAAAGCATACTGATGTATCATGGAAAGAAGTTCTTGAATGTATGAAAACTAATAGTAGGTTCTAGGATATCCCTTAAATAAACAAGTATATCCATAAGTTTAAAGATGACACAATCTTACTATAAAGAAATCCATATGCTACATGGCAACTCCCATATATATATATATATATATATATACTACATCTAGGGTATAGAATATTATTCTGGTGTCCCATGCAACCCCCTTCGACCTACTCTCCTAACCCACCTCCCACAGCCCACGCGCCAGCATGCACACGCTCACCCGCATGCGCCACGTGGCGTGATGCTAGCCTCGGCGCTCGCCTTGCTTCAGTCCCGCACTCTATGCCCGTGCTTACATGTGGCGTGACGCTAGCCCATGCCAGCGCACCGTGCCACGTGGCCACCCAGCCGTGCACGCCCGGTGCACGCGCCCATGTGCCAGTAGCTGTTATCTAATAGTGTTAAGTAGTTATCATCCAATAATTCTTCAGAGTGTCATGTAGCTGTTATCTACTAATTATTCAGTAGTGTCTAGTAGTTGTCCAGTAGTTGTCACTCAGTAATTCTTTGGTAATTCTTCAATAGTTGTGTAGTAGTTGTCAAACAGTAATTATCCAGATATTCTTCAGTAGTTGTGAGTAGTTTTCTTCAGTAGTTTCAAAGTCATAGAATTTTTTTTAGTAGTGTCAATAGTCATTAATAGTTCAGTACTTAGTAGTTACAATTCATAGTAAAATTGTTCAGTGGTGTGGCAATAGTGTTAGTAGTTGTCAATAGTTTTTTTCAGTAGTATCAGTAGTTTTTTGTCAGTAGTTGTTCAATAGTTCAAAGTCATAGTAAAATTATTCAGTAGTGTTGTCAGTTGTGCTAGTAGTATAAGTAGTTTTATAAAGTAGTTGTCAGTAGTTCCAAGTCATTCAGTAACTTCAGTAGTTGATGCGGGCGACAGTGGCGCATGGGTACGGAGGCGGGGGTGAAACGTGACGGGCAGTACGAGCAAGCACAGGGGCGCACGCGACGGGGGAGGGCATGTGGCACGAATGCTCAGGGTGGGAGCAGGGGGCCAATGACCGACTGTGGCAGGCGATGGGCTGGGTTGGTTGGGTGTAGAATAAATATTCTACACCTTGGGTATAGAATAACACTATCGTGTGTATGTGTCTATATATATATATATTATGTGCCTAGACTCAACTCTAGTTACTGTTGCGCTACCCCTAGTTACAATAAAAAAATAGTAGTGTTAATCCACAAGACATGGAGTTACAAACAAACATAAAAAAAATTAGTTGCAATTACGTTATGAATGAACGTAACTCCTAACGAATTCCTTGTCTAATGATGTACAACCTAAGAAACACGATGGTAATCATAGTGCAATTTAAAACGTAACTCATTAGCTTCTCAGGTTGCAATTATATACTTCTGGATGCTCGGTTGTAATTGGTCTACCTAGCAGATTATAACTAATAGTTTTTTGAGTTGTAACTAGGGGTTGCACAACAGTAAACTACATTTTAACTAGGTGTAGAATAGACTCGCTGTGTATGACACACACACACACACACATACATGCAGAGTTAGGGGAACCTGCGAAGGGGGAGTTCAAGTTCAAGCGGAACATGAGCCAATTGACAACCATAATCGCGATCTATATTGACAACTCGTCAGACTACGCACAAGGAGCCTTCGACTAGTTTAAGATCCCATCTAGGCTAGCCACTACCCCCCTTGTAATATGTCTGAAGATCAATACCAGAACACATGACATATGATTATTATCCTCCGAGAGGTTCGAACCTATATACATCTCTATCTTCCGGTGCTTGATTCGGTAGCAGGGAGTATTCCCCTAATTTATTCATATATTCGTAAGATTGGTGGTTTACTAATCATCGACAACTGGTGTCATCCATGGGGATCGTAACCAACAATGCTGAATCTTCGCCACGAGCCATGTTGCTGACTTCACCTAAGACTGCGTTGAAATTCGACTACTCAGACGAAGACTTCTATGATAAATTTGCCCTATCGCCTAATGGTCTGATGATCGACTGGGTGTATCTAGGCGACACCTTCCTTGGCGATGATTCCAACGATGACGCAAGTCATTTTATGGATGTGTGTGTCAAGGCATACGATATCGAGCTCGAATCGCTCGATAACTAAGATGTTCACACAAGCGACATTTGCCACAAGTCGGGATCTTCTTCGAGGCTTCCGATGATATGGATTGTCGAAGATCCTTCCTGGAGGCGTCCTCTAATGACAAGTCCATGATGGACATAGACTGCACTTCCAGTGGAACATACCCCCGAGAAGTTTTCACTATCTTGTACGGAAGTAGTAAATAGTCTAACCCTATATAGGATGACGACCCAATGGATGCAAATACCAAGTCTCTTCCCCCACCAATGACAACACCTCAGGAGCAAAGCCCTCCTGCTCACCTATATCCTCATATCTACAGTCAAAGACGATCTACTCGGGGGAGCAACTCTGTGATCTATTACAGGGGAACTTTGAAGGAATCGTAGGTGTGCCAAAGACATCGCCATCAATAACCCTCATACAGTCAAAGAGCTGATGAACATCTCTAACAAGGCATCCAATGTTGAGGAGACCCTTTTTTCATCAAGAAAAGGGAGCAAGACGTATGACGCCCTCAACTCGGACTTGATGGTGACTCTTCAAGGAACCAGCCCTAGAATGCCCATGATTAGGCACCCGAGGTGCGAAATTGTACTTTGATGTATTGCTAATGCTCAAAAGTTTAGGGTCTAGGGCAACCCTCCTCTCCCCGAGTGGAGAATGCATACGATATGTTTTATAGATTGACTTCCTGGTTACAAACAACGTAGCCGAGTTCGAAGGCTTGTTCGCCAGCCTTCAAGTAGCTCCTACACTTGGCCTCCACTGCATCTTCATGAATTGAGATTAATAGCTGGTGGCGAAGTGAGTTGGCAAGGAGTATTAAACCTCATATAAGACTATGACTGTTTACCTTACGGAGGTGATAAAGCTAGAAAACAAATTCACCAGGATCGAGAAAGACAATTGCCTCGCCGATAGTCTTTCCCGACTAGCCACCTCATGATCTGCAGGACATCTCGGGATCTTTTAAAAAAGACTCTCGAAGCCGTTCATGACATCATAAGACAACACGAATGAAGGAGCAATGGTCCAAGAGACCTATAACCAGCTCTGGATATCACTAGGAATTGACCCTCCACAAGGAGTCACAGGGGAACTTGTAACTCCACTCGAGTACGAAGATATGTGGATAGGTCCAATCCAAAAGTTTCTTCAAGTTTGACTCATACCCGAGTACAAGGCACTATCTGAGCAGGTTTTCCATGGGTTGGGACGTATACCCTGGTCGAAGATACCCTCTTGTCAAAGAGGTGCCCATGGAGTGCTCATGACATGCATATCTGAGAAGCATGGTAGCAAACTACTCGAAGAAATTCGGAGGGGTGTGCGAAGCTCTCGCTCCCTTCCCAACCCTGGTCAGAAAGGCTTTTAAACAAGGTTTTTACTGGCCTACGGTTCTCCATAATATGAGCGAGATGGTAAAAGGATTCGTTAAGTGCCAGTTTCACATCAGATGTGTCCATCAACTAGCTCAAGCTCTACAAACAATCAATTATCGTGGCCTTTTGCAACTTGGGGTATGGATATTCTGGGGTCCTTTTCCAGCAGAACTCGGGGGCTTCAAGATCCTTTTCGTCTCCTTTGATATCTTTACTAAGAAAGGACTCAAGTGCTGATACGATCAGTCAAATATCAAATCCCTTCGGAGCTACTACAACCAAGACATCTAACAACGATCCCTCCAAGCAGGGAACATGGTTCTAAGACCTGTTTAGAGCCAACGAAACAACAACAAGCTATCTCCGAAGTGGGAGGGTCTTGACACGATGGTCGAATCTACTCGCCTTGGGTCTTTTAGCAATGGAGGATGGATGAGTATTCAATAATTCTTGGAACGTCGACCTACTCCAAAAGTTTTATGTGTAAGTGCTAAGAGTAAGTTTACACTAGTAAAGGTTCATATTTCCTGTAAGGTCACTTAACTATGTGAAAAAAGGCTAAGGGTGGCGGGTCATAACAGACATGGATGATGGGTTCCGCACCCGTCACCCCGAACGCATCACTGGTGACTAGTCATTGGTGAAGGGTCCCGCACTCGTTACGAAAGGTGTGGCATGATTACAATAGCAAAAGGAGGGATTTCATTGAATTGATTGAACTCCTCCTCATGAACGACGTTTGCAACTCCAACGATGCATCTTTTCCCAGCGAGAACCACATGGTGTTTCTTCTTTATTGTGTCAGTCACATAAAAGACTTGACGAACATCTTTAGCGAGTACTAAGGGTTCAGACTTGTATCCGACATGATTGAGATCAACACTAGTTAATCCATACTTCTCATTAGTGACGTCCTATGTCCCATGTACCCAACGGCACCGAAACATGGCTACATTGAATCCCAAGTAGTTTAGCTCACAGATCTCCTCTATTTGACCATAGTATATGCCCCTCTTCATGTCGTTGTTATAAGCATCTATGTAGGCACCACTGTTCTAGTATATGCTCTTCTCATCTTAGGGAATCGTGTAAAATATATATCTGTTTATATCGTACCCTTGATATGTCATATTTGTGTATATTGGGCCTGATGCCAATTTTTTCATCAAAGCACTTGTAGGAATACTCAATTGACTGATTTGATCTTGGAACTAAGTCGTGAACATTTGCATATATTGTCTTGCAACCCAAGCTTCAGTCTGCCCTGGATTCTCTTCAAGTAGCATCTGCTTGTGCTCATCGACATATGAGCACACTTCGCTCATTTGTTGCAGCACGAGGAATTGAGTTTGGTTGTATGCCTTCGGATCAAGAGTTATTGCCATCTTCCCTAGAACCCCTACACTTGCGAGCCTCCCCACATGACGAGACTTAGGCACGCTAATTGGGTTATTTGGGTCAATGAATTAACAGACCACTCCAATGCCTCCTCCGTCACATAACCCTGCACGATGCATTCCTAAGGAAAGACTTGATTCTTTACGTACGACCTGAGAATGCCATATATCTCTCATATAGAAACATGTGATGCAGGACACGGGGCCAATGTAGTGTATTTCCTTCACAAAATGAGCAGTGAGATGTACCATGATATTGAAAAAGGATTGTGGGAAATACACCTCAAGAACACATAAAGTCCCAAGGTGTCTTTTTTCTTGTCTAGGTCGAGCACCTTTTATTCAATTGCATTGAAGAAAAAGGACATGCTTAGGATAGCCTCGTGAACCTTAATTTGGAGGATGTTCCTAATAGCTACCGCAAGTAGTGATTGCATCATCACATGGTAATCATGAGACTTCATCATGGAAAAATTCATGTTCAGCTCTTTCATCGAAACAAGTCTTGCGATGTTGGATGATTAACTGGAGGGAACTTTCACACTGTGTAAGAACTCGCATAATTCTTTTTTCTCCTTCTTGGAGAGAGTGATAGTTGTTGGTGGTAGGTGTTTTCCTTTGTCCATATCATGTGCATGGAGCTTCGGCCTTAAGCCCATTTCTTCATGGTCAGCATGCGTTCTCATGATCATTTCCTTTTCCCTTCATTTGGAGCAATGTACCGACCAGACTCTCGCAGATATTCTTCTTTACATGCATGTTGTCGATAGAGTAGTGTACATTTAATTTTTTCTAATACACTAGCTCGTATAGTATTGATTTCTTATTTCTTATTTCTTTTTGTTCATTGTTCTTGGAGGATCATTTTTTGCTTGCCAAGGACAACATTGATATTCTTAACCTAATTGTGGACATCTTCCTCGCTAAAATGCCTCGGAGGTAACGTTTTCTCCCTTATGCCATCGAATTGCTTGTCCATGTTTTGGTACGGGTGCTTCCTGGGAAGGAAACATCGATGTCGTATGTACACTATTTTCTTTAAGTAGTTCAACTTCAAACTGCATGTGTCATCTAAGCAACGAGGGCAAGCTTCACCTTTTCTTTTGCTCTAACCTGACAAGTTACAAAGTACTGGCAGATCATTGATGGTGACGAACAGCATGGCGTGCAAGGTAAAGTACTCTTACTTGTACTAATCCCAAACCTTGACGCCTTCCGACCAGAGTTTCCTAAGATCATCGACTAAAGGACAGAGAACACATCGATATCATTGTCAGATTGTTTCTGTCCTGATATAAAGATCTATAATATAATGTATTTTCACTTTTTACAAAGCTAGGATGGAAGATTATAGATCAATAATACAACAGGTCAGATGCTATGTGAGGTACTTATGTTACCGAATGAATTCATACCATCTATGCTCATAGCAAACCTAATATTTCTCAATTCTTCAGCGAACCAACTAAATGTGGAATCAATGATTTGCCACTGAGCGAAATCCGTCATGTGCTGTATCATTGTATTGTTCTTACGACCCTCCTTATGCCAAAAACACCAATTAGGCCTCCTTTTTGTTGGCAAACAAACGCTTCAGATAGAGAATTACAGGAAAATACCACACCACCTTTCTAGGAGGCCCTTTACTTTTCTTGCCTCTATCCCTGTCAACATCGTCATTTCTACACTTATTTTGATGAGTTTCACACACGGGGCATTGGTCTAGCTTTGCATACTCTCCATGAAATAAGATAAAATCCCGCTTACATGCTTGTATTTTTTTTCTATTTCTAGTCCTAAAGATAAATTATCTTCTTCGCGTCGTAGATGCCCTTAGGCACCAAGTTCCCCTCAGGTAGCATGTCCCTTAGCAGATCCAACAATGCTTTGAAACTCTTATCAGTGTTACCATGGGTTGCCTTCAGTTGTAGACGCTTTAGGTTCTCAAATATCCGCGTGTACTTCTCCTTACAGTTGGGATAAAGTGGCATCTTGGAATCTCATACAAATTCTTGGAACTTAGCAAACTCACCATTATTATATTCGTCATGCCGCTCTACATCCCGCACCATCTGGTCCACATTCCCCACAAAATTCTCAAGATCATTATCATTAAAACCTAATATGTTATCGTCCCTAAGATCATGATCCATATCACAGGGTTTAAGTCCTTGAGCCACACTGTCAGCATTGAGGGTCCGATCCATCTCTCCCTTGTTAAGGCCTTCCTCACCATGTTTGTTCCACCATGTAGCCACCACAACGATTCCGAATACTACTCAGAGTCATGATCTTTTGTCCCAGGGTCTCATCACATTTTATGTTTGGAATCTCTTCCGACACATGAAGGGTAGTTGGAACAAAATCCCAGAAAAACGCACGCACGTCCCTGACAGGTGAGCACAGTTTCCAAGCGTCATCATGATCTTTTGCCAGGAAAAGATTATTTTCACCACCACATGAATTTTTCGCCGTGACGGTTCAAAAGTTGAAAAACCGCTAGGTGAGGAGCTACCTCTCCTCATCCTTTTCGTAATTTTGAAAAGTTGGAATGATATTTCTTGGTTGACTCAAAATTCCTACTTAGATGAGATACCTTCTCAAGGGCTTACGCAGCTACCCGGAGGTGTCTAAAATCTCGACTAAATGACCTGAGTACATTCGGATGCCTAGATAGATGTACATACTACCCGAAGTACCGAGTTACCACTCAAAGAAACAGCATGTCTGGATGTTTCCCTTGACTGGGCTAAGTTATCGATCTGTCACAACCTCACTTCACATACTGATGAGGGGCATGATGATGAGTAATATATAACTATCGTATATAAATGTCCTATAAGTATATGAATTCCTTAGTATTTCCTACATTCTCAGAGCATACTGTTGTATCTAGGAAAGGAGTCCCTAGACAACAGGTTCTAGGATATCCCTTAAATAAAGAAGTCTATCTCTAAATTTAAGGATGACAGAATCCTACTTGGAAAAGAGTTTGAATGTTATACGGCAACCTCCATATATATATGGAGCCAGGACCCTTACAGAGGGGGAGTGCAAGTTCAAGGAACACGAGCCAATTGGCAAACCACAATCACGATCTACATCGACAACTCGCCATACAACGCAAAATGAGCTTTCGACTAGGTTAAGATCCCATCCAGGCTAGTGTAGCATCCCAAATTTTTTAAATATGTCATTAATTAGTCATGAGCATTATTATCATCATAATTCAAGTTTTGAGCAAGTAACAAATGCAATTAAAATTTGAACAAGAATTGCTAACTTTAATAATAGGTGATGCTTTGTGAAGGAGCTCACAAAATCACTATGCAAATTAGGATTTAAAATAATTTTATAAATTAGTCCATGCTATATGAGGAATATTAGTTAATTTTACTGAATTTTTGGGATTTAAATTAAAGCCTTAAAAATTGAAGCAAGTTAGAAAAGTTTGTAACTTTGAAGAATTTTAATTTGAGTTTGGCTTCGGATTTTTAGATCAAACTAGCTAAAATGGGTTGTATATGAATTATATAATCCCTATTTTTTTTAAAATTTTTTTTTTGAGCACAGGAAGGTCTTCCTTTGGATGGGGAAAGAGGGAAGGAGTTTTTTCTCTCTCACGCGGTTACTGTTCATCGCATAACTAGTACTCATCCGGACAGAGTACAAAAGAGCACAGAAGGGCATCGCCACAAAGCCGACCACGTCACAGGGACATCGCCACGTTGCCCATTCCGTGTTGCCGCTCCTCAGCACTCTGCCCTCAACCTACACCGTTGAGTTGATCCAAATCCCTGGACATCTTCTGCCCTCTCTCCCTCACTGCTCTCACTCTTGCTTCTTCTCCACTGAGCCCAATAGAAGAGCAACAGTAGCAGCTGAGCAAGCAACCATGCACAGCAGTGGCTGTTGGTTACGACTCCAGGATCACAAGCATGACCAGTCCGTTGAACCATGACCACACAAGCGATCAGCTGACGCTCCCTCGACCACGCTCCCGACCAGCTAGTTTTGACCACGAGAGCGACCAGCTAGTTCAAGCCATGCGAACAACCAGCTAGCGTGAGCTGTACTCGAACACGCATGGCCTGAACTAGTTGATCGCTCTCGTGGTTGGAACTAGTTGGTCAGGCGCGTGGTTGAGGGAGCGTCAGCTGGTCACTTGCGTGGTTGCGATTCAGCAGACTGGTCGCGCTCGTGATCCTGGGAGTCACAGCGATCTGCCCTATTGCAGGAGCTTCAGTGTGTCTCTTAGTTTCTTTTATGGATGGTTAGCTCACTCACCGACTGACATTTGGTGATTCTTTCTCTCTTGGGGGTCTTCTTCGGTAGCGAATCCGCTCTCATAAATTGGATGAATCTTAACTTGATGATTGATCATCATGAAGTATTTCTATTTTCTAGAAAATCGCATAAATATTTCTCAACAACAACTTCTCTCATCCCCGCGGATCTATTCCAAATTCTAACCAACTGCTGGTATCAGAGCCGAAAGGGCACAACATCAACTCATGAAGATGTCGATCGTTCCTTAGGGCGAGGTGGTGTGGGAGAGTGGTCGTGGGTCGTTTCAGTACCCGCAGTTGATGGCTATGAACTACACGAGCTGGATGATTCATGTGCAAGTGATGATGGAGGATCAAGACGTCTGGGAAGTAGTTGAGCTGACGACTAGTGCGGCTGTCGATGAGAAGAAGGACAAGAAGGTGAAGTTGCATCTCTTTCAAGCGCTCCTGGAGGACCTCCCGATGAAGGTGGTGAGGAAGAAGACTGCAAAGGAGGTCTGGGACTATCTCAAGACAAAGTTCGTTAGCGCAAATTGCATCAAGAATGTGCGGCTGCAGATGTTGAACAGTGACTTCAACACCATGCGTATGCAGGAGGGAGAGACGCTGGATCAGTAGGCTAGAAAGCTCAACGCCATGTCTGTTAGGTACGCCAATCTAGGGGAGATGCTCGATGAGGATGCATTGGTCAAGAAGCTATTTGACATCGTACCAGATCATTTCTTGAGTGTGATCACCGGGATCGAGCAGTTCTACAACCTCGACACCATGCCATTCGAGGAAGTTGTGGGGTGGCTGAAGGCTTTTGAAGACCGTGCTCGCCCACGTGCATCTGGTAGTGACAACAATTGTGACAATCAGCTTCTGCTCACTTAGGTCGAGTGGCATGTGCAGCAGAAGAAGGACGATGACAAGTCCTCATCAAAGAACAAGGAAAATACCACCCTTTAGTAGATAACAACTGCGACCGGGGTGGTCATGGTCATGGCAAAGGTGGTCGTGGTGGTACATCGCGTAGTGACAAGGAGAGCGACTTGGACGATGGTCGCTGCAATAAGAGTCACATCAAGTGCTACAATTTCTACAAGATGAGGCACTACGCAAATAAGTGCAAGGCACCAAAGAAGAAGGAGGAAGAGAAAGGTGAGATACACCTCACACGTACTGATGACACTGAGCCAGCCTTACTGCTCGTAGTGTCGAAGGAGACTGCACCGATGCTGCATCAAAGGTGGGATGCTGTGTTGCTAAATGATGAGAAGTTGAAGCCAGAACTGCGTGACACCATGGAAGGAGGCTCCAACTCTGAGGTTTGGTACCTAGACAATGGAGCTAGTAATCACATGACTAGTGATAGAGAGAAGTCCAGAGAGCTGGACGAATGTATCATTAGCAGGGTGAAGTTCGGGGATGGCTCCACGGTACAGATCATGGGCTTAGGGTCTGTTGTGTTCAGTTGCAAGAACGGTGACTAGTGGCTATTGTAGGAAGTCCACTACATTCTAAGACTGTACAATAATATCATCAGTGTAGGATAACTTACCAAAGTTGATCACAAGGTGATCATGGATGCTAAACATCTACGTGTGTATGATGGAAGTCCTGCACGTTTGCTAATGAAAGTGAGGCAAACTCCAAACCTCCTTTACAAAATTGAGCTACATCTAGCGACACCAGTCTGTCTCCTAGCTAGTCTTGAAGACTCAGCGTGGCTCTGGCATATGAGGCTCGGACATGTCAACTTCACAGCTCTGAAACTACTTGTTGACAAGGAGATGGCGGCAGGCGTGTCGCCGATCACACACCTAAACCAGCTATGGCAACAGTGTTTGGTGGCGAAGTAGGTGTGGCAGCCATTCCTGGCAGCTGCAAGTTTTAGAGCGGAGAAGCCACTCGAACTGCTACATACGGACCTGTGTGGTCCAATCACACCCACGACCCTCACCGGTAACAGTTACTTTATGTTAATTGTTGATGATTACTCACGGTGGATATGGGTGTATGTGATCAAAACGAA
Source organism: Phragmites australis (assembly GCF_958298935.1). NCBI lineage: Eukaryota > Viridiplantae > Streptophyta > Magnoliopsida > Poales > Poaceae > Phragmites > Phragmites australis. The sequence goes on from NC_084925.1 coordinate 5,939,474, forward strand.
GGATCAAGCCTGCTCTGTGTTCAGAAAGTTCAAGCTGCAAGTCGAGAACATGAGTGGGCGACGCGTCAATACTTTGAGAACAGATCATGGTAGGGAGTTACTCTCTACCATGTTCACCTGGCTCTGCAAAAAGGCTAGGATCGAGCGGCACCTCACCGCGTCGTACACGCCACTGCAAAATGGCGTGGTAGAGCGGAGGAACAGATTCTTGATGGTGATGGCGAGGTCCCTTCTCAAGAGCATGAACGTGCCTAGAAGATTTTAAGGGGAGGCAGTGTGGCACGCGGTGTATCTGATGAACCACTTGCGGACGAAGGCGCTGGATGCTCGCACCCATTCGAGGCATGGAATGGAAGGAAGTTGCATTTGGCGCACCTTCGTGTGTTCGGCTGCATAGCGCATGCGAAGGTGACAACACCACACTTGAAGAAACTCCTCCTCGTTGACAAAGTCGAATGGATCCCCACCGTCTGCACCTGTACTCCAACTCCACTCCATATTTTCTTCAAATTTGACATCACGACATACATGAACTTTCCCGCACCATGGATCAAAGAAACAATGCGCCTTGCAGCTGTCCTTGATGCCAAGATATAGCATCAAGCCGGTACTTGGTGGCTCTGTGCCTCACGCGTGGTGGCCCGGTAGGCGTGCCAGCGCTCGTGGCACAAGGCAATCCAGCTCCTTCATCGACTCCTCTGCCAAGTGAGGTGACGCCGGGAGGGCTAGTAACCACGGCTTGTGCTGCGACACGCGCGGCAGCAACCTCCCCGAAAACTCCCACCACTCTTTTGATGTCGCCAACTCCTGAAACATTGGTAGATGATCTGTCCACACCGCTACCGAGTGGGAGTAACAGTACAGACGAAGGGCCGATTCATTATAGGCACATCGACGACATCATAAGAGATGCTCGAAGGGTGAAGATTGACGAGGAGGACATGGAAGAAGAGGCCATGCTCATCGAGACAGAGGAGCCATCTTGCTACCTTGAGGCCACTGGGCAGTAGGTCTGGGAGGATGCCATGGACAAGGAGATCGAGTCCATAGAGAAGAATAACACTTGGACTCTCACAGCGCTGCCGGCTGGACATAAGTCAATCAGACTTAAATGGGTTTACAAACTGAAGAAGAACACAAAAGGAGATGTGATCAAGCACAAGGCAAGGCTTGTCGCCAAAGGATATGTGTAGCAATAAGGAATCGATTGCACCGGTGGTGAGGTTGGACACCATGCGCGTCATCCTTTCTATTGCAGCCAATCGAGGTTGGCAGGTTCATCACTTGGATGTCAAGTCGTCATTCTTAAATGGTGAGCTCGGAGAGGAAGTATACATGGCCCAACAAGAGGGTTTTGAGGTGAAGAATAAAGAGCAACTTATGCTCAAACTCAGCAAGGCACTGTATGGACTTCGGCAGGCGCCACATGCATGGAATATTCGGTTTGATAGGAGCTTGAAGCAACTCGGATTTGTGAAGTGTGCTCAAGATCATGCCGTATACAAAAGAGGATCAGGTCTTGCAGGTGTGATAGTCGAAGTATATGTTGATGATCTCATTGTGATAGGAGAAAGTCCAGAAGAGATCATGGGATTCAAGAAGCATATGATGAGTGAGTTCAAGATGACTGATCTCAGATTACTCAACTACTATCTCGGGATTGAGGTAGCTCAAGAAGATGGGTAAATTACAATCAAGCAAATAGCGTATGCGAAGAAAGTCCTTGGTCAATACGGAATGCTGGATTGCAATCCCACAAAATTCCCCATGAAACAAAGGGCGTAGCTGCATAAAGATCTAGATGGAAAGCTAGTTGATGCAACTGAGTATCATCATATCATTGGTTTCCTAAGGTATTTTCTCCATACAAGACCTGATCTTTCTTTTGCTGTTGAGGTGACAAGTAGATTCATGGAGAAGCCCACGATGATGCATCGTAAGGTAGTGAAGCATATTCTTCGGTATTTGAAGGGCCCTGTGTGTTATGGTCTTGTGTATACCAGAGGAGGAGAAATAGAGGAGATCACCAGCTACATAGGTAGTGATCTAGCTGGTGACATGGATGACAGGAAGAGTACTGGAGGTATGACCTTCTATATCAATGATAATCTGGTGTCATGGAACTCGCAAAAGTAGAAAACGGTGGCTTTGTCTTCGCGCAAGGCTAAATTCATGGTGGCAATGGCAGCGACATGCCAAACACTGTGGCTTAGAAGTCTGCTGGGGAGTTGATAGGAGAAAAGCCAAAATCAATGAAATTGTTTGTTGACAACAAATCAGCAATTGCATTGATGAAGAATCCAATGTGTCACAGCCGCAGTAAACACATCGACACCAAGTTTTACTTCATCCATGAGTGCGTTGAAGGAGGCCAGATTGAGGTAGAGTTCATATGCATAGAGGAGCAGCGAGCCAATGCTCTGATGAAGGCATTGCCGGCGGTGAAGCTGGCGGTCATGCGTCATCTTTTGGGAATTTGTGATCTTGGCCCACGTCAGGATTAGGGGGGAGTATGTTGGACTTAATCCTAACGTGGGCATCGGGGACTCGTTTCACGCTGTGTAGAAGCAAGGAGTATGTATACGGTTCGTGTATGGCTGGGGCGTCGTTTAGGACTTTGTAATGTGCGGTGTACATGGGCCTAGTTCTTGTCAGAGTCTGAATCGTGGGATGACACAATTCATGTTAGGATTCAGAGTTAGTAGATGCTATAAATATGAGTTGTAATATCTAGTTTTAAAAGTGGAAGTCAAGTCGCAAGTTTAATGGAGTCGTAAATTATTCTCCAGTGAGTTTTCATCTTGCTTCTTATGTTTCGTTGTTCTCGTCGAGAATTTTGTTCTCATCAAGTATTAGGTACTTCTTGTCAAGTAGTATGTGACTCGCACGTAGCTGCTCGATTAACGTGATCAGAGAGTAGCATGTACGAGGCAGGCACGTGTTCGATTACAGCTCGCACTAGCTGGTCATTCGCATGGCCTGAACTAGCTTGTCACTCTCATGGTCAGAACTAGTTGGTCAGGTGCGTGATCAAGGGAGTGTCAGCTAGTCGCTTGCGTGGTCACGGTTCAGCAGACTGGTCATGCTCGTGATCTTGGGAGTCGTAACTAACAGTGGAGCTCAATAGTGACCTTTCCCTCATCTTGCTACAGCCAGGAACTACAGGAGAAGGCCACCCGCGAGCTACTCCGCCGCTTCCCCGCGCCATAATCGTCTTTCCTGTGGCCGAGCTTTGTCTCCTCACCAAGCTGCAGCCCACAGCCGAGCTCTCCACTGCACTGTCTCCCCACACCGGGCAAGACCTATGACGAGAACCTCGACAAGCCGGTGAGTCTCCTGTGCCCGCTTTCTTCCCCTTCCTGTTGCCTCCCTCTCTCTCTATGTATGCGTGTCTGCTAGCGCCTTGTGTATAAAACTACCACCTTGCATCGTCGCCGGCCATCCTCTGGCCGTCGCTGTCGACCAGCTAACCATAAAAATGGAAACCCCTCGTCGTTCGGGTGACGATGGAGCCTTTCCTGGCCGCAGCTGTGCCACCGTTCGCCACCGGTGAAACCTTGGCGTGCCGCCCAGCCATGGCTTCCTGTGTGAAGCATGACCCTGGTCAAGCGTGCACATGGGTCAACAAGCCTGGCCCATTGGCCACCTCTGGCTAGCTGAGCCTTGGTGAAAAACTACTTAGAGCTTTTAATATTCGAATGATCCTTGAAATTGTGAAATCGAATTATTACATGGTCAACTCGGCTGAGTCATGTAAAATAAGTAGGAAAATGAATATAGCTCTAAAAATAGCGAAACTAATTTTGTTAGCTTCGTATGATCATGTCCTTATATGTCAAAAATGCTAGGAGCCATGAACTATGTACTGAAATTCTTATGATTAATGAAATGTGTTTAAGCTTTAATAATTCATATTAAATTGTTGGTAAGCTCAAAATTGGTCAAACCAATTTTGTTAATCTCTTTATCTTTTTCACTATTCATTAAAAATATTGATCTTCACGTTGTACTTAATTATTTTTCTAATTAGGATTAACCTTTGTTTAAGCTTAATTAATTTAGGAGATTTGTAAAATAATTAAAAATAATCCAAATTAAGAAAATTATTATGCTATAAAATAATAACATGATGCATTAAATCTCTACTATTATCATGAATTGTGGAGCATCTCTCATCGCATATCATCCATACTCATTGTGATGCACCGTTCTTTCAATTTAGAAAACAACATTTCGGAGAGTCATGTGGTTGAATCCGAAGGTGAACCAGTGGAATTCGTGAGTGAAGAACAGGAGGCACCAATAAAACATCTATCATATTTCTCCTATATATTTGATGAATTGTTGGTCAATTTGCTAGATATTGCTATGTGTTGTATATGCATGTTATAGTGAGTTAATATCGGGAATGTGGGTAGATTCTATTTGTTGTATGGTACCTATCTTGATAAAATTGTTGATCATAATCTTTGTAGGCTAGGTATAATGTGACATGATCTACCTTAAAAGTGATGCGATAATTGCTTAGCCTTTGCATAGGTTTTCGGTATAAGTCGAGTGGTGGTTTATCCATCGTTTGCGAGCTATAAGACTTTCAAACTATTGTTTCACGAGAAGGACAAGTTAGGATGATGAGTTTGTGAGATTGAAACGAGATGAGGGTGGGAGTTAGGGGCAGTTCGTGAGAGGAGATTCAGATGCCATAGACCGCTTGTATTGGTTAAGTATCGATTGTTGATGTTGTTAGTTTAAGCACTTTTTTTACTAACCACATACTTCAATATGAGAAAGATAAGCCGAATACTTTTTGTAGCTATGACCTTTTAGCTTGAACATCTACGGTGTGAGCGGGTGGGTTTGTCGAGACATCTAGGTTGCTCTGGGAGTAGACCTAGCTAGCCTCCGCACCGAGAGGCGCATACCTCAATCGGCTGGGGCTTAATTGGGAAAAATTGTTACGGGTACCCCTTGTGTAGCATGATTAGTGTAACACATGTCCCCATTGGTTGGGGTTTAATTGGGAAAAGTTGTTACAATACCCTTTGTAGTATGATCAGTGTACAAGCCGAATGGTCTCGTGTCGTGTGTGTAAAGAAGTACTCCCCTACTGGGTGTAAGATCAATTTAAATTGCCTCACTCTCAGTCATGAGCATACTTAATGTTCATTTGGACATCAATCGTAGATTTTCGTTCAATTTGATGGGATGGAAAGAATGTGGGTTTTTAGAAGAAACATATGCTGATGTTTATTTGAGTTGAGCAAGTTTGCATTCTTGGAGGTTTCGGTTATTGTCGAACAATATCAATTGTTCATGTTATTATATTGAATAAAGTGTTTTTTCGCTGAACCAATTTAACTTTGTGGCTACTCCTTGCTATTCAATCAAATGCATTACCCTTGAAGTAGTCGGGACTACTATATATTCATACTGTGTAAGTCTTACGAGTACTTTCATACGCAATGTAACGACGAACTAGTGTATGGATATTTCTATCCTGTTGGTGCCAGCGATGAGCAGGAATAGAGGAGGTTTAATCAAGCTAATCTTTGGTGTCGACGATGGGGAGGAGTAGAGGAGGTTTAATCAAGCTAATCTCGATGGAGCTATTTGGGCAATGGAGCCATTGATCTTTTGTTGTTAATACTTTCGTTGCATATGAAAACTCTGATATTAAGTAGAAACTAAAATTGTGAACAAGTATGTAATAAAAGTTAAATATTTGCACTCTATTCATATCTTGTGATGAAACTATATTATAAATGGTATATATTGTGATCTTGGGTTTTATTGAGCATATATCAAGACTACTGAAATTGTTCTCGTTTTAATTGAATACTGGCTGCGATGGATATTTTAGATGAGTGTTAGCACTCGACGCGTCAAATGACGGGTGTGCGTTAGCTCTTATCTTTATAGACAGCCGGTACTGTTGATTAAGTCGAGTGTGATTTGGACGGTTTTGACAGCTAGCCTTTGGCACCCTTGTAATTTGTCTAAAGATCAATACCAGAACACATGACTAGGGTTATTATTCTCTAGGACGTCTGAACCTGTATAAAGTTATGTCTTTTAATGCTTGATTCAGAAAAAAGAGTACCACTACTTTATTCATGTATTTATAAGATCGACGATTTATTAATCGTCGATAGATACTATAGTGGTCAACACCGTAGGATCTATCGCAATTTATGGGCTTGACCCATTTATATTTTAATAATATTTTTAATAAATTTAAAAGGTCTACTATGTGAAAGAAAAGCGTAGTTCTTTAGTCTTATTTTACTAATCGAGATGAATAGATGCTAATTTAAAAAGAGTTGTGTTATTCATCTCATAAGATAATGTGGATGGGAGAAAAAGAAGGAACAAAGGTACTCGTTTGGCTTGTCCCCGGTCAGTCTAAAGCTTAGCTACCATCGAAACTCGAGAGGAACTTATATTATTATTGCCAAATAATGAGAAACGACTTCAGGTGTACTCCCAGGAAGCCGCCGCCTCCAAGTACTCGCTGCTCCTCTAGGCCTTTTTCTGTCGATGCCTCTTGGGCCCCTCTCCTCTGGTGTCCTCGTCAGCGGTGAGAAGGAGCTAGGAGCTCTGATGGTAGATTTAGTAGTTTTTATAATGTTTAGCGTCTTTCGGATTTAGCACGTATTGGGTTATCATTGAGGTATGTTTGTTCTTGTTTCATTTGTGTTTGAGCTGAGATCTTCAAATTTGCTTTTTCTCCGTTTCTGTATAGGAGAGAGTTTTTGTTGTCCCCTTTTGAGATTTGTTTCTAAGTGGTTGTCATTATCGGCGGTGGCGACAATGGTGTTTCTGGGTTAGCATCTATAATGGATCCAAGATGTTAACACCTTTTCTTCCTCAATCACATCCGACGATGCAGCTGCCGATACCTCTTCATAGCTTTAGTTGTGTCTTAGCTTTGGTTCCGAGATGTTGAATCTTATGGTGATTTCAATGTTTGGGTTGTTCAACAGATCGGGTTGTAGGATTTGACACTGGCTTCGATGGGACGTTGGATCTTGTGGTGATTTCAATGTTTGGGGCTATTTGACTGATTGGGTTGTAGGATTTGACTCCAGCTTCGACGTTTTACCTCACTTCGGTCCAATGGAGCGATGTGATAGACAGCGGTGGAGACTGGAGTTGAAGAAGATAAGTATAGAACCTAGTTGTAATTTCTATATAATTTGCTTATCTTCCAGAGTTGTTGATATAAGAGGTTTGTAGTGTGCAAAGTTTTAATATAGTCCCTTCATTTGAAAAAAAAAACTGACAAAAACTCACAAGAATCAAACACAAGTACACCATGCATGAGTGCGGTCAACTGCTTTACTCCTCTCAAACCTACACCCCCACGATGCATCATGGAGACGAAGGCATGCGCATCTAATTTGCCCTACGTGCTGCGATCAGTATATGCCGGGTTGCCCTACGTGCTGTTGCTGTGCTCTGCTCGATGGGCCGTCAGGGAGCCAACGCCATCACATAGTCATCGACCACCGAGGCCCATACAGCGCGAAGCTATAACGCCACGGCCCACGGAGCAAACAACAGCAAAGGACTCCAGAAAAATTGGCTGCCGTCGGTTAGGGATGTCCCTCCCAATCTATATATAGTATAAAACAAGAGTCGGTTTCTATGCCATCTCTTCTCTCTCCCCTCGCTCTACCCTTCAGCTACCCGGTATGGATATGAACCCATTTTATTAATAAAAATAAATAAATAAATTAGAAAATAAATTAGTAAATAATCTTTTTTATATTTTAGATTTCATATGACATTAAACTATGACATTGTTTATAATATATTCGTTCGGTATCACTTTTATACGTATCTACATCATTAGACTTTAAATTTATATTTAATATTATCATATCTACTATTTATATTTTCTTTGTAACCACTGCATTTAGCCAGTACAACCCTACGAGAAAAATTGCATCCTAGCGAGGTGGAGCCGGTTCTCCCGTGCGGTCGCCGTCGTGCGATGCAGGTCGGAACAGGACAGTAGTTGTACGGCACGGGCGAAAACGTCCTTGTTCAGGACCCCATTTTCCCTGCCCACATGCAATCTTCGGTCGGCGTTGTGCTCTGCTCCGAGGTGAGGTCAGGCCGTGCGTCATCATCGCTGGTAGTTGGCTGGCGTGATGGGACGCGGGCCTGATTTTTGGACCGTCGATGGTTGCACGTTGCGCATTACTTGTACCGGCAACAGCGACCTGCAGACAGCATCTTCTCATTTTAACATCATCTCCAACCGATTTTCATCAGAGTTAAATTTCTTAACGAAAGAATGTTTGTTTTCTTCGATGCTTCAACGATTTTTCTTTACGATTTTTATCAAAAAGAAATTTCAAAGTTATTCTTTTTATAATGAGATTCTTTCTTTCTCTTCCCAAATCTTTTCGAAAACAAACTATTAAAAATAAAAAAAATAAAAGAATTAAAAATAATGAGAGATTAAAAATAGAAAGAGAATAAAATAAAGTGAATCTATTGAAATGGTCTAATTTCTCTGCATCCAGTAGCAGCACACGGTTCATATTCGGGCCGTGTGACTTTGGACACTTGGTATTTCGCCGAAATGCTCCAACATTTCGCCTGTGACTTTTGTATTATTTGATGAATTTTCGCCTGTAACATAAAACCGTGTTACCGTAGTTTTGTTGTCAGCTTGACGCATTCGTTTCGCAGAGTTTCAGAAGCCGACTTCCTTGCGTTTTTTTTTTAATCTCTGTCGATTAATATTCTGTTTGTTTGTTTCACTTTATTTAGACTTGTATTGGTTTGTTCCCGTTTCTTCAGGCTGTTTTTCGTTTCTTTTTCTGCGTGCTGAACTGGTTGCCTGTTTGAACATTGTTAGAACAGACATGACATGCAAGAGCTATATTAACGTTTTCAACCCTGCACGATAGTTTCCATTTCCGTTGCCCTTTCTTGGTCTTTTCTCTTTCCTCCCCGCAATATACGTCTGCAAGTGCGTAAGGTACCTACCAACAAATGAGCAACAGTTTCAAGATGGCCAAATGATTACAAAGAGAAAGATCGAGTAAAAAAGTTACTGCAAACGATAAGATCGATCACGGTAAAGCAAGAAAACAACAAGGCAACGACGTCTGTTCACCACGCTAATCCAACAAGGCAACGACACGTAATTGCCATTTCTAAAGCTTGATAACGATGGCTAACGAGCATTAAGCTCGGCGGCAAGATACAATGATATGGCCGGTTCAATTCTCACATGTCGCACATCCGCGATTTAACTTTTAATATAGACCCAGGTAAGAAGCTCCGGTGTTAAAAAAAGAAAAGAAAAAAGAAACAGAAACACGAAAACGATGCATATTGGAATTTGGCACGCAGAGACCAAAATCTAGGAAACTCCAAAGCATTTATTCTCTCTATTGGTCAGCCATAATTGACAATTACCACAATTAAATTGTCGGTTACTAGTGGCTAGCAATAACTCTTAATTCAGCTGTTTCAGTGGTTGGTTATGGTGTTTATTTCAGAAGTTTCTTGGCTGAAATATTGAGGCTAATGGCAACCGCCACCATTGACTCATTGTTGCCTATATAAGTCTAGAGAAGTCAATGTATTAGGGTGTATTGTGAGACAACAAATCTCCGAATAAATCAATCTCATTTATCTTTCTCTCCTCAAGTTGTTATGATGTGGTGTTGAGCTGTAGTTGCACGTTAACCTTCTTCCTCGGTGTGCACTAGGGAGGGACAAGCGGTATTTTTAAATTGTTGTCGCTGAGATAATCTACATAGGGCAGCAATAAGGTTTTTCAGAAGCGTGACCACTTGCGCGACTGCTTTGCAGCAATCTATGACTTCGTGTGACCTCTTATTTCTTTGGTCAGTATCGTCATCGAATTTGGTCGGGTTATCTGCACTGCTTCATCTAGATGCATTGATCCTCCACCGCATCAAGCCAGCGTTGATTCCTTGTCTTCTATCAAGCTCAATATAAGAATGAATTTTAGTCTATTCGCATTCATGCTTATGGGTAGAAGTACTATTCTGAGTAGTCTGTTGCTTTGGATATGTAATATGAATAATTTGAGTAGTGCATCATTTAGTTTCTACGGATCTTGCCTCTCTCTAAATTTTGGAATTAAATATGTGCCTACATTTCCAACATTTCAGAAACCTTATTGTATTCTAGCAACGTCCGGTGCTTCGATGCGATGAAACCTGATAGGTTCAACAACCAGAACTTCTATAGATGGCGGGCAAGGGTCAAAGTTTGACTCATGTGGATGGGGGCTGTGGTGGGTGATCCATCCACAGATGCATTTACGGTTGAACAGACTGAAGCACTTGGTGCTGAAAATAACGAAAGGTCAGATGTTTGGCTTTTTTTGGAAAAATACAAAACCCAAAAAATCACTTGGATTTTGATTTTCTCCTTCAAAAATTGTTTTGTGCAAAAAAAAAAAAACTCCAAAGGTTTGATTTTGTTGCAAAAACACCCCCAAAAATTCAAAAAAATTTAAAACAAAACACAAAAATTCTAAAAAAAACTAGAGACAATTCTAAGACCTTTTGTGAAATTTGTTTTTAAAAATAATTTCCTTTGCATCATATTTCATGGAGAGTAAGTTTGAAAAAAAAATGTGCAGCTCATTTATTAATTCGAGTTAAATGCATAGTTAATTATTTACTAATAAAAAATCATGAAACAAATTTTTTTGTCTTCTTACATGATCCTCTATCTTCTAAAAATACATGAAATCTTGAAATAGTTATTGTAACGTGCAGGATTGAGTAAATGTGTTGCAGATAGATTAATTCATAACTAATCCATAACACCTCAAAATTAGTGAAACCACTTTTATTAGTTTACTTAAACAATTATTTGTGTAGAAAAATAATGGTAGACATGAAAAGGTTAAAATAATATGAGTTAATAAATGAGCTGCATATTTTTCTTTTTTTTTTAAACTTCCTCTTCATGAAATATGATGCAAAGGATATTCGTTTTGAAAAAAAAAATTCACAGAAGGTCTTATAATTGTCTCTAGTTTTTTTTAGATTTTTAGATTTTTTTGAATTTTTAGGGTTTTTTTCAACAAAGTCAATTTTTTGAGGGTTTTTTTTTTTTGCAACGAAACAACTTTTGGGGAAAAATTCAAAATCCAAGTGACTTTTAGGGGGGTTTTGCATTTTTTTTCCGCTTTTTTAGATATCAAGAATTTTTGTTTTTCCTTATCTTACCCTATGTAAATATTACCGTGGAACTCCTAAGAGCCTCCAACTAATAAATATATTATATATTATTTAAAAACTGAGAAAATAATTATATTTTTTTAACAAACTCGTTGCCAAGCGGGACGTAAAAAAATTAAGGGATAAAAGGACTAGTGCTTGAATGAAGGTTGCATTGGAGCTCCTTTTTGCATCACTGCTGTTGGTAAAGCAGGGGGAATCAGATGGCTGATCCCTTTGTCAGGAGATGCGAGAACAAATGGAGGGCCCTCCCATATCAAAATTAAGAAACCCCTTCCAACAACCTCTCCAAATCAATTTTAGTTTGACCCAACTCAACAATTCCAGCCTTCTCCACGATTCCAATGCAGTAGCTCTCGACAACGTCATTGCTTTTATTTGTTTTTCTTTTTAAGAAAAAATCAAATAAAAGCAAGACCAAAGGAAGACAACTTAGTCATACTCCATTCAGTCATAAATACTTGATATTTTAAACAATATTTAGTTAAACTTTGAGTATCAATAATTTTTAAGATATTTAGTTTGTAAATATGAAATTTATATATATACATATATATTTGTCTTGAAAAATACTTTGATAATCTTATAAATTTGTTAGATTTTACAAATATATTTTAGTACAAAATAGTACGTGCTCAAATGTACACATTGATGATCGTCTAGTTTGAAGTCAAATATTTTTGACCCGAGAGAGTAATTTATTTTGCTCCTGAGTCACATGCTAAGGACATCTCCAGCAGGACCTATAGGAAGACCAATACCTAAAAACTATTAAAATAGGAGTTTTTTTTTTCTCCAACAGTCCCCCTATATGGATACCAATACTTAAAAAATTTAGGAGCTCACCTTATAATCCTCAAACTCACCCTTATATAGGGTGAACACCAAGCTCACCTTGTCCTCCACCAAAACGGCGCGTGGACATTTCAGGTTCCAGCCATCGCTGCCTGCACCGCCCGTCTGCTACTCCCAGCCACCCGCCGCCACCACCCCCACAAGTAATCCTACCCTTGTTGTCGCCGTTTCCTCACCGGAATCGAGCCAGAGCAGTGCCTCGACCACCCGCCACTCCCCACCTCTAAGCCCGACGCCATGTCCCTCTTCCATCGCCGCCCGTCCGGCGCCTAAAGGACCACCGCAGCTCTCCGGAAGAGCCTTGCCCCCGCGACAAGGTCCTCGAGCTCCATCATGTCCTCGCCTCGTGCAACTCCTGACCATGGTGAGCTTGGCCGGTGTGAGTTGCCACGTGGCTAGCGCGAGCTCCCGCTCCCCCGACACACCCTCTGCTGCCCTCGTTGTTGCCCCCGGCTGGAGTTGAGGTGGACACCCGCAAGGTGTTCGTCCAAATTCCTGCAAGGTAAAAAAATTCTTTTTTTTTTTTGCAATTGCTATGATCAATGCCAATTGGAAATTTTGATGTGCGGTGTAGTTGAATAGAATTGTGAATGGATTTTGTGCAAATGAGTTCACTTGTGCAATATTTTTTTGACGACTCATTGTTGGATGATGATGATGATGACTTCGAGATGACGGTTGCTTTGCTTGCTGACATTGAGTCCTACAAGCATTCGAAACATGGTGGTTCTGTATCTAGGCATGTTAGGATTCGTTGGAATAGGTAGCTAGGCCATGCCCGGCTTGTGGAGGATTACTTTGCAGAGGTGCCTGTGTATGGTGATGCAATCTTCAGGCGATGATTCAAAAATGTCCAAGGAGATGTTCTTGCGCATTGCAAATGCTGTGGAAGCACATGATCCATACTTCAAGTAGAAAAGGAATGCAGCCAGGGAACTTGGGCATGGTGCTTTGCAGAAGATTATGGCGACAATGCGCATGATCACATATGGTGTCCCAACTCATTCTGTTGATGACTACCTTCGGATTGGGGACATCACAACCATATTGAGTTTGAGAAAAATGTTGAAAGTTGTGATTGAGGTCTTTGGAGAGGAGTACTTGAGAGTACCAATTGCAGAGGACACTGCAAGGCTTATGGCAATTGGTGCTTCAAGAGGGTTCATGGGGATGCTTGGATGTATCGATTGCATGCATTGGAAGTGAAAGAATTGCCCTGCGGCATGGCACGAGCAATTCACTGGGAATGTCCATGATCCAAACATAATTCTTGAAGTTGTTGCATCCCAGAATTTATGGATTTGACATTCATACTTTGGGTTACCTGGGTCTTACAATGACGTTAATGTGTTGCAACGATCTAAACTCTTTGCAAGGCTAGCTACTGGGAAGCTCCACCGATGAACTTTGAAGTCAATGGTCACCAACACACAATGGGCTATTATCTTGCAGATGACATATATCCCGTATGGTCTACATTTGGGAAGACAATATCAAATTCTCAAGGTAACAAGAGAATTCACTTTGCTAAGGCTCAAGAAGCTGTGAGGAAGGATGTTGAGCGAGCATTTGGGGTGTTGCAATCTCACTTTGCAATAGTTCGTGGACCTACTAGATTCTGGGACTAAAAGACGTTGTAGCGGATCATGACAGCATGTGTGATCAAGTACAACATGATAATTGAGAATGAGCGAGGACAAGAGGAAGACTTTTAGTATGAGAATGTGGGAACAACTGTGAGGACCGGGAAGAATGAAGATTGATTGCGGGTGTTTCTTGAAGTGCATCGACAGATCGAAGACCGTATGGCGCCTGAACAACTTCGAGACAATCTTATGGAGTATATGTGGTAACTCCATGGCCAATAGTTTGTTCATGTTTTTTCATGTTTTATTTGGTTTATTTTGACCCTATGTTATGTTTGAATTTGAATTTCAAAAATTATGGATTTGAAATGTTGTTGAATTGTATGCGGTAGAAACATAAAAATTTGAATTATTGTGATGTGAAAATGAAGTTAATATAGAGTATATATGTACAATAGAAAGAGAGATAGAAGAAAAAAAAATTAGGTGAGCATATAGGTAAGCTGCTGAAGTAGGTGCAAAAAAGAGCTCATCCTATTATAAGAGTTTATCTTATATAGACTTATAGAGAGCATTATTGGTAAGCTTATAGATAAACTCCTAGAGATGTCTAAATGCTAGGAGGATTAATAGAGTACTAGCAGAGCAAAAGTGGATAAAGGAATCTTCCACGCAGTTGCGAGGAATCTACCTCACAGGTCGTAAGATGCGTCAGGGGACCAAAAAATGGGGCAGAAATGTTCTCTCTATCACCCACCGGTCACGAATTAACCCCATTCCTTTTAGTTTCTTTACCCGACTGAACAGACGTATTTTTTTTACTGGATTTTCGTACGAAAAGAATCACGTTCACTACCGAATCTGTAGAAGAGAACATGTAAAAAATGCAAGAGGAACTAGAGACTAAGAAATCAAGTTAAAATATATCTTGGTTTACTTATGATAAATGATTGATATTGATATTTATTTGGTTTGATGATCTCCAGTTTTGCATTAGTTTTGATGTGATTTGAATTGATTTGGATTTCATTTGAGCACATTGATTATGAACTAATTGAAATTAGAGTTGGAGATATGTGTTTGCTTGTCTCATGGTGTGCACGTAATGAATGCAACTTAGTAGTCGATGGCGGGATGATAAGGCCAAGCAGAGTACTTGGTGCTGAACGATCGAGGAGGTCGAGCAGAGTCAAGGATGATCCTAGCTGAACACGTGGAGGTCAAGCAAAGTATAAAAGGTAGATGGAGACAGCGTGGTGTCAAACGAAGGGGATGACGGTGCAAGAGACAAAGCGGTCCGAGGGATCGGGAACGGGAAAGACATGCCGGCAGTCAGGATCACAAGACAGAGTATACGCGTCGACATCGGAGCGCTTGCTTAAGGTGTAAGTAAGTGAGGAGTCACACTTTGAGAAGCGTGCTAGGGTTTCACAGTTTGGCCTCAAAATCATGGGAGGACTGGAGGAGTACGTGGCACCATCACGAAGCTGTGTTAAGACAAAGCTAAGTCGTGAAAGCGCTACGGCCGTCCGATGAATCGAGAAGAAAATAGACCAAAATATCCTTAGTAGTAGGTAAGAGTGTACTATAATACAATGATATTTTGAAAAAAGCTATAAAATTTAGGAGTTAAGTTTTCTAGGCTTATAAATATAGGGTTAGGGCTATGGGTGGAAAGAAACTAGCCATTTTGAGGCCCTTATGTCATCCATATGAGAGCCTTATGCTAGAGTTTTAGAGGAGAGAAAGATGAGTGCTTAGACTATGTATTAGGTGAGAGCTTTGTGAGAAAAATCTTTGTAATCTGCTTAAATTAGTGCTGAACTATGCTGCAATGAGGTTCATTTTTTATGTTATTGTGCTCACCTCATTCTAGTTTTCTTCTATTGGTTTCCCTATAAGTTTATAAATTTTTCGGTTTTTGGATTTAATTTTGTTTTGATTTTTATGCTTAAATTTCAACACCTTATGAGATCATTCTTCTTATTCTAGAGGTATAGAATTCACATACACATGTTTATATGATATGGTCTTGAATTTTCTTACCTCTAGACAATCCACTTGGAGTGTTTCGTTACTCGGCGTTCATCTTTTCTTGTTTCTTTACAAGTTATGATCTTTGGAGTGTAAGACATGTGGATTGATCTTAAATAGAACCTATGGTTTATATACCATCTGTGGAGTCGTATTGTCTCGATTTTCTCTTGTAAAACTTATCTCTATTTTTGCTTCCGCTTGAGTTTTGACGTGCGTTGGGTGATTCAAATAAGAGAAAACCATCGATTTCTCAAGATATTTGTTGAGGCGCATATTCACCCATCTCTAGTCGTTAATCTCGTTCATACAATTGGTACCAGAGCCAGTTTGAACACTTGTTGACTTTTACCGGCTTTGTGATCTGTAGACGACAATGGAGAGAAGTGGGAAGATTCCTCTGCTTGATGGTCGAGATTTTTCGTACTGGAAAGTGTGTATGGAGGCTTATCTTTTAAGCCAAGGAAGTGCAATTTAGAAAATAGTTTATTCTAACTATGTGATTCCTGCTGCTCGCACGATTCAGATTCAAATCGAACAATATGAGACCAACAACAAGACCAGAAATATTTTATTCATAAGTCTGAGTTGGAATGAGTTTAATAGGGTCCAGCACCTCCGTACTGCCTAGGAGATCTGATCTACTCTGAGAGTCTTTCATGAAGGCACTAATCAGATTAAGGCTAGACTCCCAAACGCATACAACCAAGAATATCAAATATTTGTGCAAGGCTTTGGAGAGACTTTGGATGCGATGTTTTCTCGCTTTGATGGGATCGTTAGCGATCTTCGATCCACTAGTGTTCTGCCCTGTTCTGACAACGAGAGAGCGATCAACCTTCTCTATGCTCTTAACCATAACATATGGGAAATGAAGATCTCGAGCATTGAAGAGTCACCAAGTTATAACATATTAACTTGTGATGAACTCTTAAGTAAGCTTAAGTCCACCGTGATAGCCAAGGCGGCTCGGATATATCTTGAAAACCCCCTGTCTCAGAACATGACATTGGTTTCCAGATCGAATGGTGGCAATCAGGCTGGAGCTAGCTTCTCTTATGCTAATACTTCTTCGAGTATTTGCTTTATCTTCTTTGGTTTCTATCACCGAGGAGCAGATAGACACTTTGGATGATGAAGACCTTGCTCTCATTGTGAAGAAGTTCACCCGCTTCTATAACAATCATCGAGACCAGAGGAAGGATGGTTCCCATGCCTGCTTTGAGTGTGGTGATACAACCCCCTTCAAGGCGGACTGTCCCAAGTTTAAGAAGAGGGAAGACCGCAACCTCGATCACATCAAGCATAAGATGAGGCTTCTAGTGCATTCGTGACTGCTCTCGGCAACATCGACACCTCTTCTAGCGAGGAGGAGATCTCAGAGGAGGATGAGCAGCCGATGAAGGATAAGAAGAAGAAGAACAATGACTTCACTGACCTCTGCTTCATAGCGGATGACAACAACGACAGCGATCCCGAACTTGATCCCTTTGAGGTATTACCTTCCTACGACCAACTTTTTGTCTAAGTTGATACATTGAATGATGCTCTCATTAGCCAGGATAGGTTACTTAAGAAAGCTGTGCGTGAGTTGAAGGAACTTAGGCCTAAGTATGAGCATGTTTCTTCTGAGCTTGTATTGCTTAGGTCTAGACCTGATGATGAGGAGTGTGAGAGTTGTTTGTTGGTTATGACTGAACTTGTCGAGCTTCAGAATATGCATGCTCAAGTCACTAGCCGGCTTGAGAATGCTGACAAGAAGCTCCTTGAGGAGGTGTCTAGGTCTACTCTTTTAGGTGCTTGCAAAAATTGCTCTTTGTTTACAAGGGATGTTGAACTGAAAGGCAAGCACCTTAAAGATCTTGAATCTTGATTGGCGAGTGCTGGGTGTTCGAAGGATGTGCAACCAAACTGTTCTATTTGTATAGTCTTTCAGGATAAGCTCAGCTGGGTTAGAGGGCAAGTTTAAAAACTCTTGGATGAGAATGAGTATCTCCTTTCTCTAGTGGAGAAGTACTCAGACGGTAAGGGAGAAATAAATTTGATCTTGACCAAAATCAAGATGTGTGATGACAAGGCGGGTTTCGCTCTTGGGTTGGAATTTGAGAGCGTTGCTTACAATGGGGATAGTAAGACTATATTTACCACATCTACTACCCTAGAAGATGAAAAATCTAAAATCAATGTCACACCACAACCCATCAAGAAAAAACCTACACCACAGCCTAGCAAGAAGAATCCAGCACCACAACCCAAGAAATCTCCACAACCTAAGGTGAGAGCACTAGTGAGAGAGCCTAGAGTGACCGATAGTCGAGTTCTCGAGAGATGCTACCACTGCACCTACTACTAGAGAGAGGGTCACCTTGTTGGGTTTTGCTTTTGTCGTAGGAGAGATGAGCGGCATGAGTGGGAGTGGAGTACCCGTGACATGTATCACCCCTTTATTGTTGTACTGAGCCTTTTCATCTCTCTCGCCCACGAGTCTTAGACGCTCGTCAGTTTTCTTCCAGAGACTTTGCCCGGCGTGGATTTTTCCATAACTCATATGGTTTTGATCCACGTGTAAGAGGCTTTGAGTCCCAGCGCTTTGGCGAACCACATTTTCCTTGTCGTGGTTCCCACCCCCAGCATGCTTGTGTTGATCTGCATTTACCAACTTTCACTGCTTCAAAGCGGATGACCTAATACTGGATTCCCAAGGGATTTCTATCTAACCCTAGTATTGAGCCATCCACCTACTATTCTTCTCATATATAGATGGCAGGTCGAGGCCTGGAAAACAAGTGGCTCATTGACTCCGGTTGTTTGGGCCATATGATTGGAGATGCACCATAGTTCTCCAGCCTCACCCCGAAGAAACGGAATGAGTACATCACTTTCGGGGATGATCGGAAAGGAAGAGTGAAAGCCAAATGTATGGTAAGATTGAATAAGAGTTTCACTCTCAAAGATGTGGCTTTGGTGGAGCATCTGGGATACAATTTTTTCTCTGTATCTTAGTTGCTAGATGAAGACTTGAAAGTGCATTTCAAACGTGATACTTCTTGAGTTCTTTATTCTTTTAGCGCTTTGATTTACCGTATTTTCAGAGTTGGGAGAGTTTTTGAAGCTGATTTTTCTGAGTCTCTTGGTTCTTCTCGTTGTTTAATTGCATAACATTCTTCTGAGCTTTAGATGTGGTGTAGGAGACTAGGGCATATGAGCTTTAATTTGCTTACTCGTTTGAGTACCTTACGTTTGATTCGAGGATTGCCCAAGCTTAAGTTTGAGAAGAACTTTGTTTATGCTCCTTGTTGGCATGGCAAAATGGTTGCCATTCCTCACCCACCAATCAATCTGGTGATGACTGAACGACCAGGAGAACTTCCCATGTTCGTTCAGAGGGAGGAAAGTCCTATGTTCTTGTCATTGTTGATGACTTCTCTCGCTACTGTTGAGTCTTCTTTCTTGTGAATAAGGATGAAGTGTTTTTACACTTTCAGAGCTTGGCTTGAAGATTGTTCAAAAAACTTCCTGATGCATTGAAAGTAATTAAAAGTGATAATAGCATCGAGTTCAAGATCTATCTCTTTGATGCTTTTGGTCTTGAGTATGACATTGAGCATCAATTTTCTGCACCACGTGTTCCTCAATAGAATGGCATGGTTGAGAGGAAGAATCACACTTTGGTTTAGATGGCTAAGACGATGCTCGATGAGCATAGGACTCCTAGGAAGTTTTAGGCTGAGGCCATTAGCACGGCGTGCTACATCTCCAATCGAATTTTCTTGCGCTCGATCTTGAATTTGACTCCTTATGAGTTGTGTTTTAGGAGGAAGCTGAAGGTTTCACATTTGAGAGTTTTTGGGTATCGGTGCTTCATCCTAAAGTGTGACAATCTTGATAAGTTCGAGTCGTGTTCTTTTGATGGTATTTTCTTGCTGAATTCTCTTCATGGACATTCTTACAAGGTCTTTAATCTTGACACTAACACCATCATAGAGTCTTATGATGTGACCTTTGATGAATCAACCCCTTGTGCTAGCCCTGTCTTTAAGTGTGTATGTGACCAGGAGATAAGTGAAAGCATCTTTGTAGATGGTGACTTTCCAGTTTTTGGGGATGACGAGGATGATTCACTACTTTCTAATACCACACTTGCTCCCAAGCTGGTTCCTGACTCTTATACACCGGCAGAGGGTCCTGTAGCCTCTACTTCTACTTCAGTTTCTTTTGAGCCTGCACCAACAATGTTTGAGGGGGAGATCATCTCGTAGTGCGAAGCTCCTAACACATTTAGCGGCAACACTTCCACAAATGATGATCAATGATTTCGATGAAAGGGTAACGAGGTCCGAATTTGCTCATTATGCTCATTTCATTGATTCTGTATTTGTTGCTTCCTTTGAGCCCTATGATATTGGACATGCTTTATCTGATTCAAGTTGGGTTAATACCATGCATGAAGAGCCAGTAAACTTTGAGAGAAACCAATTTAGGTCCTTGTAGAGCCACCCAAAATGTTCACACTATGCACTAAATGGGTTTTCAAAAACAAACAGGAGGAGGATGGGCATGTAGTAAGAAACAAGACTAGACTGGTAGCTCAGGGTTTCACTCAGGTAGAAGGGATAGATTTTGAAGAGACCTTTGCACTAGTAGATAGGCTAGAAGCTATTATGATCCTCCTTGTATTTTGCAGCATCCTAATGTTTCAAGTTGTATCAAATAGATATCAAGAATGCTTTCCTAAATAATTTTATAGAGGAAGAAGTCTATGTCAAGCAACACCAGACTTTGAGCATCTCAAATACCCTCATAGAGTATACAAGCTTTAGAAAGCTTTGTATGCGCTTAAGCATACACCTAGGGATTGGAATGATAGGCTTAGGTCTTTCTTGCGGGTATGGGTATGGGTATGTGATGGGGTTAACTAATAAAACTTTGTTCAATCTCAGGCATAGCAATGATTTCTTATTTGTTCAGATTTACATGGATGATATCATTTTTGGTGACTCTTTTTATGCATTTTTGGCCAAGTTTGCAAAAACTATGAGCAGGAAGAGCGAGATCTCGATAATGGGCGAGATCAACTTCTTCCTTGGAACTCAAATCAAGCAGCGTAAGTAAGGCACATTCGTCTACCAGACAAAGTATACCAAGAATCTGCTGAAGAAAATCGACATGAGCAATGCAAAGCCATTGGCGTTACCAATGGCTACCTCTACCATGCTTGATCCGGATGAAGATGGCGAGGAGGTGGACTAGCGGAAGTACAGGAGCATGATTGGCTCCCTCTTGTAGCTGACGATGACAAGACCCGACATCCACTTCGCCTTATGCTTGTGTGCTCGCTTCTAGGCTTCACCGATGATGTCTCACCACCAAGCGATGAAACACATTCTAAGGTATCTCAAGCACACTCTCGAGTATGATATTTGTCTTTCTGCATCCTCTTCGTGGCTTTTCGAATGAGGACTTTGCTGGTTGTAGAATTAACAGGAAGAGTATCTCTGGTACTTGTTATTTCTTGGGTACTTCTCTTGTATGTTGGTCTTCTCGCAAGCAGTCTAGTATTGCGCAGTTTACTGCTGAAGCTGAATATATAGCTGTTGCTAGCTGTTCCTCACAAATTTTGTGGTTGGTTGCTACTTTGAGAGATTTTGGGTTAGATTTCAGGAGTGTGCCGATTTTGTGTGATAACATTAGTGCCACAAACTTAGCTAATAAACCAGTTCAACACTCCAGAACGAAACATATAGATGTGAGATTTCACTTCTTAAGAGACCATAATAAGAAGGGAGACATTGAGTTAAGCTACATAGATATCCAACACCAGCTAGCCGACATCTTTACTAAGCCTCTAGATGCAACAAGGTTCATCTTTCTAAGGAGACAACTTGTTGTGTGCCATCCCTATAGTATTATGTGAGGGGGGAGTTATCTTTGTACATACTCTATCTTATTTTTATTGTATTTGTATTGCATAGTATTTTGTAAGATAACTATGTTAGCAAGCTACACTTATATATTCTTTACACTTTCTTATACTAGTTGTGAATTTGTGTTATCTGTAGTGGATGTATAACAATTTGTGCGAGCTTAGGCTCTTATTGAAACATGATATAAAATCTGTTGAGCAAGCTTGTTTTTTCTAAGAATGAACTTGAAAAATGAACATAATCTCTTGTCACCATTGAGTATTTGCTTTAGAGATCAGTGTTTAAATTAGGGCTAGTTTTGTGAAAAGCTTATGCTAGACCATTTTGTTCAATTCAGCGGATTTGGGGTATTTGACCTTTGTCTATGTAAATGTTTAGCCTATGATTAACCCTTGGGAGAGCATGTGCTCTTTTATGTCGTAAAGGTACAACTTATTTTGGCTTTATGAAACATTGCATATCTTGAATCATATATTGAGTTAATAAAATAAATGATGAAATTTTGAGCTAAAATTGAATCCATACGATGGCTTAAGCCTTTATGTGGTTTGCCAAAAAAGTGAACCTATGATTGCTTAAAGCTCATTTGAGGATAGTTAAATGATCAAATAAGAAAGTTAACTTGTGCTTTTTAATCTACTAATAATGTTCTTTTTCATGTTGTTAAACTATGGCTTGGATTGATATGTGAGTGTTTGCATAGTCCGTCGTTGAACTTGGTTGCCTAGTTTGAACTTGACATAGCACTAATTTCTTGCACTAATCATGAAACTGTGGATGCTTTTATGGTGATATCTTTTGGATAATTAAACAACATGATAAAAACTTGCTTTACTCTTGGTGTTTGTGACATGAACTTATTTCGAGACTTTGTGCGTCTTTGCGTTATATTGTTTACTCCTCATACTTTTTTGACATATCTAGTCATTGCAAGTGTTTTGTGATCTATATGTGAAGCTTTGTAAGCTTGCATTTCATTTGCATATCATTGGTATTGTCTTGTATCCTTAATGTTTGCATTTTCAAATGGAGAGAAAAAAAAAGTCCAAATATATTATACATAAATATTCAACAAAGGGGTAGAAAATTGCATTTATCTAGAAATGAAAGGGAAAAAATAGAAAATGTACTATCATCAAGGATGAGCTTGTGTTTCTATGTTTTTGAGTTTTCTTCCTTTTTTGAGGTTTTGGCTCGTCTTTATCTCTTTTAGGATTTTTGCAACCTTTATTATGCTAAATGACATATTTTGCTCTTTCTTGAGTTTTTGTCACTTGAATGAGCTTATTTTGTTTTAATTTCTTCAAACTAAAATCTTTGTACTTTGAGAGTTTTCAATGCACTCATTAAGGGAGAGATTGAGAAACTAAGTTAAAATGTGCATTGGTTTATTTATGATGAGTGATTGATATCAGTATTTATTTGGTTTGATAATCTTTAGTTTTGCCTGAGCTTTGATGTAATTCGAATTGATTTGGGATTTTATTTGAGCATATTGATTATGGACTAACTTGAATTGGAGTTAGAGATATGTGTTTGCTTGTCTCATGGTGTGCATGTGATGGATGCAACTTGACGGTCAAAGATGATTCTAGCTGAACACATGGAGAGACTTACCCTGATGGTTAGAACCGCGAGACGGAGTACATATGTCGATATCGGAGTGTTTTTTTAAGGTGTAAGCAAGTAAGGAGTCACGCTTTGAGAAGCATGTTAGAATTTCGCAGTTTGACCTTAAAACCGTGAGAGGTCTGGAGGAGTACGTGGTACCATTACAAAGCTTGCATTGAGGCAAGGCTAAATCATGAGGATATTTTGGAAAAAAAAACTATGAAACTTAGGGATCAAATTTTCTAAACTTATAAATAGAGGGATGAGACCATGCGAGAAAAGAAACCAGCCATTTTGAGTCTCTTATGCCATCTATATGAGAGCTTTGTGTTAGAATTTTAAATGAGTGTTTAACCTATCTATTAGATGAGAGCTTTGTGAGGAATTTTTTTTAAATCTACTTAAAATAGGGCTGACCTCTGCTGCAATGAAGTTTATTTTTCTTCATATTATTGTACTCATATTCTTCTAGTTTAATTCTATTAGTTTTCTTGCAAGTTTGTAATTTTTTTGGTTTTCAGATTTGATTTTTGTTTTGATTTTTAGGCTGAAAATTTAGTACATTATGAGGTTATTCTTCTTATTGTTAGAAGCATAAAATTCACATACACACACTTCTATGATAAGCTCTTGAATATCATTACCTTTAAATAATCTACTTAGCGAGTTTCATTACTCAGTATTTACCTTTTCTTATTTCTTTGCATGTTGTGGTATTTTAAGTACTAAAATATATAGATTAATCTTAAATAAAACTTATGGTTTATATATCATCCGTAAAGTTACGTTACTTTTATTTTTTTAAATTTTTTTTTCTCTATTTTTATTTCTGTTTGAGTTTTAAAGTGCGTTGAGTGATTTAAATAGAAGAAAATAATCAATTTAAAAAAATTAATTGAGACTCTTATTTACCGCAATAGTCGCTAATCTCATTCTACATAAACTTTCAAATTTTCTCCCTTCCGAGAAAATGGCAGCATATTTACAGAGCGGAGCTTCCTCGCTCAAACGAAAAAAGAAAAGGAGATTAATCTACAAAAGAAAAATAAAGAAAATAAAATACTAGAGATCTATTAACAATCCAGACACGAGAGAAAAAAAAAGCAAGAAAACTAAATAATCAAGCTCTCCGGACGAACAGAGCATGGCAGCCTGCCGGCGTGGAGGCTTCGGTCAGTAGGAGCACGTGACCCTGTGCGCGGAGCGGTCGCGGAGCATGCCGCGGTAGAGCGCCTCCCGGTTCGGCGGCATCCGCTCCTCCGCCGCGCCCCTGCATGTCGCCCCGGCAGCAGCCGCTGGGGACGCCCTGGTCGGGCGCGCGGCGCCCTCATTGTCGACGACGTCTTCCGCGAACCGCACCCGCTTCTCTCCCTTCCGCCGCGCCGCCTTCCGCTTCTCTGCACAGAGACAGCCAAGAAAAAACAGAGCGCGCGTGAGGAATCCCGTCCGCCGAAGAAAGAAAGCGATAGGACAGAGGCTAGACCGACGGGTCAGCCACGTACCTGAGGACGAAGAGAGGCAGGGTCGGAGCGCCGAAGGAGAAGAAGGCCCGGCGGCGTGGCAGAGGTGCGCGCGGCAGAAGGAGAAGACGACGAGGGAGCCGGAGAACGCCACGGCGGTTGCGGCGGCGAGCGCGAGGGAGCCGCCCATCAAGGAGGAGGAGGAGGAGGACATGGCGTTCGGCGCAGGTCGTAGGTGCAGGGGGAGTCTCGTTAGGTGGGCGGCGTGCTCTCTGCTTTCTCCCTTGACGACTGGTGCGGAGGGCTCTGCCGGCTGTGAGAGGTAATAAAGGCGCGGCGCGCACGGAGACCACGCGAGCCAGAGAGAACGCAACGCGGTCAAGACGAGGATTTCAAAAAAAAAAAAACAATCACCGGAGAAAACATCGAAATTCGCGAGGATTCATCTTGATTTCACCATTTTTCATCCTATGTTTTGTGGGTTTTCATATTTAGTGTAAGAACATTCTAAAATTATATATTTTTCTCTTCAAAATTTCTAGAATTCACAAAATTTAAACAAAATTTGGGTGAAATTCTAATCCCTGTCACAACTCACGGTGTGCCCGCTTGGTACTACGAGTCCAAACTCGAAAGTAATTACGGCCGAGTGCCGGAGTTGGCAGAGTCCCTCATCCACACGAGAGGTGCCCGGATGCTTTCACCGGTCCGATCGAGGGCTCTACACCTTGAAATTAAGCACGAGATAAGACTGACTATTGGACTTCTTTTACCTATACTCCCCCATCTCTAAATACAGTACTTTCTTCGATTGTAAAGATAGATTGTTTTAGATTTATATATAAGATTAAGAAAGTATATCAAATGATCTTGTTGCTCTTTATTTATTCTGTATTGAAAAAGATAACTCATTCATTTGTGAGAGTGATAGCATTTATTAAACAAGGGTAAGATGGGAACAAAAGAGAAAAAAATGCAGAGAAGTTCGAGAATGATTTATATTTAGAGAATAGTTGAGGAGGCTAAAACGACCTACATTTGCAACCAGAGAGAGTATTTTTTAAAAAAAAAAACTTTTCGGATCTTCATTGTGACAAAAATGTGTTTGGCAAAATACTAACATCACATACGGCGGAAGTATTCCTTCTGTCTAAGAATATAAGGCTTGTATTTCAAACAGTCTTGTTAGTAAATACAAGGCTTATTTCATCTTTCATTACAAATGCGTGTTGTGTTCGATATATTAATAAGAACCTACTCGGTTAGTATTTTACATGTTTATGTGCATGCATTGAATATTTGTCCTCTAGAGAAATTAATTAGGGCCAATTTGATTATTTTGATGGCTCCTTGATCTTTGCGCAAATAAAAAATGTATCTTAACGTTTTTAAGACAAATCTAACAATAGTATTTTTCACGCGTTCAATACTTAAACTTCTAAGCATTTTAGAGGTGAGGGTTTAAATACTCTGATTTTATGGATCCGCGATGAATTATATTTAGTGAAAAAGGACTGCCACTCTATTTTTCAAAAAAAGGACTGCGTCTCAAATACTGTACAGCTATTGGTTCTTAAAATACATTGCCAATAGTTTGCGTGCCAACAAAAAGATTAATCATACAAGGAGTGCAGGTACAAACTTTTAGACATTATTGCCTTTATAAAAAATACTTTTTAGGCTTAATTTTGACTTTTTGAGGCGCATGCTCTGCCGCATGGTGTCTTTTGCCGTCCTGGAGGTGGGGCCCACAAACCGCCCACCACCATAAAATAAGAAGACTTGTTCCTGGAGAGAAGAGGTCTCTTGCTGCAGTTGAACGGTCCATAATTATTTAATCGAACGGACCTGGATGAGTGCCTATAGGATATATCTCCGAACAATAGCTTGATTTGACTTCTTTGTTCCGTAGGGTAGCGTTGAATTTTCCTGGCTTTCTTCTCACGGTGCATATATACTAATTTCCATGGGTCCAGTTACATGTCCGTTTTCGTCCATATCTTTAGGAGTTTACGTCGCCGGTTAGACCATCCCAACCAATTTTTATTAGGGTTAAAATTCTTTTACGAAGGGTTTTTTTTTTCATCAGCGTTTTAAAGGTTTTTCTTTACAGTTTCGTCACGAAGGATTTTTAAGATCATTCCCTTCAAAACGGGATTATCTCTCTTTTCTCTTCACGAAACTGTTGAAAATAAGAGAAAATAAATGAAATGTTAACGGAAAGAGAAATTGAGAAGGGAACAAAATAAAAAAAAAATATGGTTGAGAATGGTCTTAGGATGTTATATGTATAGTTAGATCAGTAGATGTTAAACTCTGTAGTCGTACCGATGAATTTGGTTAAATGCTTAATGGAAATGGGATATATCCGTATTCAAAAAAATGTCTATGTTCATCTAAATATCGCTATGAAAGAAACAGTAGAAATTCTGAGAATGCGCTTGATATGGAGCTTAGTTTAGATCTTAGTACTTTCTTCGTTTAGAAATAGTAAAGTATATTTTTTCTATTAAATTTTGACTAAGATTTTTTATAAAATATATCATTTATAGCTATAAAATATATATAGTGTAAAATTATTTTAAATTATAAATCTAATTATATAATTTTTATTCACTGGACATTCTTATAATTTAATTAAATATTAGTCAAAATATATAAAATTTAACTTTTTTAAAAATACATTTATTATTTCTTAACTGAGTAAGTACTTGGCAAAGAAGGCAAACAGTAAGGCATCACTTGGAACGCTGGCCCAATTGAAATGCATGAATCTTATAGAAATCGATATAAAATTTACATGAATTTTGGGCCTGATAAGTCAGATGGCATCAGGGACATCAAACAGCACTAAAATAAGTGGAAACTTAAATTTGGAGCGTCATGTTGCATGTAGGTGGCATCCAGGCAGGTCCATGTTTGGCAGGCAGGCAGTGCCCATCTGCTTTTTCACCTGCACGCTTCTCCTCGCAACGGTGAGGACAGAAAAAAAAATTATGTTTAGATCAACTAGAGTTTGTAAAAAGCTATTTTTAAAAGCTATAGTCGATTCAAATAGCTTATAATAATCTAATCATATAACTTACAATAATCCCATAAGCTGACTCTTAAACTATTTTCAGCTAATGAATATCAAAAAGACCTTTTTACCTTTCACCCCACGACCTTATCTCCTCACTACATCTCTCCCTCATGCACCGCCGTCCGCCGCAGCTCATCTCTCCCTCATGCTCGCCAAACCCTAGACGCCGCTGGAGTTACGGCTCGG
The DNA here is from genome assembly GCF_958298935.1 of Phragmites australis. Classification (NCBI taxonomy): domain Eukaryota; kingdom Viridiplantae; phylum Streptophyta; class Magnoliopsida; order Poales; family Poaceae; genus Phragmites; species Phragmites australis. The sequence goes on from NC_084925.1 coordinate 5,967,458, forward strand.
TTGTTGCCGGCCGTCATAGTCTCGAATCTCGCATATGGACCTTTTTGGGGAGCACGGGGATGACGACACACTGGTGCCCAATCCCGCCGCTAGGGACTTCTTCTCCGAGCCGGACACCTCCCTTGGCTGCCATGGTGTTACTCCTCGACACGGATCCGGCGGAATGGAGGGGCTCGACCTCAATTTTCAGACCCCCATCTTCCACAACTTGATGTCGTACCAGGAGATGCTGCTTTCTTCATTGGTCGGTAACATCAGAGAGGCAGAGGTCGTAGGTGGGTGTTGGGGGCACTGACCCTTCTCGATCTGCCAGTGCAGGCTGTGCTGCCGCGGCAACACGCACTGGATCGGGCGGCGATCCTACTGCCATGGCGGCAAGGCCATTCCACACTCCTCGGACGGTTGAAGCGGCTACTAGAGGCGCACATGGAACTCCTCGAGTCGCTGCCGCCGCAGCTGGGAGTGGTGGAATTCCTCGGTTCGCCACCACCGCAGGTGGGAGTGGTGGCACTCCTTGGTTCGCCGCCGGTGCAGGTGGTAGTGTTGGCATTCCTTGGTCGGCCGATGCAGCTGCTAGCCCAGAGGGAGAGGATTAAGGTTTTGGTCATGAATCGTCGGTGAGGAATTTTTCTTACTCATCTGATTTTTCATTTCAGTCTAGTCTCCAACGGTGGTGTTCATCTTGCTAACGTCCACATGTAATATGCAATAAGCATTGACAAGTGATGGTACTGATGATATATGTGTTTGACTTATTCATGTCTGATAAAGATGGATTTAATTTAGATGATATGTGGAACAGGTGGGTATGAACATGGTTTTGTCCGTAGTTTTTGTTAGAACAGTATAGACTACTGGTATACATTATAGTACTATATGCTTTCAAATATCCTCTTATGTAGTACTTCTACTACTTGATAGTATGCCTATCTTCGCATTTTCATTCTAGCTACACTGTCCACAATGCTATTACAGCTCTATTAAGATGATAGATTTACCATATGGACACTTTTGTAGGTCTAAATTCATTTGGATGATATTTTTTAGGTGAACCTAAGTGGAGCGATTTCACAAATCTAGTGTTCGTGTGAACAAATACATGTCTGAGTTTGAACCGAGCAAGTAAATTATGAATATTACGTTATTGCTGGATGTGAGTGCTTGTCTGAATTTAAGATCTTCTATTTACACATTCATGAAAACATCATAGCGTCAAATAGCCTATCCACTTCTAGTGCTAGGAGAAAAAACAGTCTTGCATATGTGTTTGTGTTTTCTTTGCCTCAGCACCATTGCTGCCAAACAGGAATTTCTCAGTTGAGCTCATGTGCATTATTTTCAATAACTCTGCTTGTGAAGTTAATAATTTGCCTCATGAATTTCTCAGTTAAGCTCATGTGCATTATTTTGGATGCCAATGTATTATGTGTTTTAAAATAAATATTTAGATATTTTTCTTCTTTTTTTATATGACAAATTTGCAATAGAGGAATGAGCTATATGATAAGGCTAATTGGACTTCGGCCAATACTGCTGTGTTTTGTGACCTTTATGTTCTGAAAATACTGCTGTGTTTTGTGATCTTTGCGGATGCAGACTTTGAAATGTGTGATCACAATAAAAACTACATGCATATCCCGATTACCTCTTCATCTCGATAATGTGGTGCTAATAATCATTTAGGTGACGAAGATGAGGACATGAATATCTTCCGTGATAACCTTACTAATGCTTTGTTTGCTATACGAGAGTGATTGTGAAATGCTATTTGTATGGATAAATATTTAAATTGTATGAACCATAAACCTTTTATGGTTTTTATGAACCATAAATCTAGATGGAATTGCGCGACGACAGGGAACAATAGTATCTGCCTATTTTTATGTAACCTAGCCATTGTCCGCATTCGCTTCGTTGGCCCCACCTTCCACCTCCCCTTTGCTTTGCTTGTGCCCGTGAAAGAGGTTTCAATATGAGAGCAAAGCCATGTATTTGCCTCTGCCATGTGTAATACAAGAGAGGATAGATGAGGCACCATCTATCAAAAGCTGAGAGTCCAAAATTAAGAGTACCTGACACGAATTAGAGATAAATAGATTCACTATTGAACAACAACAGAGAGGATATCAACTTGGAAAAAACAGTAATAAAGGTAAAAGTACTCTAGATAATTAACATCTAAAACTAACAATAAACTAACTTATAATCCTTAGCTTTTTACTAACTAGTTTTTACCATCTATAAACGATAAGCCAGATTTCTATACGACCGATCAGCCAAAATCTGCCGCCCATACCGGTCCTGCCCGAACGTTTTTTTCCATTTCAGAACGTGGTTTGCTTCCCGATATCCTTTGAACCTGTCACGTTTTCGTGGGTTGCCTTGTGTAGCAGCATCTCGTTCGCGGCGCCGGCGCGACGTGATCCCCATCCAGAGAACAGACTCAGAGCCTCCCTGCCCGCATGCACAGGTGTCGTTGTCCTGATGTCCTCGGCGGCGGATCTTCAAGCCAAGCCCCCAACCGGCCGCCTTCTATAGCCCTCCCAACTCGAGGAAGGATATTTTAGGGAAATCAAATATTTAATTTTAGATTTTTTTTCATGGATCCATGACATCTATAGAGAAAAAATAATCAAAATTTTGATAAAATTTCACAAACTTTAATCTTTTCAACAGTGGAAAGAAAATGTAAAACAAAATTGAGATCGCTGCTACCCAGCTCCTCTATTTTTTACCAGAAAAGAAGAAGAGAGATAAGTGGTGAAAAAGAAAGAAAATAAGTCTTATATATAACTTTTACTATAAAGATTCTCTTTACTATCGGTCCATAAAAGAGTTTTACTGTCGGTTCTAGAGCTGACAGTGGGCAATAAACAATGATAGTCCCTAATTATTATTGTCAGCTTGAGGATCGACAGTGAAGGGGATATCACTGTTGGTTGAAGGCTCCAGTCGACAGTGATAGTCGGACGTCAAATTGATATTTTTAGAGCTAGAAAGTACTAGTGCTACTGTTAGCATATGCAATCTTTTTAATATCTTTTGTTTGAAACTTCAAATGATTATTTGAATAACTAAATGATATCAAATGAAAAAGTTTTCAACTACAAAGTTATAGATCTCGTCGAGAACTATAGTTTTGATATAAAGTTTATTCCCATCCGATTCTAGTCACCAACCGACAGTGATGCTTGATGACTATTACTGCTGGCTCTAGCCACCAACCGACAGTAATAGTTAAGGTTTTACTGCCGAGTCTAGCTACGAGTCGACAATGATACTATCACTATCAGTTCGTAGCTAGAGCTGATGATGATAATTAAGTTTCACTACTGGTTCTTTTTAATAGTTTTTTTTAGTATCGATCCTTGATACAAATCGTCAGTGATACTTTATCACTATCAGTTCGTAAAAAATCCACAGTGATGAACTGATATAAACCTATTTTTATAGTAACGTTAGTTGATGGGCCTTATCAGTGGTAGACCGGACTCGTCTTTTTGTCTCGCAGGCACAGCTCTGTGGCCCTTGCGTCTTTGTCTATGGTCATTATATCTCGTCTGGACCTGAACGAGTAAAACGGAGGAAATGCTGTTCAATAAACGAGCAATGCTGCTCAAAGGTCAAAGCTAGGTGGTTATAGGGTAAAGAACCTGTCAAAACCACTTGTTGTCGAACGGTGGTTTTGTTTTCTCTATCTGCCTTTTGCAAGCGCGACGTGAATCGTGCCGCCGCCGCACGGCCAAGTTAACGGGAATGCGTCCGCCATGCGTATATCCTGTGAAAGGAGGAAAAGAACAACATCAAGAGGTCATGGAGTACTGTATTTGGAGAAAGTGTAATATCTAGTACTCTCAACGAAATACTACTTTCATTTTTAAATAACTGTTATCATTGACTTTAAGTATCAATATTTGATCATCAATTTTTCACAAATACACACGTAAATCATTCTAAATATACAACATACTTAAACTATTTTTATGATAAATCTAATAATATTATTTTTATTTTACTTGCTTAAATATTTTAAAAATTATTATTGATCAAAATTACTTATTATTACAGTATTGATGTCAATTATTTGAAAACAGTGGCAGTATATATTATCGACCGGAGTACTGTATTTGTAGAAAGTGTGACACCTGAAGGTTCGGCACGGCTTCCTGGATACGTACTGGACAGACGTCAGTGCCCGGAGCATTAGCCGCCGACTAACCGGGCCCCGGCTGGCCGGCCCACCGACGGCCACCACCACACGCTTCCACGCCGCCCTCCCGCCGGCCCCCGCGCAAAAAGATCGGCACAAACGTACACTCCAGGGAGCCCGCGCTGCTTACGTGCGCGCGACCGTACGTGCGTTCTGACGGCTGAGCTCTCGCGTCCCCATCGCCGGCTGGGGCCAGACGGGTGGCAGCAGATTCCGCTACCGCCGGGAGTGCCGTCGCCGCGGGGGCGCGGATGGAGAGCGCGCGATGTGCCATTTGCTCGCGGCGGCGCGCGGGTCCTCGAGCGGCTGAATGCGCCCAGGTGTCCAGTCCGCGGCGAGAAGGCTGCTCGATCGCGAACGAAGCGCGATGGTTCGCTCGCATTGGACGAGTGGCCGGGTCGGGAGTTCGACTTATGGCATTGAACTTGTTCCTAGAATAATTTTGTTTCCTCTTGTATGTGGTGGTTAGGAAAATACTTTAGCTGTAGATATCATTAAAAGATCATGTTAGGAAAATACTTTAGCTGTAGATATCATTAAAAGATCATGATCAGAAACTCAGAAGAAAATCTGCCTTCCGAAAATCTTAGGTCCCTCTGAAAGCTATCCCAAAAACAGGAGAAGTCGTTCTACAAGAAGAGGGTAGGAGTCATCTCTAGAGACCCTTAACACCCTCGAAGATACTGCCTCCTGGAGCTCCTGCCTCCCGAAGCCCTCAACGCTCTCGGAGCCACAGCTTCCTGAGCCCTCGGAGCCATGTCTCCTGGAGCCCTCGACGCCTCCGAAGCCATAGCCTTCCAGAGCCACTGTCTCTCAGAGCTTGGATAGACTCCCCAGGAACTCAAAGGGAGGGATTATCTAATCCTGAAAAAAAAATCAACTAAAAGGGATCCATCAGCTGTCCTCCTCTGGTAAGAAAATGACCGACATTCAATACAATACATATGAGAACCGTCCTAACATCCCAAATATAAGTGGGGCCAGACTGACATATTGGAAAGTGCGGCACCGCAATAATTTACTGGCTGGTCGCCACGTTAAAGCATTTAGGCTCATATTTCATGTTTTAGTAATTAATGATAATAAGAAATTTATGGACTAACATGTTTATTTGAGTTATAAAAATATTAGTCACAAAGGTGTTGCAAAGCTAGAAGAAGTATGTGTGAAAAATATGAAAATAACTAGCTCAAGACAAAGATATAATTGTAGGGTATTTTCTTTTGCCGGTCAAAGAAGATTAGAGAAGAAAATTGATTAGATTAATAGGATAAGTACTGTACTATTAAGAGGGGTTAATGTGTGTTAACTTGAAACATCTAAAGTGCCATAATTGCTCAAACTTGCATTTCATATAAAGTGGGAAATTTAGTTTGAGAGAAATCAAAGAAAGATGGCCTTTTAGTGTTTCTGAGTTATGACCGCTGTATAGAAAAGAATGTTATGTTCAAGTTTCAAGTGTTACGGTCTGACCGCATGGCCTTACTGATCTAACCGTTGTATAACCATGTTTAAGATGTGTTCAAACCTCAGTCTCAGTCTGACAGAAGGGTTCAAACCCTCTGCTCTGGGTGGCAGTCTGACCGCTAGGCATGGCCGATCTGATCACCAGAGAACATAGAGTTTTGACACTTTATTTCCTACTCGTGGTCTGACTACCAGCCTGTGTCAGAAGAAATCATCACGACTTTAAAGCCATTGAACGATTGGCAATCTGACCACCAGTTGACCTGCGGTCTGACTGCCAGTGTCGTAGAAGTGTCAAATCAACAGAAACAGTCACATTTTAGAGTGTGGCCTATATATAGTCGTCTAGCTGGTTTAAGGGAGGGTGCTAGCACTTTACTACAACTCATTTGAGCTATTGCCTTCCTCTTCTCCCTCTCTTGGCTTAGTGGTTATATTTTTAGAGTGTGGGAGCATCTAGCGTATAACTTTGAAGAGTTTGAGCATTAGGGCACTAGTGATCCTTCAAGCAAGCATCATCGACTTGTTACTCTTGGAGATTGCTGCCTTCTAGACGGCTTGAAGGTTGTTACGCTATTAAGCCCTTCAAAAAAGATTGTGAAGAAGCCCTGACGGTGATTGTGAGAGGCTTTGAGCACGTATTGCCGGAGAGGCAAAGTGCTACTCTAGTGATCGAGGTATTAAGTAGTTCTTGTTCTATTCTGACTTAATATCAAGTTGCTCGGTGTCTTTATAGAAGACAATATATGTTAATTGTTGTAAGAGTTTAATGTTTTTTCTGTAAAAGTATTGTTTTTGTTACTTCACTTGTGACGTCCTTATGTGTGTTGAACATCTTAGACATACATAAGCCGCGTCTAGTTTGGCCGTTAAAATCGGGTGTGACAATCACCAGGCTCTGGAACCCTCCGGGGCCCCGACCTCCCGAAGGCCCCCGTCTCCCGGAGCCTAGGTGGGCTCCTTGGAGCTCACATGAAGGGGCCATCAGACCTTGGAAAAAGATCAATCAAAGCAGGCTCACCAACCGTCCTCCATCTACAAAGAGGTGACATACATTTAATGCGACGCAGGTGGAGGCCATCCAGATATCTTGGCAGTGCGGCACCGGAATAGACGACTGACAGAATACCACGCCTTTAGAGCCACTTGCATCACTATATCGCTATAGTAAATAACATTTTCTAAATTAGGGGCAGAGGTATCCCACATAGACCCGTATTGTGTGATTCAACCGGCTCTAAGCCCTTGACGTATTGTAATATTTGTATCGCTGGAACGACATACATGTATATATGTACCATGGATAGCCCTATAAATACAGACCCTTGGCCATCAGGCCAATGGACTGATCCTTTTTACCATCAACATATTTGGTGTTCCTCTCTCTCCACTTGTTCTCCAAACTTAAGTCACTCCTGTGAGTGAGTCGTCACCACACTTGTTCATGCAAGATATCTTCTTGCGCCAACAACTAATATGAGTTAATACTCATTAATTATACGCTAATCGTGTAATTAGCGTAGCCTGGCTAGGGAGAAACGTGGATGAAATCTGTTTCCCAGGAGCCATGTTGCAATAATGATTTTGCATCGGATAAGCCTAGCCAAACAAGCTGTACATACAACCAAACACCATGTCCTTGCACACGGTGAGCCTGGTCGGCCCCCATCCAGACTACCAAATGCCCTAAAACGTGGATCTCATTGAATTGAAATATAAAAAATAATTAATATATAAATTATAAAGATAATATTTAATGTATTAAAAAATATTTTCGATAAACACTTAAAATACATAAAAACATCACTCTCCTCGAACACTTTCTACGGTCATCTTAAACAATTTATTCTAACATTCTAGATATGAAGTCATTGATGATGGTATCAACATCATTCTCATCTAGCAATTTCTTCTCAATACATAAAGTTACCAAACCATTTAATCAACGTGCTTTGAATAAACTAACAATTTTACATCATGTACCTATCTATTGCTCAATTTTTTAAAATAATAAACATACAAAAAATATCTACAGTTACAATCTAAAGGGAGTTTAATATTTTATTCTCTTATAGGCCCCTTACTGTAAATCACGTCGAACCAAACATGCAAGACTATTCTTAAAAATTTAGAATTTAGAGATCAAATAACATGCTACTTTAATATTTTCTATAACTCTACTATAAAATGGAGTAGCAGGTCTAGTTTTTTTATAAAATGATAGGTGATAGTATGTAATTATCCTGTTCGAGAACATCATTTTTAGCCTGAGAAAAAAAGATCATAATGTTCATTTTTTCTACGAGAATCATCATGTTTCTTTTCAGCTGATTCAGTCTCTCGTGAAGCTACTACTTTTTATGTAGTTTAATTATCTTGTTTTGCTAAATGCTGTTCGAGTCTAAAACAATCATAATACCAGCATAAAGGAAGACAGATTGTTTGGTAATTAGTGGTATCCCTACCTTCTTCTTTCTTTTAGAGAGCTACATAACAGTACTAGGTTAAAGCTTATAGCTTCAAGGAATATGTTAGTGAGTAGTGTAACATATGGCTAGATCCTTATAAGTTTAGGTATCCTCTTGGACACTAAAGTATTGGCAATGCATTATAGATGATCTAGATTATTAAAATATGCGTGCATCCATGAAACTGTATGTATTAGTCATGGACACTAGTTATTTGTTCTTTGATTCCTAGACAAGGCCGTTGTAAAATCATTGAGCATAAATGAGACGAGGGCCGCGGCCAAGGGCGTGTCAAAGAACTTGAGCAATGGCTCTGGGGAAGAGGTGTAGGACTATACATATACACCTATATGAGAGGAACTTTAGGTTTTGAGGGCCGAGGTAGCCGCCCCGCTTGCCCCTCCCCCCTCTAGGGCTGGCCCTTTGTGCCTTATGATCCTAAATATAAATCTAGATATAGATACGGTCTCTAATATGATATTTTAAGTAAGAAAATATTTTTTATGATGACTCTAATATCATTAATTTTATGTTGTTAATCTATATGAATTTTTAGTTATTGATAGTTAAATCTAGAAATTTTATGTACTCAATCTATATGATTTTTTTTCTATTGATGATCAAATATAGAAAGGTCTTCGGAGCCTGTCCGGCCTCTCATGTTTGCTTGCACGTAAAATTCAATTGTTCCTTTATGAAAAATAATGTAACACAACTTGCATGTGTCCACTCTTTTTTTTTACATGAAGCTGTCGAATATTGATAAAATTAATTATGCAAATGTAGATTAAAATATGTATATCTATTCATTAATTATACATATCGAAGAGAAAGATACAAGATTTTATATATATTTGGACATTACTACGACCAATCTCACCAGTTATGACGATAATCCAGTGACAAATGATGTAATTGTTATAAATCACTATGTAAATAATAGATAAAGGAATCACAAAATTAATGATGAGTCATAATATAACTCGTCACTTATGATAATAGTGATGGGTCGTAATTATAATCCAGCACTTATTACCAGTTATAAGTGATGAGTCATTCTAGTCAGTCATAAGTGACAGGTCAAGTTACGACCCATTACTTATTACCAGTCATAAGTGACGGGTCATCTATGATTAGTCATAAGTGATGGATCAAGTTATGACCTATCACTTATTATCAGTTATAAGTGACGAGTCATCCTTGACAAGTCATAAGTGACAAGTTATCTTTGGCGAGTCATAAGTGACAGATCAAATTGTGATCTAATCAACTCATTAGTGCCGGATCATCCTTAAAAGTCATTAGTGACAGGTCAAGTTATGACTTGTCACTAATGACCAATTTGATATGTACATAACATGATACTATATTTTTTTTAATTTTATTTTATTTTTCTCTTATTTTTTCTCACCTCAGCAGCATTAGAATAGAAATCATTGTATATTTTTACTCAAGTTTGATGTAAGGGGTGGCGGCTATAGACACAAACGTGAGTTTCTGAAAATGGTGCAGAAACTTTAGCCGTTTTTGGCCTAAAAAAATTTGTTGAACCTAACAAAGTTGGGAAAAAAACGAATATAACTTCTTCTATAAATATCCGTAGAGTAAAAAATCAAAATCGAAGTTTGTATACAAAAGTTATGCCTATTTTATCGAAGGTCACTCTAAATCACCTATTAACTTATAATTTAAAAAAACAGTATTAAGTGACGGGTCACGGTTATGAACCGTTACTTATAATCTTTAGCAAAAAATATTAAAAAGATAAAATTACAATACGGCAAAACCATCACTTATGACTATGGTTATGACCCGTCACTTATGGCCTTCGATAGAAAATATTAAAAAGATAAAATATCCGTCTTCTTTCAGAACGCACGTGATGATATGGTGGTAAGCACAACACACGCGAGCGAAAGTCGCGAATTCGATTCCTACGGAACACATAGTTTAAATATAGTGTGAAACATAACAGGTGGCACGTACCGAGTGGTGATGACTTGGGTGAAAAAATATTTTTGACTTTTTTCGTATCTAAAAATATGAAAAATATTTATTAGTTATAAGTAACATATCGTAACTATAACCTATCACTTATGACCTTCCTTAATGACGAATTAAGTTGTAACCTATTACCAATGACTATCACTAATAATTTTATTAATAACAAATCATTATCTGTTATTTATGATCTATCATTAGTGACACGCTCAAGGTAACATATCGTTACCTATGGACCTTTTCACGTAATGAATAGTGATAATCTGTAATGTCTACGTATGTGTTATCCTAGTATTGCAAGCGCGCCACCTATCTATGATCATAGTGCGTTGGTTAGGAGGCTAGCTGATCATAGTGCAGTAGTACAGTGCAAAGACGGCGTCATTCGCGCTGCCGCACGTCCAGAGATTATTGAGGCCCGTCATGCCGTGCATGTCCAGGAGGGAGGATCTCGACTCGTTCCGTCCAGGAGGTCGATCATCACATTGCGGGAGAAAATACTCGTAATCGACGAAGGCGACACCTGAAGGTCCGGCGCAGCTTCCAGATAATGGCAAGTCCAAACACTATTTGCCAACTGGAGTAGTGCAGCGCGCTCTCCCGGCAAAAGCGATGAAAAATCGCGAGAGACCCCGAGCCATGCGGCGGCTCGATCGGTCCACAGCGGTAGCCGCCGGAGCTGCCCTCCCGCCGTCTCGTCTGCCGCCTCCTTTGCACGTCGCTCTCGGTCCTGTCCGAGCTGAGAGCCGTTGCTGTCTGGACACTTGTCGTCGGGAGGCCGGCCTCAAGAGCTCTCGAGGTCCTCGAGCGGCGCGATTCGCCCAGGTGTCCGCGGCGAGGATTCAGTCGGTCGCCACCTGTCCGTCCTGGCGTCAAAAATCAGCGCCAGCGAGAGGAGCCAGCTACTGTAGAATGAGCGAGACAGTACAACGAGAGTGAGAATCGATGATTGTTTCCACTGAGACGTTTCACGTATTTATAAAACGATGAGTTTATGCAGGTTCGGAAGGCATCCTTCTGAACGGGCAACTCTCACGAGCAGTTCCTCGGGCGGTTGGTGCCGGCGGTTGATCCTATATACTCGTAACACCAGCAACTTGTCCGGCAACAAACTTAACCAACCGTACCGGATTCGGGGCGGTGACGATGGAACGGCGTGAAACGGTGCAGTACCAGTACAACGCTGACGCGGATACACCAGCGCTGTCCAGGACCAGTAGAGCATCGGGTGGATCCACCGCTTCCCCACGCCCAAAAAAAAAAAAAAACACCGGCAGAAGCCTACGTGCCGGGCTGAACCTGGGATTCTCCTCGATCCACATGTCGCGCGCACGGCGGCACGTCGCGTCCGGTCAGTGGCGGATCCAGGATTTAGCGATTGGGTATTCAATATTAAAAAAAATATTCAATCCAAAATACGAGAAGTCCATAGTAGCGTAAATTTTAAAGTATAAATTATTTATAGTAGAGAAGTTTCAACTAATTAAAAGAAATTACAAAGCATTTAAAGAAAATTACAATTTAACTTTGTGTTCCTTTATAGCTTAGAAGCGTTTAATGATATCACTATCCTTAATTTGCATAAAAAACTCACGCTCAACTGCTGATTGCCGAACTGGACAGTCACAACATAAAGATCATAAATACCTGATGTTTGTTGCTATGTGGGCTCTTTTCAGTTAGATAAAAATGCAAAACCCTCCCAAAAGTCACTTGAATTTTAACTTTCCCCTCCAAAAATTATTTTGTTACAAAAAAAAACCCTAAAGGTTTGATTTTGTTACAAAAACACGCCTAAAAATTTAAAAAATTTAAAAAAATCACAAAAAATTCTAAAAAAAACTAGAGACAATTATAAGACCTTTTGTGAAATTTGTTTTCAAAAATAATATCCTTTGCATCATATTACATGGAGAGTAAGTTTAAAAAAAAAGAAAAACATGCAACTCATTTATTAATTCGAGTTAAATGCATAGTTAATTATTTACTAATCCAAAAATTATGAAACAATTTTTTTTAGTCTTCTTACATGCTCCTCTATCTTGTAAAAATACATGAAATCTTGAAATAGTTACTGTAACGTGCAGGATTGAGTAAATGTGTTGCAGATAGATTAATTCATAACTAATCCATAACACCCCCAAAATTAGTGAAACCACTTTTATTAGTTTACTAAAATAATTAGTTTACGATTTGCTGAGTGGTCTGATAGATTGAAGCAGCAAAGATATATATACGTAGTATAGGTGCTATATACTCAATTTTTTTGCAAAAAAGTTGGGTATTCAATTGAATACCCATGCATCATGGTGGGTCCGCCCATGCGTCCGGTGCCGCCTCGTCTCGCCACCTGCTCTCCGTCGCGTGCCAAAGCGCTCACGTGGCCGGGTGGTGGGGGCTGCTGCCACCGCCGGAGAGCCATCGGCGTCGGGACACCTGTCGCGGATGAGGCCATATGCCATCATGCCATTTGGTCGCGTCGCTGAGTTCACCAGCGGCGGAATTCGCCCAGGTGGCCAGGTGTCCGTGGTGAGTGTTCAGTCGTCAGTGGTTCGGTCGTCACCTGTCCTGCCTGCGCCGTCGCAGTCAGAGATCTCTAGGCGTCCAAGTCCGTCGTCGAGCAAGTTCAGGATGGGCGATTGCACAGAAACCCAATTTTCTAGTCGTTAAACAAAATCAGTACCAAGTTAATAAGGTAAGCTGGTCATTAAATCTTCCGTTACCACTCTGGTTGTTTGAAATCAACCTCTCTTATTATAAACACTTGAACATGGTATTTTTATATAAATTTGATAATATATGAAAAAAGTAATTTCATACTACGCGAATTTTTTTACCAATTGCGAGATATTAGATACAAAGATTTCTTATTGTTTAATTTTTAGGACATGTATAGGAACACACAACCAGCCCACAATTGTAAAAAACTAGTCTGCAACCCAATATATATACTATTTTCCACACCAGGCATAATTCAGCTACAATTATTTTTCACCACATATTATGCAAAAATGATCTGGTTGAGGATTAGATTTATTTTATTTTTTGTGAATTTTTCAATTACTTCTATCTACTGATTCTAACAACAAAATAATGATTTACAACTTTAAAAAAAATTATACTATGAGGTTTGTTCAAAACATTAGTCGACCGTACTTGACAACATGCACTGCCAACTGAACCGGCGCTCAGTGGTAAATCTTGGTGATCTGAAGATTGAACTCAAAATCGATGAGCTTGTAACAATCAATGATACTTTAATTTTATTTAATTAAAAAATGCTTTGCCTTTTAGTTTAAGGACATGACCTTCTTTCGGTGTTGCACACCGCCTCCATATTCTGCGGTACGGCCCTGCGTCCAACCTTACTGGATTCGAGACGTTCTACATGGGGTCACGCGCTGACGCGAAAGGGAGAAGCTACCAGTGCTGTGCAGGAGCTGACCAGGACGACAGGTGTTTGGTGAGCTTGTGACGAGCCGATCGTGCAGGAAACTGGTGTCGGGTAGGCCGCCAAAGTAGAAGCACCATCGTTGGAATTTTCTGCATCAGCCTCCCTTACTGCCACCTTCAGGTTTCCGCTCCTGCCCATTCTTGGAGGTTCTAGAAGACTTCGCACAAACCAAAGGCGTCGAAGAAGCTTTCCTTGCAGCCTCTGTGACATATCCTCTAATCCGATCTTCGGAAGAAACTTCGTCTGAGCTCCGAAGCAGACCAGACCCTACCAGTCCCTATCTCTGAACATGACTTGCTTACACGTAAACCTCAGATACACTAGTCTCCCGTGTAAGTTACACCTTAAATTCACAGCCAGAAATGATAAATCGGGTGGATCATGTAGACAGATCATTGCCGCAGAAGATACAGCATCAGTCTTCAGGCACACACGGAAATCAGCTCGTCCTTGGCGCAGAAGAATAGACACACTCACCAGGCGCATCAAGCATGTATAAATACGACTCTAGCACTCCATGAAATCCGTTAGGACATTACATTCGCGTATGAACAGTCATTAGTTTACCATTTCTTACATTCCTCAAATCATTTAGGTCTTCTTTTATTCCGTGAGCTCCCTATCAGTGCAATCCCAGGTGGATCATGTGGACAGATCATTATTATATGTATGTATGCATGGTAAACACGAGTACATGTAAGCAGCACCCTTGTATGCAGGTGGATCACAGCTTCTGTCAAAAGCTCAGGAGCATAAGTAATTGGAGTAAGTTAAACAATACCCCGTTGTAACGGTCACAAATTGTACGAACAAAATCGCCTCCTGTTCAGGAAGAAAAGGAACCTTCAGCAGATCCTGACTCAACAGCTAACTAAATGCCGGAGATGCCCTGTACACTGAAACATGAAAAAAGCACAGTTAAAACAAAAAGGTAAATACTTCAAATTGTATGATGCTGACTTTTGGGTGGTATATACCCAAAAATATTTCTTGTATGATGTATTAGTATTTGATCATTTAGCATATAACGAGTTCCATTTTTCCTATACATCAAACAACTTAAGCCACAGTGGGGGTTTCCCCTACTGTTTTCCTTTCAAGAAACTTAAACTAGAAAAGACACCCCAAATACCATATTCTATCTTGGAGCCCATGCCTTGAGAAAAGGGAAAGGATCGTGCTTATTAGGAATGAAATCACGGAAGGCAAATATTGAAGTATGCGAATTAGCACAACACAGATTTATTCTACAGGCCAGCATTTACTTTCAAATTATCACTTTTCAGCTGAAGAATCTAGGAATTATGTGCCGCTCACAACCACAGGAAGAGAATAGTTCAGCAACTCTTGAGAAAAAGATGATATGAATACGATGGTAGTTTCTTGTGAAAGAGTAGTGGGTTTAAGCTGGATAATCTAGATTATTTTATGAAATTGGTTTCCTCCCGCATTTTAACTCTAAGCAAGAGCTAAGCTTTACCAAGCCAAATAGCGTACTGGGAGCCTATTTGACATCATTTTCATCACCCATCCACAATGGTTTAAATTGCCATTTTTCGTGGTGTCGCAGTGTAGCGGAGTCGCAGGCTAGAGTTCATAGCGGGCGCTATAGCAGAAGTTATCCTACTTCGTGGTCACATAGAAAAATGTCAATTATAAATTTCTTTATTGTGTAAAATACCACGATAGCTGTTGAAAACCAAGTTATCACTTAACAACAATAAACGTGCACACAAAACCGTAAACAATACAACCGTGACAATATATAAGGCCTTCTGCTTTTATCTATAGTTTATCCGTACTCCCAAGCTTGATATATTCGTTGGGTCGCCGGTATTGAAGTTGTAAAGGTTGTTGATTCACTAGCAGCAGTAGATATGCTCACATAAAAGGCTAAAATAAAAAAAATAAGAAGCACACTGTAAGCATTAGTTTGTACTACACGTTAACTCTATCATACACACATAAGTGAATATTACTAGGTACTTGCTACAGCCTGCATAAAACTACCAAAAAGTAAGGAACATCAATGAGCTAATCAAGATCTGCCGACTTATCTTCAAATCAAGATCTGCCCACAACATCGTGTTTATGAAGCAATGGTAACAAGGTACATTTCAAAACACCACCTAGCTGATGGTTGAACCTATGTGGCATTAAGGTCAAAGTTGGTTAGACCAAATTGAGCTGTTAGGAGAGTTTCTTACTTTCACTGTTCCGCATGCTCACAGATGTTAATTTCTCGCACAGATTCCCATTGAAAATTCATGACAAATACTCACTATTGATGACAAATTGAGCGTTAGAAGGGTTTCTGATTGGCAATTCATTATGGGAACTGCCAATCAGAAAAATTCAGCCACTTCCCTGGTGAACTTGGATTAGCTAGTCAATGCTAGGTATGATACAATCTAGCTGTTATAATGCCTTCTGTTTAAGCACAATGCTTGGTAGGTATAAGGATATGAACAGTTAAAGACTTGGGGCCTGTTTGGATAAGCCCCCCCCCCCCCCCCCAAAACAAAAAAAAGTAATAAAAATTTTAAAATTCTTTTTTTACCGTGGACTGAAAATACCAGGATATAGTATAAGCAGAAAAAAAGACATACAGATTACAGACAAATAGTAGTACTAGAGTTTGACAAAGAACAGGAACTACCTGCATTCCTGTATGGGACCTTGATGATCTGAAGAGTATCACCCTTTTATTTCTTCCAATAAGAACGAGACAATGCTCCCACCTTAACTCTATTCTGAGGGCAAAATACTATCTCACACTTCAGGAGGGAAGTTAAGTTAGCACCTACTTAACCAGTAAGATCACGCCTCAACATTATCTCTACACTCAGTTGTGTCGATAGTGATGGTTGATATGCAAAACCTACAAAATATTTTGAATCTAGGGAGAGACTTTTCTTCATTGTCTCATAAACAAGATAGGTAATATATGCTGCTGGCACTACTTTGAGAAGATTAGGTACAAGCCCTTTGTAAAATCCAGAAATTCCCTCACGCTGTATTGTTCTCCAGAAAACATCAGTCATTCCTCTATATGCAGCCTCTGAATTGGCTGGTTGAACTTGCATTCTGTAAGTAGTATTAATGAAACAAACATGTGTGAGAGAGAAAGTCATTGTTGTAAATGTATACATTTCTATCAACAAAAGGTACTGCTCACCTTGTTCTGATGACTTGTAAAGGGTAAAGACATGTTGCTCCTAGCGCTCCTGAGACTGTTCCACAACCCAATTGTACTTAAGGGCCAGGATCTACATAAGAAAATTGTAATTTAGTGACACCAATTGGAAAAAAAAAGGAAGAAGTGCAAACACATTTTTTAAGAAGTGTACCACTGTCCTTGAGGATATATGTCTTGGACATTTCTTTCAATGTTTCATAAACAGTATGATCAATTCCAGCATAAGGGACCATGCCAAGCAAAGATGGAACAAGTCCTCTGTAGAACGCTCGGGGGCCTTCATGCATCCATATGTCCGTTGATAGTGCACCAAGGCTAGGAATTTTGCCGCTCTCATAAGTCTGTAGACGAGTCTTCACCAAATCGATGGGATAAATCACTGTGTGCGAATGCACCAGCCAAACCACCAGCCATGAGACGTCCGGAAGTACCAATATCACTCTTATTTTCTCCTTTGCTTTTCGTTATGTATTCTTTAAGCATTTCATAGGTGTAGAATCTAATTGCACTTTCTGGAGCAACTTTTACCACATTCAGTCCATTCCCTCTGAAGAATCCAAATAGACTGCCCTCTCTCCATATATTCTGAACTGCATGTGCAACTGTAGTATGTTTGTTTGAACTTGCATAATAACTTTGAGGCGATCAAGAGGTGCCGTTGCAGTACGAGATGTTGCACCAGCAATCCCTCCTGCAATCAGATATTTGCTTGCACTTACATGTTTACTTATTCCTTCCGGTATAACAGCCTGCTCACCAATATCTACAAGGCAGACTCTTTCCCAGTGATGATAAAATGTTTTTAATGGTTGCTTCATGAGGGTAAAGCAAAAGAAAATCTCTCCATTCCTCAAAGGTAATAATTCCATCGTTGTCCTGATCCACATGCTCAACAAATCGTGCAAGCTCTTCATCATCAATTTCTATACCTGCAAACAGTAAACTGATATTACTTGTAACCTGTAAGACGTATCGAAGAGACTAGATTTGTCAGTTGGTAGTTTATTGAATTCAGACATAGTTATTCACATTTTCTAGCAAGTGATGTCTACAAACAATGTGCGTTGCATTTTTAAAAGCTAAACAAAATTCAGATACAAGATACCACTTACTGTTTTCTTAATGGTGAATTAGCCAATTAGGCTGACATATGCTTGCTAGATATACACGAGCTACATGCATGTGTTTTTTTTTTTTTGGCCATTTTTATGGTTGTGCTGATAGACAGAGATCACTAGTAAAAAAATAAAGATATAAGGAACCGATTAGTACTTTTGAAATGGTGAAGCTCATTGCAATGATAAAATGGGTTAATAAACAGACATTAAAAACTATGTTGTTGTTTTTACATTGACTGATTACCAGGATGAAACTCAAAATTTGCATTATAGAAACTAAGAGTAGGCTCTAAAAATGATAGATTACAAGGTTGAAACTTAAACCCCACCTTAGCTCAAACACTTCAATATATGTAATTTCCCCTACAAGACTTGAACAACATTTCTCAAGTAATCCAAATCTTCTCACAGATGTCAGCAACATCAAAAGTAATAGAATTTCCACGGTGGCAAAAGATATCCACAAGCACATCATTAAGCTCCCTGGAAAAGATATCTACTCCTAATAAGCATCATAATCACCAGCTATACCTAGTCTATCCATGAAGCATGTATTGCGGTATGCTTTCACTCCTCAAGGGAGCTGATTTAGCTTCCAGCATTAGCAACAAACTGTTGTCACCTAAATGAATTTTAATGTTGATTTTCCTTCTCTTGGGCCAACCGGTGGAGCTTCCTTTCGACCCTTGCCACAACCGGCCCAACCACGACTGCTCTATACCTGTGCTAGTGCTCATTCTACGGTTGGGCAGGGGGCATTTTGGGGATCGGTTGGGTCTGGCTTGGAGCAGCTGAAGAGTAGCGGCGGCGGCGGAACTGCTACCCCAGATCTTCCACGCTCGTGTGCCTATCCATGCGATGGCCAGACTCTCCGCTGGCCCCTGGTTCAGATCTGGACGCTGGGGATGTGCTGGAGCGGCGCAAAGGATCGGGGAGGCCGAACCGACTGGCGGTTGAGGCAGCCATCCGTGGCGTGCGTGCTCCAGGTGAGGCTCTGATATATTTAAGTGAGGGTCCTCTCGATTGGCATAGGAAAAAGGGGGTGAAAATTCTCTCTTGCTCTGTTTTCTCTCCGTTTGGCGTGTGCTTGAACTCGGACATCTTCTTCCTGTTCGGTTGTGTGCAACGCCGGGGAGAGGTGGTGATGGTGGAAGCTGGTGCTGTGACGCCAAGGTCCGCCCACACGTGCCGACGCAGTGTGGTAGGGCATTGTATCTTCATCTTCGTTCTCGCCGGCGCAACGGCATGCGATAGGATTTTATAGACATCGACCTTCAAGTCATGCTTTGCCTCTAATGTTAGCTCTTTCCATCACTTTTCTCTATGAGTGTTTATCTCCCTTTTGATCCGAACAGTGTGGGTGATTATGTTTATTGCTTGATGATGATGATGGCATGAACTGAAATTAGGTTAGATAGTTAAGTGCAATAGACAGAATTTGAGTAATCCTCTAATTAGATTGTTGTTCTAGGCAGTGCATGAATCTTGCGGTTTGTGATCTTTGTGGTCTGACCCTGTATGTCTAGTTTGGAAAGTATTTGTGCACTGTCAATTGGCTCGTATCCCTGGATTAAGTGCTATTGGAGCTGTAGAATTATATAGCTTACTTTCTACTTATTTTGTCGGTCTACAGATTGGTTTACTTCAGTTTGCACTGTTTTGTTTTCCCTTCTGTAATTCTGGATTAAGTTGTAGCACTATCCAGGGATATTTGTTATGCTTCAGAGGATGATAGTCATGTTTTGATTTTAGGTGTGATTTTATTATCTAGTCCAGTCCTTGATGTATTCAATGATATGTTAGGGAGCAGAACCTAGTTGTTTTGGGGCCAACTATAGTGAACATCTGAGAGCAATACTATTGTTTCTTCTTGCTGTTTAGTACTGGTTTTCTATACATGATGAATGATCTTTGATTTCTCAATTGATAGCTCATTCTTGCAAGCTCATGTATATCTCTTATAATCTGTTGAGATCTGATTATGGTGTTTATGGAATATGGATATATATATGCTCTTATTATCACACATATTACAACACAAATAAAACCAAACTAAATTTCTCAAAGCTATCAGAGCAAAGTATCGAATTTCTAGTTCAGAAAACCCCAAACTTATCCACACGCACATAATAAAGCTCCAGAGGGAGGATCTTTGCAACTAACAAGCATCACAATTTCTAGCAGCCGAAGCACGTATCTTTTATCCGTTCCACTTTTCAAGGGAGCAGATATAGCTTCCAACACCAGCAACGGACAAAACTGAGTTAGGACACGACTAAGCAACCTATTTACCTCAAAAGAAACCATCACCATACTATATTGCATTCTGATCGCCAAATTTAACTCAGATATCCCAATTATGAAAAGAGCTTATATTAGTTTACTACTCTAAGGAGACCCATGGCCTCGCTTGAACCACATTTGAGATATCACAGGGTCGAGCTAAACGAGAGGAAGCACTTGTAGGAAGGAGGCCAGGAGCGGCATTGGAGTTACCAGCCTTGACGAGCGCGTGCCAGAGCTCCTCGGGCAGGATGCATCCGTTGTGCTCGACGTCGATGGCCTGGAAGATGCGGTAGAGCTCGAGCTCCTTGTCGTCCATGTACCTGCGGAAGTCGTCTTAGCCGACGCTGCCGTCATGGTCCCGGTCGCAGGCGCGTAGTCCTCAGCGCCGCCGCCGCCGCCGCCGCTCCCCTCGGGCACGCGCAGCGCGGCGAGGCCGGTCACGATCTGCGCGTGGTCGAGGTGGCCCCGCCCCGCCGCGTCGAAGAAGCCGAACACGCCGCGGATCCGTGCCTCCCGCTCCGCCTCCGTCTCCCGCAGCGCCAGCAGCACGTGCTCCATCGTCGCAGCCGCCCGCGCCGGGCCGCCGCACCGTCCCCCTCCCCTCGCCGGGCCGCCGCACCCTCCCCCTCCCCTCCCATCTCCACTTCTCTCTTTGTTTGCAACGAACCCCATCGCTACTGTAGCTGAAAATGATTCTAACACAATTTTAATCAAATAAATAAACAAATACCGATAAATTTACACCGATCTAAAATTTTCAAAAAGTAACTACTCTATGATACCGTTTTGGCATTACACAACTATCATTTTTCACCGACTGAATGCACACTATTTTTCAAATTAACGTATGCAAAAGTTAAATTAAAAAAAATCAAATTTCCAAGTGATGAGGCTAACCATCCTCTCAGAAAGTGGTAAGGGGCGTTGCACGGCGGTACTCGGGGTGGGCCCTACCCGCCCTCTGAGAGGATGGTAAGGAGTGACACTGCCATTGTGGTATTCTTACAGTCCTACCAAAGAGCTGCAGCCGTTTCAGAAGGTGATAGATAATTATTGTATAAATATTATCATCAAAAGTTTATATATTTAAATATTAATAATAAAAATATAAAAATAACTCGATCTAAGAAGGCATGGAGATATTGGATATTTAGGTCAGTTTGGAAGGAAGCTCTAGGCAGGGATTCCGGCCCAATCTTATATGGAAACTAGGTCAGCAAGGATGAGGCTGAGGAATTTTTATATTTTTTTTTCAAAATTTTCAAGATTACATACCCGTTTTAAAAATAATGAAGTCTACCCTACTATCGCCCGTTCAACGAGCAAGAATAAGATCTTGCCTGTTGAATGGGCGACACCTGTGGACCTCGGCTGGCAGCACATTTAATAATCTGGGAGAGCAAGGTCTCTCCTGTTTAGCGGGCGAGACCTTGTTCTCGTCCGTTAAATGGGCAAGACCTTCCTCTCGCCTGTTCAATAGGCGATACCTTCATTCGATTTAATTCAACTGCAGAACTATATGTATAATTAGTTTTTAATATAATTTTTATTCGGTAAATTGAAAATTATTGCACATTAATTTTCTCAAATGTTTTTATTTAGTTGGTGTAAAAGTATGTTGAATTTTTTGTACGAAGTGGCTTTGTGAGAATACAAAATCTAATTTGTTGAATAATAGTAGTTATGAAGCACAAATATCATATAACTCGGCACGAAGTTTACATATGATGATAAATATTACATGGGACATGATATTTTTTATCACTGCGCGAATGGACCATAACCGTAAAGAGATGACAATAAACGTTGGCATATACAGTACGCCTAAAGACTAACTTAATAGCATGCTACTGTTAAATCTAACATGCCTTAAAGAATGAAAATAGGTCAGGGTATAATAGATGCTCTCTACTGAGTGCACCTAGGATATTTGCCCTTTCTTAGGACATTGCTTCCCCTCCCCCGCCTTAGCGAGACAAGCCCTCTCCCGCTTCTTTTCCCTCTTTGCTTCGCGTGCTTGAGACTTTGTCCTTGCTCCTTCTCCTGCCACTTCATCCGTAATTCCTCTTGATGTCGCTCATACTCACGGTGTTGGTAAGCTTCCCTCTTCCACTGCATCTCCATATCCACCCAACGCTTATGGTCCTCATTCTGCTCCATATCGAGCTATTGCATGAAGTCGCAAATAGGTGGAGGAGACTGGACAAAAGAAACAAGATGTGGAAAGTGCCACATGAGTGATCTATGTCGCTATACCGGTGGGTACTCATACAGTCCATGTCGAGGCTTGTTGTACTGGTAGTTGGCACACATGAAGAAGCGTATGCCATATGTGTAGGATATGTCCTGGGACTCGTGAAGCCTACAAGGGTAACCACATAAGCACATTGGTGGTTTGACCCACTAGGGGATGAAAATCCCCCAATATTTCTTGGGTGGGCTTGGTAGAGCTGAGGAAAACATTGCAATTGAGAGAACTGAGGTAGGAGTGGTCTATCCATGGATGAGGATGGGGTTATTTATAATGGATGGGGGCTGGTGTATGAACTGAGTGCAGGGCTTGGCTGGGGGTTGGAGTATAGGATTCCCTGTGAAAGCTGGAAAAGTTGTGGTATTGATGCTTTGTAGAGATTACCTGCAGAAGCTGTTGCTTCTTGTGGTCATTTCATTTTGCAAAAGTTTAGCAAGTAGTTATCATTGCCGTTGCATGTAAGGCAGGGAATCCAATGAAATCATTGGGCTTAGAAAAAAACGTATTGGTAGAATGGTAAATCCTGGCCATTTTATTGAAGAAAGTAAATTACATCACATATAAGGGTCATCATAAGTATTTATTGCCTGTCTGTGGCTACAGTACGTAAGGCAATATGCACCGACTTGTACCCTATTCGTACACAATCTTCGACAAGATACAATGGCATTTAGTACTCCATCGCTAAATGAAGCATGGCTTATGGAAAGATAGATTTTCGGGTGCAACAAAGTATCTACTGGGTTGGTGGAAAAGATGGAGGTTTCTCATCCAGATATTCCCAGCGTATCTCTTGGAAGTTGCATCCATGAGGGTATGGCTTCCTGCACACGTAACCTTGTGCCAGTCCATGTGCCACAGGTCCCGACATAGCCGGAAGGCCATACACGCATTGTTGAGGAACCTGCATATTGCCGCGTGTAGTGAGGTACTTATCCCACCACTCTTTATTGAGTTCTTGTAGCCTAATCTTCGACCGTTCAACATCCGTGCGCCTCATTGCCGCAGCCTCATCATAACAATAGATGATGTTCGCGTACTCTTCTTCGTTCGCATACCATTCGTATTTGCACCTGGGCTTGTCATACTGTTGGAGGGAAGTAGGTGTAACACCTTAAAATTCAATTTTTGTAATAATTTAAAATTTTATTAGAAATTTAATGGGTGTTGCAATTTTGTTCTTTAGAAGAAATTAATTTCTAAATTTAAATTGTCATAGGTTATATAACATCGTTGCATTCATGCCATCTTAGTTGCAATAGGTTTTTATGCGTGGAAAAAGTTTATAAAAATTCGCTAGAAGTCGCTCGTTTAAACTCCTTTTGAAATTTGTTCAAAATCTAAAAAAAAGCAATTCGAAATTGGAAAAACTCTGTTGGGCTGAATCTCTCACCAGCCCACTCCTTCCCCGCCCCCCCCATCTCTTTTTCTTCTCCTCCCGAGCGACCCGCGCCCCTTTTTTCGTGCCGACCCATTAAGGCCGAGCCGTCCTATCTCTTGCCCGAGCCGGCTCCCTCCCATTTTTTTCCACTGCCAGGTGGGCCCAGCCCGAGCCGAGCCGCTCCGCTTGAGCCATCCGTGCCTGAGCCGCGGCTCCCCTTCCTCTTCCTCCCGCCACCTGACCCCGGCGCCCCCAAATCCGCCAGCCGCTTCAAATCCAAGCCTCCCCACGCCTTAATTCTTCAATCAAGTCACATGGCCATGACCACCGTGGCGTCCTCCTCCTGACCTCCTCCGCGCCGCCCTCTTCACCGCACTTCATAGCCAAGGATCTGCCCCTCGGGTCTCCTCTGTCGGGATCTGCCTCGCCGCTGGGAAGATCGTGCTTTGGCCGCCGGGAAGTTCATGCCTCGGCTAGTGTGGGCCTATGCCACTTGGAGGCCCGTCGACTGCCTATGCCCGGCTTGGGGTGCGGAATGCCATCACTTGCCTCGGCCTGGGGTGTGCCTTCATCGTCAACTTGGAGCAGAGGTGGTTCACCTGCTCCACCATCGCCCCTTGCTCCTCCTTCTCAAGTCCGTCTTTGCGAGCTCCAATGCCCTCGACCATCTCGCTTCTATGATCAGCAAACCCCTCGCAGTGGACTCCGACGAGACATGGCCCTCGCCGGTCCATGTTGAAGATCATGGGAAGAAAAAGAATAGAAAATGGGTATGGTTTGCTCTTCTTTGTCCTCCATATGCTTCTTAGTGCTCAGATCTGCATTCTCTAGACTGCACCGCCACCCTCTTGCTGGTCCGTGTTGCTCGGCTGTGAACACCCATTCTAACTTGTGATTGATTTCTTTGTTGCTGACCAACCCTAACTTGCTTGGATTGGTTATCTAAGAGTGAGCTTTCCTGGGAGATCGAAGCAAAATGTTTCATTCAGTTAGTAGCAGATTTCTTTGCTGCATTGTGAAATCTAATTGATCCATCCATGGTTGTCGTTTTTTAGCCCACAATGAGTGTGCAACCAAACGCATTATCGCTTTATAGCCTTTTGACTTAGCATGATTATATATGAGTTTATTTTCCAAGTTGAACCAGAGGCTCTACCAATTTTACTGCATTCATGTTCATCGTGAGGTGTATGTTTTTTATCCTTATGCTAAGGCTAGCTACAGTAATAAATTGGCATCAACCTTTTTGCTACCTTTGTATTTCCTGTTCCTGTAGAAAAAACAATGGAATTCTGTTGGTTTACCCAAAAGAAATACACACGTGGTTCTTTATATTTCAATAACGGAATTTACCTTGCATCATTTTTTTTTGTCAGTGGTGCCCTTTTGACTGATAATAAGGGTAGTAAGCGCTAGCCCAACCTTTTCGTGTTCTTCCTATATAGCTTAATTGCTTTATTTTATGTTTGACCTCACGCCTCCCTCACATACACATGCTCAAGGCATGGCATGCTGGATAAATTGTGGTTATTTTTGTAGAAGAAAAGGTTATATTTTCTCTACTACTTAAAAAGTCTCAATTGAATTCTTTCGTCTGCCCACGTCCGTTGGCTCCTCATCCGTATGATCTTTTGTCTGCCCACGTCCTTCATCCGCTCGCTCCTCTTCCATCTGATCTCGATAGCTCGCCCGCCGGCACCACTAGCTCACCTGCTCGCAACACCATGGCCTGTCCGATCCGCCTCATGATCTGGAAGGGCAGGGCTTCATTTCAATCAAGGGGCCTCCTGCCCTCGCTCCACTGTGTCATTGCCAGCACCACCGCTTCGTGATTCTGCTTGCGCGACTGTCGTCTTCTCCTTTGCGCGACCGCCGCCGCCTCCCTTTTGTCTCCATCCCATTCCCATTGCCATCCATAGCCTTTGTCGCTTCCTCCACCGATGGCTATGGGATGTGGATAGTGGCAGCATGTTGGAAGTCATTGCTGGGTTGGCTGGGGCATCAAGGGCGAGGTGGGGAGGAGGCGCAGAGAGATTTAGGCCAATCTTCTCTAGATTGGGGTGAGTGAGGGGATGAGAGGGGGTTTGGGGTGGATGCCGGTGGTGGGGTAGCGATCAGAGGGTGTTGGTGGTGCTGGAGCATGGAGTCTCCCATGGCACCCAGTTCGTCCTCGTGGGTTGCTAAGGCGATCACATCGTCAAAGTGATGCCACCTAGAGACCCCGTCATCGCGTGGCCCTTCCACTCATCATGGGGGTGGCCACCTCTTCTTCTAGTCACGTGCCATGGTTCGTCAACGACCTACTACCGTCCCTTTTGGTTGCCCCGAGCATCTTGTAGTCTGCCGTGCCGTGGCCCATTGAGAGGGCACCTCATGCACAAGTCAGGTACTTCAACATATTTCAATCTGAACCTCTCCTACATCAGGATAGTGAATGTCGAATGTCCAAGGTTATCACCACAAGTAGGCCACCATTGGATCCCACTAGTGGAGAGGGGGGGTGCCCTTGCGCGCCGCTAGCAGAGAATGGATTTGGTAAAAAGCATGGTCTAGAATGGTAGTATATAAGGTAGTGCTATACTGCTGAAGTTTTGATTTGGGTTGGTTGTAGCGTGGAGCGTAAAATATAGGATAAATATGAGCATGTTTCTTTTTTTTCTGTTTTTTAGGTCAATATGCTTACCCCGGTGTTGATTCGTATGGTACCATGGTCGTGTGTTGTCTTACATGGTAAGAACTATACATTCTAGTGATGATATAAAAGAGTAGAATACACCATATCGATTATATAGCGGACATAGTTATTACGATCAAACCATACAATACCATTTTTTTTTTTACAATAGCATGGCATTATGAAGCCATACATGAAGCACCACGGCACTATGAAGCTATTTATATTTGTAAGTCTAGGACACATATTAGATATAATAGAGTACCTTACAAACTTAGGGAAGTGTGATTAACGATAGATAGGTTTGTATCTTACTTAGAAGCAAAAGGAGCGATTGTGTCGTATGGGACAGCGAGGTCATGGACTCATGGTTGATAAGCTGCATTAAATGGGCACACGCCATGTTCCTGGAACAAGGTTGCTGATTCTTAAGTGTGTTGGAAAGCTGCTTTATAACTGGGTGTAGCTCCGTGATGATGTGTAGGATATGTGGGTTGTTTGTTATTTCAGAATTGCAATAGGCTTCACAGAAGACGCTGGTATCTCAGAGCTGGTATGCTCTCACAAGTTCGTTGAGGGACCTATTCCAACGCTGGCTAATGGTTTTGATGCCTTTGGTGTGTTTCTTTATCATGTTTAGCAGGCTTGTTTTTTCTTCGAGCAACTGTTGCTTCTGCTTGAAGTTGAAATCACGGGGATGCGTGTGGAGGTCTGATTCCATAAATTGTATTGCTTGGAGAGCAGCTTACTCTTTAGCGGCATGTTGAGAGGGTGCAGGAGAACCACACAGTTTCTCACGCGAGGCATTTGCTATGAATAAATTTATATCCGGATAGATTTCAGCATGGGTGAATGTAGGCACAGGGAGCTACAGTGCTACCATCATCTCATTAAACATCACTTTAGCAGAGAGGGCAACGATTTTTATTTCATTAGAACCTGCAGATATAAATAGAATGGTTAAATTTTTAGATTTTTCTTTACATTAATCAAGATAATACTATTTTATTAGAAAACTGCAAAAATAATAGTGAAATTCAAAAAATTACAAGAATAGGTACCCGTTGGTATACGAAATACCGACAAAGGACTTGTCGGTATTCCGCATGTCGACAATCTACGTGGCATTAGGCTCGGGGGCCTGTGGGCATGCTGAATGCGGATCAAAGCCCTGTCGGCATTCCACGTACCGACAGGCATTCGAATAGACATTGATAGGGGTGTCGCGGTAGCGGACAGCTGACAGGCATGTCGGCAGATAGAATGCCGACAGGCCTGTCGGCACTCCATTTGCCGACAGACCGATAACTATCTCTTTTAATTAATTTTTATTAATAATTAGGAGAATATCATGTATGTAATGAAAGATTTTTATTAATAATTAGGAGAATATCATGTATTTAATGAGGCACAGCCAGAACTCAATGTGCATCCTATAAAAGAAGTTAAACTTTTTTGAAAATAGCAACTAAAGGCTACACGTAGGTTGAGGCAATGATGCACGCTGTTGTTGAATGGCCAAAAATGTTTGTTGTTCAAAGAGTTGTCCAAACAACATTACAAAGTGGTTCATTTTTTTCTAATATTGATTCAATGTAATTTTATTGATATTTCTTTATTTAGTTGATGTAAAATTGCGTGAGTAATTTTTTTAGAGAAGTAGCGTTGGAAGGATAAAAAATCTAAATTTTTGAATAATAATAGTTGTGAAGTATAATTATCATAGTACATAGGACAGAGTTTACATATACTGATAAACATTACATGGGGAATGAAGTTTATCGTCGCTACGCGAATGGACCATAACCATAAAGAAATGACGACAAAAAATGGTAGCATGTACGGTATGTCTAAAAACTAACCTAATAGCGTGCCGCTAGTAAACCTAACATGCCTTAGGGAATAAAAATAGACCGGATTACAATAGATGCTCTCTACTGAGTGCACCTAAGATATTTGTCCTTTCTGAGAGCATCGAGACCCTCCGTCTTAGCACAAGGGGTCCTCTCCCGATTCCTTTCCCTCTCTGCTTTGCGTTCTTGAGCCGCGGCGTGCTCCTTCGCAGCGTTTCTGATGCGCTTCTCCTGTTGCCGCTTCATCCGTAGTTCCTCCTGATGTCGCTCGTACTCGTGGTGTCTGTAAGCTTCCCTCCTCCACCGCATCTCCATATCCATCCACCGCTTCTGGTGCTTATTTTGCTCCTTGTTGAGCCATTGCATGAAGTCGCAGATAGGTGGAGGAGACTAGACAAAAGAAATAAGAAGATAGATTAGCAAGAGAGTTTATGAAATCGTATGGAAAGGCCCACATAAGTGATCTATGTCGCTATACCGGTGGTACTCATACGATCTATGTCTAGACTTGTTATACTGGTAGTTGACACACATGAAGAGCGTAGACCATAAGTGTAGGAGATATCCCGAAACTCGCGAAACCTACATCGATAAAAAATACATATGTCTAATAATATCAAAATTTTAAATCATATTAAATAACATATTTTAACTTATAATACTGAAATATTTGAACTTTTCCAACTACTCCACATTTCCTAACTAACTAGACTATATTTTCTATATATAGCTAATTTCCGAACCATACATACTCTACTCTAAATTTCATATTCTTATTCTCCTAAATTATCTACTCCACTCGATATTTTTCTAACTATTTTTCTACTATTTTTCTAAGAATTTCTAACACTAAATTATCTAAATATTCAAACTTTTCTAAATATTCTACATTGCCGAACTACCTCAAACTATTCTAACCTAAATTTTCAAACTATACTAAATATTCTACCTAACTATACTAATTTTTTTAACTATTGCAAATTTTTGAACTAGATCTACTCTATTCTAAATTTCTTATCCTAACTTTTCTAATTTTTCTACTCTATTCTAAATATTATATACTAATTTTTCCTACTCTATTCTAACTATTTACTATTATTTCTTATAAAAAATTGCAAGATCCTCACCGCCGCAGTCAGGTTGCTCCGAACCGGTCGAGGTCCCTGTGCGTCGCTGGTCGTTGAAGCCTGGCCGTCGCTTATCGATTTGCTCCCGCCCGTCGCCGCCTCGCTCTCGCGCTGTCACCGCTGCTCTCGCTCGTCGCCGCTGCTCTTTGCTCGACCACGCGCATGGAAGACGAGGAACAGCAGAGGAATCGACAACCAGGCTGATATTAAAAGCATATCGGCATACGAAATGCCGACATGCCTAACGTGTCGTCGCCGCTCTCTGCTCGACTGCGCGCGTGGAAGACGAGGAACAAAAGAGGAATCGATGATTGGGCTGATATTAAAGGCATGTTGGCATATAGAATGCCGACAGAACTAATGTGACACCTATCGGCACGCGAAATGTCGACTAACCGGTACTCTACACGAATATCCTACATGTCACACCCCTTTAGCTAGGCCCATAACCTGTCGGCATTCCGTGTGCCGACAGGCCTGCGGGCCTAATACCATGTAAGCTGTCAACACGCGGAATACCGACACGGGACCTGTCGTATCGATAGGTACCTATTCTTGTAATTTTTTAAATTTATCTATTATTTTTGTAATTTTCTAATAAAGTAATATTATTAAAAAAACTGAGGGGAAAATGTTAAAACTGATGTTTCTTTCAATTGAACAGCCATCTCCTGCCAAGCATTGAGTAGGAAGTGTATCTTATTTCTCATGGTAAGCTCCCGGAGCAAAATGCGGTTGTTTGGTTCTTTGATTTTGCTGATTAATATAAAGTTGTAATCATGTATTTCAACCCCTAACACGGTCTGAAAGTAGAGAAGAGCACGGTATGCAGCATCCTTCTCTGCATTTGCAATAGTGTTGCTGACTTTACCCGTGACGCAGAAGATGGTTTTCTGCTTGTCCAGTTCCTCGGGAGAGAAAGAGAAATGCACATATGCTTTGTAGTGGGTCTCAGTTACCACTGAATGAGTGTATGCTGGCTGGCTTAAGATGTAAGTGCTGGAGGACCTCACGTAGGATCACATCTGCCAATAGATCAACCGTCTCCATTGCTAGAAACAGGAAAACAAGTGTGCTTTAATAAGTGAGATATATGGTTTGTTGGGCATTGCTGTATGTATTTCTCATAGATCCAGGTGCAATAGGCATTGAAAATGCAAAATAAAGTAGCATCCGTGGTTGTAGACAAGAAAGCTGAAAGGTGAGTAGAGATCGCGTCAACACAGTAGATCCGAAGGGGTGTTCGTAACTTGTTTAATTGTTGAAACGATAGGTTTAGAGGGGAATAGGAGGTACCGTAGCCGACGAGCGACGCCGCTGGCTGGAAGGGATCTTAATGAGCTTGTCGTTGGGGCTCTAGATTGAGCAGGAAACGACGCCGCTCTTCACCTGGTGAAATCTACTTTAGAGTGAGATTGGGTGGGGGAGTGGAGGAGGAAGCTGGAACTGAAGAGAGAGGCAACCATGGAAATCTCCGGAGGCAGCTGAAATACATGTAAGGAAGATGATGGTTATGGGCAATCAGAATGGACTGAATAGTTCGTTATTGGGCCCTATTTTCCCAGGCCGTTTATGAGAGAGGGATATTCAAGGTTAAAAGATGGCTGGTTTTGTATGTGGGCTAAAATATTTGCTGATCAAGACCTGTGGGATAGGTAGATTTCAAGTTTATTTGCACATACTGAAGGCTTTGGAAGGTCTCAAGAGAACAGAAAATAATTTGTTGAGAGCCGCTATGATTGGAAGCATCTTTTTTTTGTGAGGAATGAAATAGTTTGGTTATAATCTGTGTCTGTACATGTGGCAATAGGTGCCATGGCGTTAGCCTATGTAATCAGGGAAAAAATAAGATCGATGTTCTAAACAAGCAGTGTCGAATGAGGTCTGTTTAATAGAATGTAAGCAAAGTAGAAGAAACAAAATAGGTAGATATACATGAATAAGTAGTATATATTACAGAAGGATGTTGTAAACTGAAAGCAAAGACATAATAGAGTAGGTTGGGACACAGATGCTAGGTATTACAGAGCGATTGTTCAGATAGAAATGGTAGGAAGTTAACAAAGCAGTTTCATGCTGCAAGTAGAGCACAATCCATACACTTTGTCCAGATTTGAAATATACCAAGTGTGTTATAGCGACAGAGCGTATTCTATTATAGAAGCATCAGGCCGCACAGTGACGATCCTAATCGCTATGGCGATTATATATATAAAGGCTGAGCATCAACAGGTTCTAGCTCAGAGCCATCTTGACATCAAAATGAAGGTGCTGGCCATTAAGTTCGTATTCACAACCAAAATGCTAACATGTTAGATTTCTGGGCTGCATGCTCCTGCGCTAGTCATATTAACACCAGAAAGAATACAATCGCCTCTTGATAAACTGCAAATAACAACATAGGATGAGTAAAAAAGACAAGAATAAAGTAACAGGTGAGAGTAATCGGAACAACAAAGACAGGGATAATCATATAAGTAAGGAAGTTGAAATCAAAACTACCTTATGGCAGTTTTTTTTCCCTGAACCACCATCACCATCAGAACCAGTCAGAGACCTATGGTACAAAGCAAAGCAGGAACGTAATGCTAGAGATGGCAAAATGATAGACAAGAATGATTGATAATTCAAACCACAACGAAAGTACAAGAAGTCTCATTAGAAACTAACTTAGCGGTAGGATCACGCAAAGGATCTTCTAGGTCATCATTAACAGAATCACCATGCTTGTTTAAACCCTTTAGGAAAACATAGGCAAGCAGGACACAAAACATTTAGACAAGGATCAAAGGCAATAAGGAAAAGAAATAACATGTAACTAAGGGAATAAGGAAGAGAAAGAACGTATAATTAACCCCGGCAATGACTGGCTCTTCTTGGCCAAATGCATACAGCTCATCAGCATCAAATTTGGAAGCTCTCTTACCCCAAAGGTAAAGTTTCATCTCATAGTTGCTACAATCAAATAAAAAAGGTCAGAAGTAAATACATAGAGAGCAATAACAAAGATCTCGTCAGCATTAGAAAAAAGGAAAGGTGGAACCAACAGCAATATGCAACTCTGCTGTACCTAGTGTCTCTCAGTGTAATTGCTCTTCGAAGCATAGGGCTGCTCTAATTATGGAGATGGATTGTGGTCGCATCAGCCACCTGTGTGATCAAGCCAATAATATCTGTAACATAAGTATAAGCAGTCAGCAACACAGTAACATAACAAAAGGGAGGGAACAAACAAATTTTCAGAGAGTTACACAGCAACAAAAGACTTGGTCTCACCAACAAGCGCATGCAAATAAGGGAATTTTATCAGGTTGTATGTGTAAATCAGAAAGTCATATTGAAAGTTATGCTTTTCTTCAATCAAGGTGTGGAAAGTGATCTCAATCATGAACTCCGAGTCAACAAGTCAATAAGAAGCCTTATACTTGAGAACCCTAAACCTCTTCAACATGTACACCTTCCCTTCAGCAACCAAAGGTTTCTTATCCTTCACATTGTCCGATCCAATCTCAGCATACATAGAAGTCCCCTAGAATAGATCAAGCGCACATAATAAGATAGTAAGCACAAAACAAGGAATGCAAAGTAGAGCAACGATTACTGATTGTAAAACAGGAAAGCTACGTGTTACTTCAGCATCTATCAGGACAAGGTCAACATGCCGCACATCACCATCATCGGTACCTCCACGATAATCCCACATCCTTGAGACCCTTGTACAAACAGCTCAGTGTCTACCCCGTGGGTGTATATCTTTGAGCATAGAGATCGACATCTTCTCTTACAGGTACAATAAAGAAACCAAACAGGCACCACAGGACGATTGGCATCATTTGATCCCATAGACAAACCAGGGCAACTAAGAAGTCACAAAAACAAAAGGAATAGAACAAGCATAAAGCAAAAAAAGAAGCAGCCGATACATAAGACATAGCCGCCTGAATATCCAAAACCCAAATGGAGAGCAAAAAGACCTATACACATGAGGAGACATAACAACATAAGCAGCATGTATTTACATGTCAAAAACAAATGTATATTTACCATATGTGACAATAAATAGCTACCATATACATATTAAAAGTACATTATATACTATAGAGGCTAGGAAAACAAACTATCGTAAACATGAGAAGATTTCAATATAGACTATATTTTTAGTCTCCGAGCCAGACGGACCATCTTCATTTTCAATTAGAATCACAAGACCCTTCTTTGATCTCACCCAAGATACGGCCACATATAGTTGGCCATGGGTAAAAACAGGACTCTTTAGGTAAATACCAACATTATCTAGGGTCTGCCCTTGGATCTTATTTATAGTCATAGCATAACACACTTTAACAGGGAATTGGCGGCGATGTAAAGTAAATGGCATTTTATTGTTCTATGATGATAACACTATTCTAGGAATGTAAACAACCTTGCCCACATATTTCCCTGTTATAATAATCGCTTTGATCAATAGATCAGCAAGATTAGTAATGATAAGGCGTGTTCCATTGCACAACCCTTCTGCCTAGTTAAGGTTACGTAACAACATGATAGGGGCATTATCTTTTAGAACAAGGCTATGTTATGGGAAATTGTTTAACTTAATTGAATTAAGAAACTCGACAGGATATAGTAAATCTGCATCCCCCACAATGTCTGTTGATTTACATATTATATCACAACATAGATATTCTTTCTGACCACCTAGCACAAGTGACAGGACACATGAGTTAACTTCATCCGCAATTTCATTTGTTGGGGATAATATAGCACATTTACATAAATACGACACATTAGGAAAATTGGTTTTGAAATTTGGAGAAACGGAAGAAACAATAGCGGCAATGTTGTCACAATCGGTATGGACTAAGTAATCGGAAGGTGTATCTATCCATGTGGCTTCAGTATGAGCACCATGGTTGTGAGCAGGAAGTTTTCCCTCACCAAGATCAAGTACCCATTTGCTGAACTCAGCGATCTCAAATTGGACATCAGGGTCAAGATTAGAGGAGAACAATCTCATATTAGTCATGAGTGTTAGGACCTTAACATAATGCCACAACGGAGAATTAGTAATCGAAGCATTCACTATCTCAGACCTAGTGCCACCCTCTATAACATAAAGGATCTATCTTAAATTTCCACCAAGCACGACAACTTTACCACCAAATACAAGGCTCTTTGCCTCAGGGCCCTCCACAGCCATAATTTCACAAAAAATTCTATTCAAAGTCTCAAAGCATTTTTTATGAGTCATAAGGGCTTCATCCCAGATCACCAGTGATGTTTTGATGATCAGGTCAGCAAGCATGGTGCCTCTTTTAACATCACAAACAATACTGGAATCAATGGTAAGTGGTATTCTAAAACGAGAATGAGCAGTCGTCCCACCCGGTAAAAGTAAAGCAGCCACACCAGAGGATGCAACAGTGAGAACTATTTTTTGCCTGTGCTCTTAAAGATGACACAATTGCATTCCATAGAAAAGTTTTTCCAGTAACACCGAAACCCGAAACGAAGTAAAATCCATTTCTCCCATCAGAGACACAAGTAACAATCTGCGTAAAAATTCCTAGCTGCTCAGGATTTAAACAGCTACATAATGACGCGGCCTCTGTTTCTAACTCAGCCAAATCATAGGACATTTCATCATCTATAAACCTATTTGTATAAAAAGCTGAGCTTTTCTCACTCTTAGCAGGTAGATTGTAATCTTCTATATTTGCACCACGCCTACTAAGCAAAAAATAAATCTCATCAAGCACTATATCTTTTAATTCATCTAAAGGAAGAAGAAAATTCTGATTACGAACCACCTCTTTCATCCGCTATTGGATATCATCTCCTAAGTAAAACCAGATCTGTTCAAAAAAAGAAAATTCATCTTTGACATCACAAAATAGCAGCATAGTGATAAAAAGTTGTCTAAGCTGGCTTGAGGAACCCCACGTGGCTGCCTTGTTGAAAGCAGTAAGCCATTCATTATCATCACCTAAAAGACCACAAACCGCACAAGCTTCCTTGAACATGTTATAAACTATTCCATTATACGTCCTAACATCTTCATAGTTCTTCGCACCTTTGGCAATCATCAGCAACATCCTTAAAAAATAATGCTCACCAACACTTGGATGCACAAAATACAAACGCCCTATTTTAAAGCCATGGACTCTTTTGTTCCATATTCTATTTGTGTCATCACATGTAAATTTGGTGGGAAATTCACAGTAACTGACATCATTTCCTTGTGAATATCTGTTATTAGCAAGGAACCACTCGGTTAGCATAGTTCGTTTAAGCCATTCATTTGCTACAAAGATAAGTTATCTGCTTCTCTGTAGGTGACATAATTTTCGTTAGGTAAATGAACAGGCAGTCTCTCTACAGGTGGAATATGTGCATGTATATCATAACCAAACACCCGCCAACATGCATCTTGCTCACAAATATACCGACAATCTAGATATTCTTTTACCTCTTTGATAGCCTTTGTTGTGGTATCCAACTATGCATCTTCATCATTTCGTATTCGCTCAAGGTAAACCTTTGCACAATCAGGGCCTTTCGTGACGTACTTGAACAGATATTTTAAAACATGGGTTTTGTTACATAATTCAACATTTATGAGCCTAGAATTTCTTCAGAAGAGGCATATTATAAGGCTCTACCCATCGGTTACCTAAATCAACTTTTCCTTTTTTTTAACATATCTTCCATTTTAAGGACGTTTATACAAAGCGAAGCCTTGATCATCAATTCTTGTTTCATCATCAAATGCTTTTGGATACCCCTTAGAGCATACACCATTTTTCATGCAAGGGCAATTTGGGTTGTCTGCCCCACATGGGCCACGCATCATGTGCTCTGCAACTAGAGCATAACCAAGAGGATCAACCTCTGGGTCCAGAATCTCAGCAGTAATAAAGGAATCTATGAGGTCTGGTGTAGGCACTAATGTGTCAAGATAGAGCCACACGAGGACATGCGCATGTGGCAGGCCACGCTTCTGGAACTCAACAGCATGCATGACTGGTGAAAGAAAACAGAAACAACGACACATAAGGTAACAAAACAATGGAAAGGCCATGGCATAGGAACCTAAGGGCGATAGACGAATGCGTAAACCAAGGAGGCATACATAAAAAGCAGGGAAAGCAACACACCTGCGCTAATAGGTCCAAAGGCCACGCCATTTTTGATATCTCCTAAAAGGGCCTCTAATTTCATATGGTACACTCTAACAACAAGATCAGACCTATCTGTATACTTCTGACCAGGCTCAAGCCTAAGAGCTTCAACAATTTCAGGCCATTTTGGATTAGACGTGAAAGTCAAGAAAATGTTTGTAGGGCCATAGACTCTAGTTATCGCGACTGCATCATGGAAATTCTATGGCATGTGTCGCTTGCCATCAGTGTGACTTGCAGGAAGGTATGTACGTTTGCCAACAGCATCACCATCTATACAACCATTGGCCACAGTGTCCACTATCCCTTGGAAATGCTCTACTCTAAGCTTTGGCTAATTGTCAATGATCCATGTAACCTATCTTCGTCAATACAAGTGCGGGCATCAACCTTGGCTTGTGAAGAGAGCCTACCATAGCATAGATACGGATTTGGCTGGTTTCTTCTATAGTGAAAGCAATACCAGTAGTAATCCTGCATCATCATCTTATTTCGAGCATTTGGTTTTGTCGGATCAACACCAATATAAAAAACACCAACTTGAAAACCGCATTCACCACAAGGAAACAGAGGCAGATGAAAGTGCATCTAGGCCCCCTAAGTGGGTTTTGGCTCATTGATGACAAAACGATTAAGGGACTAATGAGTTTATTGAAGCGATGAACAGGTTTTAGTCTCATTGGTGAAGATATACGACGTTGACGTCCCTCGAAAAGAAAAGAGAAGTGGTTTGTAGTACTCAATAGGATTTAATTTGATTTTATCTTTGAATTTGAGTCTAGGAAAGCCGTATTATCAAGAGGGATGCAATTGTTAGTTTTGATGGTGTCTCAATGCTCAAAGTAACATATTAGAATCAAATATTGAGAGACACATTCACCCACAGACACCGGGAAATAGGTCAAGTGTTCTGAGTCCGGAGTCTCCGGTGTTCACCGGATACTCCGGTACTCAGTGTTTTAGGTCAGAGTCTCCGAGTGAGACTCCGCTAGAGAGTCTCAGTTTCGATTTAATTTTAATTATCCGGAGTCTCCGGTGTTCACTGGATATTCCGGTGTTTGGTGAATTT
Source organism: Phragmites australis (assembly GCF_958298935.1). Taxonomy (NCBI): domain Eukaryota; kingdom Viridiplantae; phylum Streptophyta; class Magnoliopsida; order Poales; family Poaceae; genus Phragmites; species Phragmites australis. Next base: position 6,005,197 of record NC_084925.1, read on the forward strand.
TGGCCGGAGTCTCCGAGAAAGTCTCCGGCGGAGAGCCTCGGTTAGCATTTATTTTAAAAATGACTGGAGTCTCCGGTGTTCACCGGATACTCCGGTAGTTGGAGTTTTTGACCGGAGTCTCAGAGTGAGACTCCGCCAGAGTGTTTTGGTTAGCTTTTATTTTTAATAGTCCGAAGTCTCCGGTGTTCACCGGATACTCCGGTACCTGGAGAGGCCGGAGAGTCCGGCAAGTCTCCGGGCTTTTTCTCTGTGGCGACTAAGTGCCACCCGGAGACTTCGGTGTTCACCGGATACTCCGGGTTAGCTGAACTAGAACAGTAATAGCTAGTTTTTTAGGGTCGGCTATATATACCTCCACACCTCCTTGCATTGAATGCTTGCTGTTGCTGCTGAGCTACACTTTGAGAAAGCCTCCTAAGAGCATTCAAAAGCCCTCCAAACCTCTCTAGTGTTTAGTTTGCTCCAAAATTGAGAGATTGAGTTTGGAAGAGTAATTTGAGTTGTTGAGCATTGAGTTCGTCATCAAGCATTCACTTGTGATCTTTTCTCTTGGAGCCTCATGCTCCTAGACGGCAAGGCGTCGCCCGTAGAGCACCCAAGAATTGTGGAGTGCCACGGGAAGTTTGTAATTGCCATCGATTTGAGTAAGAAAACCTAGCTTGATCTTTGTGGTCGCTAGGAGAGTGTAGGGTTGAAAAAGACCCGGCTCTTTGTGAGCTCCTCAACGGAGACGTGGGTACTTCTTTGTGAGGTAGTCAAACTTTGGGATAAATTCTTGTCTACTTATTTTGTGCAAGCTTTACTAATTGTTGTAGTTTTGAGATTTTTCCCAAATTCTATTATTCGTGAGAATCTTACTGCAGACTATTGTTGTTTAAGTATTTTACTCCTAGTAGAACCTGTGGTATCTCTTAGTTTCTAGTAAACTTGCTTAGATTCATTTGATTTCGAAATCCTGTATAACCCGGATAATCCGGACTAGACTGGATAGTCCGGACTACTGGAGTATCCGACCTTCACCGGAGTATCCGGGCTCTGAATAATCCGCTGCTGAGTTTTAATTTTCAGAAATGCCTATTCACCCCCCCCCCCTCTAGGTGACTTTAAGTACATTTAGCGGATACTAAAGATCCATAAGTGCAGGATGCAACGCTGATATTTGATGGAGGTTATCATCAAAACAATGCACAACTATATCACGCTTGTTAGTTTCAACAGAAAAATCACCAACAACCAACAAAGCTAGTTCAGAACATGTTGGCAAATTGTACTGGACAGGATCACCTTCACAAGCACCAATAATCCTAATACCCACATTTTCCCCATAAAATTCTCTCAAATGATCCCTCGCCATTCTAAATGTCTTAACCAAGGGATTATGGTCATCTAACATCTGCAACAAGCCCTCAATTATATCTCTATCTAGGTCAGACTCCAATCTCTCAGACGAACTTAACACATGAACTCTATTAGTTTCTTCGTTGTCAGTATCATAAATATAGAGCTCGACAAACTGTGGAGGCTCATCGTCTGGCGGAATCAAAGATCCAATACGATGATGGATCTGACCATTGATATGAAATACATATGGACCCCGACCTCTATTTATAGCATGATCTATTCTAGCACCCATTGAAGTAAAAGAAAAAAAATCGTTGTATTGCCAAATATAGTTGTGGAATTTTTGCATCGAGCATTGCCATCGAATTTTATAAGATCTCAAGGGAATGGCTGTGGTTGTTTAAACAAGGGTATCCGGACTTTGCCACCTCTGCAGCACAGGCTATATGCTGGTGTTAGGCCCCTAGCAGAGGTGGATCCTCGTATCCTTTCCGGATACCAGAACAATGCATGGCAATGCTCACACTCAAAATTAGGAGAACCATAGTATGACCTTCCCCGATAAGATTCTGATAGGAAGAGGAATAGAGAGACAAATAGAATCAGGTGAAAACATACAACATTAGTCGTAGGGGAACACATGCATGTATCCCTATCCATATACCTTTAAGGTAATCAGTGTACTTCCGCGTGAAAGTCGCATAATTAGTAACAATGCAGCCCTCAGTTGGGCCTATAGGATAGTGGAAAAATCAAAGCTATCAAATAGCGTTGAGGTATGGGCCTAAGAACCATAGAGCAATGATTGGATAGTCAAAGTACCTGGCAACTCGTACCGTCTATGCTTAAACAGCCTGTGACACCTATGGCTGTTCTCCGTGGCTATATCCGATGGCACACGAGGCAAAAGGATCTCCCCTTTTTTTAACAAAAGGAGCCCAAGTGTAATATCAACGCAAACATATAGCAAACGGCACATAAACACAACACAATTGAAATAAGGACACATACTTGGCCTCTTTCGTGAACCTTGAGTCATTATAACCAACAGTATTCTCTGGAGAGCATAAGCAAATAGCTAAGTGAAAAACACAAGGGAACTGTAAAAATGAACAAACAGAATAGCAGAACTAGAGGTGAACCAGAAAATAACCATGGCATGGTATGTAATGGAGCAAAAAGAACAAAATAACACAATGAGGCAACCAATTATTTATGGTCCTGATCACTGCACAAAGGATAAATATTAGATGGTGAAGAAAAATATGAAATGGAATTAAAAAAACAATGACAAGACATCTCACTAAAGCCACAAGGCGGCAGAAGAAAGCTCAGTAAGGAAAAACTGCGAAAGCTCATTTATGGCTGCAAGAGACACACCTCGCACACAGATCGATGGGCCAACAACACTAACCCAACGAATAGCACCGGCGGCTATCTGAACAGCTGATTGAGCAACTCTCCTATAATACAGTAGCCCCTGGTAGCTATAGTCGACCACAAGGAACCCATACAACATTTGTAGGAAACTAACAGCCTGAAATGTTGCTTGCTCATAAGGGGCCATGAAAGTGATATGAGAACAACTCCAAAAGAAGACATGTTGAGTAGCGTCTGTATCAAAGGGGGCCAATTCTATCTCTACACCGCCTAGCACAGCCCCATCATCAGCGACCTCACATAAGTAAGCAATAGACAACATCGAGCGGCACTGAATGACCACAACCTGTAACAAAGAAACATAAGACACACCCACCACAAACATTCTAAACCCAAATTAAAAACCTGCACCCAGACATCAAAAAGAAATATGTAAAAAGAACAATGACCCCAAAAAAAGGACAAAGGGAAAAAAAAGGAAGGAACGAAAAAAAAAACAAAAGCGTCAGTTAAAGCGGGCTGCGCAACAAGCGGTAGGTATAACGATACAATGAACAGGAACATAGCAGGAAATGAACCAACAGATGAAGGAGTACATATGAAGGCTCACCTTGATCACAACAAACTAAACCACAACGAAAGTCCGACAAGCCGACCAGAAAGTCGAGAGGTCCAAAAAATAGCAGGTAAAAGAACCGCACACAGAACAGCCATGTACCTCAAGATCCCAATCCTGAAAAAAGAAGCAACAACAAAAATTAGCACTCATAGAGAAAGCTGAAATACAAATGCAGGTTCAAACATATAGGCAAACAAGATTGGACGACTCACAACTAGGTGCGATCAGGACAGTAAAAGGTGAGAAACCACTGGCAAGAAGCTAGGAAAAAATAGACAACCACGGGTAGCCTGCAAACCTCTGTCAGAACCTCATGGAACACCATTCCATAATCTCAATATCAATCTAAGCAACTAATAAATTGGAAACCACTGAGAAGGAGACTGCAATCTTTAAAACAACGCTGGCACACACCCAAAAGGCAGATGTAATGACAGCACCATCAACAGAGCTCCATGCAAAATAAAACCTGGACCATAAACCCACGCATAGCAGATCGCATGGACCTAAACCTATAGATTGAACCACTGCAACATACATAAGGAGGGTACGCTACCGTAAAATACACCAAACAATGAATGGAGCGAAACATACCAAACAATTTTTGCACCAAAACAGAATGAACCAGCACTTAACCAGGTGGCTAATGAATGAACATAATCTCCAACTCAAACTCGCAACAACCAATCAAACGTGGATACATAACCAATTAAAACAAAGGGCCTAGCAATTAATCCTACTAGTAAGCTGGAAGGTAGCAAAACAAGGTACTTGTTGTACACACCGGAGCATCAAAACACGAAGGCAAGCACAACAAGGTACCCTTAGAAAAGTAGACTCCAACTAAGATTGAATCAGTAAGCAGATAAGAAACAGGGGACCGCTAACTTAAAAATGGGATGTTTAGCAATAGGAGGAACAACATGTACCTTGTGGACGGACCAGGGGCCACAATGGAATCAAACAACCAGGCACATTGTCCGCCTCCTTCCAGCCTAACAGGAGAGAACAACAAAAACCCCATAGTCAGGAAACAACGCCAAAATGATAACAAAAACAAAAAAATGTGCAGGAAGCCCTAACCTCAACCCACACCCTCCATGGTTACTCCAGATGGAAAAACCCACCAACAAGCACCAAAAGCGTAGCACCGCAGAGAAAGGCAGCAACAAGATCCGAGGCAGTGATCTTTGGAGTTAAGACCAACCAAAGAAAAGGAAGGTAAATCATGCACCGAACCATACACAGGGCAAACCAACGAAAGGAACAAAAAAGAACTATACACAGAGTGAACCCAGTAAAGGGATAGAAAAGGAACCAAAAAACAAGTGATGGAATCAACCCTAGGCTCAACCATAGGGGGGAAACAACAAAGGGTCACCAAAAATAGACCAACATCACAACCAAGAACCAACAACGAAGAAAGAAGCATAGAGGAAGCAAAGACCATGAAGAGGAACAACTCAAAATAAAAGGGGGGAAATCGAGAAAATCAATCTCCATCCAACGAACAATCAACGCGACCAGCGCCTAAAGGATGAGCAAACCGACAAAATTGCCACCCAAACGAACGAGAACCCGGAACAACCCCATTAGGGAAATGTGCATCCAACATAGATCTAACCCTAACCTAGAAACTAGATCGAATGGACCCAAGAAACAAGCAAGGTCCGTAGAGAACCGAGGAAATCAAGCCCCATCCGATGAACAATCGATCCGACCAGGGCCCAAAGGACGGACAAACCAACGATACCCACACCCAAATGAACAAGAACCCAAAACAAACCCATCAGAAAAAAAAAAGCACACCCAACATAGATCCGACCATAACCTAGAAACTAAATCCAATAGACCTAAGAAACAGGCAAGGCCCATAGCGAAGCACGAATATGAAAGGAAACACAAGGACGACCAGCGGAAGAACTCGGGCAGGGAAACCACAGAAGGCAAGACCACACAGGAGAACATTTGGAAATAAAAGGGGGAAACCCAGCAAAATCAATCCCCATTCGATGAACAATCGATTCGACCAGGACCCAATGGACAGGCACACCGACGAAATCTAGACCCAAATGAATGAGAACCCAAAACAACCCCATCAGAGAAAAGCACATCCAACATAGATCCTGTTGTATATTATAGAATTTTTAATATGTGAAATCTCTCTGTGGGCCGAATCTAGCAGTTGGCCAGACCTCCTTTCCTTAGCTTGGCCCAGGCCTGTGGACTCCCTGTATTTGGAGCAGTCGACTGCTAGGGTTCACGACAAGGGGCTCGAGATGAGGAAGAGAGGCGCATGGATCGTGCTTGAGGTGGCGGCGGCGAAACGGCCAGAGCCGAGATCCTCTTACGTGTGTGGGAGACTTGGGGGTGCCTGATTTGGAGGAGAGGGCTCGATCCTCGTGCATGCAGGCGAGTGCTGGTGCCCTTTATTTTCTCCTCTCCTTCCCCTGGATGAACATAGATTGATACATATTTTTCTTTCCCCTCTCTCTTTCTTCTCGGTTTTGCATTGGTGAGTTGGAGCCCGGGGTCTCCTTGTGCTTGGCCGGTGCGATTTGGTGCTGGAAGTTGGTGGTGTCCAGAGTTGCACAGCCGAGGCTTGCCCACACGTGCCGATTATATCTCCGTCTTCCTCCTGCCCAGCGGCAACGGTGAGTGATAGGATTTCTAGGACGACGATCTTCGAGTCATGCCTTGCCTCTCTTGTTCACTCCTTTCATCAATTCTTGTTGTGAGTTTTACTCTATTTCGCACTGAACAACATGATTGTATATTCTTGTTGCTCAATGATGATTACATATATTGAGATTGAACTAGCAAGTTGAGTATAATAGATGAGATCTTGAGTATCTCTCTGATTTTTGGATGATCTAGGCAGTAACTATTTTGGCACTTTGATTCCATTTTGATTGGTTCTACATACCTATCTTGAGGTCTTGTTATCTCTCAGTTCTCTGCCTAGTTGTGTTAAGCTCGTGGACATGTGTTGTGGCTGTCTATAACTCAAGCTTGATCTACTTGATTGATTTAGGGAAGAGCAGTATACAATTTTGTCTCAGTAATTGGGGTTTTGAGCCCTGCTGATCTGTTGTGCTGCTTGATCTGCTCGAGCTTGTGCTTGTTTCCTTTTTCCAGTGCGCATGCTCCTGCTCAAAAGCCTTGTCTAGGATGCTGAAGTAATTTCAGAGAAATTTTGCTCATGATCTTAATCTAGGTGTGATCCCATTTGCTAATCCAATCTGTGATATGAATATAAAACAGCTTGGGAACAGACTTTCATAATTCTGGAGCCAGCTGTTAGAATCCTCTGAGAGCAAATTTTAACATTACACTTTGATGTTTAGTTCTGTTCTTTATATACATGATGAATGATATATTAATTCATGAACTGGTGCTTCATTCTTGCAATATCATGTATATCCTTTATGCTGTTTTCTGCTCTTGTTACGTTATTTGCGGTATATGGATATATATGCTCTTATTATCACTCTTTTTACAACAGATCCAACAGTAACCTAGGAACTCAATCATCCAATGGGCCCAAGGAACATGTAAGATCCGTAGCGAAGGACAAAGATGGAAGGAGAAGTAAGGATGACAAGTGCAAGGACTCACCCAGGAAAACCGCGAGCTAGTGCGGGAAGAAAGAGACGAACGGGGAAAACAAAGCCGATGACCGGAGTCTCCGATACGCACGTGGCAACCACTAAAGGCACGACTGGCCAACCGCAAGGGACCACCTGGTGCCCACTAGGAAAACACGAACCGCACGACACCGCGCGTCCCACACTGAGCTCGCGCATGGAAAAATCAGGGGCGGCCACCCAACCGCGCGGGAGAGGCTAGCAGAGCCGGACGATGCAGCGATCGGACGGCAAAGAAAAACCGAGCGACGTGGACAGCCTGACCATAAGAGAAGTTCACCGCGAATATAGTGCTAGATTTGTGTTATAAATGGCAGCCTCGATGAGTAAATATTGGTACTATTTCCTCTTGATTATTTGATTATATTTCAGATCACATACTAAGTTCACTGGACATTCTGCCCTTGAAGTTGCAGACCGGATTTTTCTCAATATTTGCAGCACTGTGGACGTTCCTGATGATGGCGCTTATTTGATGCAGGGCCTGGCGGCGGCGTTAGTTACCCGGCAGCAGCGGCAATGGGTGCAGGTAACCCATGGCCATTCTTCGAGTAGACATCCTCTGACCCTTGAATCAACAATGATACTTGAATCCTTAATTTCTCTTGACTATGTAATACTTGGCTTGATTCCATAATCTGTAATTTCTCCTAGATACCGCATTTTTGAATTTTCTGTTAGTTCAATGCAACAGTGTGCTTATGCAGATTTCTAACTCTGGGCACTGGGCAGACAGAGGGCCATATCTTCTGAGCTTGTGTTTTGTAAGGGATATAAGGCTATGTGGTCACACTGTTGTAGAAGAAGGATTATGGAAATAATCAAAATCTATTGTTTGTAGCAAGGTGAGTGTACCCTGTTTCAAGTATATAATCATCCGACTTCTGCATGGCCATATTATTTGATTCTACCTTAGAGCAATATGCAATTAATAGGAATTGACATGTACTTTTTGATCATGTTGCTTTATTGAAAATTACGTGAACTAAATTTTTTCAAGTTGCTATACAACACTTTGTGAAATCATTTGTGGAAAACAGTAGCTCTTGTACACACATGGTTACAGTATACACATATTATTCAGCATTCATTTTTCTCAAAGTTGCATAATCCTAACCCCTAGGTGAGCCACCCATCACAACTCACGAGCGCTAAACTAGCATATTTTTATTTTTCAATATTTATAAAAATATTCATTTAAAAATATTGCACATCTAGCTGATCGTCGTTCGTTGAAAAAACAATAGCAAGATATCGCGCATCCACTGGGTGATATCTTATGAGGTTCACAACAAAACGATAAGAAACTAAATACCCTGGCTGACGTGTGGCGTTCACATTAATATGTCACCTAACTAACAGGTAATACTTTTGCTATCGTCTATTGAAAGAACGACAAAACTATGCTACGTCTATTAAAAAGATATCACCCATTTAACAGAAGATATTTTTTCACATAAGTACATGCATGCATGTTTTTAGATACACATGCAGGGCAACCGCATGCATGCATGCTTTTACCTTTCTTTAAAGTCCAAAAGCTCATGTATGCACGGCCGGTTTGCGTGTTTTTTAGTCCAAATGCAGGAATGAGAAATTGTCATCCGTTACGGACGACACTTTTTAAGTGGGCCAACACAGTTGTATTATCTATTGGTTTGGACGACACATTAATATGGATATCAGGTCAGCGGTCAGCTAGCGTATTTAATTTCTAAATTATTATGTTGTGGTCTCATAAGATACCGTCTGTTGGATATACTAGATATATAATATTTTAAAATAATCATGTATTTTTTATAAATATTAAAAAATAAAAATATATAAATAAAAATTCCCGTCGTGGTACTCTTATCCCATATCTATTTGTAATAGTTATGTGTGCGCTTATCTTTTCTAGAGAGCGGAGAGCAATATATTCCTTAAATTCTAAAATGTGCTAGTAGTTTATGTTTTCAGTGCTGCCTTTAGATGCATACTGATTTCCACTGTGTTTCGCCGTTCCTTTTAACTGGTTATCTTTTGAACGTCCAAGTCCAAGTACAGTCAAGTTTGCTTCTGAAATTTTAAATCCTAAAATATAGTTATCTTTTCAAAAGAATTACACTAGCACTACTACCAACACTATTTTTTTAACCTAAAGTCTCTTTCCATAGGTGGTTCATATGATAAATTATCTTAGCAGTTGTCAAAGGTCCCTTTCAATTTTGAACTGTCTGTGAAAATAAATTACCACTGGTTGTTGTTTACGATAGCCACGTATGGTAATAGGATGATTACTGCATGCAGGACACATAAGAAATCATCTGTAGTAACGGTCCTTTTCAGAGGTGCCTCCTTATGTGGTCCACTTATAATAATCATTTTCAGAGATGGTTCACATAAGGAATCGTCTCTAGTAATGAGATGATTACTATAGGCGAGTCACATAATCAGCCATATTTAAAACATATTTTCAGAAACTGTTCCTTATGTGACCCGTATATGATATTCTCTCTATAAACTAGTACTTGTTCGACAGCTCCATTCAGACTGAGCTTGCTCTGTTCGAACAGGATAGCTCAACAGTGGCTGTGAGATTTGAAAATAAAGGAGGAGGTTTTGATTTTGAATTCCTTAGAGGAGCTAGCTAAGGTAAGAGTATCTTATTCCTAGCTAGCATCTTGTTAAAGTTTAGATCTAGATTTAAGACTTAATTAGGGTTAGAATTTAATCTAGAGATTCATATGGTTCTAGCCATTTAGATCTCAAATTAGCAAAAATTTGTAGCCAATGTTGATTTAATTGTGTAGATTCACATGATTCTAGCATTATATTTAAAAAATATAGTTTCAATTTGATGTTTTTTAGCCTTTACAAGGTTTTATCATGAATGATGATTTTTTTTTTGATATATCTAGATCTAGACGTAGAGGGAGAGATAGAGTAATGAATTCATAATATTTTAAGCCATAAATTTGCGCCAATGTAAATTCAATTGCATAGACATATTATAATCATAACAGGTTCAGTTTTTTCCTTTTTAAAAAACTTTTTTATTATGATTTTTTTATTAATTAATTTATGAACCTAATTTTGTGGTTGAAGAAAAGATGGAAAAAGAATGGATGTATGATGCGCCAAGACATAGGGAAATATGTATCAAATGACTCTTTACTTTTGTTGAAGCCGCCAAGAAGGATGCCTTGACTAAGAAGACAAAGAAAATATATTGTCTATAGTATGACTACAAGAACCAGAAATTGTGAGAAAAATCAAGCATTATCAAATCACACTTGATCATGAGAGGTTTTATCGAGGATTACATATGTTAGTCCAAACAGGGCAAAAAACATACATGCGAATCAAATGACGACATCGCTACTGATCAAGTGGATGGTGATGATGAGAGAGTCTAAGGCGACACTGACGTTATGATGGATGATGAAGATTTCGATCTGAAGAAAATGTTATGTCACACAGAACCGCATGTTTTAATAGACATGAGAGGTTTAGATAGTTTTGAGGCGTTACAAAAGACATCAAAGGAACTTTTGTATGAGGAATTGAAGTGTTGTGATAAGGAGTTTACGATGTTGTATTTCGTGCTTGAACTTCCAAGGTTGAAGGCCAGCAATAGATGGTCTGACAAGAGTTTCTCAGATCCATTGAGTGTCTTAGCAAACATGCTTCCGAAGCTTAACTCCTTGCCCACCACCACTTAACAAGCGAAGAAGATTATATGTCTGTTGTCATTGGATGTGCAAAAAATACACGCTTGTCCGAACCACCGTATCCTCTACCATAAAGAGTACGAAGACTTGGATAGATACCTAGTGTGCAATGTGAGTTCGTACAAGAGGAATTATGATTGTGACGACGAAGATGCTTCCGCCAATGCAAAGAAGAAGAAGAATACTGTTGGTCGTGACAAAGAAGACACTTGTTCCAACGCAAAGAAGAAGAGAAGTACTGCCATGGTGATGTGGTATTTTCCAGTGATCTCCTGCTTGCAACGTTTGTACTCGAACCCTAGGGACTTCGAACTGATGTGTTGGTATTTCGATACGTGTAAGAAGGATAGAACTAAGTTTCTACACCCCGCTAATGCTAGCCAATGCAAAAAGATAGATGTCATGCATCCAAATTTCACTAAAGAACCATTGAATGTAAGGGCGTTGAGTACCGATGGTATGAATCCTTTTAGTGATATGATCACCTCACATAGCACTTGGCCAGTGGTCCTGGCCATCTACAACCTTTCTCCATGGCTATGTATGAAGTGAAAGTACCTTGTGTTGTCCATTCTTATCCAAGGATCGAAACAACTTGGCAATGATATAGATGTGTTTATGGAACTATTGATAGAAGATATGACAAAACTGTGGAACAATGGGATCCGGGTGTGGGACAAGTTTTGACGATAGTACTTCATGCTAAAAGCCATGATTTTTGTTACCATCAGTGATTATCCCACCCATTTTTTCCTATCAGGACAGGTTAAAGGGAAGCAAGTATGTGTAGTATGTTTGGATGAAACCGCGTTTGTGTATCTTCCACACTCACAGAAGTTAGTATACATGCAACACTGATAGTTCTTACTCAAAACTCACAAATACCGCAAGATAAAAAAAACATTTTGGCAATACGATTGAGCGAGGTACCGGTCCAAAACCTCACAGTGATGTACTAGTATTTGAAATGGTCAAGAACATCAAGGTTGTTTTTGGAAGCCGCCAAAGGGTAAAAAAGGTTGTTTTTGGAAGCCGCCAAAGGGTAAAAAGAGAAAGACAAGTGAGACTCCGACCGATATGTTGTGGAAGAAGATGTCAATTTTCTTTAAGTATTTACCCTACTGAAAAGACTTGTATGTTCGCCACAACATCGATGCCATGAATGTTGAGAAGAATGTGTGTGATAGCATCATTGGCCACTTATTGGACATACGAGGCAAGACAAAGGACGGAATCAAGTCATGTAAGAACTTGGTATATTATAAAATCAGGCCAGAGCTACACTTTGAATATAGACCAAATGAGAAACATTACCTTTCCCCGGCTAGCAACTCTCTGACATCTGAGGAGAAAAAATCACTATACAAGTACTTAGGTGGGGTGAGAGTCCCGACTGGTTACTTACTCAACATCAAGAAACTAGTCTCAAAAAAAAGATTTAAAGCTAATTGGCATCAAGTCTCACGATTGTCATGTGATGACGATGCAGATACTCTCCATTGCAATCAGGGGTATCAAGGCAGATACATAAAGGTGGTCATCACATGGTTTTGTCACTTCTTCAACACAATTACACAAAAGGTGATTGATGCTAAAAACTAGATGCTTTACATAGTTACTTGATAGAGACTTTGTGCCAACTTGCTACGTGCTTCTCTCCATCCTTTTTCGATGTCATGGTACACTTCTTGGTTCATATTGTGAATGAGATAATTATATTGGGTCTTATATTTTTACATCAGATATATGCATTGGAGCGGTACATGGGCATTCTCAAGGGCTATGCACGGAATTTTTTGCTCACCCAGAGGGTTCCATAATTGAGGCTATAGTACCTAGGAATTCATTAAGTGTTGCATTTAAAAGATGTGAAATCGATTGGAGTACTTATATCTCGACATGAGGGAAGTTTCTCTCGGAGAGGGACCAAAGGAAAGAAAAGATTCATCGATGAGGATTACAAAGTAGTGGAAGAAGCACATTTCACCATCTTGCAACAGCTCAGATAGTGCAGTCGTGCATCAAGTAACACCTGAATGTGCTTCACACAAAAAATCAAGGCCGCTTAGATGAATGGATCATGGAATAGCACAAGCGTCACTTTACCAGATGGTTCAAGAACCAAAACCTACCATATGGTGAATCCGTAGATAAAAAAACGTTGAAGATGTTGGCTTGTGGCCTATCAAGTTTAGTTACGTCATGACAAGCATATGACATTAATGGGTACATGTTTATACCAAAGCAAAGGAAAAGAAAAGCATGGTCCAAAACAATGACGTTCAGATAGAAGCCTATGACACAACAGGGGAAAAGAGTACCTATTATGGGTTCATAGATGAAATATAGGAACTTAACTATGGAGTGAATCTACATATCCTCATGTTTTTGTGAAAATGAGTCAAACACCCAAATGGCATGGCGGTGGCACAAAGATGACCCCTTGGTACTCGCTGATCACATCGCACGAGTTTTCTATATAATTGACCCCATGAGTGAAAAGAAGCAAATAGTTGTTGCCGGAAAACAAAGAATTGTCAGAGTTGAGAATGTGGAGGATGAGGAAGAATACAATCAGTTTGACAACATGCCGCCTTTCAGAGACCTAAAAAAGATTAAACTTGTAGAAGCAACTCTCGATAGATCTATGATGCGCTACATGTGTCTTGATTGTGTAATGAAAATAGTTCAAGATAAATAGTTTCATGTTATGTAACTTAGTTTTCATTGTGATTTTTATGTTATGTAACTTATTGTTCAATATGACATTCATGTTATATAACTTAATTTTTATTGTGATTATTGATTCCCAAAAGTGATAAAAATGATAATGTTTAATAGACCTATCAAAAACATATTTAAAATAATTTCCACAGGCGGGTGCTATATTCTAATGCATGTGGAAATACCTTTCCACATGTGGTTTATTACATACACCGCCTGTGGAAATGCATTTATATAGGTGGTTTATTGTGTATGTCGCCTGCAGAAATGCATTTCCACATGCGGTTTCTTAAGTCCATCGCCTATTGAAATGTATTTTTATATATAGTCCAGCACGAGGCCCCGAAACCCTAGCCGCCATTGACGAACTTAGACAGTACAAATACGATGCATGCACGCGCAGCCGCCATTGACGTCCTCTCTGGTGCCCTCCAACCTCCGTTCCGCCGTTGACGCCTACTCCGTGCCCGGTGCCCTCCGGCCTCCTTCCTCCTCACGCCGCCAATGCCCAAGGGGCCTCCTTCCTCCATGCACCGCCGTGCTCTCTGTGTCCGAGAACCGCCGGCCAAAGTCTCGTTCGCCGTGGTGAGTAGCCACCCCCTCCTCTGTCTTTGTTTATAGTCGGCCGAGCCATCATAGCTGGTGCTCCGGCCGAGCTGGGTCCTTTCTTCTTCTTTTTGTGATGCCTGGCCATCGTGCTCTTTTGTCGTGTCAGGTTGCTGTTGTGCGTGAGCTTAAGCCTAGCTGCAATCGCTTTTCTGTGGGCTTTGTCATGTGTCGGTATGCTTTCTTTATCCTGGTCTATGTTGAATTGCCTGGTGTGTTGCTCTTGCTCTGGCCGGCACTCGCAGCATGGCCGTCGAAGCGCGTTCATGCTCTGTCTGTGAAGGAACTCAAGATTTTTGCATAAAAGTGATCCACAGAAAAATTTCAGTAGCTATATCACCATGTGTTAGAATTTTTGTGATTTTTCCATGATTTGTGGAAATCATTTCGATGCTCAAATAATTCACCCAAGTTTCAAAGTGGCATTCTTCAAATAATTCTGTAGAAAAATCTATCCATCCAAATTGGGCGATTGTTGTCTAAATAGAATCCCCATAGGATGCCCTACCTTCTGCTAAATTTTCATGAATTTTGGTGAAGCCTAGCTACCTCAATTGGGATTAAAAGGAATGGTATTTGTTAATTGCAGAAAAAGAAAAATCGACTTAGTTGATCAGAGCGCTCTTGAGTAGTATGCAATTGTTAATGCCTCTCTGGTAGTTGTTCATATTTCCCAAATCAGATACTAATGTCTCAGGTTTGATAGTCATGAAATGTTTGGTTAACCTGCTGTGGAATTTCAACATACTTTCTTTAGATAAGTGATTTGTAAATGTCTCAAAATCTAGAAGATAATGGCTTGATAACTCTTGACATTTGTACCATTCTTGTGATGATTGATGATCCACCTGATTAATGATTGTGGGCTGATTGATGATCCAGTGAGTCTTGCACACCCAACAAAACTTGATTTAAATGGATCATGTCTTAAAAGTCAATTTCTCCAAGTAAACCAGCATGATTTTTTTTTGGTTTGGACCGATTGATAACTTGCACAATTTGGAACTGATCCAAGATTTGTTAGAACACTTGCAGAATGTTTAATTGGACTGGTAGGGATCATTTGTTGAGTAGATAAGAAATTTCCTGCAGAGCATATTGGCCAAGTGTTATTGATGGAATGGTAGAACATGAAAGGGTGAAATTTGAGTGGTACTATTATAGTAAACTGAATAAGTTCAATGCTATTTTGATGAAGTGGGGATTTGCTAGTTTGACTGAAAAGTGCTATGGAACCAACTATTACTCTGTTGTCACTTTCTTGGAAATCAAAATTGAGGGGATCTAGTGTGTCATCTAGATTGTTTATAAATTCTCATCTGTGCTTACTAGTGTTGGCTCGTAATACAAATCGAAACTGATACTCAGTATCAGTGCCGACTCATAGGTACCAGCCGGCTCATGGTTACTAGTCACCAATTTGTTCCAAGAGCTGGCATTGATACTAAGTATCAGTGCTGGTTCATACCAACACTCAATCGATATGAGTGTCGATTCTATCCTAGCCAGCATTGATGACCCAGCTTGGATGACTGTTTCTATTATAGTGCACCTTTGTAACATGACCGGTAATCTCGGTACACCAGAAGTCACATACATTCTTCGATGAAACCGTCTATGATAAGACATAGATGGACATTAAAAAAATCGTATGTGATGTGTCACAAGATACAGAAGAATATTAAGAAAAAATCATCTATGATGTGTCATAAGACACATACAGACATTAAGAAAATCATGTGTGTCTGCATGGTAAATATTGTATGCATTTTCAAATTGTGTCAAATGAAGAAAAAAATTATATGAGAATTATAACTCTCAATGAGATCTACAACTTTACAATTTATAACATTTTCACTCGAAGTCATTTATATACCCAAATAATTATCTAAATTTTTGGACAATAAGAGTCAAAAGTATAAAATATTATATTGCTATCAATAAGGATATGTATAGGTGAGATTGTAACGAAGCTATATGAAAGGTAAGAGGTTGCATGTTCTATGCCCACCAAAGTTTACAAATGCGTTTTACCTTCGAAAACCGCTCGGTGGCGGTAATCGCGGTAACCGCACAATAATTTGGTTTAATTTGGTAGAAACAGATCGAATTTTGTTAAATTTTTGAATTTTTTTGAAATTTAAATTTAAGTTTGGTCGGGAACCGCTCGGTTTATAAAAGTGGTGTGGACCAAATCGTCCGATAACCACGATAAATAAGCGATTACTGATGATATTTATAACCCTGATGCCCACAAACCACATGTGCGAAAAACCATGTGACTTGTGATGATGTGACCTAAGTGTGAAATTCCTACATCAAAAATCCTATTTGTCTAAAAATAGTATCGGATACTTTTCGGTTTCTTAAAAAAACCGTCAGTGATAATTCATACACACAAATAATTTTTCAGCAAAATTCATCTACATATAACTATATTACAGATAGAGTTTTTTCACCTATAATAAGATCAATATTATAGATATTTTTATAAGGATAGAATCCAAACTCGTTTATTATTGAGTTTAACATCATATCTGTATATGATAACCCGTTTTAAGGTAGTGTGTATTTCAGCTTCTACACATACAACAACGACGTGTAGACGTTCGTGATGCTACAATCCTACGACCATACACGACGTGATGCTCGGCGCGTCCCTGTATGTAATGTGTACATAGTACGCAGGGGTGGATCTGCCGTACGTGAGGGCTGGGTCCTACTTGTTCCCCTTCCGTACGTATTCATGGAAATTAAAGGGATAGATAGAGTACACGTACGAGAGAGCAAATAGATCGAGCTCGAGCAATTAACTGAATAGTGCTCAATTAATTAGCTAATCAATCTCTTGTCTGATCGCTGCTAGCTCCGTCTGATTAGAGCCCAGCTTCATGCCTCATGCAGATCGATCAACCACCAAAGAGACAACGCTATTAATATTGTACACGCCTAGCGTACATGTAGCAACCTAACATTCTTTTCATTTTTCTCCAAATCTTTCTTGCACTTACTCTATCCGATTGCAAATATAAATTGTTAGAAGAGCTACACAGTCTTTGGTACGTCCTTTTGACTAACAATAATTTTGATGTAAATATGTTATTTTAAATAGAAAGATTTATATACTATAAAAGCATTTTTTGATGAATCTAGTAATAACATTATCCTTACGTTGTTAATCTATATAATATTTATGTATTCATGGTCAAGCTTAAAAAAATTTGACCAGCAGGAATTCTGAAACAATTTATATTAGCAATAAGAGGGAGTTTTTTTTTTTTAAGAAGCGGCGGCGATGCTCATTGGTTTCATTTGAAACCCAGAAATTTCACGAGAATCACGCATAGAAAATGGCTCAAATTACCGAGAAAGCAAAGTTCATTTTGAAGCTATATACATGTTTCAAATACAGAGGCGATAGACCGGATCGACCGTAGTACTGTTTGGGCCAATATCATATACGTCCACAGTCCATTTTAACAGTTACATTTGAATTGTGAAGAAGAAAGGTATGGAACCAGCTCCTCTAACTTGCTACAGTATCATGACTTTGCTCCCACAGAGATAAGTTGGATCTGAAACCGAAGGTTCAGATTTAGCACTACATTTACAGTACCTGTGGTACAGTAAAATTAGTATAAGTATCATTGATACTGTAACAGTGCTGCAATGATTCGTTGTGAATTAGTATTTACACCCTCACAAAACACTGTTTTCAGTACTGTATCTCTCTCACTTTGCTTAGCAAAGTCAGTGGAACCGGTTCCGAAACTTGACACCTTTAATCCCGTTTGGAAGATTCTCGTAGCTAGTCTTCCTGCGAGAATTTGCCATAAAATGAGCTGAGTGTAAAATTCATACATTTCAAACAGAATTATCCTTCTATGACAAGTAGGTCAACTACTGCATGCTAGACCACTTTCCAGTTGCATACTTGCATTGCATGTGGCCGGCTGCGTACATCCAAATGATCGAGGTCACATCGACATGTACATGTCTGCTCTCTAATTTGATCGATCGAATTGATTGGAGGATGGGAGCACGTACGGCTACGTTACACGTGTACACGTACATGCAAGAGATCAAGAGAATCTGTCTGTCATGATCAGGTGCATGGTCGTTTTCCATGGAGAATGCATGAGCCGGTCGATCGGCATCACCTGACGCTGACCGTGTACCATGCATGGCTTTTGATGCGGCGTGAGGAGGGAGGCCCGTCGAATTCAAATTAAGAACGGCGACGCCCGATAAATTAGGAGGTGCTTTGCATCTCTCTATATCTCTCTCCTTCGTTCTCATTAGAGAAAGTGTCTCCATTGTTACATCTTCCAATAACAGAAAAATAATTTATATAGACAGTTTGAAAATTTCATGCGAAATATTTTTTAATCGTGTGTAAAAAAAATCTATATAAATTAGATTTTTACATACGATTTTTGAATCACATATTAAATTAAACTGTTTATATAAATCATTTGTACAGATGACTTGGTGTTAGAACTATCTGTACTAAGTTTTCTGAACCTAAAAAAATCTAAAAATATATATTCCTACTCACACTAGCCCCCTATATTATTACGTAGGGTGGTCGTTAGTCATACGATTTTTCACGCGAAATACCACAAGTGTGGTTTTTAGAGTCGAAACTGCAACCTCTAACCTCGCGTAAACATTCCTTACCGTCTCACATATTGTTCATTACTGATCATTATATAAAATAATCTATATAAGATATACGCTTAAAATGAGTGTAACACTATTAGTACAGACGGTTCTAAGTTTAGAACTGTATGTATTATTTCTTTTTATATAGACGATTCTAATTTAAAACTATCTATATTATTAATATCAATAGTATAGATAGTTCTAGTTTAGAACCGTCTGAAGTGTTCCTTTATGTACACTCTAAATTAGAATCGTCTGTATTATTACTATCAATAGTACAGACGGTTCCAATTAAAACTGTTTGGACAAAAAGAAACAGCACATATGTTTACAAACTATAACCGTCTGTACTTAATAGCGTAGACAGTTCTAATTTAGAATTATTTATACTGTATCATTCTGCTTTGTTACAACTGCTCGTTACCATTTTCTCATATAATTCTAGTTTAGAGCTGTCTGTAATAATCTTTATATAAACAACTCTATAATTTTTATTAAAAAAAAAATTTAATTAGGCGGAACGCTCCCCTACTGATACATTTTGACATCTACAGTAGTGTCTCTCCCTCCTCTCCCCGCATGCAATCAGCGTCGTCGATGGAACCGAGAAACCAAGAGCGGCAGAAAGGACTTAGCTCATAATGTGTTATTAGTACATCGGATTCTCCATTACACACACTCCTCTCTCCAGGCCTCTCTACTCCCAGTGTCTCAGTGATCGTCTACACTTTGACGAATGAAAAGGACTGACTAACCATGCAAGCTTAATGCATGTAACGGCAGATCCCTGTGACACGCTTTAATTAGTGAACTATATGCGTACGTACGTCTGTCACTTGTCTTGGTCCGCGTAGCTAGGGTACGCACGTAAGATGAGGCTTTCACGGTGCCTCATCTGGAAATAGACAGCGGCTGAGATCGATCTATCTGCTCGAGCATATGATGAAAAGCCAGACAGCGATCGCTTTTAATTTGTCCGTCGATCGAGCCTCGGTAATTCCTGTGTGCAATTCAAACTCAAGTACTGATCTGCTGCTCCTGCTCACATGTAGCCTTAGTTATCATTACGTGAAAAATGAATAAAGAGAATATATATAAGTGATGGGTTATTATATGATTCATCATTTATATCGTCTCAGGTTGAGATCAGATATTTATCCGTTATAGATAATAAATAATAAGTGACGGGTTGTAATACTATCTATCATCTATAACATGAGTAAGGAGTAATAACTAAACATATCACTTATGATTTGGTCATAAGTGATGGATCTTCCTGCACCAGTCACTTACAACCTATTACTTATGATTTAGACGGGTCGTAACATGACCCATCACCTATTACTTAGCTCTGTTTAAAGAGTTGGTCAGCCACTGTATGGGCGAACAGTTAATCAACAGTTCCGCCCGAACAATGCTGGTGATTTTCACTGACTCCGGTAAAGATTTTCTAATATCTTGATGATTTGAAATTTGAATTGTTGCTAGGTCTTTTCAGGTTTGTATCTCCCTTTTTCTTCTCCTTTCCTTCTGCTCTAATCCCTATTTGGTAGATTTGTTGTGCTTTGAGTTATAATCAGTCATTTTGCATCTTTATCCAAAATCTTAGTACAAGTGAGTTGTATTTATATTAGATTTAATACTAGATTTTTCCGATCTACCGCGAGATGCCACAGATCTAGTGTATTTGTATGGAAATTTCAATCGCATGCTTAACCACGAAATTAATGTAATTGTTAATGAAGAATGAATATTTTTATATTAATTGTAGATGACCGACGGAAGTTAGATGTACCTTGAGACCCGGACTTGTCCGGAGTACCTGAGCAGGGTGAATTATTTCATGAGTGCTGCCTTAGCGGATATAAAAGATCATGGTAAAATAGCAATGTATTGTCCATGTCGCGGCTGTAAGAATGATAAGAAGTTCTCGAAACCAGATAATATCCATGCACACTTGGTCATGCATAGATTTAAATAGAATTATATATGTTGGAACAATCATGGTGAGGAAGGCCTTAACGAGGGAGAGTTGGATCGGGCCCTCCATGCCGACAGTGTGGATCAAGGACTTACACCAGGTGAAATGGATCATCATCTCAGGGATGAGGACATATTAGGTTTCAATGATAATGATCTTGAGGATTTTGTGGAGAATGTGGACCAGATGGTGCGGGATGTCGAGCGGCACGATAAGTATAACAATGGTGAGTTTGCTAAATTCCAGGACTTTGTGTGGGATTCCAAGACGCTCTTTTATCCTAACTGTAAGGAGAAGTATACACAAATATTTGGGAACCTAAAGCTTCTATAGGTGAAGGCAACCCATGGTTGGACTGATAAGAGTTTCGAAGTATTGCTGGATCTGCTAAGGGACATGCTACCGAAGGGGAACTTGATGCCCGAGGGCGTCTACGACGCGAAAAAGATAATTCGTCCTTTAGGACTAGAAATAGAAAAAATACATGCATGTAAGCAAGATTGTATCTTATTTCGTGGAGAGTATACAGAGCTAGATCAATGCCCTATTTGTGGAACCCATCGATATAAGCGTAGAAATGACGGTGGTGACAAGGATGGAGGCCAGAAAAGTAAATGTGGTCCTAGGAAGATGGTGTGGTATTTTTCTATAATTCCTCATCTGAAGCGTCTGTTTGCTAATATAAATGAGGCATAATTGGTGCATTGGCATAAGGATGGTCGTAAGAATGATGCAATTATACAGCACCTAGTGAATTCCGCTTAGTGGAGAATCGTTGATTCCACATTTGGTTGATTCGCTGAAAAATTGAGAAATATTATGTTTGCTATGAGCACAGATGGCATAAATCCATTCGGTAACATGAGTACCTCACATAGCACCTGGCATGTTGTATTGAT
Organism: Phragmites australis; assembly: GCF_958298935.1. NCBI lineage: Eukaryota > Viridiplantae > Streptophyta > Magnoliopsida > Poales > Poaceae > Phragmites > Phragmites australis. The sequence continues at coordinate 6,026,772 of NC_084925.1, forward strand.
GATCTACAATCTTCCATCCTGACTTTGTAACAAGCGAAAATACATTATATTGTCGATCTTGATATCAAGACCGAAACAACCTGGCAATGATATCGATGTGTACCTCAAGCTTTGAGTCGATGATCTTAAGAAACTCTAGTCGAAAGGCATCAAGGTTTGGGATCAATACAAGAGTATTTTACCTTGCACGCCATGCTGTTCATCACCATCAATGATCTGCCAGCACTTTGTATTACATGCATAGTTCATATCTAAAATGTTTAATAGTATTATATAGTTTTATTTAATTCTATTTAATAGTGTTATATAGTTTTATAATTCAAAAATGCTAGAAAAATCCCAAAAAATTATAGATGGCTTTGGAAAAAAAATCTAGAACATTCCTAGAAATGTAATTTCATCTTTAGATAATCTTTCTAGTCATGTTTTAATCTTTAGAAAATCATAACTTATCAATTGTAGCTCCGTTCTAACCCATTCTTTCGTCGGATTGTTCGGACTAGCTTGATCTTGTGTGTGATGATGGTTGTTGTGCGATGTTTGGTTCTTTTTAGTGTTTATGTGTTGTTATTTTTCCATGTATGTTGCAAGTAGACACCAACGTTCATGAGGAGCTAGGTCTGCAGGATCAGGATATTGAAGACCCAACTAAGTTCAATGAAGGCAAGTTGTGTTCTTGATCATTTTTATCCCAGTTTCATAAATATTTTGTTTTACAAACATACATGCTAATAATTTATTGAGAATCCCATAAGTTAGACTTTACCCTAGTTTTTCCCTTATCATTCTTGTCGTCATAGTATGGTTTTGGGTTATGGATGGATAGATGATGCTTAGCCTTGCTTTGGGAAGGTAATCATGATAATTGTTTCACCAACTTGATAATGGTCCTATGCAACAATGATAAAATATGATAGAATAATTTTTGTAGCAACATGGTATATGAATTTGAGCATGTGGTATGATGAGATTTATGGTTGGGAAAGTGGTAGTCTTGCTCAAATCTAAGGACCGGTTCATGGGGGTAACTTCTCTGTGTTTACAGTACGACCACAAACCTGGTATGGGACGGGCTAGCCAAGTAATATATTTACTCTCAGCATAGTGTAGATCAGACAGAAGAGCGGTGAATGGACGATGTCTTGGGATCCGAAAGGCGCAAGAGGGGGCTTCCGTTGTTAAGCTGGAATCACATAGCAATGAAACCTTAGCGGGCAGATATGTGTTGAGAGGAGGTATTGTAAAGGCTTTGAAGTGGATTCCTAGCGCACGCCTTGGTAGTGTGTAAGAGTTCTCCGTTAACCAACGAATGCTTGGCAAAATGGGATGAAACGTTTTGTGGATAAAGTACAACCTCTGCAGAGTTAAAACTGAATATTCAGCGGTGCTCATGGTCACGAGCAACATTGAAAACCTACCATGATTATAACTTGATGTTTTGGATAGTCAGGTCAACTGTGATGATGGAAATCATAGTTGAGGATGGACAATCATAGTGATGGGAACTATGATTGAGAGTTCAACCTTAGTGGATGGAACTTTGGATTGAGGTGTTGCTTAGTTAGTTAAGTCAAAATGGATAGTATCTTAAGGTGGTTTGTTATTCACTTAATTATTATTTCTTTTCAAATGTTTTTACTTATATATTGATTTATGCAAGAGAGCCATATTAGCCTTATTCTTATCAAGCCTTCATATGCATACTATTTTCTTTATAATTTGCTGAGTACGACAAGTGCTTACTCTTGCTATCACCAAACACTTAGTTGAAGAAGATATCGAGGAGTACGCTAAAAGTGGGTCATTCTAAGATATTTTCTACGTCGATGATGCATGTGGAAGAGTCATAAAGGATTAGAGTCTTCGTAGTTCGTTTAGTTTATTTGGTTCTTCGACCCTTGAAGGTCATTTTTGTAAGACAGTTAATTCGATTAAATATGAATATTATAATAATTATCATCAATGAAGTCACTATATGTTGGGATTGATTTCTGAGCTCAGTACATAGATGAGATTGGTTTATTTCTTGAATCGATCTCGACAGAGGTGGTATTAGAGCCATATCGACCTAGAACGCAACTTTAGATAGCTCATCCTCCCTGATGTGTTGGTAGGAAAGGATCCCTATATGTGTTCTTGAATCCCTATATGTGGCTATGCATGGTACCTTTGAGAATTGAAGGATTGTTAAAAAAAACAAGTTTGTAAAATTTACCCTGCACCAAAGAACATAGTGGGATGGTAAATAACAAAAATAGTTGTGTCATATTTGGAGAACAAATAACACTTTTATAGTTAACCAAGCACAAGTGTTAAGAATTAAGTACCTAAACACTAAAGGATACCCGAGACTCAAAGCTTGTTGTCGAAAATTGAAAATTTATACACTACCACATAAACAATGAAAGGAGAAGAAGTGTCACAGACAGTTTCCTATGACTCGTTGCTTTTTGCTAATGTATCTACTAGTTGCTATTTCTTGATGTATCCGCTAGCTATCATATATGTTAATGTCGATTTTGTAAGAAAAATGAATATATGGAATTTTTATGTAGGAATGGCACTACAAAATCAAGTCACAGCCAACAGACGTGCTCACCGATAGAAGGCCCCTCCTCTGACCAGGATCCATTCTCAGATGATGCTCAGGAGCAAAGCCCAAGTGCATACCTCAATTTGAATCAACCTGATGCTGATGCTCCGGAGGATCTAACCACTGATGTTGCGCTAGTGGGTCAGTCGTATGAAGAACTGAGGCATGGTCGACGTCCCAGCAAGATGTCTGAGGGACGTTTTTGTCATCACGAAAGTCGATTCAGCTAGGGAGCCCATAAAACCTTTAGATGTACTCGGTCCATTCAAGATAGCATGCAGGTGTCTCGTAAGGGACCACGTCGCGGTCACTTATAGAACTTGGAGAGGCAAATGAGGTGACAAGTGGGCGGTTTCCGATAGCATCAAGGATTTTATGTGGGGTAAGTGTTTGGAAGAATTCGATTACCTTGAAGGATGCAACATGGTCATAGCAAAGCATTAGGCCATAGTCATAATGGGTAGAATTTTTAAGAATTTTAATGGTAAATTGTACAGAGATTATCACTTGAAGGGTCAAACGCCGGACTGGGATGATTATCTGATGGTGAAAGATTTTTATAATAATTTCATGAAGTAAGGGATTCAGAGGAAGCAAAAAAGATAAGTGAATCAAACAAGGTCAACTCCAAGAAGAACTTATACCCCCACGGAATTGGTTCACGCGGGTACGTTAGGAAACTTGACGAGTGGGAGAAGATGGAAGAAGATGTAACTAAAAGTGGTGTCACACCTGTGGCGGCTGAGTGGATTCCACGGAAGATGAACTTATTGTATGGGAGAGGGATAAGTCTTGCGACTGATGGAAGCCTATGCTTCAAAAGTGAACGAGAACTGGAAGATGCAGAAGATTAGAGATGCCCACGTCCAGTGTTCCCGAGACTCTTTACAGGCAGGTAGAGAGAACAATGAGTTAACCTTGGCATTGGGAAACAAGTAGCACACAGGTCGCACACGAGGGAAGGGTTAGAGGCCTTGGAATATCGGATTTGAACAAAACACCGACACTTACAAGAAATGAAGAAAAGAAAATATTGATGAAATGATGGCTATTCTAAAAGAAGAACTCGAAGAGGAGAGACGGATGACAGAAACAAAAATAGTAGCAGCTATGCAGCAAGCCAGGGAGCAAGCTAGGCAGGACCAACTAGTTGGCGCGGATAATGCTTTGTTCGTTTCTTGTATCAGTGTCGGTTCTTTGTTATATAACTGGCACTGATAATCAATATCAGTGTCGGTTCTTTATTATGAACCGGCACTGATACTAATTATTAGTGCTTGTTTAAGTTCCCATTCATACATGAAACAGCATAGACAACAAGCACATATATATATATATATATATATATATATATATATTTCACTCATAATTCAATCACAGATAACAAGCACATATACAGATATTTTACTCATAAACAGATATTTCAATCATGATAAATACTAATACATTAATTCAAACTACAAGCATTTCTAAAAATTACATCAAAGATCATTATGTGCATAGTTCATATCTAAAATTTCAACTCCAAATATTACATCAAAATAGTTCAGTGCATAAATGAGTGCACTAGCTGTTGCTTCAAACGGAAGTTCCATTGGACTTTTGTAGATAACGAAACCATTGCTATCACACTGAAACTCAAGTGTGACTTGTACTTTTCTTCATGAACCTTCGTGCATTGCGGGCCAAGCATTGTGTAACCCCAGCGTTGTGCAAGAAGACATAAGATTGAAGCCAAGCTACGATCCATCTGCATCTGGGTATTCCAGTAAAAAGCCTATAGGCAAAGAGCAGCAACATAGAGGAAAAACTTAATATTATTGAAATAATCCTAGCTACAAGCTACAGGTTCATGTCACCAACCGTTTCAGCTGCATGTAACCATGAGAGCCTAGGAGACATTGCAAGCACATCCTCATTTTGTTCAAGTACTTTCAATTTGAAATAGTTGTAATCCAGAAACATGTATCCAAGTTGCAGGTCAACTAATTGTAGAAGTGCATGGACAGTAGATCTTTCAGGTATAAGCCTTTGGTCTGTTTCGGAGCTAGATTGTCGTGTCCCGAAACCGAAATCACGTAATTAAGCAAAATCATGCTTCATAAGCATTATATTTAATTTTGTGTAATTTTTATTTTGGAACGCTAGAACATTTCGTATCGAGTCAATCGGTTGAGAGAAAGTAATTCGGGAGAGAAAACAATAGAATTTGCAGTTCAAATAGGCTTCTTTTTCTAGCATGTGGGGCCCACATGAGTGGCTAACCACTCCCTCTCTCCCTTGGGTTGCAACCCCACCTGCTCCGTCTCTCTCCCTCACTCCCCCACGCTCTCTCCAATCGGCCAAGGCAAGGGAGCAGCTCCCCTCTCCCTCCCCTCAAGCTCTCTCTCTCTCTCTCTCTCTCTCTCTCTCTCTCTCTCTCTCTCTCTCTCTCTCTCTCTCTCTCTCTCTCTCTCTTTCTTCCTCGAATTTGCCTTCTAGAAGCCAAATCGAGGTATGCATGTGGTACTCATGCGTTCCTTAGCTCCTAAGCTTTTCATCCATCCAATTCATTTTCATTTCCTTGAAGGATTCGAGCCTGATGTCTTTTGGTGTTCTTAGTTGAAGAACGAGGAGTACCGATGTTCTTCCTCTTTCCGAGCTTTTCCACCTTCCACCGACAGTCACCAACCGTAACAAAGCATCTTTGGTGAGTCTCCTAGGCTCCCATTGCAAGAATACGTGGTTTGGTTGGTTGAAATCCGAGTTTGGAGCTTCGGTTGCAAAGTTGTGAAGTGCCTCATGTTCTTGAGCCTTGGAACAAATTTGAGGATTTTGGATAAGTTTTGAGCTAGGAAATCAAGTTGCTAGTTAGTGAGTGAGGTCTAGACGCTATGAACTAGTGCAAAACCTTTTCTCCTTGGATCGAGGAAGCTCGCAAATGAAATTGGCCATTTTTTCCCATGAAAAGACCTCTCTACATCAACCCAGGTAGTCCGGGTTAAACCCAAAGGTTCTGGGTTGCCCAGGGGAAAACCCCATTGTTTTGTACTCAGAAATTGTTAGGTTTTAGAGTGCATTTTGGGTCTAGAAACCCTTGTATAGTGTGTATGCATGTCTATGTAGGATTCCTCAGAACAAGAAGAAGACTCTCTTCAGGGTGCGAATCAAAGGAAAGTCATCAAGAGTTCAAGTCTGCCCGACCCAGATATTCCGGGTTGAACCCGGAGGGTCCAGGTATTTCACGGTGCTTTTAACCGAGCACCCTCGCTCGGAGCCTCACCTGAACATTCTGGCCTAACCCGAAGGTTCCGGACTTAGCCCGGAAGTTCTGAGTTAATCCAAAAATGACTAACCGAGAACCCATATCCGGAGTACACCCTGGATGTTCTGGAACCCGAATGTTCCGAGTTCAACCCAAAATCTCCGACCTCCTATTAGTTTTTCAGCGTTGTTTAGATCGCAAAGTTTGTTATTCTTTCATATATCTTGCACTCTTAACATGTTGTTGTGCATATTGTAGCATGCATTGTTGCACCTCATTCATTCTCATCATTACATACGTTCTTTTTTAGTGAACAAAGAACTGAAGCATGATGCAAGTGTGGGCGAAGGTGATGTCAATCTACCAGAATTCTATGAGCGTTGCGTGAGTAGCAATTCAAATTGTGCATCTGCATGGTGTACAATCAATTTGAATTGCTGCGCTCTCAATCACAAGCATGTTTTTATCCATCCGCATCAGTCGTAGAGTCACGATTGTGCGTTGTTGTGGTTGAGGTGGTTCTGTTCAGTTATGCTAATATGGTTCCAATTACTTACATGTTATGATATTGGTTACATGATAGAATGGTACTTTTAGTATAGTATAGTTGCTCACATGTTTATGTCAAACTGCTTTCGCATATGAATATACTTAACCATGTGGTCATTTTCTTTCTAACATCCCAATGCATAATCCTTGGAGTCGGGTTATCTATAAATACTCATTATGGATTAAATCTTGCGAGTACATTCGTATTCACGTTGCTCTTTCAAGTGCTACTGGCATGGAGGAGTTGGTCTTTGGCTACTTCACGCCCGTCGATGTGGGTGGTGGGCATGAGTAGGCAACTACTCGAAGATTGTGCTTTTGTGATAGAGCCTAAGGGCATATAGCTCCATCCTCCTTTTGTTGTTTATAGTTTTAGCTTATGTTGCATAGTTCATCTTTGTCTAAGGGTTGATTAGTTTTAGTATCCTCCTAGCTCTTTTGCTGTAAATTGTGAGAATTTGCAAATGCTTAAGAATTTGTAATATAAGCTGTGTTGTGATGTTAAATGTTGGTAAGGCATGTAATCCGATTTTAGGCACAAAATATGTGTTAAGGATACCGAGATGATATTCTGGTTAATCGTTGAAGTCGTGATTATGTAAATGGTCGACTTAGTGATTAATTAGAATATTATTTGGATGGTTCCTCACAGATGCTATTAAAGTGAAATATCTTTCTTTAGGTACTGCAACCTCAAAAGAGATAGTTATATTCATTTTATTGTTATCAGCTAAGTGGTCGTCACCACATGTGGGGTGCCACCATGTCCATAATAATATCATGTAGCCATTGTAGTTGAGGAAGCATCTACATCAATTGGTATACCAGTTTCTAAATTTAATTGTATCAAAATTTGTTAACTGCAAACTGCAATATTAACTGGCCTTCTTATAATTTCTAGCAAAGGGATTTTCATCACTAAGCATGCAGATGTACTTGGGACAAGTCACAGATACATCTACATGCCCAGAGAAAAAAAATGTCAATGCCAAATCAATCGGCTCATTTGAAGTTTAAGTCAAAATTGACCTCAAATAATGACTACCATAGAAGTTTAGGATTTAGTAACTCAAATTTGATAAAAATGGTGCAACAACATGTGGATAATGACTCAATGATAGTCTTTAGCATCTTTGAATTACCATTAGCCACATGTTGTTGCATCATCTTTAAGAACCCAAAACCCTAGGAAACATCTCTAAGAACAAGGCAGCACAACTAAATTGCTAATACAAATTTCAGGGCCTAAATTGGCTAACTACATTTGCTAACTAAAATCGCTAATTGTAGTTGGAGAACTAGAATTTGAGAACTAACCCAAGTGTTTTGTGACCCTTCCAGGTAGGGCATGGATACGCCATCGAGGATCTAGAGGCCGGGAGTATGAGGGAGGTCATCCGGACCCGCACGGCTCGATAGGATGCAACAACTGCCTCCATGCTGCCTGGATTTACGCCCTCCACCTCTACTACCACTGCTGCTCGCCATGGGGACGTCGAGGAGGAGGAGGAGGAGGAGGCAGTGGTCTAGTGCGCAAAGAGGAGAAGGAGGCGGTGGGCTAGCATGCAATGAGGAAGAGGCGGTGGGCCAACACGCAAAGAGAATGAGGAGGCGGCGACGAGCTGACGCGCGATGAGGAGGTGACGGGTCGATGCGCTATGAGAAGAGGTAGAGAGCCGGGATGCGATGAGGAAGAGGAGACGAGGGGGCGGCGATGGGCCAGCATGCGAAGAGGACGAGGAGATGGTGGTCCAGCGCATGAGGAGGAAGAGGCAATGGGACGGGGTGCTCGACGAGGAGGAGGCAGCAGGTAGGGGCGCGATGGGGAGAGAAAGAGAGTGGAGGCATGGAGACGGCTAAAGGGTAGTGACATGTAAGAAGTAATATCAGTGCCGACTGATACCTACAACTGACACTGATAAAAAGTATTAGTGTTGGTTCATTATTACCAGCTGGCTCTGAAGTATTTGTGTCAGTTTTCATAAGAATTGACACTCATACTAGGTATCAGTATCGGTTCGACCCCAGCTCAATCATTCAACGAGTGTGAAAAGTTACAAACCGGCACTAATACTTCATCAGTACCGGTTCTGGCCTATTCAGCACTGATGATCCGGCTTGGATGACCAATTATGTTGTAGTGGTGTGTACTCTTATACTCTTAAAACCGTATGGACACCAATGCAAAACATGATATTAGACTGCTAATGGACAATGCACACATGCACCGTTTGACCAACTATTCTAGGGCCAAAAATGTTCATGGCGGCCCGGCCTGGCATGATTTTTTTAGCTCAATCATACCGAACAGAGCCCCATGCTAAGATTTTCTTTAAGATAATAGAAGTACAACTTCCAACTTCTGTACTAACAAGACGTCAAGGTGTCAAGGATGTACACAGCCATTTTTTGAAAATAGACACTCAAATTCGCATTTGAAAGGACTCGGACTTGAACGGTCTAGACGTACATCCACACCTCAAACAACTGGATGAGCTCAGGAAGGGAATTAGGCCTTTCGGGTCGGCCCGACCTGTCCTCGTGATAATATTTGTCTATACATTGTACCCAAAAAAATCTTGTTAAAGCAATCAAATACTAACATTTTTACCAATGCATCCTTGAAAAAAAAAGGAAAAGGAAAGTGGATCTTTTCAAGGTTTTCTCTGGCCGGACTAGGCTTGGGCCGGCTTTCCAAGGAAGGGCCTTTCCGACCTAGCTTGACCAGCTTATGTGTCCATCCAATCTACTTCCTTACAACCATCAAAGCCCCTCTAGCAACGCTTGAGGAAATCGATGCAGCTCGGTGTTGTTTCCTCTGGTCAGGTTGCCAGCGAATCACGGGCTAAAGCTGCAAGGTTAGCAAGGTTAGTAGGGATCGTGACTGCCGTACTAAAGGCAAGGGTAGACTTGGTGTCCTCCACCTAGAAGCCTTCGATCGAGCACTTCGGCAGCAATGGCTTTAGCACGAATGGAAAAGCCCACAGAAGTTGTGGGTCGGCTATGAGATTCCTTGCGATAGGACTAACAGTCTACTCTTCGTGGCTGCCACCGAGATCATGATTGGCAATGGGGAATCTATCTCCTTCTAGCATTCGGCATGGGCTAGTGGGCAGCGGCCTGTGGACTTTGCTCCAGTCCTATTCAATGCGTGCAGGAACAAATGGAAAAGTTTTGGTGAGGCCCTACACAACAACTCCTGGATTGCGGACATCGACCTTTCTCAGATGATGTCACGCCGACATGCTAGCCAAGCTATCCTTCTGTGGCTGGCCTCTCGCAAGGTCACCCTATGGCCCCACGTTGCAGACGATATCATATGGAGGATGGACGCCAATATGGAATAGTTCATATCTTTGGCCTACTAGATGCATTTATGGGGATGCATCGACAAACACTACATTGCCATCTTCTGGAAAGCGTGGGCACCGCCAAAGTGCAAGTTCTTTGCTTGGCTTGTTGTCCAGAATAGGCTATGGACTGTGGATCGCCTGGCTAAGAGAGGGTGGTCTTCCAACTCTGGTTGCACCTTGTGCCAACGAGAACCAGAGACCTCACACCATCTTTTGGTAGACTGCAATTTCACCTAGCGCATATGGGGACGTGTCACATCTTGGCTTGCCAAGCCGGCCATCGACCCACCAACTAGTTGCCATCAGCTTTGGTGCATGATTAGTGGTCGGCTATGGCAGCCACACGTTTCATTCCGCGTAAAGGGATCATGTTTCTCCTTTTGCTATTTCCTAGGAGATTTGGAACGTACAAAATCGACGCACCTTCGATCATCGAGAGCAGTCTTTAGCCCAGATCATCTGTCTTATACCGGAGGAAGCTTTCTTCTAGGCTTTTGCGGGAGTGTGCCATCTAAAGCGCCTTATAACACGAGAGTAGGCCTTTAGAAGAACTGGGGGGACACCCGGGCCCTAGGTTCTTTCTTTTAGTCCAGGTTGTAAAAATATTTTGTTGACCTATCATGTCTTCTATTAATATAATAAGTAGCTCTCCTGCCGGTTTCATAAAAAAAAAAAAGCTTTCGTGTCCAACGGCGTTGTGGACTGTGGTGCACGCGCGTTTGGCCGGTGCCCTCTTCATCCATGCTCGAGGCAGCCACCGCTGGAGTCGATTAAAGCGTGCTTAGACATAGCTACCTTTAATGCCCTGTCTCCAGATTCGTCCTTGTGGACGTACGCAGCTTTAGGAAAGATAACAAAAGCCAAGAAAGTAAAAAGATTGCAACAAGTTGCTAGTGCACAACTAACCATATTCACTTGGTCCTGTCACCAAACCACACTTGATGTTCAGTTCAGATCTAGGCATAGGACAACCGGCTTCTAATCGCGTCGACATTGGATAAGCGAGAGATTAATTCCTAACACAGGATTAGAATGTGTCCAACCACTTCGGTTTAGTGTCAAGACTAATGATTTTTTCGTTTCATGTAACAATCTTTGCATCACCAGATTGAGTTTTGGTGGCAAATTTGCTGTCCAGCACTTCTTATCCCTCCATGAATTGATCTATCATTTTTCTCAAAAAAGAAAAGAATGGATGTATCATTAATACGACTGCATCGACTGGCTTATAGTGTAAAAAGAATGCATATTTCAATGATGTCCAACACGCTAGTTTGTCGGAGTAGTATTTTTCTCATGATTTTGTAATTTATCTATGTGTTCCAAGAGAGTTGACCAATAAGATCTCCCAAAAACAAAACAAAAAAGTTCAATACTGTGAAACATAGGGAGTATATCTACCACCAGGCATGTTTGGGAGTATTGAAGGTCTGCAGCCATTAGGTGATTAATCATATTCAATGATATCTATACACAGTTACCATAGCACGATGGAAACCAAACTCTCATAAAAGGGAGGAAAAGTCGTTTAAAAAAAGGAAAAAAAAAACGATAGAAAGCCAGCCACCTTCCGGTACCTCGCTAAGGTCCATGATTTTGCCGGAAATGATTTTTGGAGCCCAGCTTGGTCATATATGGTCCCAAAAAAGCCTCATCTCTTTGTCCACTACACCAGACATGATCGAACAGATTTTCTAACGAGGATGATCATGTGAAAAGGCAACAACAACAAAAAAAAAAAAAAAAAAAAAAAAAAAACCTAGCCTGAACCGAGATGTATCTCAGGTAAAAGAATCCGGCATCTCGAGCTTCAAATGCAATTACCCTTTTATCGTAGCATTACCACATGCTCCAATTTCTGACTTTCTGTACCAGCATTTAAAGGTACTTTGCAATATCTATGAGGAAACAGTGCACGCACCAGAGACAGTGTCAGAGGACAAAATCTCACAGAAGTTTCTTATCCAGTAAGAATTGACTACTGACTGACACATGCATGTAGAGTCCAACCGTGTATGTACTGCACGAACCTGTTTCTCATTAATTAAGTGAGCAAGGGCAACAAACTTCCATTAATTTGATTCACTTTTACAGAACTTTAACTTTTGCAGCAATGGGGGCAGTTGTTTGCCTGGTGAAATATATATGGCCAACTCACCATTTTATTGCAGACCAATGCTTCAGTTTTGATATTACAGGATGCCGTAGTACCATTGTCATGCAAATGACTCGGCAAAGAGAGCAAAGCTTGGAGTCAGAATACATGAACTCAGAAAATTTACAGATACTACGAGCACACCCATTTCTACTTTTTTTTTCTTTTCGAGAAAAGCACGCCCATTGGAGTGTAGAATATTCTGATATGTGTGACTTATATAAGCAGTAAGTCAAAAACCCATAAAGATACTTCAAAGCCAAGCAAGGGCGCCAAAACGATATTTCCAAACAAAATGGCAACAATTTTGTTCAGGAAAGCACTCAAACGGGAAAGTTGCGGGCTAGACCAAACACAATAATCAAGTGTACAAAACAGCAAATTGGCAATCAAACATTTTAAGTAAAGACTCCATCCCTCTTTCGAAGAACCCCGTAATCACTCAGAATGTTTGGATATATCTATGGATCTAGTCCTTATTATAAACATTTGCCATGCTAAGTCAGATGTAAGCTTAAAGTTGTAGCAGACAACTATATACCTCTAGAGTTATGGATAGTTTAAGAAATGAACAAAAGATATCAAACTCAAATAAAGCAGAATCTTCAGCAAATTGAAGCACCTGAGTTCTTCAATCAAGGACAAGTTATGCATATGAAGAGAACTATTGCCCGACCGTATTCCTTTTCTGCTACCTGACTTCCATTACTGGTGCAAATATTGCAAAAGCTCAAAATTGAATATAATATCAAATTCTCCACCGAACAATGAGCTAAACTATACTATAAAACAACAGCCAACACCGTGTCAGAAAAAAATACTTATATATTTCTTCACCAAAGAAACATGATCAACACTGAGCACACACCACCATCATCAACAGCCTGTACCTGCAGCTACCTCAGACAAGCTTAAATGCCAACCAATTCCAGAGCTAACACCCCAGGACAAAGGAAAACTTGACGATTCTCTTAAGATGTCACTTAAATCACTCTAAACACAATCTACACTCACTTAAAGAACACTTTATAAATTTTAACATCCCATTCTATTCCAGAGACAAAACTGGATGATGTAACGTGACGAGATTCCAAAAGAAGCAAAGGTATTTGAAGACGTTATCACAAATAAAGCACAAAATATTTCAACACAATTTTTCAACACGAGTCTTATCATATCTATTGTGTAGTTAGAACAGTGTCCATTAGTACAATGGTACTCAACCGCATGATTGGCCACAGTAGCTCTGGAAGAAGAGAAGATGGAGTTAATCTGAAGCAGACATAGATTAACCCTGCACGAACAACTAGCTATATGGATCAACTCAGGGTAGCCCCACAATAAATGTGGCAACCAAGGGTGTAGGTGAGAGTGTTTATTACCACTGTACTAGTAGGGAAAGTGGTTATGCTATACATACACAGTTCACCGACAGTCCAGCCCACCCCTGCAGACACCATGTGGACCCCCCTTTATTTGCCCCTCCCCTGATTTCTCTATTCATGACTATCTGTTTACCCTAGTTTTATCCCTTGAAAGACACATGCTTGGTAGTTAGGTCCTGTTTGTTTTCTATTTCTGACTCTGCTTCTGCTGCTGGCAGAAGTCAGAAGTCAGAACAAACGGGGTTTTGGAGAAACCAGAAATCTACTTCTGAAGAAAATAAACTAAAGTTGAGAAACTCACTGAGAGATGCTTTTCTGAGAAGCTATATGCTGAGAAGTCAAAAATTTATTGTACAAACCAACAACCTATTTTCAAAAACAGCTTTTCAGACAAGTCAAAAACAAAAACAAAAGCTCAACCAAACATGTCCTTAGTATACTGGCAGTGACCCCAGTTCTCTGGTGTATACCTTCCATCACCCCTGCTCTCTAGGGTATACCTTCCATCATGGTCAGTGAAAACTAGGTCAAACATACTCTCCATCCTTTCCTATCTGACACGTATTTGACTATCTACGCAGCTAGCCACATTAAAAACTCACTGCAGAAGCAAGTACAGGCTGGGCAGTTTATATTCACTCAAACCAGAGCTTTCCTCCCCCACATAAACTTAGTTCAGAGGCACCCGGCAGCAGCAGCAGCTCATCTCTGCCTCCCGTGTCCTTCTCCATGACAGAGAATCTCCACTCGAGGAAAATGATACAACCAAAGAAGTTTCGTGGAGTCAGGCAGCGTCACTGGGGCTCCTGGGTCTCCGAGATCAGGCACCCTCTCCTGTAAGCCCTTCCCTCCCTCTAATTTTCAGATAAGAACATAATCTTTTGATCCAATTACAAGTCTAAATTGCAATGCACGTACCTTTTTTTGCAACACATGCAGTAAGAGAAGGGTGTGGCTGGGCACCTTTGAGACGGCTGAGGAGGCTGCAAGGGCGTATGATGAGGCCGCCGTGCTGATGAGTGGCCGCAACGCTAAAACTAACTTCCCTGTCCAAAGGAGCACCACTGGTGAGCCTGCACCAACTTTAGGCAGGGATGTTCGCAGCAACGCCGGTAGCAGCTCCTCTACCGCCAACCTGTCCCAGATTCTCAGTGCCAAGCTCCGCAAGTGCTGCAAGGCGCCATCGCCATCCCTGACCTGCCTTCGCCTCGACCCCGAGAAGTCGCACATTGGCGTCTGGCAGAAGCGTGCAGGGGCCCGCGCCGACTCCAACTGGGTCATGACTGTGGAGCTCAAAAAAGAGACAGCATCCACTGACGCTGCAGCACAGCCCACGTCAGCAGCAGCTGCTTCACCAGCAACACCAATGGATGATGAGGAGAGGATCGCGCTACAAATGATCGAGGAGTTGCTGAGCAGGAGCAGTCCAGCTTCGCCTTCACATGGAGACGATGAAGGTCACTTTGTCATCTGAAAAGCATGGAAGAAGCAGCACAATGAAGTCGCAATCCCACATCAGAATTTCGTTAGGCCGGTCGGTATACAAGCAGTTCAGGTTGCTTCAGTAATATAGATATGTGATGTCTATTAGTAAATCCAACTTACAAGAATTATAAGTTTGCAATTGTGTGCAGCTCTATGTATTTGTGAAAAGCTCTACATACACAAGTTCTTGTCAAAATACTTTGTTACAAATCAATGTCAGTGATATAGTTGCTTATAAAGGAAATAAATAGATTGTGATTGTGTTACTGTTCATCCTTGTTCGGACCTCGAAGTTGGACTCTGTTCAAAAATCTCAAGAACACAGTTTTAAAAGGTAGTGTTCTTTCTTTCTTGAAAAAAAAAAGAAGAAAAAGCTAAAGAGATCAATCTCAAGAACAGGATGAAGGTGATATTTGTGAATAAGACTTCTGCTTTATATAATAGAATCATTTCAAAGGATCATGTTCTCTAAGATATCACCACTATGGCAGTGTATTTATACCAACTCATTACTCATTTAATGTCAAGAAATACATGTACATGGCATATGAGACAAACCAACAGGCAGCCAAGGATATTTCTTTCATCATATCAACTCAACCTATATAAACTACAGGAGTAACTCTAGTGAAGGTGCCTGTGCAGAAAAAGATAAAATTCGGTGAGAAGGATAAAATTCAGTGAGAAGAAATGTATTCAAATTAGTTCACTAAAATGACATCCATTCGATATCTAGAAACACACAATTTAGGCACTTACATCACCATCTCACAGGAACAAGGAATGTGATATTTCTGGACGTTCAATTCCACATCACCAGGCACCACTGAAACATGGATGGAGAAGGAAATATTTCAAGATGCTTCGTTCTATCAATCTTGTGTTAATGAATAGGCCATGCTCATGCATAAAGCATAATAATAAGTTTGACATCGTGTAATCATCACACGCTCTGCAATGGGGACGTAGAGATGCACTAAGGATAAGAGCGATGAACCCAATGTATGGACCATCAAGGTATACAGCAAACACTTTAAAGACCATAAGAGTCATATTTCTCCTCATTAAATAAGCTAATGTAATATATAAATAATTGATAATCATGATAGACTGCTACGGACAAAAGTCATAATGACCAACAAATTGTAGCCTTCAGACTAGGAACAGTCAATATTCAGGTCTCACAATTTTGATCGGGATCTGGCACCAGTATTCCATGGAGGGGAATCAGAGCTACAATAGCAGGCCAGAATTGAGGTGTTCATGTGCTGTTTCATATGGAATGCATAAGATATTAAAAATGCAAGATGAAGGAAGCTTCAAAACTTAGAATACAAAGAAAAAGGTAACATAACAACCCAAGCCGTTAATCCACAGGCATCCGGCCTGATTCACTTCCAACAAGGATCCAAAATTTTGCAAAATATGGATTTTTTAACCCTTCTGACATTAGCCTGGAGCCTCAACTCATTATTAGGCACAGAACAAAACCACAAGAAATCTCCATCTCATGTCAATTATGCACTAGATACAGCCATTCAATAAGGTGCATTAGTGAAAATAGTTTACATACAGGTGATCATCCAGAAAGCAGTAGTAAACCTGCGATGAGTAATCATTGCCAAACTCACACAAATATTGAGCTGAAAGAATCCCAATGGATTAGTATCTTAGCTGGGATGCTAAAACAAGGGCAAGTAAAAAATAGAGTTTGTAACTTTACATATGAGTGTAAAAGATAAATACAAAGAAAGACACAATGAGTGTGTTCATTTTCTTTCAGAACTCAAAGAACACACGCACAGCCAAAAATGCAGGTATCAGCTCCCTGGTTGGGTTTGGAGGTTTGCACAAAGCATGCAGTCAATGCAAAGGGACCATCCAATTAGTTGTCAGCCGTAATGTACAATTGTATTAGAAAAGAACAAAACAGAAACTCATAGAAAGAAACTAGCTTCCCACCATAGTTGATGCATACTGAGTTTCAGGGTGTCATGGAACAAACAGCATTACATTCAGTAAAATAGCATCTGATTGTGACCTTCCGAAGGTCTCTCTTTTGAGGGGAAGGCCTTCTGAAATTTTTAATCATATGCCAAAAAAAAGGTGTGGATAGCTATACATAATAGAGCTTGTGAAGGGTAAAATGGTCATTGTACTCTAGTCTAGGGTTTGGGGGTGTTTCTCATGTCTTGTACTACATATATGCCCTATTGGGGTAGTTCGATACAACTGATACATTCAAACACTCCACTCCATCTAACATGGTATCAAGAACTTCGGTTTCCTAGATCCAAAATTCTCTCTGCCCTTGGGAGGAGCAATATCCACTCCTGGGGGCGACAACCTAAGCCCCAAATCGTCCTAGTTGGTCAATAGCAGCAACAACAAGTATGTGTCTTCCACCGTCAGGCGTCCTCGTCGAGCACACCTCACCCTCTCCAGATCAGGGGTTGTATGTGCTCCTCCTCACTAGATCCGTGTGGCGGAGGGGACCAAGAATCGTCTCCTCCAAGGGGAATGTCAACACCACTGTTGTGGTTACTCCCGCCTGCCACGGCTCAGCTAATCTCCATCGGGCAGCACCTGCTGGACCTCCACGCACGACGTTGTCTCCAGATCTCCATATGCGCCACCGCCAGAACATCTCTCTGCTGGTGCCTAGCTCGGATCCTACTACCAAGACATCTCTCTGGTGGATCCCACTAGTGCCCAGCTCGGATCCCGACATCGAGGCCTTGCTGCCGTCGCCATCTATTCACTCTATCATCGTCGGCTATCCCTATCGGAGCCCATTGTGGATCGTCAACATGTCGCCCACCTTTCAACACTGCTGCCATTACCCTGACCCCTCTCTCTCTCTCTTCTTGTGTGAGAAGGGGATCAGCTTTTAGGTGGAGGATTGGGGTTGTGCCGATGCTTTGTTTGGAGGATGGCATCGTAATCCTTGTCTCACTATTGTTTTGTGCTCCCTAACCCGTGCCATCTTTTGTGTCGCTGCCCACTGCTACTAGTATCCTTGCCGTTGCTCGTGTCTGCCTCGTATTAGTCATTCTATCTTCGTGTCTATCCCAGTCCACCACTCTCTCTCTCTCTCTCTCTCTTGAGTTCGCCCATGCCATGTGAGTCCACAAAATCTTTGTCAAACAGTCAATTGCTACTTTTACTTTGTGGTTCGCCATCCTTTTGTCTAATTACTTATTGTCATTGATGCGACTTTGCCTTCTCGGTCTTCTTGTAGCCTATGTCTACTACTCGTAGCTTCTGTTGTGCGGATCTGGACGGCCTAGGCCTGTTCGGATGTGCGGCCTTGGCTCGTCTGGATATGCGCGACAATGGCTCGTCCGCTCCAACCTTGCTACCCTTCGTCGCCTCTGCCGTGACTCTTGACTGAAGGCATGTTCATCATCACGACTCTCTAGTTAGGTGTTTCTCTTCACTACTTCGCACCTCCTTGGCTTGACAAGGTTTCAAGGATTGCACGCAACGGTGACATGATGGAGACTCGGACTTCGGATTTTTAGCTAGTTTAGTGCCTTACCTTTTCAAATGCAATGATATTGCATACACTTTGCATTTGAATGGGATGAAGGGTAAAATGGTCATTGTACTGTAGTCTAGGGTTTGGGGGTGTATCTCATGTCTTGTACTACATATAAGCCCTATTGGGGTTGTTCAATACAACTGATACACTCATACACTCCTTCGCTCCATCTAACAGAGCTAACTTACCGAATTAATTTTTTGAGGAAAATACAGTAGGGCCCCGACTGTTACTTATTGAATTTGGGTTCTTAAGATAGTTAAGAACTAATAAGTTAAGATAGTTAAGAACTAATATGCTTGTTTTAGATTAGGTCCTTGTCTACACTGAATAATGATATAAACATGGAAAGTTTAGAGTTGTATCTGCCTAGCTCTGTTTTTATTTCCTCACTGACTACTTTTGTCCTAATCGCATGTTTCATCTGAAGTTATGTTTGTGACTTCTTGCAGTAATCTTTCTTGCAACAGCATTTCGTTAGCTAATATCGGTAACAATGTGCAGGTAGTATCAATTTTAACCCATTCATCTGCCCTTGCCGCTGGTTGCAACCTATTGGCTATACACATCCCTATACACCACACTCCAATGTCACTGTCCATGTGCTAGAACGAAACAGAAGAGCAGGATCATCAAGAAACAGAAGTTACAGCCATAAAGGGAAATGTATCATAACATGGTATTTTCATCTTTTGTAATTAAAGGTAGTATCTATGAATTGCTCATCACTCACTTACATAATCTACAGAGATGGAATTAGCATGTGCATGGTAGAAATGCTAATCAATTCAGACCATTTTATGCATCACAGTTAGGTAGATAAGCGCTGATATCCAACACATGGTATGTGAAAAATTAGATAGTTTGGTCACCCTAAATTTAGAGGTGTGACATGATCGATAATTTCTGGTACCACATTAGCTGGTCAAGGAACTGCTATGATGCAAAGGCACGCATTAAATATGTCCAGCAAGATAGCTGTAGTGGTCCCCCAACATTAACTCAATCCTTTGCATTAAGATTGCAAAGCATGCCACATTAAGTTACTCACTTTGTGATGGTGATCCTGTCATATACTAGATCTACCCAAAATGGTTTAGTTAAAGATCACATGCAGTTGTCAATTGATTGAAGCGTGTGCCAAGGGAAAAGATGGTAGAATGTTGATGCACTGGTAAAAAGATGTTTGTATACAGAAAATACAGTTTGCAGAGCAGAAAAATATTGAAGCACTGTTGCAATAGTCACAGAAGAATACAATATTGTACCTGTCAATTTGTTATTGCATTGAATACTTTTTTATAATAAGTTCACCTTTGCAGTCACACTCTTGCAAGTAATTACGTGAACAGGTGCATGCTCCCAAACCTTGTAATATGCAGGGAGAAAACAGAAAATAAAAATAATTGAACATTCACAGTAAGGGTATGAATCAGATGCGAATTAGATTATCTAGACTGTAGACTCCAGCTATATTTTTCAGCATAGTTCCTTCTCATCAAATGATTATATTGCCAGATTCAGTGCACGCATCTTTAGCTAGCAATGAGCTATGGACAGTTTACCAACCCATACTACACCTTTGGTAAGGACAACCACTAGAGTGTAAGATCCAACCTGCCCCTTTGAGTAGGGCTAAGTACTACAGGTGCACAGCACAGTGGTCCTGATTATTGTTTATTCATTTCTGGATGTTTTATTTATTCAGATTGATATATGTTTGATACCCTCACTACTCTTATGGAATTGTACAAGGTAACATTGAACCCAAATCACACTAATACTTATTGGGTAATTTTAGCATACAATTTCCAATTGGAATCTCCCTTCATTCAGATTATTGAATGAAATCACTCTTTATAATTGCTTTATTTAGAGTTTAGACCATAAGTGCTCAAGGGCTCAAAGCCACATGTTCAACCAGCCACTTGTTAGTTGTGGCCAAACTTGGCAATATAAAAATTCTATGGGAGGCAAAACAGGAAGGAGACAACAAGTAAATAAATTTTGATTCCTACTAAAGATTCATTTGAGGATTAAAAAATAAACTAGAGGTACACATAAAAACAGTTGAAAGGCAGCAGAGAAAATTGCAAAAAGAATGTTAGAGAACTCTTAATATACTTTCAGGAGATCCATTCCACGCCCCAGGACCCCAAAACAACAACAGATACTTCTCCCGTCAAAAACCTTCTCAAACTCTCTTCTCTCGTTCATCATCTTCTCACCATGAATAGAAACAACCTCCAATCCAGTAGCAACAGTAATTGCTTCAGACGAGATTGGTGCCAACTCTTGAACTCACAAACACAACTGCTGGATTACTTTTCATTATCTCAAAAATCTTCTGCTTCTGCTTAGACTCCACCCAAATAACCACTTGCTTAACTGATTTGTTTGGTCTGCTTGGATTCCCACAAGAAATGTTAATCAGATTCTTAGCTAGTGAGTTAGACATTTTCTCAACTTCTGAATGTAATGTTGCTGAAAACATCATAACCTGGGGGTGTGAAAGTGCCTGAAAAATCTGCATGGCCTGATCCTTGAACCCCCTCTCTAGCAAGTAGTCCACCTCATCAAAAACAAATACAGAAACACCGTTAAGGTCAACATTGTGTTTCATGAGAAGATCAATTAGCCTCCCAGGGGTGCCAACAATTAACTCAATACCATTTTCAGTTCTGTAAATTTGCTGAGCCAATGGATCTCCACCAACAATCAGGGCAGTTTTGAAAGGCAAACCTTTTCCAAGCACTTTTGCTTGCTCTTCCACCTGCAGGCACAGCTCTCTAGTTGGAGCAAGAACTATAGCCAACGGTCCTCGCTTGCCTGTGCATTGTGGCGATCTTACTCGTGAACAATGTGCAATAATAGGAATTAGAAAAGAAGCTGTTTTTCCTGAACCAGTATCAGCAGAAACAAGTAAGCTTCTATTACTCATTGATGCAGGGATGACTTGCATCTGCACTGGAGTAGGCATACAATATCCTGTGGTCTCAAGATTGTGCACAAGCTTCTCAGGAAGACCAAAGGATGCAAAACACATGATCGGATCAGGAATAGCCTCACCCTTGACACAAATGTCAAGTTTACTTCTCAGTGCAGTGATCTGAATGGCAGCCAAAGTAGGCATATTAGGAAAATTATTGTCTGTAATACAGAAGCTCTCATCACCAAAAGGAAGATTCACACGTTTTGCTGCTTTTATTGCTGGCTTTGTTTTAGCAGCAAGCCTAGCAAGAAGAATTGTCTTGCATTCCACACTGCAGATGTCATCCTCAGTCTGATCACATATATATTCACCATATCAGTCACATACAGCACAGCGAGGCTCCCCAGGTAGATCTTCTCTCTGCTCAAAACATCTTTCCTTAACAGGTAAATCTGCAAAGGTAACAAATGGCAGGAAAAGGCATTTAAGATCTCAGATTGAAATGGATGAGGCAAACAGAAGACCTGCTTTTAGTATCAGGAAAAGGCACATCAAAGTGGTGCAGGGATGCCTTGAATCATTAAGAAATGAGGAACAGAAAAAGGTATGTATAATGTTTGCAAGAACCAGGAAAAAAGACAAAAAAATGCGCTAGCAGAAAAACAAAATGACCATCAGCTAATAAAGTAATAGTCAGCAGGGACAGAAGATTTCATCATTCAATTCCAGAACCCTGAACTCTGAATATAAGTTTAAAACAAAGTTGCGCCTTTCCGACCTACATTCCCATTGGTCATGAACAAATGTGTACAATATAAAAGAATAGTAAGTATTATTTTTGCCATAGAGTTTTTTCCTTCTTTTTATTTGTAGCCAGAATATGCATTCCCAACTATGAGGCATTTACAGACACGTGCCCTAACCAACTCAATCCCCAATTACCTTCCAACTCGTTACTTTTATAGGCTGAAACAAGCAAGTTATCAGCTGATTGATTCTCCCCTTGCTCCATTCAGTTCAGGAAGGAAGAAAGCATAAGCACCAGCAAACTGCAGGGAAGAAAACAGGGCGAAATAAATTAGCTCAAACACCTTAAACTTAGAAACTTGGAAAAGCTGCTTAGCACCTTAACCAAACCTAATTTTGTTACGAACAACAAAAACATTAAATCTCGGAGAGAACAGCAAAACATCTTGTTTTCGTGGTCGATGCTTGGGAAGAAGAGCTTATTTGCGAGAATGCACCTCATGGAAGTCTCATTCTGGCAAAATACATCGAGTTCATAAGTTTTGGCTGATATCTATGTCCTGTGCCCAGCATAATATGAATTCAAATTGAAGCACAACTCATTACCCGCAACACGTCGGGCGCCGGCGCACCGCCACGCCGTCCCCCGCCTCGCTCGTTCGCGCACCTGCCGCCGCCAACCTCCCAACAGACCAAGCCGTTGCCGCACCGTCACGCCACCGATCGCCGACGCGTACTAGCCTAGGGTTTGGAATTTGGGGCGAGGGAAGGGAGGGAAAGGAACAGGGAGCGCCGAGCCGGGACGGGAAAGGGCCTGGGCCTCGCCGCCTCCGCCTTGGGCGTGTGCGCTCGAATGGGCTTGGGAAGGCCACTCGCGCGCGGCCTACTCGACAGCCTAGCCCAAGCAGTTCGACTCCCAGGTGCGGCCCAGCGGTGGAGTAGCGAAAGGAAGCTACCGGCCTACCGGGAAACTAAGGGTGTGTTTGATTGTCCGTACGAGATTTTGTAGAGCTGCATCGTATATTCTGGATGAGGGGAAGCAGGCTGAGGGGGTCCGTATTCTGGAAAAGAAGTGTGTTTGGTTGGTTGGATGAGCGATGCAGGTTGAATTTGAGTTTGTGTTTGGTAGACTGAATCTGAAGCTGTACGAAGGAACTCGCTGTCGCTAACGAGTGGACCCAGCTGCATCTGGCGAGCTAGGATGGTAGCTACGGCCAAATCGGACGCGCGCGCAGATGCAGCATCCAACCGTATGCCTGCACTCGCACGTGCAAGGCTGCTCTGGTCATTCGCCCATCCAAACATCCGTCTCAGCCATCCTATACGCCGAACATTGCATGCGCAGATGCATGCACGCGCGGAAGCACGCATCCAAACACCCCCTAACCGGCGATATCTCTGCTTCCAGGCTCCAGCGAGACGGAGAGGTCTCGCCGTTGCAGCGCTTACCGCCTCCGGAGCACGAGGCGGTGGCGCTAGGTCTGGGCGTAAAGGACGGAGCGGCAGCCGGCGAGAAGCACGGCCTGCTCGGGCTGTGAGAGAAGGGGAGTCCTGTGCATTAGCCATCCGATTTTAGCTTAGGACTGTGTTCGAGATTCGTGCGCGCTCGAGCGGACAACTATGGTCCGAACACAGAGGGATCCAGATCCTCTCGCTTCAACCAAATTGAAATCACAGGTGAGCTTCGGAAGTGCATAGCTAAAATCATGTGAATTCATGCTTCATGGTGACTTCAATTTGCTAAGGCCAACTCCAGCAGAGGAGTTATCTGGTACTACAGTACCTCGCAAAGTATTGTTCAGAGAGGCTGACAGCGGGACCGGAGGGAGAAAAAGAGTAGTAGAAGGTAGGAAATAGGGTAGCTGCTGGAGATGAAAAAATAAAGGATATTGTAATAGTGATAGGGGATGTTATAATAGTATTTTTGAGGATAAAAATTTGAGATAGCTGCTGAAGATGACCTAAGTCAAGGGATCTAGATTTAGCACGGGGCTGATGCGGACGCAGGCTGACGTAGAGTGGGTCATACTGTAGCGACACATGTCAGCCTCTAGTTGGATGGTGATGGGAGTTCGAATTCGATTTTCAAATGCATTTTTCTCTTAAACAGTATATCCATTTTTGAATCCGTTTGATCCATCATGTTACTTAGAATTAATACTACAAAATGAGATTAAATATAAATATATTATTCTTACTTTAGATTTTTTTTAAAATAATATTTTAAATGTCACTACTACAGAAATGATCATTATTGTCGGTTTAAAAACTATATTACTGTCAGTTATTGAACCGGCAATGATAATTATTATTGCCAGATATAAAAATGAAACTGATAATGAATATTGGTGCTGGTTTATACCACAAACCAGTAGTTATTCAAACTATCACTGTCAGTTCTTGAGCCGATTCTGCCGATTGATATACTTATTATTATCGATTCCAACTACAAGCTGGCAGTGATACTCAATTTAGGGGGGAAATTAAAATTTAAACAAGCACATAATAATTTAACCGAGTTGTATATTACTAATCTCCAGAATTACTAGCTTATATTACACTAATATATAATTAAGTCACTAATAATTCTTAACTCCCTCACTCTACACCAAAAACAAAAGACACAGCCACGCAGGCAAAAGAACTCTAAACCCACACGTATCTACCACTTGGGGTCGACCACGACAACGAAGAAGAAGTCATCGTCGTCGTCGCTGTTGTCCTTGTCGTTGTCGTTCTCGCCATTGTCGTCCTCATCGTTGTCGTTTTTGTCCGCAGCTTCCTCCCCTATGTCTGTCTCTGCCTCCTCCTCTTCCTCCTCCTCATCCGGCCCATCGAGGAAGTAGTCCCAAACATTATTCTCGAAGGGGGACCCTGCTAATCTGCTGGAGTTCGAGGATTGTGCCTCATTCGATCTCTCCAGTGGGGTCGGAACCTCGTCATCGAATGACGGCGTGGGTGTGGGTGACATGACCGGAGAAGGTGGCAGCGGAGTTGCAGGTGGAGTGGCCAGAGCGGGAAAAGGTGGTGTGTAATTCATCACGGTAGTGAAGGGGAAGATCAAGTGTGGGAGTGAGAGAGAGTGAGATGAGTGATCGAGTGAAATTTAAAGGCGTTTGGGAGAAGCCAAAAGCTGATCATACGATTTTTGTGCTATCACTATTGGTTGTAAATACAATCGACATTGATAGATATTATTATTGTCGGTTATTAAAGACATGTCTTTTATGGATTGGTATCACTAGCGGTTTTTAGTTAGAACCGACAATTATAATCACTATCACTGTCGGTTTTTGTTGGCTCGACTTTTTATGTGTGTCTTGAACTTATGAACCGATAGTGATGTATTATTATTGTCAGTTATTACTGAATCGGTAGTGAAAGGGGGGCAAGGATAATCTTTTATATAGTAGTGTGTACTAGTTCAACATTTTGAATATATTGTTTCAATGTTTTTCCATAAAATGTTGAGCTAGTTTTTCCAAAATGTTGAATTAGGTTTTGAAAAATGTTGAAATGACCCTTTCAAAATGTTGAATAATGCATTTATAAGCATGAAATCATACAACAATAAAAATAATAAATTACTAGTTCAACATTTTGAATATACTATTTCAATATTTTTACATAAAATGTTGAGCTAGTTTTTCCAAAATATTGAATTAGGTTTTGAAAACTATTGAAATGAGTCCTTCAAAATGTTGAATGCCTATATAAGCATGAAATCTTAAAATAATAAAAATAATAAATTACTAATTCAACATTTCGAATATACTATTTTTACATTTTTACATAAAATATTGAACTAATTTTTTTTCCAAAATGTTATAGTAGGTTTTGAAAAGTACTGAACTTAGTAGGTTTTGAAGTTTTTTACATACAACAAATTACTAATAAAGATTAGAAAAAAGAAATAAAAAAGACTTGCCTAATGCCCGTGGACCGCGGTCCAATGTTGGTGGGTTGAATTGATGTGTCAGCTAAGGATGTAAGTTTTGTATTTTTTGTCATTGTGTTGACCCAAAACTAAAAAATGAATTAGAGATTTATTCTCACCTAATTAAGTTAAAAAATAAACTAAGTAGTGACACATAACTATATATTAAATAACCACTTGTATCCCTAGTGTCGGCCTATATGCCAAAGGAAGGGGTTGTGAGGTGGGCCTATTTGTTTCACCGATAGGGTGGTAATGGGATTAGGCCTTGTTCCGGTTGTGGTGCGAGCGGAAGAGTAGAATGAGCCTGGCTTATTTTACACTCCTTACAAGTTGCGCTTTCTGTTTAGTTTTTCATGGATTCGTAATTTGCTAGGGTTCTCGTAGAATGGGGATTCGTTTTTGTTCTGATGCAATGAGGAAATTTTGATATATTTAGTTGCAGTAACCAAATTGCCCCTACAGAATTAAAAGTTTCTCCATTCCTTTGGTCTTTCTTGTCTACTACCTTTTGTTTCTTATGCCCGTGAAATTTTCGGCTATGTGCATCATGTGATGCAGAGACCGGAATGATTTTATTTTATTGTTAAAAAAATGTCTGTAAAGTTTTAGGAAAACAATGAATCAAATTCTGAAGGTACGAGAGTACATTACTGTAGCAGTTCGGTAGATGCAATACGGAACTAGATTTGTCGTTGACAAACTAGGTATGACGCGCCATATAAACTGTAGTGAGATCTGTCTGCAATTGTATTTGGGTCCGTCTGTTGGTTAAAACTAGAGAAGGAGTATTAAATTTGCTGCATATGAAGTTTTCGATCTAAGCTAAAGAGAAGACTCCGGCGATTGAATAGGTGAAGCTCTAAAATAATGGAGAAACGAAGGACGGACTCATTCCCATGATAAAAAATATGCATGGAGCTGCTGGCAATCAATGGTCCTTTTGCTTCCCTGTGTGCCAGGTTCACAGCTAGGTTCGGCCACGGTTGTTTGCTTCACGGATCAAAACAGCTTTGATCGCAACACTTGCTAAGGGACGAGAAAACCGAGCGCGAGCGTTGTTTCTGTGCGTGATCGTCTTTTGTGCATGCATCGATCAGAAATAGGCAGCTGTTCGTTGAAACTAGCTCATTTGTCGTGCATGGTTCCATGATGGCATATCAGTTGCATCTTATCATTTTTCAACGACAGCAAAATCTAAGCGTATGACAGGACATTGTAAAGAAGAAATATGTGAAAGAAAAATGCATTTCTTAGCTCAAATGAAAACAGACTAATTCTTCTGTTTGGAATTACTTAATCAAACTCAAAGCCTCTACCTGAGTGGAAGAAGAGTTATAATTGAAGATGGTAGCAGTACCAACTTGTGGCACAATGTTTGGTGTGGTCATGTTACTCTGAAAGACCCTTTTCGTGAGCTGTATGTTACGGTGAGGAGAATGGCCGATAGAAAATGGCATTTCTCCTTCAGAAGATGCCTAGGTGAAGATCTGTAAACCCAACTAAGAAAGCTAAGAGACAAACTAACAACAGTTATACTGTTAGAAACTGATCACCACCTCATATAGACTTTGGGGAAAAAGGCCACTACACTGTGAAAACTATGTATGACAATTTGTGTAGGAACAAATATAGGTTGCAGTATAAGAATATATGGAAGGCGAAACTACCTTTAAAAATCAAAATCTTCATCTGGCTTGCGCTCCAAAATGACATTCTCGCCAAAGACAATATGGCCAAAAGAAAATGAAAAGGCAATGTGAAATGTAAGTTCTATAATGAGGATGAATCTCTCTAACATTTAATTTTTACCTGCTCCATGGCCAAGACATGTGGAGCCTAATTGGCTTTGGTCTAGGTGCAAGCTGCAGACAAAAACACGGTATCAAGGCTTAGATGAGACATTTTATACCTCATGGTAGCAAATTTTTTGTAACTGGTTTAGCAGCAATTTGTTGAGCAATCTGGAAGCTGAGAAATAGAGTCTGTTTTGATAATAAACTTATGAGACCTTCTATTGAGATTGTGTGGTATGCTTCTACTTTTCTAATATATACTGGACAGGCCTAAAAAAGGATATGGCGAACATACATTGAAGGATGGAGTCAAATGCCTGAAGAAGGCGGCGAATAGTTTCCACCCTAGGTAGACTGCAGGCGAGAATCCCACTCCAGGATTGCGGCTGATTGAGTGGGGGATTGAGTCCAGGCTGAGTTAGTAGCTTTCGTATAAAGATGTACTTAGAAGGGCTTGTTAGCTATTTTGTGACCTTTTGAGGAACTTGTTAATACAGACGGTGTTAAACTCGAAAAATATCGTGGGTCTGAAAAGCAGCTCTTGGAGCTATGGGCTAGTGGTGTTTGGGTTTCAATGGGTTCAGGTCACATTATTTAGTGTGTGGGATACATGTAATTTGGTTGCTCCTGAGTAATGAAATACGGGTTCGCCCCTTCCATGGAAAAAAGAAAAATAACGAGAGAATGTAGATCAGCTTTTAGCTAAGAGATCGCATTTCAGAGAGTCGCATGGCGGCGGAGATAACTCAAAAGATAAATTGAAGATCTTATGGGACTAATATTCTACCAACATGACAACTTAATACACAACTCATTTTAGGAATAGAATTGCTCTCTTTGTAATCGGGTGTTTCTTTTTCCCTTCTTGTACCTTGATTTGTCATCTTCTCACATTTCACCCTCTTCTTCGTCTAAAGTGAGATCCCTTATCCATCTCCGACGAGTTTAGATTTTGTAATCGGGCATTGTATATTGTTAATACCTTCTCTCTTCTTTCTTCACATCATGCAATAAGACACTTATGAAGAACATAAAAAATTAGGAAATTAATAAAGTAGATGCAATTTCATAATATGCTTAAAACTTCCACTCTTAGTACATAAAATATTTATAATTATCACGTGAAATGAATATTACATTTATCCTCACAATAATTCCCACTTGTAATATTTATGATTTGTCATATTAGAAAGAAAATTGTGATATTGTGTGGTATGCGCCGTCAAATGTTTAACTTTACTATGGCTATCCCTGCATGAATATTTGATGCGAGCTATGTACATGAAAACATAAAAGTACATTCATACTAAATTTTATTATGTTTTATGAAGAGTTATATCATCATTACTTAAATTAATGAAGTTGTCTAGAAAGTACTTTAGACTCCTTAAAGTTGCACTTTAAAGATATCCAAATGTCGTTTGCAATTTTTAAAGGCTCCTAAAACTTGAAAACAAATGATGAAGGGGCTAAATATACTACAAACGGTTTTCTACTAAAAAATGTTTTCCCTCCATAAAAATGTTTTCCTACCTTATCTTTTTTTCCCCACACGTGTTAAGGCATCCCAACAATACATCTATCAAATGATATTTAGTGGAAGCTCTATCAAATGATATTATGCAGTTTTCAGCTCACAGAGTGATTATGTGGGAGTAATTTCCTAAAATGATAGATGCTTGGGGCTAAAAAATAGTTTTTTCTAATTTACTTTCCTCATAGAATCACTTCCTTCATAAAATTTATCCTAAAAAATTGTCTAAAAAATAAAAAGAGCTCTACTAAACATACCGCTAGTATGTCCACGTTAGATTTCTTGCTACAAGGCAGAAAGATCATGAGGAGAAATAAAACTCGACTACTAAGGAGAGAGAACACGGACAGAGATATTTATCTCCAAATTAGTAGACAGTCTATTTACACTCATCAACACCCATGTAGCCGCTAGCACCCTAGTACATGTGCATCCATATTGATTTTAGAGATGATCCTATAGTTAGTCACTAGTACCCTATTAAACCTTATAACTAGCTACAATTAATTGTTGGAGACACCCTTAAGACAGTAATTGTCAATACTATTGGAAGATGTCCTTACGTAGTCATCTCAGCTCGACTGCACTTGCCCATATATAGAACATGATTTAAGAAAAAAAAAACCATATTATTAAATAGTAGTAAACCGGCTTAAAAAGTGGGACAACAAAACATATGTCTTCCTGCGTAGACCACTCGTAGACATGACAAATAGTCAAATCAAAATATATTTTCCAAAACCGTCAAATACCGACAAACCCTGATAGTAAAAGTAAGTCAAAAGTGGACTCATTTGATCTAAATAAATGACTAACTTATCCATAGATACTTAACCTACCAAACATTCTTTTCTCACGAGATCTCAGTCAACATACCCACGATAACTCGTGAGAACTAAAGAAAAAAATAGTTACCAAATCCTTTAAGGAATCTTATCAAGATACCTTTTTAGCTCCGTCAACATCACTATCTCAGCAAGTAAGCTGAGTAAACGTCTCGTATCAACGGGCTAAAAGAGGATGACTCACATGCCCTCCCGCCGCGTCCCAGCGATGGCGGCCGCCGCAGATGATCACCCGCGCTCGCCGGCTTTGCGTGTGAACGCCTGCCTGTGCCTAGCTAGCTCCGGCCCGGCGCGGTCGCTATCCTTCGTTCTGTGGCGAGGAGAGAGTTCACTTGCGTGGGGGGCAAATCGATTCTCTCGTGCTGCACTAACAGAAAAAAAGATTCTCTCGTGCTCAGAGGCGACACGATCGGAGGGAGAGAAGGGCATCTGCTGGGATATCCTCTTGGATATTCGTTTCCCCAAACGGAATTATGCTTGGAATCTTCGGTGCCCTGGTCCGTATGGTGACTTGGTGTTGGACTTTGTGCCCGTGTCGGATTCGGATCCTCTAGCGTCCGAGAAGAACGGTAACGTGAGGATAATTTTTTTTTTGCATGTGGTACTGTAGCACTCCGTTGTGGGCGAGGTGATGTAGCAAATATATTGCTTATAGAAATATTGTATTGTCAAATTATAACCGTCCATCTGCAGTCTAACAGTTCATAATGAAGTGACTAAGTTCTACCGTAAAGTTAGAAGATCTGAATTCCTAATGTGTCATACGTATCTAGTCGCATGCATAATCTAATTTTTTTTTCGAATCGGACACCGTGAATTCAAGTCAAATTCTGATATCCATATTGGAATTCGAGTTGGATTCCGACATCCTATCGAATTTTGAGTTGTATTTCGCGTGTCTATATTTTCTTTATCGAATCCGATATCAAATTTGAGTTGGATTTCAAAACCCGTGTTTGTTAACGTAACACTGCCAATATTGCTAAGTTTGCTTGCAATTTGTGATGGGGAAAATGTGAAAATATCATTGATTCAAAACATCTCGGTTTTTTGCTTTGGTGATGTAAGAGACAACCTCAACCAATCCTCAAATTAAAGTCAATGGGTACTTGCACCATTGATAGGGTAACGTGAGGGAGTTGCACTGGGATTTTTTATCTACTCAACTTGCATGATTATGAAATGCATCTTACCGTACTCATTCAAACAATAATGTATTCATTTCGTGGCCACATGCAAGTGCCAGATTAAATGTCATCCCTGTCAACGGTGTTGTGTGAGGAGGATATCTTGTCACGATATTTCGTGGTAACCTCCGTATGCATTTCCATTGGGTATTACTTTAAAAGAATTGGATATTCCATGAAGAATTCAACATATCGACAACAATGAGGGAGATGGAATGGTTCTAAGTTGTTTACTCGAGTTGAGCTTTTCGACAAACTTGTAAGCTAATGAAGCCAGCCAGCTAAAAGGTAATAAACTATTGTCCTCTTTTGAGCAGTTGGTTTTGCACATTGGAGTGGTATTGATACATGTTTAATTGGAATGGAACATGCAGCGCCAAACGTGATTTTTTTAAAAGCATCTACTTATTTCTATTTTCATGTTAACACTTTTGTTGAAAGTATGTTTTGTTGAGCTAAAAATATTATTGCAATCATTGAATGTTTCTTCAACTAATTATGTTCAATAGCAGCAACCATAACTTTTAACCATGAACAATGAGCCACGTAGGACAACAAACAAGACATAGCATGTGTGGCAGCTGACAGAAGAAAATTGCAAGGCCAACACATGCTTCACGCACAAACAAGAACATATTTTTCATTTCTCACGGGTATGTTCAATCATGTTGCTCTCTTGGAAAGTCCAAGGATCATGTTTATCCTAATCCACAACTAAACAAAGAAATCTTGAGACATAAAAAAGTTTAAAATGCAAACCCGTACAAAATACTAGGGGTGTTGAATCATGATTGAGGTGTTTTTACAATGTTATGCCTAACCGTTGGGCTCCCTTCAACGACAATCTTTTGTCGGTTCATCTAACATCTTGAATTGTTTTTTTTTCTAAACTATCATGCTTAGCCTATAAAAGAGTACCAAAATTATTGTTCAAGTCAGAATGCTGATTCACAAATAACACTACATGAGTTAAAAGTGATCGTACTTAAATACTACCGTAACTCATTATAACATCCTTTCGTGTATATTATTCATAACAGATAAAACATAATTCTGAGTACATAATTAGCCACTATTATTGATACATGTTTTATATTTTTTTTCCATTAGGTCAACTCAAAACTAAAAATAAATAAATTAGAGATTCATCACACGTAATTAAATTAAAAAATAAATTAAATATAAACTCAAAAATATCTATTAAATACCCACATGCATCCTGGCCACTGTAGACATCCAAACATAACACAAATCCCTCCCCATGTTGCTTCTCCTTGGGTGCGCCTACCATTTCCCCTCCCACCACCCAAGCCGACGAAGCCACGCGTCGTATAAAACCACCACGGCATATCCTCCTCCCCTGCACCGCTTCTTCATCTCCTCCTCTCCCACCCCCATTCCACCACGGATCCTCGACCAGTTCGATCCAATCCCGGTTCGCGATGAAGTTCGGCAAGAGCCTGAGCAGCCAGATCGTCGAGACGCTGCCGGAGTGGCGCGACAAGTTCCTGTCCTACAAGGACCTCAAGAAGCGGCTCAAGCTCATCGGTGTCGGCGAGCGGCGGAGCAAGCGGCAGCGCGCCGGAGACGGACCACCGCCACCGACAATGACGGCAGAGGAGGAGGCCGGGTTCGTCGCCCTCCTGGAGGCCGAGCTCGACAAGTTCAACGCCTTCTTCCTCGAGAAGGAGGAGGATTACGTCATCCGGCAGAAGGTAATTTCTTGATCGATCGATTCATTGATCAAATTCCCCTTCTTTCGTGTTTGGGTCGATCCGGTTTCTGATTCTCATGTGGGTTTGGGTTGATGGGGCGCAGGAGCTGCAGGACAGGGTGGTCAGCTCGGCGGAGGCGGGGTCGGCGGAGGAGCTGATGCGGGTGCGGAAGGAGATCGTCGACTTGCACGGCGAGATGGTGCTGCTCGAGAACTACAGCGCGCTCAACTACACCGGTGAGCTCGCCCACCCTGACTCTGCTTTGGGTTGCAGATTGTCATGTCTGATATTGAGATCTGCAACCACATGTAGTACTTTTCATGCCGGGCCAAGGAATATTCTATGGTATCATTTGATATGCAATTTCACATGATTTGAAAATGGCATGGCTGATTTTTGTTCACTTATAAAATACACTTGGAAATCTTTATTGACTTAGTGTAATTTTGACCAAACGTGGAAATAGGATACTTAATAAGTTCACTGAGTTACTGAAAACTGAATTCTACATGATACGTCTAAGAATATTCACCCTCTTACAAACAGTGATAGAGAAAAACGCGATGGTGCTTGAGTACAAACAGTGATGTGATCATTTCGTTCTTTGTGCCACAAAATGTTGAATTGCTTGTCTTGTATTCCTCCCAAAATTTTATTAATTATTCATATCCATTTTTCCCATTGGTTAAACTTTACATTTCATCAGCAAAGATAGAGCGCTAGTGGAACACCAACAGTAAAACCCCTTTGGACAAAGTGATAGCTTGCCCTTTGCAATAGGAGGTGCAATTTCTTGAACCAAAAATCAACCAACTATTTATGGACCGTGGGTTGCATGCTCGTAGAGTGTGGTTCCCACTAAAGTTTGTGGGATTCCTATGATACATGTCAACATAGATGTCTTGGAGCTGAAAGCAGCTCACTCCAGTGGGACCATAGGACACTCTTGACTTTTGTAGCTAGACAATTATGTTTTACAGGACTTGTGCACATATTCAAACAACCATTTCTTGTAATATGTATAAGTGATCCATTTTTTTATGAGAGGGGCCCAACTAAACCTAAGTTTTAGCTTTGTCCATACTATACTTGCAAAATTTTGGAGAATATCTTGTGATAACATCAGGGCTCAGAAGATGTATATTGCGGTGCTTTCTGTTCGCTTAAGAAGTAAATATCTCATGTATTATTCAAGATATATTTTCTGTTTTTACTGAGTGACATATCCTCTTGGTAGAATAGCCGAAGTGGAAGACTTGTGTTTTTCCATATTTTCTTAAAAAAGAATCTGTCAACAAATTGTTCCCTTTCTTGTTGAAGAAATGCTTTGGTTTTTTGTGTTGGGGACTACTGCACATTTTGGTTACATACACGTACAAAAATTCTGCAAGATATCAACATCTTTGTCCACTGATCCATAGAAGTGTGAAATGCATATGAAGTTATGAACTAACTTTCTGAATATTAATTTAATTGGTAGGTGAGTTCATGGTTCTTGCCCATCGTCTTAGCAGATTTCTTTTTTTTTTTTCGTTTTGATTAAGATGCAAATAATGGACGATTTTCGTGGTGGTTGTAGCAGTGAACTTGAGGAAAAAATAGAGTTTCTCGGCCGGTCCGTGTTATTGCCTTTATGCTGAAAAGGTTGTAATTTGCTTAATCAGGACTGGTTAAAATCCTCAAGAAGTACGACAAGAGGACCGGCGCCCTGATCCGGCTGCCCTTCATCCAGAACGTAATGCAGGAGCCGTTCTTCACCACTGAACTCCTGTACAAGCTCGTGAAGGAATGCGAGGCAATGCTGGACCGGCTCCTGCCAAGAAGCCAACCGTCTGTGCCGAGCGAAGACAGCGACGGCGATGACAAGCCTGCGAAGCCGAGCTCCTCGTTGGCCAACGGTGTCGTCGGCGGGGCCCTGGAGCTGGAGGATATCGAGGTCATGGAGAGCATGTACATGAAGAGCACGGTGGCCGCGCTCAGGGCGCTAAAGGAGATCCGGAGCGGGAGCTCGACGGTGAGCGCGTTCTCCCTGCCGCCGCTGCACGGGTGAACTGGACAGGAGGAGGAGCCGGAGCAGGAGATGACTGAGCAGACTGGGAAGAGGTGACTGGGCTGATGGATATCTTGTGTACGATGCCTTCTCCATGCTTGCACTGCTGCTATTTCTTGCCTCTTGCTCGGAGTTTCGTTTATTGCTCCTCCGTTTCTGCGCGATGTACAGTGTTTGTTTTCACATGCAATCTGGGAACTGCTGTATAATTAGGGATAAACGGAGTCTAAAGTATATACATTAATAACTCGCAAAGTTCAGCATAAATTTATCTGGATTTGATGCCAACCACTGGTGCGTAAATGTGTTGTGCAATTTTGGATCCCGATGTGAAATCACTCGTGCCCCTGAAGCCAAATAGGTTGGTAGGCCGCTGAGCGGACACGATGAGCACACGCCGCTCTGCAACGGCTAAGAGAAGCGGCCACCCTCGGTGGCCGGTGGCGCGTCTTCTCTGAGCTGCCAATGGGTTTATCACGCGCGCCGAGGGTGCGGTCAGCACCGACGGACGGAAGCCAGGCTAGTCCGTCGAACTACCAGCAACCCAGCGTCGGTAACGTCCATGGTGACCACAGTCAGTGGTGAAACCAAGATTACAAGATAGGCAAGTTCCACCTCATAATTTTTGCCGATGAAAGGGATGCAATACACAATTTCTTCACGATTTAAAAGTTCAGCCATTCGGATCTTTGAGGCCTGCATACGACTCCAACGCGGCATGTACGTAAGAACCTAATCACACGAACAGGCAAAGAACACGATGGCTGGGCCTACATTTCAGGCCATAGGAAAACTAAACACATCGATGCACGTGAAACCATGCCTATTCAAATAACTGCATACACAATGCAGAACAAACGACAAACTCAGTGGCCTGTAATGTACAACTCACCGCCTCAGGATAGTCCAAGCTACGATATATTTTGATGAGTAAACTTATACATCAACAATGTTTTACATAGCTATCCTACAAAACATGCATATTGTACACATCCCTTCATCCTTCATAGGGCCATGCTTCTGATGGTCATCTCCTCGAGAGTGGTAACAGATCTGTGGAACAACTTAAGACTACGTCCAACTTTGTCCTGCAGTACCAACAAAAGTTTTCAGTTTTTCAGACCACATTTATCCTGATAAAGCCAGCATAAAATATAAGTGAAAGCAGGGTTTCTCTTTTAAATTTCGGTTTAATTATTGAAAGATCAACTGTCTAAATTTGCTGATACCCAGAATATGAAAGCAGAGTGAACACACCACGGCAACCTAATAGGCCCTCAATACATAATTTATTTATGAGATTCATACCTCTTTTAAATGTTCTAGCCTCTCCAGTACAGGAAGAAGTTCATCAGAAAATAAAGAAAGATCTTTTGCACAAGCCCTGCGAATGCAGAGAAATATTGGTTTTCTGATGTAAGAACAGAATTGTGAGATATAGTGCCTTTAGTTACAACTGATAAACATTCTTACTCGTCATGAAAATGAACAAGGAGAATAGTAATGGCACATTCCGCTATTTGGAGTTCTGAACTCAATTTGTAAATTTGTGAATTTGTGAGTAGAAAAAGTATTAAAATTGACTTCCAAGTAAATTTGTGAACATGCAGTGCACAAATTTCAATACCTTGTTTAACAGCAATTTTTTTTTTCACCTACTCTTTCTAGAGCAAGTGTTATTGAGTTCAGAAGATCAGAAACCATTTGTAATGTTGGTTGCTGCTGGTCACTATTATGGCCATATGAAACCTGCAAGGTCAAGGTGTTACAAATACAATCAGCACCAAAGATTTAGACAAAACATCAATCCCGCCGCCCCTCATTCATGCCATCTGATTTATTTATTAAAAAAAGAAAATTCTGAACTTGCAACATGTACCAGAACCAGAACCAGACCACTTTTTTTCTGGGTGGGCACGGGGCGGGAGGGGGATGGGAGGAATAGAGGTTTGAAATATTACTCACCTGAAATTGCATGTTCTTCTTTGTAGCCAGAAAATATAGGTAAGAGATAAGGATGAAGCACAAACCAAACACTATCAATTCGGATTTCTGATTCTGGTAAACAGCAACATGTACAAGGATTAGAAAAGTCATGTGGGTGCAGAAACACTCATCATTATAATGACTAGTTTAAAGAGTACTAAGATCACCTCAATCATGTTTGGTGATTGCAAAAAAATCAGAGACCCTAAGTCGAGGCTAAAAAGAGAATGCATCAAGGAAAATAGATCTTGGATATAGCTGCATTCCTCGTTTTCCTCGTACGGCCACACCTACAAAGTAAGCACCTGTGAACCTCCACAACAGATTAGGAGTGATCAAAATCAAATCAGCAGTGACATGATTCAGGTACGCAGGTCAAGATTCGATATACCTTGTACGCAGCTGTTTTCAAAACTCTCTCCCGCAAAAATTCAAAAACATTTTGGCGACATATAATTTCCAGACATGACCAACATGTCTCTTGAACTACTTCGATCTTGAGTTAACATCAAATGAACAGTCCATGCAAGTCGCACAACACCAACAAATCCTTCAACAATCATATTGTTTCTTGTCCTCATCGCCTGAAACCATAAGAAATCATAGTCTGCAATGATGAATTTTTGTTGTCTGCTCGATTAAAGTATTAAACAGTGATTAGTAAAAATATATATATTCTAAAGCTTACAAGCTCATGAAATTCGTGTCTAAATGAGGATTCAGACCACGACAATGATGCTTTCTCACCAGAAGTGCTTAGGGCATCAGAAATAAATGTTACTACAATAGAGAACAAAATTCCATATGTGATCTGCAATGATAAAAAAAAATAGTAAGTTCCTGTTTGAAAACAACGAATTATATGAATCCACACCAACATGTCTACAACCATCATATCAATCCAGAGTAACTGGTTCAAACTTCAAACCTGAAGCTCCACAGTAGTATTTTGATTTGCTTCAGCTGCACAGTCTTTTAATATTGAAAATATATCCTTAGTCTCCTTGGTGCCTAAATGAAATTGCATAAATGCACAGTGTTAGTAGCATTAGTGTGGCTCTCCATGACTTGACATGAACAAAAGGTTACACTCGCATAGTGGGACGGCTGATGCATGCCAATGCATTTGGTAAGCACATCACAATGTCAAAAAAAGTGATATGGCAATTTAACTGAAGGTTTAAATTATTCATTAGTTCAATAAGTGCGGAAAGAGCAAGGCAGTGGCTCAAACTTAATCTCTCTCTCTTGAGACAATAGCCCGTCTTTCCACAAGAGCCCCTCTGAAATCAAGCACATAGCGCTCAAAGCTTGGTCATCCAATTCCAGCTGGTTCTTCTCGGTTAAGTACTACTTTATGGGAAAAGTAACTACACCTCAGTCATCATTTCTCACAAAGAAAACAGAATAAACCTTTGCAGGTGCATTTTTAAATTGATTTTTTAGCTGTACTAGTTACTCAGAAATAGCTGGAATGAACTAGCTTCAGATGGAACTGCAAATAAAATAACGAACAAATTAACAGGGATAAACCAGCACAGAACCAACATAAGCTCACCTAGCTTAGTGCAGAAGCCCCAGCCCTGCCCTTGTCCACTATTTTGCATGTATTTATGCATTTAAACTTGAGCTCAAAGGTTTAACTCAAAACCTATATTTGAGGAGGGCTGAGTTTACAGGATATGGCCTTAGCCTCACAATGATTGCTTTAAATTGTGTCCAATGAAACTCGCTAAATGAAAAAAAAAAGGCATGCATAGGGTATATTGAAGTTTCACCAGTTCCAACCTTTACAAGGGTAATGATCCGCTTCCGGAGACCATCACTAAACAGAGCCTCCATTCGCTCTTGAATTTCAGATATCAGATCAGCATCAAGACCTTGGTCAAGTGCAACAGACTACAAAAGATTAAAAAGGATCATTGAAATCATCCTTCAAATCAAGTTATTCTATAACTAGAACGAAAAGGATCAGTAGATTACTCGCAACAGAATGTACAGAGAGGTTATAAGATCCCTTCTCTCCATGTACCAAAGGCCAGCTGCAAGCCTATATATTTCCAACGGCTCTCGGCCATATAAAACCCACTACAAAATCAACATCATGTATGCATGTAAGATGGTAAGATAGGAGTTCAAACATGGATGACTCTGATAGAAATAGAACAGACTTCAATTCTGCAAATGTTACCTCTCTGTTAGTGTCAACTAGCAAACGAACACACTCGGTCTCATTAAGATTGAGTTCATCACTCAACTTAAGGGCCTGAAAAACACAGAGATGCCAATTTTGAGTCTTGAAGAAAGCAAAACTGGAACTGCCACGAACTGCTGTCCTAAATCAACGGACATAAGTATATTGATAAACGATAAACAAAAAAAAAATCATCTAATGGAGATTCGTAGACGCAAATACAACCACAGGAAAACATTTCAGATCTGATCTTTAGGAATTATCAAGAGCATGTGATGAAGATATGTGGGTGCAACTGCAACCACAGGTAAGAATCTCCAGCTAGTACATCAGAATGCAGAACATATTGTACTTTTTCTCTACATACATAATAAGTACCAAGGGGGCAAAAAGGTACCATAAATCATACAATACACTGTTAGTGCACTATATTAAGCATATGATATGAGAAGACAAAAGCCTACAGGAAACAGGACCGGTAGTTTGAACATTGATCTTCGCTTAACAGTAACAATATAAAATCAGGACAGGAATCGATGAGCCCAGACGTACTTTTATTACCCAGTGTTGAAGCTAGCAACATCCTAGCGTTTATTTAGCAAGGAATCGATGTAATAAAAACATTATGTTCTCAATAATTTGAGAAAAGGAATCATCAAGTGTTAGGATTGTCAAATGTGATCTCCGTTCATCATCTTAATCTAAGTGCTACCCAATACAAAAAGCCAACCTATCAGTCCACAGAACATTGTAGAAAAAGCCAGCACCATCCAAAAAATCACCAGACCCTAACCCACCCAAAAAAAAAAAAAAATCCTAGTATAACACAAAGAAATTTAGAGCTTCAACAAGGAAACTTACAATTTCAAATTTTCAATATCAAACTACAAAGAAATAAAAAAATCACGCAGAAGTAAACCATAGCTCATCTCAACAGAAGTCAGAAGTCATCTGTTTGAAAATGATAATCTCATCTTAGTCCTCTATTAGAGACTAGTCCAAACGTGTAAAGGTTTGCACCTATCTGCACTAACTAAAGCATAAAGCGCCATTCTCATTCCAGAGCTCCGATCAGAACAAGCATTCACACAGAACTCAGCTTAAACAGCAGATCTAAGCAAGTCGCGCACAACCCCAGAGCAAACTAGCTATATGACAGCGGATTCCACCAAATTATTTGGTGGGAGGGAAGGAGCTTACAGTCTGCACGTCGGTGTCGTAGAGCGTGATGGGCGGCATGTCCGGCAACCGCACCTCCTTGCTCTCCACCTGGGTCCGATCGGACGCCTTCGGCCCCTGCTCACACACACCCACAGAAGAGACGCCAAAACCCAACCCAATCAAACCGAGTTGTCAGGAGGCACCGAGGAATCCTAGCACAATCAAGCGAGCGGACGGCATAGGAGAGAACCGGGTAGGAGAGGAGCGAGCAGAACGCGGGGGCGGCGTCGCGGACGGCGTGGAAGAGCTCCAGGCGCTGCGCCGGCGCCGCCTCGATAAAATTATATGTGATATCAGGGTTTAGATCAGACAAATTACCTAAATTTTATTACTCATAATATTACATTTAAATTTTAAAACATAAATAATTTTAGGACGCACAGTTAAATCACAAATGAATAATTTGTTATTACTCTCTGGTGCAATAGCTTGCTCTTGTTTTTTTATATCTAAAATACATAATAGCTCTTGCTACTTATGATGAGTATGATTTTATGATTAATGATTAGTACTTGACTATCATAATTGTATATCTTATTCAAACTCTCTTATATTCTATAAGGTGTAGAAAAAAATGTGTAATTATGACTATTCATATACTGTTGCTTTATGACTTATGCCCTGAGCTAGGGCATTTTTTTACACGAGCCCGTGAGAACCTCATTTGTCAATGATGATAATCGATACTAATGTGTAGTATCTTTGTTGCTCTTATTAGATGCATGATTTCACTAATGATGCACGGTTCTCATCGTAATATTGGAGCCCCCTCCCCCTCTGCCTCGATGAAATGTGCGATGACAGATATAAAGTTCTCCTAAATGAAACTAAGGCATGCAATTTTACATATAAATGCTTGCCTTTCAATTTCTATATAAATAAATGATGAAATCATATGTGAATGATGAACTACATATCAATCATATGTCATAAGTGATGATTACCTGGATTGAACTATTTGTGATATGTGATGAATGATGATTACATGTATTAAACTATATATGATATGCGATAATGAATTGTATATGAATCATATGTGCTATTTTTTAGGTGTGGAATTATCACTGCCGGTTTGAGCATAGAAATCGACAGTGACATCTCCACTTTCATTATCGGTTCATAGCTCAAACTAACACTGACACTGGTGATATCGCTCTCAGTTCGTGGCTCAAATTGACACTAATAGTAGAGATATCACTATCAATTTGTGGTTCAAACTGGCAGTGATAATATATTATCACTGCCGGTTCAGAAACCAGCAGAAACCAGCAGTAATAATCCTAAACTATCGCTATCAATTGTGTGGTGTTGGTTAAAAACTGATATTGATGATAATTTTTATAGTAGTGATCCTCATAAAATTAGAACACATGATCTCAATAATTGGAAAAAGCAATTCTATTCAGTAGGAACAAGGAGAGAAATTGTATGACTAAAATGCTGCTGCTAAAATATTTAGAAACTTTGATGTATATATTGGATGTCTCGAAGATAACACATGGGATGAAACTCACAATCACTTGGCATGCATTAAACTATGCCACGTGACCGTGAGTCCCGATGCCACGTGCTGTAGATACATCGATTTGCATAGATCAATATTGCACACTTTGGAGTGGCACACTGATGCTAAAATTTTACATAGAGTAAATTGCACAAAACACTAGATTTTGATGTTATATTCTCACTTTACATCAGGTTTTAATTTTTTGTCACAATACACAAGTTTTAGCTCAAATTTTCTCACTTTACCCCACCTTTTAACCTTCAGCGTACTTAAGCTCACCCATCAGCCTCACAAGCACTTTGATGAGTCACCTAGACTGCCACATCAGCATCTGACATGGATTTAGCAGGAGAATAAGACCGTTGGCACCATAACATGTCAAATGATGCATTTAAATGAGTTTTACATGATTTTTCATATTAGGAAGATGATTCCCTTTGACTCCCTAATACCTTATCAGCAGCCCTTGCTTTAGTCCTATATTCCATTGCTGCACTCACTTCTACTCCAAAATCCCTCATTGCAGCATCTTGTAGAGCTTTAACATCCCAGTTTGGGTCACTTCTGATTTCTTCTTCATGTCTCTGACTTAACCACACACTGTCCACTCTAGTACTTGCTCTTGTGACACTGCAATCTAAAAAGTGATGGAAGACTCATTTAAATGCATCATTTGATATGTTATGGTGTCAATGGTCTTATTCTCCTACCAAATCCACGTCAGGTGCTGATGTGGTAGTCTAGGTGACTCATCCAAAATACTTGTGAGACTAACGGGTGGACCTAAGGCCGATGAAGGTTAAAAGGTGGGGTAAAGTGAGAAAGTTTGAGCTAAAACCCGGTGTACTGTGAAAGAAAGTCTAAAACCTGGTGTAAAGTGAGAATATGGCATAAAAATCGAGTGTTTTGTGCAATTACTCTTTTACATAAGATGCTTGGTGAAGTATTCAATTGAGTTGCGAACGAGCGTGTAGCTCGGTGGTGGGTGCATTGTGGCGTCGCCCCACCTGTTCAGGTTTGATCCTTGGATTGGCCTGGGTGTTTGTATGTGAATTGTCTCTCAATTAGTTAGGGGTACTGTCGGAGGGTTAACTCCTGTCGCAGGGATCCTGAGGGACCTCTTTTTAGAGATTCGGCCGGGGGATGATTCTGAATATGTTTGCCGGAGAAATAAATGGATATGAATGCGATGGCTGGCGGGGTGGAATGATCTGGTGCGGAATGAAGTAAATGCACTGGGGGTTTAGACAGGTTCGGGCCGCACGGAGGCGTAACACCCTACTCCTGTATGGATGCTATAAATGCCCTGAGAATGTCCCTCAAGGATGTTGCTGGTTACAAGAATGTTTGTCTATCCTAGAGCCTGGGGCTCCTTATTCTTCGATCTATGTGTATCTGTTGGCTTTGGGGGCTCTTGGACTTCTCGATCTTCTCTACTTCCTTAACTTCTTCAACCGTGCAGAGCTTGCCGGGCTTTTTCAGCTTGAGCGCTTCTTCTTCTCCCTCAACTTCAACTTTCTTTTGTCCGTGCTGCCGGCTGCTTTAAATACCCGCCGGCAGTAGCGTGCCCCGAATGGGGGGGCACGAGTTCCAAGGCACCATAAATGGAAAGGACGTCATCATAGCCTCTGTGCGAAGTGACCGGGGGTTGAAAACGCTCCCCGCGCCCGGTCATCAGTCGCCATAATGGCACTGGCAACGGGCGCCGTGGAGAGGGCCCACCGGGCAGCCGCAGA
Source organism: Phragmites australis (assembly GCF_958298935.1). Lineage (NCBI taxonomy): Eukaryota > Viridiplantae > Streptophyta > Magnoliopsida > Poales > Poaceae > Phragmites > Phragmites australis. Next base: position 6,070,467 of record NC_084925.1, read on the forward strand.
GCGGCCCAGTGTGCCCGCCCTGTCTTGTTCTCCTGCCACAGCAGCGCGGCAGACGGAACGCCTCGGCCCTTGCGACGTTATCCCGAGGGGCGCCGGATGGCACGGGATGGGACCCATGCATTTAATGTCCCCACACCCTTCTGCCAGGATATGGTAGGAACTGACACCGAGCGTGGCGGGAGCAGTTGGAAGTGACAGGCCACGCACGCTCTTAAATGCAATCTTGGGCCTTTCACCTGCTGACACCTCATCGCGGGACCCCTGTGGGGTCCACTGACGGAGGAGCTTCTTGGGTCATCGGGGAACCGAGTGCTCGGGGGTCACTGTTCACCTCCCCGAGCACTCTCTCCCGAGAACGCCCTTCCTTGGTCCTCGGGGAACCGAGTGCTCGGGGGCTACTGTTCACCTCCCCGAGCACTCTCTCCTGGGCATGTTTGTACGGATCCTCAGGGAACCGAGTGCTCGAGGGCCGCGGCTCGCAGCCCCGAGCACTCTCTCCCGGAACTTCCTTCATTGAGTCCTCGGGGTACTCGGGTGCCCGGGGAGCCACTGCTCGCGGCCCCAGGCACACCTCTCCCGGTACTTGGCTCTCCTGGTCGCTTAGTCTTTGTAGTTCATCGGGGAACCCGGGCACTCAGGGACCACTGATTGTGGCCCCGAGCGCCCTCTCCCGGGACTTAGTCTTCTTTACCTCGCGGAGGTGACCCCGCAGGATGGCGTCACGTGGCGGATTGCTGGCCTGGTCTCGGGATTCGGGGACCCCCGGTTCCTGATTCACCGACAGGTACACACCCGCATGCGCGCTTAGCGAGTATCAGTCTGTAAAGAATGTGTGCTTTGGATGCGCATGTATGTGTATGTTGGTCATGAGTATGGTGTGATTGGATTGTGTGCGTCCTAATGTTTACCCATAAAGGAAAAGGTATTCGATTGAGTTAATGAATTCTCCACTTCTTCCTTTTACCTAAGGTCTGCTACACCATCCATGAGTCCACCTTCAGAATGCATCGGGTGCTACTGAGGGGTGAGGCTAAGGCACCATCAACCCATAAGGGTGTGTTTGATTGGATGGCGAGAGTGGATGTGATAGCACATCTCTGTTTTTCAGGGTGATATGTTCAATTTCTGTTTGTTTTGAATAGATGGGATAAGCTAGTTTTCTGTTTGGTTGATGAGATTAGAATGGATAGGACGAACTAGTTTTTCTGTTTGGTTGGATTGATCGGATGAGCTGAGTTGGTTACGATAATCTTTTGGTGAACTTACCCTTTAATTGTGCAAAATTTAGATGAATTTATGTATGTTTGACTTTATTTGAATTCAAATTGAATTAAAACAGAATATCACATGAAATGATATAAATGCATATAAATAGAGCATTATAAAGGAACTCAATTTTTCAGCAAATAACATAGGCTTGAAAACATTTATATAAATCAGCACATCACATTAAAAGAATATTAGTGTATTTTCTTAGATTTTAGGAATTTATTTGAGACATTAAAAATCGCTAGAAGTTATAAAAGTAGGTTTCTTTGAAGAATTTTAATTAAACATTAGCTTAAGTTTTTTGGATCAAATCAATTAAAAAGGGTTGCTAGTGAACTCTAGTTTGCTAATGAAAATATTTAGAATTTTGTGGACCACTCTTGTACTAAAAAAATTGAAAATTAAATGAAAAACATGAACATACATATACACAACACAAACAGCCAGCTAGCTAGCTTTCTCCGTCGAGCAAACATCACCTAGAGAATGTGGATGGTTCGGTCAAACTCTTTTCATCAGATCCCTTCATCCAGCATCTCATAATATATTCCCTAGTACTGGCCACCCCATCCATCTAATCAAACACCTTGAAATCAAGATGACCATCTCATATCTATAACCATCCCATGAACCAAACACATCCTAATATTACTAGGTAATTGTGGACCTTCTAGCGGAAAAAGGAAGGGACACGATGCAACTAAACAGCCTTACCCATAATCTTGTTGTCGGGAGATAATCTCTGATAATGAATCCAGGGTATATTGGACGACAGACACGTTGATCTATATTTCTGTTGGATATATATCATACTGGATTCAAGAACATCAAGAGTTATTAGACCCAAGCCTCTTGTGGGATAATAGCTCTATGTCATATATATTTTCTTATGACTTGGATCAACTTGTTACCGCATATCCTTCTACAAGCAAGGTCTTGACCCCTTTATATACCAGGATAAAGATGCACAAACAAATAGACCATGCTAAACTCTATAGAAAATCTACTTTTGACGGAGCCAATTATCCCTAGCCTATCATGAAGTTGAATAGGCATGTCTGCTCTGCTCTGGTCGTCCTGCGCGTCCTGTACTATCACCGAACGCCGTCACGCTCACCCATCAGACTCATCCCATGGCATTAAACACTACGACATGGGTCACTGCACTCCACACCACCCCACGACCATGCCTCGTCGAAAGAAAGTACTTGGAGAAGAAAAAACACTCGAGTAGACATCATTAGATAAGACTTGACTAGGTAGTTGAGTATCTACTCTGCGACTAGCAAGGATTGATCGCAGGACCTCCCTGTGTGACCAGAGGGCTGGTCACGTGAGATGACTGTGGTCTTGACAATAGCTACTATTGGTTGACATTTGATGGCACACGATTCATCATGTGGGGCATCCCTCACCTATTACACCAACACTTATGTAAGTACGTAAAAAAAAAGCACTCAAAAGATGTCTTTTCTTACCGATACGTCATCCGCATAGGACTAATCGCTTACATGGCATTAAGGTATCAATTCCTAATCTCTCCCTCTTTGCACTCCTATCTCTATCCCGGAACCGGCTCCTCTGACTTTGCAAAGTTAGAGAGCTACAAAACCGTGACTTTGCTCCGAGATCTGTTGGATTGGACGTGGTGTAGATTCAGCACTACAGTATCGCTACAGTAAAATCAGCACGGTATGGACGCTACAACACCAGTGCTGCAGTGATTTCCTCTTGATTTCCTCCACAATGACCTTGTGATAAATTACGATAGATAACTAGGACAAAGAACTATAACAATATTGACTAAAATGATGATCAACTATTAGACCAAAACTTGAACCTTAATATACTTTCTTGTTTGAGAAATGGAATTAGTTTTTACTTGAATGGGTGTTCCTCACCGTGGTCGCAAGCGTTGTATTACTAGTTTGTTTGTAATATTAATGGTGGGTAAATATATGCCCATAATCCATAGGATGAGACGGGGAAAGAGAGAGGAAACGAAGTTCGGGAAAAGTGAAACAAGCGAAATGTTACATTTGTAATGGTAATGGTGGGTAAATATATGGCATAATTCATAATTCATAACTAGAAGCAGCATTTCTCTGAATTATAGATTATGGTATAATCTGATCTATTATAGATTCTAAATTGTAGAATTGGACTGTTTATTTTTTATTCTGATTTTAAAAATTAGAATCTATAATCATAATAAAAAAATAAATAGGCCATTAATCACTAGTGTGAGTACGAGGAATTATCCTATTCTACCAACACCATATGACGATCCAACGATTGACAATTGTATCCAGAATGAGTTGATCGCCCAAACAAAACGCCCCATGTATGTCAAAATAGCATATTGCCAATTAGCAAAAGCCAAGTGAGATTTACACCTGAAATGCCACGTTAGCGCCTACTCATGGGTGGATGACATGTCAGCCAGCCAGGCAAAAACCACGTCGGCAGCGTCGAAGAAGGCGACGGCCGAGGAGACCCGCAGCATATGACACGACGCTTCCTCCATGGCTCCAACCGCGCGCGCATGCCCCCCGCGGGATTCGCGAGAGGCCGCGCCAGCCTCACGCGGAGCGGAGCGGGCGGCTTGCCAAGATATGGCACGGCACGCGTGCGCCTGCGTCGTCAGTGTACCGGCGCCCGCCGCGCCATGCACGCATGCCCCGCCGGACGGCCATGCATCCAGACCCGATCGAGGCCTCGCGCACGTCTAAGAGCCTGGAACCAGCTTGCTCGTTTCCTCTCACGCCATTGCCTTTATCTGCTCGCCTCCAACAACTCAGACGGAGACAAGCGATCTACCGGTGTCTTCTTCCCCTCGCCGCCGTACGTTGCTACTCTACTCGATCGCACCTTGACCTTGTTCAGATCACCTTTGCTTTCCTGCTGGAGAGCACTGGCTCGCTGTATATGTTTCGAAACGCCACGCAAAGGCTTGCGTTCTAGAACGCACGCTCGCCAGCAAACAGCAGGGTCTCACGCCGAGCGACGCCCGGAACGTGACCATCGCCGGTGCGCGAGGGATCAATGGGCGCCCTTGGCCTCTTCCTCCCCGGGGTACCAACTGAGGCGGCAAAGCGTGCCGTTTCTGTCGGGAGTGAGTGTGAGTCCATGGACACGACAGACGGAGCAAGACGCATGTACACACAGGCGCGCGGCCATTGTGCACGCCGAGCAGATGAATTCTTGCGTGCAGCTGGAAAGCAAGCACTGGCTAGCAAACCCACTGGACTGCCAAATCTGCAGTTCTGTACCCCCAGAAAATCCTAGTCACTTCTTTTCTCCTGACCAATCTGCCCTCGAGACAGCCTACAGACTGTGATGTGACAGTGCGCTGCGAGATCATCTACTGCTCAGGGGTATAGAGGACAAAAGCCACTATAGTGCCGAGGAGGGGTTAAGGGACTGCTTGGTTCCTGGTTAAAGTGAGACAAGTTATAATTTGATCTTCGTTTGATTCGAGACTAAAATTTAATTATGTTTCAAAAAAATTGATTGGTCAAAATTTTTATATTGTGTTCTTTGGGCACAACTTAGATCAAGAAAATATGCATCTGACAAAATTTGATCGGCCAAATTTTATCTTGACATCAAACTAAACACTATTTTGACAGTTAATATTTAACACTGCTCTAACTTGGTCTCGAACCAAATTTTGGCTTGGTGAGCTGGACAACAAAACAAACATGCCCTAAGCTTTGTTGCTCAGTGAACACGGCACCTGATGAACAGGGAGGAACCAGGAACGGGTATAAAATGGCGCCTTGCTCCCTGTAACAGCTCAAGAACAACTGAACAAGAGAAGCCGTCTCATCAAGAGAGCAAGCCGTCATATTTGGCTTTGATTCCTCGAGGTAATCCTTAGTTTGTTGCTAAATCATAGGCCCTTTCGATCTTCGTTGTCAGATTATTTACATGCATGATTATGTTGATGCGTCGTCATAGCATTTTCAGGCAGCGACTTGCTCTGAATTGATCGATGGCGGCGACAATGGCGGTGACGACGATGGTGACCAAGAACAAGGAGAACTGGTCCTTACCGCTACCGGAGCTCGCGTTCCCCTGGAACTCGCGAGGCGGCAAGAACGACCTGGAGTTCCCTCGCCGGGCGCTGTTCGCCAGCGTCGGACTCAACGTGTGCCCGGGCGCCGCGGCGGCGCGCGACCCGCGGGAGCACGATGTGAAGGCTCGGCCCGCCGACAATTGCGACGTCGCGCGTCAGCTTGGCGCCGCCGTGCCAGGGCAACAGGCAGGGGAGGCAGAGGAGGAGGCGGCGGCGGCGGCGGCTACGGGGAAGAAGAAGAAGTCCAGCAAGAAGCTGCTGGGCAATCTGAGGAAGGTGAGGGTCAAGATCGCCAACCCGCACATGCGGCGCCTTGTCAGCGGCGCCGTCGCCGGCGCTGTGTCGAGAACGTTGGTGGCCCCGCTGGAGACGATCCGGACGCACCTGATGGTCGGCAGCAGCGGCCCCAACTCCATGGCCGGGGTGTTCCGGTGGATCATGAGGACCGAGGGGTGGACCGGCCTGTTCCGCGGCAACGCCGTCAACGTCCTCCGCGTCGCGCCGAGCAAGGCCATCGAGGCAGGGCACCCACCTACGTTCTTGAAACGTCTTGAAACCGGTGATGGTTGTTTACATCAGTGACACGTTCAATTCCTATGTTGTTTGTTTGCGTGGTGGTGCAGCACTTCACCTATGACACGGCCAAGAAGTTCTTAACCCCGAAGGCCGACGAGCCGCCGATGATCCCCATCCCCACGCCGCTGGTTGCCGGAGCGCTCGCCGGAGTCACCTCAACTCTGTGCACCTATCCCATGGAGCTGATCAAGACCAGGGTCACCATCGAGGTGAAGATAACACAAGCTAACTTCCGATCACCAGCAGCAACTAGCAGCTTGCATTTTGCAATGGTAATCATCGTGTGATGGCATGCAGAAGGACGTGTACGACAACGTCGCGCACGCATTCGTGAAGATCCTGCGCGAGGAGGGCCCGTCGGAGCTGTACCGCGGGCTGGCGCCGAGCCTGATCGGCGTGGTGCCGTACGCGGCCTGCAACTTCTACGCCTACGAGACGCTGAAGAGGCTCTACCGGCGCGCGTCCGGGTCGCGCGGCGACGTGGGCGCCGCGGCGACGCTGCTCATCGGGTCGGCGGCCGGCGCCATCGCAAGCACGGCCACGTTCCCGCTGGAGGTGGCGCGCAAGCAGATGCAGGTGGGCGCCCTGGGCGGGAGGCAGGTGTACCGGAATGTCCTGCACGCCATGTACTGCATCGTCAGGAAGGAAGGCGTCGGCGGCCTGTACCGCGGCCTCGGCCCCAGCTGCATCAAGCTCATGCCCGCAGCCGGCATCTCCTTCATGTGCTACGAGGCCTGCAAGAAGATCCTCGTCGACAGGGAGGACGAGGAGGATGGTGAAGACGTCGAGGACGACAAAGAGAAGAAGGATGCATGATCAAGAGAATGAACATTCCCAAGAAGATGGTGAGTCATGAATGTGATGGAGCTATGGGACTGTAAAAGAAGGGAAATGTTCTCTGCGTTGAAATTCGATGGAGAAAAGCAAGCATATTGTAGCTGGATTTGAAGCTGGAAGAAAGCATATTTGTGTTCAAGAATACTCTATTTGGAGTTTGATTTGTGTTTTCAGGAACAAATGTATTCAATAAGTGGCGAGTCTGAACTCGCGTCCGGAATAAACAAAATTTATCAAATTTGGTAATTGGCACCGATGCGTTATCAGGTCTTTTTTCATAATTGAATTAACCATAGATAGGCCTCAAGGACCGGGCTACATGCCGTTCACACGAGCGAAAAATTTGCAATGTAATCAAACAAGATGCACGGACCATGTAGAGGCAATGGGATACATTCTAAATGGAAATCAGGGCGAATCAAGAGTATCATGAACACCAGTTACCATCCAGACCTAATGAATCAAGAAAAAGCACACTAAATAAGCTGCGCCCAAACTGATTATACAAGCACTCGTCTCTTGCCGCCTCTGACAAATTAAAAACTGTAGAAATCTAGCTGCAGAACAGTAGAATAAGCTACAACAGGGGCCTTCCAGCAATTTAGCTTTGCTCCTCGGCCTCGGCAGCCTCCCTCTCTTCTGCAGCCGCAGCCATCAGCTCATCAAATTTCTCCGTCTTGCCGAGAAATATTTCAATCTGGCCAGGCCACACGTTATATTAGTATGGAAATACTGAAATAGTGCTAAAAATAAAATATGAAAAGGAAGGCATAAGTATTGGCCATGGGAACAATACCTTGGCCTTCTGGATAGGGCGGCTCCTGGAGTCATCTTTGACATCAACAGTCGATGTCATGATCTCTGCAAGTAATTTTTTATAAGGTTGGGCTGAAAAGAGAACATAATTGGTTGAACATAATTGGAAACAAGACTCACTCTTCTCGACAGCAAGACCATTATTTTTCAGAATTTCAGCTACTGTCACCACAGTTGCAATGGCTGAAAGGACAAAGTTGACATGTTCACGGAGCCAAAAAAAAGAAAGAATGTAGATGCACAATAGCAAAAAGTCAGGGAGGAAAAAAAATATGTATGCATTAATACAATGTCGGAAGCACTAAAATAGAGTAGATTTAACCTACAAACTGTCTACAGTCAAATAACAAAGGTGACTAAAACAAATCGTAGCCTAAGTATTAATGCACTTGATTGCAATAGCTGAGCACAAGACTTCAGTCATGTTAGCGGAGCCAAAAAAAAATGTAGATGCACAATAGCAAAAAGTCAGGGAGGAAAAAAAACATGTATGCATTAACACAATGTCTGAAACACTAAAATAGAGTAGCATAAATCGATACAAATTTAACCTACAAACTGTCTACAGTCAAATTATAAAGGTAAATAAAACAAATCGTAGCGTAAGTATTAATGCACTTGATTGCAATAGCTGAGGACAAGACTTCAGTCACAACTTACGAGGGAGGACATAATTTCTGGTGCACCATGTATTGTGTACACTGGAAGCTTTAGAATTGATCTTGTGACCCACTCAGCCTAGTTTTACAGAAACAATTGCACACATATACTACTCTTCATAAAAAAATGATCTATGAATGAAAGGAAATATCCTTCTACAAGAGAAGCCGCCTAACAAACCAACATTACATAATTTTCAAATTCATGCTTGTCGAGGACTGCCGATTGTTCAGGGGTGACATTGGTTTGTTCAGGGGAGAAACAGGCACAAGGATGCATGAGCTTCTGCACTGGGCATAGTCCCCTTTTGAATGAAAAGTGATACAGGATGGTATTCTGAAATTCAGTTAGGCTTGGCCGTGTGTTTTGGCCACTGCCACCTACCACCCCATGTGGCCCAAATCCACCTCCCACTTCTGCACCCAACTTCGTATCACCTTGTATGGCCCACACCTTCCCACCCATGTGGCCCAATTCTCTGGCGGTTTAGCCTACCCAGAAGCCCTATCACCTTCTCAAGTCCCTGGTACCCTCCCTCACCAAATCTCCAGTGCCACCTCCGTGTTCCTACACCAGGCAAGAAGATGCCAGTCATAGCTGTCGCCGACACACCATGCACGCCACACAATTAAGCCTGTCCATCCTGCAGTACCAAATGTCCCCCATGAGGGAACACACTGCTTTCGTAACTCTCACACCACTTGCACACCCACACCGTGAGGCATCAACATGCCTGATGACAAGACACCAACAGAGGCTACCAACAAGCGGCCCATGCAGTCTTTGGTTGTTTGGCGTGCCAAATATGGACTAGGGTCATCTGAGCGCTGGTCGTCCTCAATTACTGCCTCTGCCACTGGGTTCTTTAGTTAACACAGATAATATTACAATGAGGGCTTTGCCTACAGGTTTAAGTTGTGCAGCATACATGAACGAAAGCCCGTCACCCCAACAGGATAGGTAGATAACTATGCTACTAAAAAAGAAAGAGACAAAATAAATTAGTAAACAAGTACCAAAGTAACGATCAACAACTTTTGGCAAGTACAAAGGTACCACACAAAGACAAGCATTAACATAAGATGCAATCATGAATCGTCAATATTGCAAGCCATACTACACGTCTTTCCCCTAAATAATCTACCACAAAATATCAATCACTCACTGGTAGCATACTTGCATACGGAACAGGTGCCTAACTCAAATAAAAATAGAAGATCCAGGAGGCAAAGATTTACCCATGCCGAGGGCGGAGAGTTCCACTTCGTTGTACAGCTGCATGTACCTCTGCACACAAATAACATCAAGCAACAGATCAGCACATACGTTTGCATCGTCTATACCCGGAGCACGCGCCAATCAGCCAAATCGCTCGCGAATACATCACCCCTACCAAAGGGAAGCCCTTCTATCTAGGGTTTAACCCCGCAAGCAGATCAAAATCCCTTAATGAAACCATAAGAAATCCCCAAACAACCGCAAGCACTTATGTCCTCCCCAACCAAACGAAAAAAAAATAGATTGGCTTCGTTCCCCTCCTCACCTTGGCGAGATTGACGTAGAAAAAGAGGGGCTTCTTGGTGTTGGAGACCTGGATGCGGTTCTTCTTGTGCCCCTCCGCGCCTCCTCCGGCCGCGGTCGCTCCTCCAGAGATGCTCAGGTTGTTCACGGCCTCCGTGACCTCCTCCATCGCCGCCGCCGCCGTCGCCGCAGAAGCAGCAAGGAAACTTGAGAGCTTGGTGAAGCGCGAGAGGAAATGGGATTTTGGCGGCGACGGATGGAGGAACCCCTATCGCCGCGTTGGGTTTTATACGGGGTAGGGTTACGGGGGTTTGAGGGCTTCCGGTTTTGTTTTTGCCTAAAATAGGATCCGCCTTCGGGTTGTATTTATGAATCGTGGTATGATAATGCTTCTGCTATGCATTAGTAGTTACTACCTCTATTTTTTTAAATAGATATTGTTCTAAAATAGATGTAATTAAATTTTAAAAATTTAATAATTAATATACATGAAATTATTATAATTTGGTATATCAAAATGATAGTAGTGAATTTATTTAAAAAATATTTTGATATCATCTAATTTTTATCAATTTTTACTAAAAGATAGTTGTAAAAAATAATGCTCAAACATGTTTGTTGAAGACTATGTTAATATCCTAAACAACAAGTAAAAGAGAACATATGTAGTAAATATTTAAAGTATTGGTTTGACTAAAATTAAATTTATCTTTTCTGTAGTTGTTTTAGGGAACAATATTTTAAATATTTTTTCTAACATTTAGTTATATCAATGACTTAGTATATAAGAACTTTTTTAACAGTTGGTCTTGTCTAGTGTTGTCGCTTTCTCGAATGTCTACGAAGCCAAAATATTTATATGATAGTTGTACATATCCGATAGACGACAACATTAGGTTAGGATTGATTTAAGATCCTATCAACACCAATGCAAAATGGTTAAAAAACACAAACCTTGATGCCTCTCCGTCAATTGTCTAAATTCAATGTCTTCACCTGATAAAAAAAACTATAAAATCTATTCCACCTTTGTTGCATCAAACCTCTCCTCTCATCCAAGTGATAAAAAATAAGCTCAATTATCTGTTGCAAAAATGTGGCCCATGACACCCACACCTCTCCTCTCATCCATTATTATTCCACCTTCCTTCACCTGTGAAAAAAAAAAATCTATTCCAAGTGTACTAAGCTGGTAGCTAGATAGGCCAACAATGATTTATTGTGTCATTTGATTATGTTATGCTATTGGACAATGATTCTCTTGTATTTTAATTGACTTTTTTTTGCTAATATGACTCCTAAAATTTAGATGGGTGGGCGAAACTACCCACTTGGATGGGCCAGTAAACCATCCGAAGAAAGAATGAAGGAGAAACCAAGCCCCACCAATTTCGTACAAAACCATCCCGTTTCTAGACCCAAACTTTGCCAACCGTGTAGTTGCTTCGAAGATTTGCTCTTGAGAGTTTATGCTTACTGGGTAATTGCATCAAATTGTGCTGGCGTTTGGCGTCATCTAAAAATCAAAGCTCAAGGTCACCAATAGGACCTTTTCTCACGTCCTTTTCCAAAGGTATTCAATTATCAATGAACAATTCATGGACAAGTAATATGAGCTTACAGATTAAGGTAAGATATTACAATAACAATTTATAATAATGAAAAAAGTTTCACCTTGCTCCTCGAAGTATCATGCTAGTTTACTTAACCCTTAAACTATATTTTTATCTATTTACCTCTAAGTTTTCTACCGGTTTTGCTCAATGGTTTTGATAATAGGGACAACAATGTTACCACGTGACTAGCCACATCATAATAGAATTACTCCATCCGATCATAAATACTTGTCATTTTTTATTTTTTATGGTCTTCAATGTGTAACTTTGATCATTATTTTTTATTAGAATATAGTTATAATATATAATAAAAACATAAAATATAAAAGTATTTTCAAGATAAATCTACATATATAATTTTTATGTTTTCAAACTAAATATTTTAAAATTATTGATGGTCAAAGTTTAACTGGATTTTAATCAAAACAACAAGTATTTTTGACTGAACGTCTTGGTTGTAGGCTGTTGAGCTTTGGCAGCAAGAGAGAGGGTTCAAGGTATAAGATGTGAGGTTGGCAGCCACGGTGGAGAAAAAACAGATGATATGGCTACTGTAGTGGCAAAACCACCTGCAAAATCGGCCACAAGGGATGCTGTTAGCCGGTATTACTAAGATCAAGGGTTAAGTAAAATAATTTTTTTTTTAATAGGTTAAGCGAACTCACGATACTTCAGGGAGTAAAATCAACTTTTTCCTTTTACTAAGTAATGACAATACACTGATAGGAGCAAAAGAGGATCAGTTCGGTGACTTCAATCCCCTATAGTTCAACATGTTAGTCTAGAGATCAAAATTTCAGACTGTCTTTGCCTTCAAGTTTAGTAGAGCTGAACATCCTAGAATCGAATAGCTTTCTAGTTTCTACATTGTGCAAAGCAGAATGCTTCTTGAAGGTATATATGCGTGCAACAGCCGCAATACAATGTACATCAATGCAAAAAATGCGATGAGAGGGGGTCATTGCTAGATTTGCTTTAGCTTTTCTTCTTGGTTTTCATAATCTCCAAGCCTCTTCAACCACCGCAAACCGAGATCACATCCAGCCTCGGCTGCAATTTGAAACTGCTCCTTTGCCAGCTTTATCGGGTCCTGCTGGACGGTCCGTTTTCGCATCTTCCCAGTTGATGGACTCTTACCTGAGTTGAACCTAGTAATCACTTCAGGTACTTCAGCACCTGAAAAAATCACAATGTTAGCTACAGCAGACAACTTCACCTGCTTTAGAGTGTCAAATAATCAATAATCCAAGAATTACTTTTCCACAAACCTTTAAGAAGCAGGGATCCATATGCAATGGCAGCTCCAGCATGTCCCTAATGATGGCCAGAGCTCAGAAGTCAGAACACATACCACAATTAATTTATATACAAGTAAACAAAACCGATATTTGAGCATGTCTTCCATATAATTAACTCCAAGTCTCCAAGGGAAAAAAATACACCTTCCCTGAAGCTCTATGAAAACACCACATTGCTGAAGCTATATCCCTCTTAACACAGTCCCCAGTTAGATATACAGAACCTAGAAGATATAAAGCACCAGGGTGCAGCTGCAACCAAGGATTTAGATGAAAATTAAGTAGACTTGCCAAGAAGCACATCAGAAAATATGGGATAAACATTCAGGTGAGAAGCTCACCTGGTCAACAGCTTTCTCAATATAATGGAAAGCCTGCTGATCCGACTGAACATAGTCATTCTACAACAGCAATTTCAAAACAATTAACTTGAACACAAAATTCCATGCAAATCAAATGAATGAATTGCCAAACTTCCTAACAGACAATTGCATCATGATTAAATAAGTGAAATGAAAGGGAGCATGGTATTTGAAAACCTCAATTCTTAGTTGACATCCAAGTTCATACTGTGCATCTGGATCGCCCATGTTTGCAGCTTCAACCAATAAAGCAGCTCCACTGCACACATGAAAATAAGCAGAGTTTAATCTACATAACAGACTCATTGATGTCAATGTCATATATCATGATTCATGAGATGGCGGCAAAATAATTGTTCCAACCAGAAGAGAACCAAAGACAAGGGCGATTTTGCTTCCTCTAGTATTTCATGATACAATCGTGTGGCCAGTCTTTGAGATAGTCCATGTAAAAACCTTTTGTTCCAATTTTTTATAGCCAAGGCGCCAACCTCAATAAATGTCTGTCACAATCTTTTCCAGTAGAACTGCTGTGGCAGCGAGGTTTGATGCAACTTAACGTTGCATTATGCCCTTTTTTGCACTCCAGGGTCCAAACATATTGTTCACAGCATTTATCTTAAATGTCAACCACTTTAAACAGAGTACACATAAGTGGCTACTGGCTACTGTTGAGACATTTCAGTATTTTGTGGGTAGTTGGGTACCTAGACAAGAAATCAACTAAATTCAAGATTTTTTTAAAAAAAATATATAAATACTCAATACACATGTTTCCATAATGTCACACTACACTTTCCATTATAATGCCCTTTCCCTTTTTTGAGTGGGGATGAGGCCGTGGGGGCAAATAGCTGTCTAGTATGATACATGTGCTTCCCAGCATACTAGTTACAACAGCAACAAGACAAATATATGCATATGACTTGAACAGACTATAAAGTTGCGCTAGAACATGAAATATAACATGAAGAAATTATAAAATGTCACGATTGAGAACAGAGTTGGTCACACTGTCCTACTGGTAACTAGGATCATTCAAACATTGAATCAACAATGCATACTTCTTGTTTGATCACGCTATCTGATGCAACGATATTGGGCAGACATATAACAGTTGCCAAATATTAGCATTTTAAAACAAATTTGATATGCTACAACCATTGTTCAATTAAAATAAACAATAATGAGCTAAACATGCTATGGCATCAACTGTAACTTTGATTTTTTACAGACCAGAATCCTGATATGGTTATGTACCATCTGATCCGATATATTGTCCGACATCAAACATCCAACATGCAAAAGAGTGTAATGCACAAGTATCTAGTTTTCAGAACCCTGGCACCGACATATTTTACAAAGTCATTTACCAAGGGTTTAATATTTCATCAAACACTAACCCTGTGTTTAGATGAGGGGGATTGTTCCAGGAATTTTTAATAACTAGTTCATAAACCCCAGAGATTTTGGATCCCAATCTTGCCTATCCAAACAAGCTGAAAAGGTATCTAAAGTAAACCCAATATGTAAAAGATGTGATGAAACAAGAAAAGCATCAGAAAAACTAATTCCTTAATTTCTCATATTAGCACTATAACATGAGAACAGGCAAATAGAACATGGGTTACATGGCAGCAGTGTAACTTGTATGACATAGCAGAGACATCAGATGTGCTTATATACTAAAACAGCAGAAGTAGAAGTTACTCACATCGCCTTACAAGCACCGGGAACATGGTACTTGAAATGCATCTTTCCCAACCAATATCTCGCATGAGTATTCATATTGTCGATCTCTAAAGCCAGCTCAAAATTCTCTTTAGCACCCTTTTCCATGTAGGAAGATTTGCACATAAAAATGTTACAACCGTTGGACCAAAAACTTGGCCAAGTGATACGCAGTTTGTAAGATAAACAAGTCACAAAAAGAAAAGAGAAGAAAATTTGACTTAAGAAAATTTCAGTAGACTTAAGAATAGCAAGTCTGAAGAAAAAGTTCAAGATGATTTAACGGAATATATTCAGAACTGTGATCAGAACCGGTTGGTCGACATCAATCGATGAATGATGCAATTATGCAAACGCCAAACACCAACATTCCGGCAACCCAGGAGCTTTGCCACTACCGCAGCGGATATCTCAAGTCTCCTTATCCTATCGTGGAGAAATGGGGGCTGATAAAGAAGAGAAACCCGGAGCCGTACCCTGAGAAGCGGGATCAGGCGCTTGTCGTTGCGGTCGGCGTAGTCGACGACGCGATCGACCTCCTGGAGCGCGCTCCACCCCTTGGCCACCAGCTCCATCGCCCTCTTGTTCCTGTCGTGTATCCACCTCTGCACCCACGCACGCACCAGAAAAAGAAATCGCAGCAGCGCCACTTTTTTAGATAATGGGAAAAAAAGTTTCCGGCCCGTCAGCAGCATTAATATCATCAGATGAGATCCACCCAAGCGCCACCCGACGCTGCCTTCACCTGCGGGTTCAGCGCCGCCGCGAGCTGGCAGGCGCGCTTGGAAGAGGAAGAGAAGGACGAGGCGGTGGCCAGCCACCGCGCCGACGCGGCGAGCATGGCGGCGCGTTGCCCGCCCCGGGAGGGAGGACAGCGGCGTGACGGCCTAGCCGCTTGCTAGGGTTTCTGCTACTACGCCACCTCGCGCCTGCCCCTCGTCGTCCCCGTCTCTTCCTGCGGCTGCGTCCAGGGCTGTGGTCCTGTGGTGGCCGCCCCAACCGTGGAGCTCGGTCACTGACCAGTGGGCCCCGCACGCTGGCGGGAGAGGCTGAGAAACACGGACAAGTGCGCCGGTTCTGTGGGCCGGGCCTACTTGAGGCCCAAATTGCACCGTGACACTCGGCCAAATTTATGGGCTTCACACACGCAACATTATTTTAGGGAGATATGGGCCAATTCATGGGCCGTACACACGCAATTTTTTTTTATATATATAGAGACGCGCTCATTAATGTTGTGTAATAATCTTGTCTCAAAAAAAAAAAAGATAGTGTAATCATTTTGAAGCTTAAGTCCTGCCTATTCGTCACATAATATTAGATTTTTTTTATGAACTAATGAGACCATGATCCGGACGAAGCAATTAGCTACAACCTACAAGTGCCAATCGTCATCTCCAAAATTTTGGGGAAAACGTGACAAAAGCACAAAAGATTAGAGATCCTAACAACATATACTAGTAGCTATTGCTGTACATGGGAGTATTCTAAAGTGTCGAGCACTTTCAAATCTAAAAAAACTTTGAGGCCGTAACTGATGGATAGGAGAACATTGTCCGCTTCAACTATCCACAAGCTAAACATAGCAAATTATTCTTATATTTCTACACAGAACAGATCATGCAACAGGGAGGCCAGGATAACTTCAGCGTCTCCGTCGGCAGCCAATATTACTTGCATCGTTGCCGAATACCAACAGCCCAACAGTATCAGGCAGGAATTCAGGATAGCATCTGTATCACGGATCAGGATGCTATTTCCACTGCAGTGACTGCACACAATCTCTACAGCTCAAAAATATACCTGTTCCTTGTACGTTGGGTCACTTGAACAATCACCAAAATCCAACTGTTGAAACACAGATGGTGATGCGTGCAGGTGATCATCGAATAAACAGATTTGTAAAATCTTTCTTGGTAGTTGGATGCAGCAGATGGCACAGTCAGAATTCCGCCATTTGCTAAAACATCTTAGTTAATGATCTCTGAATCAAGAGAAAAAAGATAAATTTGAAGACTTAAAACAACTGCAGTGGTTATTATTGCATTCTATAAGTTTTAAAATTAGTTGCTGTGAGGGGCCCACATGATTTTGTCAGCCAATGTATTTTGGTGGAGTAATGCCTCTTATACTTACAAATCTGAAACATTACTTGTTCTACATTGATAGAAAATTAGAAATATAAAGAAGTTGATTGTGAGTACCTTTTTCCTGCAGACTGAAGTGCATTTCCCCTTTTTGTCCTCCTCAAGAATGTTTTTCATTCTTTTGCATATCAGGGCCCTTCTCTATATAGTAAATTTTCCATTGTCGTTTCATCATTACAAAACTCAAGTGGTTGACAAGTACCATTTCTGTTTAAGTTTGTCTGACACTGAAAATTTTCTGTTTCCCAAGCTAACTTATCTACATCAACCTCCAAAAACTGAAACGCCTTCTCTGACATCGAACCTCTTAGTGCAATTGAATGTATATTCTCAGAGATACGTGCACAGCGTGACATTAAACTCTCATTGTCACTTTGGACACTGTTTCTGCAGCAAAATTGTAGTACCTAAAAAAACCATGTGGATAAGGGCTTGTTTGGTCAGGCTGTGATTTTTTCAAAAGCTGCGGTTGAAAAATAGTTTGTAGAAAATCTGTTTTTGAATTGATTTTTGATGCAGATGAAATGTATAATATATATAATACCCATAAGAACATCATCCATCAAAAGCTATAAAAGCTTATCCAGACCAGTCTTTGGCTTTTAGTAATGATGATAACTTTTGCTTCTTAGAAGTTATTTTTAGAAGCGGAATGTTTAGTTCAGCTTTCTGCTTCTGAGCAGTAAAAGTTAGCAGAAATTGAACCAAACAGGGTCTAAGTTGGGATGAGCCCGACACCACTCGGCCCGACCACCCACAACACCCGACTTCCCTCATCCACATGCCTGACCACTCAAACCCTAGTTGGCCACCGGCCGCCGCCACACCACCACCGGTCACTGCCTCGGCGTTGCTTGGCTATCGTTGCTGGTGCCTCCACCGTCACCCGCTGTAGTCTGCGCCACCTGTCAGTCGTTGTAGCCTGGTTGCCGTGCCCTAGCTCCACTGGCTGCTACTCGCCTTGCCCTACGCCTGACTATGCATGGCCGTCACCGGCACTACGCTCCATCACGTGGTCGCTGTCGGTGTGCCGCCGGCCGACCAAGACCGGAGGGGGGGGGGGGCGACTTGTAGCCTGTGCAGTGAGAGGGAGGGGGCGGCTGATAGCAAGAAGAAGAAAGAAGAGGAAATAAGAAAGAAGAAGAGGAGGAAAGAAGGAAGGAGAAAGAAGAGGAAGGAGGAGAAAGAAGGAAGGGAAGAAGAAGTGAGAGGAAAGGGAATTTTCGCGAGTTCACCGGATCCCTCCATTCATTTGTAATTTTACTGCAAAGGTGATCTCTTCGTTTTGATAGGATGTTTATTTATGTTAGTGCAATAATTTATTTCTCTGATGGTTGGTCAGTTATACCTCTAATTACAGAAATTTTTTTGCCGTTTTTTTTAAAAGATTCAACAGTCTTATAGGTTAGTTTGGTGGCACTGGGCTTTGGGTTGTTCTGGGTGTTAAAAAATAACTGAGCTTTTGCATATTTTGTCCGTCTTTTGAAGATATAGTGAGGTGGCAACGTAAATATATTGCTGTAGTTAAGGACTCGTACTGCATGCTTGCATAGCATACTTGTGCACTCGTACATTTTGCAAGAACATGAGACTGTAGTATCCACAGAATTGAAAACGACATATGCTGCTTCTTCTGAATCCAGAGGCATCAACTTATATGTGCCGACTGTCCCGTCTCGTGACAGCAATGAACAAGGAAGTGTGAACAGCTTTTTTAAGGGCTCTATGAATGTATAAATTTTATAGGAATGATATAGAAATTTTATAGAAATCAGTTTAATTTTATAGGAAAAACATAGGATTCAGAAAAAAACCTGCAATTCAAAAGAGACATAACACTTCTCCAAAATCAACATATACAATACTCATATATGTAACTTTGTTACCGACACACGAGTTTTACTAAGAGATAATCTATGTGTCAACAGTTACGTTATGATACAGTTGCGTTAGAGAATCTCGCCCTCTTCAACATAAGTAAATTCGGAATATAAGGAACTGGGTTAGTATAGCCTATAGTGTGGTGACTTATAATCCGCTTCTAGTCCATTTTGAAGAAGACTAGTTATGCACTTATCGTAGTTTTTTAAAAATTCTGGGAGACAAAGCTTCCTCCGAAATTTCTTGAAAGCATTATTCATGACTTCATTGTTTTGAATTGACATCATGTCAGCGTAAAATGAATCACGACAACACACAGCAGCCCACTTTTCACGCACTGCATATAAATTGTGGGAGCGGTGGATATAGAGGTGAATTGATAAAGATATTAAAAAACATAGAGTAGAGGGGGTGAGAGGTGATTTATCTGAAAAAAACATAGGAAGTGAGATTACAAATGAATGGAGGAATCAGGTGAAGATATAGTGAGATGGAACAATTTATATGTTGTGGTGGAAAAGAAGTTGTTGCAGGTAAAAGAATATATATAAAAGGGTGAATGGAAATTGTAAGGGTGAGAAAGATAAATTGTTTTTTAAATGAAATAATATAAATTGAAGTGAAAAGATCAATAAGAATATAAATTGTCACCACTTTTCACCCACTTTACAACACACAGCTGCCCATCCGACGGTGGTGACCGGTGCCCAATGCGGCGGTGGGGCACCTGTCGCGTCTACCACCTTGGAGCTTGTGGTGGCTCGCTCGCCCTCGACTAAGCCCAGCAGGCCGGGCTCCCCAATAGGATCGCCGGTTCTCACCCCGGCAGACGCGGTCGACTCTTCGCCAGGTGCCCGGTCGGTGGTGGGTTGCCCAGTGGGTGAGCGGCAGCCGGATGCCTCGCCTCCGCCTTCTGCGTCCGCCGTCCAAGCCGGTGCGTCTCACACCCCGACTACTGCCGGCTCCGTACTGGACTCCACTCAGGCCGACCTGAGCGGGTTGCCGACTGCCACGACTCCACCTCCTGAGAACACCGCCCACGCCATCGCGCCTCACGCCCCCACAGCCGCCGTCTCCACTCTGGACCCCGCGTTTACTGCCCCTGCCGGTCCAACTGCTCAGGCCGACCTGTGCGGGTTGCCGGCTGCGGCCAGAGCGCAAACCTACTCCGTAGCCGGCGTGAGGGCTTGCGCTTCAGATGCCTGCTCTGCTAAAGCCAAGGCCGCCTATACCATCGCGACCCTGGCTGCACACAGGATGGCGCTGTGCTGCCTGCCACGGTAGCCCCAGTAGAACTAGGGGTGGAAATGAGCCTAGCTCGAGCTCGCAGAATGACGAACTGAGCTTGGCTCGGCTCGGTAAACGAAATGAGCTAAAAAGGGGCTCAGACTGGGGCTCGATCTAGGCTCAAGTCGGCTTGGTAAAGCTCACAAGCCATAGCTTACCAGGCCACAGCCCATTTACCAACATATTTAATTGACGACTATGGTTTTCTATGACAAAAGCTGCCGTTGCCTACTGTTCACCATGCCGCCGCCACTTGCAATTCATCATGCCACTGTCGTCCACCGCTCAGCCGCCCAACGTTGACCCCCTCGTCCACTGTGTTGCCGCCCGACGCTGACATCCCTTGTCCATCGCGCCACCAAACCCCGCCTTCCGTTGCGCTGTCGGTGCCTGACCCTGCCGTCCTCTAACCACCGCACTGTTAGTTAATCTAGTTATTTTCTTGTTTTAGTTAGTTGTCTTCCCCGTGTAAGTAGTGGCCATGCTCATCTGTTGGAGATCGGCCAAGTCTTTCGCATGTGCCCACACTGCGTTGTGTGGCACTGCGCTTCGTGCATGTTATGCGCGGTGTGCGCGGACCCCCCGCTGGCAATGGCAGAATGGCGGGGTTCACGTTCTTGTAATTGCAGAATAAAAGGAGAAGAGAAAACTTAGAAAAGCTGTGATTTTATGCAGCGCAAAACTTTCTTGTTTTCACTGTTCATCTTCTTCCTCTGGTCAGTGCTCGGCCAACAATTGGCATTAGAGCCGCAAGCTGGTCTTGGGTGGCGGCAATGTCGGCCTCTTGGGCTCTGGTGAGCGCCCACTCGTAGACGCCACTACAGCGAGGCCGTGGCCGCTTGTTGTCACCTCCTCCGCGACGACTGCGTCCCTGAGGCACCGGTGAGCGTGCGATCGTGGTTGAACGTGTCGTGAAGGAATCCACTGGCTCCGTCATCTACCTTACGCTGACACACACCAACTACACCGATCGAGCCTTGGTGATGCGTGTCAATCTCCAGGTGCAAGGCCTCTGGGAGGCCATTGACCCCAGGCATGCCGACTTCCATGACGACCGGCTTGTGCTCTCGAAGATTCTCCGTGCAGTGCCACCAGAGATGCTATCATCTCTCGCCATCAAGAACACTGGAAGGGAGGCTATGAAGACAATGTGGATGGGAGTGGAGTGCATCCGCGAGGCAAACGTACAATAGCTCCAGAAACAGTTCGGTGGCATCACATTACGTGACGGCGAATCCATTGACGAGTTCACAATGCGCATTAAGGGCCTCGCCAACAACTTGTGCATCCTCGACGACGACATCACCGACACTGAGGTGGTAAAGAAGTTGTTGCAGGTGGTGCCAGACCGGCTAACGCAAGTGGCAATCTCCATCGAAACGTTGCTCGACGTGAGTACGTTGTCAATCGAAGAGGTTGCGGGTCATCTCCGGTCGGTGGAACAACGCTACAAACGATCGAATGCTGGCGGTCCAGGGAATAAGCTGTTTCTCACGGAGGAGGAGTGGATGGCGCGGATGCGCAGATGCGAGCAGGAGAGCTCGCAAGCTGGTGGCAACTCTGCACACCATGGCAAGTCGCAAGGCGGGTGTGGCAAGGAAACCTCACACAACGGAGGGACGTCGAGCTGTGAGGAATCGTTCAAATAATATTTTAATTAATCATTAAGTTGATCATTTATATAATCACGACTACAATAATTAATCATAATATCACCTCCGTAGTCCCAGCATGTATTTTGTGCCTAAGATTGGAACACAAGTCTTTTCAACATATAACATCACAACAAAACTTAAGAAAGAGCGAATAATTAAATTTATACTACAAGCATTAGAGTATCATCATTTTGAACAATTTACAACAAAAGACTAAAGAAACTACGCAGCGGAAATTGTAACATCTACTAACACCAAAAGCTAGGTGAAGCTATATGCCCTTAGGCTCCACCCAAAAGCACGCTACACGAGTAGTTTGCACTACTCATTCCCGTCACCTACATCAACGGACGTGAAGTAGCTAAACACGAGCTACTCCTCATCTGTGGAACCTAAAAGAGCAGTGTGAGTACGAAAGTACTCGCAAGACTTAATCCATAATGGATACATATAAATAACCCAACTCCAAGGGTCATGCATTTAAGTCATTAGCAAGGAGTAAGTCACACATTTAAGTAATTTATATGCATAAGCAACCTAGACTTCTATGTGTGAGTATCTATACTTCACTCAAGGCACATCTACCCTGAAACATCAACCTGCACATAACTGTAAAAGGAACCATCTCATATTATCAATAATCCTCAACAACCAAACCCAACATACCATGCCATATCCCCAAGTTCGGAAACTCTACTACTGATGCAAATGGACAGAAGCATGCTTATGACCGAGAGTGAGGCAATTCAAATTGTTCTTACACCATACAGGGGGTACGAATTTACCCACATGACCCAGGTCCATCTCTTGGCCCCTGATACAACTTTTCTCATACCCGGAACTACCCACTTGCACATGCCCCTATGGCACCGGGGTTATCACGAGCGTGTCTCGGACACCTTCGGCTCCCCGCTACCTTGCTTCTTCTTTATTTTTCTTATGCGTCATAGGGACGCACAGCAAGCTTCAGCACAACGTATGATACTCAGCTCATTCGTCCATTATCCTTATATGTGGTTGTATGGACAGTGTTAAAGCCAATGACACTGACAAACGATGCTTAACCGATGCAAGCGGTCTATGGCATCTGGGTTCCACTCTAGACCTACCCTTAGCACCGACCACATATCACCTCATTCTCACATCTCATATATCCCACATCATTATCATTGTAATTGTGATAATAAGTATGTTCTAATCTCGCAAACAATGGTTGAACCATTGCTTGACTTCTACTAAGGACCTATGCATTGCTAAGCATTTTGAATAACTCTTAAGTTTGACATCAACAATGTCATCAAGGCTATAGGGATATGGATAACCAACAACTCAAGTTAGAGGTAATGCAATCAACATAGGTTTTACCCATATAAGCCTGATACTGACTCGCTAAACATGCAAACATACCTAAGCAACGACTTATCAATTTAGAATCCATTCAATTCAATAAAAAGGGTGCAATATGCTTAGATGCTTGCCTCGCTGCTCTGGCGGTTGCTTGATACTTCCAACGTAATACTCACAGAACTCAGGTAGATTGGCATTGCTTTTACTCGCTTGGACCGTCGGTATAACACTCTCCAAATGAATCAAGAACGCATTGCATAAACAAATGAACTATGAAAAAATGTGCAAATGATGCATGCTTGGATAATAACAGAGCGTCGTGTTTCAAAAATACTTGCAAAAGACCGCCAAAAGATTAGGGTTTTGAAGTTTGAAACCACGGATAAGGCAACCTAAGTGCATATAGCTTTAAGTGGCTAGTGGTCAGACCGGCATTGAAGTGGTGGTCAGACCATCGACGTGCAGAAGGTTTAGGCATCTGGCGGTCAGACCGTAGGTATGGCGACGGTCAGACTGCCAACCAATGGTTAGACCGCCCTAGTGGCAGTCAGACCTTGACCATGGGGCTGACTGATATTTTTGATCCATCCTACAAGAAGTCAGACCAGCCTTAGTAGTGGTCAGACTGCCAAACCCTGCTGACAGCACCTTTGCGGGGTCACCGGCGAGGACTTTGGTGAAATCCTCGGCGACGAAGGGCACCAAAGTACTCCACAAGACTAAGGGAACATTTTGTGTGGTCGTTCGGATGACATGCATGGCTTTAACACATAAAACCCCCAAAATGAGATCTAGATCTAGTGTCACTAGGGTTTTTCAGTACAAATCAAAACGATGATCGCCTAGGGCTAGGAAACTACTGGAAAATGGTAGGAGGACATTTACCTCGATGTATATGAACTTTCTATTGGATCAAAATCCTTTAGAGGAGCTCTGATCCACCGATCGGACTTCAAAGAGGGGAAATGAGCTCACGGTGGGAGGAAAACAGCGAAGAACGCCTCCGGCAGTGGGAAGAAGGTGGGAAAGGCTTGGTGAAGTCCTTCGAGAAGCTTGTGGAAGTTCCCACCTCCGATCTCCAGCCTTCAAATGTGACGAACGGCAAGCTCTCTCTCTCTCTCTTCTAGGGTTTAGGAGGAGTGAGAGAGTGAGAGAGCAAATGTGAGAGAGGGAGAGTGAGAGAGGTCGATTGCCTTAAGTAGATCCTCTGCTGAGTTCTGGCGGTCAGATCACGAGAGGGATTCTTTGCTGAATTTTCCTAAGCCATGGTCAGACCATGGTAACCCACGTAGCAAATCCATGTGGCTTCCACCTGGCGGTTAGACCACGGGTGAGCCTCGGTCAGATCACGAGAGGGATTCTTTGCTGAATTTTCCTAAGCCTCCCCTCTTTGTATACCTCTCCAACTCCAAGGCACTTAGGGTTTTTTCTAACAAGCTCTAAACTATATCCACGTACTTTTGAAACTTGTTTAACTCAACTTAATATTCAAATACATAAAAACCCAACATGATGATGAATAAGAATGCTTAATTACGTGATTAACTTTTCAGGATGTGACACCAGTCCACGGCCAGTGACCATGACATCAAGAAAGAAAAGTGTCTCTACTGCAGGAAAAAGGGCATTGGGCCCATGATTGCAGGAAGAAGAAGAGGGACGAGGTGCACCTGGTGCAGAAAGGCGGAGACGATGACAAATCGTCTTTGTTGATGGCACAGGTGGCCTCGTTCTCGTCTGAGCGTCACCCTGAGCGCGATGAACTGGTGCACGTCAGAGGGCACATTTTCATCAACAAACAGCACACAACAGTGTAGCTTGGAGACACCAACACTGGCGAGCAGGAGAGCAGCATATGGTACCTCGACACGGGCACGACGAATCACATGACCGGCGATGGCGCGTCCTTCTCCGAGCTGGACCGTAGGATCACCATGATGGTAAAGTTCGGTGACGGGTCAGTCGTGGACATCGTTGGGCGTGGCACGATCATGTTTGCGATGCGGCAGGGACGACACTGTGTACTGACGGATGTGTACTTCATCCCGCATTTGCGCAACAACATCGTTATCCTTGGCCAGCTCGATGAGGTCAGGTGCCATGTCTTGATCGAGGATGGCGTGTCAAGCGTGTGCGATTTGCAGAAGGAGCTCCTCGCTAAGGTACGTAGGTCATCGAATCGACTATACAAGATCTCCTTCACACTTGCGCAACCAATCTTGCTCCTGGCATGTCGGCAACGATGCGTAGCGCAGGCATGAACGTTTCAGCCACCTTAGCTTTGATGAATTGAAGAAGATGGCGCGTGGTAGGATGGTGCTAGGACTCTCACACATTGAGTAGGCTGACCAACTCTGCAACGCATGTCTCATCGGCAAGCAAAGGAGAGCACCATTCTCGCTGGAGGCAAAGTACCGCACAAAGGACCAACTTGACCTCATGCACAATGACTTGTGCGGCCCCGTCACTCCGACGACCCATGGCAGGAAGCGCTAGTTCCTTCTCCTCGTCAATAATGCAAGCCACCACATGTGGCTGGTGCTGCTGTCGAGCAAGGATGAGGCGGTGGGCGCGATTAAGAAGTTCCAGGCTGATGTCGAGGTGGAGATAGGTAGAAAGCTCTGTGCGCTATGCATGGATTGCGGAGGGGAGTTCACGTCGGTGTCGTTCATAGAGTATTACGCTGAGAAGGGTGTGCACTAGCAGCTCACAGCATTGTACTTGTAGCAACAAAATGGCATCATGGAGTGCTAGAATCAGACAATGATGGCTGTAAGACCCCAAACCTGGGTTCTCCTGTGCCTTCAGTATTAGTCCCTGCATTAAGTAGTTGATACGCACAGTATAACAGTTGTAGTATCACAATCAAACTTAGTACATAATTATTAAGGTTACAAAGTGCAAAAGGTTTACAAACCATACTATTTATTACAAACCTGACCGAGAGACCAACAAAACATAGTGAAAAGCAAAAGCCCAAGCCACAAGCAGCTTAGTGTGCGGGCACGACTTCTAAGATTATTCTTCATCCTTGCCTTCACCTCCGCCGAAGTCAGCATCGGCTTCCTCATCTGAATGACATCAAGAATGAGTACGGAAGGTACTCAGCAAACCCTATACTACTTCAAGGTACTTGATAGATGTACAAAGGGGTGATTCAAGGATAAGGCTTCATGGTTTAGTTTTAAGCATAAAGTAGTTTATGCAGGTATCCAATTGTATCATCTATGATGGACTTTAAAACAGTTTACATAGTTCAAAACCAGGTAACAAGCTATATCTGGGGGTTTCTCGGTTTGGGACGGGCTACACCTAACTCTGCAGTACATTTCATCACATCTGGTATACCTCTAGTACCACAAAGATCCTGACAAATTTAGCCAGCAACCTCATCAGACAGACATCTAGTCCACACACTCACTCATCAAGACACACGCACCCAGAGTCTAGTCAAAAAGGTTCTGCCTTCGCATGTCCATGACCGTGGACATGACAATTCGAATAAAATTTCCACTCTGTAAAGGTTATACAGCTTTACCCACACGATATGCTCAGCCTCCAACCACTGCAAGCGGAGGAGCGAATCATACCGAGACACTCCAATCACCTTTCCTACCAGGCTTTTCTACGAGATTTACCCCAAAGCGTCAGAGTCCATGTACTGAAGGCCAGTCCTCCTTTTAAGCCTAAGTCGGTACTAGCAACCTCCAAACAGAGGGATAGATGACCACTTGACTGCTCGCTACTCTCGACCTCCTAGTATTATGCCCAACTCAGTACGATGAAGGAGATATCAAGTCTTGCCCATTCAAGACGCATGGTTGCACGGGGTTTGCTAAGGCATGATTGCAAAATGTCTCGATCCTTAAACGGTCAGGACATGTATCTTCCAGCAATGAATACCACAAAGGTAACTCAAGCCCTCAAGAGTATCCTCATCCAGAGTACTACTCCACCTACCCCCGCCAAACAATTTTCACCTATTTTTACACATCACCCACCATATCCCACACGGCATCAAAGATTTCACAACCACCACGGAATTCACAACCATCAAGGATTTATGGTATATGAATTATCATTGATAACAATAAATCTTATATCCAAGGATAGGTGTTTTAAAAGCGATGTCTCCGAGGAGACATATTCTATCCTAAGCATGCTAGACATTAAGACGTCGTCTGTCATTACTATAGATAACAACAGGTAATCCTAGGGTGATATGTGTTTCGGATGATAACATTTATGGCATGACAAGTGTTTAATAGGATTAACTACTACAAGTAGTTTGTAAAAGCGTAATACATAGCACATGCGATATAAGTCCAGTTTTAAGTTGATCATGTAGATTATTTGAAAACATATGTTCAATATGATCAAGGAGATAGGACTTGCCTCCTCCGAATTTCTTTTTGAATTCTTGGTTGTAGTTAGGATCCTCCTCACTCCTGACACTTCCTGCGCAGCACTCGCAGAATTCTGGTTGCTCTGCAATTGCGACTACGATCAATAACGGCTATACTAGAGAAGAATCAAATAATATCAAATGGAAATAAAAATAAGTTCTAATAGATATCACAATACGATATATGAGTAGATCTTGATTTTAGATGAATTTCGGTGAAAGAATCGCCGAAATCGGAACCAGAACAGAGAAGTTATGGCTCCCGGAAGATTTAATCTAAAATTAAATCGAGAAATTATGAAATGTCAATATTCATAGGTGGGGCCCATGTGAACAGTAAACAGGGCCCATGTGAATAGTGGATCGGTGGGACCCACATGTACATTAACATACGGGCTGAGTTGGGCCTGGATGGGCCTGGGCTGGGCTTGGATGCACAGTACTGGGCCGCATAGTGCTGGTCCACTCAGGTTGGGCCGGGTAGCTTAGAGAACTATGAAGCTGGGCTGGCCCACAGGGCGCGGCCACCGGAAAACTAGGCCACCGAATGGACGCCAGCCTTCAGCACGATACCACGGACTCGGCTGGGGGCTCATCCATGGTGGTCGGCGGCGGAGGTAGCACCAGATGACGACCAGAGGGGAGACATCGGCGTGGGAAGAATTGGGCAGCACCTCCCTGCATGGGGAGGGGCCAACTTGCAGGGAAAAGGGGCCAAGGGCACCCTGGCAACACAGTGCGATGGCCGGCCACATCACAGAGTAAGAGGACACGCTATCGGTGATGTTTGCATGGCGGCGGAACACCCAATGCATGGCTAAGTGTGGCTACACTTGAGAAGGAGCTATAGGGATGCCTAGACACTACCGGAGGGGGGCGCTATGGGTCTGGGAGACTCACCATGAGGATGAACGGCGACAGGAAGGGTGGCGGTCAGAGACTCGACCACGAGGCAACAACAGTGTGGCTTGGCTACGGCTTCGAATGACTCCCGTCGGGTGAAAAGCACGGGGACGGTGATGGCTCCCTGGTGCTCCTCAGTAGCACATCGACGATGGGACGACGACGACATGGACTTAGTAGCATCAATGGCGATGGTCACAGTGCGGGGTGTGACGAGATGGAGAAAGAGAGAGAGGGAGAGGCTAGGGCTCTATTTATAGAGGGGAGAGAGAGCTGGAGAGAGGTGGTGTGACTCGTTGATGTCACAAGACGTCGGTGGTGATGTGGTGGCCGACGCCCACTATTTTACCGAGGCATGGACTGCCATGCGCCATCCATGCGCGGTCGTGGACACGGAAGTCGTGCGGTGGTAGAATATGGGCGCGCGGGCATGGGCAGTAGAGAGAGAGAGAGAGAGAGAGAGAGAGAGAGAGAGAGAGAGAGAGAGAGAGAGAGAGAGAGCGAGAGAGAGCAAGAGAGAAGAGAGAGCGGAGATTGCGGAGTTCGGTCGGGCATGCGGGATATTTCCCGAAGAGGGGAAAACAACAGTCAATGACAGGCGCGTCGCGCTAGAGGGAGGAGAAAGGGGGGAGAGGCACGGGCGCGACATGGATGGGCGACGTGTGGATGCGCGGATGGGCGTGCGAAGCGCGGCTGGTCCATTAGTGCGATGAATGTGCCAGTTTGCTGGTCGGGCTGGTTGCTGGGCTCAGAAAGAGAGGGAGAGGAGGAATCTGGCCCGGGAAATAATGGAAGGATAAAAAGGGTTGTAAATTCCTATTCTTGGCTATCAACACGTTCACTAAGTGGATCAAGGCCCAACCCGTGGGAAAGATAACCACAAAAGCGGCTAAGAAGTTCATGAGGAGTATAATTGCTCGATTTTCTATTCCGCATAGGATAATTACAGATAATGGTAGCAAGTTTAGAAGTGGTACTTTCACTACGTTCTGTGAATAATTTGGTATTAAATCATGTTTCGCCTCAGTAGCTCACCCTCAAAGTAATGGTCAGGTTGAGCGAGCTAATGGTATAGTCTTGCAGGGTATCAAAACTCGGGTCTTCGATAGGCTAAAGACATACTCAAAACACTGGGTAAAACGAACTTCCCTCGATACTATGGGTTTTTTGTACTTTGACTAACAGGGCCACCAGTGAAACTCTGTTCTTCTTAGTTTATGGAGCAGAAGCAGTGCTCTCGACTGAGTCGTAGTTCGGATCACCGCGAGTGGAATGTTACTGGGAGGAGGGGCAAGAGCAGTTATGAGTGGATGATATTAATTTACTTGAGGAGTATCGTGATCGAGCATCTATTCAAGTAGCTAAGTATCAGTAAGCGTTGCGTAGATACCACAGTTAGAAAATCCAGCCCAAGAAATTAGTTGCTGGGGATCTTGTCCTATGAAAGGAGTAGAAACAGGCTTGGCACCATAAGTTATCACCTAAATAGGAAGGAACCTACATAGTAGTCAAAATTACTTGATCATGATCAGTACAATTATCTACTCCAAATGGCGAGATACTCGAGCACTCGTGGAACATTGACCAACTCCGACAATTTCATTCATAGAAAAGGTAAAATACAAGTAGGTCAATTACATTTGATTCGACTACACACTTTTTTCTTCTAACCCACGTGGCCAGTGCAAAGTTTACAGAAAGGATCCATCTAGATCTTGCAAACAGTGTATGTCATACTTCCCCTTGAACGAGTCGAGGGATCTTCTATACTCATCCCTCAGACGACAGCTGATTGCGCTGGGGACCAGGCACCGGCCAGTGAGAGTGGCCGAGGCAAAGACCCTGCTGGACTTGTTGACTGATGCGGACGATGTCGAGTAGTCCTTCGCAGGACGCAAAGATGATCTGGCGGTTATCGACGGAGAAAGCGGCTGCATTCTCTCTACCACCGGAGGTTCAGGGGCTTCATCACCGAAGACCTCACTGATGACCTGGTCGATGATCTCATCAATATCATCACCATCTTCATCTCCCTCTTGCATGACTTGCGTCGCTGCTCTTGTGTTGATTGTTTTGCGATGTTGACGTGAAGGATACACTAGAGGTGGCGGGTAAAGGGTCGGCGACCTCCGATGGACATTTTGCTCTTTCTCCTTTTAAGCGTCTCGATTGATTCATCCTCATCGGAAGAAACAATGATGACTCCAGGAGGAACCAAGGCAAGGAGCCTTGGGGTGAGAGATCCTATCTAGATCAGGCTTGGGAGATGACGGTGGAGTGGGAGCCATGGCTTCAAGCTCTACGAGTTCTACTAGGCGTGTAGGGAGAAAGGAGGAAGATAGGGTGAAAAATAAATGGCCTCGAGTCCCCTCTATTTATAGCGGTAGGAA
This sequence comes from Phragmites australis, assembly GCF_958298935.1. Lineage (NCBI taxonomy): Eukaryota > Viridiplantae > Streptophyta > Magnoliopsida > Poales > Poaceae > Phragmites > Phragmites australis. Next base: position 6,101,249 of record NC_084925.1, read on the forward strand.
TGGGTCGTATTGTACACGCGGAGCGGTCAAGATCCGATATCGCTGGGCGTGATAGTGAGGCCGCCTCGATCGCATGACACGTCTGGCAGAAGTTGAGGTGTCACTGCGGCATTATGACTTGTATAATCTCTATAAAGAGGAGTGCATAGTCGTGACGACATGTCAAATCAAGGGTTGCGGTGAAAACGAGCACGAGAGGGAGTGGGTTTTCAATGCTCACCTACCCACCGGATCGACTTCACTTGATAACCGTGGAATAGTCACAGCCGTATGCTCGGGGGTGTCACGTCCCAATTTCTTAATCATGTCTTTAAGCATAATTATGCATCATAAACAACATAAGCATCACATTAATTGTTAAGCATTTTGGATTTGCTTGTTGTTTCAAATGGTGGTTTGATGTTTGCTTTGCATTTTGAGAATAACCGATGTTAGAGTTTTCGCTTAGTTTAAGTCTCACCTAGGCTTTTGGGTGAATCCAATTTAAATTGTGTTTATCTTGTTTTGATATCAAGGCACAAAAATTTCTAGTATTTTTGGAGTTCTAGAACACCTTTGGAGTTAATATAAAAGAGAGGAAGAAAAGGGGAGAGAAGGAATAGTTTAGCAGCAATTTTAGCTTGTCTCTCTTACAAGTGGGACTCACTTTGAGCTGGCCTACACCCCCTCCCTCTCTCTCAGCTGCAGCCCCACCCCCTCCTCCCCCCCCCCCCACGCCTTCTCACTCTCTCTTGCTCTCTCCAACAACCAAGAGCAAGAGAACACAACAGGAGCTCCCTTTCCCTCTCTCAAACCCTCTCATTCTCCACCAAAAATACCACTCAAGAACAAGGATTCGAGGTATGCATGTTATACAACTGCATTCCTCTCCTCTTTAGCTTTCCATCCATCTAATTCTTGCTCACATGCATGAAGGTATAGAGGTTTTCCAATTCAAATTCGTCACCTCCCTTTTCTCTGAAATTTCAGCAGCTGAATCATCCTCTCTGCTGAGCTTTTCCATCTATTTCTCCTTCACCAAAGGTCACAAACTTGGGCAAGAGACTTTGGCTAAGTACCCTAGGGTTTCCTTGATAGCATTGCATGTTTTAGCTCGATTTTGGTTGGTTTTGTGAGCTGCAACTCGAGGTTTAGTGAAGCAACACATATTCTTGAGGCTATGGAGCTAATGGAGATGTTTGAAAGAGTAGAGCTAGTGATTCATGTTTGTAGAGTGGATAAAATAGGTCTAGAACCCTTTGTTTAGTGCATATGCATGTTTAAGTTATTGGGAGTTCAACATGCAGGTCGAATCGGCCGAAAAAATGTTGCAAAACTTGTATTCTGCAGGAACTCGGAGGTTCCGGGTCACACTCGGAGGGTTCGGGTGATCCTATCCAAAAAAACCCGAGGACTCCCATCCGGAGTATCACCAAGAGGGTTCGGAAACCGGAAATTCCGGGTTCAACCCGGAACATCCGGATTCTACTGTTCATTAGACTTTTTCTTTTTTTTGCTAATAGCTTGTATATCTTGTAGTTAATTCATACAAACTCTAAAAATCATGAAACCAGTTGCGTTAGCTTTGTATTATTATGAACTATATGATAAAATGTTGTAACGCAATAAATACTTTATGATATTTAATTAATTATTTAAATGTGTTTCAGTTTAATTAAATCATAATTAATTAATTCCATGTCCTAAAATTATGGAACCACTTGGAAAATTCATATTATGATCAGTGCTATCTGGAAAAATATATTTGGGTATGAAAGTGTTGTTTAAATTGTTGAAGCTCATTTAGTCTCGATAGCTAGCTTAATTAAGATCCTTTTGGGACAAACCTTAAATAAATCATTTTTACCATGAGCTTATGTATTTAAATTTGAGTGTTTCTTGCTGCATTATGTTCATTACCCAGTACCACATCCCTATTCAAATTTTGTAGCATTTTCATTGCATCTCTTTCATGCTCATCATTGCATTCAATCTTCGTTAGTGAACGAAGGACCGGAGGGTGACACAGGCGTGATCGAGGGTGATCCGGAAGTTGTTTCCCTTGCTTGTGAAGCTGATGAATAAGGTAAGCATCTAAGCATTTTCATCTCATTACTTTGGATCATATATTGTGTCAATTAATAAGTTATACTTTATGTATGTTTGCATATCAATGAGTCTTATGTCGGGTTTTGGGTTAGATCCTATTTGTTGCATTACCCTCCCTTGATATTATTTATCGCTTGATCCTTTGTCACATTGGTTATTCATGTCACATAATGGTCTAACTAAAAAAGAATGTGTTATGCTTAGCATAGCTTTGGTCATCGGTAGAAGTCAAGCGGTGGTTCGTCTATCGTTCGCGAGTTTAGGGCTTACCTTATATCACAAAGATAATGATGATGGGGGATGGTGTAAGTTAGTGAGGATGAGCCGAGATTCAGACAGGCAATATGGATGATTCGAGAAGGGAGTCTCGGATGCTATATGCCCGCTTGAATCGATTAAGCACCATCTATTGTTGCAGTTGGCTTTAGCACTTGTCCATACTTACCACGCATCCATATATACGTCGGATGAGTTGAATACCTTATGTAGCTGTGATCTTTTGATGTGCTAGTCTCGGGTGTTGTCGGTATAATAGGCTTGAAAAGGGTATCTAGCTTTCTCTGGGAGTAGTTCTAGATGATCCCCGCATGCCGAGGTGCATGTTCAAATGGTTGGGGCTTATTTGGGAAAGGTTGACATGAGTACCCTCTTGTGTGGACATGTGTGGTCACGCAAGCGGAATGGTCGTCAAGCCATGTGGGTAATGGAGTACCCCTGCAGGGTGTAAAATAATTCGAATTGTCGTGCTCTCAGTTATGAGCACGCTTCTGTCTATTTGCATCAATCATAGAGTTTCAGTTGCGGTTGTGATTGTATGTTGAAAAATGTATGGTGATGTTGTTGAAGTTTTGATATGGTTCAAGTTATAATTATGGTATGGTAATAATCTCATGATAGAAAGTTGTTTATGGTTAGGTGTTGATGCTTACACTTGAGTCGAAATTGCTCTTGCATATGAAATTCACTTAACCTTGTGGCCGAGTCCTTGCTAAGTATCTAAATTGCTTTATCCTTAGAGTCGTGCTATTTCTAAGTGCCAATTATGGATTAAGTCTTATGAGTACCTTCGTACTCACGTGCTTCGTTTGCTTTTCAGGTGAGGAAGGTTTAGTTTTTGGCTACTTTACTCCCGCTGATATTGGCGATGGGCAGGAGTAGTGCCCTTCTACTCAAGTTTTATTATTTTGGGGTGGCGCCTTAGGGCAATGGCGCTACCCATCGTTTGTCGTTATGTAACTCTTTCGGCTACATAGCTACTCTAGCAATGTTTGGTTTATGCTTTTGTTGCAAAGTTAATCCACTTAAAGACTTGTAACTTAATTTAATTACTCACTCTTTATTATGTCTTGTGATGATGTGCTTGTTGTAAAGGCGTGTGTTCGGATCTTGGGTATTAAACACATGCCGGGACTACCGGGGTGATATTCTAGTTAATCATGTAGCCATGATTACCCAAATGTTCAACTTAATGATTAATCAGAATATTATCTAGACAGTTCCTCACGGGGGGCTAGAGCTCTCGAGCGTGTGGTTGAGAGTAATGTGTTGATGCTTACGCCCTTTTTTCTGTCTTGATTTTCATATCAACCAAAAAGTCAAGGGCTACATCACTCATTTTTTGATGTTTATGCTCTACTCTCCACTCGATTCATTCATTGAGTAGAGAGCTGGGGGCTACATCATATAATTTCAATTCGATGCTGTTGCTTCACTCTTTGTCTCTGGTTATCGCACCATTCAGAGAGCTAGAAGTCACGTTGTGTGAATACTTATGCTTCATTTTATACTCGAATTCAGTCATTTAGCGAAGAGACAGAGGTCACATTGAGTATACTTTTCGATGCTATGACTTTACTCTCTACTTTGATTATCATATCAATCAGAGAGTTGGGGGCTACATTGCATACTTTTGATGCTACAACTTTATTCTTCACTCGATTACGTCGAGAGCTATAAAAACATATATCTTCAATGGTACACATATGTCATTTTTCTACTCTTAGATCGAGTAATCTTCTCCTCAACCATAGAGCCAGGGGCTATATAATAATACCATACTTTTCATAAATTTTATATATGTTTTTTACATAAGTTTATTTGCCTTTGCATCGACTACTTTGGATAAGAGCCAATAGAGGCATATGCTGGGTTGATGACGGACAATTACACCTAATAAAGCATAACTACACAAGAGATTGCCAGACATGTCACGCCTAACGACTAAAAAAAAGTTTTGAAGTTCTAGTCGATCCCATGTGTATCCTCTATCGAGCTCATGTTTGAATGCTGGTTAAACGCGAGTCAGTGAAAGTTTGCAAAAGACCATCATGTTTTTATGTTTCTAGTTTTACACTAGTCTTTTCATTATTATTACGGTCTCCTAGAGTAGTAACTCGAGAGCCATACATCTAACAATTCATCTAGTTGAGTTATCGGATATCAATGGATATTCGATCAATAAGTCTTAAAGGTGGTCTACACACCTACAGATCATTGCATCTACTCATGCTAACTCTGTTTTATCGATAAGGAAATAGTGACAATAGCATGTTAGATAGGCAAAATATCGGCAACATTTCATGGCAATCATAGACAAAGGAGTATCAAAAAGCTTATTGCTCGACTAAGGAGAAAATTTCGGTGATATCCATTTACAAGAACGCAATTTGAAATTCCTCTCAAGGGTTTTTATGGTCCTAGAAACATCATCATGATAAGAAACTTCAAGCCATAATCGTTCCGGTCGTAAGCTGAGTTCATTCAGTGGAAGTTGAGAATTCGACCAAGGTTGGTAACTCTGGGTACTGATGATACAACTTCAGAGGTCATACCCAGTAGAATTGATCTTTCTTTCACCTAAGCAATAGCCTCCCATTCTAGTGGCTCCCAAATATCATTGCTGAACGTGTTGAGGGAGACTGGCGTTAATGCATTGTGCTCAGCTGGATCATTACTTTGTTCGCCATCCTTTAGGAAAAACGCATGAGATTTGACCAGGAGAAGTTGAGAGCCATTTAGACTAGGTTGCTAGATCTCAAACTCGGGTATCGATTGTTCCAATGTCGCCACAACTCCTGATGGATCCTCTAAAGCCACTCCATCTAGAAAATCCGAAATACGCCACCAAAACCTGCCATTAGAGATCTAAAACCACCGTGGTGGCCCGTTGATAAGATAAATGTGCACTCCCTTTGTCATCTAAAGAAGAAAGCACAATAATATGAACAAGGGTTCCCGATCTTCCGAAAGGTTCTGGTAACTCTCGATTTGGTGGAAACGAGACACAAGTCGATCCGGCTTCCGAACAACACGATCCGAAACCCCGCAATCGCAGCACCACGTCTCCTCTGGTTATCAACCGGCGTTGCACGGTTGACCTCGCCAAGAAGGCTAAAATCCTTGCCTGCGAATCGAAGAACACAAGCAAGAACAAGGAAGAATGCAACCAAATTGCAGATGAATGATTAATCTCACGAGTTGGGGTCTCACAAACCGACGAAACGGCGAAACTGTTCTTGCCAGAATAATCTAAGCAAAACCCAACCCTAATTAGGGTGGCGGCTACTGTATATAAAGGATTAGGGTCGGCCAAGGACCCCTAGACGCGTCCCTAATGGACTCCAACACGATACATGGCCCAACGGACCAAAAACGGTGACGCAGCACCGGGACAGATTCTGGACGCTGACTTGTTTCGACGTTTCCCGTTGACTCAGAAGGAATTTGGACCTCAAACCAACGTCATTGGTTTCCTTATGAAATTATCTTTCCAACCATATGTGAATCGTCGAAAACGGAGTCCGGATGCGTCCTGGACGTCCGTTTTATTGCTCGCTGGTCCTGGAGGCCGAGGCTGATTCGGACTCGAGTTGGACTGGACCTCCTGCTGTTGTTGGACGTCCTAGCTGCTCCTCCACGCCTCCAAGCCTTCCTCTATGTGTTTCCTTGTCCTCTCCATGATTCCTAAACAACACATAATCATTAGGTAGTAATCTATTCTCAAAATTATATAAAGAGTTGCTTAGGAACGAGCTCACCTCTAAATTTAATTGTCGTGCGCGAGCTCTTGTGATTGGACCTTGAAAGTTCAATGGAGGATCATTGTATGTATCCGAGGGAGTGATGTCCTCATCATCCTCCCTCTCTTGAATTGGAGTCGTCCTCGACTCAAGCTCATCATCGGCTCCCAAGTAAGGTTTCAAATCTGCAATGTTAAAAGAAGGACTAACCCCGAACTCGGGTGGCAACTCAAGTTTATATGCATTATCATTTATTTTCTCAATTATCTTATAAGGACCAGCAGCTCTTGGCATTAATTTAGACTTACGCAGCTCTGGAAACCTATCTTTTCTTAAATGTAACCACACTAAATCACCCGGTTCAAGTTTGACTTCTTTCCTACCTTCACTACCAGCAATTCTATACTTTTCATTCATCTTTTCGATATTTATTTTAGTTGTTTCATGCAACTTACGAATAAAATCAGCACGTGCACTAGCATCACTATGTGTTCTTTCAGTGGTAGGTAAAGGCAAAAGATCAATAGGAGCGCGAGGGGTAAAACCATATACTACCTGAAAAGGACTTACCTTGGTGGTAGAATGTGTTGCCCGATTATAAGCAAACTCCACGTGGGGCAAACATTCTTCCCACATCTTCAAATTTTTCTTCAAAATAGCCCTCAACATGGTACCCAAAGTGCGGTTCACTACCTCCGTTTGGCCATCAGTTTGTGGGTGGCAAGTAGTAGAAAACAATAGTTTTGTACCCAACTTATTCCATAGAGTGCGCCAAAAGTGACTCAAAAATTTAGCGTCGCGATCTGAAACAATAGTAGAAGGCATACCATGCAAGCGAACAATCTCTTTGAAAAAGAGGTCAGCAATATAAACGGCATCATCACTTTTATGACAAGGTATAAAATGTGCCATCTTAGAAAAACGATCCACAACAACAAAAATGCTATCCCTCCCCCTCTTAGTCCTAGGCAATCCCAAAACAAAGTCCATCGAAATATCTGCCCAAGGAATAGAAGGAACAGGAAGAGGCATATACAAACCATGTGGATTCAAACGAGACTTAGCCTTTTGACATGTGGTACAGCGTGCCACGAACCGCTCAACATCTCTCCTCATCTTTGGCCAAAAGAAATGTGTGGCCAACATATCCTCCGTCTTCTTAGCACCAAAATGTCCCATCAATCCTCCTCCATGTGCTTCCTGCAACAACAAAAGACGAACGGAACCAACTGGAATGCATAGACGGTTAGCTCTAAACACAAATCCATCATTGATCACAAACTTGTTCCATGTACGTCCCTCTTTACAGTTCAGCAATACATCTTTAAAATCAGGATCAAGCACATATTGTTCTTTTATTGAGTCAAGTCCAAAAATTCTATAATCAAGTTGGGACAACAAAGCATATCGTCTAGACAAAGCATCAGCAATTATATTATCCTTCCCTTTCTTGTGTTTGATAACATAAGGAAAAGATTCAATAAATTCAACCCACTTAGCATGTCTACGATTCAGATTATTTTGAGAACGAAGATACTTAAGCGATTCATGATCTGAATGTATAACAAATTCTTTAGGCCACAAATAATGACGCCACGTCTCTAAAGAACGTACAAGTGCATACAATTCCTTATCATACGTAGAGTAATTAAGAACAGGGCCATTCAATTTTTCGCTAAAGTATGCAACGGGCTTACCTTCTTGCATCAAAACACCTCCAATGCCAACTCCACTAGCATCACATTCTAGCTCAAAGGTCTTACCAAAATTTGGAAGTTGCAGCAATGGCGCGTGCGTAAGCTTGTCCTTCAAAGTGCCAAAGGACTCCTCTTGTGCCTTACCCCAATGGAACACCACACCTTTCTTTGTCAACTCGTGTAAGGGGGCAGCAATGGCGCTGAAATCCTTCACGAAACGACGATAAAAACCTGCAAGTCCAAGAAAACTTCTCACCTGTTTGATGTTTTGGGGCACCGGCCAACTCTTTATGGCTTCAATTTTCATCTCATCCACCTCAATTCCCTGTGGAGTAATAACATAGCCAAGAAAAGAGACTCGATCCGTGCAAAAGATGCACTTCTCAAGGTTACCAAATAAACGTGCATCACGTAAAGCATTAAAAACAGCACGTAAGTGATCCATATGTTCATCCAAAGACTTGCTATAAATCAATATATCATCAAAGTAAACCACCACAAATCGTCCAATAAAAGCTCTTAAAACCTCATTCATCAAACGCATGAAAGTGCTAGGTGCATTAGTTAAACCAAAAGGCATTACTAACCACTCATATAATCCGAATTTAGTTTTGAAAGCTGTTTTCCATTCATCTCCAAGTTTCATTCTAATTTGGTGGTAACCACTACGCAAGTCGATCTTTGTAAAAATTACAGAGCCACACAACTCATCAAGCATATCATCAAGTCTAGGAATAGGATGGCGATATCGAATAGTAATGTTATTGATGGCTCTACAATCAACACACATACGCCAAGTACCATCTTTCTTAGGAACCAAAATCACAGGAACAGCACAAGGACTAAGGCTCTCACGTACATACCCGCGGTCCAAAAGCTCTTGGACTTGCTGCTGAATTTCCTTAGTCTCCTCGGGATTGGTTCGATACGCAGCACGATTTGGCAATGTTGCTCCCGGGATCAAATCGATTTGATGCTCTATCCCTCTCATAGGTGGCAGTCCCGGGGGTATCTCAGCTGGGAAAACATCATCATACTCCTGCAAAAGGTTAGTGGCAGCAGGAGGTATCGAACTAATAACATCATCAAGCGAATACAAAACTCGTTTGCAAACCAAGGTGTAGCAAATATCATTATTAGAAATTTCAGCAAGGTCACTTTTTAGTGCAAGCATAACACCACCCTTCAATTTTATGCCCTCTACCTTAGAACTAGGTGTAGACTTATCCTTTTTAGGTGGGTAAAGAGAATTAGCAACTTGCTGATTTTCAGATTTAGTATCACGCAAATTAGCAGCTCGTTCTTTATCAGCTTGTACAATTTCAGCAGGGGTCATAGGAACCAAAGTAATTTTCTTTCCTTTATGCATAAAAGTATATGTATTACTTCTACCATGGTGTATAGCATCATTATCAAATTCCCAAGGTCGACCCAATAAAAGTGAGCAAGCTTCCATAGGTACCACATCACAGTCAACATAATCAGCATAGGAACCAATGGAAAAAGAAACTCTGCAAGTTTGTGTTACCTTAGCTTTTCCAGCATCATTAAACCACTGAAGATTATATGGATGGGGGTGTTGGCGTGTGGTCAAGCCAAGCTTCTTGACCAAATCTGAACTCACCAAATTATTACAACTACCTCCATCGATGATGACACGTGCTCGCCGATTTTGGATGACGAAGAAAATCTGGAACAAGTTATGGCGTTGCAGCTTCTCTGGTTGTTGTACCTTTGTGCTGAGCGCCCGCTGCACAATGATGCTCCTATAGGTCGCTGTGTCATCACTGCCCAAGATTTCGTTGCTCTCCTCAACAACTGGTTCTTCTTCTTCTTCAATGTCAGAGGCGCTGATGTACCCATCTTCCGTTGCAATGTATGCCCGTTGACTTGGGCAATCCTTCTGCACATGACCGAATCCATGGCAGCGACGGCATTGAATGCCAGAGGTGCGTCCCGTTGATGCAACAGAGGAAGCACTCTTGGAAGGTCCCTGCAAAACAGAATTTTTACCTGAGCCCGAAGGTCGTGTAGTGACAGGATTTGGTGCCGTAGCTGCTTGTTGCTTGCTCGCTGGTGAGGGTGCCCTGTAAGTGGATGGTTTGGACAGCCCAAAGGATGGTCCTGTGCGCGGCGTGTATGTGGTGCTGGCCTTGTACTTGCCCTGCTGCTCACGCCCCTGCAACTCCTTCTCTGCAAGCATAGCAAACTGAAACAACTGGTTGACATTGTTAAATTCTTTATAATCAATAATATCCTGGATTTCACGTCTCAAACCCGAATAAAATCGACAAATAGAATCTTCGTTTCCCTCTACTATGCCACAACGCATCAAGCCCTTTTGAAGCTCACCATAATAATCCTGCACAGATTTATCTCCCTGTTCTAAGCGCATCAATTTCTTACGCAAGTCTCTATGATAAGATGGGGGAACAAATCTATCACGCATAGCAACCTTAAGCTCTTCCCATGTACGAGGTGTGGCACCATCTGCAGCTAAACCAGTCCACCAAATAATAGCAAAATCTTTAAACTCACTAGTGGCTTGTCTAACTCTATGTTGTTCAGGTACTTGATGGGCACTAAATTTTTGCTCTACTGTCATCTCCCAATCAAGATATCCCTCAGCATCATAATGTCCCGAAAAAGAAGGTATAGTAAATTTAATCTTAGCATAAGGATCTTCAGGAGCTCGATTATACATACCTCGATGGTGGTGGTGATGTGGAACGCCACCCATACCTGTGGTGTTAGTGCGAAGACGACGCCGTAATCTGTTTTGCAATGTCGCCGCTGGATCAACATTAACATCGTCATCATACAACTCATCACCGGTGTTGCTTCCATTCACATCTTCGTTGTGCACAGGACGGTTTTCCAAAGCATTTACCCTGTCGGTGAGCTCGGATAACCGTTTGTCCACCCGCTCAACCGCGTTTGCGAGTTTCATCTCAATTATCGCTTCAGTGACAGCCTTGATGACTGTCTCCCTCATCTCCTTCTAAGCATTGTCTACAACAGTTAATCCCTCATCTCATCTCGCTTCAGTGACAGCTCTGATACCACTTAATATGAACAAGGGTTCCCGATCTTCCGAAAGGTTCTGGTAACTCTCGATTTGGTGGAAACGAGACACAAGTCGATCCGGCTTCCGAACAACACGATCCGAAACCCCGCAATCGCAGCACCACGTCTCCTCTGGTTATCAACCGGCGTTGCACGGTTGACCTCGCCAAGAAGGCTAAAATCCTTGCCTGCGAATCGAAGAACACAAGCAAGAACAAGGAAGAATGCAACCAAATTGCAGATGAATGATTAATCTCACGAGTTGGGGTCTCACAAACCGACGAAACGGCGAAACTGTTCTTGCCAGAATAATCTAAGCAAAACCCAACCCTAATTAGGGCGGCGGCTACTGTATATAAAGGATTAGGGTCGGCCAAGGACCCCTAGACGCGTCCCTAATGGACTCCAACACGATACATGGCCCAACGGACCAAAAACGGTGACGCAGCACCGGGACAGATTCTGGACGCTGACTTGTTTCGACGTTTCCCGTTGACTCAGAAGGAATTTGGACCTCAAACCAACTTCATTGGTTTCCTTATGAAATTATCTTTCCAACCATATGTGAATCGTCGAAAACGGAGTCCGGATGCGTCCTGGACGTCCGTTTTATTGCTCGCTGGTCCTGGAGGCCGAGGCTGATTCGGACTCGAGTTGGACTGGACCTCCTGCTGTTGTTGGACGTCCTAGCTGCTCCTCCACGCCTCCAAGCCTTCCTCTATGTGTTTCCTTGTCCTCTCCATGATTCCTAAACAACACATAATCATTAGGTAGTAATCTATTCTCAAAATTATATAAAGAGTTGCTTAGGAACGAGCTCACCTCTAAATTTAATTGTCGTGCGCGAGCTCTTGTGATTGGACCTTGAAAGTTCAATGGAGGATCATTGTATGTATCCGAGGGAGTGATGTCCTCATCACACAACATCCTTGGCACAATAATGATGAATAATTTCCCATCCTTGCGCATTGTAAACCCCTCCAGGTTTACCCAGAACACATCCTAGGAAAGCGATGGGAGATCATAGAACCATTCGGTCACCGGATTAATTACCCCACCTTTGATCTTATGCCCTCGCTCGATGACGATCAAGAGCCCGTTCGAGGCCCCAATCATCTCCCAACTATCGCTGACTAAACCTCAAAAATGAAAGTCGAAAACTGCTTCACTTCCTAGGCGATGGACATCCACCAAGCCATCATCGTGCACGAACGATCCTTTCAGGATCCAAGGAGCACATTCTGCCATCCTACACACTTCACACCATGAGGAGTAGACACAACAGAAGAAGTCCTTTTGGATGCTACAATTTGTTGGAGATAGTGTCGAGCACCCCAAAGGCAAAGTCGCCCAATGTGGAGTTTCTGCCATAAGATCCAAAGTGAAAGAGGAAGTCTTTTGAGTGGAAGGTGAGCAATGGTGGATGAATGCGAAGGGCAAGACTACAGAGGAGGCAACGAGACTAAGACAATGACGGTGAAGTTCTCCCCTTAGATAATTAAATAGGCCTTGCTTCAAGATGAGACTTAGAAATTGTTTTCACTTTGGACAAAAATTATGGCGCTTCAATCGACGTGAAAAGGGGCATGATGACGATGTGCGAATCTCTGCACGCCCATATGTATTCTGCGAGCATTAAATACTCATATACCCGTTGTTTCAAATTTTGAAAGGTTTTTTTTAACTCTACTCAGAGACGGATGTCGATAAGTTGATATTACTGACCCTTATCGAGTCTCGAGTGTGAATAACAACAGTGCGTTCGACCCAAAAGTGTTTCCACTCAATGCTCAGAGCAGAGACTCTTCTCATTCGATTGTTTTGACTGTAAGTTCGATCTACCTTACTCGATCAGACTTAAACTTGGTGGTACTCGAGTAAGCGTTTGCAGAAATCCTCCCTGTTGAGTAGAGTTAGGGGGTTACTGTCGAATATCTAACTATAAGATGTATATACGTATAAGGATAATATCTAATATTCCCAGAATCTAGGTATATACTAAAAAGGTCTTGATTGCTTACCCACCTCGAGAAGACTAGTATCCATAACAGATATATCTACTTTAGTGACAACAAGGACTCCCTACCGATTGCAGATAGATATGTGATGCTACATCACCCCTATATAAGACGGGGACTCAGACCCTAGGAGGGGCTCTCTTTTCTGACTACACAAGACAAGCATCAGGACCTTGACGCAGGAAGAATTTGACGACTTTAACCATATGTTAGATTAGATCCAATCTACTTCTTATAATAGGTTAGCTATATTACATGTACTCGGGTAAATGCATATACATAATCATCCACACATGACGTAGTGTATTACTCCAACTGAAGGTTCGAACCTGTAAATATCGCGTGTACCTCACGTCATGTTTGATCTCTGATCCACGAAGATAACCCGTTATTTTTCGGATATATTATCATAAATAAATCCTTGAGAGTTCGATTTTAGTCGATGAACGGCTTACATTAACTGCAAATACTGTAACAACTCTCTATTCATATGGAAATAAAGAAAGAAAGGATTTTCATAAATTTTTATCAGAACAAAATGCAAGATGATCGTATTAAGATGTGAGGGCATGAGAATGAGGACACCAATCTATGGCTGCACCTAAGTCTGGACACTGACCTGGAACAACTGTCACGTCAGGAGCACAAACTAATGGGCAAGTACCAAGTCAAGTCTTCTCTTGAAAATTCAGCATTCAGCAACGACGGTTGAGGGAAAGAAAAAAAAAAAATCAAACTTTGCATTATTTCATCAGATCGCTTTCTCTAACCAATTCTGTGTAGTATCATATCATATGAACTGTATACTGAATCACTGATCACATCCTTCAGATGTCTATCTCACAAGTAAATTCTGCACAAAAG